>NC_084759.1:134026170-135339295 GCF_028858725.1 Colius striatus
GCGAGCTGCACACGGAAAGGGTGCCTGAAAGTCTTTATTTTTTTAATTATTTTTGTATGTCCAGTCCCAAAACAGAAGAAAATGATGAGGAGAAAAAGCAGATCACGCAGAATGAGCGTGTCTCAATTGGCAGCTATAGTTGACTTGATCCAGGAGACATAATTGCAAACCTTTGTGTAAACACCAGGATAGCCTTTCTGCGCACATCCAAGACCCCAGGAAACAACGCCCTGGAGCTGCCCATTGCAGACCACTGGACCACCGGAATCCCCCTGGGCACAGAAAGGATACAGATACTCAGCAAATGCTCTCAGTGTAAGCAAAGAGCCAGAGATTCCAGAAATCATTGACCTTTGAGACAGCTCCACTGTGCTTTTTCTACACACAACTTCTACAAAGGTCATTTCTGATGACCACTCTACACCTGATGCTACTGTGCCTCACCTTGGTTTGGATGAATAAGCGGCCTATTTTTGACGGATGCAGTCCTCAGCAGTTCCTTAGCATATGTGTATCTTATACACTATTCTGCCAAGGACTTGCTCAGAGCTAGGCACACGTGCAATGCAGAGCGACTATCAGGTGTGTTCATTTTCCAGACTTCCTGTGTCTGGACACACTAGCTGCTTCATTTTCTGTGAGTCCAAACCTAGCATTAGCATCCCCTCTGCCAGAGCAGGGCTACTTAGAGTAGGTCACACAGGAACGCATCCAGGTGGGTTTTGAATGCCTCCAGATAAGGAGAATCAACAACCCCTCTGGGCAGCCCGTTCCAGTGCTCCGTCACCCTCACAGTGAAGAAATGATTCCTTGTGTTTCTTTGGAACCTCTTATGTTCCAGCTTGTACCCGTTGCGCCTTGTCCTATCACTAGGTGCAGGCGCAGGCATAGTCTGCTTGTGGAGGTTTAGGGCAGAGGTGTTCGCTGCCTCAAGAAGGGGCTAACCGCTAACTGAGTGGAAAAAAACCTAGGCTCACTCATTAAGCAACTTTTGCCCTAAGCCTCCGCTGCTGTTCAAAAAAACCAACATTCAGACATGACGGTGAAGCGAGTCTAACAGATTCTCTAATGTGAAGGCCTATTCTGTTAGCAAAAAGCAGGAGAGAAACACATGTGAAAGGAGAAGTAGACATTTTACCTGGCAGGAGTCTTTCCCTCCCTCCAAGTATCCTACACATATCATGTTCGAGGTAATTTCCCCAGGGTAGGCTTCGTTGCACGCACTTGAGGAGAGTACAGGAGCCTTCAGGCACTGCAAGGTGTCTGGATACTGAACTGCAGGAAAACACAGAGAGATGGTTGACAAGATCTCCAAGTTCATTTCAGAGGCCTGAGGAGACCTTTCTAAGGGGAAATGTAACCACTGAGTATCTTGTTTTAGCAGTCATCATTTTTCCTCTGAACCATAATCACAGCATGGATTCCTTTTGTTTAGATGGAACAGACTCCACCTAGGGGTACACCATTCTACACTGCAGCCAGAAATCATCAATCAGCAAGCATGGAGCCAAGAGCAACTCTTGTAGCACATATGCTGCAGAAAACTTAGGCCTCAGGAAAACCAGCCTCTCCTCCGGTTCAGGTTTAGTTGTCATCACCAGCCACCATCCACACCTCTGAGCTTGGGAGTAAGAGAGTGGTGCTCTCTTCTAGTAATTTTAGATTGACAGTCAAAGATTTTCATCTTGTTCTCAGAGAACTGACACCTCCATTTACATCAGTTAAATTGCTAGTGCTTGGCACTGTACAGCTGTCAGGGCCAGGCCACAAAATTTATGGCGGTGTGAACGTGCTGGTGAACGGCACATGGACGACTTCAGTGGTTCCATGGTCGTAACATAGAGCAAGATAAAGGACCTTATGAAGGCTTGCCTTTAAAGCAGTTCAGTGGTTACTGTCCCACACAGACTTGATCACTCAAAACGGCCTGTCCCACAGCACTTCCTGTGCTCTACCCTGTACTGCTTGGAATTAACTGTGAGGTCTTAGAGTGTCTCCCGGGCCCTGGTGATGTGGTACGTTCCCACAGAGTACTCACTGCCACTGCTGAGTGTGTTGCCCCAGCCAGAGATTAGGCATGTGGTGCCTGCGGCCACACAGCTGGTAGGCAGAGGAACTGTTTGGACAGCTTTGTTGAGCGTGGCTGCTTTGGAAAGCTTGATGAGCATAATATCATTGTCCAGCGTTGAGGAGCTGTAGCCGGAGTGGCGGATGACTTTAGATGAACTAATCAACTGCTGAGTGGATTCTGTGAGTGCCAGATTGTGTTTCCCAAGCTGCACTTGGATGCGACTGGAAAAGAGAAGGAATGGCATATATTTCACTGCTACAGACAGGTTATGAGGAACATCCCTGTCACCGCATTCACGTGCTTTGACATAGCAATCTCAGCAGCTGTTTTCACGTAGGTTATCTTTCTTGTCCCACAACACGTCCTGAGATCTTACCCACTCCCAGTGCAGGTGGTGAATTTCTGCAACTTGATGTTGTTGAGCTGGGACAAGTTGAATATAAACCAGTGCTTTATACAAGCATTCTGGAAAAAGGCAAACTGCTATCACCCCAATTTCATTCCTCTCCCTGTTCTCCAGTGACTAAGCTTTAGCAAGAGTAGTGCAATTCCTAAGAAATCGCAGTCGGTAACTCCTTGCTCGATTATCACATTGTCATGTCAGAAAGCGCTCTGCATCCACAGAAACGCTCGCAGAAGTGGGAAACCCCTAATGACGATAATGCCTCAGCCCAGCTTCCTGAAGGAGCCACCTATTCCCTGGTTATCTCCTGTCAGAACGGAGTCACTTGCGTATTTGGATCTCAGAGCTCAGAACTCCTGCTAAAAGGGAATGCAAAGAAAGAGAGAGGTCACAGGAGTATACATTCTTTTGCACTCACTATTTGTAGCAGTGAGCAGCTGACAGGACCCACTGGCTGTCGATGAGGGAACCTCCACAGAAGTGATACCCAGAATTCAGGGACACCTGATAGGCAACAGAGCTCTCTGCACAGGTGTAGCCTCCCACGATCTTGTCATCGTCATCATCGGAGTTGACGGGGAAGGCAACTGGGAGATAAGAAGTCAAGAACCCTTACAAAGGCATTGATTCCCCACTCTGTGACACAAGCAATTATGAACAGACAACAGTCAAACAAAGTCGCAGTGCTCTACCTCAAAACTTTTGCAAGTGGAAACCGGACTTCACGTTCCTGCAACAGACTGCCTTGCAAACTTGATCAGAAAATGAGCCACCTTATAAACTGCCAAAATAGAACTCAAAAATATACTCACCAGCCACACCAACAAAGGTGACAAGCAGTATGTATTTCATGATCTTGACACAGCCTCCAGCCTCGACTGGTGGACTGGAAGTGTGAGCTGCTAGAAATACATTTTTTGAAAGGGCCTTATCTCCAGTCCAAGGTTTTCTCCAGACAAAAAGTACACAGTGGAAAATCTGAAGATCCAAATGTGGGCATTAAAAGATAGAAAGTACAAATAACATATCAGTTAATCATAAACCTTTCCTAACATAGAGAGCTATTATTACATTATTCCAGAGGGCAGCCTTCAATTTAAAAATACACTGGGGCTTTGGAAGACGTGGAGTTATTTGTCTGTTTCACTCTTAGATGCAGCATCTGTTGAGGGCAGACCTCAAACCCCTCTGAGATTCTTCTGCGTGGTGTCATTCTTAAAAACGCACATTGCTACCGGAAGCTGTATATTGTAGGTGATGGACACTTAGGACACTATACATTTATTTGGAAAATCAAACACACAACAAACCCAAAACAACCAAACAAGAAATACCCAAAAACCTCTCAGCATTAAGACTGGTGATTTTGGCAAATTCCTTTTCTTGAGTAAACTGTGCGTCTGTGTGTGTGTTTATCACACAGTACATACTGTTTTCCCAAATAAGACTATTCAAAAGTAATTTCAACTAGTGAGTACAAAACCCTCTATTCTGTGCCCCAACCACCTCCCAAGGTAAAGAGTTCAAGTGTGGAAATGTGCACCACATCTCCTTCTTTCCTAATTTCTCTCCCCTAATCTGTAGAATAATATTGGCCTGACTACCAAGCCATATTTTTTATTTAGCTTTGGAATGTTCCATAAATACTCATTTTTGTCATGGAAGCCTTTCTGTGTAATGCTGATGTTTATGGATGCAACGTGTATGAACGCAAATAATGAGATCTTCTGAAATCCGTCTCTGAAAGAGAGAGGATTCCTGTCATGACGCTGACTTTGCCAAAGATAACTGCGTTTGATGAATAATAATTTTCTGAGGAGCTAACAGATTCATCAGGTTAGCTCCTGTAAGGTTGAGGGCAGCCTTTGGCTGCAGCAACCCAAGATGGTGGAGTTCAGGATCTTTTGAGTATACCGAGTATAACAGAATACCAAGCATGGTTAAACAGGAAACTGTTGGCTAAAGTCAAGTGGCAGAAGAAAGTCTATAGGTCATGGAAGGAAGGGATGGCCACTTGGTATGGATATAAGACTGTTGTCAGAGGATGTAGGGAGGCAATTAGAAAAGCTAAAGCCCTGTTGGAGTTATACCTTGGAAGGGAGGTAAAGGAGGTGCCTGAGGACTGGAGGAAAGCAAACGTCACTCGTCTTCAAAAGGGGTAAGAAGGAGGACCCAGGTCACTACAGGCCAGTCAGCCTCACCTCCATCCCTGGAAAGGTGATGGAACAACTTATCCTGGATGCTGTTTCCAGGCATTTAAAAGACAAGAGGGTCATTGGGAGCAGTCAACATGGCTTTACCAAAGGGAAGTCATGTTTGACCAACCTGATAGCCTTTTATGAAGATGGAACCAGGTGGAGAGATGGTGGTAGTGTGGTGGATGTGGTTTATCTTGATTTCAGCAAAGCATCTGACACCATCTCCCACAGAATCCTCACAGAAAAACTGAGAAGGGGTGGGCTGGATGATCAGGTAGTGAGGTGGATTGTTAACTGGTTGAAGGGAAGAAGGCAGAGAGTGGTCATCAGTGGGGCAGGGTCTAGTTGGAGGCCTCTATCTAGTGCAGTCCCTCAGGGGTCGGTGCGGGGACCGGTACTGTTCAATATATTCATTAATGATCTTGATGCGGGAACAGAGGGCACTGTCAGCAACTTTGCTGATGATACTAAACTAGGGGGAGCGGCTGACACATGCATAACCCCATGTTCCAGTACAGGGTGGGGAATGAACTGTTGGAGGGGAAAGGGACCTGGGGGTCCTGGTGGACAGCAGGATGGCCAGCAACGTGCCCTCGTGGCCAAGAAGGCCAATGGCATCCTGGGCTGTATTAGAAGGGCTGTGGTTACTAGGTTGAGAGAGGTTCTCCTCCCCCTCTACTCCGCCCCCGTGAGACCACATCTGGAATATTGTGTCCAGTTCTGGGCCCTTCAGTTCAAGAAGGACAGGGAGCTGCTGGAGAGAGCTCAGCACAGGGCCACAAAGATTATTAAGGGAGTGGAGCATCTCCCTTACGATGAAAGGCTGAGGGAGCTGGGGCTCTTCAGTTTGGAGGAGACTGAGGGTCTGATCTCATTAGTGTTTACAAATACATAAAGACTCCATTTCTCAGTCAGTTCTTTGAGAGCTCGGGAGGACTGGAACACACAGTGCCACTGTCCAGATGGAAATTTTCCTTTATATTAAAGGGCAAGTTCAGGGCCTGGGACTCCTCCAAGGAGATGCGTGAATTGCTGCATGAAATTTCTTGGGCTTTAGACTGGTGTCAGTACACAGTTTTCTTACAAATATGCATTATCCCGAGAGACAAGAAAGGATTACGAGCTTGCTGTGGAAAAGGGAAAGATCCATAATAGGACTAAGCGTCGCAAGAATTACTAAGCATATCTAATCCCATCATCACTAAGCAGAGCAAGAGCAATTCCTAATCTACAACAGTGCACAATTTGATCTCTCTATGGGTTTCCAGTTTCTTTATCCAAAACATGCCATTGGCATAGAGGCAGGCTGCCGTCTGATATTTTAAAGCAGCATTTTTCCTGAGATATAGCTCTAATAACCTTTGAGGTAACATCTAGCTAGGACGGACATCTTCTTTTTCCTTCTTTTCATAGGGTTTATTAGGTAACGTTTGATGTCGTATCCACCCAAGTGTCAGGAAAATTCAGCAGTTCAGCGTCTGAACTGGGAAGCATGACCATACCTGCCTTTATGTTGGGTTTTTTTGTTGCTTTCCCATGTTACTTATTTAACCTACTCTGTTCTTTAATGGATCGCTTATTCTCCACAGCAGGAAAGGCACCATATAGGGGGTGCCTGCTCATCTCATTGAAGAAAAGATCTCTGCAAGACTTTCTATGCTACTTGCTTAAATTAGCAAGAGGACGCTACTGACCTCATACCTCACCCAAGACCTTCCCATTCCCCTTCTCTGCCTCTCAAGGGCCCGTTCAAGAGTGAACCCCAGGACCCCAGGGTGCATGCCAGCAGGACAGCACGTGGAGCACACTGATCTCAAATGAAGGTGAACAGGGTGTTTGTGATACACAACTCACAGGTCATCCAGCAACAGACTGCTTCAGAACAGCCCTTCAGGCTTTTCAGTGAGAGCTCTGAAGGGCAAACGGGCTCCTCTACATGCAGGTAACACCTCTCCCACCCCTCCTTCCTTCCTTCCTTGCTTCCTTTAAGACTATGAGGAATCTCTACCTGAAATGTCAATACCTTCTTCTGCTCCATGCTGATGAAATTCCACAGACTCATTGTAAAGGATTTTGTTCAGGATCTTTCAAAAAGTACACTCTGCGGACACATATCCAGCTGCAAGCAAATCTCTCATTTAATGCTGCAGCAGGATGTTGGCAGCCCCAGGTGCACAGGAAGGAGGAGAACTGGTGAATTGAGGGCAGCTGTGTTAGATATCATCTACAGACAAGTAATTGCAACCTGCATTTCTAGAAATCCATGTTCCTAGTTCAAGTATTTCAGTCAGCTGTGTCATCACTGGACTCAGGTAAAGTAAATACACTTGTCCAGGCTGATGCAAGATCCTGGGAAATGGAAACCTGGTGAGACCATGTGCTGACAGAGAAAAAGCTTCCCAGGAGCATAAAGCGGAGGAGTTTCCGAGGCTAGTCCTTGTACACCTCACTGACCTTGGTGGTGGAAGGACCGTTGATTCTCTCTTCCTGAATCTTTCCTGCCTGGGAGCATTCTTCAAAGGTTCTTCCAGCTCCCCACACCTGAGGAAACCTTCTGTCAAAGCCTCTTGCATTGTAATCTCTGCCTGCGTTTCTCTTTCTTCATTGGCATAGCATTCTTTTTTTCTTCTCTTTCCACCCATGTCAGAGATTTGGACTCTTGATCTCCTAGAGAAACAGAGTAGGTAGGTCATGACAAGAGTGTGTAAAATTAGGAGTGGCCTGGGGAGACTGGGCAGAGATGGATTGCTTGCTGTCTCTTCCTGTAAAAAAAAAAATAAGGGCTAGCAATTAAAGCTGGGGGGATGGCAGGCTCAGAAGAAGCAAAGGACAATTCATCTTCTTTTAGGGAAATTATGGAACCCCTTGTCGTAGATTTTTGTGGATACAAAAGGTTAACGTGGCCCCAGAAAATGAGAGGCCACATTTGCAGCAGAATTCATTGAGGGCCATGAGGGTTAAAGACACTCCATCTGACCTCCCTTGTCCTCATGAACTGCCTGGTGTTGCACAGTTCCCTGCTAATATAGCCCAGTAAGAAGCTGAAGAGAAGCGTAGACACCTTCTGGACTGTCAGCCGTAAGCCAGAGTATCTCCCATGACCCAGAAAAGGATAGTCAGGGCTGCCAAAGTCTTGCCATATGGTTCAGTGAGTTACCCAACCTCACCTTTTCATTTGCTGGAGAACAGAGAGGGTCCTAGGAGCAGCTCAGCCCCTTTTCAGCAGGATAGGAGGGGTCAGGTCAGAGCTGACCTAACAAAGATGTGGTTTAGAAGGTTTGGCTCAACTCTTGAGAATTTTTAGTTTGAAGTGGCAACGGCAATCTTAAGGCCCTGTGGAAACAAACTTAGGAGTAGCCTTCAATGTTCAGCAGATCAATGAGACGCATATTGACTGGCCACAGCTGTGCAATTTCCAGGTGGTAGTAGAAAACCACAGAGATCTCTAGTGATCATTGCCGTCTTGAGTTTCTGCAGTCACGTTCTATTTTATTTGTAGTACAATTTTCTCCTATGCAGTACTTCTTTTGCCAGCTTTCAGTGGCACTGCACAAAAGCTAGTCTAAGAAGTTTCTCTTGGAACAGCTGCTCTCCTTCTCACACTCCCCGTCCTCATATTTATTCTCCTTTGTCTCCTGCTGTAGAAGGTATCGAGGGAGCTGTAGCTACAGAAACCACAGTCAAAGGTGCTTGTTTTATATGCTCAGTCGTGACACTCAGGCACATCTGTGTAAAGCAGCTGTGTGTTCATAACGCACAGCAGTTTGTCAATAATAGCCTACTTGCAGTCTAGATGTTACACTGGCTACTCAAAAGATAAAATGATGGAAAGAGAGGATGTGTAAAGTCACATCTCTATGCAGATAATGATGTTATGCCACGTGATACGGGCATCCTGCAATTACTGGGGGGGGGGGGGGGGGGGGGGGGGGGGTCACGTAATCATAGAACCATAGAATCACAGATGGTTGAAGCAAGGAGGAGCCTTCGAAATTCATCTGGCCCAACCCCCCTGCTCAAGCAGGGCCATCTAAAGCCGGTGGCCCAGGACTGTGTCTAGATAGCTTTTGCATGTCTAAGTATGCA
Organism: Colius striatus; assembly: GCF_028858725.1. NCBI lineage: Eukaryota > Metazoa > Chordata > Aves > Coliiformes > Coliidae > Colius > Colius striatus. Next base: position 134,034,929 of record NC_084759.1, read on the forward strand.
GACTTCACGATCTCCCTACTCCAGTTTCCTTGTGTTCATAAGGAACCTCCGACATTTCAGTTTGTCCCCATTGTCTCTGATCTCCTTTGATATGCCACCCAAAGCCTGGCCATGGCTCAGGGAGGAACCAAAGGAGTTTCTTGTCTATTTGGCTTTGATCACATAGCTCCCCACAAGGACAGACACCTGGTTTCACAGCCTGGACAGCCTGCCTCTCGACAAGCAAAGGAATACATTCTCACAGCATCTGTCTGCACTAATAATTATATTCTTTCTAAGCTACATCTTTCATTAATAGTCATACATCTTTCACTAATAATCAAGTACTAATTTTATGTAACATTTGGTTGGGAGATTCGTATAGAGGTCAACTTTGGTTCAGGGCCTGTTTTTCAGGCCTCAGTACTTCAGACTCCCAGGTCCTTTTCTGCAAAACTGCTTTCCATCTGGGTCGCCTCCAGCATATGTTGGTACATAGAATTATTTCTACAAAAGCACAGAACTTTGCACCTCCCCTTGTTGAACTTCAGAAGCTAATTGTTGGATCATTTCTCCAGCCTGTTGAGGTCCCTCTGGATGGCAGCATGACTCTGTGGTGTATCAGCCACCACTCCCAGCCTGGAGTTGCTGGGCCAAGTTGCTGAGGCTAAACTCTGCCCCATCATCCAGGTCATTAACAGAGATGTTAAACAGAACAAATAGAACCATGTGTGCTCTCAGGTTCTACCGAGGTTCCTGCAGCCTTTCCTCATATGAAAGATATTCCAGTCCCCTGATCATCTTGGTGGCCCTGCGCTGGACTCTATCCAGCACTTCCCTGTCCCTCTTGAGCTGGGGAGCCCAGAACTGGACAGAGTACTCCTGATGAGGCCTCACCAGGGCAGAGGAGAGGGGGAGAAGAACCTCCCTTCATCTGCTGGCCACACTCTTCTTGATGCATCCTAGGATGCCATTGGCCTTCTTGGCCATGAGGGCACATTGCTGGCTCATGTTTAGCTTATTACCAATCAAGACTCCCAGGTCTCTCTCTGCAGAGCTGCTTTTCAGCAGTTCGACCCCCAGCCTGTACTGGTGCAAGGGGTTGTTCCTTCCAAGATGCAGGACTCTGCACTTGTCCTTGTTGAACCTCATGAGGTTCCTCTCTGCCCAACTCTCAAGCTGGTTGAGATCCCGCTGAATGGCAGCACAGCCTTCTGGGGAATCAGCCAGTCCTCCCAGTTTGGTGTCATCAGCGAACTTGCTGAGGGTACACTCTGTCCCCTCATCCACATTGTTGATGAAGATGTTGAACAAGACTGGCCCCAGAACCGATCCCTGTGGAACTCCACTCCAACTCAATTCTATGCCATTGATCACCACCCTCTGGGCTCTGTCATTCAGCCAGCTCTCGATCCACCTCACTGTCCGCTCATCCAAGCCACACTGCTTGAGCTTTCTGTTATGGGAGACAGTGTCAAAAGCCTTGCTGAAGTCAAGGTATATGACATCCACTGCTCTCCCCTCATCTAGCCAGCCGGTTAGGCACTCATAGAAGGATATCAGGTTGGTCAAACAGGATTTCCCCTTGGTGAATCCATGTTGACTCCCCCTGATAACCATCTTTTCCTTCAGTGATAACATTCAGGATGAGTTGTTCCATCACCTTTCCAGGGATGGAGGTGAGGCTGACCGGCCTGTAGTTTCCTGGGTCATCCTTCTTGCCCTTTTTGAAGACATGAGAGAGACTAGAACATTTTCTTCAGCTAGGGGTGTGTTTCTGCATATCATGAAACTATGTAATACCTGCATGTGGCCAATAGTCTGTGCACAAAGCCCATCCCACTAACACAGCCTGCAGTCATCCAAGCACAAAGCCCAAGAATGAGGTGTGTCGGGACCTTATTATATCAAAGCAATTTTACCAGGACAAATTCTCCCAGCTACAGGCATCTGTGCTGCAGAACAAATAGATCCATGTGTGCTCTCAGGTTCTAGTGATCACTTCCTAACACCTGTGTGGGAACAGGCCTTTTTTTCCCCTTCTCCATTTTCTCCCTTCTTTTTTTTTTTTGGGGGGGGGGGGGGGTGGGGAGGGGATTGCAGGGTAGTGGGGAGGAGTTTATCTTAAGCTGTTTTGCTCCATTCTTCTAGTTTATTTTCTCTCAGGAATTCTCTCTCTGTTTTGCTGCAGCATTTAGATTTATCTAGGATAATGTGAGAGCTCTTTGGATATCTCATTACCTCCTTTTCCAAATATGCTGAACAGCAGACAAAACAACTGTGACCCACGGGCTAACAAAGGTGTAGCAATACCCACTTCTGGAAAACTGATAATTTTTCTCTCTTTCTTCTGTCATTTTGTTGGGAGCTATTGCTTCTTATTCGAGAACAGTGTGACTTCTGAGTCATAGATCCTCCCCGCCACACTTTCCAAAGAGACACTGACTTTACACAAGTTCAGGTGATGTGCCTCTTTGAAGAACCTTGAAGAACATCTCCGTCATTTTGGCTCTTCCAGGAAAATTAAGTAAGCCCAGCATGATCGGTTAACTGAGCAAAAAGATACAGGCAGCAGCTCCAGTGACACCGGTACATGAAGAGAACAAGCCTTAACAAGAGGTTGTTCCATTCCCCAAGCAGAGTTCTCAGGGAGGTTCCACTAGGGAACGCTCAGACGTGTTCTTGGGGGTGGGAGTGTGGGCAATGGAGAGTGCTTGTGTTGCTGCCTGCTGTTTTGTACAGTAGGAGTATGCTGCCCGTTAGATTCAGCACACTCTCTCAGCTGTTTTGTAACACCTGAGTACGTGCTGATAAGAACGTGAAAAGGCGTTCTACTTTAGAAATGGTTGCCTGTAACTGAATGAAAGACTCCTGAAGAAGATGAGCCTGCAAAATGTTCCAAGATCCCCATAGCTGAGAGGCACTACAAATATTAAGTAGTTGCCCCAGAGTGACATTCCCTGCCTCTGTCCTCCATATCACAACCTATGGAAGTAGCGAGCTGCACACGGAAAGGGTGCCTGAAAGTCTTTATTTTTTTAATTATTTTTGTATGTCCAGTCCCAAAACAGAAGAAAATGATGAGGAGAAAAAGCAGATCACGCAGAATGAGCGTGTCTCAATTGGCAGCTATAGTTGACTTGATCCAGGAGACATAATTGCAAACCTTTGTGTAAACACCAGGATAGCCTTTCTGCGCACATCCAAGACCCCAGGAAACAACGCCCTGGAGCTGCCCATTGCAGACCACTGGACCACCGGAATCCCCCTGGGCACAGAAAGGATACAGATACTCAGCAAATGCTCTCAGTGTAAGCAAAGAGCCAGAGATTCCAGAAATCATTGACCTTTGAGACAGCTCCACTGTGCTTTTTCTACACACAACTTCTACAAAGGTCATTTCTGATGACCACTCTACACCTGATGCTACTGTGCCTCACCTTGGTTTGGATGAATAAGCGGCCTATTTTTGACGGATGCAGTCCTCAGCAGTTCCTTAGCATATGTGTATCTTATACACTATTCTGCCAAGGACTTGCTCAGAGCTAGGCACACGTGCAATGCAGAGCGACTATCAGGTGTGTTCATTTTCCAGACTTCCTGTGTCTGGACACACTAGCTGCTTCATTTTCTGTGAGTCCAAACCTAGCATTAGCATCCCCTCTGCCAGAGCAGGGCTACTTAGAGTAGGTCACACAGGAACGCATCCAGGTGGGTTTTGAATGCCTCCAGATAAGGAGAATCAACAACCCCTCTGGGCAGCCCGTTCCAGTGCTCCGTCACCTTCACAGTGAAGAAATGATTCCTTGTGTTTCTTTGGAACCTCTTATGTTCCAGCTTGTACCCGTTGCGCCTTGTCCTATCACTAGGTGCAGGCGCAGGCATAGTCTGCTTGTGGAGGTTTAGGGCAGAGGTGTTCGCTGCCTCAAGAAGGGGCTAACCGCTAACTGAGTGGAAAAAAACCTAGGCTCACTCATTAAGCAACTTTTGCCCTAAGCCTCCGCTGCTGTTCAAAAAAACCAACATTCAGACATGACGGTGCAGCGAGTCTAACAGATTCTCTAATGTGAAGGCCTATTCTGTTAGCAAAAAGCAGGAGAGAAACACATGTGAAAGGAGAAGTAGACATTTTACCTGGCAGGAGTCTTTCCCTCCCTCCAAGTATCCTACACATATCATGTTCGAGGTAATTTCCCCAGGGTAGGCTTCGTTGCACGCACTTGAGGAGAGTACAGGAGCCTTCAGGCACTGCAAGGTGTCTGGATACTGAACTGCAGGAAAACACAGAGAGATGGTTGACAAGATCTCCAAGTTCATTTCAGAGGCCTGAGGAGACCTTTCTAAGGGGAAATGTAACCACTGAGTATCTTGTTTTAGCAGTCATCATTTTTCCTCTGAACCATAATCACAGCATGGATTCCTTTTGTTTAGATGGAACAGACTCCACCTAGGGGTACACCATTCTACACTGCAGCCAGAAATCATCAATCAGCAAGCATGGAGCCAAGAGCAACTCTTGTAGCACATATGCTGCAGAAAACTTAGGCCTCAGGAAAACCAGCCTCTCCTCCGGTTCAGGTTTAGTTGTCATCACCAGCCACCATCCACACCTCTGAGCTTGGGAGTAAGAGAGTGGTGCTCTCTTCTAGTAATTTTAGATTGACAGTCAAAGATTTTCATCTTGTTCTCAGAGAACTGACACCTCCATTTACATCAGTTAAATTGCTAGTGCTTGGCACTGTACAGCTGTCAGGGCCAGGCCACAAAATTTATGGCGGTGTGAACGTGCTGGTGAACGGCACATGGACGACTTCAGTGGTTCCATGGTCGTAACATAGAGCAAGATAAAGGACCTTATGAAGGCTTGCCTTTAAAGCAGTTCAGTGGTTACTGTCCCACACAGACTTGATCACTCAAAACGGCCTGTCCCACAGCACTTCCTGTGCTCTACCCTGTACTGCTTGGAATTAACTGTGAGGTCTTAGAGTGTCTCCCGGGCCCTGGTGATGTGGTACGTTCCCACAGAGTACTCACTGCCACTGCTGAGTGTGTTGCCCCAGCCAGAGATTAGGCATGTGGTGCCTGCGGCCACACAGCTGGTAGGCAGAGGAACTGTTTGGACAGCTTTGTTGAGCGTGGCTGCTTTGGAAAGCTTGATGAGCATAATATCATTGTCCAGCGTTGAGGAGCTGTAGCCGGAGTGGCGGATGACTTTAGATGAACTAATCAACTGCTGAGTGGATTCTGTGAGTGCCAGATTGTGTTTCCCAAGCTGCACTTGGATGCGACTGGAAAAGAGAAGGAATGGCATATATTTCACTGCTACAGACAGGTTATGAGGAACATCCCTGTCACCGCATTCACGTGCTTTGACATAGCAATCTCAGCAGCTGTTTTCACGTAGGTTATCTTTCTTGTCCCACAACACGTCCTGAGATCTTACCCACTCCCAGTGCAGGTGGTGAATTTCTGCAACTTGATGTTGTTGAGCTGGGACAAGTTGAATATAAACCAGTGCTTTATACAAGCATTCTGGAAAAAGGCAAACTGCTATCACCCCAATTTCATTCCTCTCCCTGTTCTCCAGTGACTAAGCTTTAGCAAGAGTAGTGCAATTCCTAAGAAATCGCAGTCGGTAACTCCTTGCTCGATTATCACATTGTCATGTCAGAAAGCGCTCTGCATCCACAGAAACGCTCGCAGAAGTGGGAAACCCCTAATGACGATAATGCCTCAGCCCAGCTTCCTGAAGGAGCCACCTATTCCCTGGTTATCTCCTGTCAGAACGGAGTCACTTGCGTATTTGGATCTCAGAGCTCAGAACTCCTGCTAAAAGGGAATGCAAAGAAAGAGAGAGGTCACAGGAGTATACATTCTTTTGCACTCACTATTTGTAGCAGTGAGCAGCTGACAGGACCCACTGGCTGTCGATGAGGGAACCTCCACAGAAGTGATACCCAGAATTCAGGGACACCTGATAGGCAACAGAGCTCTCTGCACAGGTGTAGCCTCCCACGATCTTGTCATCGTCATCATCGGAGTTGACGGGGAAGGCAACTGGGAGATAAGAAGTCAAGAACCCTTACAAAGGCATTGATTCCCCACTCTGTGACACAAGCAATTATGAACAGACAACAGTCAAACAAAGTCGCAGTGCTCTACCTCAAAACTTTTGCAAGTGGAAACCGGACTTCACGTTCCTGCAACAGACTGCCTTGCAAACTTGATCAGAAAATGAGCCACCTTATAAACTGCCAAAATAGAACTCAAAAATATACTCACCAGCCACACCAACAAAGGTGACAAGCAGTATGTATTTCATGATCTTGACACAGCCTCCAGCCTCGACTGGTGGACTGGAAGTGTGAGCTGCTAGAAATACATTTTTTGAAAGGGCCTTATCTCCAGTCCAAGGTTTTCTCCAGACAAAAAGTACACAGTGGAAAATCTGAAGATCCAAATGTGGGCATTAAAAGATAGAAAGTACAAATAACATATCAGTTAATCATAAACCTTTCCTAACATAGAGAGCTATTATTACATTATTCCAGAGGGCAGCCTTCAATTTAAAAATACACTGGGGCTTTGGAAGACGTGGAGTTATTTGTCTGTTTCACTCTTAGATGCAGCATCTGTTGAGGGCAGACCTCAAACCCCTCTGAGATTCTTCTGCGTGGTGTCATTCTTAAAAACGCACATTGCTACCGGAAGCTGTATATTGTAGGTGATGGACACTTAGGACACTATACATTTATTTGGAAAATCAAACACACAACAAACCCAAAACAACCAAACAAGAAATACCCAAAAACCTCTCAGCATTAAGACTGGTGATTTTGGCAAATTCCTTTTCTTGAGTAAACTGTGCGTCTGTGTGTGTGTTTATCACACAGTACATACTGTTTTCCCAAATAAGACTATTCAAAAGTAATTTCAACTAGTGAGTACAAAACCCTCTATTCTGTGCCCCAACCACCTCCCAAGGTAAAGAGTTCAAGTGTGGAAATGTGCACCACATCTCCTTCTTTCCTAATTTCTCTCCCCTAATCTGTAGAATAATATTGGCCTGACTACCAAGCCATATTTTTTATTTAGCTTTGGAATGTTCCATAAATACTCATTTTTGTCATGGAAGCCTTTCTGTGTAATGCTGATGTTTATGGATGCAACGTGTATGAACGCAAATAATGAGATCTTCTGAAATCCGTCTCTGAAAGAGAGAGGATTCCTGTCATGACGCTGACTTTGCCAAAGATAACTGCGTTTGATGAATAATAATTTTCTGAGGAGCTAACAGATTCATCAGGTTAGCTCCTGTAAGGTTGAGGGCAGCCTTTGGCTGCAGCAACCCAAGATGGTGGAGTTCAGGATCTTTTGAGTATACCGAGTATAACAGAATACCAAGCATGGTTAAACAGGAAACTGTTGGCTAAAGTCAAGTGGCAGAAGAAAGTCTATAGGTCATGGAAGGAAGGGATGGCCACTTGGTATGGATATAAGACTGTTGTCAGAGGATGTAGGGAGGCAATTAGAAAAGCTAAAGCCCTGTTGGAGTTATACCTTGGAAGGGAGGTAAAGGAGGTGCCTGAGGACTGGAGGAAAGCAAACGTCACTCGTCTTCAAAAGGGGTAAGAAGGAGGACCCAGGTCACTACAGGCCAGTCAGCCTCACCTCCATCCCTGGAAAGGTGATGGAACAACTTATCCTGGATGCTGTTTCCAGGCATTTAAAAGACAAGAGGGTCATTGGGAGCAGTCAACATGGCTTTACCAAAGGGAAGTCATGTTTGACCAACCTGATAGCCTTTTATGAAGATGGAACCAGGTGGAGAGATGGTGGTAGTGTGGTGGATGTGGTTTATCTTGATTTCAGCAAAGCATCTGACACCATCTCCCACAGAATCCTCACAGAAAAACTGAGAAGGGGTGGGCTGGATGATCAGGTAGTGAGGTGGATTGTTAACTGGTTGAAGGGAAGAAGGCAGAGAGTGGTCATCAGTGGGGCAGGGTCTAGTTGGAGGCCTCTATCTAGTGCAGTCCCTCAGGGGTCGGTGCGGGGACCGGTACTGTTCAATATATTCATTAATGATCTTGATGCGGGAACAGAGGGCACTGTCAGCAACTTTGCTGATGATACTAAACTAGGGGGAGCGGCTGACACATGCATAACCCCATGTTCCAGTACAGGGTGGGGAATGAACTGTTGGAGGGGAAAGGGACCTGGGGGTCCTGGTGGACAGCAGGATGGCCAGCAACGTGCCCTCGTGGCCAAGAAGGCCAATGGCATCCTGGGCTGTATTAGAAGGGCTGTGGTTACTAGGTTGAGAGAGGTTCTCCTCCCCCTCTACTCCGCCCCCGTGAGACCACATCTGGAATATTGTGTCCAGTTCTGGGCCCTTCAGTTCAAGAAGGACAGGGAGCTGCTGGAGAGAGCTCAGCACAGGGCCACAAAGATTATTAAGGGAGTGGAGCATCTCCCTTACGATGAAAGGCTGAGGGAGCTGGGGCTCTTCAGTTTGGAGGAGACTGAGGGTCTGATCTCATTAGTGTTTACAAATACATAAAGACTCCATTTCTCAGTCAGTTCTTTGAGAGCTCGGGAGGACTGGAACACACAGTGCCACTGTCCAGATGGAAATTTTCCTTTATATTAAAGGGCAAGTTCAGGGCCTGGGACTCCTCCAAGGAGATGCGTGAATTGCTGCATGAAATTTCTTGGGCTTTAGACTGGTGTCAGTACACAGTTTTCTTACAAATATGCATTATCCCGAGAGACAAGAAAGGATTACGAGCTTGCTGTGGAAAAGGGAAAGATCCATAATAGGACTAAGCGTCGCAAGAATTACTAAGCATATCTAATCCCATCATCACTAAGCAGAGCAAGAGCAATTCCTAATCTACAACAGTGCACAATTTGATCTCTCTATGGGTTTCCAGTTTCTTTATCCAAAACATGCCATTGGCATAGAGGCAGGCTGCCGTCTGATATTTTAAAGCAGCATTTTTCCTGAGATATAGCTCTAATAACCTTTGAGGTAACATCTAGCTAGGACGGACATCTTCTTTTTCCTTCTTTTCATAGGGTTTATTAGGTAACGTTTGATGTCGTATCCACCCAAGTGTCAGGAAAATTCAGCAGTTCAGCGTCTGAACTGGGAAGCATGACCATACCTGCCTTTATGTTGGGTTTTTTTGTTGCTTTCCCATGTTACTTATTTAACCTACTCTGTTCTTTAATGGATCGCTTATTCTCCACAGCAGGAAAGGCACCATATAGGGGGTGCCTGCTCATCTCATTGAAGAAAAGATCTCTGCAAGACTTTCTATGCTACTTGCTTAAATTAGCAAGAGGACGCTACTGACCTCATACCTCACCCAAGACCTTCCCATTCCCCTTCTCTGCCTCTCAAGGGCCCGTTCAAGAGTGAACCCCAGGACCCCAGGGTGCATGCCAGCAGGACAGCACGTGGAGCACACTGATCTCAAATGAAGGTGAACAGGGTGTTTGTGATACACAACTCACAGGTCATCCAGCAACAGACTGCTTCAGAACAGCCCTTCAGGCTTTTCAGTGAGAGCTCTGAAGGGCAAACGGGCTCCTCTACATGCAGGTAACACCTCTCCCACCCCTCCTTCCTTCCTTCCTTGCTTCCTTTAAGACTATGAGGAATCTCTACCTGAAATGTCAATACCTTCTTCTGCTCCATGCTGATGAAATTCCACAGACTCATTGTAAAGGATTTTGTTCAGGATCTTTCAAAAAGTACACTCTGCGGACACATATCCAGCTGCAAGCAAATCTCTCATTTAATGCTGCAGCAGGATGTTGGCAGCCCCAGGTGCACAGGAAGGAGGAGAACTGGTGAATTGAGGGCAGCTGTGTTAGATATCATCTACAGACAAGTAATTGCAACCTGCATTTCTAGAAATCCATGTTCCTAGTTCAAGTATTTCAGTCAGCTGTGTCATCACTGGACTCAGGTAAAGTAAATACACTTGTCCAGGCTGATGCAAGATCCTGGGAAATGGAAACCTGGTGAGACCATGTGCTGACAGAGAAAAAGCTTCCCAGGAGCATAAAGCGGAGGAGTTTCCGAGGCTAGTCCTTGTACACCTCACTGACCTTGGTGGTGGAAGGACCGTTGATTCTCTCTTCCTGAATCTTTCCTGCCTGGGAGCATTCTTCAAAGGTTCTTCCAGCTCCCCACACCTGAGGAAACCTTCTGTCAAAGCCTCTTGCATTGTAATCTCTGCCTGCGTTTCTCTTTCTTCATTGGCATAGCATTCTTTTTTTCTTCTCTTTCCACCCATGTCAGAGATTTGGACTCTTGATCTCCTAGAGAAACAGAGTAGGTAGGTCATGACAAGAGTGTGTAAAATTAGGAGTGGCCTGGGGAGACTGGGCAGAGATGGATTGCTTGCTGTCTCTTCCTGTAAAAAAAAAAATAAGGGCTAGCAATTAAAGCTGGGGGGATGGCAGGCTCAGAAGAAGCAAAGGACAATTCATCTTCTTTTAGGGAAATTATGGAACCCCTTGTCGTAGATTTTTGTGGATACAAAAGGTTAACGTGGCCCCAGAAAATGAGAGGCCACATTTGCAGCAGAATTCATTGAGGGCCATGAGGGTTAAAGACACTCCATCTGACCTCCCTTGTCCTCATGAACTGCCTGGTGTTGCACAGTTCCCTGCTAATATAGCCCAGTAAGAAGCTGAAGAGAAGCGTAGACACCTTCTGGACTGTCAGCCGTAAGCCAGAGTATCTCCCATGACCCAGAAAAGGATAGTCAGGGCTGCCAAAGTCTTGCCATATGGTTCAGTGAGTTACCCAACCTCACCTTTTCATTTGCTGGAGAACAGAGAGGGTCCTAGGAGCAGCTCAGCCCCTTTTCAGCAGGATAGGAGGGGTCAGGTCAGAGCTGACCTAACAAAGATGTGGTTTAGAAGGTTTGGCTCAACTCTTGAGAATTTTTAGTTTGAAGTGGCAACGGCAATCTTAAGGCCCTGTGGAAACAAACTTAGGAGTAGCCTTCAATGTTCAGCAGATCAATGAGACGCATATTGACTGGCCACAGCTGTGCAATTTCCAGGTGGTAGTAGAAAACCACAGAGATCTCTAGTGATCATTGCCGTCTTGAGTTTCTGCAGTCACGTTCTATTTTATTTGTAGTACAATTTTCTCCTATGCAGTACTTCTTTTGCCAGCTTTCAGTGGCACTGCACAAAAGCTAGTCTAAGAAGTTTCTCTTGGAACAGCTGCTCTCCTTCTCACACTCCCCGTCCTCATATTTATTCTCCTTTGTCTCCTGCTGTAGAAGGTATCGAGGGAGCTGTAGCTACAGAAACCACAGTCAAAGGTGCTTGTTTTATATGCTCAGTCGTGACACTCAGGCACATCTGTGTAAAGCAGCTGTGTGTTCATAACGCACAGCAGTTTGTCAATAATAGCCTACTTGCAGTCTAGATGTTACACTGGCTACTCAAAAGATAAAATGATGGAAAGAGAGGATGTGTAAAGTCACATCTCTATGCAGATAATGATGTTATGCCACGTGATACGGGCATCCTGCAATTACTGGGGGGGGGGGGGGGGGGGGGGGGGTCACGTAATCATAGAACCATAGAATCACAGATGGTTGAAGCAAGGAGGAGCCTTCGAAATTCATCTGGCCCAACCCCCCTGCTCAAGCAGGGCCATCTAAAGCCAGTGGCCCAGGACTGTGTCTAGATAGCTTTTGCATGTCTAAGTATGCAGACTTCACGATCTCCCTACTCCAGTTTCCTTGTGTTCATAAGGAACCTCCGACATTTCAGTTTGTCCCCATTGTCTCTGATCTCCTTTGATATGCCACCCAAAGCCTGGCCATGGCTCAGGGAGGAACCAAAGGAGTTTCTTGTCTATTTGGCTTTGATCACATAGCTCCCCACAAGGACAGACACCTGGTTTCACAGCCTGGACAGCCTGCCTCTCGACAAGCAAAGGAATACATTCTCACAGCATCTGTCTGCACTAATAATTATATTCTTTCTAAGCTACATCTTTCATTAATAGTCATACATCTTTCACTAATAATCAAGTACTAATTTTATGTAACATTTGGTTGGGAGATTCGTATAGAGGTCAACTTTGGTTCAGGGCCTGTTTTTCAGGCCTCAGTACTTCAGACTCCCAGGTCCTTTTCTGCAAAACTGCTTTCCATCTGGGTCGCCTCCAGCATATGTTGGTACATAGAATTATTTCTACAAAAGCACAGAACTTTGCACCTCCCCTTGTTGAACTTCAGAAGCTAATTGTTGGATCATTTCTCCAGCCTGTTGAGGTCCCTCTGGATGGCAGCATGACTCTGTGGTGTATCAGCCACCACTCCCAGCCTGGAGTTGCTGGGCCAAGTTGCTGAGGCTAAACTCTGCCCCATCATCCAGGTCATTAACAGAGATGTTAAACAGAACAAATAGAACCATGTGTGCTCTCAGGTTCTACCGAGGTTCCTGCAGCCTTTCCTCATATGAAAGATATTCCAGTCCCCTGATCATCTTGGTGGCCCTGCGCTGGACTCTATCCAGCACTTCCCTGTCCCTCTTGAGCTGGGGAGCCCAGAACTGGACAGAGTACTCCTGATGAGGCCTCACCAGGGCAGAGGAGAGGGGGAGAAGAACCTCCCTTCATCTGCTGGCCACACTCTTCTTGATGCATCCTAGGATGCCATTGGCCTTCTTGGCCATGAGGGCACATTGCTGGCTCATGTTTAGCTTATTACCAATCAAGACTCCCAGGTCTCTCTCTGCAGAGCTGCTTTTCAGCAGTTCGACCCCCAGCCTGTACTGGTGCAAGGGGTTGTTCCTTCCAAGATGCAGGACTCTGCACTTGTCCTTGTTGAACCTCATGAGGTTCCTCTCTGCCCAACTCTCAAGCTGGTTGAGATCCCGCTGAATGGCAGCACAGCCTTCTGGGGAATCAGCCAGTCCTCCCAGTTTGGTGTCATCAGCGAACTTGCTGAGGGTACACTCTGTCCCCTCATCCACATTGTTGATGAAGATGTTGAACAAGACTGGCCCCAGAACCGATCCCTGTGGAACTCCACTCCAACTCAATTCTATGCCATTGATCACCACCCTCTGGGCTCTGTCATTCAGCCAGCTCTCGATCCACCTCACTGTCCGCTCATCCAAGCCACACTGCTTGAGCTTTCTGTTATGGGAGACAGTGTCAAAAGCCTTGCTGAAGTCAAGGTATATGACATCCACTGCTCTCCCCTCATCTAGCCAGCCGGTTAGGCACTCATAGAAGGATATCAGGTTGGTCAAACAGGATTTCCCCTTGGTGAATCCATGTTGACTCCCCCTGATAACCATCTTTTCCTTCAGTGATAACATTCAGGATGAGTTGTTCCATCACCTTTCCAGGGATGGAGGTGAGGCTGACCGGCCTGTAGTTTCCTGGGTCATCCTTCTTGCCCTTTTTGAAGACATGAGAGAGACTAGAACATTTTCTTCAGCTAGGGGTGTGTTTCTGCATATCATGAAACTATGTAATACCTGCATGTGGCCAATAGTCTGTGCACAAAGCCCATCCCACTAACACAGCCTGCAGTCATCCAAGCACAAAGCCCAAGAATGAGGTGTGTCGGGACCTTATTATATCAAAGCAATTTTACCAGGACAAATTCTCCCAGCTACAGGCATCTGTGCTGCAGAACAAATAGATCCATGTGTGCTCTCAGGTTCTAGTGATCACTTCCTAACACCTGTGTGGGAACAGGCCTTTTTTTCCCCTTCTCCATTTTCTCCCTTCTTTTTTTTTTTTGGGGGGGGGGGGGTGGGGAGGGGATTGCAGGGTAGTGGGGAGGAGTTTATCTTAAGCTGTTTTGCTCCATTCTTCTAGTTTATTTTCTCTCAGGAATTCTCTCTCTGTTTTGCTGCAGCATTTAGATTTATCTAGGATAATGTGAGAGCTCTTTGGATATCTCATTACCTCCTTTTCCAAATATGCTGAACAGCAGACAAAACAACTGTGACCCACGGGCTAACAAAGGTGTAGCAATACCCACTTCTGGAAAACTGATAATTTTTCTCTCTTTCTTCTGTCATTTTGTTGGGAGCTATTGCTTCTTATTCGAGAACAGTGTGACTTCTGAGTCATAGATCCTCCCCGCCACACTTTCCAAAGAGACACTGACTTTACACAAGTTCAGGTGATGTGCCTCTTTGAAGAACCTTGAAGAACATCTCCGTCATTTTGGCTCTTCCAGGAAAATTAAGTAAGCCCAGCATGATCGGTTAACTGAGCAAAAAGATACAGGCAGCAGCTCCAGTGACACCGGTACATGAAGAGAACAAGCCTTAACAAGAGGTTGTTCCATTCCCCAAGCAGAGTTCTCAGGGAGGTTCCACTAGGGAACGCTCAGACGTGTTCTTGGGGGTGGGAGTGTGGGCAATGGAGAGTGCTTGTGTTGCTGCCTGCTGTTTTGTACAGTAGGAGTATGCTGCCCGTTAGATTCAGCACACTCTCTCAGCTGTTTTGTAACACCTGAGTACGTGCTGATAAGAACGTGAAAAGGCGTTCTACTTTAGAAATGGTTGCCTGTAACTGAATGAAAGACTCCTGAAGAAGATGAGCCTGCAAAATGTTCCAAGATCCCCATAGCTGAGAGGCACTACAAATATTAAGTAGTTGCCCCAGAGTGACATTCCCTGCCTCTGTCCTCCATATCACAACCTATGGAAGTAGCGAGCTGCACACGGAAAGGGTGCCTGAAAGTCTTTATTTTTTTAATTATTTTTGTATGTCCAGTCCCAAAACAGAAGAAAATGATGAGGAGAAAAAGCAGATCACGCAGAATGAGCGTGTCTCAATTGGCAGCTATAGTTGACTTGATCCAGGAGACATAATTGCAAACCTTTGTGTAAACACCAGGATAGCCTTTCTGCGCACATCCAAGACCCCAGGAAACAACGCCCTGGAGCTGCCCATTGCAGACCACTGGACCACCGGAATCCCCCTGGGCACAGAAAGGATACAGATACTCAGCAAATGCTCTCAGTGTAAGCAAAGAGCCAGAGATTCCAGAAATCATTGACCTTTGAGACAGCTCCACTGTGCTTTTTCTACACACAACTTCTACAAAGGTCATTTCTGATGACCACTCTACACCTGATGCTACTGTGCCTCACCTTGGTTTGGATGAATAAGCGGCCTATTTTTGACGGATGCAGTCCTCAGCAGTTCCTTAGCATATGTGTATCTTATACACTATTCTGCCAAGGACTTGCTCAGAGCTAGGCACACGTGCAATGCAGAGCGACTATCAGGTGTGTTCATTTTCCAGACTTCCTGTGTCTGGACACACTAGCTGCTTCATTTTCTGTGAGTCCAAACCTAGCATTAGCATCCCCTCTGCCAGAGCAGGGCTACTTAGAGTAGGTCACACAGGAACGCATCCAGGTGGGTTTTGAATGCCTCCAGATAAGGAGAATCAACAACCCCTCTGGGCAGCCCGTTCCAGTGCTCCGTCACCTTCACAGTGAAGAAATGATTCCTTGTGTTTCTTTGGAACCTCTTATGTTCCAGCTTGTACCCGTTGCGCCTTGTCCTATCACTAGGTGCAGGCGCAGGCATAGTCTGCTTGTGGAGGTTTAGGGCAGAGGTGTTCGCTGCCTCAAGAAGGGGCTAACCGCTAACTGAGTGGAAAAAAACCTAGGCTCACTCATTAAGCAACTTTTGCCCTAAGCCTCCGCTGCTGTTCAAAAAAACCAACATTCAGACATGACGGTGCAGCGAGTCTAACAGATTCTCTAATGTGAAGGCCTATTCTGTTAGCAAAAAGCAGGAGAGAAACACATGTGAAAGGAGAAGTAGACATTTTACCTGGCAGGAGTCTTTCCCTCCCTCCAAGTATCCTACACATATCATGTTCGAGGTAATTTCCCCAGGGTAGGCTTCGTTGCACGCACTTGAGGAGAGTACAGGAGCCTTCAGGCACTGCAAGGTGTCTGGATACTGAACTGCAGGAAAACACAGAGAGATGGTTGACAAGATCTCCAAGTTCATTTCAGAGGCCTGAGGAGACCTTTCTAAGGGGAAATGTAACCACTGAGTATCTTGTTTTAGCAGTCATCATTTTTCCTCTGAACCATAATCACAGCATGGATTCCTTTTGTTTAGATGGAACAGACTCCACCTAGGGGTACACCATTCTACACTGCAGCCAGAAATCATCAATCAGCAAGCATGGAGCCAAGAGCAACTCTTGTAGCACATATGCTGCAGAAAACTTAGGCCTCAGGAAAACCAGCCTCTCCTCCGGTTCAGGTTTAGTTGTCATCACCAGCCACCATCCACACCTCTGAGCTTGGGAGTAAGAGAGTGGTGCTCTCTTCTAGTAATTTTAGATTGACAGTCAAAGATTTTCATCTTGTTCTCAGAGAACTGACACCTCCATTTACATCAGTTAAATTGCTAGTGCTTGGCACTGTACAGCTGTCAGGGCCAGGCCACAAAATTTATGGCGGTGTGAACGTGCTGGTGAACGGCACATGGACGACTTCAGTGGTTCCATGGTCGTAACATAGAGCAAGATAAAGGACCTTATGAAGGCTTGCCTTTAAAGCAGTTCAGTGGTTACTGTCCCACACAGACTTGATCACTCAAAACGGCCTGTCCCACAGCACTTCCTGTGCTCTACCCTGTACTGCTTGGAATTAACTGTGAGGTCTTAGAGTGTCTCCCGGGCCCTGGTGATGTGGTACGTTCCCACAGAGTACTCACTGCCACTGCTGAGTGTGTTGCCCCAGCCAGAGATTAGGCATGTGGTGCCTGCGGCCACACAGCTGGTAGGCAGAGGAACTGTTTGGACAGCTTTGTTGAGCGTGGCTGCTTTGGAAAGCTTGATGAGCATAATATCATTGTCCAGCGTTGAGGAGCTGTAGCCGGAGTGGCGGATGACTTTAGATGAACTAATCAACTGCTGAGTGGATTCTGTGAGTGCCAGATTGTGTTTCCCAAGCTGCACTTGGATGCGACTGGAAAAGAGAAGGAATGGCATATATTTCACTGCTACAGACAGGTTATGAGGAACATCCCTGTCACCGCATTCACGTGCTTTGACATAGCAATCTCAGCAGCTGTTTTCACGTAGGTTATCTTTCTTGTCCCACAACACGTCCTGAGATCTTACCCACTCCCAGTGCAGGTGGTGAATTTCTGCAACTTGATGTTGTTGAGCTGGGACAAGTTGAATATAAACCAGTGCTTTATACAAGCATTCTGGAAAAAGGCAAACTGCTATCACCCCAATTTCATTCCTCTCCCTGTTCTCCAGTGACTAAGCTTTAGCAAGAGTAGTGCAATTCCTAAGAAATCGCAGTCGGTAACTCCTTGCTCGATTATCACATTGTCATGTCAGAAAGCGCTCTGCATCCACAGAAACGCTCGCAGAAGTGGGAAACCCCTAATGACGATAATGCCTCAGCCCAGCTTCCTGAAGGAGCCACCTATTCCCTGGTTATCTCCTGTCAGAACGGAGTCACTTGCGTATTTGGATCTCAGAGCTCAGAACTCCTGCTAAAAGGGAATGCAAAGAAAGAGAGAGGTCACAGGAGTATACATTCTTTTGCACTCACTATTTGTAGCAGTGAGCAGCTGACAGGACCCACTGGCTGTCGATGAGGGAACCTCCACAGAAGTGATACCCAGAATTCAGGGACACCTGATAGGCAACAGAGCTCTCTGCACAGGTGTAGCCTCCCACGATCTTGTCATCGTCATCATCGGAGTTGACGGGGAAGGCAACTGGGAGATAAGAAGTCAAGAACCCTTACAAAGGCATTGATTCCCCACTCTGTGACACAAGCAATTATGAACAGACAACAGTCAAACAAAGTCGCAGTGCTCTACCTCAAAACTTTTGCAAGTGGAAACCGGACTTCACGTTCCTGCAACAGACTGCCTTGCAAACTTGATCAGAAAATGAGCCACCTTATAAACTGCCAAAATAGAACTCAAAAATATACTCACCAGCCACACCAACAAAGGTGACAAGCAGTATGTATTTCATGATCTTGACACAGCCTCCAGCCTCGACTGGTGGACTGGAAGTGTGAGCTGCTAGAAATACATTTTTTGAAAGGGCCTTATCTCCAGTCCAAGGTTTTCTCCAGACAAAAAGTACACAGTGGAAAATCTGAAGATCCAAATGTGGGCATTAAAAGATAGAAAGTACAAATAACATATCAGTTAATCATAAACCTTTCCTAACATAGAGAGCTATTATTACATTATTCCAGAGGGCAGCCTTCAATTTAAAAATACACTGGGGCTTTGGAAGACGTGGAGTTATTTGTCTGTTTCACTCTTAGATGCAGCATCTGTTGAGGGCAGACCTCAAACCCCTCTGAGATTCTTCTGCGTGGTGTCATTCTTAAAAACGCACATTGCTACCGGAAGCTGTATATTGTAGGTGATGGACACTTAGGACACTATACATTTATTTGGAAAATCAAACACACAACAAACCCAAAACAACCAAACAAGAAATACCCAAAAACCTCTCAGCATTAAGACTGGTGATTTTGGCAAATTCCTTTTCTTGAGTAAACTGTGCGTCTGTGTGTGTGTTTATCACACAGTACATACTGTTTTCCCAAATAAGACTATTCAAAAGTAATTTCAACTAGTGAGTACAAAACCCTCTATTCTGTGCCCCAACCACCTCCCAAGGTAAAGAGTTCAAGTGTGGAAATGTGCACCACATCTCCTTCTTTCCTAATTTCTCTCCCCTAATCTGTAGAATAATATTGGCCTGACTACCAAGCCATATTTTTTATTTAGCTTTGGAATGTTCCATAAATACTCATTTTTGTCATGGAAGCCTTTCTGTGTAATGCTGATGTTTATGGATGCAACGTGTATGAACGCAAATAATGAGATCTTCTGAAATCCGTCTCTGAAAGAGAGAGGATTCCTGTCATGACGCTGACTTTGCCAAAGATAACTGCGTTTGATGAATAATAATTTTCTGAGGAGCTAACAGATTCATCAGGTTAGCTCCTGTAAGGTTGAGGGCAGCCTTTGGCTGCAGCAACCCAAGATGGTGGAGTTCAGGATCTTTTGAGTATACCGAGTATAACAGAATACCAAGCATGGTTAAACAGGAAACTGTTGGCTAAAGTCAAGTGGCAGAAGAAAGTCTATAGGTCATGGAAGGAAGGGATGGCCACTTGGTATGGATATAAGACTGTTGTCAGAGGATGTAGGGAGGCAATTAGAAAAGCTAAAGCCCTGTTGGAGTTATACCTTGGAAGGGAGGTAAAGGAGGTGCCTGAGGACTGGAGGAAAGCAAACGTCACTCGTCTTCAAAAGGGGTAAGAAGGAGGACCCAGGTCACTACAGGCCAGTCAGCCTCACCTCCATCCCTGGAAAGGTGATGGAACAACTTATCCTGGATGCTGTTTCCAGGCATTTAAAAGACAAGAGGGTCATTGGGAGCAGTCAACATGGCTTTACCAAAGGGAAGTCATGTTTGACCAACCTGATAGCCTTTTATGAAGATGGAACCAGGTGGAGAGATGGTGGTAGTGTGGTGGATGTGGTTTATCTTGATTTCAGCAAAGCATCTGACACCATCTCCCACAGAATCCTCACAGAAAAACTGAGAAGGGGTGGGCTGGATGATCAGGTAGTGAGGTGGATTGTTAACTGGTTGAAGGGAAGAAGGCAGAGAGTGGTCATCAGTGGGGCAGGGTCTAGTTGGAGGCCTCTATCTAGTGCAGTCCCTCAGGGGTCGGTGCGGGGACCGGTACTGTTCAATATATTCATTAATGATCTTGATGCGGGAACAGAGGGCACTGTCAGCAACTTTGCTGATGATACTAAACTAGGGGGAGCGGCTGACACATGCATAACCCCATGTTCCAGTACAGGGTGGGGAATGAACTGTTGGAGGGGAAAGGGACCTGGGGGTCCTGGTGGACAGCAGGATGGCCAGCAACGTGCCCTCGTGGCCAAGAAGGCCAA
This sequence comes from Colius striatus, assembly GCF_028858725.1. Classification (NCBI taxonomy): domain Eukaryota; kingdom Metazoa; phylum Chordata; class Aves; order Coliiformes; family Coliidae; genus Colius; species Colius striatus. Next base: position 134,054,916 of record NC_084759.1, read on the forward strand.
TGGCATCCTGGGCTGTATTAGAAGGGCTGTGGTTACTAGGTTGAGAGAGGTTCTCCTCCCCCTCTACTCCGCCCCCGTGAGACCACATCTGGAATATTGTGTCCAGTTCTGGGCCCTTCAGTTCAAGAAGGACAGGGAGCTGCTGGAGAGAGCTCAGCACAGGGCCACAAAGATTATTAAGGGAGTGGAGCATCTCCCTTACGATGAAAGGCTGAGGGAGCTGGGGCTCTTCAGTTTGGAGGAGACTGAGGGTCTGATCTCATTAGTGTTTACAAATACATAAAGACTCCATTTCTCAGTCAGTTCTTTGAGAGCTCGGGAGGACTGGAACACACAGTGCCACTGTCCAGATGGAAATTTTCCTTTATATTAAAGGGCAAGTTCAGGGCCTGGGACTCCTCCAAGGAGATGCGTGAATTGCTGCATGAAATTTCTTGGGCTTTAGACTGGTGTCAGTACACAGTTTTCTTACAAATATGCATTATCCCGAGAGACAAGAAAGGATTACGAGCTTGCTGTGGAAAAGGGAAAGATCCATAATAGGACTAAGCGTCGCAAGAATTACTAAGCATATCTAATCCCATCATCACTAAGCAGAGCAAGAGCAATTCCTAATCTACAACAGTGCACAATTTGATCTCTCTATGGGTTTCCAGTTTCTTTATCCAAAACATGCCATTGGCATAGAGGCAGGCTGCCGTCTGATATTTTAAAGCAGCATTTTTCCTGAGATATAGCTCTAATAACCTTTGAGGTAACATCTAGCTAGGACGGACATCTTCTTTTTCCTTCTTTTCATAGGGTTTATTAGGTAACGTTTGATGTCGTATCCACCCAAGTGTCAGGAAAATTCAGCAGTTCAGCGTCTGAACTGGGAAGCATGACCATACCTGCCTTTATGTTGGGTTTTTTTGTTGCTTTCCCATGTTACTTATTTAACCTACTCTGTTCTTTAATGGATCGCTTATTCTCCACAGCAGGAAAGGCACCATATAGGGGGTGCCTGCTCATCTCATTGAAGAAAAGATCTCTGCAAGACTTTCTATGCTACTTGCTTAAATTAGCAAGAGGACGCTACTGACCTCATACCTCACCCAAGACCTTCCCATTCCCCTTCTCTGCCTCTCAAGGGCCCGTTCAAGAGTGAACCCCAGGACCCCAGGGTGCATGCCAGCAGGACAGCACGTGGAGCACACTGATCTCAAATGAAGGTGAACAGGGTGTTTGTGATACACAACTCACAGGTCATCCAGCAACAGACTGCTTCAGAACAGCCCTTCAGGCTTTTCAGTGAGAGCTCTGAAGGGCAAACGGGCTCCTCTACATGCAGGTAACACCTCTCCCACCCCTCCTTCCTTCCTTCCTTGCTTCCTTTAAGACTATGAGGAATCTCTACCTGAAATGTCAATACCTTCTTCTGCTCCATGCTGATGAAATTCCACAGACTCATTGTAAAGGATTTTGTTCAGGATCTTTCAAAAAGTACACTCTGCGGACACATATCCAGCTGCAAGCAAATCTCTCATTTAATGCTGCAGCAGGATGTTGGCAGCCCCAGGACAGCACGTGGAGCACACTGATCTCAAATGAAGGTGAACAGGATATTTGTGATTTAAACAGGAAACTGTTGGGAAACATCAAGTGGCAGGAGAAAGTCTATAGGCCACTTGGTATGAATATAAGACTGCTGTCAGAGGATGTAGATCATTTCTCCAGCCTGTTGAGGTCCCTCTGGATGGCAGCATTACTCTATGGTGTATCAGCCACTACTCCCAGCTTGGTGTTGTCTGCAAAGTTACTGAGGCTAAACTCTGCCCCATCATCCAGGTCATTAACAGAGATGTTAAATAGAAGGTGTTTACCACCAGAGATGCAGTTTCTCAGGCTTCCTTTGAGACAAGAGCTGATCCAGAACAGAAAAAACAGGACAGATATCTCCAATGCTGCTGAATAGTAAAAAACTGTGGAAGTATCCAGGGAAAGCTGATGCTCAGGTGTATTTTCACAGTCCACTGTAGTGGTTTGACCCTAGCTGGTGCCAGGTGCCCGCCAAAGCTGCTCTGTTACTCCCCATTCTCAACTGGACAGGGGAGAGAAAATATAATGAAGGGCTCATGAGTCAAGATCACTCAGGAGTTACTGAAATAGGCAAAACAGACTCACCTTGGGGAAATTAATTTAATCTGTTGCCAATCAGAACTAAATCTTAAAATACCTTTCCCTCACCCTTTCCTTTCCTTCTTCCCAAGCTTAACTTTACTCCTGATTTTCTCTATCTCTTCCCTCCAGTGCCACAGAGGGACAAGGAATGGGAGTTACAGTCAGCTCATCACAGATTGTCTCCCTGCCACTCCTACCTCTCAAGGGAACGACCCTTCACTCTTCATTAATGGATCCCCCATGGGGTCACAAGTCCTGCCAGAACATCCTGCTCCAGTGTGAGCTCCTCTCTGTCCATGGGTCCAGAGTCCTGCCAGGACCCTGCTTCCGCATAGGCTTTCTACAGAGTCACAGACTCCTTGGGACATCCACCTACTCCAGCACAGGGTCCTCCCCGGGCTGCAGGTGGATCTTTGCTCTACCGTGGCCTACATGGTTGAAGGATGATGGCCTCCCTCACCATGGCCTGCACCATGGGCTGCAGGGGAACCTCTGCTCCAGTGCCTTGAGGACCTCCCCTCCCTCCTTCTTCACTGACTTTGATGTCTGCAGAGCTGTTGTTATCACATTCTCTGCTTGTATAGTTTTTCACCTGCACAGTAGCTTTCTTTCCCTTTCTCCAATATGTTAATCACAGAGGTACTACCACCACTACTAATTGTCTCGGCCTCAGCCAGTGCTGGTCTGTCTTGGAGCCATCTGGCACTGTCTCTGTCAAACACAGGGGAAGCTTCTAGCAGCTTGTCACAGAAGCCACCCCTATAGCCCTCCTGCTACCAAAACCTTCCCATGTGAACACAATGCATCTACCAAGGACAGAAGCTGAGAAATTCCTCATGGAGTGTGAGACATAGGTCTAGTCAGGGGTGCTCCAGCTCACACTGTAGCTGTGGAGAGAGGGAGACGCTGTTTGGCATGCAAGTGAACTGTGCAACACCACAATCTCCACCTGTTGATCCAGTGTCAACCTGCACAGTTTTCCACATGTTTTTCACTGAACTTTCTTCCTCAGAGAAATACTGACTTGAGCAACACCTCTCTAGCCTTCTCCTAGCATCATGAGACAGAAGTACCATCAGGGATCCTGGCCTATTTCTACTCATTTCTCCTTCCCTGACACAAAATAGAAATCCAGGCACGGGGTTCAACGGTTCTGTGAGGACAGAAAGGTGCTGCCAGCAAGGCTCAGAATGGTGAAAACCTCTGTTATTTGTTGCCTGTGTTACTTTCACTCTTGCCACTGTCCTCGCTGTTCATCCCTGTTCTCATCTTGTTCCCCAGCTGGCCCATGCTGAGCTTGCCGCACTTAGGAGGCCATGTGGATGTCCTTCTGAGCAGAAACACCTGAGGGTCCTGTGCAGAGGGTGCCAGCGGCCTGAAAATCCGCTACTGGTAGGGCATGAGTGAACAAAATTGCACTGCATAACTGCTTTCAGGACCCTCACAGTCTCAGCGGCTACATTCTAGTGGCATACCCCCATCCTTCTGGAAGGTAAGCTCAGTCCTGCCAGAAAAGGAAACCACATTGGACAGGCTGATTCACAGGGCAGTGAGGACACTGACACAGATGGTCTCATTCCATAAGCACTCCCGAAATTTGCCAGACAGTGTGTAAAGTACAGCTGCAAGAAGACCTTGCCCCTAAGGCAGCACCAAGCTGAGATACTCAAGGCTTTCCAGCTAGGCCCCAGATGCTGGGAAGAAACCACCTCTGGAGGAACTTGGGCTACTGTCTGCTGGAGGGAGAGGCCACCCTGTCCACAGTCCTACACACCTCATCTCCCTCTTGCCTCCACCTCTGAGGCACACTCAATTCTTTCTTCCTTCCCATGCCAGCACATTGACTGGCCCTGGGCTCTTCATAGGCATTTGCCTTCCTCTCCTATCCCTCTCACCACCTCTGCTGACAGGGCTGGAGGGAGCTCTGCACATACAGACACGTACGTGTGTGTGCACACACACAGACAAACATACTGACCCTTCATACACTTCCTATCAACATGCACCAGCCTGGAGCACTTCGAATACTCCAACACTTGTAACCAGGCTAGCTGGAGTAGACAAAGGCTCAGCACAATGAGCATCTCCTGTCCCTGCAGTCCCTCTGTGGAGAAAAGAGGGCTGGTGAAAGCTCAGAAAAGGGGTCATGGCCTGCTTTGTTTCCTTCCCCTCCATGTCCCATGACAAGAGGTTATAAGCATGGATATAGTGTGGCAACTGAGATCCCATCGCACTCTTTCCTTTCTGACATTCCCAATTCTGCTGCAGAGAGTAAGAGAAACTAACTACAGTAGTGTTGCAGGTAAACAGCTGGAAGCTGCAAGCACTGTTTTGCTTTTCAGAGAAAGGCATGGGGGAAGAGCTTCATTGCAATGCCCATGAGAGCCCTTGGCAGGCAGAATGCTCAGGCTGCTCTGATGTCTTTCCTGGTCCTGACTGACATTAATTGCTGCGCTCCTAGTTCTGCGTAGAGAAAAAGAGCCCCCATATAATCAGGAAAAAAAACCCAAACAAAAAACAGTCATGGCTAGGAGACAGAGGGAAAATGCAAAGAACCTATGTATCCTTTTCATCTCATTCCTCCAGCTCCCAAGGACTTCAGAAGACAGTGAACTTTAGGGATTCATCTGCCTTGCACACATTCAAACTCCCACATAACCTCAGCACAGTTATGCAACCTACTTCTCCCCCACCCTTCATCTCTGCAGGGTTATAGTTTCCTGTGATTGTGTACACCATCCCCAAATGTTCCCAGACAACCAATCCTTTCTCACGTTTCATCTCCTGACCAACCCCAATATGTCATATCCTCACTTGGTTCTTCCTCTTCACCTATCTCTGGGAAGCTACAAAAGGCAGGAAAGGACAACGGCTTTTTCCCTATGGTTCCCTCCTGTTTCTTTGTCGCCATGCTGGCCCCTATGGGTAAGTGAACTCACCTCTGAGCACCTACATTGATTTCACTGTTGCTGTCCCAGCTGTATACTCAGTTGCTAGCAGAATTCCACTCCTCAAAGCTTTCTGTGCTGAGGATGAGCAATGAATGACGTGGGAAGGAATCCCTGAATCTGGCTGTATATTTTTTCTTCTCTGCACAGCCCCCAAATGGTTCCTTTATTTGGACACAAACTGCCCAGGAATGTTTCTTGCCTATCAGAGAGAGACTGTAAACTCACCCGATGATCTGAAGAGCTGTTCCATCCCTTCTGCTGCTCCCTAGCCTGTCCTGTTCCTTCTCATCCTCTTCTCTACCAACCCACAGTTCATGTTTTTCCATTTTTCCCCTCCTCAACATTCCTTCTTTTCCCTTCCAGTGTTGGCTCTGGAACAGTCACCAGATGTAGTGATACGACAAGACCAACCCGTGAATCTGAGCTGTTCCAAGAAGAAATCCTCCAGCACAGCCATGTACTGGTACAGGTTGCCTTTGGGGAAGGACTCCAGGCTGATCCTAGTGGCTTCTGTATTTCAAGGTGCTAAAGCAAATGTTGAAGAGGATCTTCAAAGCCGTTTCAAGAGCAGTGAGATACTAGGAGACGGGATGACCCTCTTGATAGACCATGCCTTTCTCAATGACTCCGGCATGTATTACTGTGCTGAGAATGAAACACAGTGGCTAGGCTGCTGAGGGAGCTGAGCATAAACCTCCCCCTGCACCAAAGGGACCTGCTTTCCTCCTCATTGGTGCTGCACAAGCTAAAATGATTCCTTGCCACTCATTACCTCCTCTGTTTCCTAGCCTTCCCTTCCTCCACATCTCAGACTCTTCTTGCCACCCATCTCCTCCTTGCTTTCCTCTTTCACTCTCATTTACATTATATTCACTTCTGTCAACCCTCCTTCTCTTCTCCTCTCTGCCTCTTTCCCTACCTGCTTTCTGTCTTCAATCTGCACTCCAGAGACTTCCTTTCATGTAACTACAGCCAACCCTGCTCATCACTCTCACCATCAAAAAGAAAGGATGTTAGCATGAGAAATTTAGATAAAGGCAAGGCCAGACTGATGGGGCAATAGTGGGTACCAAGTGGGAGCTGCCCATATGCTGCTCTGTTACAATAACCTGTCTGAAATTATCTTGTGGCCAAGGGCCACGCAGCAAAGCACGGGCCTAAAGGCTGCATTGCACATGCAGCATGGCACGGCACAGGCCTACATTAACTCAGGTTAACTGTTATGTGGATCACTAAATTCCTCCAGGTCTCTGAATCAGGATTGCTGCCTTCCATCCCCTGATCCACATATAGTTTACCTTTCCCAAATATATAAATTACAGGGTAGGTTGGATAGCAGCTGTACAACTAATTGAAAGTTTTCTGAAAAATTAGAGTGTTACCTCTGTCATAACACACAGCAGTGTGCAGCACAGGGTGTCATGGGGCAGTCCATGGGGCAGGTTCACACACTACAGATTCCCATGCTAACACATGGAGCCCTAAGCTCACTGCCCAACAGAGCAGGCATGGCCTGTTCAAGATCATTAACTCCTCAAATACGTACTCTGCAAGGCTCCCTATGCACTGTCCTGCCTCTTGCCAACTGCACATTCCAGGGAACGTCATGGGAAACTGAGACCCTTTCCATGAACGCATCAAACTCAGCTGGCATGCTGGGTGTGGTGTGAGGTTTCTTCCCTGCACATTTTATCCCATCTTCTTTGTTCTTTTCTCCCTTTTCTTTTGAAGAATCGGGGGTCATTCCTGAATCTCTTGTAGGCAGCACAGCACAGGTGCTCTGTCAGGCCTCTGTAAACAGTGAGCCTCACTTCCTGCCTGCAGTCGTTTCCCACAGCCTTGGGTTGGTGAACAAGGTTGCACCTCATATAGAGAAAGATGACTGTATTTTTCTCCATTTCTGTCTAGCCTCATCCTGCTGCTCTTTTGCAGAATACTACATAAAGGAGAATATCAGTTCTTCTTTAGCATGGAGAAGGTAAATGTGCACCAGCATATCCCATGGTGAATACCCATCTCAGAAATTGCTCCATGTTGAAGTCTCCCAAGAGGAAGTCCCAGTGCAGAGCCAAAGTCAGCCTTTTCTCTCCTTGAGATCTCCCTTTCAAGGAAGAGAAGAACATTCACAGAACTTTGTTGTGATGCAACACAAGGTCAGTAGCCTTTCCCATACTTAGCCAACACAATAGCAGCACTGGTAAAAGCAGTTTAAACATTGCAGCTTGCAGCGTTGAAAGTCTGTAAGTATGAGAATGACTAGGGAGGAGATTCAGATAAGGAGCACAGACAGAAACATGTATTCCTCATCTCTCTTGCTCTTCCATTAATTTGGTGCCTCTTTGTGCATCCTTGTGTCATGTACACACTCAGGCAGACACACAGGCCCATCGTGCTCTTGTGATAGCACCTCCAACACTTGTAACCAGATTGTATGGTTACCAATACAGGTATTGTGTTGAGAGCAAAAGAAGACATTAGAGAGTAGTATTGTTCTTTAGTAGAACAACTTGTGTGCGAATCAATTGCTTGAGTAGACAAAGGCTGGAAGAGAAGGGAAACAAAGAGAAAGAAATAAAGGAAATATACATATATAGGATGGTGTAGCATCACTGCCTGCATATGTATTGGATTTGGCTGGGATGGAGTTAACTTTCTCTATAGCAGCCCTTGTATTTTTTATTTGTAAGGAGAAAGGTGCTGACAACACACCAATGTTTTGCTACTGTTGAACAGTGCTCCCATAGCATCAAGACTGTCTCTCTAAACCTGCCCTCCTACTCCTGCTCCTAAGGCTGGTAGGGTGAGGTGGGCAAGAAGTTGAGAGGGAACATGGCCAGAACAGCTGATCTGATCTGACCAAATGGATAATCCATACCATATGATTTCTTGCTCAACAATAAAAAGCTGAGAGAAAAGAGGAGAGAGGACATTTGTTTATACAGTGTTTGCCTTCCATAGCAATTGCTATGTGAACTGAGGTCTGAAATTCCAGGAAGCAGATGAATGTTGCCTGCTGATGGGAAGTAGAGAATAAATCTTTTTGGTTTCCTTTGCTTCTGCATGCAGCTTCTTCTATGTTGAACTGTCTTTATCTTGACCCATGAGCTCTTTTTTCATCTTATTTTTCCCCCTCCATGTCCTTCTAATGAAGGAAGTGATAGGGGGGCTTGGTGGGCACCTGGCAGCCAGATAAGTTCAACTCACCACAGGATGTGATTTTACACATCCTTTCATCATCTTATTCTTTTGGTCCACAGATGTGCCTTGGAAAGAGACTGTTGCATAATTTTAGGGGTTCATAGTCAAAAGCACTGAATGTTTATGAAAAGAACTTCCTAGTGTCCCTAAACCAAACCTATAAAGCTCAGGTGGTCTCTGTAGTTCTGCCAGCTTCTTTGTAGCTGCTTCATCTGTAAACTCTAAAGAGGAATTCAGGAATGACATGATATGATCACCACTTTCCTGTGAAATTTAGAGAATCACAGAATTTTAAGGATTGGAAAAGACCTCAAAAGATCATCTAGTCCAACCCCTCCGCCAGAGCAGGACTATCTAGAGTAGGTCACACAGGAACTCATCCAGGTGGGTCTTGAATGTCTCCAGAGAAGGAGATTCAACAATCCATCTGGGCAGCCTGTTCCAGTGCTCCGTAACCCTCACAGTGAAAAAATTCTTCCTCATATTTCTTTGGAACCTTTTGTGTTCCAGTTTATACCCATTGACCCTTGTCTTATCATTGACTATCATTGGCGCCATCCTCCTGACACCTGCCCTTTACATGTTAGTAAACATTAATGAGGTCACCCTCTTCTCCAAGGTGAAGAGCACCAGCTCCCTCAGCCTTTCATCATAAGGGAGATGTTCCACTCACTTCATCATCTTGGTGGCCCTGCACTGAACTCTCTTCAGCAGCTTCCTGTCCTCCTTGAACTGAAGGGTCCAGAACTGGACACAGTATTCCAGATGTGGTCTCATGAGGGCAGAGTAGAGGGGGAGGAGAATCTCTAATTCACTAAGAGATCTCTAATCTCATACCCCTTCTAATACACCCCAGGATGCTGTTGGCCTTCTTGGCTATGAGGGCACACTGCTGGCTCATGGTCATCCTGCTGTCTACCAAGACACCAAGGTCCTTTTCCCCTACACTACTCTCTAACAGTTCATTACCCAGCCTGTACTGGTACATGGGGTTATTCTTTCCCATATGCAAGACTCTACACTTGCCATTATTGAATTTCATTAGATTTCTCCCCACTCAACTCTCCAGTCTGTCCAAGTCTCATTGAATCGCAGCACAGCCTTCTGGTGTGTCAGCTGCTCCCCCTCGTTTAGTATCAACAGCAAAGTTGCTGACAGTGCCCTCTGTTCCCGCATCAAGATCATTAATGAATATATTGAACAGTACCGGTCCCAGCACCGACCCCTGAGGGACTGCACTAGATAGAGGCCTCCAACTAGACCCTGCCCCACTGATGACCACTCTCTGCCTTCTTCCCTTCAACCAGTTAACAATCCACCTCACTACCTGATCATCCAGCCCACGCCTTCTCAGTTTTAATGTGAGGATTCTGTGGGAGATGGTGTCAAATGCTTTGCTGAAATCAAGATAAACCACATCCACCACACTACCACCATCTCTCCACCTGGTTCCATCTTCATAAAAGGCTATCAGGTTGGTCAAACATGACTTCCCTTTGGTAAAGCCATGTTGACTGCTCCCAATGACCCTCTTGTCTTTTAAATGCCTGGAGACAGCATCCAGGATAAGTCATTCCAACACCTTTCCAGAGATGGTGGTCAGGCTCTGACCAGTCTGTAGTGACCTGGGTCCTCCTTCTTCCCCTTTTTTGAAGACTAGACTGACATTTGCTCTCCTCCAGTCCTCAGGCACCTCTCCTGTTCTCCACAACATACTGAAGATGATGGAGAGTGGTTTAGCAATGACATCCGCCAGCTACCTCAGCACCCATGGGCTCATCTCATCAGGGCCCTTGTATTTATGCACATCCAGACTGCCCAACTGATCCTTAAACCAGTCCTCATTAATCAAACAAAACTTCTCCTTTAACCTGACTTTCTCTGGAGTGTGAGGCTCCTAAGGACAGTCTCCAGCAGTATAGACAGAAGCAGAGAAGGCATACGGTAACTCTACCTTCTCTGTATCCTCTGTCACCGGGTCACCTGCCTCATTCAACAGTGGGTCTACATTGCCTCTAGCATGTTAGAATATTAGTTTTATCAGCAATGTATTTGAAGAAGCCCTTTTTGTTGTCCTTGACCTCCCTTGGTCAACTCAAATGAGACTTTAGCTTTCCTAGTTGCCTCTCTACAGTCTTATATTCATCCCAAGTGGCCATCCCTTCCTTCCATTATCCTTAGACTCTCTTCTTCCACTTGAGTCTGCCCAACAGTTCACTGTTTAACCATGCGTGTCTCCCGGCTCCCTTGCTTGATTTCCTACCCACTGGGATGCTCTGATCCTGAGCCTGGAAAAAAGTGATCTCTTAACAGAGACCAGCTATTTTGGGCCCCTCTATCCTGTAATACTCTATCCCATGAGATGTCCCCTAGTAATTGCTTGAAAAGGCCTAAGTTGACCCTTTTAAAGTCCAGGGTTACAATCCTGCTTGGTATTCTGTTCCTACCACACAAGATCCTGAACTCCACCATCTCGTGGTCGCTGCAGTGAAGACTTACTCGACCTTCACCACCTCAACCAGACCCTGCTTGTTCATGAGTACGGGATCCAGTAGTGCTCCTCTCCTAGCTGACACATCCACCATTTGCAGCAAGAAGTGATTATCGATGTACTGAAGGAACCTCCTGGACTGTAAGTGACTAGCTGTGTAGGTGTCTGGGAGTTGAAATCTCCCTCACTAAAATGACATGATTGTCAGAAAATGTGTCCCTTAAATGTCTCCTGCTTGCATATTTTCACCTTTCCTTCTTGTCTGAAGTTTCATATAGCTTGGCCCATGAAGCTTCCTATGAAAGACACGGAAATAAAAATCAAGAACCTGTTTCTCTTCTCTTCTTTTCCCTCATTTGAATTCATGGCTTACAAGGCCCTTCCTTCTGACAGGTTACAGATGAATCAAGTGGGATGAGACTGGTCCCTGCTGGCACAAGTTGAAAATTGCCTTATGAATATGCCCTGTCAGCACCACATAGAAACATTGTTTCAGAATTACAAAAATTATTTGCTTGTTTTTCGAAGACAGACACCATATGGAATAGTGACAGTAAGGACACTAACATAGCTGTAGGTTGGAGAAGGAGAGGAAAAATCTTAAATTTACTCTTAAATTTAATCTTAATTTTTAGCACAAAGGTTTTAGACTCTGAATAAACAGTGCTGAGATCAGAGGCAGACCAAGACCAAGGCAGGCAAATAATCATAGAATCACAGAATCATAGAATCATAGAATGGTAGGGGTTGGGAGGGACCTTTAGAGATCATCTAGTCCAACTCCCCTGTAGAAGCAGGTTCACCTAGATCAGGTCGCTTAGAAACATGTCCAGGTGGGTCTTGAAGACCTCTAAGGAAGAAGACTCCACATTCCCTCTGGGCAGCCCATTTCACAGCTCCCTCACTCTCACAGTAAAATAGTTTTTTCTTATGTTTAAGTGGAACATTTTGTGTTCCAGCTCCATCCAATTACCCCTTGTCCTGTTGCTAGATACCATCGAAAAAAGGGATGCCCCAACCTCCTGACACCCACCCTTTAGATATTTATAAATGTTAATAAGATCTCCTCTCAGTCTCCTCTTCTCCAGACTAAACAGTCCCAGTTCCAACAGCTTTTCCTCAAATGAAAGATGTTCTAGTCCCCTGATCATGTTGGTGGCCCTGCGCTGGACTCTCCAGAAGTTCTCTGTCCCTCTTGAGCTGAGGAGCCCAGAACTGGACACAGGACTCCAGATGAGGCCTCACCAGGGCAGAGGAGAGGGGGAGAAGAACCTCCCTTCATCTACTGGCCACATTCTTCTTCTTGATGCATCTCAGGATGCCATTGACCTTCTTGGCCATGAGGGCACATTGCTGGCTCATGTTTAGCTTATTATCAATCAGGACTCCCAGGTCTCCCTCTGCAGAGCTACTCTCCAGCAGGTCAATCCCCACCCTGTACTGGTGCATGGGGTTGTTCCTTCCAAGATGCAGGACTCTGCATTTGTCCTTGTTGAACCTCATGAGGTTCCTCTCTGCCCAACTCTCAAGCTAGTTGAGATCCCACTGAATGGCAGCACAGCCTTCTGGGGAATCAGCCAGTCCTCCCAGTTTGGTGTCATCAGTGAACTTGCTGAGGATACACTCTGTCCCCACATCCAGGTCGTTGATGAAGATCATGAACAAGACTGGACCCAGGACTGATCCCTGTGGAACTCCACTGGCTGCAGGCCTCCAACTCGATTCTATGCCATTGATCACCCTCTGGGCTCTGTCATTCAGCCAGCTCTCAAGTCTTTAAAGCCAACAAGTCTTTAACTTCTTTCTCTTCCACCCAAGGCAAGTCCTCTGCTGTCCTAGCCAAACTATCATCAAGGCTTCCCAAGGGTCGGCCTTGGCTCTAAAGACTGAAGCAAAGAAGGCATTCAGTACTTCGGCCTTCTCTGCATCCTCAGACACCAGGGCACCCTCAGTGTTTAGCAGCGGGCCCACATTGCCCCTCGCCATCCTTCTGCTGCTGTTGTACTTGAAAAATGCCTTATTACTGTCCTTAACATCCCTGGCTAAAATTAATTCTAGAAGGGCTCTAGCCTTCCTAGTTGTACCCCTGCATGCCCTAGCAATGTTCTTACACTCTTCCTAAGTGGTGCTTGAAGATTGACCAGCTCTCATGGGCACTTCTGTCTTCTAGAATCATATCCCATGAGATCCGTACAAGTAGATCTTTGAAGAGGCCAAAGTCGGTCTGCCTGAAATCCGGGATCAGGATCCTGCTTTGCGTCCTGCCTCTTCCACACAGGATCTTGAACTCTACCATCTCATGGTTGCTGCAGCCGAGGTTGCCTCCAACCTTCACATCCCCAACCAGGTCCTCCTTATTCGTCAGTATCAGGTCCAGCAGCACACCCATCCTCATTGTTTCCTCGATCACCTGTGACAGGGAGTTGTCGTCAACAATTTATAGGAACCTCCTGGACTGCATGTGCTTGGCTGTGTGGCTTTCCTAGCAAACATCAGGATGGTTGAAGTCCCCCATGAGGACCAGAGATTGTGATCGTGAGGCAGCTCTCATCTGTTTGTAGAAGGCCTCATCCACTTCCTCCTCCTGATCAGGTGGCCTGTAGCAAACTCCTACAACAATATCACCTGCCTTGCCCTGCCCATTAATTTTTACCTATAAGCACTCTACCCGCTCCTCATCCCCACCCAGACACAGTTCAGTACACATTAATTGCTCCCTCACATAGAGAGCAACTCTACCTCCACGCCTTGTCAGTCTGTCTTTCCTGAACAATACATAACCCTCCATGTCTGTGCTCCAGTCATGGCAGCTGTCCCACCACATCTCTGTGACTGCAATGAGGTCGTAGCCCCGCATCCGCACCCACATCTCCAGTTCCTCCTGCTTATTCCCCAGGCTGCGTGCATTGGTGTAGAGGCAGCGCAGGGGCTTACTCAAACACACAGGTTTCCCTGGATGGGTGCAGGAGGTTCCTCCCCCATTTGGCTCTTCCTCAGGGTGGTCAGCCTTCCGTATCTCAGCCCAGTGTGCAGATGAAGGACACTTATCATTGCATTCTCTGTCCTGCTCTGTTTCCCAGCTAGAGGGGACAGCTTGTTCTATTTTGCTTCTCCCCCCACCTCCCAAGTACCTTAAAGACCTCTTTATTAAGTTTGCTAGTCTACTCCCAAATATTCCAGTGACCTTACAGGAGAGATGAATCCCATCCCATCCTATAGTGTAGTGTCCACTGTAGTGTCCCTGTAGTGTCCAAGGAAGGATCCATTGTCAAAGAACCCAAAGCCTTCCCGCCAGCATCAGTCTCACAGCCAGGAGCTCACTAGGCTGATTTTTCCATTGCAGACTAGCCCTTTATCTCTAGTGAACAGGATAGAGGAGAAAATAACCTGAGCCCCTCTACCTTTTACCTGCTCCCCCAAGGTTTTAAAATCCATCTGGATCCTGGAGATGTCATGCCTCATGACATCATTCATACCTACATGGAACACAAGTAAGGGGTAGTAGCCTGTATCCCTGACGAGCCGTGGCACTCTCTCCGCCACATCCCTGATCTTTGCTCCAGGCAGGCAGCACACCTCTCTTGACTCCCTGCCTGCTCCACAGATGGGTCTCTCAGTGCCCCTTAGCAGCAAGTCGCCCACAACAAGCACGCGTCGCCTCTTCCTACAGTGTCCATTACCTATTGCAGGTGGAGCAGCTGATGGGTTGTTTGGTGAGTTTTCCCCTTTTGGAACTTGCTCATCGAAGTCCTGTGTCACCAGTGCCTCATACTTATTTGTAGTGGGCACTATGGAAGGAGGGCTTTGAAAATGAGCCTTTGTCCTTCTGTTTTTTTGTAACCAGGGTTGTTAGATTCACTGGAGGCTTGTACCTGATTGCGGAAGCCTCCATCTTTCTCCACCTCTGCCCTTCTAATACTACAGAGCCTACTCACAGTTTCCTGCAGCTCTTTCACCAGGCCCTACAGCTCCTGAACACATTGTTGCCTCAGAAGCATAGGTCCCTAGCCAGCCTAAACACTCCCTGCACTCCACCTGGACTGAAGCTTCTCTACTAACTGGCTCTGTCTGGGTGGATGCATTGACCTTCAGCTGGGTTTTGTCCACCTGAGCCTTGGCTTTAGTCCTCAGGTGAGTGCTTGCCATTTCTCTAGGTTCAAGCTGGGGCACTTCTCTGACTTCTGTTTCTCTAAGTGGGCAATGTTGTTCCCTGCCTGCTCGCCCTGCCTGTGCAAACTGCCGCACCAGACCTAGGTGCCGTGTCATTCCTTGTTTGCTGGCCCTGTTCGCTGCGCTCCTAGTCACTCGTGCTCCCTGGGGGACAATTAAACCCCCTGCGGTTGCTGCGGCCCCGCCTCCTGCAAGACCGTCCCCCTCGCAAGAGCTGCCTGGTCCTAGCGGCTCTCGTCGCTTTTCCTCCACTCCCCGTGCTCCAGAAACCCCTGGATTACCTCAATTGGACCCACAGCCTCAAATAAACGAGCCTTGACTCTACTGTGTGTACCGCTGATGATATCCCACTATTAGTATCATTATTTAGGCAGAGCCATACAAATAAAATCCTAAATATATTTTTTTTAAAAAAAGACAAATGTCTGCAGTCATTCCCATAATTAGTGACTTAAGCACACAGTTTTGCTATTGTAGAGAGTGGATACTAATGGGATAGCTGAGATCACCTGTTCAATATCTTGCCTTATGTCGTATGTCTTGTCATATGTCTTGGTGCTAAATATTTCCCTTTTGTCTATGTTTCTCAGTCTCTTCCCTGGGACACTAACAGCTGTTTCCAGATGAAGAGGGTATATCAGAAATTATGGGTTTTTCTGTGATTTTCTTAGTAAAATTACCTTGTTTTGAAGGACTGTGTCCTATACATACAGCCTGGTTTTTACATCAAGACAGACAGAAGTGAAACCATTAAAAACATGTTTACTGCTGATATTTGTTCACATCACTGACTATGTCTTGACCTTTTATATGAGTTGACTGGGCCAGGACGGGCTGCATATGCCTCAGACCTAAACTGGTTTGTTCATATGCCTGTCTTTCCTTGTATTGTCTCAATATGTACTGGTACACACAGTCTCACTGACACAGATCTTTCACTGTTGTGAATTCCATCATACCTGGACAAACTTATGTAGGAAAAGAAATATCTCCTTAGGGAAGGAGATCTTGTATCCTGTTACAAGTATCTTGTTACCTGTCACCACCAGTCCCCACCCCCATCAGTCTGTAAAATACTCTTAATCCTAAATGAAGCCTTTTCATATTCAGGGTCACAGATATCTGGGAGAAATTTTGATTTCTGTTTACTGTAACAAGGCAGTCAGAGGAATACAAACTCACAAGCTCAGCATCCTACTTCCCTCCCTTTCAGAGCAGCTATGACAAGTGCAGCACAGACCAAAGAAGATATTCACAATTAAGTCAGACTACAAACAGAGACACCGGTCTGTAGCAAGCCAAACTCTTTCAATACAAACCACTTACTGTGGGCATGAAATCTGTTTATCATCCTGGAGCAGAAGGAAAAGAGAGTGGGAAGGAAAGCATCATGAACGCCAATCATGAAGTTACCAAGTGAAAAGTAAGTATACTTAAAGCCATCAAACAAAGGGAAAAAACCCACTTTGTTTATAGGAAAAAATGTTGATATTATAAATTCAGGGATAATGGATACACTAAGAGGTAATTGGACTCTGATACAGAAACAACAATGGTAGAGGAAAGATATGGCCTGTGGTTCCCATACCAATCTTTCCTTGTTACTGGGTGACAAAAATTGGAGGGTGGACCTATGGGTGGAATTGTTTTTGTATGAGGTTGTATCGTTGTGGGGACAGGGGATCCACAATGATACATTCTTCACAAGGCCTTTACAAAAACCTGTATGTTCGTAGACCTTGTGAGGGTGTGTTAAGACAGCTACAGAGAATTCTGCAGCACAGTGGTCACATTCTGTCTTGCTTTTCTTGACAGACCTAGTGTGCTAGGACTTACTTTGATTGTCTGAGTACCAAAACCACCCTCTCTGGAAAATAAGCCAGGATATTCTGAGACACCAAAATAATTTTCAGCAAAGCAGTCAAACTATGTGAAGCGGAGAATTTGTATTTTTTCCTGATGTGAAAATGTTTGTGATAGACCACAAAATGGTTCTTTACTAACATGACAGAAGTGTTAGAAAAAGAATTCTGACATGTAGCATGTATGTCTAAGAGGCACTATATAAAATATCTTGGGGTTTTCTTTTAAATAATCCTTCAGTGTCCACTGATTGACAGAGCACAAAGGTTTTCTCTAATTCTTCTCCACATTCACTACAGTTCTTCCTGATGGATATCAAGGGTTTGTTTCAGACCAGCCAACTCTTCTGAACTCTACTTGTGTATATTACTTTTAAGTTATCAGAAAACTGAATGGGATCCTGGAAGATTATTCAAGATGGCTGGCCTGCCATTGAGGGGAAAACAAATGGATTTGGTTTAGTCCAGTGTCACAGAGGCAAACTACCTATATGAAAGGGCACATGGGTATGACAATGACAAAGTAATTATTATTTGATTATTAACTCCACAAGTTATAGAAAGGAAGGCTTCACAATGCTTAGAGCAGTAAGGAAGTAAGAAGGCAGTAAGAAAGCTCTAGCTGTAGAGGAATTATATTTCTAGATGACAGCTTCTGACACTTTGGATACATCTGTATGGTTTCTACATCTGCAAAATGAGAATAGCATGTAATATCAATGAGATAATATGGAGATTAAAGGTTGTGAAAAAGCTTGAGGTGAAGTGTAGACAATAACATGATTGAAAAACTCTTGAAAATGCTTTTATAAATGCTACAGATTATACAACAGGATTTTAAGCTGGTTTTCTTCTAAAGCCATTCATACAGAGATTGGGAGATCTTTGGGATTCTAGATACAGCAGACATTTCTTAAACTTCTGCTTGCTGAAGTAAGCTGCAGTGGATCCCTTTTAAAGTTTATGATGCAACACTTTGTCACTGTGACCAACAATAAAGTGACTTTCGGTGATGGCACAAAACTTACAGTAATGGGTAAGAAATTTTTTTATTTTGTCTTTTAAATCACTTTTGATCTCAGGTCTTCTCTTCAGAGAACATTTCAGCCTTATTCTCCCTGTCATTATTAAACAGATGTTTTCCTAATGTACTAGTAATCCACTCTATTTTGGTGGTAGGGACGCACATTTCACTTTGGAGAACTGAATGAATGCATTTTCAGTGAATGAAAAGTTATCCATAGAGTAGAATGAGGAACAGATTAAAAATATGTGCATATCATAAGTATATTGTCTTAATAAATTGAAATCTGCAACAATGACTGTTCCCAAAAGCATAACTATTCTCCTGGGGCTACAGGTGCTCAAGGACAGGTCAATGAAAGGTTCTCTGAAGAGAACTGAGTTACAA
The DNA here is from genome assembly GCF_028858725.1 of Colius striatus. Classification (NCBI taxonomy): domain Eukaryota; kingdom Metazoa; phylum Chordata; class Aves; order Coliiformes; family Coliidae; genus Colius; species Colius striatus. The sequence continues at coordinate 134,073,159 of NC_084759.1, forward strand.
TTACCCTTTGGACAGATCTAGAAAACAAAATCAAGACTCTAGAAACTTAAATTATTTTGGTTCTTTTTAGGGTAATCTAAAGCATGTGTTAGCTCAGATAACTGGGAAAAACAAATATGTGAAGTAGCATTTTAATTGACAAAATGGAAGCCAGAGATAAATACGCAACTTCACAGTAAGCAATACTAATAGCTTCCCGATAAACAGCAGCTCTTTAATTCCTTGTTATAGAAAACAACTCTCAACAACACAGCTTTTTCCACAACACAGGCTCATCAGGATGGTGATAAAATTAGGACAGCGGTTTTACTATTTCAGGATAGATGTTAAAAGGCCACTGAAAGCACAGAAGCACAGTATGTGGTTTATCTGAAATAAAAGTAACTCTCACAGAAAGTTTATCTCTGGGCCATACTTCTAAATTTGGACTCTCTCCAAATCCAGGAGAAAACAAGGCTGCTTCAAACATGGTAAATGATGGTGATCTATCTCTCCATCTCATTGTACTGCTCCTGGAGTCAGAAGAATTGATGCCTCAGGCTTTTGTATCATACCATTCCACTGTAGAGAAGATGACTACAAGTGATAAAATTCAATCTCCATAGGAAAAAATGATCAGCACATTTTTTTGAAAACCAGTATGAATCTGATGTGTCAGAGATGATAAAAATCGATTCACTGATTCCTCATTAATCATAGTCAATTATGCTGCTAACTTTAATTTCATAGCTAAGACAACAAAGATAAGAAAAGGAGAGACTTCCTCCCAGGGAATGAGAAAGGATGTTTATCAACTCCTACAATACAGATGGTGGCCCAGAATCCTGTTACAAGTTATTTTGTAAGGAAAAAACCTTCCTTTTATTTTACAAGAAAAGAATATTCATGATGCTGAAAGGAAATGAGGAAATTAAGGAAATTAGGCTGCTTACTTGAAAATAAGCAAAGAAAATTACTCTTTCTACATATGAGAAATATTTTCTAATAGTACACCTAGATAAACAGATAAATGTACTATAAAGAAGCGGTGAAAGCTGCCACAACAGAATCACCTGAGCCTGAACTGAAAAAGAAAGGCCCTGGAGGAGGTATTTCTGAGATTCATCACACAGACACGATGATGTTCCCTTACAGACATTTTTTTTTTTTTTTTTTTTTTTGGGAGACCATATATTAATGTATTTTGTGTTTCTTCTTTTGCTGGTACTGCATGAGGGGAAGGTTAGTCCATAGTTTTGACTCTGAGGACTGAGAGTAGAGAAGAGGTTTTCCTGCAGCTGCAAAACAGTGTGAATAATGAAAGACTGTACTTTGGCAGTGGGACAAAGCTCACTGTATTAGGTAAGATAAGTCAGATTTTCATCATATGTGTGATATTGGTTTAGGGGATAAAAAGATTGTAATTAACAGCAGAATACATTTTTCATACAGCCATGAGGACAGGATTAATGCATTGCTTATTAAAATAAGTTGTGCTATAGATTGGAAATGAAAGATCCTTCTCCAGTCTGCAAGTTTTTGCAGTTCATCTATGTAATAATTAAAAGCAGTATTTCAGAGGTAGAGTCTGGAATCTTGTTGATTCTTGCTGTTATTTGACTGTGAAGTTGCTTTGAGACCCTGGCTTCCTCTAACGGTCCTTTCCAAGAGTTCTAATTCTCAAAAAGGACTATATTCTTTTTCTCTCAGTACACTTTTGTCCTCTATTCTCTTATTTTTCCCCCATTTGCCTTCTTTGCCTTATCCCCTCCCAAGAAGAGATTTAATATCACCTACACCAAGGGATTTTGAAATCACCAGGCAAAATAACCGTTTCCATCTGCTACTACCACATCTGATAGCAAGCTCTAGAATACACACTGATGCCTGCTACTTCAAACAGTACAATGTTAAGGAATCAAGTGGATGTCAAGAAGTGCATAATGACACTGAAGATTATAATCTGATTTTGTACAGCTGTACTTTTAACCTGTACTGCTTACCATTGGAGTTGGCACTGTGCTTATAGAGTTATAGGTAAGTCAGTGTGATTAACCTAAGTGTTTAATGTGGAGGACACTTGAAAATTTCCTTTGAATCAATGGTAAGTAGTATATACACAGTATATATATGATAGTGACAGATAACAAAAAATTGTGAAACTGACCTTGCCATGATAGGAATGAAAAGACTGTGGCACTTTTTCTTGTTGGTGGATGAAGAATGTGTTACAAGGAATGCATGAGTTTATGCATGGAAGTGATTAAACATTGTGACAGTGTCTACCATGAAGACTATGGATGATCAGAACAGAATGGGCTGTTGATCACACGTTTTTTCTCATTATCTCTGCTCTTGCTTGTACCGGTCTCCTTTCTCCATTTCAAGCATGTTCATACATGCTTGGCAAATTTCCAGTTGTTCCCTCTGCCTTTTTCACCTGCCTTCCTCTGTCTTTTTTTCTTTTAGTCTGTTAAATCTCTTTAATTTTTCTTTTATGTCTTCCCTATCGGTTTCCACGTCTTCGCTCATTAGCCATTTAGACTGTGAGACAATGAACTTATGTCAGAGATACTTTTAGGATAGGAAAACAAATCGTAAAGCCAGCTACTGGAAGTGAGTAGTAAAAGTGGTCAGACTCTCCTACTATGCACTGGAAGAAAAGCAGAGCAGTGCTGAACCTTCTAAGGAGTTATCTCTGTTACTACTTCATTACCTCTTCTGAAGTCTGTACAGGCTCACAGAGAAGCACCCCAGGGATCTTTGTAGAATATGTACTCACAGTCATAATTATGGCTAGTAGTTGAAAAGAAACACTTTGACTTAGGGGCCCAACTCTATGCAACATGTAAGTTTCTGCTAATTTTCTACACTCTAGAAAGGTGGGAGTGATCAGAAGAATATTTACAATTTATAGTGCCTTCACACCAAAAAACAGTAAAAATTTTCACTTTGACTCCATAGTTCACCCTGCATTTGTTTCCATGTGCACTCTGCAGACCTGGTGGGTTTATCATACTAGATGAATGAAAAATGTACTCTAAAAAAGTATATAGAAAAAGGTGGCTTTTAGGGTCACTGCCAAGCTTCTGAGTAGCATCTCCATGCCTTATACAACCTTTTGACTGTACACATCTATTGTCTTTAGTCTTATATGTAGGTATTAAACACTTTAGGACAGGGGACAACTTTTGTTTTATAAGGGTATAGAATCATGCATCATTTTGGGAAGATGTGTAGTTTAGGATGAAGTTTTCTTATACTTAGGATAATTAAATGATAAACAATATAAAGACATACTTCATAGTCTTAAATAAGGATGGCAAGTTAAAACCTAAAGCAAAACTTGTCACACGCAGATTAAGATTACCTATCTAAAGTGTTTATTTCAGACAGAGAGAAGGATTAGCTCCTTCCTTTCAAGCTACCTCTTGGACTGTGGGGTTCAAGTAGCGTATCACATCACAGTATAATTCTGCAATAACTATCATGTCTTATTACATCTCCAGGAATGCAACACGGTCAGTTAAAGATGTTTGTGTCTCGTAACATGGACTCTTTATCTATTTGCACAATATTACAAATACAAGCCTTGTAGCACTATTGCATACTTTTCTCACCTGTTTGCTCAGTGTCTTTTCAGTTTTCCTATTAAGACAGAGGAACTACTAGAAATTCAAACACTCATGCATTTCTATAGGCAAACCTTTTATGTCTCTGTATAACAAATGAAGATAAATGCTTTTAATTTCCTAGTGGCTACCTATCTAATAGATATTAATCACTTAAAAGACAGTTATTGAAAGGACAGATATATCAGGTATTCCACAGCACAAATACAGTATTATTTTAAGGGGTTTTTGACTGAAGATAGTAATGGAAGCTCTGGGCCATATTGTTTTCCATTTCAGGGAAGAATGATGAAATCATACCTCCATCTGTGGCCATCTTTTCTCCATCAAAACAAGAGATCCAACAGAAGAGTAAGGCCACACTTGTATGCCTAGCCTCTGGCTTCTACCCTGACCACTTGAAACTGGCCTGGAAGCTGAATGGTGCTGAGATGTCAGAAGGGGTGGGGACTGATGAGTTTTCCACATGGAATGGGAGTACCTACTCACTGACCAGCAGATTGAGGATCTCAGCCCAGGAATGGTTCAACCCTTTGAATCGTTTTGAGTGTGTAGCCAGTTTTTTTAAGAATGGAACACAGGAATCTATGTACAAATTAATCTATGGTGATGCTGGTGAGTAAAAACTGTGTATCACTACACTGTACAAAAGTGAAACCACAAATCAAAAGGGTAGGGATTATATATAGGTATACATAACTTCTATACAGAGTGTAATTATGGCACATGTATGTAAATTTGTAGGTATTTGTATATGTCTCTTCATATTCCTGAGCCTCTGTAAATATGTTACTACTACACATCTATAGTTTTTCAAGGTTTCTTCAGATTTTCACTGAGAAATCTCTGAGTATAGTAAAATATACAGTACAGCAAAAGAAATAGGATAGTAAAATGAATTGGACACTGTATTTCAAACTGAAATTTCTAAAATTTTCATTCTGTTTGCACTGAAGCGTGACTTTCAGTTAATTTTTGTCTTTCAGGTTGTGCGCTTACAGAAGGTATGTGTGTCTACTCAGAGGCAAATATATGTATGTGTTTTAATTCCAGTTTTACTGACACTAAGTACAAGATGCATGAGATTTCTGCTTTAAGATTAACTTTAACTTCTTGATCTGATTTGTATGTTAGAATAAAACAAAAAAACCCCAAACCCCTTTGAGAGGGTTGTATGTGCATGCTGTATGTAGCAGTATTTTAGGTTTTTAGCTCTTCTTTAAGATTCGCTTTTGAAATAACTGAACAAATTGTGGAACCTTTTTATATCAGGTAATTTCCTCTTTTTATTTTTCTTTATTTCATAATGGTGATAACTCAACATACAAATTATTTCTGATTTGCAGAGTCCTACTTGTGGTATGGAAATTCTGTGAAGCTTACATATCTCATTCTCTGTGGCAAAGCCTTGCTGTATGCAATTTTGTTGAGCAGTGTGATGTGGACAGCCAAGGTAGGCTAGCGTGTACTCATTAGTACAAGGATCAGTGAACACAGACTAAATCTACTCTCAGCTGTAGGGTTCTCCATATGTTCTGCCTGGCTTTGTGCAGGCTAGTTTGAAAAATCACAAGTAAGAGATTTTCTGTTATTGTTTTTTCCTAAAATTCAAATAAAATCAGCACTAGTAGAGGAATTCCTTCTCAAAATACTCTTTAAACACATGCAAAAAGATTAGAACTAAGGACAATTTCTCCAGGAAGTAAAGAAGGGAAATATCAGCTATATCACACTTTACCTCCAGTCCATGTTTTTTTTGGATGTAATCGGCTGTCTGAGCTGTAACCGCATATGGCTGGCTGATGTACAATTTTTCATCCACTACTATTTCCCAGTCCTCCTCTCCAGGACTGCTCTCAAGCCATTCATTCCACTAGTCTATACTGATACTAGTGATTGCCCTGATCTAGGTCCATGACCTTGCATTTGGCCTTGTTGAACTTCATGATGTTCATGTCAGGCCCACTCCTCAAGTCTGCTCAGATCTTTCTGGATGGCATTATTCAAGCATATTAGCTGCACCACTGAGCTAGGTGTCATCCACAAACTTGATGTCAATGCTTTCAATCCAGTATCAGTGATACATTGATGAAGGCATTAAATAGTATTAGTCCAAATACAGATTCTAGAGGACACCACTCATTCCTGGCTTCCACTTGGACCTCGAGTCACTGACTATAACTGCAACTAAAGATGGTGTTTCTGTAAAGACAGGTCCTTCCTTATCCACCTAACTGTCCATCCGTCAAACCTATATCTCTCCAATTCAGCAGCAAGAATATCATGGGGGACTGTATCAAAGGCCTTACAGAAGTCCAGGCAGATGATAGCTTCTGTAATGGAGTGCAGTCACTCCATTACAGAAGGCCACCAGCATGGTCATCTAACACACAAAGTTGTTTATAAAGTTATTAGTTCAGTATATAAGTAAAGGGTACAAGTTCAGGACACTGCCTTGGTACAAAAAGGAGAGAAAGCATGGAGATACAATATGGTCACTAAAGTTAACTCTCTCAGGAGACACAACAGTTGGGAAAGTATTTTGGTAAGTATGACCTATTATTTCCTATAGTATTTGTTCCTTTTTTCTTGTGATTTGTTTTTTTGGGTTCTTTTTGGTTTTATTTTTTTTTGTTAATTATGGTTTGTTTTCAATTAGGCTGGTGGGAAGTTGTACAGAGAATGAATGAAGAGTCCTCTTCATGACGTCAGCAGGAGCACAATCAATTATACTTTCTTGTTTTCCATAGCTAAGAATCTATGCTTCTATCTAAAACTTCTGAATATGATTTCTTGGTGATTCTGTCCCCCTCCCATTCATTCCACTTTGTTGTAGTTGCTGCTGGGTTTTCCCTATACTTTCATATCATATTGTATTGTATTGTACAGTAACATACTTTTAAAGTTAACACTTTCTTAATGCTCCATGGCTGAGAAGCCAGCTCCTTGAATTAATAATAAAGTTTTAGCTTCCTTTCCATTCAAGAAGTATGGGTTGTTATGTTTTTAATTTAGTCTTTTGTGGAAACAATATCCTTAAATGTATCTACCAATGATGTGTAGTATCATAAAGAACTCACATTAAAGAATATTCTCTGACAATGCTTAAAGGAATAGTGTATCTGTTATGACAATAAAAGTGCTCACTCAGTAATTACACTGTGAACCAACAGGGCAACAGAGGGAGGGGCTTCAGAGACTTGCACGGGGAGAGTGAGCTCCCGGGCAAGCTAGCAAGCAGACTGCATGTCTAAGGCTAGTTTCTGGGAGATCCATAGTGTACAAGTGTGGATTCCACTATGAGTGTGGGTGTGTGAGGTAACTGGAGGACTTGAGAGCTTAATGACTGCAAAACTGAGTGTATCTGTCAATTCTCTTTCACCTTCCTTGATAAAAGCTTTTGTTAGCACATGCCAGAGATACCATCCTTCCTGTTGGAGCCAGAATTTGCATATTTGAAGCAACATCTCCCAGAAAATATGTATAGCAGGAATTCTTTCTGGTGGCTGTGATAAAATTGTACCCTGAAAAGGTTTCTCATTAAATGAAGCAGACAGAGCATTAATTACAGGAGAGGAGAAAATAGATTTTGCTGGTTAAGCATCTGATCATTGTATGAATCATAAGAAGGAGGAGGCATGGGTTAGAGATCTCCAATCAAGTGATTCAGAATTCTGCAGAATTAAATAAGAGATGGGCATGAATGTCCAGCTTTATGATTACACTTCATCTGCTGGACTGTGAAATGGTAGCATATATGACAGCAAGTGACCATGTTAAATCTGCATGCCTAAATCCATGGGGAAGAGGATGCTTAACATCAAAACAGATTAAATGAAAATATTTTTTGTTAAGCTTGAAAGAAAGGAAAATAAAGAGAGTGAAGGACTACGAGGGAATGATGACTTGGATCTTCCCTATGGTCCTGGTATTTCAATACTATAGACATTACCTAAGTTAAGTATCATGCTGCATCAACAGAAGCTAGTACAGCTCTTTCAGGGGTGAGGAATCTCTCAGAAGGAGTTTTTCTGGGTATGGTAGATTAGGAAATAGATGTGCCAATAAGGAGGTGGAAGAAAGAACAAGCTCCTCAGTTTTTATATGAAGATCAGCAATAATACTGTATTTTGAAAAAGGAATGTGGTTCACTGTTTCAGGTTAAAAAACTCAACAAAATAGTGCAGTGAAAGGGTTTAACTCAGCAGAGCTTCACCAAGAGGGCTAAAGATGGTGTTTCAGGAAAGACAGGTCAAGAAATGGGGAGACAGTAGGGATTGTGATGGAGATAACAAATTAACCAACTGAATTATTATTAAATTTGCCCTGTGACTAGGACCATTTGGTGTTGTCAAATTAATAAAACTGTGGAGAAAGCAAGCAAGTGAGCAAGCTTAATGGGACAAACTGAAGGGAGTGAGAAGGATGAGACAAGACCAAAGATGAGGGAACTTCAAGTCAAATAACTGTATTCTGGAAAAATATATAACCCTACAATGCAGAACTTCCAAAGGCTCTACTCAATGTTCACTGACTCTACTGGCTCTGTTCTACCAGAAATGAACTATGTCACTGATCAAGTCTTTTCCCCAGAATTAAAATGCCCTCAGAATGAACTAATCATTATGAGTGCCTCCTTTTCCTACAATCTATCTGCCACTGTCATATACAAATTGAATGTGTATCTGAGAAAAAGTAAAAGGATGAGGGAGATTTTGACTGTCTAAGAGTTGGGCAGAGAGGAACCTCATGAGGTTCAAAAAGGGTGAGAGTCCTGGAGAGGAACAACCCGATGCACCAGTACAGGCTGGGGGTTGGCCTACTGGAGAGCAGCTCTGCGGAGAAAGACCTCGGCATGCTGGTTGACAATAAACTAAACATGAGCCAGCAATGTGCTTTCATGGCCAAGAAGGCCAATGGCATTCTGGGATACATCAAGAAGAATGTGGCCAGCAGGTCAAGGGAGGTTCTCCCCTGTCTCTACTCTGCCCTGGTGAGGCCTCATCAGGAGTACTGTGTCCAGTTCTGGGCTCCCCAGCTCAAGAGGGATAGAGAACTTCTGGAGAGAGTCCAGCGCAGGGTCATCAAGATCATCAGGGCTGTAGAGCATTTTTCTTATGAGGAAAGGCTGTGGGACCTGGGGCTGTTCATCCTGGAGAAGACTAAGGGAGGACGTCAATGACTTCCAAGTAATTAAAAGGTACATGTGAAGAGGATGGGGCGAGACTTTTTCCTGTTGTCTCAAGTGATAGGACAAGGGTAATGGACATGAGCTGGAACACATATGTTCCACTCCAACACAAGGAAAAACATTTTTACTAAGGGTGAGGGAGCCCTGGCACAGGCTGCTCAGGGAGACTGAGGAATCTCCTTCTCTGGAGGTTTTCAAAACCCGCCTGGACACGTTCCTGTTTGATCTGATCTAAGTGGTCCTCCTTTACCAGGTGTTGGACTAGATGATCTCTAAAGGTCCCTATTATTCTATTATTATATGTAGAAGTATTAATAAGGAATTGGTAAAATACGTAGAATTTGGAGGGAAAGAGTGGGTCCAAATGAAAGATATTGGATCTTAGAATTTAAATCATGATTCCTAAAAAGTGTGAGGATATTGATGTCAACCTGCAGCACCAGAGAATTAAGTGCTTTACTAATGACAGAGAAATTAGGGGTTGTTTTCATGCTGTAATCCCAATCATCATTAAAAAACAATGAAGAATATTTAATAACCTAATCCTATTTCTGTTCCTTCTGGTTTTTTATTGCAGTATCTTCAAAGGTAAGTTAAACCATTAACGTTTTCCTCTCTTGACAATGAGTTTGTTTATCTACAAATATACCTGTATTTGCAAAGAGAGATGTGTCTTGTCTGTATGTGCCTCAATATGTTCTGATTCTGCTTTTCCTGGAAGACACAGATATTTTTGCCTCTGCACAGGTGCAGGATTGTATGTGTGAACGCATGCATTCATGTTCTGGTTCAATACACATGCATAGATGTGAATTCTGTCTATTCTCAGGAAATTTTCCATAAGAATGGCTGCTAGAACTCAATATTGCAGCATAAAAATATCAGAGCAGCAGACTCACCTGTATCATAAAGATCAGTTGTTGTCTACAGTATATTATCTCTTTAAATATCCCACAGAATTAGTAGAAATGACATTCCCATGAAAAGACTCCAAATCTATTTTCATTTGATGCCCCTAATTACTCATTTTTCCGGACCAAAATACTTTTTTGAAAAGTTTAATGCAATTACTACCTAACATGACATTTCATATAAGGGCAGACAGGTTATAACTTTCACAAAAGAGCACTGAACAAGTCCTCCTAACTATCAGAATGAAAAAAAAATTCCTTGTCTAGTAAAGTTTTCCAAGGAAATGTTTATTTATGCCTTCTCCCTTACTTCTCAGAAAACTATCAGAGAAATGTCTCAACTCAGAAGTTGCTGTACTTCGTGTTTATTTTCAAGAACATTTTGTACAGGATGCTTATGATGAAGGTGATGCTTATGTCCAAGGAGAGTAACAGAGTTCTACTCTGTACACATTTGTCCTAATCCATTCTAAGGGTACAGAAAATCACTGGAAAAAGATTATGTCTTGAATGTTGCTATTTATATAAATGCACTTCTCTAAAATTATGTTGTGTTTCATCATTTTCAAGAGAACAAGGTAGCGAGAATTAAGGGGAGGATTTTAGATAACAAGAGGGAAAGAACTCCAGGGAGATATTGCAAAAATAATGAACAATTATCAAAATGTGTGGTCTTTTTAAAGAAAAGAGTAAAAAGAAAAATTAGGAAGAATAAGAAAATAAGAAAGAATAAAAAGACTAAGAAAAGCAAAGGAGGAAAGAAAGAAAATATGTAACTTAGAAAAAGGGAAGAGAATTAATTTGTGGGGGAGGGTGAAGAGGAACCAGAGTGTCGTTCTTAAATGCTGTTTTTGTAGGCACCGTTTCTATGCAGCATGAGCTGTAAAACCAAGATATTACTAATCCTGGAAAGGGTTTCTGGAGATCTTTCATCCACTTTGCATTTCATTCAGCTCTTACCTTGTGGTAAAAATTGAACAATTGGAAATTCACAAGTAGCTCATTCAGGAATAAATGGAGAACAACTTTTATGTACAGATATATCATAAAAGAGGTAGGAATAATTAAGGCCAAAACAGAGGAGTGTGTGTAGTGCTTTGGAAGCAGAAGATCTGGGAATGCAATAAGAAGGCAGAGGAAATATTAAGCATAGAGTGGACACCCTGAAGGGAGCTTCCGTCTTGCATAGCCAGGTTCCTCAGCTGGAAGGGTAAATATCTCTGAAAGCCTCAATAGAAAATGGTGCCTCAGAAAAAGAGCTGATGACCTGCCAAAATGTGCTTGAAAATATCTTTTTAAGGGAACAGCAGTTGAATTTTAGCAAAACAGGATGTGGTTTGACATTTATTCACAAAAAAAATTTTGATAACACATCAGCCTCTCTTACCACAACGCTACCCCACCTCTCAGGATGGGGTACAGGGTGCAGCTCTCTGTATGCTATATTACAGTTGAACAGAAATAGTGACACAATATGAAAGCTAGTGGGTTTTTATCTCTCAGTATCACACAATCCTCTTGTTTCTGAAGCTTGCAGATGAGTGCAGCTGCTGTTGCTGTTGTGTGACACAAAAAATGAAAGACTTGTGGGTTTTGAGTAGTTGATGACCTGTTTTTACAAATTAAAAGCAAAAACCCACACTTTTTCTAAGTGTCTCAAAACAGCAAAGTAAGATTATAAAAATATACTTGTAGAAAAATTTTGATGGAAGGAAACTTCTGCAGGTCTCTCAATCCAAACTGCTGTTCAAAACAGGGCTAAATCCAAACCTAGATCATGTTGCTCAGAGCTTTGTCCATGTGATTTCTGAATATCTTCAAGGACAGAAATTTGACAAGCTCTCTGGAGGAATCTGAGCAGTGCTAAAGCACCCTCAAGAAGCATTTTTTCATTATATCTGATGCTTGTTCCCACTGCCTTAAACTGTGCCCCTCTAAGACTCCAACACTGTTTACGTAGTCAGTCATGCAACTAGCCATCCTTTAGCCTTAGTCTTCTGCAACAACATCCATTCCCTCAGCCTCTCTTCTTACATTTCTGCTCTAGTCCTCTGATCATCTTAGTGACCCTCTGCTGGACTCTAAAATTTGTTGATATCTCAATTGTTGTATGGATAACAGAGGCAGTATGCCAAATATAATCTGCCTCAAAAGTGCTTAGACATGCTAACTGCACTCTTGCTAATGCAACCAAAAATGTAATTTCATTTCTGAAAGGCCTTGCTGCTTATTCATATTCTATTACTTTTCTGCAAAGCTGCTCCCTAGCCAGTCAGATGATATTTAAAGGACTCAGATAAAGCTTCTTTCACTTTTTCCATTAAATCCACTGCATCAATGACATCATTTGGGAGAATGGTGGTGCTGGAAAGACACTAGTAGGTTTTTGTGAGAGACACAAAGCTCTTGGTGCCAAGCCTGCAATATTTCATCAGGGAGAGATTATATAGTAAATAAAATTACATTCAAATCCTGCTTGTTCATCCCTCTACATTTTTTTCTTCAAACTATGCTCTCTGGAGCATTTTTCATATCAGGATTTAGCTCAAAGTCAGAGAACTTCAAGAATTTCAATGAGGAACATCATGAAGTTGCCTAGGAGGAAAAAAAAAAAAAAACCTCAGAACTCATCCATAGAGACAGGGAATAAATTAGAATAATACAGACTCTATTGCTGCTGATTAATCTGTGAGAGATGTGGAAGTATAAGGCATAAAGAGATGGATGTGACACATGCTTCACTATATTGCCACTAGTTAACCATATAGTCAGAATAATTTCTGAAGAAAAAAAAATCTTCATATTATTTTTCTTGAATGTTAATTAATTGTAAATTGCATACTACTTTGTATGAACTCCTTTTCCTCTTTATATCCTCCATACACATACAACTTTTCAGGATTGTGCCTATGCACTTGTAAGCCATGCAAGTGTATGCAATAGATGCTCTTTTGTCACTTTAATCCAATATATGGTGTATTAGTTCTGTTCAACTGGAAGTTATTATTCTTATTTCTTTTATTTAGGTCCCTTCTCATAACTATTGATAATTTTAGTTCTACAGATTTCTTGTGATTAGGGTAACCTTTCCAAGCACAGTGAAAAGCAATTTGTCTTTCACTGCTCAAAAATGTTCAGAGACATGAAAGTGCACATGTAAGTCACTATTTCTAAAGATTTTCAGACTTAGACATATGAATATTTCAAATAACTGTTTATCAGGTAAGAAAAGGGCTAAGGAGACAATAATTTGTGACTGTGTAGATTGAAGTTTCCATTTCCTTTATTTTATGTGTGCATTTAGTCAACAATATTGATAGTTCTGAGGAGACACAGAATGGCTGATCCGGAAAGAGGAGTTCAGCAATTAACCTGCACTCCAAAGACCTATTCTGCCTATCTTGTTCCAACTTCTCGGCAGCATTTGGTTTGTGATTAGGCTTTTCCTGTGTTGAGAGTGGCTCGCTTCTGACGGAAGATGCTGGAAAGGATAGAAGTTTATGTAAAGAAAGCACGTGACTTTGAAGTAGTGTGTCCAAACTGCTGCCACAGAAATAGATAGCTGAATGGTTCATCTTCACAGATAAAATATCCAAATAAAATTCTGCAATTTTTGGCCGCTTAGCTTTGTATCCATTGTGAATATCACCCTCTGTTTCTTGATTTTCACCAAAGGAATAATAGACCAATTGCAGCCCTTTCCCTGGCAGCTGCAGATACCAGTACATGGAATTGTGATTATCATTTTGACTGCATGCCAGAGTAGCTTTCTCATCTTCTTTCAGCACAAGACTTGAAGTTTGAGTGATTTTAGCTCCTATAAGAGAAAGTAAAACAAAATCACAGTTAAACAAGCTACATTTTCACAGCAGCAGAACAAGTATTATAGCTCTACTGATTCCTTACTTGCTCCAAAGAAGTACATGGCCACACACCAAGCTATCCACATCTTCGTTTTTGCCTCTGTAGTCAGTGAGCATGTCCCTATAAGGGTCTTACATAGGTCTGTTTCACACGTTTCTCTTAAGCCAATAGCAGAGTTCTCTGTAAGATTAAATTTTTTGCTTAAAACCAAGCTCCTTCCTGCAAGAAATTTCAAGCAAACACTTTGCTTGAAGTGTATCTGTTTTTTTCAACACAGAAAGTTTCAAATCGACCCAGGTATACATTTTTCTTACTCTGTCAGACAGGATGTTATCATATATGACTATTGTCTTTTTATTTACCCATGTATACCAGTTTACCTTTTGATGTATTATTTCCAGAATAAAACAGATATTGTTTAGTGTAACCAAGAAAATCAGGGGTTTTTTTGCATTGGTGATTGCTGGACTTCTTTCAGGAAAAAGAGCAAAATACAATACATTTGTTCAGACCTTAATTATTTGTCTTCTGCACTTGTCAGAACCAGCATTCATTACCTTGTTTTGCAAAGAACTTTATATGGCAGCCTCTTGTAGCCTCAGCAAACATCGAAAGTGAAGGAAATTTGAGTTGTTCCTGAAGCAATTATCTAACAATTTCTTTTACCTTAGTTGTCCCAGCAGTACCTATATTCATACAGGATCTAAATCCTGGAACCACTCTAAAATGGTGTCACTCTTTCTGACAATCTTTTAACCTGTGTTAAGACTGATCACTGTTCAACCATGTTATTTTGGATGCACAGTGAAAACCATCATAGCAGTCATATTTGACATCTGTGATTTTTAAATGAGGCCCCTGAGACCAATGTCAAAATCAAACAAGCTAAGATCTGTGCTACTGAAACTATTAATTTCAAAATCATTCCAGTTGGAAAAGGCCTTCAAGATCATTGAGTTCAACCACTAACCTAACATTGCCAAGCTGACCACTAAATCACATCCCTTGGGCATCTCATCTAAGCATCTTCTAAGTATCTCCAGGGATGGTGACTCCACCACCTTCCCAGGCAGCCTATTCCAATGCTTAATAACCTACTCCATGAAAAAGCTCTTCCTAATCTCCAATCTAAACTTCCCCTTTAGCAACTGGAGCCCATTTCCTCTTGTCCTATCATTCATTGCTGGAGAGAAGAGGTGGACCCCCACCTTACTAATGCCCTTTTTCTGGTAGTTAAAGTTTCTCTTATTCAAGTGAAAAGATACCATCTGGTGGACTGAATGGGTGTTTACAGTGAGGCTTAAGGGCTGTATTTCCTACAGTTCTTTATTATTGCATTGGCAGAACCTAACAGAAAGAGGACTGGAACTAATGCATCAGAAATAGATATGTCGGTTGTTAAACTGGTGACTGAAATGATGAACTAAAAGAGTTTACTCAGAAACACAGAGATTCTTTACCTGGAAGGCAAAGATCTCTGAGTTGACATTGAGAATGACATTTCACAAAGCCAACATAATGCAGCTGAGGGATGAAACTAGTATGCAAAGTTACTGATGAGGTACTTAACTAGATACGCTGCAGAAGTTGTGCTACGAACCAGGCAAATGGGCTGGAAAGAGAAATCTTCTACACAGAACCTCTGGGTTTGTGGGACTACGGGCAGATGAGCAGTCTACAGCCAATGTTAATTCAAGGAGAATATCTAGATTCAAATCCCAAGTTGTCATTGGCTCATGTCACAATCTGAATCCAGACAAATCAACTCTCTAGTGTACTGTGTAAGGTATGACAAAGTGACTAAAGATAAATGTTTTTCTCCTGTATAAAAAAATCCCTCAAATTTATAGCCTAGGCTTTTCTCATGGGACTTATTCTATGTCTGATCAATAAATATTTACATATTTCATACAAAATGAAAGAATTTCATGAGGACAATCTGACTAAGAACATCCTGTTACACGAGTGGTTACGTCAAGGCCAAAGCGAGCAAGCGGAGGAATTAAACTTAGTCTGATCACTTCCAGCTGAGTATTTCACTTCTAGGACTACTAAGTGTGGCCAGTTAGAGGGAGAGACCTTATTACTTAATACGGACAGTGAGTTTGTTGGGAGGCTGGATTTCCTGACTATTCCTGGTTTTAACCCTATATGCTCTGGCAACATTTCTATACTCTTCCCAAGTGACCAAGCCCGTTTTCCAACTTCCATAGACTTCTTTCTTGTCATTGAGGTGTTCCAGTAGTTTCTTGTTCATCCATGGAAGCCTCTTACCTCCTTTTCCTGATATTTACTTGGGATTAGAGGAAGTGGTGCCTAAAGATTGACCAACTTTCTTGAATGCACCTAACATCTGGAATCCTAGGCCTTGAGATTCCTCCACGTCAGTCTCTGAAGTCAGCTCTCTTGAAGTCCAGTCAATATCCTCCTTGGTGTCCTACTGCTTCCATACAGGATCTTGAACTCCACCATCTCATGGTCACTACAATCAAGGTTACCTCCAGCCTTCACATGCCTAACCAGACCTTCCTTACTTGTTAGCACAAGATCCAGTAGCATATTTCTCCTTGCTGGCTCCTCAATGACCAGTGTCAGTGTCCTAGTTTGGGTTAATTTCTATGAGGATGTAGGAAAGGGTACAGCATAGGCAGCTGACCCAGGCCAGCCAACAGGTATTTGATACCATCCTGACATCATGGCCAGTACATATAGGTGGAAAGTTGGCTGGGAGGGCCTCTGGGGAACTGTAGGTTCAGTTCTGTGTGTTCAGCTGCTGGTCTGGAGCAGTTGTGTTGGGTCCCAGGTCGTAAGCAACTGTGGCATGCACCATTCCTTTTGTATATCCCCTCATGTATTGTTATAACTGTCTTTTCCCTGTTTCTTTTTGTTGTTGTTCTATTAAACTATTCTTATTTCAACCTACGCAGGTTTTTACCTTTTCTCTGGTTCGACTCCCTATTCCGCCAGGAAGGGGAGGAGTGAGCAAGCACCCTCGTGGCTCTTTGTCCCTGGCTGGACAAAAACAGGACATTAATTGGTGCCCAATGTGGGGCCCACAGGATTGAAATGGGACAGGAACAAATTTCAGTGGGCTGAAACAAATTTCTTGTGTACATATCTGATATTAGTTGCTGGTTAAATGTTGCTTCATATGCTTGTATGGTGATGGCCAATAATTTCTCATATGAACTATATATTCTCTGTGATAGTGTTTATTGCCTTTGGAAAAGGGATGAAAACACTCATTCTGTTATACTGGGTGATATTGGCTTATGATATGGTTGTATCACTGGGTACGAAGCTAGGCCAGTACTTGTACATGGCCTGGGAGTCATTTCTGCACCTTGGGCACTTCCTCTCAGAATTTAGTAATGATAATGACACTCAATTCATGGGAAAAATGGAGGGACATAATTTTTCCCTCTTTTCCATCTTCCCTTACTCATTCAGGTTAACCGCAATAGCTTTTGACAATTCGGAATACAGTTGGGATGTCCCAGCCATCGTGGGTTTATTGTTCTGTCCTCTAGGTAGGGTGTTTTTCTTGGTTAGGGTTGCAAAATTTGTATATCAGCCTGTTATGAGGTTGGGTAGCTATGGATGGAATGACATACAGGAGAATAGGGGCAGGTATTTGAAGAATTTTTTTACTTTTAAAGATCAGGAACCTCATCCTAGCAACAACTGTGGCTATTCAAACCGAGGCAATTGACCCTGCTTCTGCCCCGACTCCAGCAGTGGACACTGTTTCTGAATCAGAGAATCAACCTGTGCCAGTGTCAATTGCTCCTGTACAGAAAAAGAAATACACAAAAAAATCAGTTCACCTTGGGAGGGATGAAGATGAACCAGGGTCATCAAGGGAGTGGGAAGAAGAGTCAGAGCCAGAGAAAATCACCTGGTCCTTGTCCCTGAGCGAACTGAGAGAAGTGCGAAAGGATTACAGCTGCCATTCAGGTGAGCACATTGTCCCTCAGGGTCATAAGCATGTGCTAAATGCTTTACTTCCATATTTTCTAGTAATCAGCTGAGCTTGCAGTCTGCAACAGCAGCCTGTCTAAGTGTGTACATCCACGTAGCTGAATTGCAAAGTATGGCCTTAGGATCGAGAAGCTGTAAGACCAGACAGAGATAGTGCCAGCACATTTCTGAACACTATCAAGAGCTGATGCAAGGGCTTTCTTCTTGGATAGTGACCTGTGAGGCACACCTATATGCACAAGGTGGCTCTCTGCTCTCAGGGGCAGAGAGGTACCATGTCCTGAAATAAGAGGACAGCAGAAGACAGAAGAACCAGAACCTCTATGGTATTAGTGGTCTGTGCTTCCCAAAGATATGCTTTGGGTCTCTGGGTAGTTGCAGTGGTGGGAGCTTGCTGCCTTTGTGTGCAGTGGCATTCTGGGATGTATCAAGAATGTGGCCAGCAGGTTGAGAGAGGTTCATCTCCCCCTCTACACTGCCCTAGTGAGGTCTCATCTGGAGTACTCTGTCCAGTTCTTGGCTCCTCAGCTCAAGAGAAACAGAGAACTTCTGGAGAGAGTCCAGCGCAGGGCCACCAAGATGATCAGGGGACTGGAACATCTTTCATATGAGGAAAGGCTGCAGGAACTGGGGCTGTTTAGTCTAGAGGAGACTAGGGGGGGGAATCTCATTAATATTTACAAATATCTAAATGGTGGATGTCAAGAGATTGGGGCATGCCTTTTTTCTGTTGTATCTAGTGACAGGATAAGGGATAATGGGATGGTGCTGGAACATAAAAAGTTCCATTTAAAAGTAAGAAAAAACTATTTTACTGTTCAGGTGAGGGAGTCTTGGCACAGGTCAGGGAGGGTGTGGAGTGTCCTTCTCTGGAGGTTTTCAAAACCTACCTGGATGCATTACTGTGTGATCTGATCCAGGGGTACATGCTTTGGGAGCAGGGTTCGACTAAATGATCTTTAGAGGTCTCTTCCAATCCCTACCATTCTGTGATTCTGTGATTGCCTGGAGAGGCATCAGTGCATCCGAGGAAAGTACGAGATGATAAATAAGATCATACTTTTCTAGGACCATGCCAGACCTACTGCTCTTCAGACCTACTGATCTTTTTCTGATGTTAGTTGTTCCAACCAATGGCCAAGATTCACAGAATCACAGAATGTTAAGGGCTGGAAGGGACCTTGAAAGATCATCGAGTCCAACACCCTGCCAGAGAAGGACCACCTAGATTGTACCCTTCCTGCTTTTTTTTTTTTTTTTTTTTTTTTTTGTCTTTGTCTTCTTAACAGTACTTACAAAGCTGATGTAATGGCCTTTTTTCCCTTTGTGGAAATTTGGCAACTCTTTCTCCCTGTAAGGCCAGCGCTGTAAGCTGGGATGACAATCCTCACGCAGTCAGATGGCATTTGGCAAGTATCTCTGGAGGAGAGTGTGCTGAAATGTAAACTTTAGTTGTAAAGGGAGGTCTCTTGCCAGGCATTCATGATCCCCCAGTGCTTGTGAAGGGAGGGTGATTGTTGCTATTGAACAAGTAACAAGTAATGCCTCTCCAGGCTCAGATGTTTTAAGTCTAGTCCCTGTGTTACTTGGCTATATGCATACTGATGGATTTTTACACGGCTATCCTATAGTCTAACTGTGATAGTGCCAGGCTGAACAAAGTTAAAGAGGTTGCTGGCCTGCTGCCAGCAAATATTCACACTGAAAATATGTGTGAAAATTTTGATGTATTCAGCTGTCAGCCTGGATAACTAGCTCTGGCTCCTGGTGATCAGCAAGGCACTACAGGGCCAGGGCATGCCTCAGGTCACAGTGCTGAGCAGGGAACAGCACGTACTCCAGCAGAAATCCCTGAACCAGTGCTCAAGACTCTACACAGTGTGACTGCCTCACATAGTGTGGCCAGAACCAAGTCTCATCACCCTGCATAACTTCCCCACTGACTGGTAAGAACTCAGGGTTGTTGGTTTTTTGAGAGACGGTGAGCCTCTTGTACTTGAGGCACTGATGGTGATACAGGGTTGAGGCCAAGGGGCTGAAGCTAGATATTCATGCAAAGCCTATAACATGGCTATTTCAGACCTCAGATAGTTCAGCCCTGTTTTTAAGAGGTTAGAGCTGGCAATCTCTGAAGGTACCTTCCAAAGTAGACTTTCTGAAAGAAAATGATGTAATTACAGAAAATTTGTATTGACTCTGGTTGTTCCACATATGGATAATTACGCAATTTTACATATCTATGTCAGAATCATAGAATCATAGAATGGTAGGGTTGGAAGGGACCTTTAGAGCTCATCTAGTCCAATCCCCCTGCCAAAGCAGGTCAACCTAGGTCAAGTTGCATAGGAACATGTCCAGGCGGGTCTGGAAGACCTCCAAGGAGGGAGGTCTCCACACCCTCCCTGGGCAGCTTGTTCCACTGCTCCCTCACCTGAACAGTAAAACAGTTTTTTCTTATCTTTAGATGAAAATTTTGTGTTCCAGCTTCATCCCATTACCCCTTGTCCTGTTGCTAGATACAACAGAAATAAGGAATGCCCCAACCTCCTGACACCCACCATTTAGATATATGGAAATATTAATAAGATCCCCCTCAGTCTCCTCTTCTAGCCTAAACAGGCCCAGTTCCTGCTGTCTTTCCTCATATGAAAGATGTTCCAGTTACCTTGTAGTCGTTTTGCCTGGGCCAGGTTATTCAGTAGCAGGGGGGCTATAGGGATGGCTTATTTAAACAAAAAGAGTTGGCAGAAGCTTCCCATGTAGCTGACAGGATTAGGGCTAGTCAATTTTAAGCTGGACCCTGCACTTCACCCAGGCCTGGCCAATTAGTGATGGAGGTAACGTCTCTGTGAATAACATATTTGAGAAGAAGTTGTTGCGCAGTTGCAAAACTGCAGCAGCAACAGGGAGGGAGAATGTGAAAACATCTCCACAGACACCAAGGTCAGTGGAGATGGAGGGAGAGGAGGATGCTTAGGCACTGAAAAGGCTCCCCTGTGATATGTGGTGAGGACCACGGTGAAGCAGGTTGTCCCCCTGCAGTCCATGGAGAACCACCAGGAAGCAGAGACCCACTTGCAGCCCGTGGAGGACCCCACGCCAGAGCGGGTGAATGCTTGAAGGAAGCTGTGACTCTAAGAAGTTCATTCTGGAGCAAGTTTCTGGCAGGACCTGGGAGTCCATGGGGGAGGTACCCATGCTGGAGCAAGTTTGCTGGCAGGACTTGTGATCCTGTGAGGGACCCAGGGTGGAGCAGTCTGTCCCTGACTATTCTCCCAGTGGGTGATCCATGTTGGGGTGGTGTGTGAGGACCTGCCCACGTGGGAGGCCCCATGCCAGAGCAGTTCAGGAGAAGCTGCAGCTTATGGGAAGGACCCATGCTGGAGAAGTCTATAATGGACTGTCTCCCATGGGGAGGGACCCCACAGTGTAGCAATGGGAAGGGTGAGGAGGCCTCCCCCTGAGAAGAAGCAGTGGCAAAATCCATCTGTAATGAACTGACTGCAACCCCTGTCCCCCATCCCCTGCGCCACTGGGGGGCAGGAAAGGGAGTCCCGGGAAGAGGAGGGGTGTGGGGGGGTGTTTTTTAAGACGATTTTATTTCTCATCTCCCTGTTCTTATTGTTTCTTTAATAAAGCAAATCTTTGTCTCCCTAAGTTGAGTCTGTTTTGCCCGTGACACTAATTGCCGAGTGATCTCTCCGTCCTTATCTCAGCTCACAAGCCGTTTGTTATATTTCTCTCTCCTGTCTAGTTTAGGAGGGTTTTACGACTGGGTGGATATCAGGCTAAACTATCATACCCCTGATCATCATGGTCACTCTGCACTGGAGTCTCTCCAGAAGTTCCCTGTCCCTCTTGAGCTGAGGACACCAGAACTGGACACAGGACTCCAGATGAGGCCTCACCAGGGCAGAGTAAAGGGGAGAAGAACCTCCCTTGACCTGCTGGTTACACTCTTCTTGATGTATCCCAGGATGCCATTGGCCTTCTTGGCCACAAAGGCACATTGCTAGACCCTCAGGTCTCTCTCTGCAGAACTGCTCTCTAGCAGGTCTACCCCCAGCCTGTGCTGGTGCATGGGGTTGTTCCTTCCAAGATGCAGGACTCTGCACTTGTCCTTGTTGAACCTTGGGAGATCCCTCTCTGCCTAACTCTCAAGCTGGTCAAGATTCTGCTGAATGACAGCACAGCCTTCTGGGGAATCAGTCAGTCCTCCCAGTTTGGTGTCATCAGCGAACTTGCTGAGGGTACACTCTGTCCCCACATCCAGGTCGTTGATGAAGATGTTGAACAAGACTGGTCCCAGAACTGATCCCTGTGGAACTCCACTGGCCACAGGTCTCCATCTTGATTCTGTGCCATTGATCACCACCCTCTGGGCTTTATCATTCAGACAGCTCTTGATCCACCTCACCATCCACTCATCCAAGCCACACTGCTTGAGCTTTCTGATTAGGATGTTATAGGAGACAGTGTCAAAAGCCTTGCTGAAGTCAAGAGTAAAGGAGAAGTGAAGAGTAAAGGAGAAGAGGATACACCTTTGTTCAGAGCCTTGATGCTCTCTGACCAAGAAGACTGATAAGATGCCACGCTCTGAAGGTCTCTTATGGATCATTTTAGCACTGCTAAGATGAGTTCTGTAGTCACAAAGTCATCTTTGCTGTTTTACAAGAGCCACGCTTGAGTTGTGCTGACTGTGAAGGGCCTAGAGTGGCTCCTGTAGGATTCCCTGCAGCATCCTGTCTGGTGTTCCAGCAAAAGGGTTTGCTGAGCTTGACGCCTCAAGTGATGATCCTCCTGTAAGGAGCACTGTGAGAGAGAAGTCTTTGCATGCAACCAAATTCAGGGCAGCATGGTCCAGGCACCCCAGCTTTTTGAAGTAGGAATGCCAGTAAGTTACAGAGTTTCTGGTTATATTTCTATTACTCTATTTCCTGTTCTGAGAGGCTTTATGATTTCAGATTTATGACTTCAACATGCTGTTTTCAAAATCAATTAAAATGCCCTCTTTTTGTTCTGCTGCTTTGGCACTGACCCATTTGTCCCCAGCTGTGTAATTTTATGCCGGTAAAAGGAGGGAAACAACAGTTTGAAATGAATTTTTCACAGAGTGCTTGAAACCCGCTTGTTGAGTCCAGGAGCAGAAACAAGTCTACTCATAGGCAATATAACATGCCTCCCTGTAGTGAGGGGAAGGTGGCTGCTTCACTTTTTCTCCAGCCCCTGAAGGCAGAAAGTGCTGCTGTTCTTCTGCTGGGTTTCTTCCCGCACCCCATGTTTCCCACACGCCCCGTTGCCACCTCACACCCCGAGGCAGGTGGGCCGGCGTGGCGTGCCCGCCCTTTCACTCCCTGTGCCCGAGCCATCTCACGGTCCCAAACTCCTTGTTTCACATTCTCTTCTTCCTCCACCTCTCGTCCCGCCCCGCTCCCGCCTCCAGGCGCTGACGTAGCAGAGCCTCTCTCCATGGCAAAGGGCAGGGGGGGAGCGTCACCCCTCCGCGCCACGCCGGCGACCGTAGGCCGCATCACGCCGGCTGTGGGCGCGGGCGCTGCGTGGCCGCCTCCCGGGCGGGGCGGGACGGAGCGGGGCGGCCCGGCCCTGACCTTCCCGTGCCGCTGCGGCGTGGGGCGTCCCGGGGGTGCGAGCGAGCGGGCAGTGGCTCTTCTGCTTCGCAGCCCTGTTGCCTCGCCCCCACCTGCCGCCCGGCGCCATGTGCGAGCCCAGCAAACAGGACATTGCCGCCATCTTCAAGCGGCTTCGCTCCGACCCCATCAACAAGGTAAAGGCGCCGAGCTGGGAGCCGGGGGGGCTGAAGCAGCGGCGGCGGCGCATCGCCGTTGTGACACGTCGCACTGGCGGCGGAGAGGAGGCGTGCCTGCGGCCCGCCCCGCCCCACCGAGCCCTCGGCCCCTCTGCCGGGATGCTCCTGTGGGAAGAGGGAAGGGACCGGGCAGGTCTTCGGCGTTGTCGGCCTGGGTGGCGGGCGACTGTCACGGGTGAGGGGGAAGCTCTTCTCGCCGCCGGCTTGGGCAGCTGTGCCTGCCCTCCGGCCAGCCCAGAGCGTCACCCGCCGACGGGGTCCCCTGAGCGGTCTGGGTTGAGCCTTTTAGTTATCGAAGTGTTGCTCCTCCCGGTACTCGGTGTCTAAGGATTGCTGGAAGGAGGACCTGTGCAGCTAAAAATTAAAATGTGAGTTCCAAACCAGTAACAATGTAGAGTGTGGATGTACCTTTTTTTTTTTTTTTTCTTTTTTTTAGTCCAAGATGTAAAGCTCATTGCGGCACAGCCTCTTCTGTGGTGATAGAAGTTTGATGTTTCCTCATCACATTGGACTTGTCCAGGGACAACTTTAATTTTTCGGTGTTGTAGAGCTCGTTTGGTTTGGGGTTTTTTACTATCTATTGCGTGTGAAGGTGTGTGCTGGCAAGTTGAAAACCGGGAAAGGTGCCTCAGACTTCAAGGTGCCATGGCAGAAGTGCTGGGCGGCAGAACTGCTGTCTGCAGTTATCTGACTGTGCTTTTTAGGGCCCTCTGTCCCACTGTATTGGCTTTTATGATACACGCTGCAAACATGTCTGAAAAATACCCTGGGAAGCAGGTCTGAAGAAACAACATGGTTTTGTTTTCTGGGAATATGCGTTTGGAGATCTGTCCTTGGTCCAAAACTGACTTGCCCACTTGGAACAGAGATCATTAAGACTCTACGGGCAACAGGCATATGTCTGGGGTTTTTTTCAGAAAGTGTAGCTCAAAAGATGCACATTTGCTGCTAGTTTCTAACACAGGCCTTCCTAAAACTAGCTTTTGTAACAGGGTAAAAAGTTAATCAAGGAAATGTCCTAGTCCCAAAAGGGAGAGAACATTTTTAATAAGCTCCTGAAATTCACTGGCACTGTGTCTAAGAGCTTTAGTAGATCTGTAATGCTATGGTGATGCTTTTTCTGTATGGGATCACAAGAGAGTCGGAAAGTACCTCCCATATCTGGTGCAAGGTGAAAAGCTGGAGGATGGAGTACCTTGAGCACTTCCCCTCTACCGAACTTGTTGCTACCATGCTAGACTGGATGAGGTGGATGTGGTAGCTGGGGTTGCTCAGGTATGTCTTTCCTTGCAATTGTGTCCAGTGCTATGTAGAAATGTGGTGCCAGTGTTGACAAAAGGTATATGCACAGCATGTGCTGCTGTTCACACTAGGTCAGTTTGAAAGAAATCTCTCGGGCACGGAGAACTCGTTAATGCTGCAGTGGAGCCTGGTCTTGTTAACCTGTAAAGACATAGAGGAAGGAGAGTGGGAGACAGCAACAGCTTAGATCTCATAACTCTCCCATGTCTGTATAGTAAGACCAGTCTTCTTAAGTTAAAGTTGTTGCCTTCAATTTATCCTCTCGTCTTTGATTATATCTTGTTTGGTTTCCTTTCTCTTGTATTGTTCTTATGTGGTGTATTTGTAGGGCTTTTCTGCTGGGAAAGACAGACATGGGAAAGTGCAAATATTGGAAAGGTTCTGCTTTAAAAGCCTAGTAAAATGCTTCAGCTGTGTGGTTTATATGTACAGTTCAGCAGGAATGAGTGTCTTTTCTGTGCAGCATCTGAGCTTACTGACTGCCTGCTATAAACAAGCATGTACATTTACACTGTGCTAGATGATCTGCATTAGTTCTGAGTGCACATGAGCTTAGGAAAATAATTTTCATTTAAATTAATGTTTGGTTTAATTTATGGATTATGTTTAAACTGATATATGAGTAATTGTCTTGGAATTTACATACCTGTTTTTTGATCTGAGTTTCCTTTACTTTGTATGGCATAGCTTTTTTAAGTTCTTGGTGTGTCTTTGAGTGTTCTGTAATATAGAGCTACTTGATTACACTTAACAGACATAGTTATTTAATAAGGTGTATTTTGTACATAAAAAAATGTCCATAGTCCTTAAGCTACCTAGTGTTGTTAGCGTGAGTGTTTATAGAGCTCACCTTGCACCCTGAGGCTGTGCTATACAGTCTCTTTTTATCTGGCATAGATCCATTCCTCTGAAACTGTTAGTTTTTAATTCTCTTCTCTTTGGATCTTTCTTTTGTTGATGGTAGTACTCATGTCTCTGCTCTAACACATAGATGAAGCATTTGAACCGGCTGGAAACTTAAGTATATGTGTTGTGGTGGTGATTTATCAGTGGTTCAGTTTTGTTACTGCAGTGTGTTTGTGGGTGTGGTGTGTGTTAGAGGCTGTTCAGTGGGTTTTTTTGTCCCAGAGTGTAGCATATCATGTCTCACATCATTTTAAGACCACAACACTGCCGAAATAGGCAGTCCTGTCATCTTCCTGGGGCAAACACTCCCATTCCCTCTCATATGTTGGCATTACTAGTCTTGTGGCTGTGATATGAGTTGGACCTACCTTTGCTCGGAGTCAAAGCAGTGCAGTGCTGGTTTCCAGTAGGATCAACAAGTGTGATTAATATTGCTGATGCAAGAGAAAGAGGAAGGAGCCTATCTGGATACAGTGTCTGGTAGCTAAGGGAGTAGTGCTTGGTTTTAGATCACCTTCGACAAAGTAAGGAACTGCCTCCTGAATTTTAGCTGGTATAATGTTGCTACAGCTGTATGGTAGCCTTGCACTAGGAATGGTAAGCTCAAGGAGATGCAGACCTACTGTATGGCCAGAGTCTCACTGTGTAGGAGGTGGGAAAGATCTAGGTAGCCCTGGCCTCAGGGATAAGCTTGCTGAACTTGCTCACCTCTATTGGCGATATATGATTCCATTTCCATATCCGATAACAATAGATATTAATTTCTTAACATAGATATCTTGTGCAATGTGGATGTTGTGTGATTTAATGATCCTATGCTATGGATTAAACCCAAGGCTTTGTGTTTTCTCAGGTACAAGTACCTTGATTAGGGGTTTTGATTTTTTTGCTTTTTTTTCAAGTGGCTATTACTGAATCTAGGCTGTACTGAAATAAGTAAAATTTAACACAAAATAAGTAAATAGAATGCAAGTGTGTTTTAAGAGCAATGGCTTTTTAAGCCTATCCTTCAGATTGATTTTTATGATAGTTTTGGTATCTTAATTGTACCTAAATCAGTACAGAAAATACACTGTGTTTTTGAAATTGAAGCAATTTCTTAGAGTGGCTCTGAAATTGTTGGCTTTTTTTTCCTGTTCTTGTCACAATTTATGTGGTGGGAAGCACTTTAAAAATGAGAAAACTAAGCAAAATTAGCCCAGTTTAGACAATTTCATTGTTAATGAAATGTGTGTCTAGTTCTGTTGCATAACATGATGGAAATGGCAGTTTTTGCATTACTTTCACAAGGAAATTAGACATTTATGCTTGAATCGCAATCCTAAAAGCTAAAGTTTTTATGCATATGAATAATTTTCTCAGTTGCCTGGTAAACAGGTGATAGAGAGTCCTGCATGAGTGAAGATACTGAGTTATACTGCTCTGTGGCAGCTAGTGTCCAAGGTGATGCAACTGACTTTGAAGATGTTGAAATTGCTTGTAACTGTACTCAGGAGGGGAGGAGAATCTTATAACTGAACTTTTTCAAACTTTGGATGTTTTTTCTAACCACTCACTGATACTCAAGATTATAATTTCAGATTTGTAGTCCAGGGAAATTCCACAAGACTTAGAACTGTAGCCTAGCTCTCCTGAATTAGAAGCTAGACCAGGACTGGGCTGTTCTGTTAAGCATTGATCTCAGACTGAGTCTTATGCAGTGTTGTTGTCTCCATCCTCTTTTTGGCCGTGTAAGAAAAAGCCTGGAAGTAGACAATTTGAAATTAAGACAAAGTTTATGTTTTAAGGAAGTACAAAGAGAATTGGAAAAAAAAGATAATGAGTTCTGACTACTAATGCTATGTGTTTTCTTAGAGTATGGCGTATATGAAGAGTTACTTTGCTGGCAAAGCCACTCAGCCAAGCACGCACAGTCCAGGAGGTTACTACAGAATGTTGATGACAACTTCCTGTCACAAATGGTGGAGGAGCTAATGAGGAGAGATATGCTACTGGACCTTGTGCTAGCAAATAAAGAAGATCTGGTAGGGGATATGAAGGTTGGAGGAAACCTTGGCTGCAGTGACCATGCGATGATAGAGTTCAAGATCCTGTGTGGAAGAAGCAGAGCACCAAGCAAGACCATGACCTAGGACTTCAGACGATTTGACTTTGGCCTCTTCAAAAACCTGCTTGGAGGGATCTCATGGGATAGAATCGTAGATGGTAGAAGTGCCCATAAAAGCTGGTCAGTCTTCAAGAACCACTTCCTCCAAGACCAAGATCAGCATGTCCCCACAAGTAGAAAATGAGGAAAAGGAAGCAGAGGCCCATATGGATGAAAAAAGAACTACTGGAACTATTTAAGAAGAATAAAGAAATCTATGTAAGGTGGGAAAAGGGACTGGTTGCTTGGGAAGAGTATAGGAACATTGCCAAACTATTCAGGGACAGAAGCAGGAAGGCTAAAGCCCTTTTGTAATTAAGCCTGGCAAAGGAAGTAAAGGAAGAGAAGAAGGGATTTTTCAGGTACATCAGCAGCAAAAGGAGGATTAGGGAGAGTGTGAACCCACAGGTGAACATAGAGGCCTTGGTGACAGAGGATACAGAGAAGGTGGAACTACTAAATGCCTTCTTTACTTTGGTGTTCTGTGCCAAGGCCTGCCCTTGGGAAGCCCAGTCCCTGGGGGATAGTGAGATAGTCTGGAG
Organism: Colius striatus; assembly: GCF_028858725.1. Taxonomy (NCBI): domain Eukaryota; kingdom Metazoa; phylum Chordata; class Aves; order Coliiformes; family Coliidae; genus Colius; species Colius striatus. The sequence continues at coordinate 134,101,440 of NC_084759.1, forward strand.
AACAGAAGACTTTCCAATGGCGGATGAGGATGAGATTAGAGACCTGTTAGGCAAGTTGGACACTCAGAAAGCTATGGGACCTGATGAGATGCGTCCACGAGTGCTGAGAGAGCTAGCTGATGTTATTGCTAAGCCAGTATCCATTCTTTTTGAAAGATCATGGAGGACAGATGAGGTGCCTGAGGACTGGAGAAAGGCTAACGTCACTCTAGTCTTCAAAAAGGGCAGGAAGGATGACTTGGGAAACTACAGGCCAGTCAGCCTCACCTCCATCCCTGGAAAGCTGATGGAAGAACTTATGCTGGATGCCATCTCAAAACACATCAAGGAAAAGATGGTTATCAGGGGGAGTCAACATGGCTTCACCAAAGGGAAATCCTATTTGACCAACCTGATAGTCTTCTAAGAGGGTGTAACTGGCTGGCTAGATGAGGGGAGAGCAGTGGATATCATCTACTTTGACTTCAGCAAGGCTTTTGACACTGTCTCCCATAACATCCTAATCAAAAAGCTCAGACGGTGTGGATTGGATGAGTGGATGGTGAGGTGGATCGAGAACTGGCTGAATGACAGAGCCCAGAGGGTGGTGATCAATGGCACAGAATCAAGTTGGAGACCTGTGGCCAGTGGAGTTCCACAGGGATCAGTTCTGGGACCAGTCTTGTTCAACATCTTCATCAACGACCTGGATGTGGGGACAGAGTGTACCCTCAGCAAGTTCACTGATGACACCAAACTGGGAGGACTGACTGATTCCCCAGAAGGCTGTGCTGTCATTCAGCAGGATCTTGACCGGCTTAAGAGTTGGACAGACAGGAACCTCATGAGGTTCAACAAGGACAAAGGTTGAGACAAAGGCAGAGTTCTCCATCTCAAGAGAAACAACTCCATGCACCAGTACAGGCTGGGGGTTGACCTGAGCATCTCTGCAGAGAGAGACCTGGGAGTCCTGGTTCATAACAAACTAACCATGAGCCAGCAGTGTGCCCTCGTGGCCAAGAAGGCCATTGGCATTCTGGAATGCATCAAGAAGAGTGTGGCCAGCAGGTTGAGGGAGGTTCTTCTCCTCCTCTCCTCTGCCCTGGTGAGGTCTCATCTGGAGTCCTATGTCTAGTTCTGGTGTCCTCAGCTCAAGAGGTATGAGGAACTTCTGGAGAGTGTCCAGTGATGATCAGGGTACTGGAGCATCTGCCTTATGAGGAAAGGCTGTTGGAACTGGGGCTGTTCAGCCTGGAGGAGACTGAGAGGAGACCTCATTAATACTTACAAGTATTTGAAAGATGTATGTTAGGAGGATGGGGCAGCACTTTTTTTCTGTAGTGTCCAGTGACAGTACAAGGGGTAATGGACAAATGCTGGAACACAAAAAGTTCCACTTAAACATAAGAAAAAACTATTTTACTCTGAGAGTGACTGAGCCCTGGCACAGGATGCCCAGGTAGGATGTGGAGTCTCCTCTTGAGGTTTTCAAGAGTCACCTGGACATGTTTCTGTGTGATCTGATCTAGGTGGATGTGCTTGGACTAGTTGATCTCTAGAGGACCCTTCCAACCCCGACCATTCTGTGATTCTGTGATACTCCTTTTTTTTTTCCTAACTGTATATCGTTCTTCCCATCTGTGCTTGTTTCAGGGTCTTCTTCTAACTCCTGTGTTTGTCCCTCATTCTTTCTAACTTTTAGCCTATTTCTTCTTTCTGCTGTATCGGTGAACAACCCAATTTCCACATATGATGTGGGATATGTAAATGGCTTAACATTAACAAATGTTGAGTCTCTGTTGAGAGAGAAAAAGGGGACTTGCACATGCAGAAATTGGGACCTCTGTGCTTTCTGTTTGGGCTACTGGTCAGCCAAACTGAAGCTCATTTTGATGTGTTGTAAGAGTTAGTGGTGGGTCTGCTGGTGAGCTTTTCTTGTGCCTGATAAATTTGAACTGTACAATCTTAAATAGATCTCCACTAAAATGAACTGTTTCTGTTTAAATCAGTGTTTCTTGTATTTTAAAATTGTTTCCTATGAGAGATATTTTCTTGTTTTCCTTGGCCAAAGAAGTACAAATTTCAGAATAACTGAAACAAGACTTGAAAGCTGTGGAGTGCAGACCTGCGAAGTGTATGAGATGTGGATGCAGATACCCTCGTGTAGTTTTGGCTGAATGTTAGAAGTCCAATGTGATAACAGAGAGGATAAGAATTTCTTGGATTTGTCTATGCAGTAAATGTGGGCATATTTGTTTTTTAACCTATGTTACAGACAGTTAAGAAGATTGATACAGCAAATCTTCCGAATAGTTGTGGCTGGCAGAGAGCACTAGGCCTAGACAGTACACAGCCTGGACTCTTTCTTCCAGGCTATATCTGGAATCCAAAATAGTTGGATTTCAGATGCTTGCTGTAAGTGTAGAGGAGTCTGTATAGAGAGGTAGATGATGATGTCATTAGTGCACTGAGAACTGCAGTCCCAACTACCTTCAGAGGAACAAGTAGTCTCAGTGGTGTGTCTCGAAGAGGGCCTGCCCTAGGGAAAACATTTCTTAACTGCTTTTGAGTTTAGGTAGTGCTGAAAGTTCTGTGTTAAATGTGTGTTTGAATGAGACTGATGGGGATTCTCTGACCTGATTTCTCAACCTGTGGTCCCTGTGTGCACTGGTTATAGTCAGAAGCTGGGAGGGCAGGTAGTCCTGTCCAGTTAGGGCAAAGACATGCAAGTGTGGGCAGATTGTTTAACACCTCTTTATATTTATAGTATCAGGATAATATGAAGTAGTCGTGTCAACAAAAGCTGTAAGGATGAGTTAAGTTTGATCACTGTAGGGATGTTATCACAACCTATAATACAACTATAAAATGTGGTTATGATTAGTGCTGTTACTGATCTTTATTTTCTTTAAGGTATGCTTTGACTGTGGAGCAAAGAACCCTAGCTGGGCCAGCATAACATATGGAGTTTTTCTCTGCATTGATTGTTCAGGGACCCATCGATCACTTGGTGTTCATTTGAGCTTTATACGGTAAGTAGTTTGTATATATTTATAGTAAAAACTGCATCTTTTAATGTTTTTGTTTATTTGTTCAGATACCTGCTCAGAGAGGAAAACCCCTTCTTCTTTCAGCTGCTGATTCAGACCTTTCTAATGTTTGTCTTGGCTTTGATGTATCTGATAGGTGCTTCCCATTCCTTGCTTGTGTTACTAGTGCGTATTTTTTGGCAGGTCTGCTTGACACTGAAGATAGTGAAAATGAGGGTTAGAGTGAACATGTTGAACTGTTTTATTGTTACTCCAAATCAGGACCAAGGCAAATACTGGTTTATCATCTTCAACGGTGTTACAGTGTATTGATTGTAAAGATAGACTGAGCCCCAGAAAGCCAATTCAGAGAGCTAAATAGCATTTTGCCAGTTTTGTTTCCTGAATTAGTTGAAGTGCGATGTCACTTGAGTGCTAGGTACTGGGGTTATATAAAGAACAACTCCTTCTGGCAAATACATACCTCAGATTGATGCAGTAAATCATCACCCTGAGCTTGTAATTTCAGATGAGGATCCTAACTGATGGCCTATTTTGGCATAATAAGTAATTGCATATTTGAAATGTAAGGTTCTGCTTGACAGCAATGCATCCAAGAATAGATTGCAGATTAAAGCAGCTATTTTCCATCAACAAAAATTCTTCACTGCTGTCTTTTTGCTGTATACAAGAGCATTACAAGAAGCCTCTCAAGAAGTAGATCGTACAATCACTTTTTTAAATTCTTCTCATGCTCACTGAGCCCCTAGTTTTTGTTGTGATTAGACATTGAAATATTCACTTTGTCTGTTACATGGGATTGTTATCTTCTGTTGACAGAGTTTGAAGTGATTCCTGAAAATGTATCTTTCACTTTTTAAAAGCGAAAACCTGTCAGTGAGAGGGTGCATTTTTTCCAAGCTTTTACAGTAAGAAAAACTGTCGCAGTTCTACATGGTTTTATTAGTTTGTTTTGCACGTTGTGTATTTTTGCTGGTTTTTAGATTAGGTTTTTTTTCCAGGAGATGAGTGCTTTTCACCTTATTAAAAAAAAAAAAAACAGGAGAGAAACACTTTACAAATTAAAAAATGTAGATTTTAAACAGCTTTGGAGATAACATAAAAATGTTTCCTTCTGTTTAGATCTACAGAACTGGATTCCAATTGGTCTTGGTTTCAGCTGAGATGCATGCAAGTTGGAGGAAATGCAAATGCTGTATGTACTCCTGAGTATTTCCGTAGCGTATGGAAGATTGTTAGGCTTGGAAACTGTTGTCTATCCTTTCTATCTCACATCTTGAGTATATTTTTATTTTTCCAGTTCTTTCAGGTTTTTTCCTCTCTTATTTCTAAAAATTCCTTTGAATGTTGATTTCATTCTTCATGCTTCTTGCAACTTTTACATCTTGCTATAATCTACAAATTTTTTTTTCTTGCAAGTCATTACTAAAAACCACCGAAAAAATCAGTTCAGATTCTATGTCAATACACATCTAGTTTAACAGGGAAGCACTGACAGCTGCTGAAAGATGGCTTTCAAACAGCTTGTAGGCCTACCTTATGGACATCTTCCTGTGGGTTTGTTTCCTTACGTGGTTTACAAAAGTATCATGCCAAAAATTGTCACTGTCAAAAATACCACTGAAGTCGAGGTCTGACTTAACTGAGATTCAGCTGAAGTCAAGACAAGACATAGCTACTCTATGAGAGAGGAAACGGCAGTGTTTGCTTTGGGCCCATTCATATTGACTGTTACTTCCAACTTTAGTTTTTATATACTTACAAACAAGTTTGTTACACTGTATTTTTGTCAACTGAAGTTATGTTGACTGCTGTATTGTTCTCATTCTCCTTTTAAAAGAGGATGTTTTCTTTTGTCAGCTTCAGAATCTTGCCTGTTTTCCCATGTTTTTTCAGACTGACAACCACTAAGTAAGGTTGCTTCCCTAAGTTAACCCATCCAGTGTGGAAATGTGTAACTTCCCTAAGCAATTTCTACTTTTCTTTCAGTTCCCTGAATGCTTACCATTTATTTTTCTTCACTTGTGCTTTGTCCTAAATGTTTTTTCTTTAAGAAACTTCACCCAAAGTTGCTCTCTGTTGGCTTTTTCTTAACAATCTGCCTTCGTTAAGTCTAATGCTTTAGTATTCTGCACTTTTTTTTTCCACATTTTTATTCCTATTTCCATAACAGAAAAACCCAAGTGAATTCATCGTCACTATTATTTATCTTCCACTTCTAATTTTTCCAATCATCCCTTTTTCTTTGAACTAGGTATTCAGCGCATCATTGTCTCTGGCTTGCAGATCTGAGCAGTTGCATGGTCCCTCTTCTGCCTATCCATTTTTAAGTTGCACCTTTCTGTATTAATATTGCTGTTAAACGAATTTACTCGTTGTGTTTCTGTTAAGCCACTTAGTACATTCAAATCACAGTTGTTACTAATGAGAAGTGGGAGATTTTTCATGAAAAGTATTTTTCTTTTTAGCCGAAGGCATAAAAGACTTGGAAGGGTTTAAGGCCGTTGCGAAGAGTCTGAAAATAACTTCATCTCAGAAAGCATATTACCAGAAGAATAACAGTAAACTCTTGCGAATTTTTGTCTTCCTAGTTGGATGTCATGGTTTCCTATCATACGTTGTACCAAGAGGTGTAATATATCTACAGACATCCCTCTCATGCCTCAAATTCGCAATAGCTTGTTTTGGATTATCTGGGAAGATAAATACCTGAAACTACAAAGACCAATTTAGTAAACTGTCTGGACATTATTATAACATAAAATTAACATTTTTCTTCTAATTCTTCTAACGGCATTAAAAACCATTCCCTTCTTGTTCCGTTTGAATGGCAAATTCTATATTTACTAACTACTACTAGAAGCACTATTAGATCGACATTAATAAATTGCATGATGATGCTGAGTCTTGGATAATGGCAATCCTGAGCTTTGTAGCTAAAATCTGCAATGGTTTTAGTTCCTTTTTTTTTAAGAATAAATCTCTACAATGATTGGAATTTGTATTTACAAAAAGTTCTGAGTACCAGGTTCATAGGTGTATATATTTAAATACAGAATGCACAACCTTTTTTGGCATCTGTGATGTTTATGACTGTTTTTGTTGTAATCATAGCAGTTTTCTCTCTTGTAATGGTTGTTGCTAATTCAAAGTTTGGTACTTGTATACTAGAATTATGCTTCACAATTGCAGCATATGAGGTCATAACCTTAGGTTTTCTGAACTTGTTGCTCCTATCAGAAACTTGTTGGTTATGTTTTACTGCAGTAGTCTGACATGTTCTTCCATTCAAGAATGTCTGGTGTGATTTGCCACTCAATTTTAGATGCTGAGAAAATTATTTGTTTAAACTTTCAAACAACTTGTGTAACTCCAATAGAAATATCTTGATTGCTTTTGGTTTAAGATCATAAATTTTCATAGAAATATATATAGTTACATACATGTGTACATACACACACTTTTCTTCTGGAAGAAAACCATTTCTGTACAGTTGTTTTGATGCTATTCTCTTTAGCATACTAGAGATGAAACTGAGCAACGCCTTTTAGAATATCAGGAATGTCCTTTGAAGCACAAGTATTGGCAGTCAATTTTACCTCTTCCTTTCTACACTAAATGTCAGAACTAGGATTCTTTGTGTATGGTGACATGCTTGCACTTGTATATGCTTTTAAAACATCCCACTAAAGTATTTGGGGTTTTTTGTTTTATTTATATGTAAAGAGGTTGCCAGAATGGAGTTTTCTTTTTATTTCAGAGCTTAATGATTAAAGAGATAAGATTGAGTTAGAGGAGCTGAGAATTTTGTTGCATTGTGATATGATTTTGTTTTAAATGGTATTAGTTTTTAAACCTGTTTCTAATAATATTTTCTGTATTCTTCATAGTCTGCTTTTTTCCATCAACATGGATGCACAACAAATGACACAAATGCAAAGTATAACAGTCGTAGTGCTCAGCTTTACAAGGAGAAGATTAAATCTCTTGCAGCACAGGCTACAAGAAAGCATGGTACTGATGTAAGTAGTGTCCTACATCATAAATATTTAGGAAAAACTTTTATCTTTTACGTTTCTAATTAGTAATGCAAAAGATTATCTATCTTTGAGAGATACTGATACACATTGCAGGAAATAGGCAAGCTAGGGGAGTAAGCTATCTGTAGCTTACATTTTTTGTTTGGAAAAAAGAATGTTGAGATTGACTTTGGCATTTCTGGGTTATTTAAAACATAAATTTTAACATTTGTAGTAACTTTTGTGAGTTCTACGCAGAAACTTTCAAAATGGAAAGTTCTTTGTCCTCTGAAATTTTAGTACTGGTGTTGCATAACAAAAACATCAGCACTTCTCTTTGAGCTGTATAGTGTTTTTTTAGTTTAGCTTATCTGGAACTGAATTATTTCTGAAAAGTACAGCTTGTAAAAATGTAACAATGCTAATGAAATGAAATGCAAAATACTTGTGACTAAAGTGGGGATTCATCTGAACAGGTAAATGTGTGGTGTTTGGTTTTTTTTCTCCACAAAAATAATATTTGAAAAATTAGCAACTTATGTATGCCCTGAACTTGCTATTCTCCATTCTCTTACTAAACAGCTCCAGATATAAAACATGTCCAGATAAATATACCATGTGCATTTAAGTTGATAAGTTCCCCAAATTACACACTGAAGAACTGTGATTATCTTTCTTCAATTACAGATTCTCTTCTGTTGTTTGATATGAATTATGTATTTCTTATTTTAAAATTTTAGTAAATATATTTTTGAATTATGTATTAGAAACGTGATTATGTGCTATCTAAATTTCTAAAGTAAATTATCCAGATAGTTAGTTTTAGTACCCACTGTCTCTTCCTCTGTCACATTTTAAAAAGTTTCTTCTCCTAAGTTACTGATAGAGTTGATTGTTGACTGATGTGCTAAGCTTCTCGCACATTCTGTAACCTTTTTGATGGGGGTCATTATTTTTGGTGATGTGTCATTGTCATGTAATAGGCAAATAATTTCTCATAGTTCTTTCTATAAGTAACCTCAGAGTGGAGATCTCTGGTTATAGTCCTGTCCTGCATGATGCTAAGACTGATTGGTGGCACTGTAAACCCTCCAGACAGCCATAAGATCAGACATTGTTCAAGGTTGTTAGCATCTTGCAAAATTCTGCCTTAACTGTAGCAGAAGTTTTGGTATGCTGAGACTAGGTGGGAAAATTCGTCAGAGTACCAACTCACATTGGTACAATTCTGAAAACTCTTTCCAATGACTGATGATGTTATGTTTTCAGAGTGGTTTGTTTGGTTTGGTTTTGTTTTGTTTGGGCAAAATGAGAATATTAGAGAGAAAATACCTTATATGAGAATATGGAAAAAATATAAAAATGATAAAGCTCTAGTGATACTAAATATTGACAGTATTACTAAAGCAGAGCTTATACTGAGCATTTGATTAGGAAGAAAATTACCAATGTGAGGAAACACATCAAAGATGTAAAAAATGATAATAAAAAAGAGGAATGTCATATATTGTAACTAGAACAAATTTGTGGGGAAAAATTATGTACCAGGGAAAAGAAATAGTTTTAAGATCAATGAACTTGGAAAAAAAAGGTATTCATGCAGATATCCTGTAAAATTAAATCTCTGTCTTTTAATTCTAGCTGTGGCCAGATGGATGTGGAATGCCACCTGTGTCACCTCAAAACAAAGAGGAAGACTTTTTTGCATCCCATGTTTCTCCCAAGGTATACATTACCTGTATTAATTCTTCTTGGCTTTCTGAACACTTTGTTTACCTGTGTGTTCCACAATGAAATGAAATCCCGAAAGAAAGCCTTATAGAGAAGGAATATGTCAGTGAGTTAATATTTATCTGCTTTTCCTTCCGTAAGTCTCAAAATTCTTCCTGGATGTGAACCACTTTCTAAGGTGACAATTTAGAACAACCTAAATGTTGTCTAAATGTGGAATGAAGCTATATTTTTTGTAGGCATACAGTTCCACTTGGACTCATGATTCCTTGCTTGAGAGTGCTCTGGTTTAAAAATACTGTGTGATAACTTTGGGTTTTAATTGGTAAAGTTTAACAGTTCTTAAAACATTTACCTAACAGAAGTTATTCTTCTGAAGGCTATTCATAGAATCAGAATCATGGAATCAGAATGTTGGAAGGGACCTTGAAAGATCATCCAGGGCCACCTAGAGTAGGTCACATGGGAACTTGTCCGGGTGGGTTTTGAATATCACCAGGGAAAGAGACTTAACAACCCATCTGGGCAGCCCATTCCAGTGCTTTTGTCACCCTCACAGTGAAAAAGTTTTTTGTTACGTTTCTTTGGAACCTCTTACACTCTAGCTTGTACGCGTTGCCCCTTGTCTTATTGCTACTGTTGTTTTTTCTTTATTTGATCCTACCTCCTTAAGGTGACAGATGCCATGTTTATTTCACAGACTCTCTTGAGTCTGGTATTTAAAAAATTTTCACCAGTTGTGAAAACAACTTCAGCAATTGTGATCTTAAATTTATAGCAATTAAGTTATTACTACTCCTGGTATTCCTAAATATCTCAACAATATTAAGTGTTGTAGTATAATTGTTTTCTAGTTGCAGTCTGTGAACACCTAAATTCCAAGTATAATCATGAGGCATGTTTTGTGATAGGGAAGAATTCAAAGGATTTTGGCATATCAGATGAAGAAAGCTGTAATTCAAATGAAAAATTACTTTTTTTCTTTTGGTTATTTGGTTGTGACATTTCAAAACATAACTTTTATAGTTATGTTTATAGTTATAGTTTTATAGTGAGGCTTCAAAAGTGGTGCATTTTAGAGGGAAATTCAGCCTTTTTTTGATATTTGTTTTATTTTAGTAACTTCTATTGCAGACAGTATTTGAATGTCTTATAAATTTTGGCATCTTTGAAACATTGAAAAAGTATTTACCTTTTGCAGACTGGGAAGATTGCTGTATTACTCAGAAACGCTCATTGCAAAGATGAACAACTCAGTTATTGTGAATTCTAGTCTAGTGTCTTGACCAGAAAGTCATCTGTGTTGATAGTAGAAAAATAAATGGAGTGTTTCTGTCTGTAAATGGCAACTTGGAGGAATACTTATAGTTGAGTGGGCAAGGACAGACCTGTAGCAAGTTAAAGAGAAAGAAGTTTAAGCCAAAAAGTGTTGTAAATATTTTTGTTGTTGAGAAGAAGAGGTAAGAACTCAATAGAAATCCTCTTAAAGAATGTGTGATTTAAAGTAAATGTTCATAGCAAACTTTCTGAGTAGCTGCAAAGGTGGGAGATTTGAGACAAGCAGTCTGTAGCTCAGGGCAAGAGGCTGTTTAGGTGTGAACGTTTTGAGAGGCATGTCAGGAAGTTTTGAGATTGAGGTTTTTGGGAAGAATCAGCATGAATTTGCAGTGGCACAGCACCTGTGGAAAAGATAATACTAAGCCCATATTGGTGTGACCTGGTCTCAAGCCTGTCTGCTGAGGAGGAAGTGGGAGGACTCATCAGGAAGAATTGAGAGGACTGTTTCCAATCAAATTGTTTGAAAATTGGAAGTGCAAAAGATTAGTGTGGAGAGAAGGCTTGGTGATTATGTGTAAACAAACAGCCCAGATTTCCTGTACAGTGTTAGTCTGATGAGTAAAGACAATTGATACCCAGCATACAATAAATAAAGCTAAAGCAAAATAAAAATGCTTTTTTTTTTTTTTTTTAATGGTAAACATTGAAATTCCTGAGGGGGAAATACAGGTGTTCAGGAATAGTTTGAAGCCAGCTCTCTTTTAACAAAGGTAGGCATTTCTTCTAACTTTAATAACTGCCCTTCTGAGAACAGATTTTAAACCTAGAAGCTGGAATCATAAGGATTCAAAATGAGGTAATCAGCGATACTTAGGCAGTCTTTGAGCTCAATGCTCATGTTTATTTTCTATATTCTATTTTGTGTGCCTTTTTGACTCTTTTTTTACCAAGGCAAAGAATACAGAATGGGTGTTATCAAAGCCAGCTCCTCTACAGCAGAAAAGTTCAGAAAACATTCCAGAATGCTATGAAGGTATGACTGATACTTCGATAACAATAGCCTGTATTTTTTTGCTAGCCTCTCTGTTTAGGCTCTTTCTATTCTACTTTAATAGTTAAATAACCTAACTGTACTAATAACACAAAAATTGTGGAGAGGGAAGGACTTTTTAGGAGGATTATGCTAGAATGTGTGGGTCTGCATGTTCCTTTAACAGCGTTTAACAGAAATACAAATTAACATTTGATTCAAAAGACTTCAGATGAATCTTTGGGTGCCTGATGGTCTTTTAGTAACTGGTAAAGCCTTGACAGAAATAACACATTTCACTCTTATGTATCAAACAGTACACAGAGTACAGTGTTTTGGTATTTTGAGCACTCTAAAGAGCCTTCTGATATTCTTACCCTTGTTATTGATTATGTTTTAGAACCAGAACACGGACCAAGTGTTGATTGCCTTAGTACATCACCAAAAGCGGCATTAGGTAATGAGCATAAGCAGAAGATAACAGCCAATATGGTGTACTTAAACATTCGTTTGTACAGAGAACGTTTGACTGGGAAGAGATGTGGGCTTCTTACTTTAATAGCAATGTGCATAACTTAGTTGAAACATCTGAATTTGTGTTACAACTTCTGTTAAACAATGTACTCCTTCTAAGAAATCAGTTTTAGTCAGTGTTGTTCTGATTTTGTCTTATGCGACGTGACGAGTTTAAGTGCTACAGGTATTACACCTAATAAAGGTCACCATTAATGTTATAAACCTCCTGTTAGATTGTTTTGAGTTCTATGTTTAAAACATACAGGTCAAACAGAGCATTGTGCTGTGATTAGTGGCCTGTTATTTATGTTAAGTAAACACATCTTGTACTAATAGGTCAGTCTATCTAGACATAGGCTTTGCTCGCTTTTCATAAAAATGAGCATAAAAATTTAAACTGAATGTGAAAATTTTGACTGGAAAAATCTTTTATTTGTAATACAATATCCTCAATGTACAGAGTCTTAATTTACTTGATACTGAAGAGTGTATCATAATATAAGTAAAAGAAAAAAAGTTGAGGAAAATAGAGTAGAATAGTGATTTATCATTTTGAGGATCATGGTGTAGGAGAGGGTTATAGTAGAATAAAGAGTGCTGATTCTCAGCAGCACAGGAGTAGGAAAGTGGTGGCTGGGACTAACTCAGTACTTCAGGAAGATATGGTCTTTGTGACTTTTTATATTTACTTGGCTGGGTTGGGTTTTTTGGGGGGTTTGAAGGTGTTTTTTGAGAGCCGGAGAGTAGGAAAAATAGTTAATTGCATATAAATCCTGTTTTTCTCATTTGTATCTTTAATACGTGCTCTCATAAAACAAGTGCTTTTCTCATTTGTTTTGGATATCCCAAGTTCTACCTTATGTGAAGAATCTATGTTTTGTGTATGTGTATGCCTGTTTCCAACAAAATTTCAGCTCAGATCAGTTTTTCCATATGTACAAATATTTAATAGAAGCTGTTGTTTGAAAACTTCTGATTGTAGGAGAGTTATCCTGGCTCGGGGTAACTGTCAAGAAGGCACAATACAGTACCTTACAGAATGTAGAGAGTCCTATTAGGGTCTCATTAAAAATATCAAGATTAGAAGTTGTGTCAGACTTCATACAGGGCAGAATGTAGGTTAATTTCTGAGTTTCAAGATTTAATATGAAGCCTTAAGGCTGGAACTTTCAAACTTTATGTATAGTGCTAGACTCCCAACACTGCACTTAGTCAATTGAACAAGGCTATTCAATCTAGTGACAGAGTGTGTTGTCACCTCTGGTAATGTTTGTGATGATACAGGTATGTTTTCTCTGTATCATTAGTGGGTTTAAACATAGCCAATACCTTTCTATCCAGGAAACTATTCACTTGGAAAAGGCACAAGATCAGGTAGACCTCTAGTCTGGTTCAGAATGCAAGTTCCTATATTTTTTGTTTTGTTTACTAGCAGGTATCTGCAACTGACAACTGAGCTGTAATTTTATTCCCATGGTGTATTTGCAAAGATACCATGTCTTCAACTAGAGGCAGTTTCCTACATTTTCTTGAAGATGTTCACAGCTTCGTTCCCTGTAACTCAATGTAGTCTCTTAGTGTAGAAACTGTAATACTTCAAGACATCAAAATAAATTCAAAAAAATTATTTTGGGGCTGATATTGTGAAAATTATCTTCTACAGTTCTGGGATTAATAAAAGTGGCTGTCAAGTAATGTGCATTTAATCTTTGCAGAGAACACCACTTTCATAAAAAAGAAGCCAAATCAAGCTAAGAAAGGGGTAAGTGTATATACATAATATGTGTTCTTAACTGTATTATAGATGTCTGGAAATATGTAGATTGCAATATGGAAATGTAAGCTATCACTAAACGGTACTTGCATCAGTAACAATTTATGAAACTAAAATAAAATAGAAAACCTTCTGTATCGAAACAGCCAATGGTCTATTTCAAAATGAGTTATTGTTAAGATAAATTCATCTAACATGTTATGTAGTAGAGTGCTTCAGATCTGTGGGTTTTCTGACCTCAGGTAAATTCAAAGTCTGTTCACATGTATACAGCTTACTGAACTGTCTACACTTACACGTGTACATCATTTTCGTTGTGCTGCCTGGACCTGAACAGCAGGTGCCATTTAAAAAAAGAGTAAAATAAGGTTTTCTAAGCATATATTGATATCAAGGTCTGTATCTCACTTCAGTTCTTTTGTCCCTGCAACTCCACTGATGTTGTGTAACCTTTCTTCTCACTTACTGATACTGGCTTGCACAGCTTTCACTTAAGTTAATTGGCACTGAGATTTATTTGCAGCAAATCCCAAGAATAGAGGGAGAATAACACTTCTGAGTGGCTAAGTATGCTTGTGTGGCATAATCTGTCAATAATACAAGCTGAGTTTGAGACACTCAGATCTGTATTTCTGGAGCAATCATCTCGTACCATGCCAGCAGTATAATATTTATTTGGATTTATAAGTATCTTGCAGCTGCATTCAATTCAAGATAGTTTGAAGATAGTTTACAAGTTTGTTTCTGGATGGAGTCTTAGCACTTTCTTAGGCATCTGGTCTCTGTAAAGAGGGTATGAGGAGAGCTGAGTATCTCAGAATGGTGGTTTGAGGAACCTGAAAAATGAGTAAACCAGCTCAAATTAAGTTAGCTGGGAAAAGCTAGATTTTGAATGTATGGTTCATGAGGCCCAAGAAAATAGCCCCAACATTAGGCTATTAGGTTGACAGTATGTTACAGGCAGGTCCCTTCTTTTAAGTCTGGGCTATTATATGACAGGAGATTTTGAAGATTTGCTGGAGCATTAATTTAGATTGAAACCTGTTATTTCTTGCTCCCACTGAAGGGCCCTAATAGGCAAGAGGAATTTCTTATTTGAAGTGGTATCTGCAGATATGTTCCCTTATAGTAAGAAGAACATAATGGGCTTCATAGGTGGCATGGACAGTTAGTGAACTGTAGTATCAGAGCCTAAAACTGTGTGTACAGAGGCCAGAGCGTTTACATGAAGTCTTTAAAGCATTAAAAGGTTAAGATAAATGTATTGTGAAAATTAATATTACTGCAGTGTTGCAGATGAGGAATTAAACACATGGGAGAATAAGAACAGCAGTTGGTGTGCTGTGCCATTATCTTGATTCAGCATTATTTTGTCTATTAATATATGAATTTATTTTTAAATCAGAATGAAAGGATATACGTCTCAGTATTTAAATAATACAACCTCCAAATAGAATTATTTTATAAGAACCAGTGCAGAACTGGAACCTCTCAGCTAATATGTTTGTTTAAAAAAAAGTCTAGATTGCTTTGTCATGTGCAAAGGCTAATCAGGCATACTATATTCACACTGATGAGTATCATTGATATGAATTATACTCATTTGTACGTCAGTATTCAAAACTTCTATATTCTCTCCTCAGTGAATACCTATGTACATGTTTATTAAAAATATGATTAAATCAATTCTTAAAATAACACACTGGCACTGGCCATTAAGAACTAATTGAAAAATCTTTGCTGCTTCTAAATGTAAATTGTGAATTAAGTGAATGAGCACCAAATGGTTCCATTGCAATACATTTTATTGTTATTCCAATGCAACAAAATCATTATTAAGAAACTAAAGTTGTGCTATATAATATTTATTTGAACATGCCAACCTCTGAACAATTAAAACTGTCAAAATGTCATTACCTTGTAAGAGTTGGAAGAAACATATGGTCAAACATGAAAAAAAATTTTTCTCTGCTCCAGATTTTCACTGTTATTATATACTCCTGAACAGAATACAGTGTTTACTGTTGCTTTCAAAGTTGACTGTTAAAGTCAGTTGAGATAATTGTCTCAGTTATAATTTTGGGGGTTTTGTTCTTTGTTTTTCAATAAATCAAGCTTGGTGCCAAAAAAGGTGGCTTGGGGGCACAAAAAGTGAGCAGCCAAAGCTTTAATGAGATTGAAAAACAAGCACAAGCTGTAGATAAAATGAAGGAACAAGAGGATCTTCCTAGCAGTAAGAAAACTGAAAACAAAGAGCCACTGTAAGTATGAATTATATACCCAACAGTACACATGAAGCCTAATAGTGTGTTAATGAAGTAATTGTTAACTACCAGAGATTAGCTCAGGCAAGTAAAACTTCAGTTCTTCTTTAAAAAAAAAAACAACCCAAATCTGGATGTGGTGAACCAAAAAGTAATTGCTCGATTTCCTTTTTTTTGCCATTGTGTTTCTACTGTTGGTGAGTTACTGTGGAAACATGGCAAATGCTATCTTTAAAAATAAGCTTGATGTTATTTAATACAGAAAAGAAGGAGTTATTCTACTGATACATGTGAATAAAACGTGAAATGAATCTAAAATATGTTAAATGTAAGTATTTCTACAGAAGGCTCTTGCCTCTTAAACTTTCTTTACCCTATGCTAGTTACCTAGCTTGTTCTGGTATAGTGAACTGAGTACGATTTGAAACAGTCTTTCTAAAAGCATAAGGAACATACAAATATTCAGCTTTATTTGTACATTGAGTAAGAGTTTCTATGCTGAAGTCAGGAGATGGTTAGGCTCAGCTTTTTTATACTGGAACTATCTTGATTTTTCACCAAAATGTTTTGAATATTTTTGTCTAAGGCCTAAAATCTGTTATTCCATCTTAATTAATAAATACTCAGTCCTAAACCTCAGAGGGTGCTTGTTCCTCTCGCTACAATTATCTGTTACATGTTTTTGGTTTTTAATATTTTATTAGTTGTCATCAAAATCAAAGACTTGGTTAGTATACGCTTTTACTGTTGTAGAGCTTTAACATCCTCTCTTAAGTGCTAAGATGCATCATTTTTATAACCCAGTGAGAAATTTTCTGAATTATTATAATTATAGGATCGCTTGGAGCTTGTGATACCAAGCTACTTTGGTCTATAATCTTCTCACTACTCTTTTTACTCACTTGTATGTAGCCACTGCAGAACTGGATGTTTTGTGTGTAGAAAAAATATTAAGCACAAAGGAGTCATTAAATTTTCCTGAAGTAGTTTTACCACAAAGTCATGCTTCTCGATAACTGCAAAAAACCTCTACTAGAGTTACTCAAAAGAAAGGACTACTAAACAACAAGAAAAATCATTATTGTTTATTATTATTAATTATACTGTCTCTAATGATATCATTCAGTTTGAAAGAAAGTCCCAAGTACTGATTCGTTTTTTGTGTCAGAAATGTACAAATCTATGTATCTCCAAGGCAATCTTTACTTTGCTGCAACCTTTCTGCAGTGTCCAGAATCCTTTTAAAATGTCTGCAAACACGAAGAGTGCACATACACTTCAGTTTATGGATTCAGTCCCAGTGGAGGCAAGAGAACTGTATTTCCCTGGATAATAACTTTTTGAATTTGTAGGTGGCAGTATATGCCAAAATAAAAGAAGGGCAAAATAGTTTGAAAATGGTGTTTGCTTTACTAAATTAATTCAACATGACTACATGTTTTTGTAGTCTGGTACTTAGAAGGAGAAAGAGTCCTGAGGTTTAAAACTTAAGTTATGATTTTATAATTGGCAGATAGTTCCTTTTATTTTCTGCTCTGCACTGACAAGAGAACAGGTAACTGAAGATGATTTTTTTTTAGATTACCAGTATCTGTATTTATTTTCTTCAACAGCAAATAAGGTGTTTGTTGTTTGTAAAATGGATTTCATAAAATAGGCTGCTAATCTTTCTACTTAAAATGATGAGTAGATTTTACCAGTAGCAATTTTGAGTTGAATTTCAGAGAATATTTTCAAATTTGTTGGTCCTAAACTGTAAGAACTGATTTAAAACATCTTTGAACATTACCCTGTGCTTTGAAGATGTATTTGTATGATTTTATCACTTTCAAAAGTCGTTCCAAAGATTTATCTGCATCATAGGACATAGTTTTTCTTTTTTTAAGTTCTGGCTCCAAGTCCTCTGAAATCTTTAATCAAAGTATACCTAATCATCATGAGACTAAAAGGCCTGATCAGTGAAGGAGTGGAGTCCTGTTTCTTGTAGCAGGCTGGTACCTGCAGGCCTTGTCTGTGAAGGAGGAAGATGAGATGCTTGAGCATTTTTCATTCTAACAGGTTCAGCCACACAGCTCCTGTCCTGCAGGAGATGCACTAACCATCAGAGTATGAACTTCAGTAGGAGCATCTCCTACTCTTGGTTAAAGTGAAGTCAGTTTGCATCAGAACAAAATAAATCAAGCCAGGAAGAGCCTGTTTCAGTGATCAAACCGTTAGGAGACACTGGAAGAAAATGCTCTTTGGTCAAAAACTTCTTTTCATTCCTGCTTCTGGACAAGACGCGTGTAAAGTGATGAAGATTTTCAGACTTAGATACTTCCTCTCTGCTTGCCCACAGACATCTACCAGCAGCATCTCAAATGTCATTTACCTTTATTCTTATAGTGTTTGTTTTTTATGCCAGTCACAACACAAATTAAAATATTGCGGCCTCGCCCATTAAAATTAGTGTGGCTTGTATTCTAACAGATTAAATGTAGGCAGTGTTTCTACAATTCTGTAATCAAAATTCAAAATCTCTGTGTCTTAACAGAAAATAAGGTGTTTGTTGTTTGTAAAATGGATTTCATAAGATAATTCTACTTAAAGTGCTGAGTAGGTTGGTATTGCTGGAAAACGGTTAAGATTCTTCTGAGGCATAGGAAGGTTCATGGCATCTCCAGAAAGACAGCTTACTGTGTCTAAACTGTGAGGGTGTTTCAGATGACAAAATGTGTTGCCAGCTGTGCAGAAAACTCCATTTTGGGAATACAAAGACTCTCCTCTCTTCTGAGACACACTTTTGGGCACAGGGAAGGGCAGCATCAACAGAGAAATGTGGTCTACCTCTAGTACTTATCTCAAGAGTGTGTGTATAGCAAGTGTTAAAACCACTTTTAAGGGGTGAAGGGAGGGAACGTATCAGGGACAAGCTGTGCATTAGAGGAAGCTTCACTAGTATTTTATCATGAATGCAGCAGTACTGTAGTATGCTAGAGTTGGGTGATTTTAGTTATTTAATATTACATAGAATTAGGACCATGAGAAAAAGACTCTTTCAGGTTGACTTAATGAGGATGCAGAGTTGTGTCCTGAACTTCAGCAGTAGCAAGTTTCGTATTGGTTTTGGAAAAAACTCATACACAAACTGAGATACTGTTTAGAAGGTGGTCTCAGCTGGCTTTCTCCCACCCTTATAGTTAGAATTTAATCCAATTAATAGTGAGTATTTTCAGTAAACCCAGAACATGCAAAATACAGAGCTACAATTTATATTGTTAATTATCTACCAATATTCTCGTTTTGGGCATTCAAAGTTGTGTTTTACAGTTGCATGTTAACTGTCTTTTTTGTTCTAGTGTATCATCTTTACGATTGGCCTACAGAGATCTTGATATTAAAACACAAGAAGAAAAGTTCAATCTATCTGGTAAGAAGAAAAACGAACTGGAAAGACTTGGCATGGGATTTGGCAGCAACAGAAGGTGTGTAAATTTCTATAAACTATTTAAAATGCTTTGTGGTTTTATGCAATTATCCTTCATTGTACTTAGGAAATTATAAAATATACTGAATCGTGTTACAGAAACTAAAACAATATTATCAAAGAATCTAAGGGGAGAAGGCAGTATTGCGTCTGACAGATTTAAGTTCTAACCTGCTAGACAGGTGTTAACCTGAATTGGAGGATGTCTGTAGTGTTTGCCTCCATTAGTTGACTGAGGAATGTCGTCAAGATGTTTTCAGTGGACAATGCCGATCTAACATGCTACAACTATGAAAGTCATACTGCTGTGTTTTTGAGCTGTCATAATGGTCTTTGTGTTCAGAAGTCCTGTCACTACTTGAGCTACAGTTGAGTTTTCCAGGACTGGTGGGTTTTTTTAATTCCTCCTTTCTTCTTAAATGTTTGTATAACTTGGGCTTAAGAAACTAGATCTAGTATTTCATTTCTCTTTTTAGGGTGTGAGCTTTGTCATCTCTTTACATACTTATTTTCTTCCTGTCCCCAGTGGCATTTCTCACTCAGTCACCTCAGATATGCAAACAATAGAGCAGGAAACACCTGTAATTGCAAAGCCAAAGAAAAGGTACACTGATGATATAGAAGACTCATACTTCTCTTCTAGTTCAAGGTAATATATAAGCTTTTTATTCTAAGTGGTGGTATGCAAGTTATGTATTCAAATACACACTCTATGTTTGCAACTTAAGGCCAAACAGAAGGTAGTTGGACATATCTACACACTTAGCATATTTTCAGAAAAGTTGTGAAATATTTAATCTTACCTGGATGACAAATGTGTTTAGAAGAATTCATTTTTCTGAGGAGAGGGTAGTCCGAATTGCCTGTGTACAGGTTTGGTTTTGTTCAGTGTCTAGCCTCTACTTGCACAGACAATTGCCACATAAGCTGTTGTTTTCTATATACCAAAAACAGGGATTTTTTTTTTTTTGTTACAATATCTTGTGTTTGGTTGGGGTTTTTTTTCCTTTCTTGTGGTACTGTCTTCAGCTTTCAATTTAAAAGGAAACAAATATTGAAGTCCGATCCTAGGTATGCTACAGCTGCATCAGTCTTTTAACTGAATGCATGCCAAATGCAAAAACTTAAAAATTTTTTAGGTCTTTTGTGTTGAATATAGTGTATAGATATCTGCAGTCTTATTTGATAGACTTTTATGTATTTGATCATAAAATGTAAGGAAAAAATGTTGAAGAATTTTTGATCAGAGTAGGAACACCATGCAGATTACAAAATACTGCTGTAGGGAGGGAGAAGAAAAATAATTAGTCCTAGAGGCACTAATTGCAATGAAACGACTGTTTCTGATCTGATAGATCAGAAAGTGTTGCTTTTATTGGATTGGTGCCACAGAAACAGGAAAAATGGTACCTAATTATTTATAGACAGGCAAATGAAAACACAAAGGCTTTTGTGTCATTTCTTAGTAGTGTAATTGCTAGTGGCAGAAATGCAAATGTGGTACCAAGTAAAATAGCAGCAGTCTTTAAAACATATCATTTCAGTGCCTCCTTATTTGTTCATCAAAAATAACTGTTGCTACTCTCAAATTACTTATAAGCCTGCTAGCAGGCAAAGGATAAAATACAGAAGAGGCTTCTTAATATATTTGGGTTCAATAATTAGAAGATATATTGTAATCCAGCTGTTCCCAGCTCTTGTTCTTCTAGCTATAACAATAGGAGAATCTAATTGGAGTTAATAGGCAAATTCGTTCTCTTTACAAAAAGTGTAAAGTCAGATTGTTGGACTTTGTTAGGTTTGTAAAGTGATTATTATCCTATATTCCAGCCTGTGACTTTGAAACACAGATGTAGTAATTTTAATATCATCGTAGTGTAGGCCCAAAACCAGAATAATCATGCTAGATATTAGAGTACTGAGAAGTACCTGTAAATTAAGCAAGCTAAGTGTCTCAGTGTTTCAATATCTAATTGAAGCCTCTCAAAATTTTTTTTGTTAACATCTTTATTAATAAAACAGGGTGTAAAATGGCTTTTTTTTTTTAAAATACTTCTTTTTTCCACCCTTCTTCTGCCACTGCCCCAGGTCTTCCACCCAAATACTGAAGATGTATTTTGAAAAGTTACAGAAATCTGAGAGAAGGGTGGAGAAAATAAGTAATTTTATTAAAATCATCTCTTATAACCACTGTCCCATTCTGTGGTTTTGGTGGGCATTTAGAGATTGGATAGCTTCATGTATACATATCAAAACCTGTATGGATAGCTTCATATGTATACAAACATCTTGTTTGTTATTATGCATCCATTTGGAACTTAAAAAGATTACTGTGGCTTCTTGTCAAGAGAGGAAAGACTCCTATTTTTTTGCAGAAGTTAATGCTAGATCTGTCCCTGCTGTTTTCCATGTGCAATGGTGAGAGACTTTACTGCTGAAGGTGTCTCATTTCTCTTAAATTGCAAAAA
The DNA here is from genome assembly GCF_028858725.1 of Colius striatus. Taxonomy (NCBI): domain Eukaryota; kingdom Metazoa; phylum Chordata; class Aves; order Coliiformes; family Coliidae; genus Colius; species Colius striatus. Next base: position 134,123,015 of record NC_084759.1, read on the forward strand.
CGAGTGTCCTGATTCTTCATAACCAAAACATGAAGAATACTTCTTTTTTGGACTTTATTTCACAAAATACAGATGCAAGGTTTAATATCCCGTGCTTGTTCTACTCGATGATTACATTCTGCTAGCCTTTTGTCATTTTGATCATCTCACTCCCTATTCTGGTCACATCCAAACATCAGGAAAGTTTATTCAAGCACAAAGGGAAATTCTTACTCTCTGGCATTTTAATAGGATTTTTTTTCAAGTATTTTCTAGAAGTTTAAGTAGATGTAGATCATCAAAGGGGAAAAGGTCCAGATATCATACCACCAGAATTGACAAACATGCTTCATTTTTTAAACTTTCCTTTCTCTTTGTGTTTTCCTTGAAGTTTTGATATGGTAGAGAGTTTTGCCTTATTTAATAACATATTTCCTAAAAGGGAGTCTTAATTTATCATTGCTTTAATGAAACATATTGTAAAACTCAGGAGTACCTAGTATTTGTATATTTTAAAAATATATAGAACCAGACAAGTGCTTACCTTACTGTTCTGAACTCTGCTTGTTGATGCCTCAGAAAATGGGAACAGATTATCTGCTTGCATAGCTTATAGATTGACTGGTATGGAACCGTGAGTTTAGCCACTATTAGCCCCTTAGAAAACTTTGCTCCATGGGGAACCACAGCGTGGTTGGATGCTGTGGGTTAGTGAGGTACGTCTTGGATCTCTGGGTTGTTCAAAATGCTTTGAAAGTTGTGTTGGCTTGTTTCTCATGGCTACCTTGTAGGGTTGTCATGGTGCCTTGCTTGCAGAGTCCTTCGTGAAATTTTCTTAGAGTTGCTCTTAAACCAGCCAAGTATCCTGACAATGTTCTTCCCAGCCCTTTGCTTGACATTAAAGAAGATCTAACAGTTTGAAGTCATGAGAACTTTGCTAGTTTTGTTGGAAGCATACCTTTCAGGTAGTACACTGCATGTTCATGGCAAATCCAGCCTGAAGACAGGCTTAGTGTTTCAGTCAGTTAAGTACCTGTGTAAAAACCAAAAAATGCATTGGATTCAAATGTACAAGGCTTCTAACCAATATTATTAAGTATAGATTATTCACTGACAACAATCATTGTGCTGAAAACTTACTTTCTAGTGAACATTTACAGCAATAAAAACATTTATATAACAGTTATAGCAATATTTATCTAACAGTATAAATTTCCTACTTTTTCACTACACTTTTTTTTGTTTTGTTTTTTTAGATACTATGATACTTCAGATTTGAGGAGCACTTTCTATAAATGGGATGACAATTCAGATTCTTTTTGGAAGAAAGAAAATAATAGTAGAGATGTTGACACAATGTTAACTTCAAAAAGTACAGGATTTTCAGACAGGTATACCAAGAAAGCCTAACTGATTTCTGCAGAGAAAGCCCAAGCTTTTTAATATAATTTGAGTCCCAATCACGGTGGTGGGGGTTTTTTCAGTCTAGAGGAAGAATTTGGCTGTAATTTTCATCAGCAATCAAGGGGCTTCTGGTTGAACTTCTTCTGAAAGTTGAATTTCTCTTGCAAGACGAATTTCCTGTTTACATTTTGAGCACTTGTCTATTTTGTTCAGTGCTGTACAGTATATGTGCTGAGAGTAATTTCCAAAGTGTTTCAGCAAAATGCAGCAGACAAAAGATGTGGAGAGAAACTCAAATATTTGCCCTGTTCTGAGAGCGTACGTACTTTAGGTGCTTTGTTTATTGCCTAATGAACCAAAGAGAACACAGATACCAAATGAATGAAACTATAGGTTACTCAGCTTTCAGGATGGAGGTATTGAATATACTTGCAAACAACAGGTTTGTTTTTTGTGATGATAAAAAGTGAATATATTTCTTCCTTGACAGCTGTGGTTTTGTCTTGTAATCAAGTGGAAAATATAAGGACATGGGGCTTTCTGTGCTTGGTTGATGTTTTCTGCTTCTGTTTTTACTTAAAACTTTTATTTTTTTTACTTTACCTGTAAGATGCAGTTTATGCACTTATATGCTACTCTTTTTTTAACATGAGCATGTTGTATTGTTTTGTAAAGAGTGAACCAGTGATGCATGTTACACAAAATAGGGTTTCATGTCCATAGCACTTTTACGTCCTTAATCGAGTAAATTTGAGTATATTTGCTTGAGAAAACAAGAGTGAAGTGTTGAAGATGTATGTTTGAGGTGGAACGTAGTGACAGTTAGAAGGAAGTTGAAACTTTTTGTGCTGTTACATTTAAGTATTAACTGTACTGACATCACACTTTGGGTTTTTTGAGGTTTTCTAGAAGTATTCTGTCCTTGTTGACATAATTTAACTTACTTTTAAAATGAAGTCTGAAATGAAGATAAAAGTTGAATGAATTTGAAATACTGTATGTTCACCATCCTGTAAAACCATCACTGAAATTTTATTTTCTGTTATTATCAACTTAGTTATCTGAATTTCTTTATCCTGGGTTGATACTAATTTAATTTCCTTTTTTAAAATTGCTGTCATACTTTTACGCTTCACAGAGCAAAGATGATAGTGGGTTTTGTTTGATTCTTGGATTCTGCTGTGATGTAAATAAAGGTTATGCTCAGTAATGTAGTTTAATTTTCTTTTAGGCCTGCATCTCGTTGTAAGACTGAGTACGAACCATCTTTAAACACAGATGAGGCACAAAAAAAATTTGGCAACGTAAAAGCAATTTCATCAGACATGTATTTTGGAAGGCAAGATCATGCTGATGTAAGTAGAAAGCAGTGATAAATATTTTTGAATGTTAAAATATTTGTTGACTATAAAGATGGTGTTCTTGTATAAAGGAAGGCAATAAATAGTTAAAATTGGTAGAATTAGAAAGCTTATAGAATTACATTTACTTTCATATTTGATAGAAAAGCACAAATTTCTGATAAATCTGATAGTTTAGTATTTTGTGTTAAGAAGTTGCAACTGCATGTAGAACCTTATGTCCAACATCCTCCTTCTCTGGTAGAAATGATAGATGTGCCTTGTTTGTTCTGAATACCCAAACTGATGCCAACAAACCAGAATTTGTTGTATGGAAAAAATATTTCTATTGTAAGGCTAACTAGGCAGAGAAACTGTTTTAAAAATGGCAGGTTGTTGAATCAGCCTAGAAATAAAACACACGTTAATATTATATTGCATTTTGGAGGTAGGGGATCTTCTAAAATAATCAATTTTTAATGAAAACCTAACAGTGTAAATAGTAATCTTAAAGAATATAATACATGTATTGCCATTCCCAGGGAACTCAGGAAAATATTGCATTAAAATAATCTTGTGATTCTTATAAGGGTGAACATTATGCTAGCTGCAGTGCATTTCTTTATCCTACCCAGCCACTCCATTTCACATTTTTCAGTTCTTGTTTTTAGTGGTTGCATAGATTTCTAGCAGGTTTAGTTAGCAAACAGTGAGTAGGCATCTTGATGTTGCAATAGGAAACAGCACTCTTTGATCAACTTGAAAATGAGTTGAGACAAACTCACACCATGAAAGTCATGTGAAAACTGTAAAATGGGACCAGCTTTCACAATGGTCAACTTCAGCTAGATTTGTATGTTCTAAAGCTGTATCTACAATCTCATGTATTATGTGACGTCTTCCACAGATGGCAGCATATGGTTACAATACCTTTTCTTCTCAATTCTGTTTCTAGTACGAAACAAGGGCTCGGCTAGAAAGACTTTCTGGAAACTCATCTATAAGTTCAGCTGACTTGTTTGAAGATCAGAAAAAACAGCCAACAGGTATGTAGTGAACAGTGAGACACTGCATCATGTGGGGAATACACTCCCCTACTCTGCTTTTAGTTACACTGTCAACTCCCTGTTGCTATGTTCTACAGGTGTGCCAAGTGCAGTATGCAGCAGCATTGTTAACAGGTCAAAAAAGCACAGCAGGTATAGTCATTGTTTTTTAAAAATTTCTTTCTTGAACTTGAAGCTCTATATTTTCAGTTCAGTAAGTTCAAGTTTTTATACTGTTTTTGTAATGTGACTCATTGCAAATAATGGACTAATTTGGTTGTAAGTAATTTTTATCAAAGGCAAACAAGATAACACCTAAACTAACAATCATATAATTTTTTTTAATAAGTTACCATAAGTAACTCATATACTTATATATGTGATAATAATGGTCATAATAACATTGAATCTAAGAAGAATCTTTAGTAAAATATTAGTGGCCTTGAAATTCCCATGTAATCTTTTTCATGGCATTGGCATTCATCAGCATATCTGCTGCTTAACACTGGTCTTGCCAAATTAGTAAGGAAATTTTTCAATTGGTTTGTCTGTTTAAAAGATTTGTTGGAACATGTCACACTGAAATTGGAACGTTAGAAATATTAGATGAGATTGACTGAAAAGAGTAGTCCTTTAGAGTATTGAAAATGTGTCATGTTTTCAGCACCCTTTTCAGATAGTTCAATAATGTGAAATATAAAAGTTATGAGATACTGGAGCATTATATTGACTTGATAGTTTAGATTTTATCCCTTAACTTGTGAAGAAGTAGGAAAAAAACCTTGTGATTATATAAATAGACTGGAAAAGCAAACAATATGCAGCATCTGATTTCACTTTGGCATAGTTGGAGGAAACTGGACTGACTGTTCAGTTTTGATCCCCTGAAAGTAAGATTTTAATACACTGAGAAACTGTGTATTAATAGTGGAGAAATACTCCTGTTACCAATTGCTTAAGCTGGTTTCTAGTCAACTGAAATGTTAAAAAAAATATGTTAAGGAGGAGAAGAGACAAAAAGCGGAAATCTCAGTTACTTACATTAGACACTTGAAAGAGTATTTACAACATAGTGTCATACTTGTGTTTAAAAAAATATGTGGGGAAGATAGGCAAAGAAATAGTGGGTTTCTTTCTGAATTTGTAAATTGTTTTCAATAATACATGGGATTGTGATAACAAGTGTTATTTGGTTAGCTGTCTGTCATTGACCAGAACTTTATTCATCCTTTTTCTTCTAATTTTCTTGCATATAAGTTCTGTTATTATTATTTAGATAATTATATTTATATTCATATTTATAATTATTATTATTATATTGAAGTAATAATGTTTTCCTTCACTTTACGTTACATGGGTAGGGCTTCTAAAGAGTAATTAATAAAATAATTAACTAAGAAGAGATAAATAAAAGTTAAAGATGAGTCAAACCGTGTGACATAAGAGATATACTATGTGTGTATATATATGAATGTGCTTTTATGTGTACACATACATATATATAGGATAAAACTCTAACCATATTCTGAATAAGGATCCTTGCAGGTAGTTCTGTAATGTTTACCATGTGTGCAAGTATTGAGCACATTATTCATCACTGACCACTTGGAAAGATTCTTGGGGCATATGAGGTTAGTTACTCTGTGACTGGCATGTAACCTAATAGTAAATTTCAAGTTATGTTACAAAGACTAAACTTCTGCTAGATTTTGGGCATTGTTAACTGCTCCAAACTAACTGTGAGGGGAAAAAATATGCCAGGAATTATTAGTTGGTGTAATATAAATTCACACTATATTCAGTCTACAGAAACTTCTTTTCCTGCCTGCCTTTCTGTTACACCCTCCCACCCCAGAGACTATCATTTGATAGAGACCGTTCTTGGAAAAATTTTACTGCACTGATAGTTTGTCTGGTGTTGAATTAATGCGAAGACTATCATCAGTTCTATTAAGTAAAGGTAACCTGGAGACTGGAGGCTGGCAGCAAAAATGCTGCTGTAATTCTGGGGTCCTAGCCAGAATAAAAATGTCCTTTGAATCTAAAATGGTTTTCATAAACATTGATGAGATGTTTAGGGTGGAACAGTTTTGGGATGCTTGCCTTCATACAGAATGCTGGAAAAGCTAGTTACTGAAAAGAGAAGGCTGCAAGAAAGCACTTTTACTTTGTGTTATTTCAGACCTGTTGCTTATGAAAGACAACATGTCAGGTGGCTGACTTGTAGATGCTGACTTTGGAGGAAATCACAAGTAAAGGAGTTACTTTCCTGCCTCCTGAAGTTTTTCAGACAACAATAAGTAACCAGAAAAACGTGAGAAAATTCTTGTGGCTGAGGATTTGGACCTTTTCTCGGGTTATTTATATCTGCAAATTTTATTTCCGTGACTCTAACTTAATAACAAAAATGCTGAAGCATTTGATAGGTGGAACAGATCGTAAGGAAGTAAAAATTACACTTCAGAAATAGAGCTATGTCAGCGACACAGTGAATTTTTGAAAATAATCCACAAACAAGTGTGCCCTGTGGGTTTTAGAAACAGATATGAGCTGGCTTTAAAGAATGGAGTGGAAAGCCCTCTGAGTGTGACTGTGCATCTGCCATTACAAACCAGCCGCCTAGCTTAGGGAAATCAAATTATCCAGATCAGTAATGTCTTTCACAGTCTCCTAACAAGGCCTTTGATTTCCCCAAAAAAGAAGAGCTTCGGGTTCTTTCTCTCTTCTCTCTCCACCCCTCTTCAAAAAACAAAACAAAAGAAGTTCTTGCCAGTGTGCGGCAATTTCCTATGCAGAGCTGCTGTCAAAAGATGTCACAGGAGTCTGCAGCTACACGAGCTTGTCTGAGGTGCAATAACTGCTCACAGGTTACCAGATGTGCCCTGACTGGTCATGACTAGCAGTTGGCTGAATGTCTAAATTAAGGCTACAGATTGCAGTCTCCCTTTTGAAAGTGGTCTGTTTTGGGATGCTTCATTTCAGAAGCCCCAGTTATCCTGAGATCACAGTCCTACTGTTTTTACTGCCATTTATGTCTTTTACAGTATATCAGATATTTAATATTAAAGCATGCCAGTAATTCTCTTTGCAAATGAGTGGGTGATTGTAATTGTTAGCATAGTGATAGGTATCCTGCAGCTAGTTTTGAAACATCTTTGATTTCTCTTCTCTTTAGGCCTTTACTTTTCATAGGAGCAGTAGAGTTAACACTGGTCAGACTATATTTGCTTTAAGGAGGGCTGGATTGACAGCTTAGTTTTGGGGTTTTAAAACTTACTTGCTTACGTTTACTATAATTCCTGTAGAATTTTCCAAGGCTCAAATGTAGTAATGCAAAATATGCATGCACACAAAGAGAGGTCACTGCTACAGCCACCACTCAAGTGCATTCATCTTTAAGTTGCAAGAGTAACAGTTGTTTAAGATACAAGATAAATAACATTGCAGAAGATAGAAAGTGCAGAATAAGTAACACATTATACAAACATGAGCTTCTCAGCTGGAATTAGGCAGTGCAGAAGCTGACACTCTGGGTGGAATTCGGAACAACTGAAAAAAAAATCAGAAGATGCATTTAAAAAATTTGAGATTGAGAGTTTTTTACACTCAATCAGACATTGCTATTTAGTACTCCTGGTAGTATATTGTAATTCAGGGAGGAAAAAAAGATCTGCTTTTAATATAAAATTCTGTTTTCTTCTTTTTTGTGTGTGTGTGTGTTTTCCTTTTAGGAACCTACAATATTACAAATATCTTGCCTTCAGCTCCTGATATAGCTCAGTTTAAACAAGGAGTGAAATCAGTGGCTGGAAAACTTTCTGTACTTGCTAATGGGGTCATGACATCTATACAGGTTAGTGAAAATATTACAATATATTACCTATCAGTTAAAGCCTTGATTGTGGGGTTTAGACACTGACACAGACTACCCAGGGCGGTGGTGGAGTCCCCATCTCTGAAGATATTTAAAAGATACACAGATGAGGAGCAGAGGGACATGTGTTAGTGATGCACTTGGCGGTGTTGGGTTAGGGGTTGGACTTGATGGTCTTAAAGGTCTTTTCCAAACAGAATGATTCTATTATTTGAATGAGTATCATAGATTCTGCAGTTGAATCATATTTAGGAATTAAAAAAAAAGAAAGAACTTGGTTTTGAGCTTTGTGGACCTGTCATGGTAGACAAGAGATCTTTATCTTTTAAAAAAGAAATCTGTAGCTGATAGCTCACCTTCCTTAGAGTATCTTTTTTGACACTTAACCTTATATAGTTTGTTTTCATATAATTGACACAAAAATTTCATCATGAACCGTATTTGAAGTCACTTTATTTTTAATGCAACAATAACTTAATTCAGAATGGAATAGTTGAGAGGGACACATAGCAATCACCTAAACCCAGTTCTTGTGTTGACTCTTTTATTGGCTTGAGAGTAATACCTTTGATCCATGTTTGTGTATGAATTTGAGACATCCTGGTCTCAACAGTGTAAAGCATATGTTATGCTCCAGTTAGTTTGCATTTCCTACATGAGATCAGTGGGAGCTCTCGGCTGTTTGAAAATCAGGCTAATTATCCTAGAGTTTAACCATCAGCTCCAGTTCTTGGAAGCATCATTCAATTTTTTCCTAAGTCTCTAAGAATTAAGCTGGTATTTATTTTACAAATGTAAGTAAAACTAATTTATTTTGATGGAAAACATACTCATGTCTGGTTTTTTTTGCTTTTCTAGGATCGATATGGTTCATAACATCTTTTGTATCAACATTATTACACTAAAGAAGGATTTCTCTTCAGATATACGAGTAATCACACTGCTGAATCGAATGAAGGTTGCCTTAAGACTGTGGATATTTTCACTTGTTCTAGTATATTTGTTTCCTTGTGCAGCTTTCTGGCTCAACCCCTTCTTGCTGCTATTTCATCTTCACAGAGCAGAAATCTTGTAGTAACTTGTTACATTGGATATCCCTTTTTTTTTTTTGCTTCACTCTTTTAGTTTTGTATTTCTTAGTGACCTTAATGTTAGATGTTGGAAGCTGTTTTGGCTGTGAGGCAGGAAAGAGAAAGAAAAGTGGATGTGTGCATTGGAAATGAGGCTTCCTAATAGAAACCTGTGCAATTGCGTCCTTAATTGCCAGATGTAACTTCTCCTGACTGTCTTAGGAGCTGTGGAGAAGACGACATATATTAAGCATATGCTGAGGTGGTGTTCAGTGGACTGTAACAAAATATAGAATTAAGTTAAACCTACATTTATCAGGAAATAGAGGTTCTTGCAGTCATAAATGTTTGTGCATTAAAAGGATGGGGAATTAGTGTTTTAAAACAATATTCCTGCTATGCTTAGACATGAAGTATGGAGAAGACAAACACGTGTCATGTTGAATAGTGGATTTCATATCGTTGTGGGAACAATCTATTCCTAGTTTTAAAGTTACAAAAACTGCAATATAAAATCCTTAAGTGCTTTTTAAAAATCTATATTGTGTACAAATTGAAAAGAAATTTTAAATATATAAAGGGCCTGATAGAGTAGTTAATTAAATACTTGTTTAAAATGTTTAGAACAATCTTAGGTTATTTTGATAAATTATGAAATATGGAATGGGGAAACAGTGGGGCTGTGTTTTAGGCAATCATTTTAGAATTTCTTGCTGGTGTCATCCTGTATAAAAACGATTATGACCTTAAAGAAAATAAAACTCACAACCAAGAAAGAGCTCAAGCTAATTCCATTCTGTAACTTTTTCTTAACTCAAATTTGTAAACGGATATCTAGTAAAAACAATTGATAAAACCTCATTTTTAAATTAAATTTCTATGTATAGACACCAGACTCCAACTTTCTAAATATTACCATCTATATACTCTGTTTATACAATGGTCTGGTAAAATTAGCCTTTCATTTCAATTAGTGAAACTAGCTTTCTCACCAAATTGCTGTAGTGATTTAGAAATCGGAAAAGTAAGACTAGGGTAGAAAATAAGCTACTGCACTGAAATTATGTGTTGAAATGCAGTTCACAGTACAACTCTAGTCATATCTAACTCTTAGTTCTGGTAACTTTCTCTTGTGGCTGTCATGTTTAGATGTATTAATCCAAAACCAACGTTGCTGTTTTAAGATTAGTACAAGATAAGCATTTGTTCTGCTTAACTCTAGAGCTTTACAATAAAGGGCTTGTTTAGTTTTTTCCAAAATCATATAGATATGATTTTGCTCATATAACAAGAAAATGGACTGGGCAGGGTTTGCTTTTGTTTTCTCTGGTTACGGGTGATGATTCTCAGTTTTCAAACTACTCTTTCAGTGAAGTGTACACACAGTAGTAAATTTATTACAAGTAATAACTGATCTGAATTTCCAAGTTACAATACACCAGTGGCATCCAGTGACTGGCAGAAGAGCTGCTCCTCCAATAACCAGGCTGCAAATTTAGGCATTTATCGATGCAGTTGCTTACATTTCAAGGCAGCAAAGTATGATAAAATGAAGTTCTTGTATGTAGCAGTGTGTGAGATCACCCACACTGAAGTATTTGTGTGCATGGGTTTTTTTTTTATGCATCACTGCAATACAGCAAACCACCCACAGATGGAAAAAGTAAAAAAGAAAAGAATGTTTTCAGTACAAAATAGGAAGATATTCTAGGAGGAAACAATTACATGGTCATCTTAAATGCTATATACAACATATACAACTCTCTAACAGATGTATAAACTTTTTCCCCTTTGCTGCAATCTGGAAATTATAGCACAGAGTTTTCTGCCAGGTAAACAATAATTCCAGTATTTTGGGGAATATTGTGCAGTTCAACATAAGTTAGATGTGCTGTTGCAGATTCTCTCTGGCAACCTGTGTAGCTCTGATACATTCCCTTGATGTTCTCTTGACATAATAGCTGGGTGAATATCTCTTGACTCCTCCTTACACATGTTTGTGTCTTTAATAAACCCATGAGGTGTCACTGTGTTTCTTGAAATAGAAGTGGGGAGGGGTTGGCATGTAAACTGGAAAGGACAGCTTTAACTCTTCTAGTTTCCTGGGAATTCAGAATGCCATGACACTTCAGATACTGCAGGATTTGATTGGACTAGAAAAAGTCTAAACCTAAAATTAGATTTGCATTCCTGCTTTCTGGTATGACTTTTTCCTTTCTCTCATCTTTTGGTTTCAGGCACACTTGTCCACTTCTGGTTTTAGAAGAAGGTGTGATAAAACCACATATTGGATGTGTTCTTGTGGCATATTTCCAAGTGAAACTTGGCATTGGTCACCACTTGTGTGTTGTTGCAGTTCTTTCCTTCATCCACTCTTACTGTTACACATCTTGCTGTTTCAGAGATGGAACTGAATGACAGCAGCAGCAACTGTGAGGTGTTACACTTTCCCCTGCTTAAAGCCCAGTAAGGACACTGAATCTGAAGGAAAGGGAAAATCCTTCCCTGAGAAAACTGTGAAGGGAACCCTGTTACCATTTGTTTTCTTCCTTTCTGCAAAATGGGAAATGCTCAATGCTGTCATTCTGATTTGCTTCATGTCAGTTTGTTACACTGCTGAGAAGCAATTCCAGAATAATTTTGATGCTGATTTAAGCTTTTTGTTTAAAAACTATTGTAGTGCAAGTCAAGGGACTCCATAGCATAGCTGTCTCAATGTTGCTTTAGCTACGTTTAGTGCTGCTCATGTCCTGCTCTTGAGACAAAGAAGTCCAGCTGTCATTGTAAATCAAAGATGAATCAAAGGTGAAGCTGAAAACCACATAAAATGGTGTGTGCTTGACTTGGTTTTGAGTGGCTTCTACATTAATTAGCTTTTTTGCATATCCATACATATGAGACTAGATTCTCTCTAATCAGTAATGGTCAATAGGTGTCCTACAGACCTGAAGATTGCCAAGGATGCAGAAAAATTGCACCCATCCTTTGTTCTGCTGCTCACAACTTCAAACAGTAGCACTGGTTTTGTCTTCTTGCAAGGCCAGCTGCTACTGTCAGAATATGTTAATTCGAATTTTATTGCTTCAAATTTGCTCATGGTGTCTACTATTGACTTCAAAAGAAGTCTAGTCCCGTGGTCTCCTGCACAAAGCAGAATGCTCTCATGATTCTTTTACAACTTCAATTTCTGTGAGACTTTTACTTCCCTTTCCACGCTGAACAACGTTGCCCCTTTCCCAAGATGGTGTGAAAATAGAGAAGTGTAGCCCTATTGAAGCAATTCAAAAAGCCTTGTGGTGCTTGGAGAGTAAATAGAGGGTTGTCTCCATCCTATTTGCAAACTATACAAGAACAGTTTTACCCCTGTTGTGCAAGTGTCATGGTTTGGCACAGCAGCACCATGACAGTCTCTCGCTCCGTGCCCCCATTCACCCCTACCCTCATTAGTATGGTAGAGGCCCCAGCGAAATGGGAGGAAAAAGATAAGCAAGATTGTTGTGGATTAAGACAAGGGCAGGGAAAGCTCGCTGCCAGTTACCGTTCTGGGCAAAAGATACTCCAGTACTCAGAGAGGAAAGCAGAAAATTTTATTCTACAAGAAACAGAACGGAGTAAAAGCCAAAAGGGAGTAGGATGATGAGAAAATTACAACCAGCACTTTAAGATCTCCCTCCCCTATCCCTCCTTTCTTCCCAGGCCCAGCTCACTGCTCCTGATATTTCTGCCTCCTCCCCCCTGAATGGCTCAGAGGGGCAGGGAGGGGGGCATGTGGTCAGTCTCTTACAGATGGGCTCTGCCACTTCTCTCTGCTCAGATGAGGATGCCTCCTGGCATTCTTCTCCTGCTCCAACATGGGGTTCCTCCCCTGGGACACAGTCCTTAATGAACTGTGTGGGTTCTTCCCAGCAGCTGCAGCTTCTGCCGATACAGGTTCCCTCACACAGGACGCAGTCCTTAGTGAATATCTCTGGTGTGGATTCTTTGCCACGGTTGCAGTTTCTGCAGTTATAGGGTCCCTCTCACAGGACTTGACCACTTCTGGGCATATGTTTGATGAGCTGCTTTGTCGTGGGTTCCTTCCCACAGTTACTGCTGTGGATATTGGGTCTCTTCCTCGGGACACGGCCTGCTCTGGCCATAGTGATAAAGGATCCCTTCGTCGGGACATGGTCTCCTCCGGCCATAGTTTTAAAGAAGAGAATCACTGCCCCTGGCTCAGGGTCTGTAGTGAAGTGATTGAGTCCCTCCCACGGGACATGGCCTCCTCCAGCCATAGTCACTGTCCCTGACTCGGGGCTTTTAATGAAGTGACTCACTGCCCCTGGTCCAGGGCCAGCTTTAGCAAAATGAGTCTCTGCCCCTGATATGGGATCATTATCAAAATGAGTCCCTGCTGCTGATGTGGGATCTTTAAAGAAATGCAAATCTCAGCTTCACCAGTTCTCTCCATAGAATGCAGGGGAGTCTCTGCTGCAGCACACCTCCTCTCTTTCGTCACTGACCTTGGAGTCTGCATGATTGTTTCTCTCACTGTTCCTACTGCTTGCACCACCATCAGCCAGAGGAAGAAGGGACAGGAAAAAAAGGAAGAAGAAGGAGGAAGAAACCTCTTCTGACTTCTTAAAAAGTGATCATGGAGGCGTCTAATTGGCTCAGCCCCAGAAGTGGGTTTGGCTCAGAGCTGGGGAGAGAGTTGCGAGCAACTTTTTACAGGAGCCATCTTTACAGCCCATTCGCCCTTATCAGAAAAGGCTGTCATGTCAAACCATGACATTAAGTCTCTGAGGGTGCACCTTCTTCAACAACATCTCCTTTTAGAGAGTGGAAAAAAGGAAAGGAGCAACAGAGGACATGGAACTTCTCTCCACCTTCAGTTTGGCTTGCAACACTTCCTTCTTCACTTGTAGCTTTGGATTTCCTGTGGTTAGTGTGACCTTTCTGTTCTCTTCAGAATTTGATCCTACAGGTAGCTATTTCTGTGTCTTAGCTGGTGAGAATTTCAATTGGTTGCCTACTTAGGAACATCTGTTGCCACTAGAAAAAACCCACTTTGCCTGATTGCTGGTGACACCAGAAGGTGGTGAGGGTCTCCCATAGTGCTGTGTCATCAACAGCATCTAAAGGATGTAGAGGGCACCTAGACTGGGCCCCATGAGTAGGATGGATGTCTACTGATGCTCCATACGTTTACAGTAAGGACTTCTAAATTTCCTCTGAATTAGGAGATAGGGAAGCCACAGCTCTTCCATACCCAGATTGAGAGTGAAGAAAATAATTATGTTGTTACTAGGTGGATTTGAGAAGACGCGCAGCAGGATTGTCCATGAGACACACAGTGCAGAAGATCGGGTGATGGGAACATTCCTGTGCCACTCCAGACTTCTCACTGGCAGAGTGTGAGAAGCTGGAAAGTTCTTGACATCATAGTCTTAGCAATGACTAAAACCATCAATGTGTAATCAACATTATTCTCATGCCAAATCCAGAACACAACCCTCTACTGTACCAACTACTAGGGAGAAAATTAACTCTTTCCTAGGAAAAAACAGGGCAGAAGCTCACATTGCTTGGTCATGAGATAACATTTTCAATTCTGCATAGGAATCACTTTAAAGAGCTGACGTAGAGCTGCATTTCTGAAGTATAACAGCCAGACATTTCTTTTCCAGTTTTCTCATTATATTGATGTGATTTTCTGCATTCCTTTCTGGTAATATTTAATGTGCACATAATGTCTCCTACTTGTCTGACAGTTCTTTCCTGTTTATACAAAAATTACTTGGTAGGATAATAATTTGTGACTAATACAATTACAAATGTAAGCAATTCTGGGAGATCCAGAAGCATTAATAGGGCACTTTGGAGACACGCAGTTCACAAGAAGCTTGACCAAGTGGAAGTAAATAGACTGTATTGTATTTGTGGCAGGCTGGACTGCATATATTTTCTGGTCTGCATTTGTCACTCATCACTTTCAGTGTCTGAAGATGAATAATATATTCTGTAATATTAAATCACACCTTTTTCTGTCTTGGATTTGAGAACATTGGATGATAAAGGAAATGCCAAGCTATAAGTGAATTTTCTAGCTAGTGTCTTACCACCACTAAATCTTCCACCAAAGAGAAATGAGTTTTTAATGCTTGGTTGCAAGGTGGAGCTGAGAGCCTTACATAGATAAGGCAGATTCTGCTGCTTATGTAATAGTGCTCTAACAATGAATCTAATGGTGGTTTTTATTGGTACCTGCCCCTGTCCTGCTCCTGGGCTAGGCTGTGTCACTCTCTGCCCTCTTCTTCAAGGTTAGAACAAGCTGGGTAAAGAATAACAAACTCAGAGGCAACAAGAGCTTCAGGGATGGGTTTAGTTCAGGTGGTTTGGGTGAAGCAGTTTTTCAGAACTCTGTAGCTGCAGTGGAAGGTGGTGAACTGAGGGGGCAGCTGCTGGAGTGGGCTTTCCCAGACGGTAAGATGGAGTCACAGGCATAGTTTCCCAAGTTTATGGGAGTCTACCCTTCGTGAAGAGAATAGAATTCTTTTCAAGGCTGAGTCTTTCTTAGGGGAAAGACCTTTTCCTCTCCCCTAGTTTGGCTGAATTGAGAAATAAACAATTTCCCTTTATTCTGATTAACACAAAATAGTGTCAGTTCTAAAAACAAGATGATGCTTGTCTATGTACCTTTGCTGACTGAAACCCTTTGCTAAATTCAGCAGGGAGAAAATGAGACCACTGACACCCAACCAGCTATTTTCTTAACAAACTCAGGACACCTTTGCTCTGAGCTTTATTTGAAGGTGCTGCATAGAGCTACCTGGTAGCTGTTACAGACATGGAGACAAAATGCCATCATGTCTGAGGGAGGTTTTCTGATGGCTTAGCCTGCCGAGTTTGCTCTTTGTTAGGCCTGAGCAGATTGTGAGTACTCAAACAGCATCACCTAGTTCTCCAGTGGATCTAAGGGGACCTGTGCATTGCTATCCCACTTCTACAAATCCAACTGAAAATTGTATTTCTCTACACTGAGAACAGTCTCTCCTGAGACATGACAAGAGCTTGAGTTCAACCCTGAAGACCTATGCTGAAGGTAAGCCCCACTGCTATGATCTGGTTTGTGAAGGCCAGATGAAGAGCTTAAAAAAGGTCATCACAGTGTTCCTTAAATGCCTTCAAGTGTCTTTGAAATGTCAAAGAAACCTGTGATTGTGGATGTGAAGGGGCAGAATTAAAGCACATAACAATGATAATGTGAACCCAAACATCCAGCTCTTGGGTGGTTAAAAAAAATGGTGTACTGCTTTTCTGCAAAGTCAGTCATATCTGAAAGGAGAATGTAGGGGGAGGAAAAAGGGTTTTGGTTCTTTTGGATAAAATAGCATTGACTTTTTTTTTCCTTTTTAATGAGTGAAAGACTTTAAATCCTTCAGACCTGTCTTGGCAGTTCCCAGCTAGAAGCAGAGGTGTGTGTCACACACTGCTGGGAGCGGGAGGATGTTTGTGCAGGGGAGCAAAGAGCCACCAAGCATAAGATGATTCTGCTTTGCATGGTTTCCAGAGTTTGTGGATGATGTTTGGTTTTATTCTTCCAGCTAAAAAGTTAATAAAAGACTTTCAGGAAATGTTCAGCTTGAATAATCTTGCCTACGTTTGCCTGTTGTAGCTTAGAGGTATGAAATGCTGTTGTGCAATTGCCAAGATAATTATGTAAATCATATTATTACCTACATGTATGCAAAACCACATTAAAAAAGTTAATAACTAGTTGTCTATTGCAAAGTTATTCAGTGGTTACTTTCTGAAATCCATTGTGTGGTATGAAGATGTTAAAGCCTTACAAAGCTGTTGGGCTCAGGACTGGGAAATGGGTCAAGTCTTACTTCATCTTACTGAAGTAGAATTTGAGGTTA
Source organism: Colius striatus (assembly GCF_028858725.1). Classification (NCBI taxonomy): domain Eukaryota; kingdom Metazoa; phylum Chordata; class Aves; order Coliiformes; family Coliidae; genus Colius; species Colius striatus. The sequence continues at coordinate 134,139,632 of NC_084759.1, forward strand.
AAAATTTGTTAAAAACATTAATTATGCTCATTCATGAAAACCACAAAATTAAACCAGTCTCTTGTGATGAACAAACAAATTGAAAACCAAATGAAACAAAACACATCAACAGCACGCAAAGAACTAAGACATTTCTTTTGCTTTATAACTTGTGAGACAGTGTAAATGAAATTGCGGAAAATTGAATTAAAATATAGAATACATTTTCCTACCCACAAGGAATACTTTATTTGTGTCTCTTATCCTACTGACATTTCAACCAAATTAATGCCAACATGAGGCAATACTTGAGTAAAAGGCATGCCTAATCATTTGTCCAGACTCTGGCATCCCACTTGTGCTTTGGTGAATTTCTCTTCTGCAACTTTTGTCTTGCCCAAGGGACTTGTCTGTCACCAAGCAGCATTGCCAGAATCCACTTTGCTTTCTTTCCCTGGGAAGGGAGTGAGTTTTGTGAAGCCATTCTTGCTTTGGTTGGATTTTTGACAGCTGCCTGTTTTTTAAATGCAAGTGCTGGGAAGCGATGACTATGGCAGGAGGGTGCTGTGCTGCTGAAGGTGGCTGTGCTCCTTCTAGGCTGCCAGCGCAGAAAACCAGTCCTACAAAGATGCACCTCGTCCTCCCTACACCAGGCTGGGGTGATGCTGGGGCTGTCTGTTACGGGAGCATCCTGGGGAGCTTTTAGCTTGCTGCCAGATATTGAGAGGAACTTGGAGGTAAGGATAACAGACTTCTTGCTCTGGCAGTCATTTGCAGCCTTTCTGGCAGCTCTTGCCCACCTACCCCAGGATTGTGTCCTCACCGCTCCCTACCCTAGTCTTTCTGTCACAGCAAGAAGGTACATTGTGACTCGAGGATGAGGCATCAAGGCAGGGAAGGACCTGGGCTGGGAAAAACAGCAGACAGGAGCTTGAGGGCCTCCAGGCTTGAAATGGTGTCTGCTGGAAATTGCTGGAGGAATGACTGAGCAGAAACCTGGGAGGTGCACATACGGGCAGAAACAAGTGGCAGGCATCAACCTACCAATCCAGGAGTAAAAGGTTCCGAAACAGCATCATGGGCAAAAACTGGGTTCCACAAACTTCCCTGCTCATCTTCACTTTAGAAATTCTTTAACCTTCTAATGGAACAGTATTAACTGTGTCCTGTATCCCTCAGAAATTCTGCCTTAGCTCACATCACCTCCTCCTCTTCCCCTCATCTGTTTTTTTTCTGTCTAGAGCTATCTGTGCTCATTTCTCAGCAATGTTTTTTCCAGTTAGGCAATGCTAGCTTTTGTAGCTTCTGACCTCCTGTTCTCATCACTTCTATCACTCTCCTTTTCTGCTTTTTTTCTTTCCCCTCCAGTAATTTGCCTTGCAGCTATTTTTAACAAGCCAACCCTTTAAGGCGCTGGTCATACTTACAGTGGTTTGATTTCTTCATTCTTTAATGACATTAATACCGCTTAATAATACCAGCTTCAGTTCTGTGGTCAATTTCTCAGCATTTTTCCAAGATCTCATTAAGGAGTGCAAAATTTCTTCCTCAAATTTGTTGTCTACAAGTTTTCACAAAACCCAGGGCTCTTTCCACAGTGCCAGTAGGAGGTCTCCAGCATATATTAGTCCTCGGTGACTTCCCTCCCTGCTCCATGTTCTCCAGTTTATTGACATGTGATCCTGTTACCATATGGCTGGTGTGGGGTGAGATCCTGGCTGAGCCTGGGGCCTTGACAGATTTATGGATCTAGGGGAGACATGCAAAACACCAGCTTCTCCCTCACCTATACCATTTGGTGTTTATTTTTATGTTACAGTGCTAGCCCTGCTGACAACACCAACTAATTGAAATTATGCTCCCAGATGACCAGTTTGAGCTCCTCCACCTGCTGGGGACAGAGGGCTGAGGCTCTTGGACACTGTGTCTGTAGGCATTATTCACATTGATGTGCACCGTGGACTGCACATGGGATTTGGTTTGAGATTGGCACCTTAAATCAGTGCTTGAGTTCCCTTTGCAGCTGGCAGAGACCTGAGTGCTGGGTCCATGGGAGCAGCTGGCTGGAGAGACATGGGGTGTTTGTATGTGGTTGGTGTTTCCTGGATCCCTTCTAGCTGAAGAGGGAGCTTGGACACAGCTGCCCAAAGCCTTGCTCCCCAAACACCTCAGTTTCTTCCTGCACAGCTATTAACTTGAGCTCCTGTGAACAGTAAACATTTCCATGAGGAATTAATAATATGAGGTGCCTGGCCATGGTGAGATGGAGTGCACATCTGTGAGAGGTCAGGATGTCCTGTGGCTCCCCAAACTGCTGCTTGAAACTCCTCATCTCCCAAAATCAGCTCCTCCCTGCTGCTCCTGCTTCCTCCTGCCTGTATTTCCTCTGCTCTGCTGCAAATTGCTTCTATGATACATACATTGGCACCTTCTTCTGTCTGAGGCCATCTGAGCTTTGCCCTACACCTGCTGCAACATGCAGGAACAGAGCCAAGGCATGAAGCCTGGAAGCTTTCTCAGCTGACTGGGGCAGGGAAGAAGCTGCTCGGCCTTGGGATCTTGTTCCCTTGGCTTTGTTGGAAAATAATGGTGGTTTCTGGAAGTTCTTACAAACCCTGTCTGCAGGTTTCAAATACAAGTAAAATGTGGTTGCTTGAAATGAGATGCTGATTGATGCGATAGGCCAGGGAGGTGGGGAGAAAATGGGAGGTGGGCAAGAAATGTTATGTAAGGTGTTACTTAAGTGTGTACCTGAGATATAACTATGTAACTAAGATATCACTGCTGTTCTGATCAAATGTGTCTAATAGAGGAGAACTGACACAGCAAATCAATGGCAGGTATAGTAGCTTTTTGCCTTATCTTAAACATCAACCTCTGGGGTTTTTTTCCTCTTTTTTTCTAAGTTTTCTAAGCATCCATGGAAATACAGTTTAACGCTTTAATCTCCCCCATCTCTCAGTGAAAGCTGTGGCACTCCCCCTTTTGCAGGATCTGTCAGTGGCCTGGATCTGATCTGTGCACTTCTGCCCTAGTTGCAGCAGGTTCCTGCAGCCTCGGAGGTCGATTGAAGCAGCAATGAAGGCAGCAAGCATGCAGGAGTGTGGAGTTGCTTGACTTTGTCAGGGAAAGGAAACAGGCCTGGGTTGCAGACTGGTTTTCTTCAGCCTTCGCTCCTGTACCACTCTAGATGAATGCACTTTTTGTTCCCCTCAAAGGAAAAGGTTGGTATGAAGTCTGGACACCTCAAGGAGTAAAAAAATGCTTCTGCTCTGACTCATCCCCTGAAAACACCAGGTGACTGTCTTCATCAATGGGAGAGGAAAAGCTGCCTCACTGATTTCAGACAGTCGATGAGATGCCGTGAGAGTGTGGGAGAAGGGCTGCAGCCTGCCATCGCCCCACTGGCAGCAGAAGATTGGCACAGACTGAGATCCCAGGCCATAAGGGAAGCCCCTCTACAGTGAGGGGACACATACAGACTGCACTCCAGCGGCAGCCTTTCCTATAACAGACTTAATACCAGGAATACCAAGGGAAGAGAAAAGGAGTTATCTGAAAACTTACAGAATTTCAAGCAAAAGGGTACATCGCTTTTGGGGAAGCACCAAAACTGTGATGTAAATGCTAATAAATATGAGTGAATACAGGCTCTTGTGGAGACCAGTGGATCCATAGTGCAGAGCAGTCTATGCAGAGCTATGTGAGTAATTCCCTTTTTTGATTCATTTGGAAAAACATGGAGGAAAAAAAAAAAGTTTTGTTCTCACTCAAAGCAATTAAAAAATATCAGGTGGGAAAAAAAAAAGAAAAGATGGTTTGCATTATTGGCCTGAGAGGTGATGTTTTCTTTAAAGTTGGAGACCTTTCAGTTGAAGGACATCTTAAATGCACTTAAATGAAAACCAAACAGATTGTTCAAAAACACCGGGAAGAAATTATCTTCTCTCTGACTCTTTCCTTTTATTTCCCCATTTGTTTTTTTGGTGTGAACAGTCTGGAATCCACAAAATGCTTTACTGGCATCAAATCTGTGCTTTATGTTGAAAAAAGGCTTCTTCTGGGTTTGGTGGGGGGGATTTTGTTGTTGGTCTAGTTTCTTTTTTTTGCTGGCCTGTCCCTCACTATGTACACAGAGTAAGTTACAGCCCATTTCCAAATTTGCTTCCGATCTTTCTTCTCCACTAGTACAGGAGAGGAGAGATACCCTCTCTGGGGATGTGTGGGATGAAAGAGGGGCTGTAACCCCAGTGCAAGACAGGGGTAAAGTCTAGTATCCCCATGTAGAAACAGAGAACTAACTAACAGAAGCCTGGACTGAGTTCCTGCACTTGGTTCCTGCCTGCTGGGGTCAAGAGGAAAACCCACAGCCTCCTCAAAAACCAAATTTTTTATTTAACAAAAAAGGCACCTCAGAGATGGGTGGAGGAGAAAAGAAATAATTGACATACCTCAGCCATACACTCAGCACCTGAAAGAGAGGTCGGTTTTTGTCCAGTGTCTGCGACAGGGTGGCAGCTGCAGGTGAACCAGCAGAGTCAGGAGGAGGGGAAGGAAGGAGGGCAGGGTGCTGAAGTGTGAGTAGCAGCGGGTGCCCAGGCATGCAGCTCCAATGGGCATACTGGGGAGAACAGGTCTGCTTTCCTTGGCCAGAGCATCTGGGATAACTGGAGATCCCCCACCCACGAATGCTTCCTGTCGCACTGAGCCACCAGTTTAGCAATTCCCTCAAAACCAGATAAACAAAATCCCCTCTATCCATCCAGACCCAGGGGTGGTGCGAGGTCAGGGGCCTGAGCTAGTCTCGGAGTTGGCCTTGACAGGAGCCTCAATAATGGCATCAGATCCCTGTGCCAAGGTGCGGCCTGTGAACAACTGCACACTCTGGCACGTTAAAGTTGACCTTTGTTTGCCCCAGTCAATAGCGTTTGCAGTGTTTGCAGTGTTTATTTAGTTTTGGCTCAGGCCAAATGGTGTCTGCAATCTGCTCAGGTGAGTTAGTAGCACTGTGGATGTAAAGAGCTCGCTGCATCCCAGCCTGGAAGGGTTGCTCTGCCTTTCCATGCATTCCCTGCAGCTGGCCCATAAAGCTTTTTGTTTGTATTATGTTTTAATTGCCAGAAAATTCAGCTGGCTATTTGTAGAGTGGAGAGTAATAAAATGCCAACTTAATATGTTATCTGACAATGAAGATGTTACAAGGCATTGTTTTTGATGACAAAATTAATGCTTAAGAAATTCAGACTGGAGGAATATAATGAAGCCACACAACAAAAACTTCCATTCATTTGGGAGATTCCTACTTGCATGAGAGTATCCACATTATGCAAAAATTAAGTTTTCACTAAAAAATAATTTTAAAAAATAAATCTCACACTCATAGTTCAGGAAAATAACTTTAAATGACTGTAACTGGGAGTTACTTCAACCTGCAGGAGTGAGGTTAATGCCCTGGTTCCCCACAGCTCTTCCTGCTGTCTGGGCAGCGTGTTGCTCCCCCTTCTGCCATGGCCACAACCAGGAGTGCTGCACTGAGGAGCCTGGCTGTCTGTTAGGGGTCCCAGGCAGAAAAGAAGTGAGACAAGCCACTTGATACAGCAGGTGCCTGGTTGGGTTTCTTCTTTTTTTTTTCCCTTTTTTTCTGTCAGCAGAGTGGCTGGATGAAGGGCAATTTTAAGCTACTTCCTCATCTTCCTGTTTTTGTGGAAACACAGACGGGCTTCATCTCGAGCTGGCTACCTGTTCAATGCAAGTCTTGTTTACCTGGGGTACTCCTTGATTTTTTGCCAAACCATTCTGTTTTCTCTCCTCCTTTCAGGCCACAGAGGGCTTTGACCCAGAATGTCCCTGCCACCCCTCAGGGCTGGGACCTGAGAGTGACCTGACCTGGAGCCACTCATGCATCGCTGCTGGTGGACATGGCCATGCCTCTGGCCAAGCAATTGCCAGGGAGGAGTGAAGCTGTGCCACTCTCGAGTGCCAGAGTTTCCATTCCTTCCAACAATTAATCATTAACCTCCCTGGGGCTGCACTTGCCACCAGTTTGCCAGGAGGCCTCGCTCCTGCTGTTGTCCTGCCGGGGTGGTGGCAGTGGTGTTTGACTTGGCAAGTCCCAGCTTGGCAAAGCAACCTCTAGATGTTAAACATGTAACCATAACCTGTTGGTGCATCTCTCACTCAAAACATCCTCAGGGAACCCCTTTCTCACTCTCTTCCTTGGGCTGCCTGGGAAAGGCTGTGATGAACACTCCTTGCTGGCAGCGCTCAGCCCTGATGCTTCCTCTGGCTCATTTTGGCTTCCTCACAGAGGAGTGTCCCTACCCTGAAACAGATGTCAGTGCTTAATTGCTCGTGGTTTGTTGCTGGCTGTGTTAGGTACCTGGAAGGCCACAGGGTACCTCAGGGCCACCAGGCCACATGCCAGTAGAGCTGCCCACCATTTGCCACAGATGCCAGGGTGGCAAAGGAATTAGTGCTGTGCTGGGCACAACCAACTCTTGAGTACTGAGCAGGTGCATTGGGTTTTTTTAGAGTTGATTTGTGTGGGTTTTTGGGTACAACCTCCACAGGGATAAATCTGCATGTCATTTTTTAAAAGCAACTTATTTTTTATGCTAGTTTTTCCACAGTTCCCTAATTCCTGTGCTCCTGGAAATGACGAGATAAACCTTCAATGGGAAGAAAACACAGGATAAAATAGACACTTGGTGATCCCCAGTCAGAGGTATTTGGGACCTGAGCTGTCAGTCATATACTCCTCATTTCCATTACCACAACATTGCATCAAGGAACCACTCTAGGTAGAGTAGGAAAGCAAATTATATTAATTAGTTTACAAATACAGACAGTTTACAAATAGAGACCCTGAAACCATTTTGGAGTCATAAATTTGCAAATATCTGCCTATTTAAAGCAAATATTTAATTTTCCATGAACAAACTTAGGAAGCCTATAGTGAGAGCTGGCCTGAATGTGATGGATTGTACTTTCCTGAAGGCAAAGGCAAATGCAGTATTTTGTTAAGTGGGTTATGTTCAAACAGTAAACAATACTCCAAACAGCTCAGCTGAGGGGAAGGATTTCACTTCTTATGAGAAACTCCTTTGAAATGGCCCTACTTTTTGTCCAAAATATACACACTTTTAAGGAGCACATGGTGTTGTGATTGCACCAATGGCCATCCCTGCTGATGCAAAGGTAGGTGAAATGCAGCAGATTTGTGCAAGGGGCTGTGTCACTCATAGTGAGAGAGCATGTCTGTTGGAAGGACTGCTGTGAGGAAGTGCTCTCATCTGCTCTTCAAAACTGACTAGCTTTGGAGACAAAAACATTCAGTTCCTCAGTCTGCTGTATAAACCACAGTTTTTGGGGATCGGTGAAGACCAACTGAATCCTCTGGGCTTCTGTTATCAGCATGCACATAGTGGGAGGAGAGGAAGTGGTTGGTGGTGGTGTGCAGGAACCACTGGTAGCTGCCATCATAGCGTGGGGCTGTGCTGACTGCACACAGCGGTGGGGCTGTGCCTGAGCCACTGAGGTATTTCAGCCTGTTTCAGATATGGGTGGGAGCGAGAGGCCGGGCCACCCCCAGGGCAGGCTTTATCAGATGCCTCGACATGCAGTCTTGTACACACCAGCCCTGCACTGGGACTGGGCACGTGAGTCTGGCTGGTCTCACAGTGGTCCTCAGTGGTGTACATGGGATGTATAGCTCCAGGTGGGTGGGTGATGGTACCCCGTGGCCATGGGGTGGGCCACCAGGCACTGGCATCTCATTGGGCAAAGCCATGAACAGAGACAGAGGTGGAGACACTCCGTTCTTTTACTTTACCTATAAATAACCCTCTGGCACAGGGAATAATGTGCCAGATGACATTTTCCAGATGGTGTCATGTTCATGGGCGAGGCAATCCCCTGGCATCTTTAGAAAAGGGAAAATGTGATCTGCAAACCCCTCATACCATTTTGCAAGTGAATTTAAAACAATTTGATGTCCACTCCTGTTCTTGAGACAGAGCAGAGGAGTCCTTTCCTGGCATTTTGACACTTGTTGCAATCCCCTGGCAAAGACCCAACACCTCTCAAAACCCATATAGTAAAAAACTATAGGCACTCTGGAGTAGGTAGTCATTCTTCTGCCTTTCCCCCCACCACCACCCTTTTCATCATTTTTCTTCTAAAAAAACTGTTTTTTCTTAAAAGTGTTGAGGAAGGGGAGTTTGAGGGATAAGAAACTGGAAGCTTTGCTCCTGTTCCTTATTACGGGTTTTGTTTATTTCAGGAAAGATTTCTTAAGCTTGCTGGAAGACTAAGAGCTATTCAAGGTGGCATTTAAAGGTTACCACTGCAGATCAAAATGCCCTGTTTTTTTCCAAGGCCTTTGGACAGAGCATCATGACCAGGCAGCTCTTGTGAACTGTGCCATTGTTAACTGCCATTAAGTTGTTCAGATGAAGCAATGTGCCTCCTGCTTCTGGACAGGCAGGATATCTGTAAAATTCCTTGCTAGTTTCTCCAGGAGCCCAGTGAATCCCTGCAAGCCAGGCCCACCTGGCTGGCCACAGGGCCAGGGAAAGCCCTGGAGCTGCTGAAAAGTGAGGTGCTTCAGGAAGGGCTGAGCAGGAACAGCTCACCTGGAAACTATGTGCTCAGTGGGTGATGGACTACACTCACTACATACTACAGCGGGTGTATTGCCAACTCACCTGCTTTCAAAAGAGCTGAAGTTGCCTTTTTTGGGACCTGTGCCTTTACTTATGGAGGAAAAGGGCTGAGAAGATGCCAGTACAGGGACTGTGCTCTCAGCAAAGGATGGCTCCATGTAGGAGATCTCAGCTGTCAGTGCTGATTTATTGCTGCTGTTGCTCTCAGGGCCAGGTGCTCCTGGAGTCATGGCTCCTGGCAATCCTGGCATTTGCTGCCTTAGATGCTCTTGAGGAATATCTGGGGAAGATATCAAGGAGTTTCTATCTCCTCTCCCCCTTGAAAATGGAAAACACAGCTTGGGAAAGGGCCTTCAAACTTCACCTGTTCACAACACACATAAGCAAGGCTTCTCCAGCTGACAGTCTGCCAACCATTCCTGGCACTGTGCACAGATCCACTGTTTTTAGCTTAATTTTATTTTAGATTAATTGTATTTTAGTTAACCAACTGCACATTAGCTGTTATTTTCACTCTGAAGCCAGGGAAAGCAAAAAATTGCAATGCTTATTGAAGTTTTCTTGACTGCCACAGCTCTCCAAGTGAGCTGCCCATAGTGGGCGAGCCCTGAGCTGCAGCAGCTTTGGGGAAAGTATGGGCTCCTCCTGTTTGCACCAACCACAGCTTCACTGTGCAGGGCATGTCTGATGTGTAAGGGTCTCCTAAGCCAAACCCAAGCCTGTGCCTGCTCCAGCTCTTAATCCAGGAGAATGTTTTCTCAAGGCAGGGAGTGCCTCTTTTGCCAAGGCTGGTTGCCTGCAGTGCCAGGAGCCCTGCAGTCATCGTGGTGTGATTAACTGCTATTACTCTCCTGCAAAGGTAAGCAATGATATTTTTCCTTCTCTCTCTGTTGTCATACAAAGAGCTTAAGGCAGACCTGCCTGTTGTTACCAGTGAATACACAAATTATTCACCACTCAGCAGTAAGAGCACTGTGGTCCCACTGTGTTTACAGACTCCATGACTGCCACAGAAAATCATTCTGGTTTTCATGCTCACTCCTCCTTCCTTATCAACCAGAGGTGGCTGGGACAAAAGATTAGAGGAAATAGCAAACAGCAAAAGTGCTATCAATCCAACTTTTCAAATTAAAACCAAACAAAATTAAGCCTGACACAATGTCCAGGAAGGACATTAGGGTTGTCGAAAGATTGTTAAACTTCAAGGAGAGAAAAAGTTGCAGAAAATTACCTAACCAGCATCAGCTACCCACTGCCTGCTGGAGACCAGAAAAACCTCAAATAAACATGAGCAGATCAAGGTGCGAACAAAAGAACTCTATTTCACTAGTTAAATACTTACTTTAAACTTGATAAGTCCTTTGTGTTGGCATTGGTTGTCTCAGGGGGAGTGAAAATCTTCCATAACTGTGATTTTTCCTGGTATTTTGGTGAGTCTATTGACTCTTCTGTCCTGCCCCATTGCAGAGCAGGACAGATTTCATTGAGGGTGAATCATTTCTGGTTTGCATAGGTGTTGTGAACTTTTTGGCTTATACAGCACCTCTAACACATGGATAGGTCAGTGCTTAAACACCTGCTAATCCTTTAGACTCAGGTTCTGGCCTCATGCTCAGGAGCCTAGAGCTCTACCCAGGCAGACCAAGAAGGACCAAGGAGTGATACTGCCAGCACAAAACCCAGACAGCTATTCTAGAATTAGCCCAGACAAATGTCAAACTTTCGTAACACAAAAAAAAAATGGAAAATCTCCTTTATTGCACAATATTTCTGTGACTTGGCTGATGTACGTGAATGTATCCTTGCCTAGTCCTCCTTTTTGCCTCTTTTGTAAGTTTGGTTTGATGGCTAAGAAATCCCAGTCAGTCATACCCTGCTTTCAAAGTGGTACAGGTTTCATCTCAAAATGGTTTGCCTACTTCAAGTCAACATGAAGCTTTTAAATGAAAATATCTGACTCTACAAAGCCCCAGCACTCAGAGTAGAACATGCTCTCTCTGGAAGGTACATTAGGGCTTTGAGAGAGCAGCCCCAGATCAATAATGAGCCAGGCAGATTTTCTGAAAATGAACCTCCCTCATCTGCCTATGTTTACAATCCTAAAGGTCTTTTACTTCCAAGGAGCCTCAAAGTCAAGAGCAATTCATGTTTGAAGCCCACACTGAACAAAGGGGCTAATAGAGGACTTTGTTAATGACCTTTATTTGTGTTAGTTGTTCTTTAGGACCATCCTAGCCATCTTAGTCACATCTATATTCCCATGGTTAACTTATGAAAAACAGGAGTATTTTAACATGTGCTATACTGGAGCTGGCACATGTTGCTTTCCTTATATTATGAAAACTCTGTGTTATGCCCATGGGTGTTAATATTAGTCTGATAAGCGATAAACATTAACAGATACATGGAAACACAAGGGCAGGGGAGAGTCAAATACTGAGTGTTTTGTAACTTTATCTTGGTGCTCACATCAGAATCACTTGATTAATGGGAACTGGTGACAAAATGTGGTGCAGGGAAATAAAGGGGACCAAGTTTTTTCCAAATTTGACACTTCCTAGGCAAGCATTCTCCCTCCCACTCAATAATAAATATTCCTTTTAAAACAATATTTGAAGTTTGAGTTATTTAAATGCAGTAGAAATTAAAATGGCTTGATATAATCAGCATGAAACTTTGAAATGTCATCCAACCCAATTTGGTGGCAATTATTAATTCAATACTTTTACTTTGGACTTATGCGAGGGAAAGCTTTTGCAAACTCAGGCTCCTATACGGAGGGGAAAACATCCTTGATTTCCATGTACTCAAACATTTCCAGGTCTTCCTGCATCTCCCCTGAAGCCAGCTGTAGATACACACAGGTTTCTCCTATCCATTCCCATCCAGTGCAAGCTCAGCCAGGTAGAAAGCTGAAACACAGTCACACTCAGCTCATTTTTGTGCAAAGCAGATAGCTCCTGGCCTTTCATCCATCTGAAAGTTCTTATGCCTGTAGTAGCACACCTCCCTTTGGGTTTAAATTATGTAGCAGCCATTCTGCTTTCTCTCTGAAGATATCATGCTGTTACAGTTTCTCCTCTTACTGCATCTTCATTTCTAATCTGCTCGCTGGACATGGTGTTTATCATTACACTTGCTTCAATTAGCAAAATTTATCAGGGTGCATCTCTTGTTGGTACATACTGATCAATAAATACGATAATGTCCAACAAGCCTGAGCTAATGCTTCTAAAAGGATATACCTGTGTCTGCCAGCTTCATAAAAAAAAAAAAAAAAGTCTCTTGGTAGATGCTCAGTGATTTTATTTCAAAGGACAAAGGTCTGCTAGTAAAACTGTGCACTAGGGTTTTTTCTTCATTCTTCTCACAGAAATTTGATTAAGAAAAACCTGCAAATGGGAATACACCCTGGTTTTGATTGCATTGTAGCTGGTTGGGAATACCATCCCTTTGACTCCATAGCACAAAAAAAAAAGGGTGGGTGGTTTGATGGTCTCGGTCCGCAGTCTGGCTTCTATCAGACTGTGGCTGGTGGCCACATCAAGAGAGACTTTGATCTACTTTCCTGAAGAGAGGGGAACAATTCTGTTTTGCTTAAAACTGAAGTCGGAAGAGGGAGGCAGCAGGAATGAAGCCAACAGCTGAGGCTGAAAAAAGAGGAAGGAGAAGAGATGCGGGTGTCTTTCAGCTGGGCCTCTGAGTCATTGCATGCAGCCCTCTCTGTGACTAGCCATCCTCCCTGTGAGGAGTTGCTGGTCAGAAATCAGATTGCCCCAGTACCTGCATGGGGCAACTCATCATCAGGGAAAATCAGCCCCAAGGGCAAGACTGTACTCTTAGTTATCCCCATTTACTACTTTGGGCTTTCAAGCACCACAAACATCCGCTCTGTGGTCTATCTGTTAAGGAAAAGGTACAGATAACACCAGTAAAGCATGTGTAATGTCTGTGAGACTGATACTGCAAGGGCTTAATAACCCCACTGACTGCCTCTCCCTGTCCTATATGGCAGGTAACCCAAAGCCTCTAGCATGTGTTTCCTTTACCCTCATGAGCAAACGCATGTCCTACTCACTTCATCCACCCAGCTCCTGACATGAGACGTTGCAATCTTATCACACGGCACCAGCCACACCACACCCTTTTCTCTCCCTACCTTCGGTAAGCCCTTTACTTACTTCCAAGGCTCAGAGGACCAGTGCCACAATTACACCTTTTTCACAGGAATAACTTTTGTATAAGCTCTTTCCACCAGCAGCAGCAGCTTGGCAACTAATACACAGGCCTTTCTAGGAGCAGGACTCACCCCTGACCTGAGCTTGCTGGCCCATTTTGAAGCAGGGCTGAGAATGAAGCCACTTGTAGAGTCAAAGCAACTCTCACCCCCCTCCCACCCAGATCAAACCAAAGCCACTTTCACTGACTGACAAAGTAGAAATTACTCATCAAACCAACATCATCCTGAAAAGCACCTTAAAAACTATTTACTCAGTTGATTTGCAGCTGTGAAATTAGCTCACAGGTGACACACTGCTTGTTCTGCCTGTGTCTTGGAGAGTGATTTGCTTGGTGCTTTGCTCTTTAAGGTGTCTGAGGGATAAATAATTTGCTTTCCACCCTGCCTGTTTCACCTCCCTGAGACCCAGTGTTTCCGGTCTCTGATTTGCAAGCAGGGCTGGCTAGCTCACCTGGTCATTGCCTCCACCGAGCAAGGGGTGCAGCTGTGCCTCTTGCACATGGGTGCTTTAAGGCAAATCCCCAGCCAGTGGCAGTTTGCATAGGGCTGTAAGCTGACACCTCAGGAAACAACAGAAAAATGTCTCAGAGGCATCTGTGTCCAGAGACTAAGGCTTTACCATCCATTCTGTAGCAGTCCCAAGGGAGCTCAGTCCTGGCTCTGGCAATCTTCTGGAGAGATCTCTGGGCTTCACGTTTTCCTTTCCCACTAGGTCACCATTACACTGCACTTGTCCTACCAGCTCTTGTGATGTAGAGGTTTGTCCCTGAATGCACCCAGCCCAGCTTCACAAACCCCATCTTGCCTTTCCCTGCACCCAATGTCTGCTTTCACCTGGGAGAGGAATTGCATCCCTGGGCTCAGCACCACAGGCTGCTGAGAATGCTGGCTGTGCAGCTCAGAAACACAGAAAAAATGGGGTGAGAAGGGACCTCAGGAGGTCAACGGCTCAAACCCTTGCACCCAAGAGAGCAATTCTGCCTCATTAATCTGAATTCTGCTCGGTGGCACAGCCAAAAATATCTTGAAATCCATATTAACTTCTAACTTGATTAAGGCTTGTTCTTATAAAATAAAAGGTTTAACATTATTGGGGAGGGCAGTTTCAGAGTACTTAATTGCGGGAATAAGGTGTTTTTTGGTTTAAAGTGATGTTAACATTTCTTTAATTTAAATGTCTGTCATAGGTACACTGTTTTGTAACCCGTAAGTCACATGCTGTACAATGGGAATAGTAAAAAGAAGGGCTGGAAGGCATCTCAAAAAAGTTCCCAACACCTGTTGCAGGTAGGCTTACCTCCATCTAAACCTTTCCTGATTACCATCTAATCTGCTTCCCAAAAAATCTCTGGTGATCTTCCCGTGTAATTCATTCCATCTGTCTTTCAGTCGAAGGTGCTTGTCTAGATTAAAGCCTAAATTTCCACTCTATTCACGCTCATTAAGAACTTGTTAAGCAACCATTTGCCAGGAATAATTTAAGCAAAATTTCCTCCAGCCGTAGGGCAGAACTTCTTTTGCAATATGTAAGTAGCTCGGCTGCGGGCTATTTGCTTTTTATTTATTTATTTTCCCATAAAATAGTCTATTTCATGTCTTTTTTGATTTGTGCTAGCTTTGTAATCACCTCCCTTGGCGATGTGGGTAGCTCTCATCCTCCGCTGCTCCTCCTTCTGCCCGTCTCTTTCCAGCCCTTCGAGCAGTGAAGTCTTTGAGTGGGTTTAACCCCTCCTCAGCCACCCCCGCCGCCCGGGGCTGTACAGTGCCGACCACCGACAGTCATCGTAACTGGCACTCTGCTTGATCGATCGCGGCGTGACAGCAGGTAAAATCGCGATGGGACGCCTGGGTGGGATTACAAGCCCTGGGGTAGAGGAGAAGTCCGTGGAGGTAAGGAAGAGAAAGCGAGGGGAAAAAACAACCCCAAACAAAAAGCCTTACCGCGATTTAAAATGGTCTATTATGAATCAAAACCCTCCCAGACTAACTACCCCAAAAGCAACAGTGGCTGTGCCCGGAGAAGTGCCGTTTCTCGGTGCCGTCAGAGGGCGATGCCGCTAGGTCTGGGGTGCAGGGTCGGCTCAGGCGACCACGCGGCTCCGGCCAGTAACGGGTACATTTCTCCTCGGGTTTCTCCGAGCCGAGCTGACGGCGCAGCCCTCTGGAAGGGGCGGGACCGGTGAGGGGCGGTGGCGAGGGAAGGCAGGCTCCGTCGGTGATGCCCAGGGCGGCGGGAGGGAGCCGTGCTTCTTGGCGGGCGCGGGGCGGTGGCCCCGGAGGTGAGCCGGGACGGGGAGAGGGGGGTCTGAGGGTCGCAGCCGGGCTGCGGGGACAGCGCTTCGGTGTGGGACGCGGGTCAGGGGTTAGCCGTCAGCCGGAGCTGGGTGGCTTCGTGCTCCGGAGCGTCTCGGAAAAAACTTTCCACAGCAAACTTTTCTTGTGAGGAACGTGTCCTCGGCTACCATCCGCCCTGCGGGCAGCCCTCGGGTGTAGGCTGGAGCCGAGCAGCCCCTGAGACGGCGGCTGCCGTGGAAGGGCGCGGCGCGGCCTGGGCAGCTCCTGGCCGGCCCCATGCGGTCGCCGTGCCCGGACGAAGCTCCGCACGTAGCGGATCCTATGGGCCCGGCAGACGAGGAGGTCCTCCCGAGGTGTGGGGAAGGTGTTTCGGCTGAAGGCGGTTGAAGGAGACCTTCCCTCTAATCCCCGGGGCCACGACTTTGTGAGGGGTTGTGCGCGGGTATCACTGTCAGAGGGAGCTGGCGAAGGTGTGGGTGAACATAGGAGCCGCGGGGAAGGACGTACAGTGCCTATCTGTGCTGTAGAGTGGAAGGACTCCACAAACTCTGAAACCGTGGGTCCTGGTGAATGGCAGCAGCACAGTGGGGGGACGAAGAGAAAAGGGTTGGGTGGAGAAACAGGGAATTCCTCTCTGTCAGTGGCAACAGGCTGGCTTGGGTGAGAGGGTGAAAAGACATCATAACTGGTGACAGAGGTGAGTGCAGCTAGTTGTCCCGTTCCTGGGCAGATGTGTCCTGCATGTGTGGGAGTCTAAGTGGATCTTTCTTCTTTGGGCATTATCCCTATTAGCAGTAGAGCTGTAGAAGTACTGGCTGTAGTGAGAGGTAGAAGAAAGCCCCAGGGAAAGAGGCATGAGAAAATGCATAATTCCTGCAACTGTAGTAACCAAAAACTAGCAATGCTGCTGACAGAAGGAGAGTTTATAAGGTTTGGCAAAGATAGAAAAACTATCCTAGTTATTGTTTCTTAGTGCCTGAGAGTTTGCTCAGAATAGACTGGATGTTTCTTAAACCTGATTAAACCCTCTATCTACTGCTGAGCTTCAATGGTTTTCCACTAATATTCATGGCTTTTATTGCTGTGGAAGTCAGAGGAGCAAATCTTACAGAGCTCAAAATTCAGCTTTTTTTTTTTGGTTCTTGTAGAAATTCAAGCAGCATTTCTAGGCACATGTGTCACCGTCAGAAGCACTGACTAGGCAGTCATATGTGAAGCCTTCTTTTTTGTTTGAGTGCCCTTCATTTGACAACAAAAGATATCAGTGATCCTCGAGGACCAGAAGGCGTGCTGTTGGGGTGAATAGCAGTCTGCCTGCCATGGATTAGTTTTAGGTGTGTATAGTTTATGGAGAAGCTGGTAGCAGTGCCCAAAGTTTTCCTTATCACAGGATATCTTTTGTCTCTCAACGCATTGGTTGTCTCCATCTGTGTGTCTCTAATAAGGTTTTTCCCGCTCAGGGGTATAATGGGACCAAGTTCAGTAGTTGTCCAATTTGTCATTACCACAGAACTAAGTTTTGGTGATGCTAAAAGGATGCAGCCTCCTGGCTGCCTGTTACTGCACCTCTCAATGCCCTTATTTGTGTTTGTCTCACCTTGCAGCGGAGCAAAACCAGTTCCAGGAGCTAAACCAGTAAAAAAATCAAATCCTTCAGTGGAACTAGCTTTTTGGTGCTCTGTCTTTCAGGGCTAGATGTAGTAAGGTCAGAGGAGCATCAAAGAAGATTTTCTGAGTGAGACTGTTTTAGGTGCAGCTGGGCACAAGAACTCCACAGCTGCTCACTTACTGTCCTCACCTGCTATGGTGTGATGGGAAAGAGAAAAAAAAAAAAAAAAAACCCCCGAAACTGCAGGCCTCATGGAAATCCCCAAGCACAGGGAGGTCTCACTTGCCACTTAATGTCCCAGGCAAAGCAGGCATCACTTCTTGACTTAGGAAGGAAACAAAACTTCATCTGCCACCAACTAAAAACATGATAAAAAGAAAAACAACACAGAGTGGGAAGATGATGAAAGGCCCAACCAGCTCTTTAGGACTACCTTCCCCCTACTCCTCACCTCCTCCCAGACCCAGAGATCTGTTTTTTTTGCTCAGGGGGGGCAGGGAAATAGGTGTTTCAGTCAGTCCTTTCCCAATGGCTCCTGCCATTTGTCTCTCCTCTAGGAAGATGGACTCCTCACCAGTCTTCCCTGCTCTAGTGCAGAGTCCCTCATGCACCCAGCAGCCCTGCACAGGCTTTTCTGACATGCATTCACCCCAAGGGCTGCAGCTCTTCTCCACCTCCTGTGTGAGTCTGCTCTGGCCCTAAGCCCTGTGCCATGGCTGCTTCCTTACACAGTCTCTTGTCACTCCCGCTGCCACGGAGTCCTCCTGGAGCTATGACTGACTACTAGTCTCACTGATGGGTCACAGAGTGACAGCTGCTATCTTGCAGTGGGCTGCAGATGGGGTCTGTGGTCTGATGCTCCTCTTCTCTTACTTCTTCACTGACTGCAGTCCACGTGGTAACCTTCATCTCACTCCTTCCATCTCCTACACTCTGCAGATTTCCCTTCTTAAATAGTGATGGCAGAGGTGCCAGATTGGCCCATCTGGGCTGGAGGTGAGTCCAACTCTGAGCCAGGTGGAAGTTTTGAGAACTTATGGGTGCCACTGCTGCAGCCCTATTCCCCTGTTACTAAGTGAAAAAGCAGGTCCACATAAACCCAGCACATTGAGGAGGAAGAGAGCTGGGCCACTTGCTTTAGCAACAATTAGCCTTGGTTATGTTGTGTCATCAGTGGATACTTTGGCACAAAGTAATTATGAGTAGTTATGCTTTCATCTTACTTTCCCTGCATTGTTTGGTCATTAGTATAGAGAGAAGCCACTGTCTGCCAGTCATAGTTACCATATAAATACATACAAATGTGCCTGTTCCATACAGAGAGGAGAGACCAAATGAGCAGTGTATGGTGCTGGATATATCTTGCTATCAGCCCTGTTGTGTTTTGAATGATGTTCCAGTATGTGATGGCAGGAGAGATTGGGGACACTCTTGTCTTTACTGGCAACGCCTCAGTAAATCAATGTAGATGTATTATCATTTAGCTCCCTAAGGGTTGCGCTTCCCATGCTTGTTAAAAGCTTGGATTGTGTCTTCTGGCTTTGAAATCCCTTTCTCTGCTGTCATTTGGGGTTGGGTATTTTCACAGGCACTCCTGAGCAAACAAAGACTTTAAAACTCCTTATGTTGCTGGGTCACTCAGATCCCAGAACAGATTCACAAATCTGATACTTTCACTGAGAAATGGGTGATGTGTTACCAACTCATTTTTTTGCTCACTTCTTCGCTTGTCTCCACTAGCTTTTACAATTGTCTTAAACTGGGTCTGGGAACTGCCCAGTAGCTTAAATGAGGTCTGGTGGGACTTCAGATTACGGCATGATGACTATGTGAGTGGAGGACTAAGTATAATAATGTTAATATTTAAATTTCTCTGTTAAAAAGAAAAGTGGTCACACTATTATGTTTTTGTATAGTTGCACAAAACCTCCCATCTGAGCAAGATGCATGGGTTAATATTTTCTGATCTTCAATATGTTCAGCGGGTCTGTCGAATAGGAAAGTGCTTCTTCCGTATTTGAAGGAGGAAGGTTGTGTTAGAGGCAGAAAAACCCCTGAGATTCTTGAAGAGATTTAGACATTGGTTTCACTCTAATTTCAAGTCAGAGATGAGATTTTATGCTTTAGTTTAAAGTTCCTTGACCTGTAAGAAATGGGTTCTAGAACAGCAGCATGAACAGAAATCCCCTGAATCCATGTGGTGTCTGCCAACTTGCCTCTCCAGTGTCTCTCTGGATTTCAAAAACAGGGAAAGAAAGTGTTGTCCAAATGAGAGGAAGGAAAAAACACTACACATTGGCCTAATTATTAAGCTTGAAGTGTTTACTGATTAGTATGCTCTGGTAGACTGTGTCTCTTCACTTGTTAATGTTGCTGGATTCCTGGTGACACCTCCCTATAGAAGGTGATGGTGTTTCCAGCACTTTTGTTTTACAAGTTCTGCTGTGCAGCCTGTGCATGAGCTTGTGGGCAGCAGTAATACTGGTAATTAACAGGATTTGCTCACTTCCTGACCAGGCTATTCTGAGTGACTGTTCTCACTGACTTCCGTACTCTTGCAGTCTCTTTGTGTGCGCATATCCTCCCAAAGAGCTGCTTCTTTTCTAGTCATGTGCCAGCATTTTCTTGAGCTGTGAAGATTAAAATGCTGTTTACTGAAATTTTATACACAGTTTCCAGCCCTATTGTACAATGAGTGTGCATGGCTTTCTACAAATAGGCAGTAATAGGAAACTACTATTTGAAAGCTGTTGGTGGCAAAGAACTATATCAGTTTTCTAGCTAATCTACTGCTAGCATCTGTCCCTTTTGTCTTTGTCCTTTCCATCACCTTTCTGCAGCCAAATTCTACCTTCTATTTTAAGTGTTAATGAGAGATTTATGTGGCTAAAAACTGTGAGATATAGAAACTGCAGTTTTCAGTTAAAGAAAATCCAAATGCTAAGCTCTCAACAAACTGTTGGGAAACTTTTCCTGATAGGTTGCTGGATAAGATGCTCCTGTACTGTTTTAGGAGAGTTACTGTTCTGACTATGTATTGTGTCTGGAGGTTTTGCCAGCCTTTCTCTACCCAGGTCTGTCCAGAAATGTTCCTGCTGCCCTTGGTGTCCCACAGTGAACTTGGTGTCTTTCTTTGCTCTGCCACACTTGTCACTTTGCTTGATGATGAAGCCCTTCAACACTCCATCCCACAGGGACCTTGGTTTAGCACAAGGGAGCCCAGAACCCTGACACTACACAGTGTTACCCCAGCACTACATAGGAGCCACTGGGAAATGAAGGGCTGGCCAGGCACTCCCTGACCCATGCCAGACCCCATGAGCCAAGTGGGGCAGCCCTGGGTGCCGTGGGCTCAGCCAGGAGCCCCACAAGGCCCAGCTATGGGGCAAGGCAGCTCTAGAGTCAGTCTGTAAGGCAAGGTCAACATTAATGGGATATGGGGTGGGATATAGGCATGGCCCCAGTGTCAGGGGCAAGAGTCCCAGCCTAAAAGCCCTCTCCATGTTTTTCTGCTTCTTCCTAGTTCCTTGCCTCCAACCCAACTGCCTTGTACAGCATTTTCTCCTCTGTTGAGCAATTTTGTCTTCTGTCCTGCCTCACAGCTCAGGGATTCTGGGTTGGTGATGCTTGCTGTTGTCATCCCTGATTCCTGAAGCTGTCCTATGTAGTCGCTGCTCCTCAGCATCTCCTGTACTGGGCTCAAGGGCCATGACAGAGTGGAGAGGAAGGTGTGGAGCAGAACAACCTGGGGAAAGATCTACATGCGAAAAGGGAGTGAAGGGGCTGTGGCCCAGCATAATGGAGGGATGGAAATAAAAAAAAAAAAAAATGAGGGGTCTGCTTCTAGTTACTGAAGGACATTTTGAGTTGGGAGGCAGGTTATGGCTCCCACATCACTGGGATGTTGTTCTCTGCAGCTGGGAAAGCTGGTGCAATACCCAGCGCTGGGGGCTTTGCAGTACGTTCTGCTGTTGTGTCTGTCAGAGGCAAGTGAATCTTATCACTTCATGAAATAGGCATTGATAGATTTTGACTTGTGCTCAAGAAGCTTCACTAAGAAATACTCAGGATCATTTGAGATCCTTGCAAGGACATGTGAAATCTTATGTTTCAATAAAGAATCTGAAGACTAGCAACAGCTTTTCGTAAAATTAGGAAGAAAATTAATCTTGCTGGGGCTTTTTGGGTAACCTCAGGTATCTGTGAGTGGGTGAGGAGCAGATATCTACAGAGGTCCCTCCCAACCCATACCCCAAACCTTAGTCATCTTGCTGCAGAGATGCTACTCACACCACAGAGTTTCCTGGAAGCCTTTGGGAAAGCTGCAAGTCAGAAATGACGCTTCCCTTTCAGCCCTGTATTTATTTGAACAGTTTGGCCTGGTATTCATGTGAGCAGGCAGTTGTGATTTTGATCAGAGAAATCTCTGCTCTTGATTGAGTAGCTGAATTCTCTGTGTGAATTCTGTATGGAGCATCAATAGCATTGAGTGTTAAAAGGAGTGCATGCAGGGAAGTTACATATGATCCCTTGGTTGAGCCAAGTGCAAACAGCATATTATCATGAAGCATGCAGAAGTGAACAGAATCAAATGTATTATCTCTTGATATTTCTTATGTATTAGTATTAGGGGAAGCCTTAATAAGCAAGAAAGTTTAACTTAGGTTCAGGCTGTGTAAAAAGTCAAGGCATTTTAAATGTGTTAACTATGGTAGCTGGTGTACACTTTGGAAAGGCCACTTGACTATGGCTATGTGAATGGCTTCTTACAAACTGACCTGCATCTGCTTTGCAGAATCATTTTGGTTGAAAAAGACCTTGAAGATCATGGAGTCTGACTGTTAACCTACTTCCATATGATCTTTAGCATGGGGACAGAAACAAAAAGCACAGGTCCAAGCGTGACTCCTTTGTCCACCTTTCTGCTGCAGGCTGCCTTATTCCAAGTGCTTTAGAGACCACTCCTGAGTGTAACTCTCCACAGCACATAGTAACAGTTGGGAGTATCACATCCAATGTAGTGTTCTTGGCAAATGTGCTGAAGTGGGAAGAGTGAAAGGGTAAAAGCAGGAGGGATAGTGCAGGACAGTGTCTTATACAATCTTTCGACTGCAAGATGCCACACACTTTGTGTTGACGATTCGTGTGGTCTGCAGTTCTATTTTTCTCTTAATTTGTTCTTGAAAGCTTTGCAAGCTTTGACTTTTGTTGTGCTCGAAAGTAAGGAAATACTTATCTGTAGCTGCTCTGGAACACAGTGACTGGGAATCGATTTATATAAACTTTCAGCAGCTTTTTTTGTTTGTTGTACTTAAAGGTGCCTTAAAGCCAAATGTATTTGTGGAATTATGCCCACTGGTTATTCCAAATTCCCTTAGCTCTTACTATATTTAATTTTGATACACCAAATGTTACTTAAAATTCCTCCTTGACAATTCTCTTTTGATACAAGTTTGAGATTTTAAGGTTTTATGTATTTTCTTGTGACTTAGGTTTCCAGTGGCTTTTAGAGGAAAGCTGTAGATTATAAGAAATGTTAATGTTGTTTTTGCAGGAATAGAGCCAAAGATATTAAGACAAAGAATTTCTACCATTATCTGTTTCTTTGTAGTGTCAACCAGATGACTAATGAGTCTTAAATCTTAATACTGTGGGGGTATGGGTGATGAGATACAAGAACCAGGCATCCCCTGAGGGGATTGTAGGTGCCTCAGGAAGTTGTAAATCTTGGAGTACCTAATCAATGCTGAAACAAGGGAGGGACCTTTCGAATATTTTACCTATCAGGTGTGCCTACTAGCTAGGACACCCACTCTTGCAAGAATGCTTGATAAAAGTGCTTCACTGCAGAGTCTGACCTGAGTCTTTCTCGAGAAAATTTGTTTTGTTTCTTACAAGATTCACCCTTCAATACACTTGTTCATGGCTTTCCAAGAAAAACAAAAGCAAGGGCTAAAACCTGTTGTAGGAGAGGAATAGAATTATGGATTTGACCTTCCTCATGAAGAAGCAGCAAAAATACTCTGAGTCTTTTCTAACATTAATCTAGTAAAACATCCTGGATGCAATATTAGCTCTGTCACCCTTACAGGAAAGAAGTTTTTCCTTAAGTTTAGGTGGAACTTTTTGTGTTCCAGTTTTTGTCCATTACCCCTTATCCTATCACTTGACACTACAGAAAAAAGTGTTGCCCCATCCTCTTAACATACACCTTTTAAATATGCCTTTTTAAATGTAACGTATTAACAATGACCCCCCTTGTCTCCTCCAGGCTGAACATCCTCAGATCCCACAGCCTTTCCTCATAGGAAAGATGCAGGTATCTGGCAGCATATGAAGGGTATTTTGTGAAGTGGATGTTGTGATTGATGCTGGGATGTGACACAACTTCTTCCACAGAAAGTACTATACTAAAGGTACTTAAAAATAACAAGCAAGTTTGTTCCTTGGTGTGTACACCACAGTAAATGAGCTGAACCGATCTGTCCCCTGCCCTGTGGGAAAGTGCAACCTGGTTTCTGTGAGGGAGAGCCTGACTCTTGTGGCTTTGCTGCTGTGTCATCTCTGTCTCCTCCCAGCAAAGTCTTAAAGCGCCTCTTTCTGACAGGATCAGGAAACTCCCTTGCTTAGAGCTTATTATTGTTTGTTTTGCTTTTTAGACACAAAGAACCTATAAAGAAAATTAAGGAAGTGCAACTGCCTGTTTGCATTGGTGTGGCAGTCATTTCTGGGCTTGTGTTTGTTTCCTCTTGCTTTGTTTCCTCAACCCAAATTACTAGGTGGGACTTCAGTGATGCATCACCATCAGCTATCTTGTAGCTTCAGATAGGATTTCAGCAGACTCCATAGGAAGAAGGGAAGCTTTTTTTGTAGCTCTATAGGTGCTTGCACAGCCGTGGAGGAGGTGTGGTTCCCCTGGTGCTTTCACTGTTGTTGTTTAAACAGCTGTTGTAATCTACTGCACCTGTTTTACTGCCTGAGATAGTTCTCTCCTGTTAACCTCTGTATACCTTTAAAATAAATCAAATAGGGACCTTGCTCTTTCCTTGCTGTTGATCAGGGAGAAATGTTGAGAGAGCATTTGTGCTCTTTTACCTGTTCCCCCTCAAACTTGTGCTTCATTCGAGTTATTCTGTGGAAGCTAAACTATCAGAAAAGCTTCATGTTTATTTTGCAGGTGAAATTTTCTGCCTCAGATACCTGAGGGAATCCTCCTTTTGTTGGAAACTTCTTAGGTTGGCATCATGGTTTAGCAAGGAGCAGCTTTTGCTTGGTAACAGGGGGAGGGGGTTCCCCTGGCTCCTGGGTTCAGACCCACCTCCGGCCAAGATGGGCCAATCTGGTACCTCTGCGATCACTATTTAGGGATGGGAATTTTAAGTGCTTGCAGGAGGTGTAAGAGTGATACAAGATGGAGGCGACCACGTGGACTTCACAGTCAGAGAAGGAGGAAAGAAGGAAGGAGGAGCACTAGACCAGAGACCCCTCTGCAAGCTGTAGCAAGAATGCAGGCTGTACCCCTGCAACCCATGCAGGGCCATGGCAGGACTGAGAGCTACCAGCAGCTCAGTGTGAGTGCACCCGGATGGATGAGGGACTGTGTGGGGAGGTGGCCATGGTGCAGGCCGTACTGGAGAGCCTGCATGCCGCAGAGCAAACCCACAAGAGAGGCAGAAAGGAGCTGCAGCTTTTGGGATAAATGCATGTCGGAGCAGCCCATGCAGGGCTACTGTGTGTGTTAGGTACCCAGTGGACTTGCAGGGAGGACTGGTGTGGAGCCCACCTGCCCTGAGGTGAGAAAAATGGCAGAAGCTATGGGGAATCGAATGACTGAAACCCCTACTCCTTACCCCCCGGGCCGTTCAAGGTGGGGGGAGGAGGTTAAAACACCAGGATCAGGACTCTGAGCCCAGGAAGAGGGAAGGAGTGAGGAGAAGGTAGTCTTAAAGGGCTGGTCGGATTCTTCATTGTTGTACCACTCTGTGTTGTTTTATGTTTGTTATGTTTTTGGTTTTAAGGTTATATTATAAAGTATCATAAAGGGAACTTTTGGGAGCAGATGTTGCCACAAAGGGAAATAAATATATGCGTCATTCATGAAGTCAGTAACTTTGGCCATCAGACTTGTTTTTTAAGCAGTTTCATTTGCACTAAATAGTGAAGTACAGGTTTCTAGAGAAGGGCCAGCACCAGTCAGTTACAGGTGTTCATAAATTATTATCTTTGAACAAGTTGTGCAGACAAAAGCCATAGAGTAGATGCAGTTTTATTTGCAAACCATTATATCCTGGCTGTAAAATATTCATTGTGGGACAGAGCTGGAGTAAACTTTTGCCATTGATGCGCTCTTCCGGTGAGGTGGAGATGCATAGCCAGTTCTTTTTCTCCCTCATCCCAAATTATTTGCTGGGTTAGTATTACCAGCCTCACAGTAACTATACTGTGTATACCAGGTGTGGTGTGCTTTTAAAAAAAAATCTCACTCTTCTTCCTTCCAGATGTGAGTGGAGCAATAGAGACTAAAGAGATGGGGGGAAGATAGCAAGGTCTTGCCATTTCTTGCGACTATATGAAAGAAAAGTGTGTGTTAGCCTCTTACAGTCCAAAGGAAAGCAGAGAGTATGGAGGGGAAGGGCAGCAGACCATGACATGGCTGTTCCCAGGCACAACTGTGCCCAATGCTACCGGCCGAGTGATTTGTCATTGCCTATAGGTAGAGTAGAAGTGCTCCAAAGAGGGCTCTCTGAAAGACTGAAGAAGTGTTGAAAAATCATAGGATGATAAGGCTTTTGTTCAAATGCAGGAAAAAAGAATATAGAGAAAAAAATCTCATCAGAGACTTTTTCTGTTTTTTTCCAACTGAGGAATGATTGATCTGAAATGGAAAATTCTATTCTGTTGTGAAGCTGACCCGTAGCTATCTGTAGTAGGCATAATGTAGTTCTTTATTACATTCTGCACATTTTTTGTTTGTCTCAAAGAACTCTGTTTTTATTGTTGGATTGTATTGATTTTATTTCTTTTAAATTTTGTAAACTTTTATGAAAAGTGAAACAAATTAAAGCAGAAAAGACACTAAAATGTTTTGCATCTTTCAGGCATCTTTCTTTAAAGAGTATATTCCTCGTGAAACCTTAGTGGGATGGGTTTTTTCCTGTTAAGAGCCTGGCACTGCCTGTGAAGCAGGCATTGACACGTTGATGGCAGCACCCTTTGCTTAGACTCTACATTGACACACCTTACTTCAGGCAGTTAAAAAGTGTTGGACTTTATGGGAGATAAACTCAGGTGAACTACTCATCTGTTTGCTGCAACGTATCTCTTTATGATTAAATCTACACTTTGGACTTCAGAGATCTAAACTTGGGGATTGTCAAGGACAGTCACACTAGATTCAGAAAAAACAGAAACAGCACTATATGTCCCAGCTCAACTGCCTGACGGGAGGATATATAGGTGCCCCACTTCATTTGAGCGTACTGCTAGAGAAGGTCTGGCTCTGTGGGTAGAATGGCAGGGAGGAAGAGAGAGACTGTATCTTTTAAAAACAACAGTAGACTGAAGTCTTAGCAATCATAATGTTCAACTCTTTCACAAAGTGTACTTTTAAATGGTGAAAGAAGGTAAAACTATGGGTTTTTTTTAAAGGAAGGCATTGAGTACTTTAGAGGCTTAAATATAAAATTAAGAACATGATCAAGAGCAGAGATGCTGTGTGACAGAACATAATAAACACCACCATGTTGCTGAACTTTGTAGCAAATACAAGACTAAAGAATAAATGGAAGGGAAACAACTACCATTCTGTGGTTCTGGGACAGAAAGAAATAATAGCACTGAGTTCTCAGTTTTGGGGAAGCCTGGCAGGTGGTTCCCCTCTGGGGAAACAAAACACCTCAGAAGCAGTTGTCTCCTTCACTTTCGGGGTCATTAGTATGGCAGCAAACTGGAGGACAAGAGAGAATCTAAAATCCTGTTGTCTAGGATTCTTCCTGTATGTGTCTGATTTGAAAGCAATGGACTGATGAAGATAAAATGGAATAAATCCTGTATTTCCTTGCAAGTAGCAAGCACAGTATGCATCCGGAGAAGTAAGGGTCAGTCTTGGTTTGTGATGAATGGAGAGGTTTCACCATATTTTGGGTTTGAAGGAGATTAATCTTTGCTAGAGAACAGTGCATCATACCAGATCCAGCAGCCTGAGAGAGGAGAGACTACTACTGTTCCATATCCACACAGTGGTGGGGCTGAAGATGTATTCAGCAGGCACACACACACAAAGCACACATATACCCTACATATATATGTATATTTATGTGGCTGGCCGCACAAGTCACAGGTAGACACTTGGACCACTCACATGACCATAGACAGTACCAACAGCTTTATTCTGCTCTGGCTGAACAGAAGTCCACCAGTGAGAATATACATAGTCATATGTACAAGATGGATCCCTCCAGCAGCTAGGTTTAGACTTTCTGCCCAGCAACTGCCCCCAGAGTCCAATCACCCCTGTTGCTAGCACCTGGCACCTGGATGTACAAGTCCCCAAGGCTGCAGACTTGCTCCAGCTGCTGGTACAGTCAAATACACACACAGTTGACCAGGACTTTCCATATCCTATAGCTGACCCTCCTGTAATCTTGCACACAGGTGCTCTCAAACTCAGAACCGGCCCATCAGGATATACTCACTCTCCAAGCTCCCATGCCACTTTGCATACTTCAGGCTGGTCCACTTGATGGTGGTTCTTCCAAAGGTGATCTGAGATCCAGCCTGCCTGTACTCTTTTGGGCTTGGGCAGATGGCCCTTTGAAGGGCTGATGGCCCTTGGGATAAGCTCGAGGGTAGTCTGGCAGAGTATATTTGGGGTACCCCTCCTGGCATTGTCCCTCTGAGGTTTTTGTGCATGTGCAGATGAGCTTTGTCGTATAATGTCACAACCTGAACATGGACTGTGGAGCCCTGTGGGCACTGTAGCAGCATGGAGGATCCAGGATGTTTTTTTAAAGATGACCTATGGGCATAATTCAAGCATGCTGGCATGAAGGAGAGTTCATCAAGTGGCTCTTCCTTAGTGGTGTCCTGAGGCTTCTGGTATATTGCCTTCCCTGCCAATGTCTTTTTCTTCTTTCCTTCCCTTCAGATCACGACGATTGTCTTGGGAAAGCAGGCTCTGATGGGAGCGAGAATTCTCAGGAAGCCCAACTGCCTGCTAAAACTGACGAGGGTGATGTTGAGCCACAAGTTTGGGGCTCTGGTTATCCTCACCTTTAAGTTCATGTCCTTTGCCTCC
The DNA here is from genome assembly GCF_028858725.1 of Colius striatus. Taxonomy (NCBI): domain Eukaryota; kingdom Metazoa; phylum Chordata; class Aves; order Coliiformes; family Coliidae; genus Colius; species Colius striatus. The sequence continues at coordinate 134,167,714 of NC_084759.1, forward strand.
ATCATATTGTACTGGAGAATCACGGAGGACCCTAAGAGCAGAGGCCAGGTCTACAGCTCGCCTGGTGAAATCCACTGCACTCACTCTGTGCCTTCTCCTCCCCATGCTGCTGCCGATGGGCCCCCCACTTCCTCGGGGGATGTGTTTTTTGTGGAGACATCAGAGAGAATTAATCCCAGTTACCTGTTCACATGCTCTGTGGAGTCAGCAGCCAGGACACATCCAGGGACAAAGATTGTGGTGCTCATGAAAGGCTTGGCAAATGGGAATGCCTCATTACCCAACCACTGGGGCTTCTCATTGCTGAGCTGCTTCCCCAATGTGGAAATCCGACACCTGGACTTGCCAGAGCTTTTCTCTGAAACACCCCTGGCTAAGTGGTACTTGCAGGCTCAGCAGCGCTGGGAGCCTTATTTCTTACCTGTCCTCTCTGATGCCTGCAGAATTGCCATAATGTGGAAATTTGGTGGCATCTACCTGGACACAGACTTTATTGTACTTAAGAGCTTAAAGAATCTCACCAATGCACTCGGTATCCAGTCCAAATATGTACTGAATGGGGCCTTTCTGTCATTTAAGCCCAAACACAAGTTCATGGAGCTTTGCATGCAGGACTTTGTGGATAACTACAACAGCTGGATCTGGGGGCACCAGGGCCCACAGCTGCTAACACGTGTCTTCAAGAAGTGGTGCTCTATCAGGAGTCTTCAGAGCAGTATGAGCTGTAAAGGAGTGAGTGCTCTGCCTCGTGAGGCTTTTTATCCCATTCGATGGCAGGACTGGAAGAAGTACTTTGAAGTGGTCAGCTCTTCAGAGCTTCACCACCTCTTTAATAATACCTATGCAGTACATGTGTGGAACAAGAAGAGCCAAGGGACAAGGCTAGAGATCACGTCCCAGGCTTTGCTGGCTCAGCTGTATTCTCACTTCTGCCCTGCCACATACCAAATTATGAGGCAGGACTATAAACAGCAGTGATTCCAGGGCTCACTGAGAGATGTTGCCCAGGGAGCCCACAACTTTCCAAGTGTTCCATCACAAATGAACTTTCTTTTGAAGTGGTGAGAGTTGAGGATAAAAGCCATTTATTTGCAGGGTGTAGGTGGAGCCTGTTCATTTTAGGTGATGTCTGTGCAGCTCTTTGTCTTGACTTTAACTGCCTCAAAACAGAGAAGGACGAAAGAGCTAAACCAAGTTCTTTTCCTTTTCATTCCCTTCTAGTCTGATGCCTTTGTGGAGGAGACTTTCTCATGTTTGCTTTGAGCAGAGAACAGGATGCTGCAGACTTGACATAGATAGACATCTATGACATCAAAGACTTGGAATTTTATTGCAAATCAGAACACGAAGATCTGAGACCAGCTTATTATTTGGAAGGAACTCTTGAGTATTGATGACTTATTTTATAGTAGTGGCAAATTAACACCCTGAGATGAGCTCATTGAAGTCACGCCTTAAATTGCACCTGATGCAGGAAGAGCTGAACTATTTTTTACATTGAGTTTTTCCCTGTGACCAAATGTCCTTAAACTGCATTTAAGATGCACCAGATCTCTCAGCGCTTGAACAGATCCTAAAGGAAAGACATGATATTTCCAAGATTACAGAGAGCTTTATAGAGAACCTGTATTGTCTAAATTCAAGTCCACTTATGAGTCTTTTGTGATGGAACTCTTCAAGTAGCTTGGAGTGCTCCTGCAATTCACTATCCAGGAGTAGGGGAAAGCTTTAGTCTTCTTCCTGAGCATCTACTTGAACTGCAATGGAGAAAATTAATGTATCTCTCACAAGGTGCTGTTGTGCCTTTGAGGGCTCTCACCACAGAGAACAAGCTGTGAGAGAAAACTCGTCCCTCATCGTGGTGGCTGTAAGGACATATTGATGCTGTCACAGTTCTTGTCAGAAAACAATGGAGAAAGATCAGTAAGAAACAAGAATAACATGGAGGAGGTCATCATTGTTACACCTGGTTCAACCACACTCTAAAGGGGATTGCTGACCCACATGAGCTTGGCACGTTAATGCACGTGAGCAGAGCATTGGCCATTCCTCTCCTATGCTACTCAAAGACTGTGATCTCGCTGTAAAATCTTTTCTGCCTCCATTGAACCTCCTCTTCGTACAACTAAGAACAGCAGAGGGATAGTTCAATGGTGCCTTTGATGACCATGAGTCAATCAGATTTTCAATGTCACCTGACCCCAAAGTGACAGCTCATTCACATGGTGCTTCCTGCAAGTCTTTTGAATGTGACTCAAATTATTTCTAGATCTGTAGTTGTCTGAAGCCTCTTCTGTTTCCCAGGTCAATAATAAGCAATGTGAAATTTGCTCTCTGTTTCTCTCAGGTTTATTTATCTCTTCTTTGATGGCAAAAATGAGATACAAATTGACCATCACTCCTACAAAACAGTTCCCTGTCTCTCAGGGAATGTGACCATGGGAGCTTAAGGAGTGTACATGTACTTTGGGTGTGTTTTTTTCTTTGTTGCTTGGTTTTGGATTTTGGATTTTTTTTTTTTATTCTGAGCTGCCCAGTGTTGATTGGAGGTCAGTGGTACTTTGAATGAAAACTACTTCCCTGTATGTTGGGCAGGGTGTGAGGTTGGTGCACAAGTAGCTACTCTGGAGCTACTGTGGAGACATCTCCACTGGACACTGGAGATGTCCAGTGACTGGCACCACATGTGTGTGTATAGTGCTGCCTCTTTTTTCTGTCCAGATTTATAATAAATCCTGGAACCATTCAGGATTTTGAATGTCTGCAATTCTCCCAACACTGATCATCTTTAAGAACAAAGACTTTCTAGGGAAACAGCAGATCTGTATGACTATATAAGCATTCTTCAACACGCTAAGTGGTATAAATATATGCTATTTTCACTCCCTTCTCTCACTCTCATAACTCTGGGGTTTTTTTCCACTGCTTTCTTTAGAAGCAGCTGCAAAATTATCAGCCCTAGCTTGCTGTGTGGTCAATGAGGCATGGCATCTCCTTCCTTCTGATTTGGGGCCTCTGGGCTAAACAAGAGAAATTACTGTGAGCTAGGAGCCCCTACCAGAGATAGTAAAATGGTGGTTGGTGATCACAAGGACATAATAGAGGACTCTACTGTGGCAATACCATGAACTGATGATGGGAGTGTTTGGAAACCCATTGCTTGATGTACCACTGCTTATTCTAAAAAAGTGCTTTTTTTGATAAGTGGAATGGTTTTTGTTGTTGTTTTTCTTATTTTTTTCCTGTAGAGTCAATGTTCAGAGATTTAAGGAGTGAATCAAACTGAAGCAGTCTTTGGCCTTTTTTTTCTCTTTGCCTTGTGAAAGAAAAATAAACAGAGTTTTTATTATTACTTCTCTCTGCTAAGATGTTCCCTTTTGTTCTGTGAGGCATTAGTGACAGGTCTGAGCAATCTGTTAGTTATTGTGTAGAAGAGGATTTTATAGTTGTGTCCAGAAGTGACTGATTAAAATTAGGAGTGTGGAATGAACATGAGACAAGGTGAGCATATGCACAAGTGGAAGGAAGGCTCTGTGGACTATGACTACATGCCATCTTTGGGACTCAAGCGGAGGGAATGGAGGAAAGTAGAGTGTGTGGAACTGATTCCTAATCCAACTAGGTATTGCTCCATCATTCATGACCTGCAACGTATCTGAAACAAGACATTTTAGACTCATTCTAAAGGTCTGGATGTTATGGTATAGAAAACTTCATGAGAAATTGTGTTGTTTTTCCTCTGGATCATGTGCTATAGCCTCCCATAGTAGTTGACAGTGTCTGTGCTCTTGTAGACTTAAAAATGGAAAGCTTGTGCTGCAGCCATTCATTTTCCCACTTGCCTTTTAGAGCCTGATCTAAAGACAGTGGAGTCCAGGGGAGCATTTTGAGAGGCAGTGAAAGGACTGGTGTGCAGAGGAGTTTTATTTGGATTCTTTGAGTCAAGAGCCAGGAGAATCAATTTTCTCTCAAGATGTAAAGTAGTTTCCTGTGCTTTCTTCTTTGCTGGTATGCAGTTGAGGATGATGGGAAGTAGTGAGAAGGCACTAGCTGTTTTGTTGCCCTATCTCCTTTGTCCTTGAGTTCATGAAAAGTAGCTGGTACAGAGGTGTGCAGTACATCAAAGAGAAAAGACAGGGGTGGAGTTTAGAGATGTAGAATTGGACAGTGCAACAGAGGAGGAGCACAGAAAGATTACTAGGGTAATCCTGGACCTAGTCTCCTTACAGGAGATAGAATGATGATTATTTTCTCTGTGTTTGAGAGCTCTCCTATGCTGGGAGCTCTTGTGTTGGGGGAATCTGGGATGCTTTTTTTTTTTCTCTGTTGCTCTTTTCCCTGTTTATTCTCCCTCCTCTCAAAATGGGTAGTCCAGGAAGGCTGTGGTGCAAAGAAGATTAAGAGCTCTTATTGGAGGACAGTGCAGCTACCTGCCTTAGTTGTATATATGTTGGAAGGTGAGATCTGCTAAGGGCTGGTTTCTCCTCAGCAGGAGAAAAGAGGAAAAAACAAAGCTTTTCATGTGCTCTGTTGGGCTATGCCATTTGTGAACACCAGCACTGTGCTCTTTCATGTGTAATTCAGGCTCATCTCTCTCAAATATTTGTGACCATTCCTTGTGTACACATGGCTTATGGCCGCTTGGGTGTCTGGTGTCATGCAGTCGTGCCTAGAACTCAGATGAATCGACATAGTCCAGAAGAGAAAACTACAGGAGGAAGTCACTTCATCTGCACCTTGGCATTACAGCCCAAGCTGAGATCTTGACTTCTGAGTTTGTCTGCAGTGATGGAGCCAAATTGCAGCTACCATGGCTCTGCAGTATGTTGACAGAAGTACAAGAGGTAAAGAAAATACTCTTTAAAAAGTAGCATCTGTGTCCAAGTGGAAAATCAGGTAAGTGCATAAGGTTTGGCAAGTTAAAGATGAAAATACTGTAAGACTATAGAAAATGTTTGAAAAACAATTCCGAAAAGATATTAAAGCCACCAACCTTGGGTTTTTTTTTTCCCAACTGCAGAAGGAACAGGGAACTGGCTAGAGAGGCAGAATATCAGTAGGAGGTAAGAGATTGAAAGGGAGTTCAGAGATCAGTTGAAGCAACCAAAATTAATTTCTGCATCTGGCTTCAGGTAAGAGAAAATTTGAGATGTTTCTCTGTGCTGTTATCCCTCCTTGTGGGAGGAGTCTCTTTGCACATCACCATGTCCATGGAATGCATGTCAGGACAGATGATGGAACCTGATGGATAGTATACATGAACACTGGCTGATGTTGCTGTGAGATGGCTCTTTATTACGCTTGAAAGGTCATAAGAAATCGGGCAAGTGGAAGGAAGCAGAAGTCAGTCATATCTTGCTTATCTTCGAGATGTGCAAGGAACAGGATCAAAGGAAATACAGGCCAATCAGTGTCACTTGAACCCTGGGAAGGTGATAAGGCAAATAGTCCTGAAAGTAAATCACAAGCATTAAGGACAAGAAGATGATTAGGAGAAACTAGTATAACATAGTAGTAACTAGTAGTATGCTCAAAGGATCTGTGCTGGGGCTAGTACCATTTAACATCTTATTAATGACCTTGATGATTATGATGAGATGGAGAGCAACCTCAACAAGATTGCAGTTGATGCAGAACTGGGAGGAGTGCTTGACACAAAAGATGATTGAGCTGCCTCTTAGAGCAACCTCAACAAGCCAGAGAAATGAGCCAAGAAGAATCTCATGAAGTTCAACAGAGAGAGATGTAAACGGTGAAGAATAACTATGCATTTGTGGACAACAAGTTGAACAGGAACCAACAGTGTGCCTTGGAAGCAAAGTTGGCCAACTGCAGAGCATTGCCTGCAAGGTCAAGGAAAGTGAGTGCATAACTGGCTGTCTGATGACGGGATGAGCAGTGGATGTCATATACCTTGACATCAGCAAGGCTTTTGACACTGTCTTCCACAACATCCTCATCAGAAAGCTCAAGCAGTGTGGCTTGGATGAGTGGACAGTGAGGTGGATCGAGAGCTGGCTGAATCACAGAGCCCAGAGGACGGTGATCAATGGCACAGAGTTGAGTTGGAGGCCTGTGGCCAGTGGACTTCACCAGGGATCGATTCTGGGGCCAGTCTTGTTCAACATCTTCATCAACGACCTGGAGGAGGGGACAGAGTATACCCTCAGCAAGTTCACTGATGACACCAAACTGGGAGGACTGGCTGATTCCCCAGAAGGCTGTGCTGCCATTCAGCGGGATCTCAACCAGCTTGAGAGTTGGGCAGAGAGGAACCTCATGAGGTTCAACAAGGACAAGTGCAGAGTCCTGCATCTTGGAAGGAACAACCCCTTGCACCAGTACAGGCTGGGGATCGAACTGCTGAAGAGCAGCTTTGCAGAGAGAGACCTGGGAGTCCTGATTGATAATAAATTAAATATGAGCCAGCCATGTGCCCTCATGGCCAAGAAGGCCAATGGCATTCTGGGATGCATCAAGAAGAGTGGCCAGCAGGTCAAGGGAGGTTCTTCTCCCTCTCTCCTCTGCCCTGGTGAGGCCTCATCTGGAGTCCTGTGTCTAGTTCTGGGCTCAGCTCAAGAAGGACATGGAACTGCTGGAGAGAGTCCAGCACAGGGCCACCAAGATGATCAAGGGTATAGAACGTCTTTCATACGAGGAAAGGCTGCGGGAACTGGGGCTGTTTAGTCTAGAGAAGAGGAGATTGAGGAGTGATCTTATGAACATTTATAAATATCTAAAGGATGGGTGTCAGGAGGTTGTGACATCCCTCTTTTCTATAGTAGATAGTAACAGGACAAGGGGTAATGGGATGAAGGTGGAACATAAAAAGTTCCACTTAAACATAAGAAAAAACTATTTCACCGTGAGAGTGATGGAGCAGTGGAACAGGCTGCCCAGGGGGGTTGTGGAGTCTCCTCTTTGGAGGTCTTCAAGACCTGCCTGGACATGTTCCTATGCGACCTGATCTAGGTGACCCTGCTTCTGCAGGGCGGTTGGACTAGGTGATCTCTAAAGGTCCCTTCCAATCCCTACCATTTTATGATTCTATGAAAGCAATCCTTCCCTGATACTCAGTAGCGACAAGACACCTCTGGACTGCTGAGTCTGGGCTCCACAGTGAAAGCAAGATATGGACATATTGGAGCAAGTGCACAAAGGGCCACTGAGACTTAAGCACGTGCGATATGAAGAAAGGCTGGGAGAGGTCTTGTCATCTTTTGTCTTGGAGAAGAGCAGGCTTGGGGACTGTCTTGTCTAAGTGGATAAATACCTGATTGGAGATAGGTCGACTAAAGAGGACAAGCTCAACTCTTTGCAATCCAGGGACAGGGTGAGACACTGTGTGCAGGAATTGAAATGTGGGGAAATGAGAATGAAAGAAACAGTGGTGAAACACTGAAAGAGAATGTCAAGAGACCTTGTGGAGCCTGTCCTTGGGCAAGGTGAGAGGCCAAGAGGATACGATCCTGAGCAACGTGCTGTCGGTGACTATGTCCTTGGCAGCAGGGACACTGGACAAACGGTCTGCAGAGGTACCAACACCATCCCTTCTGTGATTCTGTGACTAGATAGGTTGTGACCTGAGGCGCTTCATCAATGAAAGGGCTGGGAGTAGCTGCCATTGAACTCATGGACAAGGAGGAACTCAAGCTTAAAGCTTAAAGTGTAGTGAAAAGGGTTTTTCTTTTCATTCTATATTTTTTCCTTATTTTTTTTTCTGATTTGTTCCTAATGAGACGGGTTTTTCACAGCAGACACGTGATTCGCCAGCTGTGTGACGCTTCTTTCAGACACTGTATTGGCTGCCTGTATGGTGTCACATCCTCCCTGATTTGCATATTATCTCCATGTGTCATGATTCCAACCATTTCTGCCCAGTAGAAGGAAGTGCCAGGCCATAGAGTTAGAGATGCCTGTGAGAGAGGCAGTAAGCTCTTGAAATCTCATCCAGCTGAGCAGCGGTTTCTGTGGTGTCTTAAAAACCGGGACAGGTGAGTAGCGTTTGTGGTTTCAGAGGAAGGTAGAGAGCCAGATTTCCGTGCCTGTTACGTGCAAGAATGAACTCTGTCCCCTGGAGCCTGTCTGTGCTTTGTCTTCTACAGCTTACCAGACTAAAAATGATTTACAGGATTCAGCCAGCTGGGGTGTGGAGGGAGGGGGAAATAGGTATGTAACTAGATGAGTGGGGTATTTAGTCCTGCCTGTAATACCCACAGCACATGCTGTCATTTCTGTGCAGGAGAAGACAATGTTCTGGGAATGCAGAGCTGAGGATTTGTGTATTGGCTACCTCTCCTCTGTCCCCAGAGCCCCAGTGTCCTGTGGGGAGCGGTGGCTCTGTGATGTTAGATGCGGAAACCTCCCAGTGCAGGTTCCAAGTAATTTTCTGGCTACAAGGAGGGATTATTATATGACCCATTGGCAGTGATCACCGGTGGCTGACAAATGAGGTGTGCCAACTGGTTTCTCTGCCTTTTTCCCTGTCTGGTTACAGCTTAAAGCTTTTGCTGTTTCCTGAATCTCTGTGTTGTGGAACATGGGGGTTTGGATTTGGAGCTGGAGCAGAAGGAGACAGGAGAAGTGCCACATCCTTCTCCCTGCTTCCTCCTCAGTAGGAAGACAATACAGAGGAGCCAGGAGACTGTTTCAGAAGTGACCAAAGGGCATAATTTAAGCATGCTGCCCTGAGGTAAAGGAAGGAGAGCCCTGCTGTGGCGCAGGACTGTCACAAGGCTTGTGGCCTGGTGCCTTGCCTGTCAGTGTCTTTTCTTTCTTTCCTCCTCTTCAGATCGCAGCAGGCTCCGACAGGAGCAGGACTGGCAGTGATGTCCAACTGCCTGCCCAAACGAACTACACTGGAGCTCAGCCAGAGACTGAAAACTCTGTTTGTCCTCACCATTCTGTTTGTGTCCATTGTCTCTGTCATGTTCTACTGGAGAACAGGGCAGGATACTAAAGGACAGGTCTACAGCTTGCCTAGTCAAAACGGGTCTGCTCAGCTTTTACTTCACCTTCCCCACGCCACTGCCGGTGGGCCTTCCCTTTCCCCAGGGGATGTGTTTTTTGTGGAGACGTCAGAGAGAACTAACCCCAGTTACCTGTTCACGTGCTCTGTGGAGTCAGCAGCCAGGATGCACCCAGGGACAAGGATTGTGGTGCTCATGAAAGGCTTGGCAAATGGGAATGCCTCGTTACCCAAACACTGGGCATTCTCATTACTGAGCAGCTTGCCTAATGTGGAATTCCAGACACTCAACCTGACAGAGCTTTTCTCTAGAACACCTCTGGCTAAGTGGTACTTTCAGACTCAGCAGCGCCCAGGGCCTTATTTCTTAGCTCATCTTTCTGATGCCTGCAGAATTACCATAATGTGGAAATTTGGTGGCATCTATCTGGACACAGACTTTATTGTACTTAAGAACTTAAAGAACCTCACCAACGCACTCGGTATCCAGTCTCAGAATGAACTGAATGGGGCCTTTCTGTCCTTCGAACCCAAACATGAGTTCATGGAGCTTTGCTTACAGGACTTTGCAGATAACTACAAAGGCTGGATATGGGCACATCAGGGCCCACTGCTGCTAACACGTGTCTTCAAGAAGTGGTGCTCCATCAGTGAGATCCAGAACGGTATGAACTGCAAAGGCGTGAGTGCTCTTGCCCCAGAAGCCATGTATCCTGTTCCCTGGCGGAACTGGAAGAAGCTATTTGAAACCATCAGCTCCTTGGAGCTTCAGAAGCTTCTTAAGAACACGTATGCAGTGCACGTGTGGAACAAACTGAGCCACGGCACAAGGCTAGAGATCACATCCCAGGCTTTGCTGGCTCAGCTGTATTCTCAGTTCTGCCCTGCCACATACACAAGGATGAAGAATGATTTCAAAGAGCAGTCGGGGCATGCAATGTGACCCGTGGGCCCTTGGCTGCAGGGAAGTTCCTGAAGCTGAAGGAAACTGGCTGCCTTTTACCTTTTACAGAGTTGGTTTCTAGCCCACAGAGCAGATATTCTGTGTGACAGTTCAGTGATTTTGTAGCAGTTCTGATACCTGTCTCAGATCCTCCACGCTTTCAAAGTACCGCCGGACCTGAGTTTGGACTCTTGTTCTTCAGTAGCCCTGGATGCTGCAGGGAAGAGTGAACTTGTTCATCAGTTGCTCCTCTCTTGCTGCTCTCTCCCTCAGTGAGCAAGGCCTGAAAAGCCTCTGGTGTAGTTCCAGCTGCTGTAGGAACCCTTGGCTTTCCTCTGTAATGGTTCTGAATCTGTAAATAAATGCCAGCCCATACTGTTGAACACGGTTCAGAGGAGCTTAGGACCATGTTCCCTGGGTGGTAAAGATTCTTCTTTCTGGTTCTTCTGAATATGTGTCAATTGTTTGAAGAAAAGGAAAACCTTTTAAATCCCTGTGTGGCTCAGTGTAAAGTTTTTCTTGCTTTCCAAAGGTACAGTATTACAACTGATCTTGTGTAGTGTTCTACAGTGAGAGACTGACTTTTCTGTTCCTCTTTGGAAAAAGAAGTAGCCACGAGCAATTGAGTTACCAGCGTGGGAAATGCTGAAAGTATCGATAACAAAACTCTCCTGTCAAGCCACGGCTTGAAGGCGGAAGTGTCTTTGTCTAAACGGCATGTTTACAGCACCTGAGGAACATATTTAAGATAGCACTGGTAGTAAAACAGGTGGTGGCTGTCAGTGATTATATTGCACGTCCTTGTGGTTTAATTGTCCCTTACTGTTTCATAGGTAAAATAACATGCAACCCCCCAGTAATGCAGCTCAGATGGCATTTACACCAGCCCTTTTCCCGCCTCTAGAATCACACTTTTCATGACTAAATTGTTCAGTAGGTACTCGTACACTACAGGTATGATACCTTGATGGATGTCAGAATTTCTTTCTCTCTGTTCCTGACATAGAACTCTCACTGCACTTGGCAGCTATACCTGGGGGCAGCTCTGCTCCCACAGAGAGCACAGATACTGCCAGCCTAGTAGGACCAACATCAGCACACAGATGCGTCACAGTGCTGAATGTCAGCAGGAACTGGTAGCTTTCCAGATGTAACTTTTTTCTTTTTATTTTAACAACCATTCTTTATTCTCTCTGCAAAAAGCTACTCTGTGAGCTCACTTTGCATTTTGTTGTACCGTTGACAGAATTCTGGAGAGCATAACTGGTGGGAATGGTTCCTGATTAAAAAAAGCCCATCAGCAGCATATGAACATAACACATTTTGGCTTGGGTAACCATTTTAGTCAGGTGCATCTCCCGTGTCCATCCCCTGTAGCAGACATGGAGCCTTCCTCCTGGGTGCTGCTTCCCTCTGTGCCTTTCTTTCCTCTGTTCAGCGGCTCACTGCGCATGCTACTCCTTCACAACAAGCTCTGCAACTGATTGGTGGTGTTAGTAGGTGAGAAGACGAAGCCTCCACCATCTTTATGTTCATTTTTCATCTACAGAAAACAAAGCACAATGGAAGGAAATACCTTGTTTGGGCATTGCACGAATCCAAGTATAACTGCTATGTGAGACGGTTGTTAGATTGCAACGTCTGGCTGTGCAACTGGTGCTACTTCTTTTTCAAGAAGGGAAAAAAGGCATCGCCTCTGCTTCTGGTCAGCAGCCCCACAGGAATATGGAAGGCTTTTTTGAGAAGCAAGAGGAGGCTGGAGGGCCTCAGGCTGGTGCTCTTTGTAGAAAGTGGATAAGAAGCCTAATCTTGATTTTCTATATCCTTTCCTGTGGTACAGCTGTAGTCTTTTGGGTGGCACAACATGAAGCATGAGGGAGATAAGTCATCACAGCCATGGCAGCCACAGCCAAAGAGAAAGCAGGAAAAGGCAAAACCGTCCTACCCATGGGCTGGTGGGCTCCTGCAGCTGGCCTGGCTGAGGCGGAGCCTGTGAGCAGGCCATGGCCAGCCAGGGCTGTCATGGGGAGGAGGAGGGTGAGGAGGAAGGGGATATGCTCCAGAGAGCAGGGAAGGGACTGTCAGCAGGGTTCAGCTGAGGTGCTAGAAGGGAGAGTGCTGTGGTTGAAGCCCAGCCAGTAGCCAAGTGCCCCGCAGCTGCTCACCTACACCTCCCTCTCTAGGTGGGAATGGGGAGGAGAAGTGGAAGGAAGTGGTGAACCCTGGTGTGCTGAGAGAAGGAGGACAGTGTAATAGGAGAACGCAAAGAGAGAAGACACAGCGTAACAGCAGCAAAGGACTGGCCAAGGCAACGGTGCGCGGTACCATGTCTCACGCCCAGTGCCTGATCCTCAGTCCTGACAGAACAGCCACAGCTGAACAGCTGCCAGTCCCCACAGCAGCACCTATGGAGCGTGACATCAGTGTGGTGTCCATAGTCTGGCCATAGCCACGGCCCTGGCAGTGGCCGGTGAAAATTAACCCCTGGGACAGAGTGTCAGGGCCTGCTGCCTCTCCTCAGCGGTTGCTACCGGTGGGAGGGGCATTGAGGTGGCACCTGTGTGGCAGCAGAGATCTGTGGAAGGTGGCTGCCACCTTCTCCCATTGAGGACTTTGCCAGTCTCTCCTCAAGCTTCTTCTGCTCAGCTTCCTAGACCAGGTAAAGTGGATCGAGCCTGGCTGTCCCTCCTCCTGCCTCCCAAGCCACAGCGGCCCTGGACCAGGGCCTTGTGCAGGGGCAGTGCTGGACTGGGGCAGCATCTGAGGGTTGGTGACGGAACCTTCCAGAAGGCTCTATGCAGCAGGGGCTGGGCCCCCCTTCTGGGCACTGTTGGGACAACCGTGTGCATTTTGTTGGGCTGTGCCTTGTTCCCTGTGTTTCTGGGCCGGGGCCAAAAAAAACCCCTCTCTGGGAGATCTCTTGCTCACGTGGGCTAGTTTCCCTCCCTCCTCCCACCTGCCCAGTCCTTTGCTGTGGTGCTTAGAGAGCACAGCTAGAGCTGTATTGACAAGAGCAATCTCACTCTGTTACATGAATGTGACCAAATCCTGCCCCTTCCACTTACAGGATGGTGCTGCTGAGATTTAGGCAGCTTCTTGGGTGTGTGATTAGAGGTTATTTCCTTGGTTGGTTTTTTGCTGGCTGGGGATAGTCCCTGTGCTATGAGCAGCCCTTGGCCAGACAACTCTGATCTCTTGGGAATCTCTGACCCCTATCTGCATTATAGGGAAATACTATTTATCTTAAAGTCTGTCTCAAGTCCTGTGGTTCAGCTGTGAGAAATTCTGATTGATTTATGGCTTTACTTTTGATTTTTAATTTTTTCTCTCTTGTTTTTTTCACATTTATTTTTTTTCTTCTGTCCTTTTTTTTTTTTAAAGAGTATTACTTTGAGGCAAAAATCTGTGTACCTGTACCAATGTCAATTGTTGAGTGAAATGTAGCCTATTTGCCTTATATTATCCTTGTGTACATGAAGTCTTTTCAGTGAAAGCAGCTAGTGCACACCAGAATATGTTTTAGATTATTTTAGCCATGAGAGATTGTTTCCTGCAGACCTTTTCCCCATTCCTTTCCAAACTGCTACTTGATGGGCATGTCAATTTTCACCTTCCAGTACTACAGAGTATGATGTAAGCTGCAAGCGGGCCTGGACCTTTTGGCCAGAGGACTCTATGCAGCAGTCCCTTTATGAACAAGTTGCTCAGTTGAGTCATCCATTGGCATGTTGCTTTATGGTCATTTCATTGTGGGATCATTTGCTGGAGCGAAGTGTGTTCCCTGCTTCATCTTTCACTCTCTGATGTGATCCTGCCATCCCTTCCTTACTATGTGATTCCTGAGTTACAGAACCAGAGAATGGTAGGGGTGTGAAGGGACCTTTAGAGATCATGTAGTCTAGCCCCGTGTTGTGTCTTGCTCACCAAGACACAAGTCAGTGCACTACTGTTTCTGATGCTGGGAATTGCTTTTTCCAGCCATATGGTGCAGAAAGAACCTGCTATTACCAGGGCTCAGGCTGAGATTAAAAACTAGAATGGGCAACTCTGAAGTTAAGGACAAGGGCACTGGCTCAGCCTGCATAAACTACACAGCCTCTTTCTACCTGGGAAGTGAGGAGCACAGCACCTAATGGTTAACATGGAGTTCTGGGTTAACTCTTGTGCCATTTCAGGGCTTGGACCACTATGACTTCAGCTGGACCATCACCCAAACGCAAGCTCGAAATGGTTCCTAGGAAATTTTAAAGCCCAGGTGAAAATTATTGCTCACAACCAAAGAGATTAGACTTAAACTACCAATCTATCATTTTGGTCCATTTTTAGCCACCCCAATCAGTCCCAGAAATCCAGAAGGGTAAGAAAATAGCAAGGGGCTCCAGGGTGAGTCTGAAATTGAGCTCTGACTTGCTGTCTTAGCCTTGTGAGGCAGCTCATAACAGCCCAATCTCCAGCTGGTGCCAGGGTATTCCTTTTTCCTTGAATTCCTGCTGCATGCTTGTGAGCAGAGCTTTGTCTGTGCTGCTGTCACTAACAAGCACATTTGCTCTGCCTGCTCCTGGCATAGTATGGCATGCCTTGCCTTGCTACTAAACATTAAGCTAAAGGTGCAAACAGCCTTATCATAAAAGGACACAGATCTCTGATGGTATGTTAGCCTTGTAACTACTACTAAGTGCCTTTGCATGTCAGCCCATCAATCCCTGCTGTATCTGTACATATTCAAAATGGAAGTTTTTCAGAAGCAGACAAACAATACAATACACCAAGTCTAGCATTGGATTTCCTAGAATCATAGATTTTTTTCAGCTGGAAGAGACCTTTAAGGTCATTGAGTCCAGCCTTTGTCCCAGCCCTATCAACCACTAGACCATTTCCCTAAGTGTGACATCCAGCCATCTCTTAAACACCTCCAGGGACGGTGACTCCAGCACCTCCCTAGGCAGCCTGTTCCAATGCCCGACAACCCTTTCAGGAAAGAAATTCCTCCTCATATCCAGCCTGAACCTCTACTGGCACAACTTGAGGCCATTTCCTCTTGTTCTATTGCTTGGTACTAGGGAGAACAGACTGACCCCTGCCTTGCTACGGGTTCCTTTCAGGGAGCTGTAGAGAGCGATAAGGTCTCCCCTGCACCCTCTTTTCTCCAGGCTAAACAGCCCCAGGTCCCTCAGCTATTCCTCACAGGAGACGTGCTACAAATCCTTTCCTAGCTTGACTGCCCACCTCTACAGCCTCTCCAGCACCTCAATGTCTTTCTTATAGAGAGGGGTCCAAAACTGGACACAGTATTCAAGATGCAGCCTCACCAAAGTCAAGTACAGGGAATGATCACCTCCCTCCTCCTGCTGACAACACTGTTCCTGATACAGGCCAGGATGCCAGAGCAGGACCTCCTACAGTAGGTCACACAGGAACTCATCCAGGTGGGATTGAACGTCTCCAGAGAAGGAGACTCAGCAACCCATATGGGCAGCCTGTTCCAGGGATTAAACACAGAAGATGCAGTTCTTATGGCTTGGTCTAATATATCCATTACAATTACAGTACTTGCCCCACCTCAATTGTTTGCGCATGCCTGGTCTGCCATTCTCCTTAGAGTCGGAAGGAGGCGCTCCAGAGCTGTTGCTAAAATGCTAAATGCTAATTCCTAAATGCAAAGGCAATCGCTATCTGGCACCGGTCTTTTCTGTGTCTAACGTGCTGATTAGTCACCCACTGAATGTGGATGTTGTCAAACCTCACATCTTCTACATTTGCTGGTATTTTAAATCTGGAGAAAATAGAGATCTTCAGCTGTTTTCTGGTGGGTCCCCAAAATACTCCAGTCAGGCTACTTGTGATCGGTGGTATTGCTCAAGACCCCTAGCAGCTACCTGGGTATGCAGCATCACCTTGCCAGATTTTTTTTCTCTCTTTTTTGTTTCTGAATTTCTAGTAAATTTGCACACTGTCTGCAGTGTTTCTCTGTTTATATGTCCACATGCTTACTTGAAAGGACATCACTAAACTCAAGAGTACTCCTAAAGACAACTGGGACTGGTGCAATCCCTTCCTCCAAGACTGATCAGATATGTTGCTGTGTTCCAGCTTGATGTACCGTAAAAGTAGCTTTTCAATAGTTTAATGGTACAAGCTGGTTGAAGTTGCACTACAAAGAAAGAAGGGAAGATATATCACAGTGTACTTTGCTTTACCTTGTGAAGCTAGATTTTGGATAGTGTGATATATGTCATGTTCATTACATATTCTGTCTCATCTCATCTGTACCAGATTCTCCAGCCCAGCCCCAGTCTTGATGTCTCTATCACTGGATCCCATGCTAAGAGGTGCAGCTCTCTCCCTTGCTTCCCCAGTGGTGCGTTCCTTAAACTCAGAAAGCTATTTTTGATGCACAGAACTGCAAAAATTATAGTTGAATTGGTCATGAGAGGACACAGCCATTGTTTTAAAATGTTGGCCATGAAATGAACCATCAAAGCAACTTGCTCAGTTTAAGATACAACACTATGGAAGGCTGACCACCCTGAGGAAGAGCCAAATGGGGGAGGAACCTCCTGCATCTGTCCAGGGAAACTTGTGTATTTGAGTAAGCCCCTGCACTGCCTCTACACCAATGCACGCAGCCTGGGGAATAAGCAGGAGGAACTGGAGATGTGGGTGCGGATGTGGGGCTACAACCTCATTGCGGTCACAGAGACGTGGTGGGACAGCTGCCATGACTGGAGCACAGACATGGAGGGTTATGTATTGTTCAGGAAAGACAGACTGACAAGGTGTGGAGGTAGAGTTGTTCTCCATGTGAGGGAGCAATTAATGTGTACTGAATTATGCCTGGGTGGGGATGAGGAGTGGGTAGAGTGCTTATGGGTAAAAATTAATGGGCAAGGCAAGGCAGGTGATACTGTTGTAGGAGTTTGCTACAGGCCACCTGATCAGGAGGAGGAAATGGATGAGGCCTTCTACGTACAGCTGAGAGCTGCCTCATGATCACAGTCTCTGGTCCTCATGGGGGACTTCAATCACCCTGATATTTGCTGGGATAGCCACACAGCCAAGCACACGCAGTCCAGGAGGTTCCTACAGATTGTTGACGACAACTTCCTATCGCAGATGATCGAGGAACCAATGAGGAGAGGTGTGCTACTGGACCTGGTACTGACGAATAAGAAGGGCCTGGTTGGGGATGTGAAGGTTGGAGGCAACCTCGACTGCACCGACCATGAGATGGTAGAGTTCAAGATCCTGTGTAGAAGAGGCAGGACATGAAGCAGGACTGTGACCAGGGATTTCCGGCGAGCCGACTTCGGCCTCTTAAAAGATCTACCTGGACAAATCTCATGGGATATGATTCTAGAAGACAGAAGTGCCCATGAGAGCTGGTCAATCTTCAAGTACCACTTCCTCCAAGCCCAGGATCAGTGTGTCCCAATGTGCAAAAAAGGAGGAAAAGGATGGTAGGAGGTCTCCATGGATGAGCAAGGATCTGCTGGGATAACTCAGGCAGAAAGCAGCCATCTATGAGAGGTAGAAACAGGGGCTGGCTTCTTGGGAAGAGTATAGGAACATTGCTAGGGCATGCAGGGGTGCAACTAGGAAGGCTAGAGCACTTCTAGAATTAAATTTAGACAGGGATGTTAAAGACAGTAATAAGGCATTTTTCAAGTACATCAGCAGCAGAAGGATGACGAGGGGCAATGTGGGCCCTCTGCTAAACACTGAGGGTGCTCTGGTGTCTGAGGATGCAGAGAAGGCCGAAGTACTGAATGCCTTCTTTGCTTCAGTCTTTACAGCCAAGGCCAGCCTTCAGGAAGCCCAGTCCAGTAAGGATAACAGGATGGCCAGGACAGCAGAGGACTTGCCCTGGGTGGAAGAGGTTAAAGACTTGTTGGCCAAACTTAAGGCTCATAAGTCAATGGGTCCTGATGGGATGCATCCTAGAGTGCTGAGGGAGCTGGTTGATGTGATTGCCAAGCCTCTCTCCATCATTTTTGAACAATCATGGAGGACAGGGGAGGTGCCTGAGGACTGGAGAAAGGCCAGTGTCACTACAATCTTCAAAAAGGGCAGGAAGGACAACCTAGGAAACTACAGGCTGGTCAGCCTCAACTCCATCCCTGGAAAAGTGATGGAACAACTCATCCTGAATGTTGTCACTGAACATATGAAGGGAAAGATGGTTATCAGGTGGAATCAACATGGCTTCACCAAGGGGAAAACCTGTTTGACCAACCTGATAGCCTTCTATGAGTGCATAACCGGCTGGCTAGATGACGGGAGAGAAGCGGATGTCATTTAACTTGACTTCAGCGAGGCTTTTGACACTGTCTCCCATAATATCTTCATTAGAATACTCAAGCAGTGTGGGTTGGATTACAAGGGGTAATGGGATGAAGCCCAACATGTTCCAACACAAAAAAGTTCCACTTAAACATAAGAAAAAACTATTTCACTGTGCAGGTGAGGGAGCAGTGGAACAGGCTGCCCAGAGGGGTTGTGGAGTCTCCTTCCTTGGAGGTCTTCAAGACATGCCTCTTTGCTCGACTCAGGGTGCTCCAGTCCCTTTAGGGACAGCAAGAGTAGATGTGAGCATGTGCGCTGATCCAGCAGCATCAGATTGGTTAATTCCTTGTATGGTGGAGTTCCAAGATGATTCATGACAGCAGCCTGTTTTGTTTGCACTATGTTTGATCCTTTTAGTGGTTGGAACAAGAGAAACTTGCTATCATTTAAACATCAGCCTTTACCTCATGCAGTAAGGCATCTCTCTATATTTTACATTTTAGGTTTAGACTGGGGTTTGATTTGTTTGTTTCTCCTTGTGTATTTCCAGCACTGAATCAGCTAGCTATGCTTTTAACTGTAATGAGTAAGGAGAAGAAGATAACAGGCAGTATTTTGCAAATCATGTTGTGTCAGAAAATATGCATTTGCAGGTTCCTTGGTCCATTGAAGAAATTTTTGTGAGATCTGCAAATGTAGCCAGTACTTGTCACACTCTCTGAGGGTCTCAGCACCTGCCTATTTCTGCGTTCCTGTAAGAAGCATTGTCTTCCTCTCACTGGAGTAGTGTTCTCATTGTGGAAGAAGAGTGGCAGACATATCATATCATATCAGCAGAAGGATCAATGCCTGAGTCCAGGACAAGGACCAATGTCCCCAGTGACATCTTCCTCTTATCACTGGGGATCTACACAATGGATGATGCAGGGTCATTCATCGCACCCTAATGCAGGCTACATGAGCAGATAATTGACTGCAGGCATTGGTGCCTATATGGGAATACAGGTTCCTGTACCAAGGACTTTAGAGGTAGGTGAGAGAGAGCGCTGACTGTGAATTCTAGCAAACTTGAGCAGAGCCAAAGCAGTGGTAAAGATTAATCTTGACAGAAAGGGACCTGATGGACTTGTGGACAAGAAGTTGAGCAAGAATCAGCAATGTGCCAGCAGCCTGCTGGGCTGCATTATGTAGAGCATTGCCTGCAAGGTCAAGGAAAGCAATCCTTCCCTGCTACTCAGCAGTGGCAAGATATCTCTGGAGTGCTGGGTCTGGGCTCTGCAGTAGAAGCAAGTTATGGATATAGTGGAGTAAAAGCACAAAGGGCCACTGAGATGAGAAAGGGACTGGAGCACGTGCCATATGAAGAGAGGCTGGAGAGATCTTGTCATTTGTCTTGGAGAAGGGAAGGCTTGGGGGCTATCTTGTCTAAGTGGATAAATAGCTGATTGGAGATGGGTCGGGTAAAGAGGACAAGCTCAACTCTCTTTGCAATCCAGGGACAGGGTGAGACACTGCGTGCAGGAATTGAAATGTGGGGAAATGAGAATGAAAGAAATGATGGTAAAACACTGGAAGAGGTTGTCTAGAGAGCTTGTGGAGCCTCTGTCCTTGGGCAAGGTGAGAAGCCAAGAAAGAGGACACGATCCCGAGCCATGTGCTGTCAGTGATTCTGCCCTGGGCAGGGCGCTGGACAAATGATCTGCAGAGGTGCTTTCCAACCCCAACCCTTCTGTGATTCTGTGACTAGATGGGTTGTGATGACCTGGGGTCTGGGGATCTCCATCGGTGGGAATGGCTGGGAATAGCTTAATGTGCTTTCCACAGAGCTTCCCCAGCATTGGCATCTTTAGGAGTCCATCTGTGGTTCTGCAGTGCTTAAAGGATTTGAGGAGGGGAGAGGGGTCTGGGAAGGTACAGAACAACAGGCCTTATGTTAGACACAGGAACTGCACTAAACCCTAAACTATCGTGGTTGCACGGATAAAGGTGGTATTTTATGAATGTTTGAACATGTCTTCTGTAAGGGAAGGTCAGCTGCCATTGAGCTCAGGGACATGAATGAACGCTGTCATGAAATGAAGGACATCTGAATTTATCAAGATCCTTCAACGAAATCTCTGGCATAAGAGGCAGTATTCTCAAATGGATGAGTAAATTAATTATTTGAAAGAGGGTATGTTCAAAGGAGTATTGAGAGCCCAGGTCCTGAGTTGGGAGGAGGCAGCTCTATGAAACTCTCAGCTGAGTTCTCATGGCAGTCACCCAAGCAGCATGAGCAGTGGGAGTTCTTAGCAAAGGAGTAGAAAACAGCAAAATAGTTTGCTGCCACAGTATAAACCTGAACGTGTGGCAACAATGGTAGTTCAACTTCCTTTTTTTTTTTCCGTTCTGATTTTTCCTAATTCATTGGGTTCTTTGCAGCACAGCTGCATGACCCTTGTATCAGCCACTGTATTAGCTGAACATATGATGTCACATCCTCCTTGATCTGCATGTTTTCTCCATGTGTACAGACTCCATCTTTCATGATTACTTTTCAGAAAAAGGAAGTGCCAGACCATAGTTACAGGCGCTCTCAGAGGCAGTAACCTCTCGAAAACCTTGTCCAGCTGAGCGGTGACTTCTGTGGTGTCTTGAAAACAGGGACAGGTGAGTAGCATTTGCAGTTTCTGTGCAAACGCACTGGCAATTTCAGAGGAAGGTAGAGACAGATTTCCAGTGTTTGTTTTGTGAAATAAGTGGATTGGCTAATGCGGCGTCTAAAATGTCCTCTTACCCGCTACAAAAGCAGAAATGTATTTCTAAATTTATAGAAGTGCAATTGTTGTAGAAGTTGCTCCTCTTACTAAAAATATGCATCTAGCCTTGAAGCTTGCTCACCGTTAGATTAAAGAGGTGATTTCCTGCCTTCTCTACAGCAAAAGCTCGGTCACTTCAAGCCTGTCCGTTCTTTCTCTTCTACAGTTTACCAGGCTAAAAATGATTTACAGGATTCAGCCAGCTGGTGTATGGAGGGAGGGGGAAACAGGTATGTAAGTAGATGAGTGGGGTATTTTGTCCTTCCTGTAATACCCACAGCACATGCTGTCATTTCCGTGCAGGAGAAGACAATGTTCTGGGAATGCAGAGCTCAGGATTTGTGAGCTCTGCATCACAAATATCAGCTGCCTCTCCTCTGTCCCCAAAGCCCCAGTGTCCTGTGGGGAGCGGTGGCTCTGTGCTGTTAGATGTGGAAACCTCCCAGTGCAGGTTCCAAGTCATTTTATGGCTACAAGGAGGGATTATTATATGACCTATTGTCAGTAACCAGTGGTGACTGACAAATGGGGGTGTGCCATCTGGGTTCTTTGTCCTGTTTCCTGCCTGTTTGGTTACAGCTTAACGCTTTTGCTGTTTCCTGAATCTCTGTGTTGTGGAATACGGTGGTTTGCATTTGAAGCTGGAGCAGAGGGAGGCAGGAGAGATCATAGCATTATAGAATCATTTAGGTTGGAAAAGACCCTTAAGATCACTGGGTTCAACTGTTAACCCAAACTGCCAAGCCCACTACTCAATCATGTTACTCAGCACCTTGTCTACATGCCTTTCAAATGTCTCCAGAGATGTTGACTCCACTAGCTTCCTGGGCATTCCAATGCCCGATAACCCTTTTAGTCAATATATTTTTCCTAAAATCCAATCTAAACGTTCCCTGTTGCAACTTGAGGCTGTTTCCTAACTGCCACAATTCTCCTTACTGCTTCTTCATATGCTTTTGCTTATTGACCTTTGTGGTCACAGTAGTGGACCAAAGAGGTGCTGGTTCTGCTGTCCCTCACTTTAGGAAAGGCAAAGGCAGAAATGGTGATGCTAATGCTGATAACATAGTTAGAATTGCTTCACTTCTTGTTGCTGCCTTGTTAATTATATATTCCTCTCCATCTCTTCCTTTTGCAGGATGAAGAAAAGAAGTAAGGTTGGGGTGGAGGGGAGATGGCCTATCCATCACTAAGGTGATACCACTAGGAGATTACAGTCACCATGGCCTCTGTATCCTGGGTTGGTGACAGTTGAGTGAGGCAGCATCATCTACCAGAGGTGGTAGAAGTGAGAACTTAGCAAGGGAGCAGGGTTGAGAAGCAGCCTTGAGACTCTTTTTACCTAGGGAATTCTTGTCCTTATCATCTGTATCTGTCTCCAAAGCTGTTTGTATCAATTCACCTTTCACATCCCTCCATTCTGCTATGATACAATGCCATGAAAAATGAGCTAGGCTCTCTGTAGGGGCAGGTGTTTGATTTTGAAAGGCAGCAACTGCCCGTTCAGCAGTCCATGAGACTGAGGCCTTCTTGATTGGAACTGATAATAGCATTGGGGTTTTAATATTGTGTTTGGTTTTGGGGAAGGACACGTTGTACATCAGAAGAAAAACCTCTCATTATGAGAAAAAGCTATCATCAAGGCAGCAATTTCACACAATGTCTGTTGACAGTGCTCCAGGAACATTCATAAAGGCAATTACTATTTCCTTGTCCCAGGGATTTTTGCATATATAGCTCATCTCCAGAATGACCTGAAATTCTGGAAGATGACATATAAGGTCTCTAATGCTGTTCCCAAAGTTTGTTGTGCACTACCATAAAGGTAAGTCATTTGTGTGTGAAATGCTGTATATCCTTCCAAATACCAAGTACAACTTAGATGGACAGTACACATGCAGAGATATATCAGTCTTGGTTTGTGATATACTGAAAGGAGAGACTCATCCTTATTTTGTGTTTGAAAGAGAGGGATCCAAAGATGAAGTGGGATCTAAGGTCCCTGTGACAATACGGAGAAGCCAGGAGACTGTTTCAGAAGTGACCAAAAGGCACAATTTAAGCATGCTGCCCTGAGGTAAAGGAAGGAGAGCTCCGCTCTGCTGTAGAACTGTCACAAGACTTGTGGCCTGGTGCCTTGCCTGTCAGTGTCTTTTCCTTCTTTCTTTCTCTTCAGATCACAACAGTTGTCTTGAGAGAGCGTGCTCTGATGAAGCAAGATTGACAAGGATGTCCAACTGCCTGCCAAAACTGACCACAGCAGTGATGAGCCACAAGATCAGAGTTCTGTTTATCCTCACCATTTCATTTGTGTCCATTATCTCTGTCCTGTTCTACTGGAAAACTGGGCAAGACATTGAGGGCCAGCTCTACAGCTTGCCTAGACAAAACAGGTGTGCTCAGCTTTTGCCACACCTCGCCCATGCCACTGCTGGTGGGACTCCCCCTTCCTCAGGGGATGTGTTTTTTGTGGAGACATCAGAGAGAACTAACCCCAGTTACTTGTTCATGTGCTCTGTGGAGTCAGCAGCCAGGATGCACCCAGAGACAAGGATTGTGGTGCTCATGAAAGGCTTGGCAAATGGGAATGCCTCGTTACCCAACCACTGGGCATTCTTTTTGCTGAACTGCTTCCCTAATGTAGAATTCCAGACACTCAACCTGACAGAGCTTTTCTCTGGAACACCTCTGGCAAAGTGGTTCTTGCAGGCTCAGCAGCGCTGGGAGCCTTATTTCTTACCTGTCCTCTCTGATGCCTGCAGAATTGCCATAATGTGGAAATTTGGTGGCATCTATCTGGACACAGACTTTATTGTACTTAAGAACTTAAAGAACCTCACCAATGCACTCGGTATGCAATCTCAGAATGTACTGAACGGGGCCTTTCTGTCCTTTGAACCCAAACATGAGTTCATGGAGCTTTGCTTACAGGACTTTGTGGATAATTACAATGGCTGGATCTGGGCACATCAGGGCCCACAGCTGCTAACACGTGTCTTCAAGAAGTGGTGCTCCATCAGTGAGATCCAGAACGGTATGAACTGCAAAGGCGTGAGTGCTCTTGCCCCAGAAGCCATGTATCCTGTTCCCTGGGAGGACTGGAAGAAGCTATTTGAAGCCATCAGCTCCTTGGAGCTTCAGAAGCTTCTTAAGAACACATATGCGGTGCACGTGTGGAACAAACTGAGCCACGGCACAAGGCTAGAGATCACATCCCAGGCTTTGCTGGCTCAGCTGTATTCTCAGTTCTGCCCTGCCACATACACAAGGATGAAGAATGACTACAAAGAGAAGTCAGGGCATACAATGTGACCCATGTGACAGCTCAGTGATTTTGCAGCATTTCTGATACCTGTCTCAGATCCTCCACGCTTTCAAAGTACCGCCAGACCTGAGTTTGGACTCTTGTTCTTCAGTAACCCTGGATGCTGCAGGGAAGAGTGAACTTGTTCATCAGTTGCTCCTCTCTTGCTGCTCTCTCCCTCAGTGAGCAAGGCCTGAAAAGCCTCTGGTGTAGTTCCAGCTGCTGTAGGAACCCTTGGCTTTCTCTCTGTAATGATTCTAAATGTGTAAATAAATGCAAGCCCATGGTGTTGAACACTGTTCAGAGGAGCTTAGGACCATGTTCTCTGGGCGATAAAGATTCTTCTTTCTGATTCTTCTGAATATGTGTCAATTGTTTGAAGAAAAGGAAAACTTTTTAAATCCCTGTGTGGCTCAGTGTAAAGTTTTTCTTGCTTTCCAAAGGTACTGTACTACAACTGATCTTGTCTAGAATTTTCCATTCAACAGTGACAGACTGACTTTTTTTGTCCTTTTCTGAAAAAGAAATAATGAAATGCAGTCACATTACCAGTATGAGAAAAGATCTTTGTTTTGCTGAAGAAATACTTGTGGGATATGTATATGTAGCCAATACTTCTCACAGTCTCCAAGGGTTTCAGCATCTGCTTCCTCTCACTGGGTTATTGTTCACATTGTGGAAGAAGAGGGGTAGGCATGTCCTATCAGCAGCAGGATCAGTGGCCAAGTCCAGGGCTAGGACTTGGCCACTAGGACCAATGTCCCCAGTGACATCTTCCTGTTGTTTCCAATGGTTTCTGCAGTGTCATTCATTTTACTCTAATGCAGGTTACACAAACTGCAGGCATCAGTGCATGTATGGGAACACAGGACTTTTAGAGGTATGTGAGAAAGCTGACTGTGACTTCCAGCAAACTTGGGCAGAGCCAATGCAGTGGCAGATCTGCTGTTGATCTGATATGAATCTGTTGATCTGATGTGAATCTTGATTTGATCTGATTCTCATATGTGAATGTGTTTCCTGCGTGTCTGGGGCATTGTAATTGTAAAAATGCACTTGAATTTATCTTCTTATGAAATGCAAAAAGGAAGTTCTGCTTGTACCAAACCAAAGTCCTTTGTCTGGAAGTCAAATTGTAAACAATGTTTGGTTATTGCTCTTTCAACTATGCAGTAGGTAACAAAAAAGAAGACCATTTTTATCAACTTTAATTTGACCTTTTCCTAAATTCCATTATCTGCTGAAAGGTACAGTGCTGTCATGCATGAAGGAAAGCAGATTTTAAGTTTGATTCAATTTCAGTTTGACTTAATATGAATAACAGTATGTTTATCATTCACTGAGCCATGGCACCCTGTTGATTAAATGTTCCATTGCAGATCAAAAATGAGTCATCAATTTTTATTTTAAATGAGTTGCATAAAACATCAACCTTCTCTGCTGTTCTGTCCTGTGTCCCCCTCCTTCTCGAAAAAAAAAGATGTTTGTTGGCTGATCACTCTAAATTCTAGTCTTCACTACTGGTACTGAGTAGTACTGGATATGCTGTTCCAATGTGGTGTCCGTGGTGGTAAGCAACCATCTGTAGCTCATATTCCTCTGTCTTCACTGTTTCACGTGTGACTCTTCAGATAGCAGGAAAATGACAGTATAAATGGCAAATTCAAACTCTGGGCTGACACCAATAAGTTGCTTCCAATTGGCTTGACCAAGCCCTTCCAGCTGAACTGTATGCTCAAAACTTGGTCATCTTTGTCAGGCTGAAAGCATAAATAAAACAACAGAATAATCTTCAACACAGCTGTGACCAGACAGAATTTCTGACTCCAGATATCTGAGAGCCTTGCAAGATTCAGTCATCATTGCTGTGCCAGTGTACTATAGCTGGAGCACAGCCTTTCCCCTCTCCTCTGGAGCATACATGATCATTTATCTCAGTTAAGTTTCAGCAGTGTTGCAACACCATCACTATTTTTTAAAACAGCTTTTTTCAAAAAAAAACAAACCAGAAGCTGGACTGGAGGGCATGCTAGCTAGTATTTCTTCTGCTTACATACACTAGTTGTGCAAACCTAAGATCTGTTTACCACGCCTTGTTTCTCCAACAAAAACATGTTAAAAGCCACAGGAATAGGGTCTGTAATAAACCAAAGAATAATATATAGATCTTTTATGTGTTTTGAATACTCCAAACTAGCAGAGGTAAAAGGCAAGAAGATCCACAAGCTTGGTTAGGTCAATGTGTGAGCAGGTTTTTTGTCTGGATTTGTCAGGGTTTTTTTTCTTACCTTGCACAAAACCTGCAATGAAATCTAGCCACAAAATCTAAATTTGTATTTGATGATGTAGGTTGATAGTAAATGCCACAGATGCATCAATGCTGCTTATGCAGATTTTAGCAATGCTTCCGACACTGTCTCCCACAACACTCATAGACAAGCTGATGATGTACTGACTAGAAAGGTGGATGATGTAGTAGGCTGAAAAATAGATGAATGTCTGCAGTTGAAGGCCTGTGATTAGGGACACAAAGTGCATCTGGAGACAATTCATCAGTGGTGTACCCCAAGGATCAGTACTGTTAGCATCTGATCAGTAAGTCTTTAAACATCACCTGTGTGGGATAATGAACACCTGATTTAGGCCATATGACGCCATCTTACGGTTCTGTGGGAAACACATGGCACTCAGGCTTATGTGTATCTAGGAACGATACAGAGATTATCATATTATCTGTTAAACATACCTGTCTCCTTCTTTCCTGGCATAGAGCTGGAACCAGATGTCATAGAGCTGATATTTGAAATCAGCAAGGTCTGGCTTTGCTAGGGTTTTTTTAAGCAGATATTCATGAGCTAGCTGAAAGATAAAAAACCAAGAAACATATGCAGTTTTCTTTATAGTTCAGTGTTTTCAGAAACTAATAGATCTGTGTTACTTTCATGACTTCTGTCGCTAAGATAGCATCAAGAAAACAATTGTTTACAGCTATCTCTTCTGGAGTCACTATTTCTGCTACAGCAGTTGATGTCTCATAGTTGTCCAATAAGGAAATAAACGCTATAGAAAAAGAGAAACATACATCATGCTCATCCTGATGAACAGACTGTATGCCTAATCATAGCTGTGATCCAGACATTGGAGAATGCCATCATAAAAAGATGCTGTATAATATACCTTAACAGCCTTTAGAGAAAGACATAACTTTACATGTCAAATTTCATTCACTGTAAGGTGTAGGTCTAGAGGTGACCTAAGGCCAGACCACCTTTTTACAATAAACAACTTGTTACTGAGCTTCATTACTGTCATGGTTTGATATGATAGCCTTTTCTGGTAAAGGGGAAGGGGCTGTAAAGATGGCTCCTGTAAGAAGTTGCTCGCAACTCTCCTCAGCTCAGAGCCAGACCCACTTCTGGGGCTGAGCCAATTAGACACGTCCATGATCACTTTTTAAGAAGCCAGAAGGGGAAGTTTCTTCCTCCATCTTCTTTCCTTCTTCTGCCCCTTCTTTTCCTTCTGGATGGTGGTGGTGCAAGGAGTAGGAACAGTGAGAGAAACAACCATGCAGACTCCAAGGTCAGTGATGAAAGAGAGGAGAAGGTGTGCTGGAGCAGAGACTCCCCTGCATTCTATGGAGAGAACTGGTGAAGCTGAGATTTGTTTTCGTTTCTTTAAAGACCCCGCATCTGCGGTAGAGACTCATTTTGCTAAAGCTGGCCCCAGACCAGGGGCAGCAATTCACTTCATTAAAGGCCCCGATCCAGGGACAGTGACTATGGCTGGAGGAGGCAGTGTCCCCTGGAAGGGACCCAATATCCACAGCTGTAACTGTGGGGAGGAACAGGACAAAGCAGCTCATTAAATTTATGCCCAGAAGAGGCCTTGTCCCGAGAGAGAGGCCTTGTCCCGAGAGAGGGACCCTGCAACTGCAGAAACTGCAACCATGGTGAAGAATTCACGCCAGAGATATTCATCAAGGACTGCATCTCGTGTGAGGGAACCTGTATCAGCAGAAACACCAGGAGTTGCTGCAGCTAAATGTCTTTGCCTAGGCTGTGCAATGACATGACATGTTTACCTTTAGGTTGGTCTGTTAACTTGCTTTTATTTACCAATGCTAATTCCCATGTTTTAATAGGTAAACTATGGCTGATAATTCTCACAGCACAACAAGCTGCCTGTACAGTCAGCAAACCCAGAGGCTATGGGAAAGCAGGTGTTTGGGGATGCAGCTGGCTCAGTAACACCTGTGTGAGCTGA
Organism: Colius striatus; assembly: GCF_028858725.1. Lineage (NCBI taxonomy): Eukaryota > Metazoa > Chordata > Aves > Coliiformes > Coliidae > Colius > Colius striatus. Next base: position 134,196,273 of record NC_084759.1, read on the forward strand.
GGAGCTAAGGGAGGAAATTTTTAACTATTTTTTCAATCTTAACGTTAGAACTGTCAAGCATATAGCTTCCTTGATACTTTTTAAAGAGAAACTGTTTTCTAGGAAGCATTGAGGCTTGTTTACTGTATGTTAAGACACACTAATTAAACCAAAATTTTAGGCTGAAACTGCGATACAGCTCAATTATTGTGCTTTTTGAATACACATTGCCATTAATGAATCAGCCTGTTGGTCACTACTCGGCTAGACGAGGTGGAATAGATTTATGGATTCAGAAGTGCCAGTGCAGGGCATCCTGACACCCAGGCATCTTTTTCCTTACTCTGGGTTGTATATAGGTGCTGCCTCACAAGTGGGGTTTGGTCCCTGGTGTGCAATGAGCCAACCTTACACACAGAGCCAAGACAGCACTTTATTTCATGTTTGCACAAAGATGGGTGAAAGGTAGTAACTGCACAGGGCCAGCACACCGCACAAAGGAACTTTCACATATTTATCATAGAATCACAGGATGGTAGGGGTTGGAAGGGACCTTTAGAAATCATCTAGTCCAATCCCCCTGCAGAAGCATGTCAACCTAGATAAGATCGCATAGGAACATGTCCAGGCAGGTCTTGAAGACCTCCAAGGAAGGAGACTCCACACCCTCCCTGGGCAGCCGGTGTCAGGGCTCCCTCACCCTCACAGTGAAATAGTTTTTTCTTATATTTAAATGGAACTTTTGGTGTTCCAGCTTCATCCCATTACCCCTTGTCTTCTTGCTAGATACCACAGAAAAAAGGGATGTCTCATCTTCCTGACATCCACCGTTTAGATATTTCTAAATATTAATAAGAACCCTCCTCAGTCTTCTCTTTTCTAGACTAATCAGCCCCAGTTCCCACAGCCTTTCCTCATATGAAAGATGTTCCACTCCCCTGATCCACCCCCTTGGTGGCCCTGCACTGGACTCTCTCCAGAAGTTCCCTGTCCCTCTTGAGCTGAGGAGCCCAGAACTGGACACAGGATTCCAGATGAGGCCTCACCAGGGCAGAGTAGGAGGGAAGGAGAATCTACCTCTACCTGTTGGCCATACTCTTCTTGATTGCTTTCCAGGATGCCATTGACCTTCTTGGCCACGAAGGCACATTGCTAGCTCATGTTTAATTATCAATCTGGACTCCCAGGTCTCTCTCAGCAGAGCTGCTTTCCAGCAGGTCAACCCCTAGCCTGTACTGGTGCATGGGTTTGTTCCTTCCCAGATGCAGGACTCTGCACTTGCCCTTGTTGAACCTCATGAGGTTCCTCTTTGCACAACTTTCAAGCTGGTCGAGATCCCACAGAATGACAGCACAGCCTTCTGATGAATCAGCCAGTCCTCCCAGTTTGGTGTCATCTGCTGCTGGTGCTGAGGGTACACTCTGTTATCCTGATACTTGATTAGCAAAACTTCACCTAAATTTGCACTCATAATTAGCTTTCCTTCCACTATTGATTAGTTATATTTAAATTAGTATTGCTTGCCATGTGAATCAGCATGCATGCACCTGGCAGCGGGGAGATAGGCTGGTAGATCTTTTTTGGTCTTCAGTTGAGTCAGTGGTCATAACGTCCCCATAAAACCTTTACCTTTTGCCCAGTTACTGCAGATGTTTGCTGAATTTAGGCTTGTTAGGCAGCCATCCAGCCTTTGAGTCTTCTGAGGCAGGAGGTTCCCTACTGGACAGTCCCTGGTCCCTCTTCAAGGGTACGAAGTAGTCAGACTCTCACCATGAAGCTGTCTGTTTATGGTTACCTCAACCTAAACAGTGTTACTATAGCCTTTGTATTAATCCTTCTTCTAACTGCTAGGTCCTGTTTCTCAAGATACTCATCTCTTTGTCCTTGCTTAAAGGAAAATTCCATTCTATACAGTACATAATTCCCCCCTTTTGAGACTATGAAAGAGAAACTTCACTGTAGTGTCTCTTTCGTTAGCCTAATTTTCTTGTAAGTCTGTAACAGCATTTGAGAAGATACTGAAGTAAACCATACATGCAAACAAAATCTGTGATTACCACTACCATAATACTTAACAATTTCTTGACCCATAAGCTCAAGTCAGGGAACCAGGAAATTAACCATTTAAATCTTTCTTCAAATCCATAGGATGTATCATCCATAGGATGTTCCATCCTATCTCATGGAACATCTTTGTTCCCCTGTCTCTCCTAGGTCTGTAGAAATTTTGCCATTCTGATTTACACACACACAGCAACTAGTATTATTACTATGTTATTACAAGCTTGTATCAGAAATAGTGTGGCCAACAGGACAAGGGAAGTGATTATGCCCCTGTACTTGGCACTGGTGAGGCCACACCTTGAGTACTGAGTTCAGTTCTGAGCCTCTCACTACACAAAGGACTTTGAGGTGCTGGAATGTGTCAAAAGAAGGGCAGCAAAGCTGCTGAAGGGTCTGGAGAACAAGTCTTATGAGGAGTAGCTGAGAGAGCTGAGGAGAACTTATCATTCACTACAACTACCTGAAAGGAAGTTGTTGTGAGGTGGGTGGTATCTTTTCCCAAGTGACAAGTGATATGACGAGAAGGAATGGCCTCAAGTTGTGCTCGGGTTTAAATTGGATACTGGGAACACCTTTTTCACCAAGAAGGTTGTTATGCATTGGAATGGGCTGCCCAGAGAGGTGGTGGAGTCACCATCTCTGGAGATATTTAGAAGGCACATAGATGAGGTGCTGATGGACATGGGTTAGTGGTTGGACTTGATGATCTTAAAGGTCTTTTCCAACAAAACAATTCTACAATTTAAAACTGTGCATACTCCTGCCTGTGAAGCTGATGTCATAGAGAGCCAATCTATCCTGCAAAGTGATTTTAGCCAAGTCAGACACTTTGTATAGGGCCTTTATTGTATCATAAATCTCATTTCCAATTCTCTCAGTTGTGGCTGAAATACTCACTATAGTGTTTTCTAGTTCAGTAACTTCTGACCAGGGGATTCTCTGGAGATATGTTCTCATCCACACTTGAGATGCTAGTCTTTTTTTTAGTTATAGTGATATTCAGAACTTTGTGTCCAACAGAACAAGTTCCTGACCAATTCAATGGTAAGGCTTTATTCATTAATACATTTTAGTACAAAAGGTGTAATTTTCTCCTTCTCTTGTATTGATTGGTTCAGGAACTTTCAATTCCTAATTTTTTAAAATTTAGAATTATAGAATCATTTCAGCTGGAAGAGAGCTTTAAGATCAAGTCCAGCCTTTTGTCCCAGCCCTATCAACCGCTAGACCATTTCCCTAAGTGTGACACCAACCATCTCTTAAACACCTCCAGGGACGGTGACTCCAGCACCTCGCTGGGCAGCCTGTTCCAATGCCTGACAACCCTTTCAGGAAATAAATTTCTCCTAATATCCAGCTTGAACCTCTACTGGCACAACTTGAGGCCATTTCCTCATGTTCTATTGTTTGTCACTAGGGAGAACAGACCAACCCCTGCCTTGCTACAACTTCCTTTCATGTAGTTGTAGATCCTTTCAGGTAGTTGTAGAGAGTCATAAGGTTTCCCCTGAGCTTTCTTTTCTCCAGGCTAAACAGCCTCAGATCCCTAAGCTATTCCTCACAGGAGATGTGCTCCAAATCCTCCATATCTTCTACAACACCTCAATGTCCTTCTTGTAGAGAGGAGTCCAAAACTGGACACAGTATTCGAGAAGCAGCCTCATCAAAGCTGAGTACAGGGGAATTATCACCTCCCTCCTCCTGCTGACAACACTGTTTCTGATACAGGCCAGGATGCCATTGGCCTTCCTGGACACCTGGGCATACTGCTGGCTCCTGTTCAGCCACTGTCAACCAACACTCCCAGATCTCTGCCTGGCAGCTTTCCAACCACACCTCCCCAAGCCTGTAGCTGCTGGGGGTTGTTGCGGCCCAAGTGCAGGACCTGGCAAGTGGCCGTATTGAAACTCATGGCATTGGCCTTGGCCCAGTCATCCAGCCTATCTAGATCTCTCTGTAAAGCTTCCCTACCCTCAAGCAGGTCAACACTTCCACCCGGCTTGGTGTCATCTGCAAACTTACTAAGGGTGCAATCTATCCCCTCATCTAGATCATTAATAAAGATGTTAAACAGGAGTGGCCCCAGTACTGAGCCCTGGGAGACACCACTCATTACCAGCTGCCAACTGAATTTAACTCCATTGACCACAACTCATTGGACCCAGCCATCTAACCAGTTTTTCACACAGGAAAGTGTATGCCCATCCAAGCCAAGAACAGCCAATTTCCCTAAGAAAATGCTGTGGGAAAACAGTGTCAAAAGCCTAACTAAAGTCAAGGTAGACAACATCATCCAATAAGCCTTTCCTTCATCCAATAAGCAGGTCACTCTGTCATAGAAGGAGTTCAAGTTTGTTAAACAGGACTTACCCTTCATAAACTCATGCTGACTGGTCCTGATCACCTGGTTGTCCTGCATGTGCTGTATAACAGAATTGAGAATTACCTGCTCCATCAGCTTCCCAGGCACTGAACTCATAGGCCTGTAGTTTCCCAGATCACCCTTCTGTCCCATCTTATATGTTTTTTTCCCTCTCTGATGTGTTGTATTTCCAGCAGATACCTGGGAAGTTGAAGTCCCCAGCAAGAACAATGCCAAGTGACGGAGAGATTTCTTCCAAGTGCTTACAGAATGTTTTGTCCGCTTCATTACTCTGATTGGGAGGTCTATAGCAGACTCCCATAGTAATATCAGTTTTATTGGCCTTGCCCCTTAATCTAACAAACAATCTCTACCCCATCATCACTATACTTAAGTTCTGATCACTCAAAATAGTCCCTAACATACAGGTCCACCCCATCACCACTCCTTCCCTGTCTATCCCTTCTGAAGAGCTTGTAGCCATTGATTGTGGCACTCGTGTGAGGTATACTGCCGCGAAGTTTTCGGCTCTTGGCCTGAAAAACCAGACTCGAAGTCTGCAAACCAGACTCTAAGTCTGAAAAACCCAGGCTCGAAGCCTGAAACCAGGCTTGAAGCCTGAAAAACCCAGGCTCTAAGTCTGAAACCAGACTCTAAGTCTGAAACACCCAGGCTCAAAGCCTGAAACACCCAGGCTCGAAGCCTGAAACACCCAGGCTCGAAGCCTGAACAACCAGCTCCAAGCCTACTTCATGCAGCGATCAACCCAGGGTCCGATTCTCAGCTGGGTGGGAAAAAATCAGTCCTACTCAATGTGAGTGATAGCAGAAATCTTCTTTATTGAGAGCAGGCTCTAACTTATATCCAGCAGCTTCAAAGCTAGCTCAGCAACAGCAGCTAATAGATTACATTCTTATGTTCATCCTACTTGCGGTTTCTGTGATAAGCAAGCTCCCTCACATTTTCCCATCTTGTTTTTCTCCGAAGTTGTTTTCCACCTTGAGCTGTTAGCTCGTTAGCTGAAAACAGCCCGACCTTGAAGGAAGAGAAAGCGGCCTGCTGTCTCCGTGACAGCAACTGCTTTAACCATGGCTCTGACTCTGGTCTTGATTGTGCATTAAATTCATATAACTAGAACTCAGATTGCCTTGCCCCATCAGGCCTAACATTATACCCTGGGATCCATGTCCATTCTCCCTTAACCACTCCTCCACAGTATACCACCACATTTCTATTATAGCCATTATGTCATAGTTTTCCTGTTGCATCATGGCTTCAAGCTCCCCGTTTGTTGCTCATACTCCATGCATTGGTATAGATGCACTTCAGATGAGCTACTGATCCCAACACCATTTTGCGAGTGTGGGGGCTGTTTCCTACCAGACACTTCTCAGGTATTTCTCTGACCTTCTTCATTTCTCATTATATGTCTATCCTTTTTCTCCACTGAGAAGGTAGAGTCTTCACCAGCAGAATATCCTATAAGCCCTGGCATGCTTCCCTTGGGCTTATTCTTAGCAGGCCCAGTTATATGCCCTTCCCCTTTGAAACTTGTTTAAAGCTCTATCAATGAGCCCTGCTAACTCCTACCCCAGAATCCTTTTTCCCCTCTGAGATAGGTGCATTCCATTGGCTGTCAGCAAGTCATGTGTCTTATATATCGACCCATGATCAAAAAGCCCAAATGTCTGCTGATAACATTGGTCCCAGAGCCATGAATGAATCTGATGGCATTTCCTGTTAATTCCATCATTCATCCCTGCAAGCGGAGGGATAGAGGAGACCACAACCTGCACTCCTGATACCTTAAGCAGCAGCCCCATGGTCCTAAAATCCTTCAGAATTGTTTTGATGCTTCTAGTAGCCACTTTGTCACTACCCATCTGAAATACCAAATGCAGATAATAATCTGAAGGCTTCACCAGGGTGGGAAGCTTGTGCAAGAGGTCCTTAACTCGTGCCCCAGGGATGCTGCAGACTCCTCTGTGAAGTGGGTCTGAAAGGCACATCAAGCCCTTTGTCCCCTTCAGGAGGCGGTCACCCACAACAATGACACATCTGTTTTAGAGTCAGTTTTGGTGCTTAGTCTGGGGTGACTTGGTCTTGGTGGCACTTCTTTACCTTCAGGGAAGTGAGTATAAACCTAGCAATTTTACTTACTTGCAATCTGAACAGTTTTCTGTAATGGTTCAACATACTTTCCCCTAGATTTCCTTGTTCCCTATTTAACTTCATCCATAGGCAACAGACAATTATCACCCACCCTTCATTTCTTATTCCAAAGAAATTGCATATTTACACAAAAATACTAGTAAAAGTATGAGGACTAAAATACAATTCAAAAATACTATGTTTTATGTACAGTTCAACTTAATATACAAAATTTCAGAGTTCCAGTTTCAGCCCACTGAGCTTCAATTTCAGTGGTCATATTTCTTCAGAGATTCACTCCTGCAGGGCTTTTTTCACATAGGTATGATGTATCCATGAATCTATACCTATGGACTGGTACGTAAGGCTAAGGAAGGTCTCTTGCAGTTTCAATGGATGTAAACTTCACCTTTGGACTGAAATATGTGCACTAACAAGTCTAAGAGCAAAAGAGCTTGCTGGTTACGGTACTGTGCAGGGAAGATAAACTCTGCAACAAAGATAACAGATAATTGATCAATATTTCTTCTCCCTTTATGTATATTTCGTCCCCTTTCCATCTGGTTGAGTTTACAGGACAGGGTTGCCCATACAGAATTTCAAAAGGACTAATTCTTTCTCTTATTCTTGGAGTGATCGGAATTCTCATTGATGCTATAGGTAGGACATTTACACACTTCATTTTTATTTCCTGACAGAATTTTGAGATCTGTTGGTATGGCTCAGGAAAGCTTCAGGCCACTCAGAAACATCAAACCCACAATATACTTTAAATGGTTACTTTTTTTTCTGAATTAATAAAAGTCTATTTGCCAGTATTCTCCTGGGCCTCAGCCTCATCTCACTTCTCCAAAAGGAGGCTTTAAAAAAAAAAAAAATCTGATTATTCTTGCAACACGGCAGACATTGCCATCAAATTATATCAGCTAATTTTTGCTTTTTTTGGTCCTACTCCAACACTGTCTTCCCACAGAGTCATGGTGTCCTCCAGCCACAGTCACCCCTGGCTTGGAGACCTCCATGAGCTGCTGGCAGATCTCAGCTCAACCATCTTTCACGGGTTGCAGAGGCACAGCTGCCATCTCACCACGGGATGCAGGGGGGTCATTGCTCCAGCACACTTCCTCCTCTCCTCTCTCATTGACCTTCATATCCACAAGGTCACTTCTCTCTCATCCAACTCCTTCCATCACATCCCACAAGTAACTGCCCTCCTCTTCCTGCTTCTTCTCAAAAAGTGATCACAGATGTACCCAATTGGTTCAGCTCCAGAGGAGAGTCTGACTTAGAGCTGGGAAAAGTTTCAAGCAATTTCTTACAGGAGCCACCATTACTGCCCGTTCCCCATTAACAGAAATGTCTCCACACACAAACTCATGTCAGATTCTTACCTTGCAATTCTTCCAACTGTCTGACAAGCACATTACCAAAGAGGGTTGGCCTGTTCCTCAGTCCCTAATGCAGCACAGTCCACAAGTCTACAGTCCCAGTGGTGGGACTTTCCAATTCAAAGGCAAAGATATTTTGGCTCTCCTCTTCCGGTGAAATGCAGAAGAAAGCAACTTTCAAATTTAAAACTGTAAAAAACACACTATATTTTGATACTGTAGACCAATCTATGTTCTTGAGTTTAAGGTTTCTTTACCAGTAGGACAGAGGTGTTAGATATTTTTTCTGCCATTCCTATAACAAATTGTATTGCACAAAAGCATTGATGAATAGTTCTAGCCCTACTCTAGTCTCTAATTTCACTGGATACTGCCTTTTCTTTACCAGTTATGATATTGATCTTAACTCCACCTTTACCAGAGTAGCTTTTTTTCTTCATCCAGGTTTCTTTCCCCTTGCCATCTTCACCTTTGGCCCAGTTATCTTAGATTTTTGCTGACTTCATGCTAATTTGGCAACCACCGCCACAGGTTCCCACCTTATCAGTCTCTAGCCCCTCTTCAAGGATAATCAAGTTGACACAATGAAGCTATTTATGGTCAGCTGAACCTAACTAGTGTTACTAACTATAGCTTCAGCATTAACCCCTTCTTCTAACCACCAGAGCCTATTTCTCAAGACACTTAGTTCCTTGTCCTTGCTTAAAGGAAAACTGCATTTTACAACATACATCAATTCTAATCTAAACACTGTTACTATAGACTCAGTATTAACCCTTTCTTTTGTGCCAGATCATACAGTCATAGAATGGTGGGAGTTAGAAGAGACATCTAGAGGTCATCCAGTCCAACCCTCCTGCTAAAGCAGATTTGCCTTGATCAGGTCACACAGCAAAACGTCCAGGCAGCTTTTGAAAACCTCCAGAGGAAACTCCACAAGCTCCCCGGGGCAGCCTGTGCCAGAGCTCCCTCACTCTTACAGTAAAGTAGTTTTTCCTTGTGTTTAAGTGGAACTTTTTGTGTTCCCCTTGTCACATCCCTGGAGACAGCAGAAAAAAGTGTCACCTCATCTTCTTGACATCCACCCTTTAAGTACGTGTACATGTTAATGAGGTTCCCTCCTTAGTCTCCACTTCTCTAGGCTGAACAGCCCCAGGTCCCACAGCTTTTCCTTGAAAGAAAGATGTTCCAGTCACAAAATACTCAGCAACTTGTCCTTGCTTAAAGGAAAATCCCATGCTACAAAGTACATTAGTGGCTCTGAAGCAGTACAGGTGGGGTAAGTTAGGGCTTAAAAAGCCTATGATTAATAACGAATTGTGGTGCTAACATACAGGACTTATTCTCTTCCTACCTTGAAAAGACATCCGGACTTTGCTTGCTGGTTAGAAAAAGAAGATAATGTACTTTTATTACGCTTGCTGTCTCTCATCATTACGCATGCAGTTAATAAAGGCCAAATGGGCTTTTCTTTTGCAGTGTGGCAATACAAGAAGGGCAGGCTTAGGGAAGCGGTAGCGCTTAGAAAAACGACGCTCGCGGGTGTTCCGTGTCAGCGAGGAGCGGAACGGAAGGTAAACACGCGCCTGAGAGCAGTAAGAGCAGGATTTCACGCTGTGTGCTTTCGGCAGGCCCCCGGAGGCGCCGCCTGCGGCAGCGTCGCACGAACACGCCGAATACGGCCGCCTCCGAGCCCGCAGTTCCCCACAAGCGACACTGACAACACGGCACGGGTCGCGCCTCTCCCCGGGCGCAGCGGCCACTACCCCGAGCGTCTCAGCAGGGAGCAGCCACCCCCCACCGGCCGCGGCGGAAGGGTCAGTGCGGCGGGGGGGGGGGAAGGAACCGCCCGGGAATGACTCGCCCGACGGCCAGCAGGGGGCGGCAGTGTCGGGGCGCGGTGTGACGCCGTGGGCGGGGCTGTGCCGGTGGAGAGGGGGCAGCGATGGGGGCGCAGCTCAGTACGGTGAGTGTCAGCGGTGTGTCCCCCTCACGCACCCCGCGCCGGGCGGCCGGGGTCGTACCTGGGGTGGGCAGTGGGCCCCGCGCGTCCCAGACGCAGCCAGTGGCAGGGCTGTCAGCTGCGGCGCTGCGTTCTGCTTCCCCCGCCAACGCCCTGGCAAGCTGAGGCCCTGAGGCCTGGCGGCTCCGCCCGCTGCAGCGGCTCCGGGACGGGCCGGCTCTGGCTGCACGACCATCGCCGGGGGTGTGACAGGGGGCCCGAGGCCGCCCCTACCCCTCAGTCCGGGAGGGAAAAGGGAGGTTGCCTGTGCCGGGAGCAGCATACGTCCCCTTGCAGTGACGTGGTGGCTCTGGGAGCTTCTCGCGGGTGACGTGGGCACCTACGGCTCATGTGAAGGGGACAGTGGAGCCTGTGTTGGCTGCCGTGTCGTCTGCGTTTTTCATCTCCCATTTCCCTGAATAGTTTTTCAGCATGCGTGCTGGTGGCTTTCAAACCGCTAGCCGACAGCCACTGTTGTAACGTAGAGCTGCCGAGCGGGATGGGTTTGTAGTTCTTTTATCAGGAGCATGCATCGTTACCCTCCTTCCGTAGCTGCCCCACACCCCGTTAATATTTTCTGACACATCTACTCAAATATTTCTGGCTTTGGGTTTGTGAGAGGAGCGGGACAGAGGTGGATGCAACATAAGCTAGTTTGTGTACAGCTGCTTATTAGGTTGCTTGAACAGAAGAGGATGAGGCTGATGCTAAAGCTGCAGAAGAATTGCTAGTCCTTTAATCTTCTCATCATTTTCTAAACAGCGTTTAGAAACAGCGTTTAACTAAGGCCACTTAGAAATAGTGTTTGAGAGAGTAAGGGAGGAAAGATTGGGGTTGAGGGTACATGATTTTTCTGACAATAAAAAGCATTGAATTTGTATGTTTCTAAGGCATTGTGGTGATGCAGTGTGCTGCCATAGAAGCAGGATCATTTTGGCTGGGAAACACCTTTAAGATAATGGAGTCCAGCCACTAACCTAACACTGCCAAACCCAGCGCTAACCCATGTTCCTAAGGGCATAAGTTTACTGTTTTAACTGTTTTGCTCACCATGCCCTAGTGGAATGAGCTGGCAAGCTCCATGCCATGACTTTTCTCTTTCCTGGGGTCTTTTCTGTTGTCCTGCAGGGATCAGTTTCCATTAATAAAAATTCCTGCTCAGTTACTTGTTTTGTGATCTCTGTTAACAAAGATTTGTGCAACTGGAAACTGTGAGTCACCAGATCTTCATTTAGTGATTCCTGGCCTTGTGGTCAGCCAGTCACTCCCTCTGCTGCTGGAGATCTAATACAGCTTCCATGGTTATGATGCAGTTATCTTAATTAATATCTTGGTGTATACCCTCTGGTATATACAGAATGTATTTCTAGCAAGGGTGGTTTTCTGTAGTCATGTCAGCCTTCAGTTCTTCCCCTTTTTTATCTGCCCACCAGCTGATAACTTGGTGAGTAAGGAAGAAAAATAACTCCCATTGCCAAGGCCCCAAGCAACTGAGGCATCGAGTGGGTGAATTAAGGGATGTGGTGTTTCTTTCCAGGCTACGTCCCATGAGGCTGTTGCGTTAATTGACTTTGAATAACAAATTGCCTTCCACAAGGCTAGTACTTTGTTAAAGGTATTTGTCAAAGTGATACTGCATTCTGTTTCAATAGATTCAGATCTGGTACTTTGCTTCAAAAAATGATGGTTATGCACACTTTGGGAAAGAGTGTGTTAATATCACTTATTGAGCAGCTGCGGTAGTTTTCACTTGTTATCTGATGACCTCAAAATTATTTGCACAGGTGGGAGAAAATGTTTATTTCTGCATAGAGGTGGAGAAGCTGACTTGCAGAGATGATATTTTGAACTTCACCTCCCTCTCACCTTCCTGTTAATGTGTTACTGGCATACATTAGTGTTGGAGTTGGGATTAAGCTTTTGATTTCACATTTTTAACTGCATTTTTGCTAGACCACAAATGTGGGTGTTTTTAGATTGCCACATCTGTAAATGAAACTAGTTTATCAAACATATTAATGTAATATGTTAAACATTATCTGTGGCACATTCAGCTTACTGCCTACACCAGGTCTCATTGACCTGTTGCAATTCTCATTAGGGCATTTATTTGCTGCTCTATATCTTTCTTTAACAACTCCCTTTACCCCTTCTTTTGTTCTTCCTGGAGCTGCACTAATCTGCTAGATCTCTGAGAAATAGTGAATAACATTCCTCTAAACTTCAGCTTCTTGAGAAACAACCTGTATGGAGCTATTTAAATACTCTTCAAATAAAAGTGAAAAATGCAGCTTGTGTGTGATGTGGTGTGCTTTCAAGCTGTACCAAACGTTGATATATTTTAAACATTTACAGCAGCATTTTAAGAGAGAGTGTACAGTGTCCTCGTGTTTTAAATTTTGCACTTGTCATGATTTTACTAATGTAGGAATTTTTTTTTATTGCCTCCTGAGAGCTGTCACACTTGTGGAAATGTGCTTCTAAAATACTGGTGAGGTCACTTTAAAATAAAATGAAAATGAAAGTGAAAGCTAACTGAGCAGGACTTTCAGCTCTTCCAAAAATTAGCAAGTACATTGTATGCAATCTAAGAATCTAAATATTTGGAGTTTTGTGGGATTTTTTGGGGGACGTCTTTTCCCCTACAGTTTTTCTTTTCCCTCTTCCTCTCCTAAAGGATGGAATAACAAATTGCAGAGTTGGAGAGGATGTTTATAAGAAATTGTTCAGTTTATTCTCATGTCCTACACGTCTACCTACAGGAGTGACTTTGTAGACTCTCGCAAGAACAGGTTTGTCTCTGGGAACAGGCACTAGTAAGACACAGGCCTGTGGCTGAGCATGGTCCTGGCAGGGTCTGCATTTGTAGCCTGCAGGTGACCCATCTTCAGCCCTGTAGACTCACCAAGTGTCTGAAGTTTATGGCACTGAGGCAGGGAGGTGACATCTTCCTTCCCTCGTGTCCACACAGCAGTAGTTGCAGTGGCAGGATCTCTTCTGGGCCTTCATGGGCTGCTGTGACCACTCAGTCTCTCCTGGCTGGGCAGCCCACACATGGTGTTGGGGATGGAGAGGGTGTTGCAGTGCAAGGGCATAACCTGCTCCCATCCTGTGGGGCTTCAGGCTGGACATGAACCTTATCCCTGGAGCAGCCTAGAGCAGAGGTATGCTTTGGGTGATGTGGCTGAAGAGCCTGTCTGCACCTGTGTGCACCCAGGAGCAGAGGCACACTCTTGGTTAGGAACCTGGGTAATCCCTAACCTGGCTACTCCCAGGCCTATCACAGGAGAGCAGCCAACTTTCAAGGGCTTATCTCCACACACATGTACCCAAGGCAGCACAGAGACACTGACAGCAGCCCAACCTCAATGAGCCCTGGCCCCTCACCAAGCTATCTGGGGGAGCCATTGGGCCAAGGTGATGCTCATCTGCATGTGTGGCTCCCCTTGCAGGCTGGGATGCAGAGGAAGAGCACTTGGGGATTGTGGGACATTGAGGGAGGAACCAAAAGGTCCTTCCTAAAGGAGGAAAAAGTTCATTCCTGTGGGGAACCAGGACTGCAGGTTGTAGGGCTTGTGTCTGTGGTGCCAGTACCCAGTGTGAATGTGCAATGGCTAGCAAAGATCAAGGTGGACTAGTCAGCAAGTAGGTGTTGTGGCCTGGGAGCCAGGTGTATGTGCATCTCTGAGGATGAGACCACCAATGGTGCTGGCTACTGGAAGGGCTGGGGGTCCTCACCAGCCCAGAGAGAGTGAGTGGGATCTGGTCCAATGTGAGACTTCAGATTACTTGGTGGTCCACAGTGCATGTGATGGTAAGTGAAGGGTCTATGCAATAGTGGCTCATGTAGCCAGCTGCCAGTAACTGAGGAGACTGGAGTATGGGGAAAGCTGCTGTGAAGACTAAGCCAGTTATTGGTGGGTCCATCTTGTACATGTGCTTGTATGCGTATATTTCCAACTAACCGGCCTTCATCCTGATCAGTTGGGGAAGGGAACATCGGTGCTGTTTGTGTGAGCATCTGTCTGATGCTGGTCGCCGTGGCTGACCATGTGGATATTTGAGCACATGTTGTGTGTGTGTCTGTGTTGTGCCTGCTGAATGTAGTTGCTCAGCCTCACTAGTAGCTGGACCTAGGGACATGGAGCTGCGACAGCCTCACATCTGTTGAGTGGCCATGTTTGGAACTCATAAAGCAAATTTATGTATTATGCTGGTTGGTGTTTTATTTTAGTACTTCTGGCTCATATTACTAGAAAAAAAGAGTTTCCTTGGTGGTTAGATTGTCATGTCATGCTACCATACTTCCCCCCCCCCCACCAAAATAACTTGCCCTGCACATGTGCCTAACGTTCTTTCTGTCGCTGCAGTTGAGTCGGGTTGTGACGTACCCAATATGGCTGATCTACACCACCATCCTGAGGCTCTTCAAGAATCCACGTCCTGCAATTACTCTGCAGGATCCTGAAGTGAAGTATGCATTGAGACTGATTGATAAGGAGGTAAGAACATGCACCTTGCTGAGCATGGCCTCTCTGTGGATACTGTAAAATGCTGTAACAGCTTTTTAAATCTTGGGTAGTCTTGCAGCAGGGCAAATATTTGTATTTTGAGGAAAGTACTTCTTTATAAATGCCCCTAGTGTAACTGAGTTCTACAAGCAACTTGTTTCTAAGCAAGTCAGATTGGAGAACACTGCTTTAGGAATGACCAGTCTTGTAGTTCCTGTCACATGTGTCTCATCAGCAGAAATTGCTAAACTCTCTGCCAACTAGATTGGATGTGAGACAGAAGTCATGCTGTCAGGCAGAGCAGTCGGGTGTTTTGTGGTCAGTGGTATTCTGCCTATTAGTTGTCACAACTATGTTGATACTGATGCATGCAATTGGATTGATGTGTTACATGAGGAAAGGTGTTTAAATGGTGTAGACTTGACAGCACCTGAGGTGTCTCAGCTTCTCTTTCCCTCTGTTAAGAGTAGAAGCTGTTCTGTACCTCCTGGGCTGCTCAACTGGTTTTCAGTGGAAAGTCATGACCGTTTGGAAGTGGATCTTGCTATCAGAAGTTCGTAACTCAATTTGTAGGAAGGGCACCAAAGCCACAAAAGTAAAAAAATCCAGATTTCCTGGATAAACTCACCATCAAATGCATGAGATGGAAATCTTTAGCACATGATTGCAGGTATGGTCTGCCTGACTTGCAGGAGGGGAGAGAAGCTTGAGGCACTGCAAGCTACTTGCAGCTTTCTGCTGTAGCTGTTTGTAACAGAAGACAATTCACACTTCACTCTTTTTTTTTTTTTTTTTGCTAAGTATTGTTTTTTTCTTCTTTCTCTGTTTTTATTTTTTTTATCTTTTTTTTAATCTTGGGATGGAGGAACAGCTCATCTATAAGCAGGACAAATGCTGCTGCACGTTGTACCTTGATGAGCTGAGAATATTTGACTGATGGATGTTTATCCTTTTTTTTGCCTAAATGGGAAATGTGTCCTGGAAATAGAAGTTAATTTTGAAAAAATAGTAACTTGGTACAATAAGTCCTGGTGGCTTCTAACACCTTGCCTAAAATCCTGTGCAAACACTGATCTTTGATACTGAATTTTCTGGCAGTGCCATTTTCCTCTCGTCTGGGAAAGATGAAATTAGTAAGAGCCTTCCGTTTGTGTTTTATAAGATCTTAAATTTGAAGTAGATGAAAACTTAAATCTAAACCCTCTTGTCACTGCAGAACATTTTAACTTGGGAAAGAATTGCAGCTCTCAGTGTGGTCATAGTGACTATGAAACCATTGGTGCTTTCACCAGCAGAGCACCAGAGTGATTTGTGTTTAAAAAAAAAAAAGCTGAACAAAGGAACTCCCTGTTTTGTTAGTAGCTGGAGATTGTAGTTTTTAAGCTGACTTGTTCAGGTGATATAGTTGAGAGTATGGCCTTGCAGAAAGTTTTCTTGGTGGACTGTGTCCCCAGCAAAAGAACAAGAGGCTTGACCAGGAAGGGCAGTGTCAGGAACCACTTAGACTGATTTTACAGCTAAAGAAAATGAACACGATTGCAATGGAAAACTGAGGCCTAGATACTGGGCTGCCGTATAGAAATACATGTGTGTGACGTTTCAGAAGGATCCACGGTTACGTGGACACAGTGTTTAGATATCTGCAGTGTGAAGTTTGAAATGCACAGGTCTAGAGAATGCCTGGTTTGACATGTATGTATCTTTTGACGCAGCTCAGACTTTTGTGCGTGAAAACTGGAAATCGAACATACCATTTTGTCAAGCTGTTGTGAGCAGATGCCTTTCTTCCTATACCCACTTTGCTTTTTATTCACCAGCTAAAATGTTATCATCTGCTCAAACTGAGTGTCACGTCTTCCATCTGTTGAAGGGAGAAGTAGGAATCACAAGACTGCTTTGTAGTGTTTAGTACAGGAAGAAAACTGTCGTAGTATAGCTAGGTCTGCTGTTTTAGTTTATGCCTTCATAAAAGCACGGAAACTCAGGTTTGAGGTTGGTTTGGGGTTTTTTTTCTGTAGTGGTAAGCATAATTCATTTGTTGCCTTTCAGTGGCTTCAGCAAAGCACCATCCTGCAAAAACTGTTCTTCAGCTTAGCGTTTTCAATTGTCAGAGTGGAACTTGTTCAGCACTTGCAACTTGACATAGAAATGAGTGCTGGTAGCCACAGGCCAAGGGCTTCCAGGCACTTAAACAATGCTAAATGATGGCATTGTGGAATGCATTGAGATGACACCATGCTGAAAATGGCTTCTGTGTTTTGTTTCAAGAATGTCTTTAAGGTAGCCTTAGATAAGGACTTGGCTGAATGGCATGCTCGGTGTCCTGGCCATGTAACAGAGACAAAGTTTAGGCATGCTGATCTAGGTACTAGGAATTTCTTAAGCCTTCTAGTGTTTCTCCCTTTCGTCTCTTGTGATACACCAAAATGCTTCTGTTCAGACACCTTTGGCTAAGCCTTCTCTACTTCAATTGATGAGGTGATCATCTGGAAATTCAGAACTTCAGTTCTTTCTGAACACTGTTAAAGACAGCATCTTAAAATAAAGGACTCTTGGCAAAATCCACCTTTCAGCAGTGAAGCTGGTGCTGAAATTTTCATACAGAATCAGCAGCATTAAGTCTATATTAACTTTCTAGTAGAACTTTCAATGGCAGTTACCGTTCCTGAATTGACATAGTGAAGAGAAGCCATTTTCAAACTGCCTCTCAGTTCCCGTCCTTCTTCAGTATTTACCTTAAAATGATTTATTGTGAAGAAAATTTCATCAATGTGACCAGAACTCATAAGGGAAGACTAGACAAACTGTGATGAAAAGAAGTTTGTCTCCATTGGTTACTTTGAAAACAAACCAGCCCAAAAAAGGGCAATGATATTTTATAGGATGTTTGTGACATTTTCTCTAGAAAGGATATTATGTCTCATTGGACTTTAAAAAAAGGCCATTGGATGAGGCATTAGGCTGTTTGCTTTTTCTTTCTTTTTTTTTGCTGTCTTTTTCAGTGCCATGAATGTGCCTTGATTTTTAAGAGATAAAACTGACATAGTGTAAGAAATAACATTTTATTTACTCATTACCAAAACTTTATTCACCATATGGCTTTTCTAGTAAAGGATTAGAGTAATTGCCCCAACTGGACTGTATAAATTGTCATTATTTTATAAGGATGTTCTTATCTAAATAGAGTTGAATTTTCAGTTTTAATAAAGGATTAATTCAGCTTTTATAAGGAAAATATTTTTCAGCCTCTTAACATAGCCAGGGGGACCAGGTTGCTACTTCTTCATCTATTTGACATCCACTAGTGTCTTCTGAAATTATCTTCTACACTGAAATGGTTCACTCATCTGATTTTGAGTCATTAAAAAAAAAAAAAATGTTTTGACCTTGAACTCTTGTATATTTAAATTTTACCTGAGAATTTTAGAACAGATTGATTTTTATCTTGTGATGTTCACACAGAGGCGGTGTAAATGTTTGTGCTATTTAGAAATTTACTATTTAGTCTTAATGTGCTTCAGAGTTTTGCTCTTTACATTTAAGTATATGTCAAAACAGTACTTGCATTTGCCTTTTTATTTTCCCATCTATATTACTTCTAAAATATTTTGGGGTAAAGCTTTCAGGAAGTTTGAATGAAAAGTTGACCTCTGCAGGACTACCATGTTGAAAAGAGTTCATCTTTGCATTATGCAAAAATTTCAGTTAGGATACTGCTCCCCCTCAAATATTTAATCTCGCAGGAAGCCAGACTAGTGATATTGGTTTTTCAAGTGAAATCACAGACATCAAATTCCAGCAACATAGCTGATTGATCTTTTTGTTTTCCTCTTTCAGGAAGTTAGTCATGACACTAGAAGATTTCGATTTGCTCTCCCTTCCATCGATCACGTTCTGGGTCTCCCTGTGGGTATGTTTTATCTTTCCTTACTGAGAATCTGAGCTTTGTTAATTATAGTATAAGACATTTTGTGGGGATTTTTTTTCCTACATTTTGAGCTGTTGAGTTTTGAATACTGTCCACATAGCTTGAGCTGTATGTTTAGGGCTTTGCAAGATTATGCTGTGAGTAATCTGCAGGGTCTGAAATATTGTGTACTTGCAGAGATGTACATCCAGCTTGTTTCTGTGAAGACCATAGAAACAAACACTGGTCTTTACTTGTATTTTTCCAGTCTCAACTTTACAACTTTACTGTGGTGCTTGGTCTGTGTGGTCCCTTTCCATCCCCTGAGGCAATGCTCTCTAACTTCTCTAACATGTGCGGTTTACCAGATGATCTGCTCACTTCTGAATTTGCAGCTAGTCTCATGGAACTTCTTAATCATCATGGGATAGATGTTTCCTGAGGCCTTGCCATGTGGTGTGTTGCTTTCTATAGTAGCTTAGTGCTATTGTTTCCTAAAGCTCCTATAAGAACGTTTAATTGTGAATTGCATTTAATAGGGACTTTTGCTTTAACAACCTGTTGCAATAATCTGCTTTGTTGTAGTCCTCACCACCTTCCCAGCATTACAGTCCATTGTGTTTAGGTTCCCTCTTGTTTGGGATATATTCTTCTCTTGATCCTGTCAAGTAGCAATGAGGGAAAGCTAGTTTTCCTCCCTTGCCCATAAGAAACATTGAGGAGTGAGCTGTCTCATGTCTGTAATTGGTCTTGTCCTGCATACTAACAGAAAGGAAGCCACCTGGCATGACTTTGACCAGCTGGATGCCACAGCTTAGTGGTCAGGGCAAATAAGCCAGTTGTTTCAGCACAGCCCAAGAATATTCATCCCTGGCTCTGCACGGGCCCAGGATCTGCACAGGCTGATCTGTGAGTGACTGAGGGAGTGGCTTACTGGGTGAAACTTGAGAAGTAAAGAGAGCTGAAAGCTGGTGAGAGTGGTAAAAGCAGCTGGGAGCAGCAGGCTTGGCAGCAGGGGTCAGATACTGGTGTGCACTTGGCGTATTTAGCCCAGCACCAGCATTTTGCTTTTACCACCAGCTGGAGCATTACAGGAAGAAAACATGATTCATGTTGAGGGAGAGTGGGCTTGTGTGTGGCCCTACACAGAGGCTGCCACCCAGGGCCCTCTCAGGGCAGGGTGACATGCTAACAACTAAAAGCATGAGGCATGTTTTCCTTTTGGGATGAGCATTTTTTTTTGGATGTGTACCAATTCTTGTGAGACATGCCTCAACAATGGTTCTGTCTGCAGTGGTCACCATGGGTCTGTTCCTGTTCACCTGGGCTCTGTTTCCCTGCTGGTTTGCTTGACTGGTCCTGTGGTTTGGCCAAAGAGCTCCCAGTAAAATCTCCTCTTTGTGTTCCCAAAACAGGCAGAAGAATTGCACTGTCTTTGGAGAGCTGCATTCATCTTGAGAAATAGTTTGTTCTGTTACATGTATATCATAAAATCATAGAATATTAGGGGTTGGAAGGGACCTTTAGAGATCATCTAAGTATATATACGTAGTGGTTATAAAACAACAAAAAATACAAGGTAGTGAGGAGAATTTGGAGGCTGTGTTTGCAGCTCATGCCAACTCCATCTATCCACTGAAAGAAAAAGCAAAAGCTTTTGAAAGCAAACTACCTTTTTCCTTGCTTATTTACAGGACAGCATATCTACCTGTCTGCACGCATTGATGGAGCTCTGGTTGTTAGGCCTTACACTCCAGTTTCCAGTGATGATGACAAGGGATTTGTGGATCTCATTGCCAAGGTGAGCATGCCACACTCTTTTAGCAGGCCCGGCACCTTTATACTTGCAGCCCACCTTTATACTTGCAGTACGATGGCTTCTGATCAGGTGTGTGCTGATTTGGACTGTCCACTAATGTAACAAGTGACCTGGAATTTCCTTCAATCCCATCTGGCATTTGCAAGGACTTCTGTAGTGAGTGTGTCTCATGCTGAATAATTTTCTGTATTTGCATACTGCAAAGTTCCAAAATCTGTGTAGACCTGCAGATGTCCACACACTTTTTCAGTCCTCAAGTAAGGAATTAATCTTGCCTGAACTGTCCGAGGTTAATGCAATGTGGTCATTATGATCATTAAGATCCTTATTACCGATCCAGACAGTGTGAACAACTGGTTTAGTTGGCAAGAATGTGATTTGTGTTTGTGTTATGTATTTGTGTTTTGTTCCTTGGTAGCTAGGCTAAGCAAATACGTTTAAAGCTGACAGGAATTTAAAACCTGTATATCTGCACTGGATTTACTTCTAGATTACTCTTAGTTGTAAAGAATCAAAAAAACATTAATAGTGTTTTGCTTTTGTATTGTGAAACTAGACATGAATTTGCCTTTTACTACCTACTTACCTTCATGAGCATGGCATTGCACACTGAAGACAAAGTTAAAATATAAATGTTTGGCTCAGAATATAAATGTTTCCCGAGACTTTTTCATCCCAGTGTGACTTTCCATGCATGCAAATGATGCTGTGCTGGTAACAGTGTGGGTCCCCTCAGCTTGGACTTTCATGCCCCTGTGATTTAAAAAAACCCAAACAACCAAACCAGCACAGTTCCAGCTATGAAATTACGCCCACTGATACCTGTTGGCAAATGGTTGAATATTCATTTCTCTGGTGTCCACTTTTAGTTGTTCTTCTTAACTTTCAGGTGCAAACCCTGGCATCCCAAGAAGAAGGTTTGCATATAACCCTTTACAACTGAGCTGTCATGGATCTTTCTCTTAAGTTTTTGTGTTTGAAATCACAGTGGCTTTTTTTTTCTCCCCCTTTTGAACTGAGGTGTAAATTATCTTGATTATTTAGATATTTTCTATGTCAGAGAAATACAATGGAAAAACTGCCAATCTATGTCCAATCTCATCAAAATTGGGGCAAGAGTGACATTTTAATCTTTCAGAAAACTCAGTGCTTCTCTTTTGTTGTCAGTCAAATTTGTCTTGATAGTATTTCTTCATGTAGTAATTGTGTCCTTTACATGAGCAAGTATGGGTACCTCAAAATTTGAAGGGCAAATGCTTATCTTTGAACTGTGAGATTAATTGCTTCATTGTTATTTTTAACAGATCTACTTCAGAGGTGTCCATCCAAAATTTCCTGATGGAGGGAAGATGTCTCAATACTTAGACAGCTTGAAAATAGGGGATACTATTGACTTCAGAGGACCAAGTGGCCTACTTATCTACAAAGGAAAAGGCAAGGCTAACTTAAAGATATCATTTATCCAGAGTAAACAATACAGAAAAAAACTGAATGGTCACAGTTCTTTCCAACTGGATTCAGGTCTTTAGAGAATTATATTTGATATTATTCAGGCTGATGCTCTCAATATACTTACCTACTAGACATGAGGGTTCTTTTCTGTTGTGGGTATCTCTGCACAATCAGAAGTGTCTTTATTAAGTCCACGGCCATTTTGAGGGGGATTGGTGTATGACTACAGAAGTGCTTGTTGTTGATGCTGTTCTCAACAAAGGGAATTCTCTTCTACTTGCATGGACATAGTTCATACACTGCTAAAAAAACCCACTTGGTATTTGGACTGTCTACTTCTGATTTCCCAAGTAAAAATTAACTTTATCAGTACTTTAATTCCCCAGAAGGCTGTGCTGCCATTCAGCAGGATCTCAACCAACTTGAGAACTCATGAGGTTCAACAACAACAAGTGCAGAGTACTGCACCTGGGGTGGAACAACCTCATGCACCAGTACAGGCTGGGGATTGACCTGCTGGAGAGCAGGTCTGTGGAGAGAGATCTGGGAGTCCTGAATGACAATAAACTAACCATGAGCTAGCAGTGTGCCCTCGTGGCCAAGAAAGCCAATGGCATCCTGGGAAGCAATCAAGAAGAGGGTGGCCAGCAGGTAGAGGGAGGTCCTGCTCCCTCTCTGCTCTGCCCTGGTGAGGCCTCATCTGGAGTACTGTGTCCAGTTCTGGGCTCCCCAGCTCAAGAGGGACAGGGAACTGCTGGAGACAGTACAGCACAGGGCCACCAAGATGATCAGGGGACTGGAGCATCTTCCTTTTGAGCAAAGGCTGCAGGAACTGGGGCTGTTTAGTCTAGAGAAGAGGAGACTGAGGGGGTATCTCCTTAATATTTACAAGTATATAAATGGTGGATGTCAGGAGATTGGGGCATCCCTTTTTTCTGTTGTATGTAGTGACAGGACAAGGGGTAATGGAAAGAAGTTGGAACACAAAAAGCTCCGTTTAAACATAAGGAAAAACTATTTCACTGTTCTGGTGAGGGAGCCCTGGCACAGACTGCCCAGGGAGGGTGTGGAGTCTCCTTCCTTGGAAGTCTTCAAGACCTGCCTGGATGTGTTCCTGTGTGACCTGATCTAGGTGGACCTGCTTCTGCAGAGGGGTTGGACTGGATGGTCACTAAAGGTCCCTTCCAACCCCTACCAGTCTATGATTCTATGATAATGCCAGTATAATGTGTCTCACTTTGGCATAATTCAACCACAAATATGTCACAAAAACCTTCTGGCAGTTTTGTGAGCAGCTGAGTTAAGACACCTGGTTTTCTAGAGCTTTGAATGTTGTGTTCATGTTATCCAAGATGAAGAGAGGTGTTAATACTATGAAGACAGCACTTTGGGTGATTTCAAACTCTGTATCGGATTTGGCTGAACCTGGCAAATTGGCTCAAAAAGAGGAGACAAATACACAAAAAATACACCCTGCATATTTCAACTTTTCATTTAAAATAATCTGCATAGGGTAAATAAACTCTCTGAGCAGATTAATTCCTTTGTGTAGAACTGTTTCCAGAATCTGGACTTCTGAATATCACTGAAGGTATGGGACATCAGCTGATAGAAATGCAGGTAGTGAGGGTTGGATGCTGTAGTTAGGACCACTACCTGTGTCCAGTGGTACCATCACATGTTTTACAACCTGTGGTCATCTTTCAGGACTTGTTTTAATTCGTGACACCTTTATCTCTTTTCTGCTCCTACTTTATGGAGGTGGAGAGAGTGACAGTGCAGAAACAAAGCCAGCTAGCTGAATGTGCAGGGAAGGAATCATAGGTGCTGTGTTTCCTTCTTTTTTCAATGTCTTTCATTTCTCTCTCTCCTCAGGCGAATTTGCTATTCGGCCTGAAAAGAAAGCTGAACCAGTTACCAAGAAAGTGAAATATGTGGGGATGATTGCAGGTGGGACTGGTATGTATGTGTAAAGATACATCATTGATTCCTGACAGCTGGTAGATGTATTTGTTCATATTTTCTCTCATGTGCACACTTACTGACACTCCCTTTTGCTCCTTCACATCCTCTTGTCACTGACCTGCTTTTCTTTTTCAGGGATAACACCTATGCTGCAGATCATTCGAGCAATCATAAAAGACAAAGATGACCCTACCGTTTGTCAACTGCTCTTTGCTAATCAGGTAATTCCGTCCTTTTTTTTTTTTTTTTTCCCTGTTCAGAAAGTTTTACTCAACTAACAGAATGCCACTCAGCTAATGAAATTCTTGCTGAGAAAGCCTGGTACAGGACTACAAACTCGAGGGGAGAAGTGAAGTGAAATACTGAGAACTTCCCATCTGAAAGCACTATAATGAATTGGTTTTTCAATGTTACTACAGAAATGCATCTTTTCTCCCAGCTAATGTTCTTTCCTGTGTCTCTTTGTTCTGTTCCTAATCCAGTTTATAAATGTTTTAAAACTCTGTGCAACTTGTTAATGTTTTGGGCAGACTTCCAGAGCTGTCTTTCTTAGCATAAACATGAAAGAGGTGGACATCTGTCTCCTTCAGCAATTGTAACTCACCACCTTTGCAGCAGGGTTTGTATATGGAGTCTTTTTAGGTGGCTAAAATGAGCAGTGTTCTCCAACAGCTTCCTCAACTACAGAGCCATGATTGTGGATGGCTGTCTCCTTTCATTTCCATTCCCTCTGCCAGTTCTTCAAGTTGTTTCCATTGCTCTTTGAGATGTTTCATACTGATGTGCTGGACAAAGAGAAGATCTCTCATCCATGGAATTCTTTCAGTAGACCAGCCAACCTAAATGGTGGTGTGCTGCTGAGCTGCAACACCCCTTCTTTGCCTCCAATGTTCTTCTGGTGTTAATCCTTTTGCTTTTAAATTTCTCCATCACGGTGAAAATTTGGTTTTAGATTATGAGCCATTATTTGTGGTGAACCTCACTTTATGCCTGTGTTTTCCAGCTTCTTTCAGCTTCTCCTCTCTCGTTCCTCTCTCCTGTGATATTCAGTATGTCCTCATTTCTTTGTACCAAATCTGAATTATATAAAACAAGATTCTCCTACACAGAAGCGATGATCTGAGTGCTAACAGATGCCCAGTTCCAGTGCTTTCTTACAGGAGATCCTCCTCAGAGCCCTGCCAGTGACCTCTGGTCCTGGCTGGTGTTGCTGCAGCAGGTCTCTGCCTGCCAAACCCCAGGACTTTGCGTAAAGTACAGCCGGTATCAGGACAGGAGGAGCCGGATTTGCTTGAGTAGTTCTGAGTGACTAATACAGGGCTAGAGCTGCTTTAGCAACCCAGAAAACCTTATCCTTGCAAGAGGGACTTGGGGAACAGTTGCCTCTGTATTAGCAACAGCCTGTGTAAACATCAGTCATTGGCTCTAGAGTCCCTGTACCCAGTAACTGCACAAGTATGAAGCAGCCTCATGACAAACGGTTAGTCAGGAAAGCTGATTTTTGAAAATATTCACTATTTTAAAATACTTTTTAAGTTCATGTTTTGCTGATCTTTTTGTTTGCCCTCCTGACAGAGTTGTGCTGGATTACAGCTGACAATGCATGTGGGCTCATACTGTGCTCGTACAGGCATGGTTTGAGTGGGTCAGACCCAGTCATAGCACTTCTGGAACACATGCAGATCCTCAAAAAGGTGCTTTCTTGCCAGTAGCTGCTGGCACATTCCTCCTAACCCCCACAGTTACAGACATAGTGCTGTCCTCAGTGCCAAAACATGAAGGCAGCAGAGGATGATACCAGTTTTCGTCTGCACCTTTTCCGTAGACTAGAAGAATAGAATTGTTTCAGCTGGAGGAGACCTTTAAGATCATCGACTCCAGCCTTTGTCCCAGCCCTATCAACCACTAAACCATGTCCCTAACTGCAACATCCACCCGTCTCTTAAACAACTCCAGGGACGGTGTTCAGCACCTCCCTGGGCAGCCTAATCCAATGTCTGACAACCCTTTCAGTAAAGAAATTCCTCCTCATATTCAGCCTGAACCTCCTCTGGCACAAGTTGAGGCCATTTCCCAAACTGCAGCTGCTCTTGTGAGAATAAGGCTTTCTTTTGGCCTTAGTGAGGAGCAGAACGTGATACCCTGAGTATCCTGTTTGTTGTTCCAATCTGAACTCAATACCCTTTTGGTTATTTGTGCCACCACCCAATCTCTGTATGGCAGCTGTGGTGAAATGTGAAGTGGCAGGTTAAAAACCTGGCATTTTCCTGACTGAACAGTCAGTGTGGAGGGGAGGGGAGATACTTGAGTGCAGTCATGGTTAGTTCTTTCATGAAAATTGCTATTGTAGTAGGAATGCTAAAAGAAAGCTTTACTTTTATAATGCTACCACTAATTCCCTGAACCAGTGAAGGTACTGTGTTTTGATACAGACTTTGCTTTGGTTTATTTTGCAGAGGGAAGGCATTGCACGTTCAGGAATTGGGGAAGTTACGAATCTTTTTATTAGCTCTGCTACAGGATAGTCATGGAAATAACTCATCTTTGCTCTCTTCAGCCTTTAAAATGGAGTTAAATAATCTGTTCCATCTCCCAGGGCTATAACATCGCTGGTGCTCTGTGGTCATCTGAGGGCTGCACTCAATGCAGAGCATGATCATTGTTTTCCTTGTCCTGCAGACCGAGAAGGATATCCTGCTGCGTTCTGAGCTGGAGGAGATCCAGGTTCAGAACCCTGGTCGCTTTAAGTGTTGGTACACACTGGACAGAGCACCTGAAAGTAAGATCTAACGTACCACTTCCACTGAAGCTTGTTGTGACTTTTAATGCATGTGTTTGTCAGGAGACAGGCTATGTTGTGTGCATATTTCTGAGCTCCTTCCTTGCATCTTGTGTCTGAATGCATCCAGTAGCATCATTCTTCACACAGTGATGTACAGAAGCCCTTTGATGTAATCAGGCAGCATTTGCAAAGCTACAGAGCTCACCTCAGCAGTAGTGGAACATTCCTCCCATGACTACACTTGAATACTTGCCATTCTTTCCTCTGGAAGGGAACTCTATTCTGTTTCCCCACAGACATGTTGCCTTCCCAGAGCTGCAGTGGGAGCGCCCAAGACATGGTATCTCAGGGAGATCTGGTTGAGTGCAGACTCCTGGCCGGCTGACAGCAGTTCATGGTGCTCATCTTCTTGCCAGGCAGTGGAACTGCCTTTCTATTAACAGTGTTTCCCAGTGAGAATATGTCGTGGTTTGGCCCAGCTAGCACAGCAGCACCATGACAGTCTCTCGCTCAGTGCCCCCATTTCACCCCCACCCTCATTAGGATGGCAGAGGCCCCAGCGAAGTGGGAGTAAAAAGATAAGCAAGATTGTTGTGGATTAAGACAAGGGCAGGGAGGGCTCGCTGCCAATTACGGTTCTGGGCAAAACAGACTCCAGTACTCGACTTAGAGAGGAAAGTAGGGAAGTTTATTCTACAAGAAACAGAACGGAATAAAGCAAAAATGGAGTAGAATGATGAGAAAATTACAACCAGCACTTTAAGATCTCCCTCACCCATCTCTCCTTTCTTCCCGGGCCCAGCTCACTGTTCACGATATTTCTACCTCCTCCCCCATTAACGGCTCAGGGGGGCAGAGAACGGGGGATGTGGTCAGATGGACTCTGCCACTTCTCTCTTCTCAGATGGAGATGACTCCTGACATTCTTCCCCTGCTCCAGTACAGGGTTCCTCCCCTGGGACACAGTCCTTAACGAACTTCTCTGGTGTGGGTTGTTCCCAGCAGCTGCGGCTTCTGCCGATACAAGGCCCCTCACACGGGATGCAGTCCTCAGTGAATACCTCTGGCGTCGATTCTTTGCCATGGTTGCAGTTTCTGCAGATACAAGGTCCCTCCCTTGGGACATGGCCTCCTCTGGCATAAGTTTAATGAGCTGCTTTGTCGTGGGTTCCTCCCCATGGTTACAGCTGTGGATATTGGGTCCCTTCCAGGGGACACTGCCTGCTCTGGCCACAGTGATAAAGGATCCCTCCTTCGGGACACGGACTCCTCCGGCCATAGTTTTCATGAAGAAAATCACTGCCCCTGGCTTGGGGTCTGCAGTGAAGTGATTGAGTCCCTCCCACAGGACACAGCCTCCTCTGGCCATAGTCACTGTGTCCCTGGCACAGGGCCTTTAATGAAGTGAATCGCTGCCCCTGGTCCAGGGACAGTTTTAGCAAAATGAGTCTCTACTACTGATATCTTTAAAGAAATGCAAACAAATTACTGCTTCACCAGTTCTCTCCATAGAATGCAGGGGAGTCTCTGCTCCAGCACACCTCCTCCTCTCTTTCATCACTGACCTTGGAGTCTGCATGGTTGTTTCTCTCACTCTTCCTAATCCTTGTACCACCACCAGCCAGAAAAAGAAGGAACAGAAGAAGGAAGAAACCTCTTCCAACTTCTTCCTAAAAAGTGATCGTGGAGGTATCTGATTGGCTCAGTCCCAGAAGTGGGTTTGGCTCAGAGCTGGGGAGAGTTTCAAGCAACTACTTACAGGAGCCATCTTTACAGCCCCTTCCCCCTTACCAGAAACAGCTGTCGTGTCAAACCATGACAGAATACTGTTCCAGCTTGGTGTAGTCCAGCTTTAAAGACAGTGTGATCTAGTTGGCAGATCAACTTGGCAGATCAGAGTTGAGAAGATGAGGGGAGCTGAATGTGCCTCCCTCAACTGTGCAAGTTTGACAAAGAAATGACTGAATACTTATTGCTGTTGCAAAAAGACTCAGTAATTTCCCTGTCGTTCCTTGTAGTTTTCCTGTCTTTCTTACCATTCCTCTTTGTGCCCATTTACATCAGGATAGATTCACACTCCTAGTCAGCAGTAGTTTGGGGAAGAGAAGGGAAAGCCACGTGCCTTCTCTCACCTTGTGACCAAGAGCACACATCCAGTAGGGTGGGGAGAAGGGTCTTGCTGTCCCCTGAACCATGCCATCTTCTGCAATTAGCATTCTGAAATTTCTAATCACTGTTCTTCTGCTTTTTGATATTTGTGAATTGTGAACTGATCTCAGCAGTTACAGTAAAAGTTCCTCCTTGGGGCTGAGGATGTGATGGATGAATTCCAGTATTACCTGCTCAGCACCAGGAGTATTCCAACCAGGAGCGACTCAGTGAGGTGTCCCCCAGCATCCTGGGCAGCACCAGGCTAAGGTGGAAGGAGGATGTTATTTCACAGTGCTGGAGCTGAGAAGATTCACATTCTGTTTGCAGCTCTGCTGGAGACTTTCTTGGGGCTTTTATCAAGCTGTATTAAAAGTTAGCCCTTGTTTTCTCCATACATCAGTTTTGGATCTTAAAAGCAGAGGTAGCAGTTATTATGTGTAGAATAATTGGGTTGAGGACAGTAATATAATCACAGAATTGTTCCGACACTGCCAAGCTCATCACTAAACTAACCTGTGTCTCTTGACACCTCTATCTAAGCATCTTTTAAGTATCTCCAGGGGTGGTGACTCCACCATCTGCCTGAGCAGCCCATTCCAATGCCTGACAACCCTCTCCTGTGACAGAGATCTTAATGTCCAGTCTAAAACTCCCATGGTGTAACTGGAGGCTGTTTCCTCTCATCACTCGTTACTTGGGAGAAGAGACTGACCTGCCCCCACTACAACCTCCTTTCAGGTAGAGAGAGTGATTGTGTCTCCTCTCAGCGTCCTCTTCTCCAGGCTAAACAGCCCCAGCTCCCTCAGCCACTCCTAAGACTTGTTCTCCAGGCCCTTGTGTTTTCTGGACTAATGCTGCAGCCCAGAATGCAGCATATAGCCCCCCACCTCGAACCCCCACACTTCATTCTGAAGCAATTTGTGCCTCTCTTTTCCTCCTTTTACCCTTATTCCTCTTCCCCTGCTTTCATTTTTTTAACAGGCTGGGATTACAGCCAAGGCTTTGTGAACCAAGAGATGATCAGAGACCACCTACCCCCACCGCAAAACGACGTGCTGATCGTCATGTGCGGGCCTCCTCCAATGATCCAGTACGCTTGCATTCCCAACCTGGACAAACTGGGCTACACCAAGGACATGAGGTTCTCCTTCTGAAGAAGACTGGTAATTCAGTGATGGGGCAT
Source organism: Colius striatus (assembly GCF_028858725.1). Classification (NCBI taxonomy): domain Eukaryota; kingdom Metazoa; phylum Chordata; class Aves; order Coliiformes; family Coliidae; genus Colius; species Colius striatus. Next base: position 134,225,989 of record NC_084759.1, read on the forward strand.
AGAAGACTGAAAAAAAAGGATTGAATGGGGAACAGGACAGAGTTACAGAGGTGGCTGATGCATAGTGCTGGGAAGCTACATTTATGTTAAAAATGCTTTCTTTTTCTTGAGTTTTGGGCGAGACAAACACTTTAAGTTCAACTCTCCTGAAACTGTGCTGTATTTTGCACAGAAGCAGCTGTCTTGTGGAAAGGTCATGATGCCTGGTGCGCAGCTCTGTTGTGTACATTCAGTCTCCAGGAGGACGGTACAGCTGCTCAGGGCAGTAAACACTCATGTACACTTTTGCTTAGCACTGTAATTAAATGGCAGCAACATCCTAGCCCCCAGAACTGTGCATTCCCAGTATTTTATTTGGTATGAAGTATGAAAACATGTAGAATGTGCTGGATTATTCACCTCGCTTATGCCAAATTGTAATCCTTAGAGAGCTTTTACAGTGAGAGGGCCAGGAGTGTTTGCCTCATAGGCATCACCTTTGCAATGTCAGAAGCTTAAGGCTGCTTGTTCAGTTGAAAGGTGATGATTAACTGTTTATGACTGAGGTTGCTCAAGCTGCCTTGTTCATGTAAACAGACAGGTAGTCAGCAATACGAAATCTTTTTCCTTTGTGTTCTGGAATAGCCTCTCTTCAATGCAAACACCTTTCCAGCTGGTCAGGGTCCTCATCCCCGGGCAATGAAAGGAATTACAGAAAGCCAGTGGCTTTGTGCACTGTCCCACAAATAAATAGCAGGAAGTTTTTTGCTTGTGTGTCTGTGGAATGCTGAAAAATTCCTTGACTTTTGTTACATGCTTTTAAATAGCAGATGGTGCCACAGCAGTGCAAACATGATGGTTCTGCACGTCCTGTGCAGTGGGAAAAATGCTGGGGGAAAACTGGATCTAGTTTTAGTTTCTTGTTTCGTGGAGATGGATGTGAAGCAAGGAGAGCTGAGGTGTGATTGGTACGGTGGGTTTAGGGCAGGCAGCCCTACTTCAGGGAGGGTAAGTGCACGGTTGGAGGAGGCATCTGCCCAGCTTGCTCAGGCAAAGCTCCCAAGGAGCTTTGCTTGGGAAGGACACACGGGAACAGTCTTAAGTCAGCTGACAGTGAATTCAAATGTCTCACTGAATCTAAACCTGTTACTTAGATGGTGTTTACTAGAGCTTTTATTTTTATGGGTTTCTTTTTAATATACTTTTTTTTTTTTTTTCACAGCAGCCTTTCACGTAGCTTTTAGTAAACTTCGGGCATCTCACCTTCTGCTTCTGAACAGCAGAGATGCTGCTGAGATTAGAACTGTCCTGCAAGGAATCTGGGGGACTAAGAATCTTGCTCTGGCGATGAAACCAGAGTGCCTGCAAAGATGTTTAGTCAGGTGTGAAGTGATGTGGATGCCAGTTAGCCACAAGTGTCAGCATATAATACTTTTTTGAAAGACTGGGGGAGGCATTGGAGGTTATAGCTTGCCACGTTTTCTTCCATGCCTGTATAACAGATGAGTTCTGTGCACTTAAAATGTTAATTTTCAGTGTGAATTTAAAAGGAAAAAAAAAGATACTAGATTCATTTAAGGAACCTCAAATGGGTAATACTGTTACTAATTTTATTAATTAGATGCTTGCCTCTGAAGTCTTGAATGTTTGATGTGTGCTTCTGAAACTTGTTCTTCAATACTATGTTCGAAAGGTCAAATAATGCTCAAGTTCGGTTTCAGTCCCTTTCATAGGAGGCAAAACGCAGAAATATGAGAAAAATGGTCTTGCTGCTGTTTTCTGTCACTGTGGGATAGGCATAGATTTTGGGTTTTTTCATTTTTGTATTTAATGAAATTTTCTGATAAGAAAATAACTACCAGGTTGCGTATCAGCTATTTTATATTACCTACTCTGCTTATTCGATTACTGGCTTTTTTTTTTCTGTGTAAAAAATAAAGTATCTTGCAGGTGAATCACCTGTGTGTTACTGAGCAAGTCATCTTCAGCCTCATAAGAGACAAACCATGATTGTACAACACTCCATACAGTAAAGGTTCTAAAAAGGAAAGCCTGTTACATTTGTTTACCCAAGCGCTTATCTCCTCCAAGTTTGGTGAAAACTGCTGTACTGGGAGGCTGAGTCACTGTCTCTTTTCTCCCTTTCACTCCAGTCTCCTCTTTTTACCATTATTTTGTTCATCCTCCTTGTGACCATGAGGGTCTTTTAATAAATAAAAAGAGGGATTTTATATAATCTACTGAAACAAAAGTGTGTTGCAGTGCCTTTTGCTTGATGGTCTTGTGCTACAGTATTTAAACAAGTCAGCAGTAAGAGATAGGTTTACATATTGCTGATTTTGTTTGAGCCAGTTCATCTGTCTTACAGAAATGAGGGGTTTTCTGACAGGATGGGCTGAGTACCACCAACATGCATGTTACAAAGCAGCTGGGGAAATGTGAGCCTCCTGCATGAAAGGCATTTTGTGGAAATTTTTGTGAGAGAAACAGGCCAGAAGGGGTAGCTACTGCTTTGGCTTTCTAAGAGGTGGGTCCCTTCACTTACCACTGTGCAAAAGCAGATACCCCCACACCAAAGAACAAGGGCACGCTTGCCTACAGGGGGTACTTTCTCTGGGTACTGCTCCTGTTGCAGCAGAGGATCTGAGAGGAAGGAGGTAAGAAATGAGCTGCTCCTTCATCTGGCTCCTGGAGCAGGGCCTTGAGCCTGCACTTCACATGGTGGCTGCTCTTCTGTGACAGTGTTTGTTAGCCCGGTCACAGGCACAGAGGGCAGAGTTGCAGGCAGCTCTTGGTTCTGGGGGGCATGTGGTAAAGTGCCCACTTACCCTAAGCCAGTCCTCAACAGCTACCTGTAGGACTGAAAGAAGCTGTGTTTAGGGCCACAAAGATGATTAAGGGAGTGGAGCATTTCCCTTATGATGAAAGGCTGAGGGAATTGGGGCTCTTTAGCTTGGAGGAGAATGAAGGATGATCTCGTTAATGTTTACAAATATGTGAAAGGTAGATGTCAGGAGCACAGACCCAGGCTGCTCTCAGTGCTGTCCAATGACAGGACAAGGGGCAACAGGTATAAGCTGGAACATAAGAGGTTCCAAAGAAATACAAGGAAGAATTTCTTCACTATGAGGGTGATGGAGCACTGGAACAGGCTGCCCAGATGGGTTGTTGAGTCTCCTTCTCTGGAGACATTCAAAACCCACCTGGATGAGTTCTTCTGTGACCTACTATAGGTGGTCCTGCTCTGGCAGGGGCATTGGACTGGATGATCTTTCAAGGTCCCTTCCAACCCTTAACATTTTGTGATTCTGTCTCCTTTAATCTTTTAAGGCACTGTGTGGTAGATTAGGAAACACATGTTGCATTGGGGGTGTAATAGGGTCCTCTAAAAGGTTCTAGTAAAAATAACTTGGTTTACAGAAACAAGCCTCACTACGTCTGAGCTTTTCTCCCCTTGATCCTGTCCAAGTGGACAGGAAGAAAAGTAGTATTGCTGGGGCGAAGCCAAGGCAGCAGCCAGGCTCTCTCCTTTGTACTGGCAACTTTGGGTACAGCACAATGTTGTTGGGGGCTGTGAGCATCTGCTGCTTTCCTGGTTTGAACAGCCTCAAGGTGGAGTGGTAGCATTCCCCTAGTGTTGCTGGGGATCTTGTCTCACCTACCACCTCACCCCACAGGCTCAGCTGACAGAACAGGACCCTGGTTTTAAAGAACCCCAGCAGTGAGCATATGCGGTACTCCTGCTGTGTCCATCATAGATGGCTGCACTTCTCTCTCTGGCCTGAGCCTGGCTCCCAGCAAGGGGCAGTGAGAGCATTCACGGGCTGGCACTTGCAGCAGACTCCTGCAAGGGCACAGGTTCTAACCAAGTCATCTCTCCTGTAGCTGTTGGCTTGTGGTGGATGCTCCTGAGCAGTGCCCCATGCTGAGCTGACCACAGAGACAAGAGTCCTTGGGAAAGGGAAAGGTCTATACAGTGGGGAGGGGGAGGTCTTACCCTCCCAGCGGGGGGGGGGGGGGGGGCGGCAGGGGGAAGAAAGGAGGAGTGTGCTTGTGATGGATGACTCAGGGAGTCATCAGTTCGGGCTGCAACAGTGAAGCAGAGGGGTTGGGTGGGTGCTGCACCAGACACCTTCCAGCAGTAATAAAGCACTGGCACCAAGGGCCCAGGTCAGCTCTGCTTGCCTCAGAAACTCCTTGGTCGACACAGGTAGGGTGGATACCTGTACCCTGTGACATGCTAATCCTGCTGCTTAAAGTTTCTTGGAAAAGAGTGGGATGAGGTGGTGTGTTGGGTTTTTGTGTTATGAAGAGCTACTTGGCTAAGCTGACCAGCCAACAGGAGCCCACAACTGCTGCAGGGTTCCTCTTCTGATAGCCTTGCTTCAAAGAGCCACACTTCTAGCACAACATCAACTATGCAAACCACACGTTATGCTAAACTGTACATTAGCAAATGATGTCCAAACAAAAAACCAACCAACCAACTCCCGACCCACCCCCTTCATTTCGCTTTTGCTAACCTTATGACACAAATTACCATGGGATCAAACGGTCTGAAGTCAGCACCTTCCCTGGTAAATCAGTACATGCTGTTAACAAAGCTTGTGGTATGATGTGAGTCACTTCAGTTGAGACAACTGTGAATGTGATCAAATTTACATTGTTTAATAGTTTGCTGTGCACCTTCACCATTATCAGCCACAGTACAGAGCCTTGGCCAGTTCCCACCGTTGCAGGGGGCCCAGGCTCCCGAGCTAAAACTCACAAGGAAACCAGCCACAGAGCATGGTACAGCCTAGCAGCTGCCTCAGCTCACAGAGCAAACACCAAGCCTGCCTGCCACCTCTGAGGTACCATGGCTGCTCGCCAGGGCACAATTCAAACTGGCAACCCTACATAATCAAGATATTTTGATTTTTCCCTTCCCTTTCCAGTCCTGAGCAGCATGCAAAACCTCCAAAGGAAAAAGCCCAACCAGTTTTCCGAGAGAGACAGCACTTCTACAGAACTGAATAGCTGAAGAAACACACACCAGTTACCAGAAAGACACCAATTTAATGCAAAACTAAAGCTTTTCAGAGAGATTTTTCTAAACCAATCTGTCATGCTGCAGTATTGGTTATGCTATTAAACAGCCAAAAAAAACAACCCACCCCCTCTAAAGCCAACCCTCCTGAATGTGCATAGAGTCCTCACTCCGCAAATCCTCCCATAGCTATGCATGTTTCCAATGTAAAACACCAGAAGGATCCCCTCCTCTGTCCCACCATACCCTGGCTCCTCACAAAAAAACATACTGCTTTTATTTCTCAGCTGTCATGGCTGCCCCAGCCGAGAACTCAAACAAGAAATGGTAAAGTATGAATGAGCTTTTGACATTATTTTTACTCAAATAAAATGAATAAAACTGTAAGAAAAACTACAGGCTGACAAAAACTACTTGTGTGCTGATTCTGAGATTTATAAACATAGTGAGCTGACCAGTTTGAAAATGGATCAGGTCTGCCTTCACTGCTTAACAGTGCCTGAATATGCAACCCAAAAGTCCCCTAACTGGGGGGCTAAGTTGGTCAGTCCATGAATGCAATCAGCTGCTAGGCTACTGAAAACAAATTCAAACTAAGATAATTTTGCCTCCTCCAGTCTTTTGCTCTCTTCCACGAGTGGTTCAGGAGCTGCCTCTGCTGCCATGAAAGGAAAAAACTTGCAAAAGCATCTCCAGGGTCAGATTTTTGTCCCCCAAGTTTTCTTGAACAGCTGCCACTGCCTTTTGCCATACCTTGACCCGACTCAGCTTCTCAGCAAGAACGGTCTGCAGCTGGGACCTACCCAGACCCTGCGCTTCCATCACAGCTCCCAGGTTCTCTGCAGCCTGGCACTGATCTGCTTTTAAGGGGTGGGCAATCGAAAGGTTTCTCCTATAGCCCATTTCTATCACAGAGAAGGGCTTTTCCTCTTAGTTGGGAATCAGCTGATTCCTCCAAACTAGAACTTCTAAGCCCTGGTATTTGAGCCTTCATGCTCAAAGCAAATCGGGCCAGCACCAGTACGTTATTACAGACTTAACCTTCTATTATAGGAATAAAAAAAATCCACCAAAGCCAGTAAACAAAGGCTGAGAGTCACATATACCACAGCCTCCCAAAGACTCAGGGCCACAAAGCTTTCGGCAGCTCCAGCCAAGACTTAACGTCTGGTGAACAAAATGTTCTGGAAAAGCCATGCGTCTTCCATAAACACATTTTTCTGGCAGGTATGTCCTGTTGTTTTAAAACCTGGAGAGACTGACTCAGCCTGGCTTCTGCAGGGGTACAGGGACTGGGATGGGTGGAGGGGAAGGTGGGAAATGAGGAGCTGGAGGGAATGGCTTGCAAGAAGCAAAGTGAGAGGCAGAACCTGGTGCTGGTGTGCAGAGCCACTGCTGTTAACCAGCAGGTTACTGAAAGCTTATGTAGACATTACCTGCCTCCTTCCACCCGTCTGTTGTGCTGAGGCAGTGCTCCAGCAAGTCTTTAGCAGGCAGGAAGCTGTCAGTACCATTGACAAATTGCTGCAGGGCACTCCTGCCCGACAGGCAGCATTTCTGCTCCTCCTGGCAATGCCGTCTAGCAGGACTCCTGGTGTGTCCTTGGGTTTCCCTGGCACCACAAACATTATGAGCAAGCCCAGGCAGTCCCGTCTCACCAGACAGCAGAACTCTGCCAGCAGCTTCATGCTGCTGTGGAAGCGCTGGCCCAACAGTGTGGCCTCAGGGCTGCAGTGCTGTACCGCACCCCTGCCGGGCCACCCTCGCCTCTGCACAGCACTGCTGGCTGCATGGCCTGCACCAGAGACTGCATAGCCTGCACTGCCAGCACCGTGGGCTGCACAGCCTGCACTGACAGCTGCTCCACCAGCTGAAGCTTGATCTGCTTGTCAGCGCCTTAGAGACCAGATCCTGTCCCTCCTGAATATGTAACACTGCTTCTTGGTCCTTTTGCTGGTCATGATACATTCCTCCACTCCCTTTTCCATGCAGAAGCTGAAATAGTCAATCAAAAAGATCTTGCTCAGAATGTTTGTGGCTGGTTGGAATTTGCTCTGAGGATCCACAAAACCAAGATAGTTCTTCAGCCTTTGAGATACATGGACCATGCCTTGACTGAAAACCTCACAGATGAGTAGAGTTTCAGCCTTGCACTCCTGGTTGTCCTCACACAAGACCTTCTGGCCCATTTTCTATGCAGGAGGAGGTCATTTCCACACACAGACTGCCTCAGGGAACTGCCTTCCTTTGCTAGCAAAGGCTCTGGAGGCGCTGGGCTCAGCCAGACCCACTGAATGTGCACATGGTTCCATGCTGAAGGTTTCCAGAGGGAGGCTGTGGCAGTGTTGGAGACAAGCTGTGTGAGGGGGCTGCCACAGGGCAGATAGGCTTTCTCCTGGCTATGCTCCTCTGCAGCTTACTGAGCAGCAGCAAGCCCGACAGGCCCAGCAACTTTCACATCTGCTGAATTCACCTGTTCTTATTTTCCTTGTTGTTAATTCCGGCACCATTTCTTTAGTTGATGTAATCTCATTCCACTCTGATTGTATCTCCTTTGGTCTCCTTTCTAGGACTAAAACAGAGAAGCCATTTTATTTGTACTGGGCATTTCCTGGAGATGAAACAACCTTTTTCTTATAATCAGCCAGAGAAGGGTATGCATCCAAACCTGGTGACTTCTTAAGAGGGTGCCTGAAATGATGCAATGGTCTTTTTTGACAGGCCGTTGCCTGTATCCCAGTATTAACTGCTGCTGCTGTCAGCGGCATTAGTTGTGTCACAGCCATGGACGTGGGCTCAGCTGGACTTCTGTTAACTCAGCTGGGCAGCATGTGTTGTTGCTGCCTGGAGATGGGTTACCTCAGGGACGCTCGCACAGTCAACGCATCACTATGCATGGCTATCAAATACAGCTACAAATACACAAGCTTCCTCACCTTACAAAATCCAGTCTCCCTGGTTGTGAAAGCTGGAGCAAAGGTTACTGCTGCAGCAGGACACAGCCATGTTCAGCTCTGGATGTTGCTGCTGCCAAATACACCACTATGGTCTCTTCATTAGCCCAGGATCAAACGACCATTCTCAAAAACCAAGCTGTGTCCTGGTGAATGTTGCTCTTCCTCTTCTTCCTCATTTTGAATGAGTGAAAAAAGCGTTGAGAATCTGTCTTTCTGCCCTCTACTCTCCCTGCTCAAAACATCTTCATTTCATCTCTTTCTTCAGCCTTCAGATGTTCTTGTGCTCCTGTCACTCCACGGAAACACCTTCATGGGCTGGTCAGTCTCAATGCTGCCCTTGGGTCCCTCTCTCTGAGAAACAAGTCATGTCCTACGTATTACACATCTTTTCTTTCACAGGTCTTCAAACATGTCACTGGCCCATCTCCACTCCTTCGTGACCTTCTCACAGCTCTGACTGGGGAGCACGCTGCTGCTGCTCCTGTTATCTCTGACTGTAACTCTAATTTCCTTTCTATTCAAGGGTTCCCCAGCACCTAATATTCTCTCCATGCTGACCACTGCTCCAAATCTACCTGTAAGTCAGATGGTTTTGCTGCTTAGCTGCCTCAGCACTATCTCCTTCCTCCAAAATGAGGATAAAGAGACTCAGCAGGAAAAGCTCTGTCTGCAAACAAAAATGCCAAACTAAACATTCATAACAACAAAGCGGTGCAAGCTGTAAGGAGCATGCAAGTAGGGTAAGCACTATTTCCCTCCTAAAGGGTAAGCCAGGATGCAAATATACCTACTGGATGGGAATCAGAAGCATCACTCCAGAGGTCATTCTACATTACTTCTCCATTACTAAGCATGTATGTAATTTAAGCAAATAGGAAAAAAAAGCTGTTTAATCTCTGCAGGCTTTTGACTGACCCACATCTATCTTTTCCTCATCACTGTAAAGAAACAGGCAACAAAAGTTCATTCAGCTCTGGGTTTCCAGGTGTTTATCCCCAGTGCTCGCATAGCTGATGAGCAAAACCACAGAAATGAAGGTCCTGAGACAGGGGTCCTGCATTTTCTGGCCCATTACCTGGGCTATGCTGGGCAAAACACTGATCATCACTTGCACCTGCACCACAGCAACAAAATGTAGTTTGGCGAAGCTCAACTCCTGTTGGCACAGAAGCTGGAGCTCCTGTGACTGCTGAGGGTTGTGAAGGCATAGGGAGGAGAATGACACCTGGGACCAAAGAGATGGTTGCCCTTTCACATCAAGAAGGGCCACCTGGTCCTTCCTTCAGCACCCTGCGAGGACTCCCTGAGGAGTACACATAGAGCCACAGGGAAGCATTTTCTCACCACACCACACCAAGCAACCCAAGATGGTGCAAATCTGGATCCCAGAAATAAGTAAAGAGACTTGGGGTAGTTGATTTCTCAGCACATGCAAGGGCTGTTGACAAACGAACCAATGAGTTCCACTACAAATGTGTGATTTTGCCCCTTCTCCCTCCTTTGTCTTTTCAATAGAACGAGCTTCCTAGGAAAATAAAAAGGAAATCAAAAGAGAATACATTGAAGAGGAACCAGCTTGCAGAAACACTTGGCATTTTCCACAGACTTTATTGGATTTTACATGGCAATACACAGTGGTTATGTTGCTGTCTTCAAACATGCACAAATAACAACATCCCAAGGCGACCAAATGGTGTGTGCACATGACCTTCCTGACTTTATCACTCACTTTCACATTCCATCCCCATAAAATACCCAAGGTTCAGATGTGAGGCAGCTTGGAGGGGACGACCTGGTTTCCAAATGGTGAGTGCAGCAAAGGGATGTTTGGAGCAGAAATGCTGCTTACACTGGACTTACACAAACCATCACTTGCTGCTGTTGATGAACTTGCTGGTACCACCAGACTGAAGTCAGAGCAGCTGGTTGTGCCTATGTCAGCACCTAATATTGTGTCCTGAGTTCCCTTGTTTTTTAGCCCTGTGAATGTCCAGTCATGTTGACCAGTCAGCACCTAGGGAGAGCCAATCTAGGGGCACACGTTTGCTCAGAAGCCTGCTTCTGCAAGGCTTCTGCATCATTTGGGAGAGCAGGGTCTTAAGTTCAACTTATATGGCAACGATAAAAATACTGCAGAGTATTCACAGAAAGTGACCCTTCAACTCAAATCCCAAGCATCTGCACCTTAAAGTTGACAGTAGGCATTACACGATGCGGTATTTCTGCCCAAAAGAAACAGCTCAAACACTCCCAAGGTTGCAGAGGAAAAAATAACTGACAGCAGATTATTTGTGCGCAGCAATATTGAATAAAGACTCATTTGTGATCTGTTTGTGGACAAACAGTAAGCAGCACAATACTTCCTGTATATGTTCTGGATTGTTTGCCTGGCTCCAGTTACTAAAATGGCAGCTCTTGATATTATACACAACATAACCGGTCTGCATCACATTTTTCATCTCTGTATATACGTTAACAGCCTCCACTGCACATCCTTCAAAGAACCACACTGGTTGTTGCTTGCCAGGTGACAATCCCATCACACTCCAGTATGTCTCCAGTTTAGCCCAGCCTCTGATGGGAGCTCCCTGGAAGCCCCAGAGGGAACCTTTCTCCCTTTCCTAATTTGGTTCGTCATGTTGCAGAGAGAGAGCCTCAAAGTCAGGGCAAATCTGCCCTCCTCTGCATCACACCAGCGAGACATCAGTGAAGGGCTGGCATGCAACAAGGAGAGCCCCAACCTGAGTGACAGGCACTTGATAAAGCAACACACCACCACACAAGGAACAACTCCAGCTGTACTCGTTTTTTGCCTTTACAAAGCAAATAAGCTTCATGCCACTATGCTAAAATACATGCAACATTTAACACCATACGAATTACCACTGCAATAAACAGAGTTACTTTTTGCTTGCTTTCGGCCAGGACACCTCGTGGTACCAGGAGTTGGACAATAGATTCCCACTGGCTGGGTAGGATCTTTAAAATCTGATCATCTTCAAAAGCAAAGGACCTGTGCTTTAAGGAGGTAAAAGGATATGCAAAATTTTTGATATTTGAATTCTGGAGGAAAAGTCCCACCTTAGCTTTAATATTATGAAATAATATATTTCCTATACATTTCTCTATATAACTTTGGGGGTTTTTTTTGCAACTACACCATCTTTACGTTAGTCACAGCACAGAAACATCCCTTCCATACACAGGGAATACCTCAACTTCAAAGATGTTTCTTAAGTCGCAGTAGTGTTCATAGCCTTGTTTGAATGCTGTGACTACTGCTGCTGGGAACAAGAAAGAAGGCATTTTAAAATGCCATTTCCATACACGTCACTGCCAGAAGAAACACAGAAACGTGCTTTGTAATTGTTTCATCCTAAATGGAAGATCATTAAACTGTGCACTTCGTAAAAAGCAACAAAAGCAAACAGTTCCAAAGGTCAGCCTGCCTTTTCCAGTAACCAGCTGGTATGCAAACTGGCATATTTTTTTTACGACCCTCTCCCTTTCCCCCACGCTTTGAACTTCTCAACACTCTGTCCTGCAACATCTAGATTCTTGCTTTTATATGTACTTCATACACCTTTTTTTTTTTTCTTCTTTTTTAGAAAACAGTATAAAAATAAGAGCAACAGTCAAGAGCTACCAGGGACATTATACAAGGCATAGATGACTAAAATCCTACATTGGATACCATAGGAAGGGCAGAACTGGTATTTGTGCCGAACAAACATGCTTGAAAAAGAGCAGCAGTAACATCTTTTTTTTTTTCAGCTGAGAGCCCAGAGAAAACCGAATACCCACAGACACAATAACTTCTACCTAACATCATCTGTGATTTTGAAACACTTGAAAGGACTATCTGAGGCCGTGAATAAGCAAAAGCAGCACTATCATACCAGGGAAATTTAAATGAGACACTCAAATATATCACCATTTTGTACATTAAATATAGTAAAAACAATGACCATTCACCAGTGTCTAGGTGTTTCGTATGGCAACTTTAGAGTAGGCACCTTTTCCTTTTGTATTTTTTTTTGTTCTCCACCACCTCCAAATGTTACTTCCAATGAACAGAAGCAAGAGCAATGAAATGTACATGATCTGCCACCCATCATGTATAATGATGACGTTTCTTGCATGTAGGCCTTTGTCAGTGCCTGGTGGTTACTGTCACATGTTGGAGTCCTCATCTGTTATACTGGTGCTAGGAGAGCAAGTTGCAAAGTCTTTAAACATCTCATCTTCTTTCAACATGTGCTAGAAAGAAGAGGGGGAGAGAGTAAAGATTCAGGCCTTCACGACTGACATCAGGCCTCCATGTTGGCCCAGCCCAGTGCCCAGCAGCAGAGACAGCCACCAGCCTTACCACAGAATCATAGAATGGTAGGGTTGGAAGGGACCTTTAGAGATCATCCAGTCCAACCTCCCCTGCAGAAGCAGGTCCACCTAGATCAGATCACATAGGAATACATCCAGGCAGGTCTTGAAGACCTCCAAGGAAGGAGACCCCACACCCTCCCAGGGCAGCCTGTGCCAGAGCTCCCTCACCAGAACAGTGAAATAAACACAAGTCAGTTTAAACATACATCCTTATGTTTAAACAGAGCTTTTTGTGTTCCAGCTTCTTTCCATTACCCCTTGTCCTGTCACTACCTGTAACAGAAAGAAGGGATGCCCCAACCATCTGACATTCACATTTAGATATTTGGAAACATTAATGAGATCTTCCCTCAGTGTCCTCTTCTCTAGACTAAACAGCCCCAGTTCCTGCAGCCTTTCCTCATAAGGAGGATGCTCCAGTCCCCTGATCATCTTGGTGGCCCTGTCCTGGACTTTCTCCGGAAGTTCCCTATCCCTCTTGAGCTGAGGAGCCCAGAACTGGACACAGGACTCCAGATGAAGCCTCACCAGGGCAGAGTAGAGGGGGAGTAGAACCTCCCTCGACCTACCGGCCACACTCTTCTTGATGTATCCCAGGATGCCATTGGCCTTCTTGGCCACGAGGGTACATTGCTGGCTCTGTCAGCCACCACTTTGTCCTGTTGGAGATATTTTTCACCCAGGCTGGTGAAAAATCAGCTCACTGCTGTCTGCTGGCCCAAATGGCTTGGGGCTGGGCTTTCACTCAGAGAACAAGCCAGGACTCTCAGGTCATGGGCCGTGAGTTGAGTGCTACAGCCCCTGCTTGCTCCTGAGGGTGGAGAGCCAGCGAGGAGAGATGGCCACCACTCCTGGCTGGGGAATCTCCCCACTGGGATGGGCAAGTATCTTCCTGAAATACTCATTTTTCTTTTCCCCTCTGTCCCTGTATGAAACCCAAAGGAGCTCACCTCACCCCTAGCTCTGATGAGGCTTCACTATACCCACAGTTTGCACAGTATTTAATATACTTTGCTCCCCTAGAGACCAGTGGAGCTTTATTCAAAGGTCCTGCTATGAAGTGAAATCCATCAAAGCAATTTCCAAAAAAACTACAAAACTCAGCTGCTTGCCAGAGCAAGTAATAGCAAAGAACAGCTGTACTTGGTGTATCTGTACTGAGCAGCAACCACTGTTTAATACTAGCCACTGCCAAGAGGCTCATACCCATCCTACGGAAACAGAGATCTTATTCCACAGACCCCACTTTTAAATCTTACCGTCAAGTTGTTGATGCCTTCAGAAAACGCTCCGATTTGCCTCACTGTCCCTTCTGAATCTTCCATCTACATAAACCAGATAATGAACAAGGAAATAGTGATAAATTCCCTGTCTGCCACGACAGAGTGGCAATTAAGTGCAGCACACAACAACACTGCCTGATTATACCTGCTGCAGTCAGAGCAAGGGAGGAGATGTCAGGGGAGGACAGTTAGGCCAGAGTAGGTCCCGAAGGCACTCCATTCACACCTTGGACCTCCCTCCTTGGGCCAAGAGACACTTTTGTTTGTAATGCTGTGTGACTACAGGACCTTCATGGGCCAAAGCATAAGGAAGGCTTCCCTGGGAAAAGGAAGGTTTTCCACCAACCCTGAGAGCACAGGCAGACCCTCCAAACTGGTAGGCCTGGCTTACCTGCTCCAACCTGTCCAAATCATCATCATCATAGACTCGAGTATCCAGGCCAGGCTTAAATCCCTTCTTAGACCCACTTCCAGACATCCGTCCCAGCTCCATAGGGCACACGTACTCTTCCATGTCATCTTGCTTCTTCTTCCTCAAACTCCCAAAATTGCTGAAAGCAAGCTTCTTTGGCTTACAGGTGAAGGGAAAATTGATAAGAACTTAAGGAATCAGCCAAGAATTAACAGTTCTCTTACTCTTGCACTGGTGTTTCTGAATAGCTGTATTTCACAGTAACTGCATTTGAACAAGAAGATGTGTCCTCTCATTCCATCATTGCTGAGACAATGCCATTTCAAGGATACCAAATGAGATCAGAATCCCAATGCACTGAACTGTGAGCATATAAACAGTAAGAGAGTCTCCCTCCCAGGCATCCTGTAGTAGAGACAGAAGGACAACACACAGGAGTGCTGCCCTTTGCCTGTGCATGCAAAAGGCTCAGACATGGTGCATTCATGGTAGACACGAGCGTCAAACCCAGCTGAATCCTGCTCTCATGCTTCTTTCCTTAGCAGTCAGCCCCTTCTCTCAGACCTTTCTGCACTGCCCTCCAAACATGGGTAATACCAGCATGCTGGAGACCTAAGCATCTGCTTGGAAGCCCACGCACCGATCCAAAACAAGTTGGCCCACCTTTACTTTGGCAGTTGCTGTTAAGAGGACGTAGTCTGGGGACTCCATGGCTTCACGTTTCTGCTGCTGGGCCTCTGGCCCAATGAGAAGGTTGAAGTGAGTGGCCAAGTGTCGTCTCAATAGTGTCTTGTTTGGTGGGATGTTCAGCAACTGTGCCATGGTTTCCACATTGAAACGAGGCTCCAAAACCTAAGAATCAAACGAGAGAATCCAGCTGTCTGATGAGGTCTCAAGGATATCAACAGGCATGCCTATCTTGATCACTTCCCATGGCTGCTTTAGGGATTTTGTTTGTATTTTAGAGGAAACATACAACAAAGCGTTAAAGAATTCATAAAAAGCTACCTCTGGGCTTTTCTGCTTGAGTTATAAACAAATTGGCAGGCAAAAAGAAAGGAAAGATAAATCCACCTTTAACTCATGTAATGTGTGAAGCTGCCACAAAATGTTTATCCACCATCCTCTTTAACTCTAGAATACATAGCCAGAAGAATGATGGAAAATAAACAGATATAAAATGTTTGGAGTAAGATAACACCTCTTAATCAGCATGACAGACTTCTGCAAGTGTTAAGTCTCTTGGCTGGAGTATCTGACGCTACAGCAATTAAAAGCAATCCTGGTTTGATGATGAAACCACAAATTTTACAGCATTAATGAGCCTTCCTCACAAAAGAAAAACTTATCCAGGGCTAGGAAGGAAGATGGTGGCTGTTTAACAGCATGATAGTAGTGTACAGCATCAGAGGACTGGAGGTGGAGAATGCCACACCTAAATTAAACTGAAGTGAATACAGATAATCAAACCCATCGCTGCCCACGCTGATTCTACCCAAGACATTAATCTCCTTTAAACTGTAGGACAGTACGTTTTGACAGTGACTTCTCACAAGGCAGAGTAAGATGACAATGTCAGAGTTCTGCTCTGGCGCTTCTCAAAGGTGGGGTTTGCTTAACCAAGTGGAAGGAGTCAGCCCAAAGCCTTACCATTAGCCCTCCATGCACTCCGCTGCCCCGCAGGTTGGGTGCATACTCGGCCAGGTCGATGGAGCGCAACCACTCCATCACGCGGTGGTTGGTCCACTGCGTCACCTCTGAAGCTGTCACGTTGTTCTGCAAGCAGGAGCAACAGGTAGTTAAGGCAGTTTCCCAACTCAGCTGTCCCAACCCTAATCTTTACTGGAACAAACTTCTCCTGCTCTTCACAAATGCAAGCCCACTTCATACTCAAGAAAAAACTCCCTTTCTGGGTTGCCATCTTGCAGCAATACCAATGTGGAGATGTTGGATCTGGAAAGCAGGCAGGCCTGTATTATGCTTCCTGTTGTCTGACTATCATGCTGTGCACTAGGACTACTTGCAATTCCTACCAGCAGAACTGAAAATTTGTCTAGCTCCACAAGGCCCTGTGCTTTCTTGCAGACAAGTGTTGTGCATCTAAATCCAAGATCATCATCCATTGCCCTATCCAGCATATGCTGCTTCCAAACCAAACTGATGGCAGTCTCCCATCTGCTAACAGGCCCAACCTCCTGTTACACAGAAAATTTTGACACAGCCATCAATTTTCCAGAGAGTTACACAAGGCTTGTGGCAACAGTGCACTGAGTTCCAGACAATTTACGTTCCAGAAAGCGCATCAGGGACTAGGCCAAATCAACCAGCTGCTGGCTAGGAAAAGAAGCCAGAGGTTTGTCAGGGGAAACATGAATCTGGGGCCATGGCAGGTGGAGGAAAGTAAGTGGTATTCCAGGTTCTCTGATAGCAGAGCATGAGACTGGAAGAACAAGATGAGAAAAAGGAAATAAAAAATGAAACAAAATTAAATAGGAAGTAGAAGACAGGAGGAATAATCAGAATATAATGTAATCAGTAGGAGTACAGCAGGAATAATCAGAAACAACAGGGGAAAAAAAACCCGAGAGGATTCCTCTTCACAGCTTCACCTTGAAGCAGTACCTCATCAGATGGCCTCCTGCGCAGACAGTTGGGCTCAAAGTTATTTATTCTCAAAACCTGAATGGCTCTCTTGATGCTGAGGTGGTGGAGGACACTGACAACTTTCAAGGACAACAAGTCATCCTGTCAAAGAAGAAGGGGGAGTTAATAAACATAAACGTGCTTATTGATGGATCCAGCACCTGACTGGAGGAGATTGTTTTGGGCCCTGGTTTCAAATGGCAGATCTGGCACTCACTTGGGGTAAGATTTTAATGGTGAGACACATGATTAACATCAAACCACCTGTCCCAAAATAAAAGCTTCCCACGTAACATTCCTGGGTAACACTCTTCACACTGAGTATGTAGCTCAGAAACCTGGGGTAATGAGGAGGGAGAGGGTGAGAAGACACATCCTCAATGATCTGAGTCATGACAGCTTTCCAAACACAGTGCCAGGCTCACCTGGCATTTGCACTTAATCGTGCAAAAAATTTGAATACTGCAAACATCTAGCTAAAAGTTTAACTGAAAACAATAAATTACTCTAAAAACTGAGGCATTCTGAATGGTCAGAATGAAAAAAATAAGAGGGAAGAAGGAAAATACAAAGATGTGTCAGGATCAGAGAATCATAGAATGGTAGGGGTTGAAAGGGACCTTTAGAGATCATCTAGTCCAACCCCCTTGCAGAAGCAGGTTCACCTAGATCAGGTCGTATAGGAACATGTCCAGACGTGTCTTGAAGACCTCCAAAGAGGAGACTCCACAACCCCCCTGGGCAGCCTGTTCCACTGCTCCGTCTCCAACAGGTGCAAATGGCGAAATGTGGTTTAAAATGCTTGTCACAAGTGATGGAAAAGGTCCTGCCTTGTGCAGGAACCTGCTATGGCTTGAGAGAAGGAGCAGCAGAAGGGCTGGCCAGGAGCAGCAGTTCTCCCTCAGGTACGCCAAGGTAACACACTGGACACACCAGCAGCTTGAAGCTGGCTCTGTGACACGGCACCACAAAGCCACCTGGATGTGCCTTTACACTTTGTGGGATGAGCTCACATATCATAGGGCAGGAGCCTGCAAAGACACAGCCACACTTCTACCTGCAGCGGGACAAACAAAAGCAGTCGGTTCTTTCCCCAAAAGCTCCAACCTCACAATGTTTTTTACTTAAAATGTTCATCTCACAAGGGACTTGTTTTGTAGCTCTCAAACCGGCTGTTTAAGCTCCCACCAGTGTCCATGGGAAGTGTCAGACAGCTCTTAGGACAATTTGTGCCATGCCAAGGAATGAGATGGTGCCTCACTGCACCTCTCTCTCTGCACTGACCACAGGGCAAGTGTAGCATTTAGACGTCAAGAGCCAGGAGAGATTAACTCCTCCCCTCTTGACTACAGCAGCAAACAGGAATTTTGCTCTGGCTCCATAAATTTCCTTCTTCTCCTTCTTGTACTCAGGGCTTCTACAAACCACCAAGAAGGAGAGAGACAGGGCTTCTGGTACTCAAAGGGGCCCAACTCACAGGACACATGTGGTAGGCAACAGTGAAGGAGACAAAAGGTTTAGATGAGGCTCATAGGTTAAAAAATGCTGCTCACTGGTTTGCAACCTATGTTATGTGGAAGGTGTTACCTTTTGCTCACCTCTGGTTTCATTCCAGCCTCTAGCCCCCGAAATATAGCATTTCAAAACCAAAACAATCATGTTCTCTCTCATTTAGGGAGCCCAGCCACAAAAAGTTTGTAAGGAGGAATGTGTGACAGGCCCAACCTGAATCCCCAGCTCACACATTGCTGCTGTTACTCCAGAGGAATGCTACAAAGGAAAACCCCTCTCTGCACTGCAATTGTGGTCACAGGCCATGAGACTTGCATCCCTGTAGCCTCTTTGGTTGTAATTCAGTCCTAACTCCGCCACTAAGTGTCTTCAAGGCCCAATTCTCTGCTGGTGCAAGTTGGCTTCATGCATCCTTGTGCCAGGGTTAACTTGGCTTAACTATGTGTTAGTATTACTTACGTGTTACTAATACTGGACTCTAATTTGTCAGAAGATTTCTAGATTTTAGAGTCTTCATTTACCCAAACATCCCATTGGGTTCAGCTAACCTTATGATGAACCTAAGAACAGAGTTTCTCTGTCACAGTTTGCTATTTTATTTACCATAAAATAATAAATATTTGCTATTATTAGAGCCAGGGTAGCTCCATGATATTTAAAAAAAACTATTTCTTTCACATTTTTCACACTTTTGCT
Source organism: Colius striatus (assembly GCF_028858725.1). Classification (NCBI taxonomy): domain Eukaryota; kingdom Metazoa; phylum Chordata; class Aves; order Coliiformes; family Coliidae; genus Colius; species Colius striatus. The sequence continues at coordinate 134,244,883 of NC_084759.1, forward strand.
GTATTTAGTTGGTCCTTTACACTGAATCCATTGTTAAAATTTGATGGGTAAACTCTGTCTAAAAATATCTCTAGTGACCCACAATTGAAAGGAAGTGACAGGAAGAAAAAGCTCCTGGTACACACCCCTCATCTGTCCACCTATAACTTTTCTTTTTTTTCATACAAAAAAAAAGACTGACTGTTTAGTAAAACAAGTTCTGTTGTATTACAGTCTATGCTGTATCTTAACCACATTTGATCCTGATCCAGTTAATACAGTGGCAGTAAAGTCACTCAACACAAGATCAAACTCCATGTTACCTACTGGTATCACCTCTCCAAGACTCAAGCAGCAGAAGAAAGGAATTGCCTCCTACTTTTAGATTAATGTCCAAACTCAAAACAAACAAAAAATCAAGGAAACAAACACAAACCCCACTACATCAGCAGTGAGTATTTAATGTTTGACTGAAAGGGACTCAACAGCAAAATCATGCCAGGCAGATGTGGCAAGTCACTCCTGGCAGTAGCTACAGCTCCTCAGCAGTGCTGTGCTTGTCTTACAGGAGGAGAGTTGGATGGATTAACCCTAGGCCTGGTGCTACTCTAATGCCCATATAAAATACATATAAATGTGACATAAAAAGGTAACTTTTCTTCTGCTCACAGCATGGCTCCTGAAAGGAGTGTGATTGGTTTTTTAGTTTGTTATAAAGAAGGAATTAATATTAGTGATGCTCAGTTTGCATTTATGTTTCCAGAGAAAAACAAAGGTTGTGTCTCATCTTACCTGAGACCTTACACAAAGGAAGCCTGTTGGGTCAGTTTCACCTGGCCAGCAGTGAAGCAGGGAGCTGACACTGGTGGTAAGCACTTTGAAGTACACTATGCAAAAGCTATTAAATATAGGCTGTTTTCAAACAAGTTGGGTCTTAAAACTATAATTTTCTTCAAAGGAATCTGCTTGGGTTTTCTTCACATGAATAGGTAACTAAACTGAATGTTTGCTCACTGAAGGAAAAAAAAAATCCACCTACTTCTATTAATTAATAACAACCTTAACAACCAAGGCCCAGATGCATGAACTGTGACCATGGAATCTACATACTTATGTGTACTCATAAACACTGCCTGAGCACATCAGCATCATGCACAACTGTTAAGCACGAGATTGTCCATTTCTTATGCAGGAGTCTGGGCTCTTGCTTACTTATGTTTGCTGTTCCACCTTAAGATAGTATCTTCTGTTTTCCGTAGGTTATAGCTATCTGCATTAGCTTAACACAGCACACCCACTACAGTTTCAAGGGTTCCTTTAAACATTGCAATGAAGCACATAGAGAAATATGGCATTCTGACACGTCATTTTTAGTGGTAGCAATGCCTCTGACACTCTGACCTCCTCCAGCTTTCTCCTTGCAATCATCCAGAAAATCTGAAGACCCAATTTATGAACCATTCAACAGCTCTGAAATTATTTTCAGGAACTGTCAGTCAGACACAGGAGATGTTTAGCTGTCTGAGAGAAGCTTGCACTTCTGGTATGCTACATGTGCACAGGTAAAACCTCTGTGACACTGCAAAAGCAAGAGTGAGCTCCAACTTTAGCTTCTCTTCAGCAGATTCAGTCACTCGGGGCAAAACTCACATGCAGAGTAGCAACCACAGGGATTTTTAGGCTCCTCTCTAGAACCTTTACCACAGACAGAGTAATGCACAGATGGACTCCAGATAGGTGGGACTGTCTGCTCTAGGGAGTTACAAGACAGAGCATCTAGCTCTCAAGCTCCCCAAAGCCATCTGCCTGGTCCTGCTCTCCCTAGATGGACTGTCTGCCACACAAGAGCTGCCCAAGAAGCTACAGAGCTCCTTAGGCAACACATTCATGGGGTCAGCCAGGATTTCTCCAGTGCCTGTTCCCCTGGCAACGGTAGTGCCTCCTCCTCAGCTGCAGTTGGCTGTCTCTGGGGTCTAGTTGCTGCCTGGACCCCTCCTTCCTCCTGTATATTGCAGGGACTGGGAGGGCCTTTGGGGCTGGGGCTGCTGCTGGGAAAAGCTTGGGGGTAGTTGAGAGGAGGTGAATGGGGCGAGGGGGTTGTTTGCAGAAGTGTGTGGCAGGGCACAGCTGCTTGTGCTGTGGAGTACAAGAAAGGCTTCAGTCACTGGCACTCCCAAAGGGAGCAGGAGGTACACAGAGGCTGGGATGGAGACGTTGGAAGGTGTTAGATGAATTTAAAATCTATTCATTTGCAACAACAGGCACAGCGAAAGCAGGTATCTCTAGTCTCATCTGGCCTGGAGGTACACCAGTGTGCACTGAAGTGTAGAGAAACTATGAACAGGGAAAGAAAAGCCATTTACTCACCACACTCATGTAATGGAGCATTCGGCCATCCACCTTTCCTTCATCAAACTGGGTCTTATACTGGGGGAGACCAATGTCATCCAGCCACCCTAAGGCAAGAGATAGACACTCATGTTAGTGGGGTAGCCAAGTTACCCAGCACCAGTTAGTGTTCTTCTCATTCTTTGAGCCCCAAATTAGCCATGATTAGGAATCTTCAGCTAAAGTAGTTGCTTCAGCATATCATAAAATCTTACTGGTAACCCAGTGGTAATCCAGTTTTCCGTGATTGTTTTCCTCTTCAGATCCAAGTGCCTGCAGAGCAAGCTGAAGTTTCTTCCGGTGCAATGGGTGCTTTATCCCAAGCTCCTGTGAATGGAAGGAAAGTAGCAAACCTAAAGGTAATACTGTATTTTATTTCTGCCCCCACTGAGTTATGAACTGTTTCAGAGAGTCACACAGTACATACAGCTCTTGCTGGTGACTTGGCAGGTGTATTTTCTATTTGCTGAGTTATCAGCATCATTCTAGCACATGCTCAGCAGTAGGCAAAGGCTCACTCACTGTGGTAGATTAATTTCAAAACATGGTGTATTCTAAACTTTATGAAAACATTGGCTGCAATAGTCTCACACCAGGTTTAAAAAGTATCCCACAATATAAACTGTGTTAGCATTCATAAAAATACTCCACAGGATTTCTTCCCTCCCTCCTGCTTATGCAGGCAAAACAGCTATTTGGTTAAGAGCATATGAAGCTGCCAGGAATTACTGATATTGGTTCATGCTTCCAAGTGCAAAATACTCTCACCAGTTTACTTGCAAGTGCAGTCATTCCAGGATCTTTTTAATCTCATACACACTTTCACCAGTGCTTGTTAGTTAATGTTACCTTTGACAACACTATTACAAATCCCTATGTTCATGTCACATTTTTCCTATTCCAGTTGTAATTATAGTTTTGAATCATCTCACTGAGAGTGATATTTTTAAAAGCTGAAAATTCAAACATTAGCAAATTCAAAGTACACATTGAATCAACTTTTTTATCTTTCTAATTTTAGAAAACAAAGGGGGCCAACGATCTGGATGAGGGGACAGAGTGTACCCTCAGCAAATTTGCTGATGACACCAGACTGGGAGGACTGGCTGATTCCCTAGAAGGCTGTGCTGCCATTCAGTGGGATCTCAACCAGCTTGAGAGTTGGACAACAAAAGTAAGTTCAGAGTCCTGCATCAGGGGTGGAGCAACCATGCACCATTGACCTGCTGGAGAGTGGCTCTGCAAAGAGAAATCTGGGAGTCCTGGTTGATAACAAACTAACCATGAGCCAGCAATGTGCCCCTGTGGCCAAGAAGGCCAATGGCATCCTGGGAAGCATCAAGAAGAGTGTGGCCAGCAGGTCGAGGGAGGTTCTGCTCCCCCTCTACTCTGCCCTGGTGAGGCCTCATCTGGAGTACTGTGTCCAGTTCTGGGCTCCTCAGCTCAAGAGGGACAGGGAATTGCTGGTCAGAGTCCAGTGCAGGGCCACCAAGATGATCAGAGGACTGGAATATCTTCCTTATGAGGAAAGGCTGCAGGAACTGGGGCTGTTTAAGTCTAGAGGAGAAAAGACTGAGGGGGGATCTCATTAATATTTGCAAGTATATAAATGATGGATGTTAGGAGGTTGGGGCATCACTTTATTGTATCTGGTGACAGGACAAGGTGTAATGGGAAGAAGCTGGAACACAAAAAGTTCCATTTAAACATGAGACAAAACTATTTCACTGTTCAGATGAGGGAGCACTGGCACAGGCTGCCCAGGGAGGTTGTAGAATCTCCTTCTCTGAAGGTTTTCAAATCCAGCCTGGACGTGTTCCTGTGTGACCTGATCTAATCTGCGGGGTTTTTTTGCACATACATCTGAAAACAGTGTTTCCAGTCTTTCTCACCTTTTCCAGATCCTGTTGAGAAGCCTGTAGAAGTGTTTGACCAGAGAGTATCCAGTGTTTGCCGTTACTTATGTAAGAGCCTAGCCCTTGGTCCTGGAGCCAGTTGCAAACCTGTTCCTTCGTCCACTTTGCGAATGGCATGTCCAGCTCACTGCAGGTTTTACCAAAAAAGACTGGTAAATCTCGTGCCTCAAATCTCAAATCTTCTCATAGACAACAATGGATCCAAAACCTAAATCTAATTCATGACTGTTTTGTGGAAGTTTGGAAAACCTTTTGGGGAAAACTTGCATCATAGTTGGCTGTCAGGTGAGTCATGAAATGTCTACTTCTGAACCAGAAAGTTCTGATTGCTGCTGATCTCCTGCCACTATCACAATAAACACGGTCTAATAACACTACTGAAAACAACCAACTCTGCTCCCTATCATGACTTAAAACTCTGAGGTGAGATGACAATCTTTCCCTTTAGCATTTAATCCCCAGAAGTGTAGCAGGAAATGTACCAAAGGAGTATCTGTCAGTGCCATGTGCTTATAGCCGTGAGGCAAGGAAGGCTCTGTTTGGTAGCAGGACCCCACCACCCAACCAACTTCCACCCTGCAAAGACCACCTCTAGAAGGAAGAAACAGCCTTGATCAGCCTATGTCCATCTGCCAGGAGAGTGGACATTTCATGTGGGCACTGCACTTCTCCTCTGGATGCTGTGCTGGACTGGAGCTGCTGGGATGGCAGGTGTCAGCACACTTTTCACCACTTGTCTTACTTGCGAGACTGCCCCAGGTCTCGAGACCAGCCCAGCCGTGGCCCCGCGGTTGCCCTCGTTCCTCCTCTTTTGAACTCTGTCTCAGACATGTCATCTGGGTTGAAGGTGGTAGACTGACTTCTTTTAAGCCTAGTTTAAAAGAAGAAAGCATATTCACATTTAGCTAAGGAAAAGGCATGCTATTACTGCAACCAATACAGGCAAGATCTCCTACATAGTTTGGACCTCTTCTTCTACCTGCCTACTGTTAGCTCTCTCAAGTACCACACTGGCTCCTGCTCTCAAGGCAGTAAAACCATAGAGCCACGCACTGGAGAAGGGAAAAGGGAAGATGTGCTCCTGGCAAACCCCCTTGCAAGCCCCAGTGCTGGAGAATGGTCATTTCTTATCTTTTACTTACTTTCCAAATAACTTCTTGATCCCCCTGGCCTTTTTCTTGGAATCTGGAGAAGGTGGTGTCACCTGCAGACTGTCCATTTCTTTTGAGCGAGGGGCCAAGCCAGCCAGATCCAAGTGATCTGCAGATCCCTTCTCGGTTTCAGCTATTAGAAAACAAAAGTCCTGTCAAAACCCACTTGCACAGGATATACGGATACTTCTTAACTTGGGAATGACTCTTGCTAAAATTATGGAGAGCCACCGTGTTGGGAAAACAGAGCAAAAAGGAATGAGAGAAATAACACATGTTCCTCCTCCATGAGCCTGAACTGGGAACACTCCAAGGCAATACTTGGCTTCAGTTAAGTGCCTTGCATTCAAGGTGGGCGAAAAACAACTCATAAAACAATCAGTGAGTTAAATTCCAAGTTTACTCTTCCTCAGGGAGTACTCCTACAGTCCTTTCACAGACAGTGCTGAGGCATGTGGATGTCCAGAAATAATTCAGTGCAGGGAACCAAACAAGGAATCCCCAAGGAACAGAAAATACATTAATTTTGCTACAGGCATCTTTCCTCATAACCTGCAGTATTTCCCCATAAAGGAAACTCTAGCAGTAAACAGCTCCTGCTCCAGAAGCAGGAGGGTCCTTTTCTTCTCAATTTTGTAAATTGTGGAATATTTTATTCCTCTGTAGAGAAACACTATGGAGTTTAGGCTCTGTCTGAACTAGATCTTCTGAGTGATGCACAAAGCATCTCTGATTAGAGACCTTACACATTACTACCCACACTAAAAGCATCCAGTCTTTGACTTGTAGCTGTTATTTTCTACAACAACAAACCTGAGGGCTCCTGTCCCAAAAGAGAAGTTGACACAAAAGCTAAATTAACAAAGAAGAAACCTACTTTAAGATCATTTTAATAGTACTTTTTTTCAGTATTGCGAAATTGCAGTATCTACTAGGCTATGTAAGCAGAGATGTGCCAGCAAGTGCCAGATAGTTGAATAAAACTACCATGTGCAGTTTATGCCACTTACTCGCTAGGGAACAGTGATAGTATGAGCCTGTTCAGATGAAGAAGCCATGGCAAGGCAGCCCACAGCAGGCTGACAGACAGGCCTGTAACCACTTTTACCATCTTTTCACATGGCTGTTTAATTAGATGACTATCATTTATTTTTGAAATGGACTGTCAGACTTCCAGGAGAAAACCACATAAGTTACTTGAGTCGAGGTAGAGCATTGCTGGGACACATGGTCTCAAGTTAACGCTGAGAAGGCCACAATGTGCCATGAACGGCAGCAAAGCGCAGGCTTTGACAGCATATCTTTCTCCTGGTAAAAGTTTAGATGATCCAGCAAGAATTCATTTGAACACTTCCCATTTTCCACCCGTTTTAGATCTTAGACCTTGTAGTGAGGCAACAAGGTCATGTAGAAGATAACTTCCAGGCACTTTGGCTTGATTGCTACTGACTACGGGGATCCTGCCAGTGAGAGACAGCACTGAAGTTGAACCAGGCTTTTGCATCTGTAGTTTTTGCTTTACTTGTATAAGAAAAAGTGCTAGTTTAGGAAAAAAACCCACATTTAAACAGCATTCTAGAGAAAGAATACCAGGACAAGGGTGGGTGCATTAGTAGCAGAGATTTGCGGGTATTGCAATGTTTGCTCCTCATACTTCACTTCCTGCCATGTGCTGACACAGTCCCATAGAACAGCTGGCATTTGTGGGCCCATATAGGAAACTGAGAGGGCCTCCAGCACTTCATCTCCCTGTCAGCAAGGGCCACAGCAGGTGGCTGTACAACCACCCTGACTGACACAGCTCTGCTTGCTAAGGCAGGACTCTGCAGGTCTCATATGCCCTTGCCACAACCACCCAGGGAATGCTCATGTCTCAAGACTTGTTTTTACTACGTGAATGGCTCTATCCCCATCTGCCTCTATTTCTCATTTGTTTTGTTACATAATAAATATCACTGCATCTTAGAAAAGGAATTAGGTATCCTTCCCCTCAGAACTCCCCTAAGTGAATGCCTGAGAAATATACCTCTGCTCCTTTAAGCTCTTCCAGGGGATCCAGGGCAGAAGACAGCACAAAGGCGCCTCCAGTATTTAAACATCATCAGTTCTCACCTGCTGCCTCAGTCTGTGGGTAACTTTGTGCTCAAAGTTATGGCAAACTTCTCTGCAAATTAACCCGCAATCTCTCTCATTAGTATCAGTTACTGAGAAATGGCACAGCTGACTTTGCTTTAGCAGAGGGCAGATGTTACATGAAAACTCCTTTTAGTGATGTACAAAAGTTTCGATGCAGAGCTCTGGTGTCTAGTTCTCATTCGAGAAGTGTGTGGCCATAACCAGCTGTTAGCAGCAGTCACAACACAGCGCTGGTACAGGCAGACATGCAGGATTACTATACCTAAAGTAGGTGCACTTGCACTTCGACTGCGATCTTCAGATATCCAAACAACCCACATAACCACACGTGGCACAACAGAAGGGAACACACAGAAGGCACAACGTAAAACATAGTTCAAAACTTAACATCAACAAAAATAGAAGACACGAGCAGGGGAGGTACATGAGACATGCGCTACACACAACGCTGAATTCACACAGAGTTCAGGAAGATCAACTCACTGTTCATTCCCCCACCTCTCACAGAACCAAAAAGAAATGCAGTAGAGCTCTACGGTGGAGAGGGTAAAACAGCACCGCAGTCACTTTGGTGAGGGGAGGTCACTTGCTCCGTGACACATTGGGCAGGTGACTCAACGTGGGTTCCTGTGAGGTGGCAAAAATCTGCACACCAGCTTTACAGATGTAAGCACTGAAATCAAGATGAGAGGTCACAAGATCCTGATCTAGATGGCCCATCTTCCAATCCTTTAGGATAGCCACAAGTACTCTACTTTGTTAGACAAACTGATTTCAGGATGAAACAAAGGATTACACAAAAAGCACACATAAAAAAACCCACAAATCAAAGAGTCAAACACTCAGAATAGACTGTACATTTATTGCAAGAAAGCTAGCAAGTTCCTATGCTACGTGTCATATACATGTGCAAAGTATAATAAATTTATAGGTATGTTCCTTCTTTTGAACAAAAAGTCTAAAATTATCTTTCAGTAAGTAAGAACAGGTGACTCTTCTACTCAACAAAACAGAGGCTATCCCACTTCAGGTTTCTGAAAGACAAAGCTAAATTCCTAAGTCTCAGGCAAGAAAAGCCAAAAACTTTAGATGGCAGACTCGCATGATGCTTGAATTGGAACAATGGAAATATTTTACTTGGTGGAAACAGGAACTTCTGCATTAAGTAGAACATTTTGTTTACTTCTTTGTCATGTGCAAATGTCATCAAATGACAACACCAAAACAATCTCCTCCATTACAGGTTCAAAAATCAACAAATTTGAATAACTTGTCCATCCTGTTCCTGTTGCCCACCATCTCTTTTGCAAGACCGCTTAAATACACATAAAATAAAGAGGAAGATTGAGTGCTGCTGCCACATTTCTCTACATCTGAAAACTTTATGAAAGAAACTAAGGATGGAGCCAGAGGAAAGAAAAAAAAGCCCATAAATGCCATTTGTGAACTACTGCCAGGCAGCTAGCATTTCAAAACAGCTGCAGTCCACTACAAGGACCCATGGGAGATATCACAGCAGAGTTGCTGTTTGGTATTTTCCAAATATTCTACTGAAAAAAGTGCCACCAAGTCACAGTGAGACTAAAGCTGGCCTTCCTGCTTCTTACACAGTTACAGTTAAGACTCTTAAAATACTGCATGCAGATGCACAATACCTACCCAGGTTGGGGGCACTCGCAGTCCTCTTGTTACTTTTTATCTTGAAAAAGCCTCGTCCAAATGAAGACCTGGCTTTACGGGTTCCAAAACTGTCCTCATCACCTGTGCCACTATGAGAAGCAGACTTTGGAGAGAGGGTTGCGAAAGTATTACTTTCTACAGGAGGTTTAACCTGCTGAAATTAGGGAAAGAAAGATTTGATATTAGGGAATTGTAAATGGCCTTTTGAGAGAGACTGTAAAGTGAGCACCAACAGATAATCTGGAGAGTCCCTCTCATTTGTTACTACAAGAAAACATAATGCATAAGTCATAAAGGAAAACATAAACAAGATCTCCAAGTGACTAGGTTCAAGATTATTACCACTACCTTCCAAGAGCAACTTGTCTTCTTTAAGATGTTTCTTAGTCTTCTGCAAGGCTGGCTTACAGGTATGGAAAAGGTAAAAAGGCAGTCCTACAAGGCTTTGAACTTCCCCAGTTTTCCAGGGTTGCTGTCTCCCCCACTGGTAGCTGTAAGCACAGTGGGATGCAAACAGAGAGATGCGACCCACATAATATATTGATTCTCCGCCAAGTGTCAACACAGCTCTTTTTGTCTATCACTGCTCTGCAGTTTCAGAGTTAATGGATTAACTGACTATGTCCACCGACAAAGCTGAGAGGAAATTCAGTATAAAGCAAAGAGTGTAAGTGTCAGGACAGACATTAGACACCAGTTAGCCAGTTTAAAGCAGTAGCTTTAACCTTACTAGTTGCTTCACTTGGTCTTTAACAGAGGGAGGAAGCAAACCCATTCATAGTTCAAATATATTCCTTTGGCTTTTGCTGATATGGCATCCACCTTACAAGTGGTATCTGAGGCATGGCCTCTCTGCTCAGGTCTTCCTGTAAGTAATAACTGTTGCAAGAAACTATGGCCACAAAGTACTGCAGGGTAACTCTTGTGCAATGACATTCTAACACCATTGCTACTTAGAGAAGATGATTTGGAAAGCTAAAGGTTTTTAAAGAGACAATAATCAAAGGTAATCACAGGATCAGTAAAATACTTAATGGTTAGCTTTGCTAATTGTCTAGTGGCAGATTATATGGGGGAAACATTAGCTCAGATAGCAACCTCATGCTCAACCAGACTGAAAGATAATCCATGTGTGAGAAGATAAGAATGTGTGAGACACTACAAGCCTGATACTGAAGCGATGGTGACAACCACCATATGCTCCTTGCTATCCTGTCTGCAGGTCTGCTGACCCTCCTCTGGAATTGCATGCTGGTAGTTCACACAACTGAGCCTTTCAACATGTGCTCCCTGGTCTGTGTTTCTCTGTGTACCTGCATGAGTGCACACACATACACACACACATTACCTCTGTTGGCTTCTGTGCAGAGTCTCTGTCCTGCTTTGGGAAAGATTAAGAAGACATTTTAAAAGTTATGGTTTATAGACAATATTGAATTAATGATGGTTACCCTGAGTTAAATGCTGACTGAAATACCCTTCCCTGCCTATTTCCTCCCTTTCCCCCAACAAAAATCTTTTCAGAGCTGTATTTCACACAGATTAATTCCTGCTTTCTTTCAGGTCAGTGAGCTGACATGAAAATATGTTTGCTTCAGTTTACTTTGTAAACGATTAGCCGTGTATACAATTAGTAACATGCAGTCTGTTGAGGCACTAAAAGGCAGAGCCGGCTAACGGGACTCAAAGCAGGAATCAGACAGGTTAGAAGCCAAATAGATAAAATATCCACAGCCTCTGCTTCTCGGCTGTCCAAACGAACAAAACCAAAACCCTAACACGTGAACTCCAGCTTTCATCGAGTTCTCATTATGTTTTCAGTCCTGTCATCATCCCTTCTGAGCTGTAAGGCACAGCAGAGTGGTGTAGCTATTAGGGAACTCAGAGACTTTTAGGAGTTTAGGCTGTCAAAAAAGAGCACAAGAATTGCCCTGATTTGATGACATTGTTAGAGGCTAGCTGCTTTTGGTTACTTCAAAAGAGATCCAAAGTGAAGCTATCACCAGACATACAAAGGCTTCCATCCCGGAAGAACTAGCCCACCCCAGACTGTATTTTGTAATGCATTAATTACACAGCCCTCCAAAATTATTTGCTTTAAAGACACGTAGGAAGCAGTAGTGGAACTTACTCTCTTCTTGTCTTAAATCAACCAAAAACCCCACCTCACTATCTATGGGAAAACACAGCAAGAGACCTCAGGCAAACATCTCATTTAATTAAAAATAATAATAAAAAAAGAGCAAAAACACTTGTGTTTTCAAGAGCAGATTTCAGATTTTCTCCTTAATAAAATCAGGAAGGTGTCCCATGCATGTGTTGTGACCACTGCTAACACATGACACGAGGAGCTCTACTATGACTCAGAATTTCTCAGAAGGTGGCAACAGGTCATGGCTACAACAGAGGCGTCACCTTTGTTTTAAGGGGATGGGAGGAAGTAAGAGATCAAACCAACCGCTTCAGAGGTCTCTTTCCTCAAACTGCTCAGACTGCTGGACTTCTGCAGCGAATGATTTCTGAAATGACAACATAAAAACCAAGCCAAGTTACTAGGACTGAATTTGCTAAGATCAAGAGTCTCATGAATCAGCTTTAAAGAAAGCACTAGAATACATGATGGGATGTACTAAAAACAAAGGCATTTTGAATTAGGACAATCAATGCATTAATCATAGCCCATGCAATTTGATAAGATACTGTTAAGAATCTCCACATTGTAATTGCTGTTGCTGATGCTTCAGTGATATGATGCCCATCTTTGGATATTTTTTGGCTTCTTATTTAATGCTATATTTTCAGAAGCACAAGCAGAAGTTACAGAGGCAAAGGAAGTGATTTAAACAAAAGCTAGGAAAAACAGTAATCTTAACAGAAGGAGCAACAGGCTTCTGACTAATTTTATCCTTAAAGAAGCCAAGTACATTACGTCAAGTGTGTATATTTTAGTATTTTATCTTTGGTTCCATTTTCCATTTCAGACCAGATATTCCCTAGTTTCTGGTCGGGTTTACAGTCTGGTTGAAAAGAGAGTTACCAGTCAACTTTTTCGTGGAATCAGGTATTAGTTAAGACTATCTTCACTTAATTTTATGAAGTTATCTATCTTTATACCAGTGTAAAGGGAGTAGGATTTGGCTCTGGGAATATTCTTGTGGCACTAAGTCATTCAAAATAAAAACAGCTGCTGAGCCTCACCCTGTGTACCAGACAAACTCTGTTGACTTAGGCTCCTTACTAACAAATTGCTGTGACTCAAATGAGTTCATAAATAGTGCCACTGATTTCCCTAGGGAATATGGATATGTGTCAGAAATTAAAATTTATTTCTCATTGTTGTCAGCTGACCACCTTTTCCTTACTATCAAAAGAAAAAACGCAAATTACATGTGCATATACTACAACAAATTGTAAATTTCGAAGTACTTTTGACAGTCTACAACCTAGTCAGAGATGCCTCACAACATAAAATAAATTAACTGCACATGTGCATATATAAGGCATTGGAAAATAACAATCATGAAAACATAGGACGTGCAGAAAACTATGACCACTAAATGTCATCTTGGCTACAATTAGCTGACATATTTACACGTGTACATAAAATATGGGGGGTTGTGTTGCGAGCATTTCAAGTTGACAATCACATGTAAATACATTTTCTAAACAGTTTTGATGATGGTACTTACGCTGGACTATTGCATAGCTGAGTTTCTGGTGGGGAACCTGTTGATCTTCCTTCACTGGAAAAACAAAAAAGATAAGAAAAGAGTAAGGCATATGGGGATCCTATACAAATACCTTGCCGATAAAGAAATCCTATCATCTCAGCCCGCTTTAATCCTGCTTTCACTTCAGCCACTATGGTAGTAACACACAGCAAATTTTCCACTCTCTGCATTCAAGTCTTGTAAAAGATAAAGGACAAAGGTGATCTCAGGAGCCAGGAAGACAACTTGTCCTGTAAGTTGATGACAATATCACATTACTCAGCTTAAATAAATGCAGGAGTGACAGTATATGCAGGGTCTGCAGCAGCACCAAGTAGTGTAGGTCACCAGCTCCCTTTCAATATCACCCATGGTGGGGGGGAGCATTTTGCTGCAGGTTAGTACTCTTTATTTAGCTTGTTTTTTTCCAAGATGGGACATAGATGAAATCCCTGCTGGTGACGGCTAGAGCTGTGTGCGGCACGGCACAGCACAGCAGAAACCAGGCAAAGCTGGTCTTCTGGATAGGGTGATTTCCCTGACTGGAAAAATCACACTGATTTTGCACATGAAGACTGATGATGATTTTAAGTGAGCAAGATTTCCTTGTCTCTGAATTCTTTGTATTTGATACTAATTTAGATAAAGCCAGGGATTTGGACTGAGAAGAAACAACACCAGCACAGACTTTGTCTATCTGTGAGTCAGGTATGCTTTTCAGTACTCCCTGAGAAACACTGACAAAGGAAGGTGATGGCCACTTCTCACTCAGCAAGCTGCCACTGGGTTCAAGCGTGGTAGCCCCTGCCTGCTACAGCTCAGTCCTTGAGGTGCAGCCATGCATTCCCATCCCAGCTTCCCTGACACTGAGCCTAAACATTTCATCCAGCTTTCCAAATCCCAGGCAGGGCTCTCCTAAGAGCAGGCAAAGAGTTATCTTTGTATTGCATTGTGACAAATGACAGCAGAAAAGATATTTCTTTCTCTGATATTTTGAAACACCACTTGGGTTTCCTTCTAGGGCTCCATTATCAACCTTAGAGCTAGACAGTCCTTTTATGGCAGTTTTTGCAGTGCATTACACCAATCTTTAGTCTAAACTGTGGAAAATGTCTGAATGCAAATCATCAGGAATGCATTTGTGCTAGCACAGCCAACACACTCTCAGCCAGGCCTAGATGCTGTAAACCTAGATAAAAATAATGATTCTGTGCCCTTCCTTACATTAGATCAGTTTTCCTCTCCTTCTGTTCATTTTGAGTGAAGCAGCTGGTATAGAGTGAGTGCTGCTACAAGCAACAGCAACCAAACTAATACTTGCTTACTGAAAAAAAAAACTAATCAATGTACGTAAGCTGAGTTTGCCACAGCTAGTCAAGTGAATGACTAGCTATATGTTTAACTGACTTAATAACTTGATGATAGTAACAGACAGATGATTACTCTCAATAAATGCCACAAAATATTGTGTTTACCACATATGGAAACAATACCTCATTTCACTTGTAGGATCTGGTCTAGGCTGCATTTTCACTTTCTCTGCAACAGTTTCTGAGCTCTTGGATATTGATGAAAAAGAAGGGATTGAAATCTGTAAAATACTGGTGTGGATCTGTAAGGAGTTCTAAAAAGAATGAAGAATGTGTGTTACACTGTTTTGAGCGGGAATTAAGCAGTCAGAAATGAAAAAAGAGTAACAAACTATGACAAGAAGGATCTGAAATAAGCTTTCTAAAAATTATTTCCCTTCCCTTCCTACTGTAATACAATGATTTCCTACTTGAAAAATGGCACTGACAATAAAATATGAATCACTGCCTAGGTAAGGTATAGCATAGACAAAAATCTCAGAAGTCTCTCAAAACTCCCTGATAAATCTGTCCCAATCACAGACCCCACAAAGAGTACTTCACTTTTCAAGTTTAGTCCTGTCCTCAGCCCCTCAGAGAATACCAAAAGGCTGCTAAACATTTAATTTAGTTAAGTCAGTAGAGTCCCTGCTCTGACTCGGAGCTTTAAGAGAGGAGATCTATGGTTTTATTATTGGAAAATGTGATTGTAAACATTGGAGACTGGACCACAACCTGATAAAGCTATCATTTAACTGAATGGATGTAATGATGAGTGCACCCTTTTAAATATGACAGGATATATTACATAAGTCCCAACATGTTTACTTCAAGTTCTTGACAAATTAAATGCAGCTCCTAAAACAGCTATGTTTGACAGGAGAAGTAGTTTATACCCATCCTCATGACAAATACAGCTATTTGCTGTCTCAAAATCCCATCTGCTCATTAAGAAAAATAAATTTAACTGAACTTGGCTTTCACAAGATGATTACAGTCTCCAAAAGTATATAGGACATTACTAAAAACCGTGCAACCCAGAAAAAATCCTTTCAGAAACTTGAGGTTTGGCATCTGCGATATGAATCCAGCAAAAGCAATTTTCAAGGAGTATTAAATGATGAGGAAAAAAATAATACCTCTTCATGAATATTCACATTGAAGTCATCATGGATTGGAGATGCTGTTACCGGGGTTGGGGATGAGCTTTTCTCTGGGTCAGTCAGACTTGGTGTGTCCAATAAAACCGTGGAAACAGACCCTGAATTCAAGAAGTCTTCACTGTCACTTTCCTTGCCTGAAGAGAGAGAATATAGAAACCTGTTGGCTTTACTTCTGGATACATTTCGACCCTCGCTCCCACACAAGGTGCAGCCAGTGTGCTCATTGATAGGCCAGAAACAGAAGAGAATAGACTAGGACAGACTACAACGGGAGAAGGGGAGTCATTGCCGAATGTCACTTTCCAATTCGACCACCACATAGTAGGGGTGGAGCAAAGAGGACTTACATCTGGCAGCAGACAGCAAGATCAGTTTCAAGAAGCTGAATAAACTGGAGTCGTTCATTTTCTGTCCTATGTTCTGGAATTTTATACTAAATACTTATTTTCCCTATTCAGTAGGGAACAATCAGGGTGTCAAATCTATCTGAAACTTAAGCTGTCTCTATGGTATCTTCAAGTTACCCAGCAGAAAAATGCAGCCCACTACTGAAGAGTCTAACACCATGCTCCATGAATTGGAGGTTTCCATAAGGCAGTAATACAGTGCTGTGGTTAAGGCATCCCTTTTTTTACTATGGTATCTAGCAACAGGACAAGGGGTAATGGGATCAGCTGGAATTGAAAAAGTTCCATTTAAACATAAGAAAAAACTATTTCACTGTGAGGCAGACGGAGCACTGACACAGGCTGCCCAGGGAGAGTGTGGAGTCTCCTTCCTTGGAGGTCTTCAAGACCCACCTGGACACGTTTCTGTGTGACCTGATCTAGGTAGACCTGCTTCTGCAGGGGGGTTGGACTAGATGATCTCTAAAGGTCCCTTCCAACCCTAGCATTCTATGATGCACACTATCAAATTGCACATATATTATATGTGCAAACATTATCAGAATGCTGATGTCTAAAATTTTTTGAGGGTAGGCCTTTCAGAGGACAGTGACTCAAAATATGCAACTTGAGCACTGAAAGAACAGGATGATGCAGGGAGAAACTCACCAGGACAGGATCACTGCTGTAAAGGGAGATGCTCACTTTCTAACATCTGTTTTTACCTGAAAACCCAGAACCGTTTCAGTGTGATGCTCTACATGTGGGTTTTTAAATTTTCTTTTAATGGAGAAAAGGAAAGAGATAGAGTATTCAGTGCAATTACATAAAACTGTCGATCATCTCAACATTTATCACCTTTGGGAAGCAGAAGCTCCTGGATCTGAAAATCTCCACCAGTCTTGGAACATATGGAATGTACTGTTACACATTATGGTGTACATTATAGCTACTGTTTCAGTCAGACAGTTAAACTCATTATCTGTTGATAGAAAAAGCTTTTTTCATTTTATACAGTTGTGTGAAAAAAAAGACTGGTAGGAAAAGCCAGCCTAGGCCTCCAAGCGTAGTAAGAAATGAGAACTATTCCACAGCTGCTGCACGTGGTGGTTTGTGATGGCTTCATTACATGCCAAAGACTGGTGTGTTCTGGCAGCACAGTCCTGGCAGCGCATTCATTTTGCTGCAGACATTTGTGCAGCTCTTGGGCATTCCAGAGTGTGTAGGCACTGGGGCGATGCTGGTGTGTCTTGTAGGAATGTGAATGCTCAGGCACTGGTCTGCTCTGCTCCCAACTCCACCCCAGAAACACACGAGAGAGGAGGGGAACAGCAGTTTTTAGTAGCTAATGTAGCAGCCAGCCCTGAAAGGCATTTCAGTAGGCTATGGAAAGAGCCCAAGAGCTTATCATAGTCAAACTAATTTCTACAAGGGAGAAATAAGCAATGTGACAATAACAGTTCCTACTACCAGATGGTAAATGGGACAGCATCCATTTGTGCAGCTGCTTGGTCAATAAATGGCAATTTACCAGTTCACACCACTTGAAGCACTGGCTTTACCTAAGAGATGCCTCCAAAGATACTAAGTCTCAGAGTCAATATAACATTGCCACAATGCACCTAGAGTTTAAATGACAGTAGAGTTTAAGAGGTTTTTTTAATTGTACAATACCTTTTTTACCTTGAGCCAGTATCACCATGTCTTGAACTTTCTTGTACCTATTCAGAGATTGCCGAAGTTCTTCTATCTTCCGATCCTAAAATAAAATAAAGTTGTTTCTCTGCCTCTCACTTCAGCAAATCAAAAATAAGGAATACAAATACTAGATATTCTTCAGTTTAGTTGTCTGTGAGACTAAAATAAATGGGAAGCATGGATAGGACAGGACCCAGAACTTCGAGAGGTTTTTAAACATCAAAACTTGTATTTAGCAAAAATTAAAATCTGGTTTATCACCAGAATCATCCCAGCCTTGAAAGTGGTTTTTGGCTCCCTTGTTAAATCAAAGGTAGGGTATAGTAAATTTGCTGTGTACAAAGAAAGCAGTAATCAAAGGATAGAGGGCTTTGGTGATCAAAAGAAAACGTCCTACAAAATGCACATGCATATGAATGCACAAAGCCATACCTGAAAACAATTCATACTTTCTCTTTTGAAAATGTAGCCTGTGACATCTCCTGGGACTTGTATGGAGCTCTTTATACTTTCAGAACACACTGTAAATTTCAGTCACACTGAATTGAATGATACAACAGTGTTAAGGGCTCTGTGCACATGTGACAGTTCCTAAATGCTCAGTTACAGTCCCTTAAAGGCACTGCAGTGCTTCTGACTACAGTGAATAACTGATTCCTACAAATTTGATTTTTATATGAATCATGACAAGTTCATATGTGGTGATTTTCTTAGTAATTTAATTCAATGGGATGAATGATTACTGAAAAAATGACTTTGCTACCTTCTCTTCATTTGCTGCCATTAGAGATTCTACCGCCTTCTTCATTTTCTGTACCTCTATATCTAAAAACACAATACAGTTCTCTGAGTCAATTTAAATAAGACAGTTTAAGGAAATAAAAACAAAAAACCTAGAAGCAATTCAGTAATATCTGAAAGTAAATTTACAAAAATTAAGAGATAAAACAGAAGTCACTTACATTCTATTTTAGATGGAAATCTATAGAAGGAAACCCTTTTTCTTCAAAACTTTTTTTTTTAATTCTGACATTTTTATCAAGGAAATTATGAAATTCAGAAGATTTCCTTACCCACTACCCCTGTGTTAGGAAAATGCAGAAGACAAGAACAAAACTACTGCTTGACTTTTATTATCTCCATCTTTCAAACAATCGAGCAATTGTAAAACAAAAAGTCCAAAATATAACATACTACATTTGTAGGGCAATAAAACACATCCTCGTTACAACAGTCAACAAATACTCCAAATGGCATCTCAAAAATTCACTATACAAAGCAATAGGATTAATGGATATGATGAACAAAACACTGTGCAGTGATGCTTAGTCTTAATTCAGCATGGATATAGAAATGAGGACAGCACAAAGGAATGATACGAGTATTTACTGTGATGAACAGCCATGCTAGAATATATATTGTAGTTCAGATTTGAAAAAAGTCCATAAAAGAGACAAGAGTGTTCTGTGCTTCATCTATAATCCTTATTTACTAGAAGTATAAATACATGGAATCATGTATGTTCTAACAAAGTCAGGTTTTGAAGGTGTTCTGCACTACAAATTCAGAAAGAATGGAAATAATTTTTGCTCAAAATCTACCTTGCATAAACAAAATAAACTTTATTTTTTTTTAAATGCAGGCAGGTGGTCAGTCACAGGGAAGGAAGCGTTCTACTTTGGATTAACTTCCTAACATGTCTCGTAAAACAAATGGAGTGGAAAGAACATTTTCCTCCTTAATGAAATGCAAGAAGAGAACAAGCCACCTGCCTAGCTTTCTAGTTGAAAGACATTTAGACACATTGAGTTAAACCAGCAACTGATCCATTTCCAATGATTTTCACTCAGTTACGCTAACTGAAAATCTGGTTTACTGGATTGTGACCGCATTTCATTGAGAGGCAACTATTTTGTGAGTTTCCTTGAGACTAAATCTTTCCTTGCCTATCAGTTTTTCTTCAGAAAACTTTTTCTTTCAATGTTACATATCTACCCTTATTCTCCAATTTTACTGTATTTAAAGGTTATAGATGATGCAACCTAACAATGTTTATGGAAGCAGTTTTGAAAACACATGCAGAAAGCTATTCTGGAAAGCACTTTTGAAATGCAAATGCTTGTGGAAAGACATCACCAGAAACCTTACTTTTATCTTTGAGCTTCTTTTTACAATTTTCATCTGTGCAGGAAAATCCGTTGGATTTGAAATTAGCATGAAGGTTATGACATGAAATAATTTTAAAGACAACATTGATACTTAAGGAGTCGACTATTCCCCACAGATTACTGCAGAAGTGAGCAGTTGGTGGTTTCAACCCGCACTTCCCCAGTGCTAACATTTCTAATGACATCAAATAGTCTCTCTGCTTTCACACACAACTACTTCTCTCAAGGATATGTTTTTCAACTATAAGTTTTCACTTTTAAGGCCTCAGAAAAGACTTATGCCAATAGATAGCTCTTAAGCTAAGACTAGACTGGCCTGCTAGGTGATAATGTATGCATAACTGTTCAGCTAATGGGACAAACTGCATTACTTAATATTGTTCAACACAGAAAAAATATGGTTCATTATGGAAGAAGGTGTCCTGCTGAGTTATACTGAAAACTAAAGCCAAGAACCAGAGGGTAATGGGAGTTCAATGTACACAGCAGCTCCCAGGGAGAAAAAGTCTCATATAAGTGATCATAAACGCTATGAAGTCAGAGCTTCTTCACACTGAAATGTTCTAAAAAAACACACAGCATTTTCTTCCTCAGCTCAGGGGAGGAGAGTAATTAACATCTTGAGGCTTCATTTTTCTAAATAACATACTTTAGAAGCACAACCTTAAAATTCACAATAACTATCAGTGAGATAGGTTCAGAAGTGAAACTGCAGCAGGTCAAAGAACTCTGTGGAAAATTTCTCTGAAACCTTAAAGAACTATTTCTGGTTTTAAGTAAGTTTCCAAATCCAAGCTTCCCCCAGTACTGATTTTGTTTCTTCTTTGCAAGTAAAGAAAAGAATTATTTGACATGTAAGATTTCTGTGCTAATTCAAGCTTAATTGGGATTTAGACTTAACCAGTGCACAAATCCGGAAATACTTCTCAATTTCACCTACTTATGGCTAGGTCCACACTGAAGATTTGTTGGTACACGTCAATATTTTGGTTTGCAGTATATCCTTTTCCCTTCCTTACCAGTAAGAGGTGTACAAGCAACACAAACTTTCCTTCTCAATGCAGTCTTTTAGGAGAACTTGTTGAAATTAGTTTAAAGATTTATCTGTCAATATAAACAGCATACTTTGGGGCATCACACAAGTCACGTAAAGAGCTAACTACGGGTTACTTAGCCTAGTTTAAAGTTGATCAAAAACCTGCTATGACAATAGGTTCATCAGTGAATACCAACTAAATATATTAAAAGAATATATGAAAACACAGACTTTTATCTGTTATTTCCTGTACAACCACTCATGGAAACATGACCTCAGATGAGGTGACTGAGGAAGACATGGTGGGAGAACCTCCCTCCTTACCTCTGTCCAGTATTTCAACTCCTTCTCCTTTCAGCTTGCAAACCAATTTTTCTTGCAACCTTTTCACCTCAGCTTCCTTCTGCTCTAGTTTGTCTTTCAAAGCTGCTAGCTCATCCTGGAACAGACACAGAATCACTCAGTGACAGCTTCTACACACATGAGACGTTCCCACTGAAGCACACTGGACAGGTCCTCAGCCAGTGGAAACGACCAAGAGCCCCCTGACATTTACAGTGGCTGAGGGTACCTCCACTAACCTGACTCTGAACAGCACAACAGACTGCTGAGTCCATAAAGGGCAAAACCAGGGGGCCTAAGGTCTAAAAGTGTCAGTCTCATGTATATTTGAAAAGAGATTTTAGAGCTAAATTTTAAAAACAGGAAAGCTTGCAGAGACAAAAAAAATACAGGTGATGAGGCTGAACAATAAAGTTTGTGAACACGTATTTTGGGATTTATAGGGCATTTTGCAAGTTCAAAGCTGGACAGTTATGGAACTGTGCTTACACCAGGCTGAGGACAGCTTCATAAACAACCACTGCTTCTATGAAAGAAAAATCAATCACAACACCATCAAGCACATAAACATATACTGGAAAACAGTTCAGACAAAAATGTGGTACCTCTGCCATGGTTTGGGTTTGCTGATCAAGCATGAGGAAAGGAAGCTTGGAGTTGAGATTCATGGGAATAGGACAGATGGTGTTTGGGGGAGTTGGGGTGTATTAGATAAGTGCTGTCAAATTTTAACTTAGATCTAACCATCTGCACTAGCAAGTGACTGGCGTGGATCCATGCATTTAACTTTTTAAAATTCGAGTCAAATCCTACCCAGTTTAGTAACATGTTTCTTTGATGTCCAAGGATATGTTGTGCAACAGCATCATCAAGACAGGGCCCTCAGTGCAAATGTACCCAACACTGGAAACTTAATTTGTTCAGTTTGTAAGCAAAATAAAACAAGGCAAGACTCATAATTTTGGCATTCACAGTTTCTAATTGAAATTTTAAATAAATCAAACTGGAATACTGTGGGGCTTAGGTATACTCTTAAGCTTCCCTCAACTGTTGCAAATGTGTAGTGATGTCTGCAACCCAAACTATGGCCCTGACCTCAGAATTCCCTGAAACTGGTTCCTATTTGCTCTAATGCATCATTAAATGGTCAAGAAACCAAAAGTGTTTCCCAAACAGTTACTGAATGATACAATCCTCCAGCGATCTAGCTTAGTACTGATTTTGATGGGATTTCTGCCAGTATAGGACCCATGCATCTCCAAAACAATATCAACTCCTGGTCACTTGAGAAGCTGTTCTTAATACTCACGGGCAACTAGAGCTGCATGTGGTTGCTGATGTGTCTTTCTTCCCCCGAATTAGAAACACAATATGTAAACTTACATTTTGGAGAGGGGACAGTATAAAAGAATCACTATTTTCTAGCTAGCTTTCATGAATACATTTTCTCTAAAAAAGTGAGAAAAAGTTCCATTTGAATAATTCCCCTTGGAAGAGGAACAACTTTAACTCAAGTCTAATTCCATTATGTATAACCTCTGCAAAGGCCACAACACTAACATCATCTCCCATCTAATATAAAAGCTGTTTACAAGGAATATCTACAAAAAAGAGCTTTCCACATCTAATGGAAAAGGGAGCACTGTATATCAACACACAGCATTTAATGAGGAACAGAGCATGACAGTACAGTGCAAGACAGACTGTAAAACAGTAGAACATGAAGGATTCAAAACAGGTCCAATATTACCCAGAAACTACTACACCTTTAGCATCTGGCTTTTTTGCTCCATCCGCTGCTTTTCATACTGCATCTGACCCACTTTGATTTTCATACTAGAAAGTTTGGCCATTAAAGACTGGTAACAGAGACAGAGGAGTGAGAGAAAACTAAAGACAGAAAAGAGACAAGGCTAAATGGAAAAGTTAGACACTTAGAGAAACAGGCTGCTAGAATTACTTAGGTGAATGCTTTCTTTTCAGAAGTGGCTGATTTTTAGTACATTTCAAAGAAAACAAATACTCAGCTTTGGTCTCACCTATGGCATACACCTTATGTACTGGTGTTTCTTGGCATATATGTGAAACAAGGGGATAAACAAGTAATAAATTTACTGCAAAAGCCAGCTGCAGGGTAAGTTACCCTTCATAAAAAACAATGCCCAGATCTGAAAACCAGGGCATTGAATTTGGAGGTAACCCCTGTTGCTATGTGAGTGTCATGAAATCCCTAGGTCTGAGTGTCCTCAGGATTCTGCCATGTGCAGACAAGGACAGGGGAAAAGAGAGTGAACTTCTATAGGCTGACTCATACCCATCCCTGCTTCTTTCCCTCAGTCTCACTTACTTTGGTCGTCTTCAGTTTTTTCTCATACTGGAGTCTTTCATTGTCCATTTCTCCTACTCTTAACCGTAATTCATTTATTTCCTGGATCAAATCCTGAGTGAAGGGAAAAAACAACAGAAACAACAAATTCAGTAAACAAAAGAGAACAGCTATCCATTGGCTGGATCATAAAAACCACAGCACCAATAAAAAGGCACTCCATACACAAAACCACACCACCCAAATTCATAGCTAAGTCTAGCAATTTGGAGCTTCGTAGATATCCAGGGAATGTGTTTTTTCAGTTTCTGCAGTATTGCACTGAATGCAAGGAGGCAGAGGACAAAGAAAGATATATATGGAGAGATATGGTTTAGTGGTGGACTTGGCAGTGTTAGTGGTTGCACTTGATGATCTTAAAGGTCTTTTCCAACTGAAACAGTTCTGTGATTCTGTGAAGCTGTGCTCCCTGTCCTGGAGGACAAGAAAGATCTTCCACCCCTCTAGTTGCTCAAATGCTTGGATGTCCACCACTAAGTGAGTAACTTAAAACTTGCAGCTGTCCTTCAATAAGCAGCAGCCACATCCTCCCCTCCCCAGTACCCTCTACTCAGACTCGCCAGCCACCATATGCCTTTTTAAAATATGAAGTGACTACAGTGTAAATCCATGCTTTGGCACTCCAACAAGCCCCTCTAGCTGAGGGCTAAATGGAAGAGACATCATTGGTTTCTACAAACACAAAGGTGTATGTCTGTAAGCATCAATGGTACCACTACATCTAAACTTTGCAAATTCTGCCTGGTTTGGAAGAAACTCAGAGCCACCACCAACTCATATCTCAGCTCTTCAGGAGAATGTCATGACCTCCTGGCCATCCTTGTGGAGAGACCTACCAGGTTTGGAGGTGCCATCAGCTCTACAGTTCCTTTCCTGCAGTGGTCAAACAAACCTTGAGTTTGATCACTTCACCAAGGTGCAAGGCACTCTTTCTCCAAACCTCCCCATCCTCTAGATGGGGAAATGAGATCCTAAGAGGCCAGCTGCAGATCTGCAGGAAACCTAGAGGACAGCCAGGACTGAGTGTCCCTCCATATAAGGGAAAACAAACCGCAACTTATAGGGAAAATTATCTTCCTGCTCAGCAGGGAAACACATTACTAGAAAGTTGTGGCTTTCATACAACTCAAATATCTCCAGCAAGCTTCTGCCTCACATGTATCTCACCAACCTTTAGTTTATGTATGGACACCAAATCAGTGTTACATTTGTGAGGGGGAAAAAAAAAAAGTAAAAGAATAAAAAGCAGTTTCTCAGCAGCTACTGTAAGGCTGCATCACCAGGAAACTCTTCAAAGGAGGAGATAAGGTCTTTGTGCACGTCATAAAACATAGGAGGACTTGCACTGAAGCGTGAGGGCTTCTAAACTACCAAGAAGATAGGATGGTACTTAGGTTTGCCTGTCCTTCACATGGTAAGGCAAATCCTATCCATGTAAAGCAACACTGTACATAGAGCTAACAATTGTAAGCATAATTTTTCAGATCTAATTGTATAACGAATAGACATCTGTAATTTTTAAATTAACAAGCCAGCAGCTGACATTTTGAGGGTATTCATAGGTCCCTAGTAACACCTGCCTTCCAACTCCATGCCCCATTTTCTGAGTTTACAAGCCTCTGGTTATTATTTTGTGCTTAATGAATCTGATGGCAACAAAGCAGTATCTGTATTTCTTTAGCAAGACCCAAGCTCCATTACCAGAACTCAAGGAAAATGAACACATAAAACATTTTTATGCTATTAATAATTATTACTGCTAACATATGACTTTCTGATTTCAGTACATCTGCAATTCCTCATTCTTCAATATGTGACCTTTACAAAGCACCTCACTCTTCAAGTGTAAAGGTACATGGATGCCAGGCTGCATGACTACGTTAGCTAAGTTGTGTCTTATCAAAAATCAAGTGTTCAAGATATCTGACAACTCTATTCCCAGGTCTGATTGTCAGCTTTGACATTATTGCAACTGATTTGTTTGGGGTTTTTCTCTCCTGAAGCCATCATTTTTGCTTTGTCATGATCCAATGTCAGAACCTGCTGTGTAGCAATAACTGTGGATCTTGTGGCCTATGTACTTATCAGTTTAACTACATGACTTTTAAAATACTGAAGGAGGAGAGGGAAACCAGTCACCAGTATTCAAAAGGCCCCTGAGAGGCAAAATGAACCAAAACTCTTCTCTTTTCATGAAAAAATAGTTGTTAGCACAATCCAGCAGTGTCAAGATGCACTCACAATGTCACAGAAAACAGAGCAATCTCGCACTCAGAATCCAAGAGTGTAAGATCTTGGAACAGGAACTAAACTCTTCTGTTTAATCTGTTGGAAGTCTCATGAGGAACTAGATCCTTTACCGCTGGTAACTAAAAATACTGTACAATCTCTCAAAGGTTAAATAGAACTAAAAACAAATCTTAACAGTGTGCTTTGCCCTAAAAATATTTTCAACTACCCTTCTGCAGTTGCAACATTAACTCTTGTCTTAATTTATCTACAACATTGTAACAGTAAATGACATTCATTCTCATCTTTTTGAGGCAGAGTAGTACATTAAAGATTCACTGGGTTCCATATACAGACTCTCACTAATACAAAAAAGGGAGAGTCAAGCCGTGCATAAATGAGCAGAGGAAAAAGATAAGGCCCAAACAGGACTGTCTCTAATGCTACTGAACTACCATTTAGCTTTGGGCAAACTATCAGAGGTAGAGACTGTCAAAGGTTCCCTAAGAAATCCGAATCCTCCCAGAGGATTTGCTGCTTTTTGCTGCCCTGAAACACTTACCCTTTCTCCCACCATTCTCTGTTCAAACTGATTTTGACTCCAAACCTTTCACAGGAAGGACCACACCTTGCCCCTCCTCCTGCAGCAGTCCCACCAAGATCACAGCATTGTTGGAAGCCTGAAGGTGACAACCACTGTATCTGTTTATAAGCTGAAGAACTTTTGGGACCAGTGTGATGTGTGAGGAGTGTACGTCCCTGTGGAACACAGGGTGTTGTACAGGTTCATCAAGATCTGAGATCAGATCAAAATCCCACTGATTCCCTGTCTGACTTGGATGAACCAGTGGTAAAGCATTTCCCCACAGGGTGGTCAGTGTATAGCACCTGCTTTGTTTGCATTTAATACCTCCTCTTTGGGCACCTGTAAATGGGTCAAAATACCTGCCCTGTGCATAATGTATGTTCCTGTCTTAAGAACCTGTAAGTCAGGAAAGGGCCACAAAACGCTCTTCTGACGCAGAGTCAAGTCCCTCTGTGCAAACAACCAACAGCTCTTCCTTACGTGGACCCATGAGCAGAGCTAACAGGGTGGGACATCCAGACTCCTGTTTCCCAAAGCCTGTTCTTACCCTACTCATGTTACTTCCACTCTTTATAGGAGGGCCAAGGAGGCACAAAAAAGCAATGGTAACTTTGGGAGTTACCAAAAGATTTGGGAGTCAGAGGCTTCCTTACTGGCACTGGAAATACAAACGACCTTTGTTGTTTTTCTCAAAACTCATCCGCACAAGGGAGATTAGTGGTGTTCAAATTATGAAGGACTCACCACAAGTAAGCCAGTTTACCCTCTGGCTGCTGCTTCAAAGATCATGTCTAGTTACGGACTCCTCCCTCAATCAACTCCCTTGTATGATATTTTCTTACATAAACTCAGCCCAATTCAGACTGCCCATGCTCCTTGGTGAAAATAGTACTGCTGTCTGCTGAGAAAGTGTAAAGATTAGAATGATTTAGAGAACAAAGCAATTATAAATCTCTGTTAAGCATACAATTAGCTTTGAAAAAGGAGAGTATTTGTGAACCTCTAGGCAGGAAAGTCCTAGTTTACAGAACTATTGAAGCAGCTGTTTAGAGAAAGAATGGTGAATATAAGAAACCCACCAAGCTGGAACGGGAAGCTGCAACAACAGACACAAGTGAAAACTGGATAATATGAAGGATTTGATCTGAATGGTAAATTTTCTAGGAGTCGGGAGCTCCACAGAAGTCGTTTAATGATGGCAACACTTTTTTCAATTTTCAGTTTATTTTCGTAAATAAAAACAGAAAAGAATATTCATACCTTTTCATTCCCTGTTTGAGTATGGTTTTTTTTTTTTTCCATTTTGAACACTGCATGCAAAAATCACAATGTGTTTTAGAGTCTTTTAAATATTCATTTAAATCACAGCTCTGCTGAAATAATCGATACTCTACTACTTTTAGCAAGAATATCATTAGATCAAACACTGAATAAAATATTGTCTACTTATGAATAAGTACTGCCTTCAAAATACCTGAGATTTTTCACAGCTACAACTAACTAGCCATGAATTTTTCCACCAAACAAAATGTAAGTTAACACGTATTATCCCTTTCAGTGTCTATGCCTAAGCTTTTCTACAGCTAGTGTTGAAACAAAGTGTTCAAATATAGAAGAAACAACACAGTAACCTCTATGACATTAAACTACATCATTCTAGTTTTCAAAGGGAGGCAAAAACATTTTAATAGCAGTTCATTAGTTCTAGCATAAATATCCAGGATGTAAATCTATACAGACCCTAATTATAACAATTACCTTTTAAATATAATTTAGGTTATCTTATTTTTATCAGAGATATTAAGTATATTTCAAGGCTTTTCAAAGAGTAAGGTCTTCATAGTTGCCACGCAGGTAAGCCTCTTGCATAGAGCATGGTGTGTTTCCCCACACTGTAACCACTTTTCACGGAACAGAGGTAGCCCCATGTCCACCTTCTCGTTACGCTGTGTTGTGCTACTGAGTGCTGGAGAGAGTGTAGTTCAGAGGTGAAACGAAGGGAGAGGGAGTACAGGAAAGGTCACCAATGAATCATAGTCAAGGATAAGAAGAGAAGAAACAAATTGCTCAAAGCCCAACTATTTCTATTACCTGTTCTGGAATGCACAAGAAACCATAGGGTGTTTCCAAATGGAGAAGTATGAATCCAGTTATGAAAGTGCCTGACCACTGCAATCATTTGGATCAAACCTTGCCTCTTCAAAGCCATTTTATAGCTCATTTAATTTAACATTAGGGCTGCTTATGAGAGGTGTCAGTATACAGGTGGAGAGTGCTGTAATTCACGAACAAGCTGAGTACTGTGGAGGCAGAGAAACTTCATGGGAGCTGTGAAAGGTGCTTCCTATGGCTGGAGAAGACATTCAACAATTTCCTCTACCTTTCCTCTTTCTAATTTCTCCAGCATTGGTGACACACAGTACTCACCTGGACTGCAAAATCATCTGACTTTAAGGCAACGCTGTGATCCTTCACATAAACACCTGGTATGAAACTAGAGGAAAAGGTAACAGGAAGCAACATGAATCCAACTCACAGCTTGGCAACACCCAGATGTGCTACGCTGCAGGAATGGAAACTACCATTGTTATGTATGTGGTCATCACTTTTCAAATTTGAACATGATTCAAGTCAGTTTTCAAGTTTTATACTTCTTTAGGCCTGCACATTACTTCAGATAGGTCCAAAGAAAGTAATTCTAACTTTTGCTTTTATGCTTTCAATGCACATGAAGGAATGACACTTCACTGGAAAATATGTGGGAAACTGGAAGGGAGCTGGTAAACCACTGATTGAAGTGGAAAGGGCAAATTTTGTCTCCTGTGATGACATTATGACTTTTTTCCTTCTAGAAATGAATGCTATCTGGAACATGCACAATACAAACATCTGCCATTTCGGCTCATTTATGAACACAGAATTGGAAATTTTTTTCTGCTTCCTAGGCAGACTCTAAACGTACTTCTGATACAGAGTATGTCATCCTGCCAACAAAGTTCGGCCTGATTCATAGAGGCTCCTGCAGAACCTGGGTTTGTCCATCTGCTTTGAAGCTGTCTGGCTTCAAGCACAAGCAAGGTTCAGGTATACAGATCTACAGTGCATGGAGGACAAATGGCAGAGGTGGGAGCTCTGCCTGGCACCACGCACCGCTGGGCTTGAGGACAGGCTGAGATGAGTAACTGCTGGCCTCTCACTGACTCACCTCATTTTCTCTGTTACCGAAACCAGAAGTTACGTCTTCTAGTGTGCTGTGTCTTTGCATATGCTTTTTGTACTTGCAATGGGCTTGTTTGTCTCAGACACACCTTACTTTGATGATGCAGCATGTTCATGATTTTGGTTAAATCCATCCTAAATGCTGTCCCTCCTGAGATCTCATGGCCTTGCAATTCTTTCTGCATAAAATCAGTTTACTAAAGAAGAGACTTTTTTATTTTATGAGATGTTTTAACCTTAAAGATGAGTTCCCTTCTTGTCTGGCAAAAAGAATCCTAAGCCAACAAACCAACTGGAAATTTTCAGGTGCTGCGAAACCACACATAGATTTCACAATTTATTCAGTTGGGTTTTACTCACCTCTGTGTCTCTGAATCTATCTTCATAGTCTAATCTATCCTTCTCTACAGATGTAAGCTTTAACTTCAGAGTGGAAATCTCTGCCATAAGATCCAGCTTCTGAGTTTCAAGGGATGTTCTGCTTAAAAGCTCCTGATTCAAGACAAAGACAACAGAATTATTCATCCAAGGGGAAGAAACCAGTAATTTATTTCTGCAGCTGAAGGTCTTTCATGGGGAAAAGCATCACACTCTTCCTTGCACTGTCTGAAGTCCTGGGACCTACCTGACAGACTCCAAGCATCTAACATGCATCTTGAGATCATAGGGGCACTATCACAGGTTAGCTGCCAGGATGAGAGAAAAGCTTGTCTGTCATCAGTTGCTCTGGGCACAAGGAGCTTTGAGGGGAATTCACCCATCCTACCAGAGACTTTAATCCAACTCTCTTTGAAGTTCAGTGAGGAAAGGCTCAAATAAGATTGCTACAGTTTAAAGCAGCACTGATATTACTAAGTACAAAGACTTTAAAGCAAAGTAGAAAATTATCACTCAGAGAGACATCATGGGGTGCAACACCTTAAACTGCACCACTTTCACCAAAGTAAAATGCAGTTCATTAAGGCAAACAGCAAGACAGATATTGGACTGTGAAATACCTGCTGCAGCATCTCCTCCGTGGCATTCAGCTTCTCCCTGTGCTCCTCTAGACAGAATTCCAGATCTCGAATCTTTTCTCCTTGGGCTTCCACCTGGTCTGTAAGCACACTCACCTGCACAGCGGAGAAAGAGAAATGCATGTTTAGTTCCTTGCAACCGTGCCATATCTGTCACCTAAAGGACTGTATGTGAGTAACAGTGCTGGATGGGCCAAGGACAAAATGCTACCATGGAAGAGGAGCAGTAGAGCTCTGCAGTAGACACAATGTATGGCAAAGGTTATAGGAGAAAGAAAGTTCTCCCTTCACGCTTACTGGAATTTCAAAGTTCTGGTGGACTCATTGCAGTTCTGCATCTCTCCTTCTGACTTGTCCTGAAGTTTTCACAAGTGGTAGCTGCTGCATTTTACAGCCAACAATCATACCTTTATCCTGACAATACATTAACTAAAACCAACTAGCTCCTATCTTAACAACCAAATAGCTAAATCTCACTGCATACAATTTATTCTCCTTTCCAAGTAACTGCACACAGTGTGCCACTACATACAAATTCTCTTTTTCAGAACAATAAAAGCAAAGGAGGTTAAAACATGCAGACCGAGGCTAGGCAAGACCAAGATAACGCCTTTGAGGCTGCAGACTGGTTCCCATTTTGCCTCTTCTGAATGAAGTTTTTATTTGAAATTGGCTCTTTTGAGGAAATCTGAAGCACCACTGGGAACGAGGGCACTACTGGGACAGCACTTGGTGTTGTCACAGCCTCTAGGTTGGGTTTGCATCAGGGGACGGCAGGATGCCTGCGCAGACCAAGGGCTGCCAGGTAGCCTCAACTCCAAAGGCAAGAGTAAGCCAGCTGGCAAGAGCATCCAGGGCTGACCCAGTCCAGTCCAGCAGCAGGTGAGCAGGACCTTGGAGGAGTTGCTTATCTCCTGCCTTTCATGAGGACAGGAAATCTGCCACTTGATGCAGACGGTGAGTAGTCATAGAAAATGGTTATCTTAAGCATACACATGAATGTAAGAAGGTGGTCACTCTGCAGACTTGCTCAGCTAACAAGATTCAAGAAGAGATCAGATATACAGAAAGAAATGTCTTTATATTTTTCCTGTAGTCTAAATTCACACCTATCCTTAATCTGAGTTGATTCTCAGGTATCAGCAAGACTGTCCAAGATGACACAAATGCAAATAAATCCTCAGAGGTTTTAACACATACTATCAAAAAGTCTTTTGAATGCAAGAGCAGAAAAAAAAATCATTTAGGTGACTACTCACTTGCAGAACAAGAGACTCCTTATCATTTTCCAGACGAGCCAGCCTTTCTTGATACACATCTCCATTCCCAGATATATGTCCATTAGTCTGAGAGACCACAAATATTGCACGGTCAGCTATTGTACTGCGTCATTCAACATTATCAACACACTTAGAGAACATTTTTAGTCTGCACAGTTCAAGAAAGGTTTCAAGTACTCTCCAGCCCCCAAAGGGTTACAAAATCAAAGAAACAGTTGACAAAGGACATATGACCACCATTCAGAATAAGAATTGTTCACAGGCTTAAAGATGAGAAACGATGAACCTTCTGGTGACCCAATTCTGCAAAATTCACTTACTGTGCATTCAGCATTATGTTAACAAAATTTGTGCTCATTGACATCCTATGGTGACATGTGTAAAGAGACAAATACCCTGAGACTTTCAGCAAGTGAAAAAAACCCAACAATGTACAATCTACAAAACATGCATTATGCTTTTTGCAAGTCAAACAATTTTTTATAAAACACACAGTAAGAGGCATCCTTTTACATCGGGCACATTTTACTGGGTATGGGTGAATGTCTGCACTCTAAACACATCCTTATGTGGAGTCTCCTGAGGCTAAAGAGAACCAAGAATACATGTTAATGCCATCGAGGATGCCATGTTCTGAGGAATCAGCAACTTACTTTCTTCATAATAACTTCAATGCTCTTGAGCAGGGAGGATTTTACTCTATCCATATTCAAAGCTATCTCAAAGCACTTTGTGATGGATGTCATGACTAGATCTTAGCTCAGAAAAGAAATTCTTGTTCCCATCATTGCATAAATTGCTTAGAGGTGTCTGAGAAGCTGCTCTGAAATCCAGGATGCCCAGTAGAGACTCCCACCCACATCGAGGGGCCTTGATTTCCTTCTGAATACGGGAGGAAACGAAACCAGCGACCGATCCTTGTGTCCCAGTGAGTCTGCAGGATGACTTTGCCTTGAGAGGCCACCACCACTTAGGAGCTCCACCCCTCAGACTCCTGCTTTGAATCTCCTTTTCAAGCAGCTTATCTGCTCTTATTGCAGAGGATGCCTCAGGAAAGCTGATGGCTAAAACTCCTTTTCTAAGTTACATGTCTGACCTTGTGTAGTGGGAGAAACTGCCTCATTTGAAACTAAAATAATAAAACTCTGGCCAGCATCATTTAAAGACTAGACACAAAACAAATGGGTGAGGGTACAAAGTATTTGACCTCACCTTAGTGCTCTCAAGAAATCCGGCTGTGACCTGGCAGCTTTTAAATCAGTGTGCAGTAGTAACTGTGTCTCCCAAGCATACATGAGTTAACTTTTATGAGGTGACCACAATACCTCCCCTGAAATCACTAGAGGTATAGGATACTAAGATGCTCTCTAGTAATTCGTACCAGTATTTCACGTCATAGTGATACACTGTACCTGAATTACTCAGTATTAAAGAATAGGCCCTCTGACTATCTAGACACTAAGCACCAAGGCAGAAGTACTCTAAGCTTCTGAGTTTGTCCTGGTTTTCCTTGACCTCTACCAGAATTTAGGTTATGCCATAGGATTTCCATTCAGGACCAGCGAGATCCTCAGTTTTGAAGCACTTCAATTTAGGTGAAAGGAGTCTAAGAGCTTACGAAATCAACCTGTTAGCTGCTTAATCAGCAGATTATCCTTTACATTTTGTAACTTGACTTGTGAAATAGAAAATTGAGTTTTATGCATACTTCTACTATTCTGTAGCTTCCTTCTCCTTTACAGTCTGCAAATACATCTCAGGTGCCTAGCCTCCATATTTTGCAATAAAAAACACGTTATCAATCCAGTGTATGTCTCTGACGTAGAAAAGAGATAATCATTTCTTACTACAAGCAGGCAGACAAGGTGCAAAGATGTCCCTCCATTCTGCCAGGGTTAACAGCAAAATCCTTGTCAAAGCACGAGCTCAATTCCCTGCCTCCCAACCACCACATCAGAGCCCTCACCACAGAGCCTCCTGAGATATCCAATCAGCATAACCAGATGCAAATTAACTAAAAAGTAAAGACTGTGTGAAGAAAATATGGGGAAGTAAGTATTGGTTTCACACTGTGATGGAAATGTCTATGCTATGAAAACCAATGAGGTGTTAAAGTAAAAATGTTAGTCACTGTGCACAGCATCTTGCCAGGACACCTTTGTTGTTAAACTCCATTCTCATTCCTCAAAAAAATCCTGTTCTGCTCAGGACATCATACTTGGCTTTAAAATAGAAGCATTTAGAGAGTGTTGAGTTCATGCTGCAGCTGTACATTGTCATAAGAAAGAGGGAGGAGGTGATGGGAGCTCCAAACAGCACTGGAGTAAAGGTTGTTCTCCCACAAAACCAAATCCAAAGATATCTTTGCTGGCTGTTGACAGAAATACTTTGTAAAATCTGCATAAAGAGACCTCCTGTAGCATATTGAAAACAGAAACCTTTGTGTACAACCCAACAGCACTTTGCTTTCTGCCTGAAATGTTTTAACTTCTGCATCATATCTGTGACTAACTTTTTAGTTACGAAAAGGCAAGAAAGCCACTGACTTTGGTTTCAGTAGGGAGAAAGATGACAGTTGGAGAAAGGAAAGGCCATGGCAGGTATTGCACAGAGCAGCTACCCCAGCACCTCCTACACTGATGCAGATCAGGGACCTGTATCTCTCTTCTGCACCCTCTTCAAAGGTAAAATGTTGATACCTGACATGATTTTCTTCCCAGAGATGATGAAGGAAGAGAAGAGATGAAACACTTGAGAAGAAGAACATGGTAATGACAGCAGCAGGTAGGACTGAAGAGAATTGAAGAAGGTATATGCCTAAACACTGGATATGGCAAAACAGTGCTTCAGGAGACCTGGTGAAGGGAAATCCAATGGGGATGAATAAGCTGTAGGAAGGTCTGAAAGATGTCTGGAGACTTAGTGTGGGCAAAACCTGGGTAAGCAACATTCAGTAGGTCCTTCAGAAGCAATTTCCCTCCACTGGAAGACCCACAGCCTTCCCTGAGCCCAGCAAACACTCCCTCTGCAGAGCAATGGCTGTAATTTAACAAAACCAAAAAATCTAAATGAAACAACAACAAAGTAAACACCTGATTCAACAGCAACCACAGGAGTATTGGGGGCACTTGGTAGTTCTGGATCAAATTTTTATCATCAGAGTCAATAGAGGGTTAACATGGTTTACTAGCTGTGTAAGACAAGCTTTGCCATTTTCTAAGGAAGGCTCTCCATCAGCAACTTAATATCTACGTTCAATTAAGCAGTTAGACTTAGTATGTGTTTTCAATTTAAGGACTAATTGCAAAACACTGTATGAGAAGATAATGTAGATTTACCAATACTGATCTTAATCCTAAAAGCAAAAGAACAGTTGTAACGATGCCACTGAGGCTTCACAGAAGTTTGAGGTTAAGCATTTACTTAAAATGCCTTATAAGATGTGACCCAGTGCACTTAAGAATGCTTCAAGATCAATCCGTGGCTAATCTGTTAAATGCATGTGTAAGCTTTGTCTGCAATCATGAAAGTATAAAAATCCACACTGCTCTGGAGGGAATTATTCCTGTAGTAAGTTGATGCATCACCAAACTTTCACAGCTTGCCTGTCCTGTCCTCAGTCTTTTATCCATTTTCCCTGGAAGTGAGTTAGCATTCCAAACCACAGGAAAGTTTCTAATAGCTGCTAGTTTAAGCCTTCTAATTAAAAAAACAAAAAAAAACCCAAAAAAAAAACCAAAACCAAAACAACCCAAAACCTGTTTCCTCTCAATTGCAGAATTCTCCTTTCAAAAATAAAACTCCTTTTTAGCGTACTGCAGCTGATACTCTCATTTTCTCTTCTGCTTTTCAGACAAAACAAGCAGAACAAATCACTCTTCTTTCTGAAGATGCAATCTGAATTACATAGAAGGAGCTGCCACTCCACAGCTTTATTTTCTTGTGCAGCAGATTGCACTGACTGTTTTAACCACCACAGCCCAGTCAACAGTTGGGCGAGTTGTGCCTGACATCTCTTTCCTGACCATCTGGAGTTAAATTAAACCTCATCAACATGCTTATGTTGTTCAGATTATTATCATACACATTACCTATGCTTACCTAAGCACCACTACCGCAGTCCTTCCTGTTCACTCAGTTTTAGGGAGTGCCTTGGAGGGGGTGCTCCTTCAGCCTCAGCTACCTCAATATCATTTGTGTTACCAGCAGACCCTTCAGGTTTTCCAAGCAAAGTATTTGCCATCATTTTCCCTGTCACACAGCCTTACCCTCCAACCTAAATTAATAATGGTCAAATCTGTTTAAACACAATTTGTATCCATGTTTAACCAGTTTGCTCATGAGCCCACCACTGCCCTCCCAGACCAGCATCTCCTGCATTTCAGGCATCCCTACTCATCACTCTGGATATGTGCAGCCTGCTCCATGTGCTCTGGCAGCAGGCAGGCAGACCCACTGCTAAGCTTTTCCTAAAGTTTACAGACTAGTTCCTCCCTACAGAGTAAGCAGGGGACAAAAAAAAAAACAAACCAAAACCACTCATTCAAAACTCACATATTATATTTTAAAGGCTTCACTACAATAAAAGCAAATTCTGAAAGAAAATGAGTATGAAACAGACCTTCATTCTGAGGAATTTACCTGGAACATTTTCTAATCATAAAGAACATGGCTGTTTAATAGGGAAGATGCAACTGTTTCAAAATATGCAGTTTCTTCAACAGCAGCTCAGATGGTAGCTGATACAAGAGAAAGATGAAATGCTTATTCCCTACCAGTGTTGTCCAGCTATGGCTTGTCACTCAGAGAAAGACAAGAGCCAGAACAAACACAGATAGCCTTACCTTATTTAGCCAGACACAGTGTCCATGAATGTCCCAGCTATACTCCATGCTGGTCATGACTATCTTCATGCATTTAAGGACACGAGCAACTGTGGCAGGCAGCCAAGGCTGAGAGCTGCAGTCCCAGCACAGAAGGAACCCTCCGTGACAGGGATCCTCTGAATCCAGAGGAAGAGCTTAAGCAACAGTAGGTTTCTTCGGGAGGCAAACGAAGCAACGACGTGGGAGATGTGGGAAGCTGAGCCGTGAAGCAGCAGCGCTCCTCAGGCAGAGCAAGCAGCTACTCTGAGGAATTAACACATCAAAGCCCGGGAAGACCAACCCTTCTTCCAACCCCAACCTATCGGCAGGGTCGATGCAGGCAGAGGATGCAGGCAGCAGGGCACAGAGCTAGGCAAGCCTGACCATGAGCAAGGGCAACCCCATGCCTGTGGCAGCCAGCCATCTCCACCCTCCCTCTGTCTCAAACAGCACAGTCCCCTCCTCTGCACCCTCCTGGCCCTGCAGAAAGCATCCAACACGGGAGGAAAGAGCGATTCTGATCTCTTTCCCTGACTACAAGATAGGAGGGATTTTTTTTTTTTTTTTTTTTTTGCTGGGCTATTAATTGTAAAAGGTGGAAGAATACATGTAATTCACTTGTAGGCACCAAGTAAAAAGAGGAAGAAAAAAGTTGATTCAGCTGTCCAAAGTCTCACAAATGCCTTGCCTCAACTTCATGTCATGTAAAATGCAACAATAACAACCAATCTCACATTTGAATTTCAATTTACCTAGTAACAGTAGCAGCATAACTAGTCCTTAGTATTTCTGACCCCTGAGCCTAGCTCCAAGAGTCCTGTGATTACCTCAAGACCCACAGCTTTTATTATTAAAAAGAAACATTTACAACTACCATTGACAGACAAAAATCTCAAAGATGTGTGAATACTGACTAATCCAGAGCAAAAGAGCAGATCAGAAGACGAGCAGAAACTGTTTTTTCAGTAACACTGATCCATTTTGGATTGGGAATGGTGATTTTTCAATGGCTCTGCCATCAGGGCTGCCCCATGCTCCTGTGCAGAACCACACGGGTTGTTCTTACTGCTGATGAACTCATCGATGCATGAAGGTGCTATGTCAAGACCTGCTATAAACGACCCCGTATTATCTGTGTTTCAAGACCTTTGAGAAGCAGATCTCTCACAGACAAAAAGTACTGCTGGGAGGCAGTTTATGATGACAGGCTGAAACAGTATCACAAGGCTCCTTTCATACTGCACCTTGAGGAGAGATCTCAAATGGGTGTTTTGGTGGTAAACGCCTGTGTGCCACACTACATATTATAGGACCTTCGGTAGCTGAACTCAACATAAGCACAAGTACAGCTGAATGAATGACCTGTACACTCACACTAAGACAATCAAACAACAAACTTTGGTTTGAAGACAAGATTTTTCCATGAATAAGAAATATGAGATGACTTCTGGCTAACCAAACTGCTTCCTCTACTTGGGAATTGCCCTGTTGTCCAAATAGGCCAATGTATCTCTGTCAGACTACAAGCTATATTTACCCAGACAGGAACATTTCTCTCTGAAATCTAATATCCCTTCATATTAACTCTCATCACTCCCAGTCATTCTCTGGAAGAACCAACTTGTTGAAGAACTGTCAAAATCTTGAGGCTGGTCTGTGAGACGACAGATCTGCTATTTACAGCAGCAACACTCCGGACTGCACATGCCACTATGGTATCACAGCTCAAATTAACTATCATCTTCAGATAAGCTGAAAGTGTTCTTCAAGAAATCTTTGGAGGCCATAAAATTTGCTTTGCTTTAATGACCTTCAGTCAACTTCAGAAATTCACTTCTGAAGTGAGTTAAAAAAGTCTCTGGCAAAGCTAAAATCACAGTTACACTTTCTGTGGATTTGAAAGAAAAAGTATTATACTGGCTTTTTCATCCCAGAAGCACATCCTTTATGGAGGAGAAGGACCCACGTACAAGAGTTCAGATGAGGAGCTTGGAGAAGCTGGCTCTGAAGTGTGGGAAGTGACTGTCCACCCACTTCTATCCTTCACTCTCCTGCTTAACAAGACACAGTTGGCTGCTTCTTTCTGAGAAGGCTGTTGCATAAGATATATTTTAAAAAAACTCAAAACCAAACGACCAAAGAAACACTGTCAAGAAAAATAATAACCAGAAGGAGAACTGTCTCTTGCTAATTTCAACTGAAGAAAAAAAGAGTCACAGTCATTACTGGAAGCAAGGTTTCTGAGAATTACTCTTCAAGAGATGAATCAAGAAACTCTTCCAGATGGACACAATGGCCTTGGTCTTGCAAAAGGCAGAGCTTCACTTAAAATTATTTTGTTACTGGTGATGGTGTTATAGACTACTGACACTTTGTCTATATCCAAAAGCCAGAAGCTCCATTTTCACAGAATGTAGCACATGTTTTATTAAAGCCCCCATCTGAATACATTAAACATTTCTGTTGACCATGAGAAATCTGAAAAATATCCAAAACTTTAGAATATTTATGATCTGCCTACAGATTTATGGTCTGGTCCTCAGTGAAAGCCCACAGTCCCAATATGTCTGAGCTTAGAAAAGATCTCAGTCCCTTTCCAGACTTTGATCATTTGTAATTTTAACTGTGACATTCACCTATCCGCCACTTGCAGAAAGGAGATGTGAGTAGTATTTCAGCAACACAGAGATCAGTTTTGGTCTGCAGGTAGACAACTAGAAATGTCATGTTATAGTTAAATCGTCTTATTTGTGCACCAGAAAGCTGCATGCACAACTTCCCTGAACTCCCTGTGGGGACCATCCAATGGATTCTCTTGGAAGAGCTCTGCCAGATGTCTGGACACTGAACATGCATTCTGGTGTCATGTGGTCATGTGGCACCCATTGGTTAAAAACAAACAAACAAACAAAAAAAAAACCAGCATGAGGCATCTTAACTCTCTGGCCCTTTTTGAGTGCTTGCATTGAGTTCTCTAACACAGAGAGAACCAGAAAGGAAGTGGTCACTAAGAAGCAGTACAGACACACAGGGCAGCCAAATCTGGCATGGCAAAACTGAATGCTCTGCCCCATTTTACAGAAGCGAGCAACTTTAGGAGACTGTTGTCAGACCCTTTTCCCAACTAGGGTATTAGCAGTTTCCCTGCATGGGCCAGGAGAGGATTTTTCTCTTGTGACACACCATTTGGCAACAGTGATCACTATTTTTGTTTTCCTCTGAGACACGAGAGATTTGCTTACAGCTTTGGGTGGGATGTCACGCACCAGTTTCAGTAGCTTGGAATGGTGTGGTGGACACAACTTCTTCATGCGTGGAGGATTAAACTGATCTCAAACCAAGGATATGTCTTCCCTTCCATGGTAGGGATAGGCATAGCTGCAGAAAGCCTTCCTGCAAGTCATCTGGGCACTTAGGATCTAACACCTTCCTGCTTAGACAGGAATCAGAGACACTGGTGACATCTGCAAATGCTTCTAGTACAGTGCAAACTGTAACATTCAGTCTTTCCTAGTAGAGGCTTTAAGTGTGCCAGAGAGTACAGGGAAATAATTTTGAGTCAGACTGGGGAGAAGCATAGATGAAATCGCGACTTTCTACAGTCCCTTGAAAACAAAAGCCCTGCACATCTTTTCCTGTGCTCAGGAGGCACTAAGCTGAAAGTCACAACAGAGCCCTTTCCTCTCTCAGATTCTGCCCATGGCTGCTGTGAAAACCATTACTGTCTCATTGCCGTGCAGCAACTCATATCACACAGGTCTGAAGAACCTCATTTCAGATTCTAACAGCCAGGCATCTCTAAATCACACACTTGCCATCACAAGGAGTAATGACTGGCCTTCACTTCATTAATCTCAACAAGCACTGCAGCCTCCAGCCACACTGCTGGGCCCCCATCCAGAATAACACGCAGTGGGTCAGCATCGCTAAGCAGGGACTACTGATGTCTATGTATGTCATAGAGACTTGTTCATTTTCCAAGGCTGTGTATTTGGCA
Source organism: Colius striatus (assembly GCF_028858725.1). Classification (NCBI taxonomy): domain Eukaryota; kingdom Metazoa; phylum Chordata; class Aves; order Coliiformes; family Coliidae; genus Colius; species Colius striatus. Next base: position 134,285,563 of record NC_084759.1, read on the forward strand.
TATGAACTTTTTGAACTTTTATAATTTATAAAGGCCATACTTGCATGAAACTTGTTATGTCCCTCAATTTCTGCTCTGCACAGAGCAGAGACTAGTTACAGCGATGTTCACTGTTGTATGTTAGGCAGGAAGGAAATGCTGATGTTAGCAGGAACTCTGTATGTTTTACAGATCTGACTCGAATGTCACTCCCATCAACTCCTCCTGATCTTGGCATTGCCTGCTATGCTTTGACAGCGGAGGCAAGGTCCAAATCTCACTGCAGGCAGTGGTGCAGCTACCACGCACTTTGTTAAGTTTCACGCCTTTTCATAGGAGGAGTTCAGAGCACTTTCCTCACCAAGGGAAGCGGCTGTGCCCTCAAACCCTGCTGCCGGGTGCAGGGCCTCGGCCGCCTGCGTGCCGTTAGGGGGCACGCTGAGTCCCCCGGAGCGGCTCTGCTCTGCACCGCAGACAACAGCTGGCCACTTGAATGTATTCCCCTCACAGGAGTTAAAAAGGCTTTTTGTGAGGTGAGCCGTGGCTCCAGCATGATCAAAACCTTTCTGAGCGGGTGCAATGCCCTTCCTGGGAAGGGACAAGGTGATGGCGGCTACCTGTCCCAAGAGCAGTGATGCACAGGGTGTAACACCAAGACAGCACAGTTGCCTGTCCTGCATCAGATCTTACCTTCATCGGATCCAGCATCCCCATTTCAGCAGCGTGGTGTTACCTTGGCCAACACCCTGTATGTGATATGGTGGGACTCGAACACTGCTCTAAGACAGATTTGGCAAAATACACAGAAGCACACGCTTACAGCCATCACTGTAGCAGCTATAGGCTTACTTAGCATCTCAAGCATGACCTCCAGAAATAAGTGCTGACTTTTAGTGTTGCAACTTCCCCAAAACCTGTGTGCACCTGGACCTCCACACCTCAAACCCTGCCACAGACTATAAGCACAAGGACTCGTCTTTGGTCCTACTACAAAGTCACCAGTCACAGGGCACCTGGAGGCAAAAAAAGTGGGTCCTTTGGAAATGATGCCATGTAATTCACCTTCTGAGAAGTACAACATTTCATTTCCCAGCATAGTCTTCAGGCACCCTCCACTCTAATAACATTCTGGTTTTTTAAGGATGAGGGAGCACTGGTACAGGCTGCCCAGAGAGGCTGGGGAAGTCTCCTTGTCTGGAGTTTTCAAAACCCACCTGGACGCATTCCAGTGTGAGGTGAACTTGCTTTAGCAAGGAGTTGGACTGGATGATCTCTAGAGGTCCCTTCCAAACCCTACCATTCTGTGATTTCTGGGAAATCCACGTCTTGGGGAAAGAACAGTCTTGTTGGGTATATTTTGGTGTATTTTACAAAAGCTGGTAGATTCACAAACACGGAAAATAAAAATTTGGTTTGGTATCCAGATTAAAGCGATGCTGAGCTTATACCACTCCTGTTGAAAATCAGGTAAGAAAGCTCATCATCCTCACAGAAAATACACTGACAAAAATGCTTCTTTGTGAAAAGTTTACATTGAAAACATTTTTTCCCCTCATTTCAGCATCCATCTGATTCCTATAAAAATGTCTTTCTCCAACCCTCTGAGATGAAATGACAGTTACAAATATTTTGAGGCACGGTGGTACATTAAAGAAAGCACATGTCAACCCACTGCATGAGGTATATGAGCAATAGGTTTCCCAAGCCCCCACAGCAGCATCTTCAAATCAAAAATCTCTTTCCTTTGGTTCTTTGAAACCTGCTCTAAGACTTTAAAATGCCTGCATAAAACAGCCCCACTGTGTGACGGTCTAGGTAACGTACAAAATGAGTGTATTATAAGTGAAAACAAGGTGAGACCATACCATTTGACTTTGGAGCCATTCAATTAGAGCCTCAGCCGTCGAGTCTGGGACCTGGCAACGCAGTCCCTCTCTCTCGTCCGCTTCCATCATCTCCAGCAAGCCCCGCAAGTCCTCCACGAGATGCAGCGCCCGCAGCCCCCCCATGAAGGGGGAGGTAGGGGACTGGCAGTCAAAGATGCCATTGGAGTACTCCAGCGCCTTTGAACCTGGAGGAAGTAACATCGCACAGAGTCAGGCATGAGGCGAACAGGTCAGACACATGCCACAAGGCTAGGGAATGCCAAGCGGTGTTTGCTTCCAGGAGGCATTTATCTGACCCAAACTCTGCACCATGCAGCAATTTGGAGAAGGGCAAGTCCTTGCTGGTGTGCTACATGGACAGAAGCTCCGGCAGAAAGAAGCTGGGGGAATTCAACAGAGAATGCATATGCCACAACCGTGCCCATGGGTTCAAGACGTGAGCTTGTGTCCTGCTGTCTGGTATGTATCAGAGTCAGGAAGTACTGCAGAAGGAACAAGCTCTGCTTCCCTGTAGAAACTGCATGACCCAAATCAGACACTACGGGTATCCAGAAGAAATCCTGCCTTGCATTTTTCACGCAGGAATTCAAGTTTTTTTTTTTTTTAATAAATAAGAAATCTGAAGATAAATAAAAAGACAAATCACTTCTAGAGGAGAATAAATTTTCAACCCAACAGTTTGACATGGTAGCACTGATATTTGCAAGTATTTGTAAGAGTAAAATCTCTTATTTGCATAAACTCCACAGTATGTATATTTGACCTACATTAAAAGTTCCTATATATCAAATAAGGAAGGAAACTATGAATTCAGGATTAAGGTTGATTTAAGTCACCCTGGCTAATTCCAGTGATCATTTCAGCACACTGATTCATGACCTTAATACCATAATGCCTCAGCACAATAAGATGTGTTCATGACAGAACATAATCTGTACTGTCAACTTTTGGAAACTACAATGATATATGCACTTCCACGAACTTTCGTTCATCTCATCTGGCAAGGCACAAAAATGGAAGCATTCTGCTAATTCCCTTTGGAAAAACTAGCAAGAGGAAAATCCCCAGAGCAACATAGGAGTTCACGTCCCTTTGCTGTTTTACTTTAGAGGTCTGTTCAGACACAATGGTAAAGGAAGTCTGTGGTGACAAATGTCTCAGCATCCCATTTTATTTTCATCTTGCCATAACCAATTTAGGCTCCTGGAAAAACAGATACGTGATCTGATCCAAATACCAGTATCTACTTATGGAAATTACTAAGGTCACAGCTTATATGTACTTTCAGAGATCACTGTGATCCAGTTGAATCCACTTCACATGTGTTCCTGCTATGTGTTTTTAAAACTTTAGGAAAACCACAAAGTCATTGTTCAGATAAAGCATGCACTATGATGATTTTTCCTTATGGGAAATTATAACTGAAACTATTAAAGACTTTATAACTGTGTTGCTATCCTTGCAGAATATTTTTTCATTTTCAGTAGTTGTTTGCATAGCTCTTCTGGAACAGGATTAAACTATTACCTCTGTGTTGTGTATTTATTTTCTGACTACTAGACTCAACTTTAAAGTGAGGTCATATACTTTGTGATGCTTCTCCTCAGTTCACTTACAATTTACAGCTACTTATAAAAAGCTCAGGTGTTCAAGGAAGGTCCAAACCAAATGATTTGATACAGAGCATTCCAATTTTTAAAAAAAGGAAAATTCAACTTCTATTGAGAGAAGTTCAGAGTAGTCAGTATTGGGCAAAATTACTCCTTCCTTGCAGAAGCTCTTTAAACACAATCTGGTTTGAAACATGCATTATCCTTGGCTTTCACAGCACTGTGTACACCAGCTGAACTGCATCACTCAAGTCACTTTGAGCCGCATTTTGACAGAGGCTATGAGAAAAACTACTATCCGATGTCTGTGAGAGTCTGTGCAATTCCTCCACTCCATTTATTTGCAACCCCTAAGCTACTATGGAAGACACCAGAACACAACTACCAGCACATTCCCTTCTCAGCCTGAAAGTCTGCCCTCCAAGTATGAGAAAGGAAGACCAAAATGCTAAATGAACAAGTTACATCAAGTTCTTACCTGCTATAATGCCATCCATCTGCTCCAGAGCTGCAGCGAGCATGTCACTTGCATCACTCATCATCTTCTCTCTTCTCAGGAATGATCACCAGCTAAACCATAAGCAGCAACAAAACACCGACAGTGCAAGGTGGATCCAGAGCCTTAAGTCTGTAATTCAATCTGCAAAAGACAATTTTATTTACCAGCATGTTCTGTGAATTCAGATACCACTGTCACTGGATATGCAGGAAGACTGGGGTTGTTTGCTGACCATGAGACTTTGGAGGTGCTCACCATCACGTATGAACCGTCATCAGAAGAATCAAAGTACCAATGTGGTGATCCAGTTCCTACTGTTGGTCAGTCTGCAGCCTGCTCTGCCCACAAGTCTCTGCTCCTGAAGGTGTATCCCACCAAGTATCTTAGAAATCCCACATGGTACTTCAGGGAAGCTTGCATAGAAGACAGAGGCCTTCTATCACTAAAAGGAAGCTGCAAACCTGCAATAAACCATGTGTCTATCTGCTGCATTTTTTCTTCCCAAGAATTTGCTGGTATAGAGAGAGAGGAGTCTGACCATTTGCCCAAGATTTCTGGATGTCTGACAATCCAGAAGTCCTGGGCACGCAATCATTTGCCTGCAGGCAGGATATCTCAAATACCCAGGACTCACTGGACATAGCATGCATGCACAGACTACCCCCAACAAATGTTGCTCCGAGCTCAGCAGAGATTCATGCTCTAATGATGCAATCTGATCTTACCCTCAAACTTTTCAAAGTCAGAAGAGGTGTCTCTAGTCTGCTCTAGACTAGAGATACTAGTCTCTAGTATTTCCAGCAGAGCCTGGCAAAGCAAACCTGTCCAATGTGCTGCCTGGGCAGGTGAACTAGCAGACTCGAAATCCAATGGGCTACGAGTTAAATGCACGCTTAGACACTTTGCTGAAGTAGAGGTGCAGAGGTCAGAGGTCTACCCAATCGCTCCACACCAGCACAACAGACAGACAAGCCACTGAAATAGCCTAGATTGCCATGACTTTAATCTAGGACACATGAGACTACTTCTGCTATAAAAATAGTTAGGGAACAAAGCTAAACAGACACCAGGAAGGAAAACTCACTTTAATCTTTTGCATACTCTGCCATTTGTTTTTTTTATTAGGCTGCGCCACTGCTGACACTTGCCCCAACACAAGCAATTAAGAAAGTTGTTCACAGTTTCTCTGCCTTAAGTCCTAGAAAAGAGTCTACTAAAACCTAAACTAAAACAAAAATTAACATTATAAACTGCATTTTCCCTCCTACGAGTCATCTTTTTGGTTTGATCCAGCTGGGAGATAGCTCTTATTTGAGATTGCCAGATGGCTTTGCTGAAATGCCATCCTTAAAACACAAACAAACATTTAATCTTACACATTAAATCTTTTATTACATAAAGTAGGTCCAAGCTCAAAAGGTGACTTTTAAAGGACAAAGACTATTGTGCTTTACTTTAATGTTTAGTTGTCAGGGTCAGAAAAGCCAAGAGAACTTTTAAAAGTCAAAATACCTGGAAGTTATAGTGTTGTAGTATCATAACTGAAGACATTTAACTTTTAAGAAGGAAGTCCCTGAAATTTAAACAATGCAATGTAAATAGTAAACTTCAAGCAGTGCAAATCCTTCAAGGTATTTGATGAGGTGTCTCTACACTTGATAAAAATGAGAAAACTCAGCCTCTGAAAACACACATACTTGGACAATTCTCAGGAGTGTCTTGTCTTTTCATAACTTGGTTCTGTTAAAGTGTAGTAAACACAGACATTTGTACTGGATTTCCTTCTCGAGGCAAAGAGCACATAGGGAAGTCTCCGGGTTGCTGCTACTCCAGCAAAATGCTGATTCCCCATAGCTCTAGGCAGAAAAGGACCAATGACACAAAGCATCCACAAACCCAAAACAGCTAACTGATGTTCGGGAATCAGAACGGCCCATGAGCATGAACACCTGATGGTATGAGTAAAGATGACAGAGCCAGACTGCTCAGTGACACCCAGTGATACAACAAAATGCAGTGGACACATATTAAAACAAAAGAAATTCCACTTTTTTTTTTTTAATGTCTTTTTTTGCTGTGAGAGTGGTAAGCGCTGGAAAGAGTTGCCCTTCTGGAGTCTCCATCCTTTGAGCTACACAAGATCAAACGCAGGCTTCACAGGGCAACCTTGCTCTGGGCAAGAGACCTCCAGAGGTTCCTTCCCACCTCAAGCATCATTGAACTCAGTACAGCTCTGATCAAGCATTAAGTCCAGTACTGAGGAGACTGCTCAAAGTCATGCTACAGGCTTAAAATGTGCCAAGAGTGCTCTCTAATCATATTTGTTAACAGTACACTCCTTGTTCCTCACCTTCTGTCTACAAGAGACTTTAACTGGGGGCAAGGAACTGCTACTTTACATTTCCACAATAAAACCACGGCTCATAGGCACAGAAAAATCACCATCCCTGCACTTCATTCAGGCACAGTCACTCCTCATGTTTCTAAACTAGCCCACTCCTTGCTTTTGCTAAACAAGGGATTTGTCCAGGGTTATCACAAATTCTTAAGAAAAGAGAAGAACAGCAGCAGATGGTGGCATCACAGCATCTAGGAGACCTCCAACATTTACCCCATTGTTACTAGACACTAACTCCAAGGAAGGTGAGACAGCAGTCTGCACAGTGTTTCCTTCACTGCTACTGCAAGAGCATCTGGGCTGCTGAGAGCAGCAGCAAGAAATTTTAAGATAAAATTCTGCTAAGCAAGGCTGTGCAAGCAACACACCTATCTCCAAAAACCCTTCCACCACTTATGGAGCATCTGTTAACAGCCTGATCAAGCCTATAACTGAGAAACTTGCAGAGGTGAAATAAAGAGATCAAAAAAGCTCCCAAGCCAAACAGCTGGAGATGACACAATGGAATCCCATTTCTTCTGTTATTTGGTCCTAAAAGCGGTCATTGGCCATCCTGTTCTGGCCAACTTCCCAGCACAGTACATCCCATCTAGCAGTCAGGAAGTAAAACTGCTGTGATAGAAAAACGCTATTGGAGGCATCCTTACCCAGAAAGGCCACAAAATTGCTTTTATTCTTTGCATGCCATCACTGGCACAGAGAATGGATGGGCTGTGAGGAAATCAAAGACGTCATATAGCAGTGGACCAAAGGACCAAACTGCATGAAACAAGAAAAGGGAACAAACTGCAGGGGGTGAAAAGAGGAGGTGCAGAGGGAGTCAAAAGAATGCAATCATTAGACAGAGGTCATAAATCAGCAGCCTTTGAGGATTATAGGAAAGAAGACAAGACTGAAACACTAGCAGATTAATCCCTGTGCTAGCTGAAGGGCACCAAGACTACATCAGACTTCACAAACTTTGACGGGAGTCTGGGCTGACCACTAACACAGTAGACCTTTCCTGATAAATACATTCCTTTCTTCATTTTGCTTTTTATTCCTTTGGCCAAATAAAAATAAAACCTAAGAGAAAACTCAAGTCTTCAGGGTTGTCTTTTTTTTGTTGGCAGTGACTAAGGAAAACAAGAGTCTGGTAACATGTATGAAAATCCACCTTGAAGAGCTCTTTAGGAAAATAAGGAATAGCTAATATTTCAGATGATGTCAAGCAATTAAAATTCCTTACATAAAGTGTCCCCCCTCCTCTCCAAATAATCATCATTTTAACACAGATGGATCTATGACACAGATGAGGAACGAGAAATCAAGGTGTACACAAGAGACGGAAAGGCAGACACATGAAAGCTACCCCTGCCATAACACCATCAAGCACACACCAGCAAAAAAAATACTGACTGTCTGACAGACCATTTAAAATAAATTTTCCATTTCTTTCCAAGACAAGGATGACTTACCTTCCTCATTCCTTCAATTACACACACTACCAGTGCAAGAAAGGGTGGTGATTGGGGTGTTTTTACTGAAGCGGATATCCCTTCTAGAGCTCCTAGCTGAATACCTTGCTCATTCCTGCACGAACAAGCACCACTTCATCAAGGCTGTATTTACAATCCACCATTAAGAAATAAAAATCAAAATACAAATATGCAGCTATCTCCACATTCAGTTACAATTAACCTTATCACTGTCTGGCTCTTCTACTTGCATCCCTGGCCATATTCACAGATGATGTTATTTGTTCTTACTTGCTTCATGTCCCTTCCTCTGGTTCGAACACACCAGCTGGTTGCTAGGGCTATGCTGCTCACTTTTCAGTAGGTGGAGATTATTTATTTTTATTTTTGAATGACATACAAACCCTCCGGCTACAGTGCTAGTGAAAATGTATTCCAAACGGCTTACAGAGAAAACAAAACACTGCCCTACAAATAAATCCAAGGAAAGCTAGAAAAAAGCAAGCAGCTTTGTGAATGGGAACTGCAGTCTGCTTGATGCAAACAGCAAAGCTGCCTGAATATGGATTTCAAAATCAGATATTTAATTAAGATGGCAGACTTTAAAAAAAATAAAGTGCTTACACATTTTACATATGTAGGTAATTATAGTTTCTCTATCAAGAGGCATTCTCTTTCCTAGATCAAACAACACACAGACAGGCATCTATATGCAACACCTTCAAGCTTGCTTGTTTGTTTTGAGGTGGTCTCATTCTGGATGTCCACCTGCCAAACACACCATGCTTTGAAACACAGATGTTCACAGAGGTGAGGAGAATCAGCTGCCTGCTAGCAGGTCTGAAGGACAAATCGTGCCCTGCACACAACCTCTCTGGGGAAGGGCTGAGGCTGGCCTTTCATTCTACTCACCTTCCTCTTTGTGCATGTGCTCTGCAAATGCTCAGCATTTGGAAAGAAAGCATCAACTACAGATTATTTTTATGAAATTACGCACTAAGATGGATGACTTGAGTTTCCCAGCTCTCCCATTTCTACGTAAGACTCCTTAAATCAGGAAATGGTGATAGACAGGATGAAAAATCTCTATTAGGGCTTATTTCTGAGAGTTATAGAGAGTAAAAACATAGACCCTCAAGAGTAGGGTGTTACCCTAGCGAAATGCACCACAAAAAAAGGAAGGTGGAGGGAGAGAATCTGTTCCACAGCAAAAGTATGACCCCAAATTTCACCTTGCTGTCAAAATTAATAATCCTGCATTCTTGGTCCCACATGTATGAGACAACTGAAAGAGGTCTGAATCATCTTCTGGATTTGTCTCTCTTGCCTCACAACACTGAAATACCACATCCTGAGCAATTAACTTTACAAGGTAAAGCCCCGTTTCATGAAGATAAATGCCATTTCAGACACATTATCACACCTGTATGTGCTTTTTCTGTCTGTCCAGAAGAGAAACATGACCATGCAGAAACTTATTTGCAAAATACATTTCAATCACAAATAAAATGATCTTCAAATTAATTTGAAATCTCTATCACTATTTCTCATGGAATGTTTTGAAGATAACTCTGCTATGACGCCACCAATGAATATATTCACCTAACTTACATTATAACTCATTAACGTTTCTTTCAATGTAAAAAAAAGAATCCTTTCCTTACCTTCCAAGGCAAGTACTCAAGAAAGGCAAAACTCAAGAACACTGATCCTTGTTGAATATATTGCTCTGGTGTTTTGCAAGAAAAGAACAAATGACATTTTAAAAGTAAAATAAAATGTCATTTGTTCCTTTCTTGCAAAACACCAGAGCAATAAGTAAAACTTCTGGAGAGAGTCTAGCACAGGGCCACCAAGATGATCAGGGGACTGGAATATCTTTCATATGAGGAAAGGCTGCGGGAACTGGGGCTGTTTAGTCTGGAGAAGAAGAGACATATTAACATTTATAAATATCTAAAGGGTGGGTGTCAGGAGGTTGGGACATCCCTTTTTTCTATAGTAGCTAGCAACAGGACAAGGGGTAACGGGATGAAGCTGGAATACAAAAAGTTCCACTTTTTAGAGAAAAAAAAAGAAAAAATTATTTTACTCTGAGGGTGACGGAGCAGTGGAACAGGCTGCCCAGAGGGGCTGTGGAGTCTCCTTCCTTGGAAGTCTTCAAGACCTGCCTTTACATGTTCCTATGCGACCTGATCTAGGTGAACCTGCTTCTCCTGGGGGGCTGGACTAGATGATCTCTAAAGGTCCCTTCCAACCCTACCAGTCTATGAAAATTAGGAAATGCTGGAAATGTTAATGAACATAATGTAGAGAAATATCTTAGCATAAGGCAGACACAGGAAACTAGTTAGGTCCCAAATATGCTTTGAGGTGCTTGATTCAGACATTGCACCCCTTCCTAGACAAGAGGACCTGACCTGGGCACAGGGAAACCTCCAGCTCCTCCCAGCAGGCATCCATGCTCTCTTGTACCGCAATGGCTGAACAGCCATTATACACAAAATAGCAGAGGCTGGAAGGTACCTCTAGAAATCACCAGTCCAAGCCCCCTGCTAAAGCAGGTCCACCTCAATCAGGTCACACAGGAACATGGTCAAGGTGGGTTTTGAAAATCTCCAGAGGAGACTCCACAACCTCTCTGGGCAGCCTGTAACACAGGCCAAAGCAAGGAAGCCTGGTAAGACTCGGCAGATTCTCTGTCTGGTCCTTCTACATACAAGTCCTCCATTTCAGGATGACAGCTACAGGGAGCCCCATCCTCAAAGCAGGCCAGTGAGGCTCAAGGCTTCACCAGCATGCAGGTTCAGCACCTTCCAAGAGCCCAATGCTCAACTGTGCAAAAAGGGATAAACATGAATAAAAATCAACCCAAATGTTGGCAAAGGCTTACTTAAACTCATAATGTCTGTTTCTTTTTAGATATGTAAATAAATTTCTGAATTTGCTGAAATCTAGTCAATGACATTAAAGCAACGCTGTTCTTGTATTACGCGGGACTACAAAAAAAGGAACAAACGTTCCTTTGTTCCTTAAGTCTATTTTCTTTTTTGTTCGCTGGATTCAAACATGTATTTCCTTTAACTGATAAAAATGAATGAAAGCCTAGTGAGGCTGAAAGCCTACCATTAAGAAATGTCTTAAAGTAAAAGGCATCAAGCCCTGGAAAAGATTTTGAAGTATTTTAAGAGCATAAAGCACCAAAGTCCTTCCAATATATAATTGTTTATACCTAGGAAAAATTTACCTCAAATCACACAAACTTTTATTACCAACTAGTTTAGATGCATCCTGCACTTTGCCTTAAAATTTGTTAAATAGATTAGTCCTGATGCAAAAGTGAAGCCTCAACAAGATAAGCATCTTTCAGATGCTTTGACAGAGGTCTATACACAGAAAACCGTTGAAAGTGAAAAGTAAGAAATTGCCAGACAGTTTTCACTCTGGTTTTGTCTTGCTCACCTCAAAACCATGAAGGCCTATACATTTTATTAAACTAAAGGCCTTTTCCAATAGTTTATGCTGGAGCTTTGCCAACAGCTTATGTTTGGTAGTACACTTGGGAATCTGAGAGAATCTATATCAAGGAACCCTGCTTTATGCAGCATATGACCTTAATCACTACTATAAACAAACTGTCTACCTTTGAGATTCTTGGAATGTCAGATGTAGGCACTGTGCCTTTTAAAAAACAGACATCTAATTTTGAATTAATTCTCAGCTTTCAAAAGGGCCAAGTAGTTCACATGCAAAAATAGATCTTGCAAAGTAGTTCACAAGATCTTGCCAAGTAGTTCACATGCAAAATAGATCTTGAAACTTGCATGTTTCTTGTCACCAATAAGAAAGCAAAGGTTAATGTAGTTACCTTTTGTGTTTCAACAACTGCAGTAGGTGCTATCCCACTGCCAGCCACAGTAGCCACAGATGAGGGTCCTACAGAGCAATGCACTACCTAGCTGCAGAACAAGGAGATGCCTCTTGCCTAGCAAGTGCAACACTGCCAGGATGCTCTCTGCTCCCTTCCTTCCTTTCCATTGGGGGACAGCTTGTGTTCCCTGCCCGGGCTACAGAGCTGCTCATTCAAGCTGGAGGTGAGGAAGAGACACCCACAACCATGGCTCTTTCCCACACCAGCCACGAAATGCTGCCATTGCAGAGGAAACTTACCCAGCACTGCCTGCTCCATGTTTCCTCTCAACTTGCTTCTGTTCCCAATGTCCCTTCCCAGAAAACAACCTCTAGTCCCTAGCACAACGCAGCCGCGTGTCTGATCACCAAGGATTTTGGTAATGCTAGAGTAAGTGTAAGTATTTTTCTTCAGCCAGGGAGCAGAGCACTATTGACTTTGTCTTGCTTTTTTAACAGCAAAGATTCAATGCCAAGAGATGAAGGACAAAAGCTGTGTGCTCTCAAGCTGGAAGAAAGGATCCTTTTCTTCAGAATATTGCACTGATGAGTATCAAGTAAACAAATTCCTCTCAAAAACCCTATTTTAACAGTGCTACTTTAAGGAATCATATACTGCTGCCTAATTCTTACCCTTGCTCAGCTGAGCAGTTGCATGTCCTACCTACTTTTGGGCCAGCTTCACTTCTCACACAATGGCTATTTTGTAGCTAGGACACAGAAACCAGCTCCCTTTGCTGCCCACAAAGGGAAAAGCCCAGGAAAGCCCACAGCTGGTTCTTCAGGAGAGGGGTGACCCTCTCCATCTCATCTCAACCTTTCCTCCTTTTGTCAGACTGACACCTCATTACCAGCCCTCAAAGAAAGATGTTTTCATGTCCTGATGCTCTTTGGCCTCCAGCATCACCCAAGGCTAAAAAAAAATCTGTGGAGCAGGGATTGAGCTGTGCTTAGAGTTCAGAAGAGCTCACAAAAGTACCAGTGCTACGGGAATGAGAAAAATATTGGGGTGGGCTGGAGGGCTATAGGTATACTATGCTCATGGGGTACAGGTGATACTGTAGGAGAGTTTTCAACAGCAAGGTGGAGGAGTGCAACAGGTCAGCCTCAAGCCAGAGCTGTGACCTCTGCAGAAGCAGAACATGAACAAACCTGGTCCCAGTCCTACTCTCTTTCTTCTTCAGCAGGAAATGGAGGAAAGCTGGGAAGAAAGGATGTGGCAGAGCAAAAGGTAGCTTCTTTATGCTTTTTCAGTGAGAGAAGGACCTAGGGATGGAAGGGAGCAAACACTCTCTATCCTGTGGCCAAGCCTCTGTGAGATCCTCTGTGGTCCCACACTCTAGGTGGTCCTGCTCTAGCAGGGGGGTTGGATTAGATGATCTTTCAAGGTCCCTTATGTGGATTCTGAGATTCTGTGTGCATGTGTAGGAAGTGGAAATATCCCCCCCCATCCATCAACCATGGCCTCACCAGCAAAATGGACAGAACATGACAGTTCTAAAACAGGAAGATGCAGCTCAGGAGATGATGAAAAATCCTAGCAGTTAGAAACCTAAGACATATTTGCATCAATGCATGTTTGATGTCTAGCTGGAGACAGAATTGTGGCTGCTACAAACCTACCTAGATTTCTGTGGGATAACAAGGGTACTGAAACTGAATTAACTTGCTACAGATGATCTGATAAATGTGAAAAAATATTTGTAATTACGTAGAAGAATGCAAAATGCCTGTTTAATTAGATACACCAATAAACAATGGTATATTATTGACCTTACTAACAGTAGGCTGCCTTTAGTAGACAGGGCTATAATGCACTAAAATGGAGAATGAGATCACTTCTAAAAGCAGTGGAAGAAAATTTACAATCCAGTTGCTGTAGTATAGCATGAACACACCTAGAAGCCGGCTGGTTCAGGCATTCAGAGCAGTCTAACTGAAGGAAGGGGCTGCAAAGTTTTCTCAGGCAACAGGATAAGCAGCTGATGGGTTAGCACACACACCATCCCATGCTGCCCGGGCCAGTGGTGATCCAAGTCAACAACCCTGAAACACTTAGGTGTGGTTAAACCATACAACAGAACAATGTAGAAATACTATCCTGTGCAAGAGCTGAATTGCTCCTCTCCCTCATTAAGTATCTGCAACATGTTTAAGCCAGTCTACAACTCTGATATGCCAGTCAGGTTTACAGTGTCTGATAGAAAGCCAGTTTTTTTACCATAAACCTTGCACTATCAGATTTTCCCCAAAACTTGAGATCTTACAGAGAAGCAATTTCATTAGGATCTTAGTTTTCATTAAGAAAGAAAAAACATACTATTGAGCCATGTGGTTGCTGAAGAAAGTTTGTTAGGATCTGGGAACATCCTGAAAGTTTGAACACAGGAAGCGCCTTACTTGCCATGTAATACAGTAAGGCATAGAAAGGGTGTGGATAGGGAAAAGCAGGATCATCTGACCTTTTTTTTTTAAAGTCTGCAGTACAGAAAAAAAGACCCAGCCTAGGCTGCTTAACCGTTTCCCTTCCCTCAACCTACAGATTTAATTAAAATAAAGCTTCAAAACCCAGCCAAATAATTTAATACAACTTTAATTAAAAGTCATTTTTGTAACACAAGAAAACCAAAGGGAATCTCATTGCTCTTTCACAGTTGTACTAGGAAAACGTGGTTCTTGTATAACTTGGTAGTTTTCTGACTTTACAAAGCCCCAGTGTAACAGAAGATAGCAAGGGTAGAATAATACACCGAGGATTTAAAGCTCCACCTAGCTCATGGTTTATACAAATCTAGTTAACTCCCCCTCTACACCCACCCACCTTTGAGCTCTGGGAACTGCTAGTGTAATTCCATCAATTAAAAACTTTAATGCCAGATTCCTTGTTTGCCAAAAGGAAAAACAACAACCAGCACAGCTGGGCATGTTTTTACAGGAGTGGATGCCCAACTGTAAAAAAGGTCAGACCCGATATCTCAACTCTTCCAAAACTCAAGATATTTATTAGAAATCTGTAATCCAGCACCCAGTTGCCTCCCAAGGACCACAATGGCCCTACTTTAGCAAAGCAACTGGTGCAAATCAGAAGTCTGGAGCTTAATACACTGCATTTTTATTTGTCCGTAACCAGGGATCTCTTTTGGACACAGGGTAACAGTACTGAACAAGTCTATAGCAACATCACGCTCTGGTTTCATTGTCAGATACTATGTTACCTTCTTACTGTGTCACACACATTGGCAAAGTAGACAGATGAGGGAAGGACTGCTCACTTGCTCATCAAAACTAGTATAGAACACTCCAATACATGCCAACCAGCAATACTCAATGTTCTGGATGAATTAACGATCCTTAGTATTTCCATAAAAGTGTTCTTCTGAGTACATAATCTCAAGATAAAACTTCAAAAACCTCAGGGATCAGATATACTTTTAATATTACATTTCTTTGAAGTACTTCCCCTTTGTATTTCAACGACACTTCAAAGTTTTCTTACTTACAAATCCAGTTAGACATCTTATGCTAAAAGAAGCAGACAGTGTTTCACACTTTCCAAACTTTTGAGTGGGGGTTAAAACTCAGTCTTGTAGAAAGGTGTATATATCTTAACTCTCTGCACATTTTCACTACACTAGCTGACCAAGAAAGATTTTATGTATCAAGGGTCAAGACTGCTCCAGTCCTATGTGCAGCTGGTCCCAATGAGCAGCACAGGTTTAACCTGTAGGATGCAAATAGTTTTTCTGCCATCAAGACAGATCAATAGAAGTGCCCAGTCCATGAAGGCCACTGGAAGGCAGAGGCTGTTCATGGAAAAAATAAAGGTCCACTTGCCCTGTGAAAGTCAGATGATCACCTCAATGGTTTTCTTCAGAGACAAAGGGGAGAACTTATCAGGATTCATAAAACACTGCCAATGTTGCCAGTGAAAGTGGAAGGGAGTGGCTGGCAAGATGTACTGAAACATAAGCAGGTTTCTGTGGCTTGATCAAGGACTTCACTAGCTGAAAAAAAGAAGGTCCTAGAAGTTATCCTCATTGTCTGCTACTATGACCAAAAAAAAGCCAAAAAACCCACAAGTAAACAAATCATGACATTTTCTCATTATCACCATGAGCTGTCAGTTTCCTCAGCAAGCATATGAACATTCAGAGACAAATCCTTCATGGAGGCCCCAAGAATTAGTGGATACAAGCTTTGCTTGTTCTCAAGCATTAAAGAAGCTTTAAAAGGTTGATTATTGCTTCATATATAATACATCTATAAAAATAATTATTTATTTTTAAACTACTGGCCATGGATTTCCCTTCATTGAGGCTGACTATTTTTCATGTGCCTACTGAGCCATCACTGGAGGGATTGTTTATCAGGGATTATATTTAGCTTGTTGTCTTAATTACAAGTTTATTACATGTGTCAAAGTAGTGCTTTCCAAAATGTTACAGTAACACGCTCTACACATCTACTCCTGCTGGCATAGACCTTACTCAGCAGATTACCTTTTGCTCTTCCAACTTTTCCAACTCCATTTTTCAAGCTAAAGCAAATCACCTTTGACAGAAGCCCAACTCCTTCATGTTGTAAAGCAAGAGGAAAACACCCAAAATAACTTTCAGTTCTATGAAAAAAACATTCAAAAAGCATTGTCCACATGTCAGGTCTTTGAGAAAGCTGTGATCTCCTTATCTTTCATCAACTCTTGATAAATTTTTGGAAGAAAGTCTAGCTGACCATTCTTTGAACTGTTGTATCCAGTGACAAGACAAACGGTAATGGAAAGAAGATGGAATTGAAAAACTATGTTACTGTAAGAGTGGGGAAGCCCTGACAGAGGCTGCGCAGGGAGTGTGTGGAGTCTCCTTCTCTGGAGGTTTTCAAAACCCACCTGGACATGTTCCTATGTGACCTGATCTAGGTGGATCTGCTTCTGCAGGGGGTTTGGACTAAAAGACCTCTAAAAGTCCCTTCCAACCCCTACCGTTCTGTGAAAAGTACCTTCAGAAAACAAAGAAAAGTAGGCCAAAAGCAGATATATCTGTGCAGCAATAACCAGGTCTCTGACAGCAGAAGTATCAGAGACATGAACTTGGCCTTTGGGATTTGTTTTTTGCCCTTTACTAAAACTTCTGACAGTTCCAAATAGCAAGTTCTTGTTTCCTGAAAATGTCTGAAGGATCAAACAAGGGACACATCACTGGAAGCACAAGGTCAACACTGAAGAGATGATTTTCCATGGAGGGAAGTGATTTATCACAAGTGTTTGCTCAGCAGGGAAGAGACTGGTCTGAGGAGAGTACCTAGGACATCCTCAACACCACTCATCCAAAAGGGAGCTTGATGATCCTGATCCATGCACCTGTGGGCCTTGGGAGGAGACATTTAGCACTGACCCTACAGTGAGTGACCAGTAAGGGACACGTGCCCAGAGCGCAGCACTCTGGCTACCAGCTACCTACAGCTGCCCTGAGAGCTTGTAGGAAGAAACCAACAAATCCCAGGACAGAGGACTTCTTCAGGCCTGAAACCAATATTGAGAAGCCACAGACAGCTACTTACAGCTTGAGGAAACATCTTCAGACAGCTATGGGTGAGTTCCCACGCCACAGGCACTCCTCAGGCTGTACTCAAAAGCGTGCCTGCCTGATGAGACCACTTAGTCTGTACCCACATGACACCTTGCACTGTGGAAGCCTGGCCCAAGGCTCTCCCAGTACTATAGCAGTTTGGTCCCAAGGCAGATAACTTCCAGTTTAGATGGGGACAGCGATTTTGAACATGCCATATCAGTCTGACAACTCAAAGGATAGCTTTGCACTGTGAAAAATAAATCATTTTCCTAATTCTGACTGCCAATCTCAAGAGAGGTAACCTGACTGAGGACAGACACAAAGATGAAGTAAATTGGGCATTAAATCAAGAGCAATGGCTTAGCTAAACCAGTCATCCTTAAGGGATTAGGTTAAAAGTTGCTCACCTGAGCTAAGACTCCTGTTACTCTGGTCTTCATGGCTATGTTAATGGGTTAACCTACCCAAGTAGAGTGCATGTTCATCTACCTGTGCAAAATTTCCACCAATGGGATCTTCTTGCTTGTAGAAACTTCACACCACTAGGGAAAAAGAGAAAGCTCCATGTGGAAATAGCATTCAGGAGTCTCAATCAGAACTCCACACTACAACCAAGGCTACATGTGGATGGATATTCAACCTTCAACTTAGCAATCATCATAAATAATCAATGCTATACCTGTCTGTGTATCTTAAGCAATTCATGTTCAAATCATGTAGAACTGGGCACAGCAGGGGGAAGAGGAGAATCAAATGTCACTTCCCACTAACACCAGGAAATAATACAGTGCTTTTCTGAAGTAAGAAAATATAAAGTAACAATAAAAAAAAGAGAAATACACCCAGCATGCACGCATGCCAAAACACACACGGCACCACAAGGACATCTCCAGTACCTCTACAGCAGCACCTTGTTCCTTGGAGGTTTCTTGTCCAAGAACTATGGCCCAGCCTAGTGTTCCTTTGCTTGCAAGATCTGACAAGATCCCAAGAAGCTGGTGTGGCTGCAGGCCAGTGACCTTGTGCTGTGCCGTGCTCCAAAGAGCCGTACACAAATGCCTAACACGAGTAACATGACCACACGTGTTGCCTATCCTGTTGCAATACCAGCAAAGCTCCAAAGTTGCTTTAGATAATACAGGAGACAGCAACTCAGTCGTATCTCAGTGGATCACAGCATTCACTACAGCTGTCATAATACACTCCAGATTATACACAATACACACTCTTAATAATGCCAGCCTCAGAACTGTCTACATATTTTGTGGTAGCAGAAATTAACAGACATTGGCAACTAATCAGATAGTAGAAACATTAAAGGAGACTATTTGTTGTGTATGTACACGGTTTCTTGCCATCCTGACTACACAAATAGTTTCTTCTGATGTTGCAGTGTTGTTAGGCTTCTCTCTCCCATTTTCCCAATAAGTAAAGCAGTTATTTCAGTTGCTTGAAGCAGTGCTGTCCCTGCCTTTAGTGACAGGGGACTACCACTGGCTAATAACATCCCACTGAACGTGGAAACATAACATACCCTACCCAGGCACCAAGAAACCCCTTGGGACCAGACAATTGATCCAGATGAGTGCTTGAAGGAACTATCTAGAGCATACAATGTCACATTCATACTGGTCTGTGCACATCCCTCTTCATACATCTCTGCCCAGAGCACCACAGCACAGCTGGAGGAGGGTTTTGTGAATAGGAGCACAGCTGCAAAGAAGGCCCCTAAATGAAATGACTGGGAGAAGTCATAAAGGAGCAGGGCCATGCAAGTGAAAGCAAGGCTAGCTACTCTAGATACTTGTAGGATGAGAAGGTGTTAACTTCCAACAGTATCCAAAACTGCAAGGGAAGCAATAAACAGCAGCAAGCTCTTTTACTGAGAAGGACCATAAGCAGGGGGAGGAAAGGAAAGGCAGCAATAATGAAAATCTATGCCAAGGTCTTGGAAGGAAAAGCACTAAACCCACAAAGAGGCTCTTATGAGCACTTGCAAGCTGGTAATTGCAGACTGCATTTGCTCCAGTGCCAGCCTATTTTAGGGCTGGAACACTGACAGTTAACAAGGCTCTCCCTCAGATAGCCAGAGATGTGGTGCATCCCCCATCTATCAGATTTTCATCTTACACTAGGAGCTGGGAACAGATACACAAAAGAAACCAGAGCCACAAGCAGCTAAGTTTTGGTTTTCCCAGCAGTGTTGAAGTACCTGATGGGACACATAACCCGGTTTTCTACCTGCACACAGTCAGAGATGGCTGTTGGCTACTCAAATGGCAAGAACTGCCACGGCTGCTTTACCACTGCCATCACCTGGTAGACCTCAGGCAGAACAACACCCAGGGCACATCAAGTCTTGACCACTCGGCATGAAGCCAAACAGGCAAACCAGCCAAAACGCCCCTGGCACTAAGCCTCATAAGTGCAGCCTGGACTTGCTGCCCAGTTGTTAAGCAGAGCTGAACTTTCCAAATATTTTTAACAGCTCCTTATCAGCAAAGCAGCTTTACACAAGTTCAGCATTTCACAGCGTTTATAATCTGGCCCCCTTAAATTGGACTGTCACCCTAGCTGAACCACAGCCTGAAATAGAGATCATTTCTGTGTCAGCACAGGATCTTTTCAACGAGACCTACCCAGTACAGGCTGGGGATCAAACTGCTGAAGAGCAGTTCTGCAAAGAGAGACCCAGGAGTCCTGATTGATAATAAACTAACCATGAGCCAGCAATGTGCCCTCGTGGCCAAGAAGGCCAATGGCATCCTGGGATGCATCAAGAAAAGTGTGGCCAGCAGGTCAAGAGAGCTTCTTCTCCCCCTCTACTCTGCCCTGGTGAGGCCTCATCTGGAGTACTGTGTCCAGTTCTGGGCTCCTCGGCTCAACTGGGACCGAGAACTTCTGGAGAGAGTCCAGCACAGGGCCATCAAGATGATCACGGGACTGGAACATCTTTCATAGGAGGAAAGGCTGCGGGAACTGGGGCTGTTTAGTCTAGAAAAGAGGAGACTGAGGGGAGATCTTATTAGTATGCACAAATATCTAAAGGGTGGGTGTCAGGAGGTTGGGACATCCCTTTTTTTCTATAGTATCTAGCAACAAGACAAGGGATAATGGGATGAAGCTGGAACACAAAAAGTTCCACTTAAATATAAGAAAAAAATATTTTACCGTGAGAGTGATGGAGCAGTGGAACAGGCTGCACAGAGGGGTTGTGGAGTCTCTTTCCTTGGAATTCTTCAAGATCCACCTGGACATGTTCCTATGTGACCTGATCTAGGTGATCCTGCTTCTGCAGGGGGATTGGACTAGATGATCTCTAAAGGTCCTTTCCAACCCTACCATTCTATGACTCTATGATCTTAATGCCACTGAAGTCAGTGGTACTGAGAACGTGCTTAACATTGGTTGCCTGTTTGACTACACAACCAAAACACGACCTCAAAATACAGAACCTGACAGCTTTGTGCCTGCCACCTGTGGATGTTTGCAGTAATATCAGCATTCTATTATTAAAGTCCACAGGAAAAAAATCAGCCTTCCTTACCCTGACTGACTTCAGTCAGTCATCCACCAGATGTGACCTGTAACACAAACTGAACAAAAGTATCCTGATTCTTGTAGATACAATCTTCCTTCCTTCCACATTTAAAAGCACTAACAGAGCATAGCTACAGGTGGGAGGTGGGGTGAGGGGGGTAGCCTTTAGGCCTCAGGAAAATAATGAACGTATAAAAACTCAAATGAAGTCTGCAACAAAGACACGTTGTCTTACAATACTCATCTTGCTCCAGACCACTTTGGTTCAGTGTGACATTACACAGAAAAAGTAACTTCTTTACCAAGATTTATCTAGGTAAAATTTACTTAAGGTTACATAGAACCCATAAGCTTAATTCCTTAGAGAAAATAAACCAAAAATTACTCAAGTGACACAGAGCAAACAAAGGCAGCTTTGATGCATGAGAGCTCAGAGGGTGGGAGAGCAAAGCAAGCAGAACTTGCAGAAGGGAGTGAGTCAGGGAAAGCCTCCACCAAAGCAACTGAGAGTCCGGAAGGTACTCAATGCCTTCTTTTCCTCAGTCTTCAATGGTAAGATCAGTTTCCTCCAGGTAGCTAGGCCTTTGATCTGGAAGACAGGGAGCAGAATGAAGTCCCCATAATCCAAGGGAAAATGGTTAGTGATCTGCAGCAATCACTTAGACAGAAGCCTATAGGGCTGGACAGGATCTACCCAAGGGTACTGAGAGAACTGGCAGAAGTACTTGCCAAGCCTCTTTCCATTATTTATTGTCAGTCCTGGCTAACTAGAGAGGCCCCAGTTGACTGGAAGGTTGCAAATGTTACACTCATGTGCAAGCAGGGCTGGAAGGAGGATCCAGAGAACTAAAAGCTTGTCATGCTAGCCTTGCTGCTGGGGAAGGTTATGGAGCAGATCAGCTTGAGTGCCATCACACAGCATGTGCAAGACAACCAAGCAATCAAGCCCAGTCAGTATGAGTTTATGAAAGGCAGGTCCTGCTTTACTAACCTGATCCCCTTCTATGACAAGGTGACTTGCTTAGTGAATGAGGGCTAAGCTGTGGATGTGGTCTATCTGGACTTTAAAAAAGCCTTTGACATTGTTTCCCAAAGCATCCTCCTTGAGAAAATGGCTGTTCATAGCTTGGACAGACATACTTTTTGCTGAATTAAAAAACTGTCTGGATGACTGCGCCCAAAGAGTGGTAGAGTTAAATCCAGATAGTAGCCAGTCACAAGTGGCATTCTCTACGGCTCACTGCTGTGGTCAGTTCTGTTTAGTATCTTTATCAATTATTTGAATGAGAGGATTTAGTGCACTCTCAGTAAGTATGCAGATCACACCAAGTTGGGTGGGAGTGTTGATCTGTTTGAGGACAGGAAGGCTCTTCAGAGGGACCTTGACAGGCTGGAGCTATGGGCCAAGGCCAATTGTATGAGGTTTAATAAGGCCAAGTGCTGGGTGCTGCACTTGGGCCACAACAACCCCATGCAACACTACAGGTGTGGGACAGAGTGGTTGGAAAGATGCCTAGTGGAAAAGGAGCTGGGGGTGTTGGTCAATAGCCAGTGGAATACAAGCCAGCAGTGTGCCCAGATGGCCAAGAAGTCCAATGGCATCCTGGCTTGTATCAGAAACAGCGTGGCCAGCAGGGCTGAGGAAGTGATTGTCCCCCTGTACCCGGTGCTGTTGAGGCTGCACTTGAATACTGTGTCCCGTTCTGGACCGCTCACTACAAGAAGGGCACTGAGATGCTGGAGCGTATCCAGAGATGGGCAACAAAGCTGACGAAGGGTATGGAGAACAAGTCCTGTGAGGATCAGCTGAGGGAGCTCAGGATGTTTAGCCTGGAAAAGAGGAGGCTGAGGGGAAACTTTATCACTCTCTACAGCTACTTGCAACAAGGCTGTAGCACAAGACAAGAGGAAACAGCTTCAAGTTGCAGAGAGGTTTAGATTAGATACTGGGAGAAATTTGTTCACTGAAAGGGCTGTCAAGCATTGGAAGAGGCTGCCCAGAGAAGTAGTTGAGTCATCATCCATATTTAAAAGACATCTAGATGTGGCACTTCAGGACATGGCTTAGTGATGGGCCTGGCAGTGTGAGGTGAGTGGTTGGACTTGATGATTTTAGAGGTCTTTTCCAACCAAAAATGATTCTATGATTATTGGTTTCATTGATATTATTTAAAAAGAACAGCTGCTAAAAGCATGAGAAAAGAAACCTCCTCCAGGCTTGGTTAAGCATCCAAGCTCTTGGATGATAACCACCTGCCACAGAAAGGATTATTCTGCTTCCGAAATGTGCATCTTGCCCTTGCCAGTGCCACTCACTGTATGTCTCTGAGGAACAACATCTTACTCAAACCAGGAGTTTGGTGGTGGAGGATAAGCCTTACTGCTTTATGTACCTTGAATCAGTGCCCACCTATCTGTACGGGGAGGCGGGGAGAGGAAAAAGAAGAAAGGTTGCTTCCCAACCTACCCCCCCATTACACACTTCAGTACAGGTATACCAGAGGAAAATGAGGCCTTCAGGAAAAAAAAAAAAAAAACAGAGATAAGAGAAGATATGGCAATTGTGCTATCCTAATGAAACAGACTGAATTCTCTGGCCTCATCATTAAACACTTGATGATACAATTGAATCTGATCTCCCCTCATGAGGTAAGGCTATTTCCTCTCTGACTTCTTTAACTCAGATTTGCCTATGTCCTATTTTCAGTACCTAAATTAAGAATATTGCTTATAACCAGATTATGTGGCATTTATTCTGAAGAGATACTGTTACAGCTAAAAATTCAATATAAACACCCTGTGGATGTAAGTCATGACATTTATATACCAGATTAATAAGCACTAAGAAGAATTTCTGATGTAGGGCACATGACCCTCCATTTTTTTAATACCATGATTTCAAAGTGTGACATGTCCTTGAAAACGCTTGCAGACTGATAGCTTTATCAAAAGAAGCTTCCAAGTCCTAAAAGGACAATTTCAGGTGTATCTCCAGTTTTGAGATAAGAGAACATCTGGCAAGTGCGTGAGCTGGCCAGCAGATAAGCAGGTTGAGACAAACATCAATTTTATTCAGCATGGATCTGAGCCTCCCTTAGACAAACAGAAAGGCTCAGGGAGATTTGAAACAGACATCCTGCTTTGACCCACCTCTAATTGTGCCCAGCATCACTCACCCCATCCTCCCATCACCATCACTGGTGCCACTGCCAGAGCACAATGAGGCATTGCTCCTGCCCCAGTCCCCACTGCCAGTGGGTTTCTGGAGCGATCTCTCACCACTCTGAGCAGTACTTGCCTTTCACACCTTGTCACCCACTCCTTGATATTTTCTAGATACCTCAACCTGCAAGCTACTGCCACGTTACCTTCAGAGGATAGTTTATAGCTTTTATGATTAAAGAGAACACAGCCAAGCTCCCTGGTTATCACTTGTTAAACCTGGTCAGTGTCAACACAGCCTTTCAAAAACAGGAGAAACAGCGAACCAGCCAATTTGTTGTCGAGGAAGCTGAAAAGATGACAACAGCTGGTTTTCCCATGAAGACCTTCAAAGTTCCCAGTGCCTCTGACAGTAGTTTAATACCCCAGGCTTAAAAAAAAAAAAAAAACAACCATCCAAATCCCTCCGGGCAAGAACAACCTGTGCACCCGAGCCATCACCTCCCAGTCCAGAGATGTCCCAGCCAATCCCAAGGGAAGGCAGGTGTCTGCTGGCATCCTGTACACCCTACAGCACAGCACACCTTCCTCCTGAAGTAGTAGCTAAGATGGTTTCCCTTAAATATTGACTCGTACAACTTAATTTTCCAGTCAAAGATCGTCATCCATCCTGCTAATCCTAGACAAACCTAACCTGAATCCCAGGGTCACATTACTACAGACAAACTATGTCAAGTAAACCTGCAAGGAAGGGAGCGACAAGAAGTCCAGCTATCATGTAATCTTTGCATGTGAGGGTGTGGGGACATGGGCAGTTGGGAGGCAGATTTAACACGGGAGTTGCAAATTTAGATCTTGAAAGTGAAAAAATATTCTGTGTTCCTCCATGTTATTTCAGAATGCAATTTCTTAGTTATACCAATAAAAGCAGAGAGAGTAGCAATCAAGTTCACCATGAGGAATCACACTGGATTCACATGAGGAATCTACCCCAGTACCTGTCTCTTGTTTCCCTCTGGCCACGATCATCTTCTGGCTGCCATCTCCCCCTTCTTTCCTTCCATTCAAAGCCAACGTCCTTTCTCGGATGACCCTTATTTCTCTCCTGATATTTTCCTGCTCTCGAGTGCTCAAGACATTTGTGATTTGCAATCAATCAGTAATACATGACAGCTTCTCCCTTCCTCTTTGCTGCTTGCAAACAGTTAGGAGGAAGCATGGGAAAAAAAAAATCTCTATCCCAAACAACCCTGTCCTTAGTTCTCAGGCTTGGCACAACTACAGACACAAACAGGCGATGGCAGGGAAAGTCCTCTTCAGCCCCCACTCATGTGCTGGACCTTGAGGTGATGGTGCTCCAAGGAGCAGCTGCCACTTGGGGCCAGGCGCAACATCCAACTATCATCCAACTCTGCTGAGAAGAAGGGACATGCAACTTCTTTCTCACAGCTAAGAAGTTACCAAAGTTTAAATGAATTTTCATTGCGGAAAAAAGGAGAAGGAAGAAGTATCCATATAATCAAGTACTTCCCTCCCACCCAAGAGACACACAGAGATACTAAAGTATCTCAAAAAAATTCCTTGCTAAGGGTATGGGCATAATCTGAGCAACTCACCTTGAATCCTTTCTTGGAAGTACTCGCTACTTTTGCATGCAATAGCTCAAAAAACTTACAAAACACGAAATTTAAAAAAATAAACACGGCAAAACAGTCCAAGGCAAACACACAGCTCCCCACATGCTAAGCTCCTGACATTTCTTCTAAGCAGTTGAAATCAAAGTCAAATGAGAAGAGTTGTCAGATGACAAAGGAGAGACACAAAGACCCCACCACAAGTGCTCTCACCCTGCAAGTAAAGCACAAAAGCCTGAATACCAGCTGCTCTGCACGTTACTGCTGCAAAGTCCAGGACTTAGCCCAGCCCTGAGAGCTCCCAAGTCCAGAAAGGGAAAAACATCCAGATTCACAAAAAGCTGTATTCAACACCTCAAGCAGTCAGCTGATGAGTCATCAGCAATTTGGGTACCACGAGAAACTCTGGATGACACCAGAGCCCTGTGAGTGTGCTGTGGCTCAGGACAGCTCTGCTCAGCACTGGAAGGGAGCACCAACAAATGAGATATTAGCTACGTAAGAGATTCAAAGGAAAAAATAATACTAGCTATGATGCCTTGGTGCAGCTGTCCATCATTGAAGGTCTCATCTAAAACATCAGGATAGCTGTCCCGCTCATCAGAAACAAAACACTAAATATAAGCTTGGAGTTAAATCCTGAGCCCCTAAAAAAGGCTCAGCAAAGTTCTGCATCCCCAGAGAGAGCAGCTGAAGACAGCTGCTTTCTCCACTGCTTTCACTACCAAGGCATGCTCAAAACAAACTCAATGTTAATTCATGCAAGACTTTTATCAGAAAGTTTAACAAACAAGGCATCTGAAGCCAGATCAAAGGCAGCTAGGGAACCTCTGAGAACTTGCAGTGAAGCAGCCACAGGAATTCCCAAAGAAAAATGAAGATATTCTTCGCATCCTCTGCATCCAGCCACTCTTCCCCAAGCAGATTATCTGTCCTCCCCAAGACAACTACTAAACTGCTGTAAAACTGCCCTGCGCTCCAAGGTACCTTTGTAAAAAGCTGAAATCCCTGAAAAAAGTAGTTTTAACTAACTTTGAACAAGCAGTCAACAATATTGTTAACACAACTTCTCGTGTGGCATACTTTGTAATTCCATAGTTCACTACTTACAGCAGTCACCATTTCCATATGGCATACAACATGTTTGAGGGTCTTGTCAGTTAATTAAGCAGCTCTAAATCAAGCCCTGTAGCCTAGTGCAGCTGTATAAAATTATTTCTGCAAATGAAGTCATCTCAGATACTACTCTGAGCCAGTAACTTCCACTAAAACCCATGAGAGGAAAAAAAACCACATCCTAGTCCGGGTATATGGTAGATGAGACAAGAAGGATTAGTTTCCATATATGGAACACACAGCCCTCTATTATACAGTCTCCATTTAGGATATATCACTTTTCTCATCCCAGACTCAGGTGTGGAAAAAAAAAAATAGGAAAAAATATTTTCAAATACTACAGAAAAGTTTTCCCCTGTTTCTGGTTCAAGGTGGGAGAGAAGAAGTAGAGAGAATCCCCAGTTGTCAGTGAGAAACTGCCTCCCCTCCTCAACAATCTCAACCCAATTTACATGCTGCTTTGCCTTTATAAACTCAGACAATTTCTTGCATACCTCTAACCATGCACTGTCAAGTCACAATCACATCAGTAAGTTAGACAACATATTTCAAAACAAATATCAAAAACCCACCACCAACAAATTAATTTAAATAAAGTTAACAAAATTAAGCAAGATGATTAAACAGCTCTACCTTTCCTTTCTTGTCCAGTAGATTAAAACTTTCCTTCTTTCCTTTTTTTCCTCCCTATTCTTTCATTTAAATAAGAAAAATGTTATTGTGCTCTTTCTAGTACAAGTCAAGGAGCCAAGAACTCAAGTTGATTTTGTTTCTCTTTTCACAGTCCAAGGTCACTTGACTTCTTGTGTAAAATGGGGCAAATAATAATGAGAAACTACTGCATAGTGTTATAGAAATTATTCAATTCATAGCTGTATAGTTCTTTGAAGATGCAAACAAAGTGCCAAGTATTATTACTAGATGATGAAATTAACTATTTTCTCCCCCAAGCTATATAGAGGAAGAAAAAAGCCAAGCAAACAGCAAACTGTATTCCTAATGAGTTGCAATACCCAGAAAGTGGGACATCTTAAAACAGATTGGACAATCTTCTGCCAGCTCACATTGATTATTCCCAATACATAAACCTCACAGGATTATAAATGCAAGAAAGGAAACATATCATTTGACCAGGTTTCTGCAGACAAAGTAAGCTTGTCTAAACAAACAAGGAACGTGTACATTCTGGGTCATGAAGAGAGTAAAAAGAATTTCTCAAAGAAGTAAAGGAAGAAATTAAATTAGATTTGAAAGCTTGTGGGGGATGAATTTATGTTTTCTGGATATAAAGCAACTGTCAGGACTGGGAAAGTGAATTAAATAAAAAGGACCGGATAGGAGGGAGGCAGGAAAACGGAACAGAGAGGTCACATGCTAGATAAACAGGGCAGTATGCTAGCTATTTACAGATAAATACAGCTCCCTCTCCCCTGCAGAGATTTATGTGTATTAGAGAGTCACCATCAGTACTGTGGATGAGAATAACCTTAAGTTATGTTAACCTTATCCAAACCATCATATAACATGTGAAGAGTAAAAGCGTAATAATATACTGCTTTCTGCAAACAGCAGTGCTGCCTCCCAGAAGAAAAGGAGAAAAAAAAACAACCCACCAGAAACATCCTGCCTACTTTTACCACTACCTGCCAGGACAGCAGTCTCCCTCCCCATCCTCTCCAGTCCCAGAGTTACTGCTCAGCTGACAGGCTTACATGGGACAGAGGCTGTCATTCACACAAGAGAAACGTCAATTCAAAAATAAATAGATGAGTCAGTTTAACTCCTGAACCCAGCAGCAAATCAGATCAAAACTGACTTTTGATCAGTATTCCTATGTCATTTAACACCTTAATATTGCTCTGACAACATGCTGGGATATGGCAGGGGGAGGTCTGAGCAATGGGAAGGCACCACATTACTTACAAAAAAGGAATTTTGCCTTGCACTGAATCCTTTGCTGTGCAGCAGTCTCGAGTAACATGTCAACACAAAGCTGATATTGTGGCAGTGTGAGCTTTGCTGTGCCCCATGCCTGCCTCACTCCTATGTCCCGGCCCCAAGGGGCCTCTGCCCCATGCCAGAAAGCACAGCACAACTCTGCTTCAGCAGCCCAGCAGGGGTAGGGCTGGGAGTGGCCCAGGACTTACCATGCCCAACATGGGCAGTGCTATACCTCCCATAAACGTGCAAAGCAGTCAGGCTCTGGGGAAAAAAATTAAATTATTACTATTTTGGGCACATTTCAGTTTAGCACAACTATTAAAAGCCTCAGAAATGCTGTCTGTGGGTTGAACACTGCAGGACAAGTCATCAAGCGCTAATAAACACAATGATGAGATACACACAGAAGCAGCCTTGTACTTCTTTCCCTCCTTTATTCAACATGACATTGGGGAAAAAATGAAATCAACAAATACTAATTTTTTGCCTTTTGCACACAGGAACCATAACAGGGGGGACTGAACATGTGCCACTTCAGTGCTGCATGAGCATGCTCTGCCTCAGCTTTGGACACTCAATCTGCCACTCCCAAGTACAGAATTGAACTCGAAGCAGTCTCAGGAACTGGTGGAGTAAGGTGAAGACATACCTGAAAATCTGCATGGATTTTGCTAGTTAAGTGCAGCAGCCACAGGAAGTACGACTGAATATGGCTACGTGGACAGAGCCAGGTTTCTGCATCTTCATGACACCACACTAAAGTAGCATCTCTACTAAGACTTATTTTAAAGCCTTATTTAGCTTTTCTGGATTATTTATACATGCTACCTTACCGTGGGCCACGGCTGGACTGTCAGCACCATGTTTAACATAGCGCTTGCTAGGGAGGGAACAACAGCACCGAAACCCATGCTTCTACGGCTAAATGGAAGAAGAAAGCAGAGGTACTGAAATCGCACTCCAAACACATTATTCTGTGAAGCTGAGACATCTGCACTGAACTTGAGGCAACACAAGAAAGCCTGTGTTCCTCTGCCTGGCTGGGAGAATCAGACAGTAGCCTGAAATACAGCCCACTGCTCCTGTTAATGTTGAGTCGGGCACAGGAATTTATTGCCATCTTGTTAGGAGAGGCTCTTATTTATTTGTTTAATGGCGAAAGCAAGCAGCAGCCAGAAAAATCAGCTCTGTTTTTCCAGGCCAATTGCAGAGGGCATTGGGTCTGCCCCAAACAGCATGCCTCCAAACACCAGAAACATGCCATCTATGGGAATGGAGACAGGAGGACTAACCACTTGCTAGTACAGCCTAGGATGGACACAGACACACATCCCTTTTCCCAAGAGCAACAGCGATAGTGACAGGGAAAATAAAGAAGATTTAGGTCTCAAAACTGCTCCTGCTCCTGGGGAGAGGAAGCCAGCATGCATTTGGATAGCAATGAGGCAGACTTCCAGTGAAGGTCAGACATTTTCCTGGTGATCCCAGCAGACTAAAAATCTACAAACACACGTCTAGTAGAACAGGGCTGCCAGTCAACATCAGACTTTTAATGATGTTTTTAAAGCCACGACCAACCCAAATCCAGATGAAGTGTGGGGCCAGCTGGAGTGTAATCCCAGCAACTCTGATAAGCAACAATAAAACTGAAGAAATGTGACTAGGATGAGAGCTAGCAGACCTCAAATTAAAAATCCAGGGAAGAAAAGCATTTGTCTAATTAGAGTTTAAGGTTCCTGACAAACAAAGAGCAACATCCACTGATTTCTGGATCTGGTGTGAGATCTCAGGCAGCCTGCGAATCCCAGAGAGATGACACGGTGATTTAGTGTGGGAAGGACCAGAGATCCAAGAAGAGGCAGTCCAAAGGCTATTGAGAGGGAAAGGGAGGAAAAGAATGGAAATGGCATTTCAAATCAGACACCAGTCCTCACATACTGTCAGCCTGCAGCAACACTAGGGATGCAGGACAGCACCAGGGAGCTGCAAAGACCAAACCAGGAGATCTCTAAGCCCTCAATGGCAGCACACTAGTAGTCCCAGGCAGCAGAGAAGGTGATTGCCACCCTTTCCAAAGCACAATGATTTGCTAGCAAACCTGTGGGTGTATCCTTGAGTTGCTGAGTAAATCTTGAGTCACAGGCTGTCAAACATTATGAGGAACAGCAGCCACCACTATCAGCTCGTCATGGGAACTTCATGGGAACTCGCACAGGGAACTTCATGGCACTCAGGAGGGGGATCCAGCCTATCTGCTACAGAAGGCATAGACAAAAAGGCAACAATTCCCAGCTGGAGTGGCGAGACAGCCTTATGAAGCATGATGACTAAAGTCAAGAAGCAGCCCAGTACAGCTGTGAGACAAAAGCTGACAGCTGATGTAAGTAGATTTTCAAGATGCAGGAAAGGAGGCACACTTGCTTCTCTGGCAGGCTAGGACACAGCCCCTCAGACAGGGTTGTACACACAGGTACTGCACTTCTCATCCAGCGACAAGACAAGAATGAGAGGTCCAGAGATAAGAGGAGCTGAAGGGCAGCAAGCCAAGACAAAGAATGCAGCATGCCAGTAGATGCTGGTCTCGGAAAGCACTTGTACAGCAGGAAAGAGTGCAGCAGCATGAGTCAGGAAAGACCCAGCAATTTAAGCTGGGACCTCAGTGATGGTTGTTACGGGGTAAGCACATCCCAGCCACGGGGTGTGTGGCTAAAACACACATACAGCAATCTAATCCAGCTCTCCAGATGGAATTCAGGATGCTAAATCATACCGTAATATCCAAACTCAAGTAGATGAGGGATAACCCTTCACAAAACAAGACTGCCAGCTCTGACATGCACTAGGCTGCTTGGGTCAAATCAGTCTAGACTGAATGCAAAACGCCACTCCTTGAAGTCAACTAAACTGGGCCATTTCCACGGGCTAATGCAACAGATAGTCTATTTTGCTGAATGTGTTTTCACATAAACTTGCCTCAGTAATCTGAAAGCTCTTGGCAGTTTCTCTGCATGTTGCCATAGACCTGCTGAGTCCCATTAAACAGTACACGTGCAGCACAGCTGCATCACGCAGGTATGGCAAGTCTAGTCAGCCTCATACTGGAGCACTGGCACTGCTTGAGACTGTTGTATGCCACAGAATAGCTCCAGTGGTCAGTTTTATTTCTTCAATAATAAAAATATACTTCATTACCCTGCTGCTGTTTTCCCCTTCATTCCAAATACTCAACTCCAGCTGAGCTAGACAAGGCTCACAATTGATAGGATCTTTGGGATTCCCACTGCCTGGACTGCCAGAACCCACACATAGCAACAAGGCAGTGGGGAAGGAGAGGTGGAGTGTAGTGGCTATGGGGTTCTGACACAGTACCCTGCTGGGTGGGGCCCACCAGCCGCCTGCTGCCACAGCTGGACTGTGCCTCCTGACACCTGCTTCAGAGGCACTCAACAATCCTGCCCTAACTTCTTCATCGGCTTCTCCAGTGCAGAAAAGTCCCTGTCTCCCTCTATCAACACTGTCACTGGAAAATTCTGCTCCCTGTGAGTATCAGCCTCCAATTGATTTGCTCTTCCCAGCATGGGACACTGGCAGCACTGCAGCTATTCTTGAGCCTTGCTACCAAGACTATTCTGGTAAACCAAAGATGTTTTTTTGTTTTGACATAAAGTTTAGTAATTTCCTTCTCAAGAGAGTTACACATACACAGCCCACACCTTGGGCAAACTGTATGGCTACTCGCTATCTAATAAGGAAGGGAATACTTGTATGCACTTCTCAAAAATTAACTAACTACCTTAGACCCTACCTCACGAGCTGTCACCACAAGGATTCAAGATTGTTTCAAAGTCTGCTTGGGAAGTGGTCTAAATTTCCTGCGTCTACCCCTACTTCCTTCCTTCCTCAAACTCAGTTTAATTTCTACAATTGAACTTTCCCAGAAATCTCAGACTCACTCTAATCCTAGAGCTAGGGCTTTAGCCTGTGATCTGTGCCAGGAAGGCTGACAGCCTGTGGGGGAAGCCTGAAGCTTGGGGACACTGTGTGAAATCTGGGACTTGTTGGGACTTCTGAGAAAGGGTGGAGTTTTTCTGGTTTAGCTGGAAGGGTAAAATTATCATCCAAGAATGGCAACCAAGGGAAGAGCTGCTCTTAACATCACACACAATAAATGTGCCACAAAGCCGCAAGCAGAGAGCATACAAGCTGGGAGACAGGAGTCCTCCAGCCCCAACAGTAAGAGCTAAACTGACTAGCAAGTTCAATCTAAGTTCAGTTTCAGTATAAAAAAACAGCCTCCCAGAAAACCACACTCATAATCACAAGCCAGTTTTTAGAAATTATCATTTAAGAAGTGCAGGACTAGGCAAACCAGGAGAGATAAAATTTAATTGGGTTTTTGCTTTCATGCAGAAAACATCACAGAATATAGATGCCCTGGAGAAACCTTTCCAGTATTCCGGGGGGGGGGGGGGGGGGGGAAAGGCAGGAAGTACTGCAAGACAAACATAAAGACAAAAGAAAACAAAGAAAACAGAGGTGCACAATATGATTTTTTTCCTCCTTTCCAGACTATAATCACTTAACCAGGAAGAAAACACAAATCTTAACCCTACAATCTTGTGTGTTCAGCAATAATATTTTACCCTGTCAAGGTGTTCTACAATAGCCACCCATTTCTTTTTCAAATTCAAGCAGCACAATTGCATGCAATTACATATTGTATGAACTTAAACAAGACAACCCTATGCCTAAAGACCTGAAAAAAAAAAAAAAATCACATGTTCCGCTCTGTTTAGGGGCATAGTTAAACAAGAAAGCTGCAGCACTACTTTGCTTTGTGCCTACTAGCAGCTTTATTTTAGAAACATTTTTGGAAGAGCACAAGAGTACTGCCAACAAATATTCTGGTTTATGTCTGTTTCTTGCCAGACAGAAATAAAGACTTCCCTTACCTAATCATTTCTGATCAAGAAAGGGCAGGCTTCACAAGATCTGAAAAGAACCCCTCCACTCTACTAAAAGCTAAAAAATTACTCTGTAACATGAGACCCAAGTAGTCACAGTCCAATTCAAATTATTTCTCCTTCCCACACACTTGCTTCATGTCTGTCTGTGTTTCAATTAAAAAGCTACTATGACATTCTTCCCACATTTTTAAAAGCAAATGGGGCAATACATTCCACAGGGACTCAAAGAAGTCTGTGTTCAAATATCTTCCACCACCCCTCCAATCCCAAGGCACTTCATGAGCTACACACACAAGCTTCCTTGCGCATGTGCACGCACACACACACACACACACCCCCCCACACACCAGCAGCCAGCCCTGCTTGATTAGCAGGTTTAGTAATTGGACTATTTACACCTTGAGGACACGGTCAGACTGGTGGGCAAGTCATCCAGGCAAAGGGGATGAGACTTTCAGCACCAAGAAATGACATATAAAGAGGAATTTGGGTGGAAGGGCCGCAGCTGCGGAGGACAACATCATACAGACAGCAAAGCTCACCCTGCCACAGGGGACAGCACAAAAGAAGGTGGCCACAATTTCCCAGACAGTGAACATTTCTTGAAATCCATGGCGAGCTGCTCTGCCCTGCTGTGGAAGAGGACACTGCCTGTAAGAGTGACAGCTCCAGGAAACATCTGACCACATCCAGTGCTTCCCTAGTGGCCAGCAGTTCAAAGTACATCCTGACCTCTCATCCTTTCAGAGCAGCGTTGCAAAAGCCTCTGCTTTCTCAAGATAGTATCACTTGATCTCTTCTGACAGCCATCCTTTTTCCTCAGCTTGGCTGCCAGGAGAAGAGATGGCAAGAGACCTCAGCTTCTTTCAGTCATCGTCCACTCACAGCCAAGACACCCTTTCCAAAAGCCCAGCACACTTGCAGGAGCTGGGCCAAGCCTTGGCTTCACACACACGTACACAGAGTCTCCCACACAGACACAGCTCCTTCTTGTCAAGGCATGCACAGGCATTTCTGCAAGCTCATTATTGAGCTTCCCCTAAATCTCTATGTATTAGAGGCTACTTTTGCAAAACTTGGCCACATACTTTCAGCTTTTCAACTAGTAATATCTAGCTCATCCTGGGTACTACAAAGCTTTTCTTCTCGCCCCTGCCTCCCCCCTAAAAAAGCTTGCGTTGAGAAGATTCTTACTTGAGAAGCATATTTGAGGCTTGTGAACTCTGGCTTTTCCTTTTAGGTTTTTTTCTCCCATTGAAGAACAAATCAATGGTCACTAGATATAACTTGATACAAAAATTTATCAATGATAATTAATAATATGTACATTTCCAAAGAAGTCACCAGTGAAGGCTGATGATATACAGTTATCTTGCTTTGGAAAAGCCGTCAGAGGATTTAAAGCCAAGAAGCAAAGGAATGAAAAAACACTTGTATTTTGAATGACTTGAGGACCTAATGATTTTCCACAGAAAAAGTCATTGATGCATGTCTTTTATTTTGGTATACTAATGGTACAATTTTTTGTAAAATGCCTTTGGGCAAAAGCTGGTTTGAACCTGAATGGAAGTAATCAGGCCTGCAGCTTGAATAATTTCCCCACATTTGTATATATCACCTACCCACACCAAGTATCACCCACCATCACATAATCTCATATTTAAACTACCCCATCTCTGAATACACTTTTCAGCTGCTGCAGACCACGTAACAGATCTCTTACTTACAATTGGACAGGCTATCTGCACTTTGACAAACATGTAAAACAGCGAGCCTTTATCTATGGTTTTTGTTTCTAGAAGGCTGCACACCTTTTGACCCAGACAAAAACCATATAGCATCCACATTAACAAGCCAATCTGTTTTTGGATATTACTGCATCCATAGCTGAAACTCAAAACAGTACTTTTTCATCCTTCAAGTGCCAGCCTTGAGCTTAAAAACCAAGTATCAATCCAAAATTGGAGGGTCTGGCACACACAGAAACCCAAAGTGAAAACTAAAGAGACTTGAGCAAAACTAACCACTTAATTAACTTCAGTGACCCAAACAGCTGATACAGCATTTCCTACCACAAAATAGGACACTTGACCAATGTACAAGTACCAACTTCACTGAATCAACATACCAGATTTTCACCTGCAAATAAACAATTTCCGGAAGCACAACA
This sequence comes from Colius striatus, assembly GCF_028858725.1. NCBI lineage: Eukaryota > Metazoa > Chordata > Aves > Coliiformes > Coliidae > Colius > Colius striatus. The sequence goes on from NC_084759.1 coordinate 134,321,398, forward strand.
AAATATTCTAAATAATCTCTGGTGTTGGAGAAGAATAACACCAGACAAATCATTTAATGAAGTACTTGTAAGACCAACAAACTGCAGAAGGCTTAAAGAACAGCTTTCAAATCACTAACTTAGCAGATTTTAAGTGAAACGAGACACGATTTATGCAAGGAAAAAAAATTATGACTAATCTATGACTAAATTTATATTAATCTCTGAATTGGAGCACCACTCCATGCAGTTTCTATCAGCATTTTGTTTTAATTCTACAAGCCAAAGCAACAAGTCTACATGCAGTTTATCATTGGTGCAAACGCAGATATCAGCTGACAGAAGACACAGAAGTGACTGGAAGACATGGAAGATTACCTTAGGAACTTAATTGAAGACCTCACACCCTCAGCATTCATGCATGATGGTTCAATCCTGTCTGGACACCAAGTACTAGTGTTTTCTCTCTTACAGACATAAGTTTGGCTGGACTCTTCTAAACATGCAAAAGAGTAAAGACACGTGTCTCTTGGCTGGGGGTTTATGGGACACCTTCAACCTCAGCATGCTCTGTCAATTGTACAAGGCTCTGCTCTATTGGTGGTTTTCATCTTCTTAACCTGACTGGTGTTGCAATACACTGGTTTCTGTCTTCCTTCTCAACTCTACTGGAAATAAGCACAAGACATTGCTTAAAATAAAGAGATGGGGCTCACACATAAGGACTGCCATAATATTTTTCAGGAAGATGTTCACCTTTCAATTATCCCTAATTGTTATGTATAGCCTTAACTTTCAAGTTCAGTTACAGCAACACTTTGCCATTTCTAGAAGGAACTTAAATAGCTCCAACATGACAAACTTACAAAATATTCTTAGTGAGGCACAAGCCTCAAGCTGTGTGTTTCCAGAGCTGAGAAGTAGAAGCTATGCAAAAAGCAAAAATCAAAAGCACTTACCAGTAAAAGGTAAGTGTTAAGAAGAAGCAGACAAAAGATTTGAGTTAAAAAGATTTGAGTTAGAAATTTGCATCAATGCAACTAGATCCTTTGCCAACTTCAAAAGTTGTATGCATTTACTTTGTTATTTCTCTATGTAGATACTTCAGTAGTTTCAGCCCTTTTAAGTTGGTTATGTGTTAATAAACATGCACACAACAGGATTCAGCTGTTATGTTTTCATATGCACCACAAATAATCCTGAGAATATAATTTCTACTAATCACATTGTTCCACACAGTTTTAAAGCACACGACTGCAGAATAAAAATCTCACCACATATTTCTGGCCTGGATTCTGAAGGAAATTAAGTTTATGTGGTAGTGTTGTTTGTCAGTCCTCACCCTATGAAGTTTTCAACTCGCTAGTCATTTTTTACCACATTTGGCAGAAGGAGAAAAGATCCAAATACGTGTCACATTCTTACATTTTTGGGAGAAATTACTATGTAAGTAGATACATCAAAATTAGCCTCACACAGAATTAAACTCTGCTGTAAGAGATAAAAAATTCTCTGCTTTGTTTGGCCCAGTAGCTGCTACATCAGCACCTGCACATGGGCGTCCAGCACTCATGTGGCTGGCTACCTGTGTAGTCAAAATGAGACACTGGAGAGAAACCACAAACCAAGCTAAAAGGAAAGGATAATTTGGATATAAGGTACAGCAAATATGAAGATGTCCAAAGATAAGGACCATGACTCATGGTAGACAGAATGTCAATGCACACAGAGGCAACAAAACTGTAAAGAACTAGCTTTTGTCAACTCTGCTGTCTGACAGTTAGTGGCAGCTCTTTGGCGTCTCCATACCCATAAGCACAATAATGTCCTTTCCCTGCGTCCCCTCTGCCCCCTGGAAAGCTCACAACACACCATGGTCTCATCATATCCTAGGCTAGTTGTTTACAAGCTCTGTTTATCTTCATATACCCCAAAATAATGCTGAATGTTACTTAGTCAACAAAGGACGATGCCTTCAAGCTGGCAGATGGGACAGGAGCAGTGCAGTAGCAACCCAGCTCATTCTTGGGAAGTAGCTGATGCTGAGTAGATCCAACTCAATCTACCTCCAACAGAAAGCAAGATTCCTCTCCAGAACTGTCACAAGCTGCAGCCACCTTCCTCTTTGTAACAACAAAGGAGAAATGCACACCACATCCCAGGAAGCTCCCGGGAAGCTCTCACAGAGAATGGAAACAACACAGAGGTGCTACTGAAAGATAACTGAACAATACTGTCTGCAAGGAGTACAAAGGGAATAAAAGCTGGGAATAAAAGTGGAATCAAGATCACCTGCAAACTATGTGGGTTGCTTTTGCCCAAAGAACAATCTGTATCATAAACCTGGATAGCTATTAGGGGATGAGAAGTACAATTGAATTATTCCTACCTGAGGAGACTGGGGGAGCTGAGGGTCAGAAACAAGCAGTGACTACCCTGAGAGGTGCCAAGCAGTCAGGATGAACAAGGGGAGTATGCTGTGGGGCTTAGGTGGATATCCACCCCCAGCCAGGGCTGAACAACCCCAGAGCAAGTCCCACTCCCTCTCGGTGCTTAGCAGCTAGTGAATAGACAGTAGAAGGTTTTATTTGTCTTAGTTCCTAGAAATAAATGCTTCTATGTGATGAAAGCAGAATGCAAACATCTCCTTCCAACACTCCCACAAGCTGTTCTGGTTTACTTTGATTTTATTTAAAAATTCTTTTTATAACCAACCTATTACAGCACTTCATTTAAGAAGGAAGGATGCTGATACCAGCATTAAATATCCTTTCACTAACGATTAGAGGGCATTATCCCCAGAGGAAAAACATCATTAGCTTTCAGTCCCTCTTCTTCTTTCAAAGAGGTTAGGGTCTTACAACAATAGAAAAAAAGAGTTTGTCTCTCAGGGAAAATACCAAGGATGCAGTTCAAGACACACAAAAGATGTATGCAGAACAAAAGACTCACGGGACAGACAAGAAGATGCAAAATAATTTTGCCCTTTTAGACCACCATCTCAAGTTCAGACTAATTACGTCACCATTTAAAAAGTCACCAGCATTGGCTTGCCCCCAAGCTCTCCATGATCTTCATGTGCAAACTGTATCTGCAATGGCAGCCCGCTTGTCAGAGGGCACTTTATCAATCCCTCAGGCCTTGTGTGACCACAGCCATCAGGCTCTGTGGGAAGCAGGGCTGGATGGCCGCAACAGCCCAAATACCTCCGTTAGTGCAGCAACATCCCAGGTCAAGAGAATTACGTGTTCTGATGGCAGTGGGGAGAATATGCTGATCTTGTCAGAAACACTGGATGTCTTTTGATGAGATGATCCAGATGTGATGGTCTGTCTCCTCTTACTAATAGCAGAGCACTGGCATCTGTAGCCTAGGACTCCAAGCCAAGCACTGCAGAGTGTCAGAGCATGGTGGAGAGGTTTTTGGAATGGAACTTTGAAATGCTGGGGCTGGGCACAAGACAGAGCCCGAGTACAAAAATAAAAGTATCTAACAAAACCAGTAAGCCTTAAATCACAATGAATTATGACAGACAAATGCACCACAGTAGGGCCTGGAACAAAGTCAGGTGAGGATAACTGACCCCATAAAGCACTATCTTCACCTATGAGCTTTCCACTCCACTTGGTCCTATTAACTCTTTTATTTCACCCATCCAGTTTTCACTCCCATGGAAGAAAAAGCATCCCTAACCACCATAGCATTCAAGCAGAAACTAGTTCAGTGAAAGCTAGCTTCTTATTACACATGAAATATGAATAAATATCATATTTAATTGGTTGGGTGGGCATTTTTTGTGAAGGGTGGTTGGTTGTTCTTTTAAGGAAAGAGGTAAACTGTGCTTAGACTCCAAAATGAAGGTCGGATGTGAAAGAACTACTCACAAGATGCTGAGGGCAAACAAGTGCACCAAGTATGTGTTGCATTGTATCTTCATTTAGAAATCACCTAATAAACATCTTTCCCAGGGGGAACAGTTAATATTAGAAGCCACATACATCCTACACAAGGATGTCTCTCAAACACCCTACATAAGGCTGCTGCTAGAATTCAGTAATTTAGCAAAACAGATTTTTAATGACTGTGTAAAATTTAGGTGTCAGCAAAAAGACTTAAAGGTAACTTAACCTGACTATTTTCTACCACACAAACCGGAGAAAAGGATCGTATTCTGAGAGGTAGAAGAGCACAGGGAGACTCCATCCTCTGTGCAGAGGGGCTGGATTAAACCTAAGCCTTTCACTAGAAGACTGCAGAGTCCATCCCCTCAAGCCATACACAGCAGCACATGGTGCTGCCCCATGGAGGACACAATGGAAGCAATGGAGATGGGAGAAGCAGATGTGACCTTTTCAGAGAAAATCACCACCATATCTCTCATCTTCTGCAATCCAACCCATCCCCACTACTGTGGTTTGCTCTTGTTAGAGCCTCCTTCACAGACAATATGAGAGATTGGTTCAATGATTGTGTCAGCATATAGAGAAAGGGCTTTCAGGTAACAGCACGTTTCTGTCTCTGTTCCTTTTATCCTAAAATATCCCCTAGAATCCTATAAATTTGTGGAAAGTGAAAAAACAGCCTCCCATACTTGACAAAATAGTAAAATATGGCTCCTGCTTTATCTATGTGACAAGTGAGAACACATAAGATCACAATTAAGTTGTTCTGAAACTGTACCCTGTTACTTTCCCCTGGGTGCCTTAAGTGCTTTTGTGATTGTTTTACAGTCAAGTGTTAAGATTCTTATTAGGAATGGGAGCACTGCCCCAAAAAGAGGCAAAGGCCATTCACACTGATTTCTGTAAGAACCCCTGGCTAGCAATCTCCAACACAACTTTCATTTCCCATTCATTCCTCATTTACTATCCTGTGCATAGTAACAGTTAACAAGTCCATCACAGGCTTGTCACAGGGGAAAACATTTTACTGCAATAATCACCAGCACAAGAGGGTCACCTCATTGAACAGCCTGGGAGAAAGCAAGCCAGGTATTAATCTTGCAGAACACTGAATTTAAAAGAGGATGCAAGTCAAGACAAGCATCAGGCAGGACTACATAAAGGCAATGCTCTACAGAGAGTGATCTAGACGAACCAGAACACGAGAAATTAAGTGCAGAAAAGGGACTGACAGATTGAGAAGGGCTTGCACGAGCTGTGTCTGCAAGGGTGAACACCCTGCCACACAGAGAAGCCAGTGAGCTCTCTTCTGCAGAGAAATGCCAACATGGGCTGCCAAGATGCGTCACCACATTCATTTTTTAATTCAAGATTTTTTTGCCCTTTATGCAAGCTGGAGACCTGCAGGCTGAGAGATCACTTGCTGCAAGATGAAATTACTAAAACAGCTTACCACAGATCCTGCTGGCCTCATTAAACTGCAGAAACCCTCACATACATGGCAGCAGTACAGTTGGTGATAATGCATTTCCCCTTCCTGCTTGCATCACCCATTCTTACTCATTAGGGCAGTTGTAATAATCTTTATATAGAATTCCATTATGTAGTCTAATTTGCCAAGAAGTAATTGCTCTCCTCTTCCCCTGGTAATACAAATGAGACGGAGCTGTAAAGTGATTTCATTTGTTGTTTATTCCATGGCTCTCCTTTCTAAAAGTTTCTTTCAGATGTTTTGTATGAAACCAGATACATTGGTCATTAGAAAATGTCTCAGAGAAACACAATGTTTCACCAAATTTTGCGTAGAAAAGATGAATAATTTAGGAAGCTTTACATTTTTAAATTTACTTGGCATTTCTTGCCAAAAGAAATCCACAAACTTCCTTAAAATAAAAACCCAGGGAGCACTGAAGAATTAAGAGCATAGTAAATGGAGTTTAGCTGAGGATCAGAAAGAGCTGCATCTGTGTAAAACAAGAACAAGAAAGGAAAGCATGACAGACACCAGACCACATGCAGCAGGAGAGCAATGTGGATCTCAGTCTGTCCCAGTTCACTTCACCCCCAGAGCCCCAGCAATGCCATCTGGCAATTAGGCTGCAGTGTGGTCTGGTAGCCCACAGGCTTCGGGCTTCTGGGCTGGGCTGTGCTGCCATCTCATTTAGGGGCTGCAACACATCTCTTTACCATATTGTTCATAGATTCCCTTAGGAAAAGCAAGAAAAGACAGTTTACACAGAGAGCTGCTACTCAATGCAAAGACTACAGTCCTGTACACATAATCTAAACTTTAAAGGTCAATCTCACCACAGCTTTTTCAACATTTTGTTGGACAATAAATATGCCTGATGCTGAAAAGGTCACCTGCTGAAATATTCACTGTCCTGTACTATCACTTTCTACAAGCGAGTCAAAAATAGGGAATACAGATTTGTATCCAGTCTTCCCTGTAACTCAACAGCGTTCACGACAGATTATTTTGCTTTTGGCCGAGTCCAAGTCCTGCTGAGCCCTCAAAATCCATAAATGCTTACCAAGGAATGGAAAATAAACCACAGGCTTGCAGCACCTGATGACACACAAACCTCAACGCTTCAGTTTTAGGATGGTTTTAAAACCATCCACCCCAAGCAATGGAACAGGCTATAGTTCCAAACTCTGAACAGCAAAAATAGTACTATTTAAGTCAGAAGGGATAAAATTGTTTTTAAAGATAAGAACAATTCAGATAGTTGGCGTTTGTAAAAACCTCTACTCCTCTGTTTCCAATTGTTCCTTCCATACCACAGTGAATTTTGTGTTGTTATTAGCTACGTACTGAGAAATTTAATTGAACTGTATTAACAATTAAGATTTTCACTTCCTGTCCAAGAGTTCTACTACTTTTAATTAAAATTTCATGTTGAAACATTGTTAAGACCATGCAAATCCAAATCTGTGAAGCCAGTTCTAATAAATCCATAGGTAGTCTTTGAGTCTTCATACAAAGATGCTGACATAAAGTTAAAAATAAGCTTCGAGTACAGACAAAACCAACCAAACATATAAGAGTTGGGCAAATGTTTTTGAATGAGGAACTTTGGACCATCGTCCATCCTCAGTGTCTTTTCAAAGGGTCAATGAGTCACTACAAGTCTCCTCAACTCCTTGCTGAAGTAGAGCACTTTACAACATTATCTATCATATTTGCAGCAGTTTGAGGATTGCAGCTGGCAGTACCCATACAGCAACCTTGCAAACCAAAGAGTCAAAAAGAGGCATGACCCCATAAGCGCTGTAAAGTCAAGAAAGTAAGACACTGCTGAACAAGATGAAAAGCATTTCTGATGAACGAGCTTGCTCAATACTGAGCATTTTCTCTATCTTAAACATAAAGGAGTGTTTCTGATTCAAAGGATACTTTTTATAGGGTTATAGCACTGACTTAATGAAGCATTGCCTAAAAACCCATTTCCTCAAGCCAAGGCTGGATTAGTCGCGGAAAGCCAAGTTCTGACGCCCATACTTGCACATCATGAAAGCAGAAGGAGAAGATGCCAGGTTAGGGCTAAACCAGTTTTGAATGTTGTTTGAGTCCTTTCATGTCAGTCACAGATCCTTAACAGTTAAAGTTGTGAAGACACAGTCTAGTCATGAACCCTGAGACAGAACAATCCAGACATACCCACAGATTCAGCAGTGGGAGCTCTTTGCTTCCCCAGGCAGCTGCATTTAGCCCTGGGATGGTCTGAAGGGGCAGGGTGAGATACAGAAACAGAGGAAGACCAAAGGAAGAGAGAGAGATCGCATGGCCACCTCAAAGTGGCTGTCTGCAACTTGATCTGGAAGAACAAGCTCTCCCTGCCACATGGCCATCCCACCACCTCCTGCTCCAGCCTGCCTGGCCAGAGAGGGAGAAGGGCTGTGTTGCCATCAGGCACAACTGGCAAGCAGCTCTCACGGGCAGCTGCCAGCTCTGGAAAGGCAAGGCTGCTCCAGGCTGGATAGGGCAGCAGTGAGCTCTGCTGCAACCCCTCTCCAGTCGGCCCTCCAGCTTTGCTTGGTCTGGGGCTGATGATCAAGGTGAGTGCCCAAGTCAAAGCAAACTTAAAGCCTCATGCAGCATTATAGCTGTGATGGCTAGGAACTAGTTTTGGCAAAGTGTGGGGCTTTCTAGACAGCAGGGCCAGGAAACTTGACAAATCAAGGCCTGTATGGCCCTCCCAGTAACCATTTAATTACATCACTGTTTTCCTAACTAACAGAGGTCAAACTTTAATTTCTGTTATTTTTGATATATAGTTCCTCTCAAATGAAAGGTATTCTTATGCCAGGAAGAAACAAAAAAAGAGTTATTTGCCCTACAAATACTGTAGCAAATTTGGCTCAGAAACAAAAACACAAAGAAATCATTATTTCCCTAGCCTTTTTAAAAAGGAAGAAAACAGGGAACAAGAAGCCAAGATTATCAGCAGACAAGGGGGGGGGAAGAAGAGCATTAAGAGCCTTTATTCCCAGGAGATCCTTTTAATGAATTTAGGAGACCTCTAAGCAATGCAACTGCACTTCCTGACCTGCAGTACAGGTACACCAACAGCTCAGTACACTCACACTGCATGTGCAGAACACTCAACTCAGAAATGGTTCACACCTGAGCAGAGAAATGAACTACACGCGCAAGTGAAAGAGTGAAGAGACTGCTTATCTCCTGCAAAGAGCACCTGCTCAAGCTTGTATGTGATTGGAGGCTTCTCAGGGCTCCAACAAAACCAAGTCTGCAGCAGCAACAGGAGACGGAAAAGCTATTTAACAATGCACAAGTAAGAGAAAGTCAACTGGCTAACATGTACATGCCCTTCTCACTCCCACCTTCAGGCAGGCTAGGCACATTTGTAAGAGAGATATTGCTACGTAGTGAATTCAGATCATGATGAAGCATGCTGTGTTAGCATGCTTCCTGCTATAAAAAGCATTTGGAAGTGACACAAGCAGCTACAGTCACACTTCATAAGGCGCATACAGCTTGAGGAACATCACTTGGTGTATTACTGATAGGCAGCCACTCCTGAAGTGAGATGGACTCAGAACAGCATTGCAGCAGGAGGGTAAGGCACAGGGAAAGAAAAATCACAACAAGGACATTGAACTACTGCAGGACTTCGAGAAAAACATTTATTAGCAGAGGCCTAATTAGGCGTACACTACCAATGCCTACATTGAAAAATTAACTCAAGCATTGTCCCTAACTTAATTCCCTATCTACAACTTTAATTTCAGCATGGCACTTTTCACTCAAGTTCGTGGGAGACACAAGTAAAAGTTTGATGCGGCACATTTAAGCAATACCAGTGCAGGCAGATACCACTCCTGGATCCCCTAGTCCTCCAAGTTTTCCCTTCTGTTTTCCCCCTTCCATGGGCACAAGTACAACACCATCATACCCTGTGGACAAGTTCAGAAAGTAACACAACTCTTTAATATATATTTTTACAAAACATAATATTTTTATAAAATACTTATTTATTTTTAAAACTTCAGTGCCACAGCTAAATATAGCAGAGTATTCACACCTCTTGGCAATCTGCAAGCACAGCTACTGCTATCCAGAGCAGTATCCTTCCTTCAAAGGATGACCATGTGAGCTCAACCCATTCAAGACAGGACAGCTCCACTGGGATACACAGCTGTGGCCACCTCTCCCCACAAGCTCTTCTCTTCAGCCACCCACAGCAGGAGAGGTGGTGAGAGCATCATTCAGTGTTTTGGGCACACAAGCCCTTCATGTTTATCAGTAGCCAGTATCAAGCTCAATATACATGGGCAAGATAGCCACGAGCTTAACTTGGTTCTGAATGTCAGTAGGAAAAAAAGGAGATGAAATTGCCAGACCTCATAGAACAGGAACACTTGCCTAGAACAAGGAAGTATTTCACCCTGAATCAGTATCTCTTGAGATGGAACCCGGCCAGAAAGTCCAAATGATAGACCACTGCTGAATCCTGACTGTTCACAAGCTGGAACAAAGTTTTAAACTCATTTAAAGTACAATGGGAGAAAAAAAATCCAGCCTCCCATCACCCTGAGAAGATATTAATTCAATGCTTTCTCCATTCTTGCTTTGACTGTTTTTCATTACTCAGTTTCCCAATAACCAAATACTTTCTTCAAAATTGACAACTTTAAAGTATTGGGGGTTTATGTATATTTTTCCCCTGCACATGATGCCATTGGAAAACTCTTAAGTATTGCTCATGCACAGATACAGAAATTTTGCTTTTACCTCAATTAAGTGTTTCACAGTTTCTTTGAATCTTCCAGCTCATGTCTTTTACAGGAAATTAAATTAACACAAAGCATCTTTTAATAATCATAAGAGCTCTCAAACAACTCAATTTGCAAAAAGACAGACCAGCATTCTGCATTACATTAGGTAGTTGTCATGGGTTTGTGTGGGGCTGTTTCTGCTATTGGGGAAGGGGCTGTAAAGATGGTTCCTGTAAGAAGTTGCTCAAAATTCTCCCCAGCTCTGAGCCAGACCCACTTCTGGGGCTGAGTTAATTGGGCACCTCCACGATTCCTTTTTAAGAAGAAGCCAGAAGAGGAGAGTGCTTCCTGTTCCTTCTTGTTCTCTTTTTTCTTTCTTTTCCGGCTGGTGATGGTGCAAGGAGTTGGAAGAGAGAGAAAAGTGACCATGCGGACCCCAAGGTCAGTGGGGGAAGAGAGGAGGAGGTGTGCTGGAGCAGAGACTGTCCTGTATCCTGTGGAGAAGACTGGTGAAGCTGAGATTTGTTTGCACTTTGTAAAAGAACCTGTGCCAGGGGCGGTGACTATGCCCAGAGGAGGCCATGTCCCATGGGAGGGATCCTGTATTTGCAGAAGTCGTAGTTGCTGGGAAGAATCCACACCAAAGAAGTTCAGTTCGTTAAGGACTGTGTACCGTGGGAGGGACCTCATATCAGAGCAGAAGAATGCAAGGGGTCCTCCTCTGAGAAGCTGCAGAGCCCTTCTGTGAGAAACTGACCAAATCCCCCATTCCCTACACCCCCAAGATGTTGAGAAGGAGGAGGTAGAGACAATCCCTACCATTCTATGATTCTATATCGAGAGTAGTGAGCTGAGCCCTGGAAGAAAGGAGGGATGGAGGAGGGAGATCTTAAAGTGCTGGTTGAATTTCTCTCATCATCCTGTCCTGTTTTGATGTCTGTTCTTACTTTCCTCTCTAAGTCGGAGTCTGTTTTGCCCAGAATCATAATTGGCAGTGAGCCTTCCTTGCCCTTGTCTCGATCCACAACAACCTTGCTTATCTTTTTTCCTCTCATCTCTCTGGGGCCTCCACCATCCTAAGGAGGGAGGTGGGTGGATAAGGGACACCAAACAGGAGACTGTCATGGTGCTTTATTGCTGGCTGGGCAAAACCACAACAGCAGTCCATCAAGCATTTTGAGGGAAGATCTTGTTCAAAGCCTTGTCCAGAAATGTAACACCCTTCATACTATTGCAGCAATGCAGTCAATGAACAGAAAACAATCACGAGAGCACAGTCAAGCCATCACTCATTCTGTTCACAGGCTAAGTAGCTTTGCAGTCTTAAAATCTGGAAGTCTCTGAGTACCAGTTAACATAATCCACATTATGAACCACAGCCAGGATCAGTTCTGTAAAGGCACATTAATACTGAGCTGCTTTATTCTGTTTTCCTAAAACAAAGCCAACTCTATGCTGCCAGAGGCCTGAGTCTTGCAAAGGAGGAAGCCTGGTGGTTTTACTTCCAAAACCTGCCCAGGACTTTGGCATGGAGTCCTCGGTACAGGTCACCTCAGAAGATGGACATGACAGGGATGACAAGAAGAGATGTAGAGAAAGAAAGACAATACAAAGGTACTGAGAGAACTCCAAACAACCAAGCCCAGGTACAAAGGTTGCCACATTCATATGAGCATACATGTACCAAATACACAAAACATCACCAGAGGTAGCAGCCCAAACCACAGAAAAATTCTCCCTCTGACCTTTCAACTTCTTCAGATTTCACTTGGTCCCCTGTGCCTCCCTGAAAAGCATCGCCTCCTGCTCAGCTGCACCATCTGCCCTCAAACATCACAAGGACTCTGCATGCTATGCAGTAAGGCAGCCTCACCTCAGAAGAGCTTGGGATCCAAAAGCAGAAAGATAGATGTCATGGTTTAGGCCCATCAGGGAACAAAGACCACGATTAGCCTCAAGTACCGAAGAGGCTGAGAATTGCTCAAGGGCAGGGAGGGCTTAATTGCCACTTAAGGTTCAGGACAAAACAGACCAGGCTACTCGGTTTGGGGAAGAAAACAGAAAATAATTTAATGCAACATCAACTAAAACATACCCACAAAAAACCCCAAAACACAACCAAAACAAAACAACACAGAGGAATACGTCAATGAAGAGTCCAACCAGCCTTTTTAAGAACACCTTCCCACCACACCTCCCCTCTTCCCGGGCTCAGAGCCCTGATCCCGGGGTTTTTACCTTGCCCCCCCCCGAACGGTTCGGGGGGGCAGGCAGTGGAGGTCTCAGTCAGTCTGCTCCCAATAGCTTCTGCCGTCTGTCCCTCCTCAGGACGGGTGAACTCCACACCAGTCCTCCCTGCGAGTCTGTGGGGTAACTCACATGCATGGCAGCCCTGCACGGGCTGCTCCGACGTGCACCCATTCCAAAGGCTGCAGCTCCTCTCTGCCTCTCGTGTGGGGCTGCTCTGCGGCGTGCAGGCTCTCCAACACGGCCTGGGCCCATGGCCGTTTCCCCACACAGTCCCTCGCCTGTCCGGGCTCACTCACGTGGAGCTGCTGGTGGCTCTCAGTCCTGCCACGGATCTCCACAGGCTTCAGGGGCACAGCTTGCATTCTCGCCACGGCTTGCAGAAGGGTCTCCGGTCTACTGCTCCTCCTTCCTTCCTCCTCTGGCTGAAGGGTCCGCGTGGTCGCCTCCATCTTGTATCACCCATACACCTCCTGCCTCGCATTTCAAATTCCCGTCCCCTAAATAGTGATCGCAGAGGCGCCAGATTGGCCCAGCCGGGCCGGAGGTGGGTGTGAACCCAGGAGCCGGGGGAGGGTCCGCAAACTCTTTACCGGGTCTTCACTGCAACCCGCTCCCCCTGTTACTAAGCCAAAAGCTGCTCCTTGCTAAACCAGAACAATAGATTAAAAAGCAGGAAAGCAAGAAAACAGTGAAAATGAGGGAGGCAACACAGTCCAGCCTCAGAGAGGAAGAGTAGAGGAGTTACAAACAGAACTCAGTCTGGTCCCATCCACTCAGCAACAGCTCCAGCATGAGCACAACCAGCTTTCATGTAAATGCTGAAATATGGAACATATTTCAAACCAATATTCCTTAAGGGGGGACAAAGAAAAAGAAAGATGCATCAAGTAAGACTTTTGAGACAATTACTTTTGCTCCTGGGTTCATGGGCCTATTTTTAGTAAGCTGTCTTTGCAGAAGCCAAAAAAACATCACTCCCCCTCTGTACATACACAGCTGGACATGAATCTTTGCACTCTGACATGCAGGATCTGCATTCAGCTTCACAGATGTGAATTACAATAGGAAGTCTCAAGAGGAAGCCTCTTCTCTGTAAATCCAAACACGAGTAGTTAATATGGTCCCAGTGCTGAGTACGCAGCCCATGGGAAGGAGGGACCCACAAGTGCACAGTTAGAAAGTTCCTTCCTCACCACCAGCAGCATTTCCTCCATCCTTTCTTCCTAAGCAGCATGCTTGAAAAGAAACAAACATGTATTATTTAAATGCTGTAATATTGTATTGCTCCTTTTCTCCAAAACAGACACTATTAGCATATAGGGTTACAGCTAAGAATTAAGGTTTTGCTCAGAAACTGCCTTTCTTTTCCAATCAAAATGATTCTATGAGTCCTCAGCCATCATAGCTCTGCAGAAAGGCTGCAAGTCTATTTACATCCATCAGATCAAGGCAATCTCTGTGCAGGCAGGCGAGGCAGCTAGAGCATGCGGGTGCAGCTTTCCCATGGAGCAGTACTGCTGTGTCTCCAAGCTGAGCTGCAGTTTGAAACTCTGAGGTGATGTCCATCCCTCCCCACTCTCAGCTCTGCGAGAAGCAGGTGCCATTGGAAACCTTCTAGAGCATCCCACTGCTCTGACAGAGTGAACTGGACTGTAAAATTACACTGGTCTGTCTCTTGCCTTGACTGTTTTTTGACACCAACACACTTCCCAGTGCATGCACATTTTTGTCTGCTTTTTGGTCTTCACAAGGTCTAAAAACCACCTTGGGAGAATTATGCCCACTCTAAAGACACAAATCAGAAAAACCTGATGCCTCTGGGAGCTGACTCCGACTCCCTCCAGGGAAAATCATCCCAGCCTCCAAGGCTGTTGTTAATGTCATCACTACTGGGAAGTCCACAAATACTGGAAAAGTGGATGAAGGCCACAGCCCACCCCAGCAATATGCTTTCCCATTGTTGTGGGAAGTACCAAGCTCCCCACTGACAGCTTGGCTGCTAACCAACCTCCAACATTCCCCAACCACCGCAAAAGGCTCTGTAGCAAGAGCGGGACTGTCGCCCACCCACTCAAAGGCTGCCCTGAGCAGATTGTTTTCCCTTGCTTTCCACATCCCTGCCACACGCTCCACCACTGCAGAGCATGAGGAGGAAGCACGCATACCAGAATTACATGCAAAATCCCATCACGTATGAGAACAAGCTACAGTTTGGCTCGCATTGGCGGGGCATGCAACTCAGCCTTCCTCCATAGGGAGAAGCATGCAGCTCCACAACCACATATCCACCAAGTAAGCCTATTATTTGTTTAGCTACTTTACTTCATCTCCAGCACTCCTCTGCCTCCTTATATGCACAGTCTTCTCCCACAAATCTGCCTCGTTTCTCGCAAAGGCCTATGCAGTGAGCTTAGCGTAACTGGCTTGTCTCAGAACTTCATCAAGACACATACAGATTCAGCCAACTTGCAGGAGGATTCACTTTTCATTCTTCATAGTCTCAAAGCTATGCAACATGTTGAGTCTGTGCTGTAACATACTGTTTTTCACAGAACAAGAAACAGTTTAATTTGGATTAATTGCATGTATAGCTTCTATCAGACCCTGCAGAACCTCTGGCTGCCCCCACACTTCTGTATAAACATCATCTATCAACTAGATCCAGGCAAAAGGCTCTAGATACAGGCAGAGGCAAAATCTCTGTCTCAAAGCTTTGCAGCCCAAGCAAGATGAGAAGGATTAAAGAAAGGTCATTGTCTAAATTATAGTGCTCTGAATTTCCTTGTTTGCCTGTGGAAGACTGCAGACTGTGCTGCTAGAGAGCAGGGATCTGCGCTTAGAGGACAGACCCTGCAGTGGGTGGCAGAGTACATCCTCCAACAGAGTCCAAGGAGTACCTGAGCGTCTTTGGTGGATCAACTCAGGATATGTACCAGGTGCCCACCAAAGCTATTCTCTCTCCCTCCTGAACTGGACAAGGGAGTGAGATAGCTAACAAAAGCCTCTTGATAAGGACAGCGCAATCACTCAGCAGCTACCCTCACTGGCAAAACAGATTCAACTTAGGGAGAAATGGTTGATTCATTAACAGTCAAAACTGAGTAGGGAAAATGATAAATGAAAAATCTTATCTTATAACACCCCCCCCCCCAATCCCTCCCTCCTCCCCCACAGCATTACAGGGCAACAGGGAATGGGGTTTACAGCCAGTTCCTCACAGATGGTCCCTGACACTCCTTCCTCTCAGCAGGAGATCTCCTCCTCCCACTTCCTCTGCTACAGGGTGCGGTCCAGCACAAACTTCTCCAGTGTGAGTCCTTCCCACAGGCTACAGTTCTTCAACAAAATGTTCCAAAGTGGGTCCATTCCACAGGGTACAGCCCTTCAGGAACAAACTGCTCTGGTGTGGGTCCCTCATGGAGTCACAAGTCCTTTCAGCAAAAACGTGGGCTCCTCTCTCTCCATGGATTCCCAAGTCGTGCCAGGAACCTGCTCCAGCATGGGCTTCTCACAGGGTCACAGTCTCCTTTAGGCATCCACCCACTGCAGTGTGGGATCTTACACAGGCTGCAGGTGGATCTCTGCTCCCCCATGACCTCCATGGCTGCAGGAAGGCAACCTGCCTCACCACGGGCTGCATGACAAGCTGCAGGAGAATCTCCAGCTCCAGTTTCTAAAGCACCTCCTCCCCCTCATTCTGCACTGACCTTGGCATCTGCAGAATGTTGTTCTCACATTCTCACTCCATTCTGCTGCTGCAGTTTAGCACCTGCACAGCAACTTCTTCCCTTTCTCCACTATGTTGATCACAGAGGTGTTACTTCCATCACTAATTGGCTCAGCCTTGGTCAGCAGTGGGTCCATCTCAGAGCCAACTGGCACTGGCCCTATCACATACAGGGGAAGCTTCTTGCAGCTCTTTGTTTACAAAGAAGCCACCTCTGTGGCCTCCAATTACCAAAACCTGTCCACATAAAACCACTACAGGGTCACACAAGCTTGGGTTGCCAATGCCACCCTTCCTCTTCACCACTCTCAGGAGAGGACAACAAGACCAGGGATGCTGGCTCCAGCCTGGCAGTGGCACAGCCACGCAGGCTTGCAAGACAAATTGTTACCACATAGGGATGGCCCGCTAGTTGAGTGCATCTCAACCAAGATTTCACAGTCTGGAAGAGTCTTTTTGTTATTTTTTATGTCATGTGATAGTATTTGGGACTGTTCTGTTGTATCTTTGACCCTGCAATTTCTAACTCCTCAAGCCGGCAGGGTCATCTGCTCTGCAGCAGCTGGCTCCAGAGGAGCTCTCACCACCCAACAAGTCCATCTCTAATTCCCCCAGCCCAGCCCCCTCTACACGCCCTGGGAGGCCTGTTTCTTTGGTCCTCACTTCCACGTCCAAAGACTTCAGCAACAGAGACATCACCACCCCAACCATGTAGTGGAGGCAGTACTCAAGATGTCCTCCTCCCTTCACCAACCACCTCCCTAACAGCTTGCCCAGACAAAATGGCAACAGTAAAGGCATTTGGGTCATCACTGACACCCCAGTTGCTTTCCAGAAACACACAGTAAGTCAGCCAATGCAAAGTTGAGGTCTCACTAGAAGTAAACGCAGGACTTTCACTGCCTCTAGCAGGCATTCCATGCAGCTGCAGTTATTTCTCACTGCTTATGGCAAGTAACAGCCACAAACAGGGTAATGTCTTAGGGCAAAAAGAGACACCAAACTCAAGGAGGCTCAGTGACCGTGGGGTCTCATTTCTTCCTTTTAACACAGGATGACAGAGACAAGCCCATTTTGCTCCTAAATGTACACTCTGCAGGAGCTACATTAAAGCTGGATCTAGGGAAGTGTTCTGGTTTAGCAAGGAGCAGCTTTTGGCTTAGTAACAGGGGGAGCGGGTTGCAGTGAAGACCCGGTAAAGAGTTTGCGGACCCTCCCCCGGCTCCTGGGTTCACACCCACCTCCGGCCCGGCTGGGCCAATCTGGCGCCTCTGCGATCACTATTTAGGGGACGGGAATTTGAAATGCAAGGCGGGAGGTGTAAGAGGGATACAAGATGGAGGCGACCACGCGGACCCTTCAGCCAGAGGAGGAAGGAAGGAGGAGCAGTAGACCGGAGACCCTTCTGCAGGCCGTGGCGAGAATGCAAGCTGTGCCCCTGAAACCTGTGGAGATCCGTGGCAGGACTGAGAGCCACCAGCAGCTCCATGTGAGTGAGCCCGGACAGGCGAGGGACCGTGTGGGGAGACGGCCATGGCCCAGGCCGTGTTGGAGAGCCTGCACGTCGCAGAGCAGCCCCACACGAGAGGCAGAGAGGAGCTGCAGCCTCTGGAATGGGTGCACGTCGGAGCAGCCCGTGCAGGGCTGCCATGCGTGTGAGTTACCCCACGGACTCGCAGGGAGGACTGGTGTGGAGTTCACCCGTCCTGAGGAGGGACAGATGGCAGAAGCTATTGGGAGCAGACTGACTGAGACCTCCCCTGCCTGCCCCCCCGAACCGTTCAGGGGGGGGCAAGGTAAAAACCCCGGGATCAGGGCTCTGAGCCCGGGAAGAGGGGAGGTGTGGCGGGAAGGTGTTCTTAAAAAGGCTGGTTGGACTCTTCATTGACGTATTCCTCTGTGTTGTTTCGTTTTGGTTATGTTTTGGGGTTTTGTGGGTATGTTTTAGTTGATGTTGCATTAAATTATTTTCTGGTTTTTTTTTCTTCCCCAAACCGAGTAGCCTGGTCTGTTTTGTCCTGGACCTTAAGCGGCAATTAAGCCCTCCCTGCCCTTGAGCAATTCTCAGCCTCTTCGGTACTTGAGGCTAATCGTGGTCTTTGTTCCCTGATGGGCCTAAACCATGACAGGAAGGGAAATGTTCCTCACCATGTGCAATGGTAAAGCCAGGCCCTAATTACCACAGCCACAGAAAAAATGATACAGCACACTTAGGAGGAGGAGGAGGAATTAACTGCAATATCACAGCCAAATTCCAATTTAACATCAGCAGTACAGCTGGATACACTGTCCTAAACAACTGCGTAGCCCATCCTAAATTCTTGCCATATGTGCTGTAGCTTCCCTTTATCCCTCCCCTTCAAGAGAGGCATTGCAATACATCAGCATATCAAGGCAAGTCCCTACAGAAACATCACTTTGTTTCAGCTATTTCTGCATTTCCAGATGGCAGACAGTAAACTAGACAGTAGTTTACTTGCCTAAACATGGCAGAACTAACTCTGCAGCCTGTTATTTTTATGCCATGCCCCAAAGTGAATGGAGCAGTCTAAGGCACAGGCTCATGCCAAACACAGTCTCATGTATGTTTTGACAACTGTGTTTTCATACCAGCACTGGGTTTCACTAGGAGCAAAGTGACTTCTCAGGACAGTGTGTCAAATGCTTTCTCTTCATGAAAACAGGGTGAGACATTCATTGCAAGAAACTCAAACACACAGCAACCACAATTTTTGTTCATCTTCATAATGTTTTCATTGATGAATTAATTAATTACCATTTACATCAAAGGTAAGATTTCCAGATGAAGGTTATTTTCTTTCACCTCAATGACAGCAGCTCTGGCAAGGCAGATAATGTACAAACTAAACAGCAAGTGCTTGCATGCTGAGAACTGTTCAAACAGGAATAATTCAAACTTTTTGTAGTCTCATCCCAGCTAATTTGCCACAAGCTGTCTCTTTTCAGATGCTACATGAAAGACGAGAAAAAGAACAAGCTGGATTAAGCTGGTACATTTACAATCAGTTCATCTACCCAGAGTTCAGGTCAGTTTCCTATGTAAAACAAATTAATTTTTTTTTCCAGCTTCGGGGGCTGAAGGAACAAAGATTTACTGCAGTAACCAAACATTTCTCACTGGACAAGTGTGCAGCAATTACTTAACTAATGCAAACAATTTTCAGTTCACACGCAAGGAATGTAAGGGATAATAAGGGGTACTTTTTGGGTAGCTACAGAGACGTTACAGCCTTTTGCATTCTGCTGTCGTAACTAGACAGCTGTTGATTTCTCTGTAAAATTCCTTGGAAAAGTGGGGAAGGAAGGGGAGTTTTAAGTACCACAAGGTCTGAGCGCAAGAAGTTGAAGAAAACTGAAATAGATTACATGTGGAGAAAGCAGCATGGAGGTTCCTTGCAGGAGGTAGCCTAGAACCCCTGCAAGTAAGGAGGTAAAACACATACCACTATATATCATACAGGGAACAGTGGGACAGCCTCTCAACCACGTCCAAAAGGAAAAACATTCCTAGCTACTACTGCCATCACAAGGCATGGTCCAAGGGCATGCTGCAGTTCTGCTCCAACACAAAACTCTCTGAAGACATGGAGGGACTCCATCCTTGCAATCAGCATGCTGGGTTGCAAAACGTTCCCCATTTCTTCTAAGCAGTTTACACAGAAGCATCATTCCTGGTAGGTCTTGCAGGTAATCAGTGCCTCCTCCCCACCCTCCTCAGGCATTACAGTCTGGCAGTAGACAACTGAACAATCCTGCATTTCATCCTCCTCCTAAAAAAACAGCTCAAGAGCTTACTGTAAGCTGAGCAAATGCTGGTCTTCAGCAGCCAATTCTACCACGATGCCTGAAATGATCCTGAGAGAATATGCTTTTCACTAGATTGACATCTTTATGATAAAACACTTCTGCGTATGCAGATTTAAGACTACACATCACAACAAGCATGTCTGATTACCAACCTGGAAACCACTGTGTCACACAGATAAGAACATACAAATGATTACAGATTTAGGTCCCATTTGGAAACTTTCTTGATAATGAGAACAACAGATCAGGCTCTTAGCAGCTTTTTCCTTTTGGATAAAACAGAAAGGAAACCCTGTTTGACCAAAACATTTTTCTTCAATTCACCTTAGACCCAGCCACAACAACGGAGGCAGAACCTGCAGAATTATCTCCTCCTGCAGGACGTTCACAAGCATCACTCTGAAAATAAATCTCAATTTTCTCATCTCCACGTTGCATTTAAAGCCTCACAGTTGTTCACCAAAAGGAGGGAGAGCAAGTGAGATCCTACTCCTGCAGAGGCATTTGCACCTACAACAGAGCTGTTCCTGCTCCATTCATGTAATGCCCATCTGTCTATGCAACCACATCATCAATACTGCTTCATTAAGTCATGTGAAGGCTTGAAAGAGTGGCATGATTAATTATCCTTGCAGCTCACCAAGAAGCTGCCTGAGTAGTGCCATTACTGCCCTCGAGCTGCACGTGTGCCACCAGCTGCTGTGGGTAGAAGCGCTGGGTCTTGACAGCTCATGGACACTTTCACCGCTCTCAGTCACAGACAGGTCAGCCCACATTCACAATGCCCTGGTCACACCTTTGCCACATATCTTTGCAGCTGGCACTACTAGCCTGTGGCCAGCAAGGCCACTCAGCTCTGGTGCTCACCACCACAGGGGCATGCTAGTCAGAGGAGTAATGCCATGGGGCAGCCCCAGGACTCACTCCACCCCACAGCCAGCTGCTCATAGATGTTTCTGCCACTCTGATAGGGCTAACAGCATCCCAGTTTCACAGTAGTACCACAAATCCGGTCACAAACTCCCCCAGATCCCAGAGGCATGCCATGTGATTGCAGCATCCCCATGCACTGGGGCACAGCCCAGCCTCGGTCATGGCTGCTGGATGGGTACATGCCCCTCTCAGAGCAGGGGGAACATCTGCACCCCTAGTCCAGCAGCAGGCTTTCCACTCACTCCAAGAGCAGGGCCAAGCTGCATACACCTCCCTGGGGTCTCCCACCAAAATGCAAGGACAATGAGAAGAGACTGTGCACTCCCCCACCACACCCAAATGCCTGGTAGAGCTGCATATCCCAAGGATAACCCAAAAACCACATTTCTGTACAGCAACATCAGCAGTTGCAGTTGTCCTGCCCAGCACCTACACAGGGAGGCCCAATATCAGCTCCAGGATGAGGGAGAAAACCTCCAAAAGAATACTTTTGTTATTTAAGATTAAGAAGTATTTAACAGACCCATTAATTACATGTTTTACATCCAAGGGAATGCATAGACCAAGCTAAGCCAGTATTATGCTCTTGTTGCAGAGGAAAAGAAAACTGAAAGGAAAACTCAACCAAACAAAACACACAAAATACAGAAAAAAGAAATCCCAGCTTTTGACAAGGAATTCTCCTTTATTAAAATAAGAAAAACAAATTCTTAGAGCGAAATTAAGCTCAGTCAAGAAATATAAATATGCATTTCTGAACTTTGCCCTGGTGTTTCCTTTATAAATAACAAATTAAAAGCACTGTCAAAAGTTAAACAAGCTGTAGTTATGTGAAGAAAAAAAATGGTGATGGCTCTAGGGTCCAAGTCACAAGCCTCTTCAGCTCTGCTCTGAACCAAAACCAGCTTCCCAGAGCTTTAAATTAGAGAAAAGAAACAGTCTCCTTCTGTTGATCCCGTTTTGGAAGCAGAACGGAGGATACTACAACAAAGTCAGCATCTGAACCTACCAGGAGCCATCTAGGTATCATATGCCTTTCCTTGAGATTAGTTGCTCAACATACCCACCTCTTCTTGAAAACCACCTTCTCTCCACTGTATGTACAACTATGGATAGGAAGTGGGAACACTCAGTGTACCTTGGCTGGTTCAATATGTCCTTATATCCCTCCCTCTATGTAAGTCATCAACCCACTGAAATTGTCTATAATACACACTCTGCTCCATAAGAAGAGCCATTTGATCTTGGATCTTGAGAGATGCCATCAAGGAAGGCTACTTCAGCTTCCAACTGCAACGAGAAGGTCTCCCCTTCACAGCACAGTGGTCCCCAAGAGGTGGGTTACACAAAGCACTTGTCAGTTATGGTCTGGAGCACCTTGCATTTTCAGTATATCAGCATTCCATGGAGGATCAAATTTTTGTTCGGTTCTTAAAAAGGACCTCGATGTATCATCCCTCCCCTCCCACAAAAGTCAACCAGAGGCGCTTCCAGTACAGGAGAGAGCAAAAAGGCCCCACCTGAGCAGCACAACCATCAGACCACCGCCTCCCACAGTAAAGCATGTTTCCCAGCTCAGACATTTGGATAGGGAAACTGATGTAGGTCCCAGCATCAGGAACACTCCCTGCTCCCACACAGCCCCAGCCTTTGCCTCCCCGTGCATCCTGCAGACAGGAGCTCTCAGAGGCAGCATATTCCCCACCGGACTCACTTCCAGCGCTCCTCTGGGATGCACAAAGGTGATCCCACGCTACATTTTAGCATAGGTTTATAAACCTAAATCAGGGTGGCAGAGGCTTCAAACCCACAGGAAAAGCTTCCAAAAGAAGGCAAAACAACACAATCACGTGGCTGGCATCTACATATACTCATCTATGCTCAAGTTGAAGAGATCCCAATAAGCTATCTACTCCCTCTCCTTAATTTCATCTTGTCCCTAGAGGACCTCTTACTTATGAGTACATTACCTGATCCAAGCCTAAGGGAAAACAGATCCTGGCCATCTCTATATGGTAAGAGTGATTTTTACAACCCCATACCGGCTGTGTCCTTGCTAAGGTGTACAGAACCCAAGGCCACAAGTTCTACAACTGTGTGGGATAATAGCTGTTTCCAGAACCACAGGAACAGCTCAGCTGGTTCTGCAACTTTGCTTTTCTGCAAAGATACCTTTCCTCATCCCCTCTTCAAGGCAGATGTTAATTATCAGCATTATACTCCACAGAACCTTAATTCAATCCTAAGACACCTTCACCTACCAATCTCACTATGTTCAAGAACACGGACACCAGCCTCCCATCCCTTACGCTCCCCATGATGTAGGCTAGTCTAAACGACTATTCTCCTTCAACAGTGCTTACACCTTCTCCATGATTTGCAAAGGCTGTATTTCTGTCTAAACTTCATACATGGCTATAGCAAGTACATGTACATTAGAGAGAAAATATCAAGTCAAGACTTAGGTGCAACATCTACCTAGACTTTCTGGATTATTTGGATCCTTTGAACTGACTTCATGTTCCGTAGGTAATCAGAAACTAGATTTTGCTCAGACCAAGATCCATGCCATGGAAAGACGTTCAGCAGTGCTGCACAGCCTAAGCATGCTCAGCAAACCCGGCACATCCCCAGAATGTCTGCTGCACTGCAAGAACATCTGATGAGGATCTAAGCAGGCAGCAATCGCACTCCTCCTGCCCTCAACTTGCAGCATCCTTGAGACAGTGTGTAGCTGGCAGTAACCCACAGGTCATGAAAGCTGAACATGAACAACAAATAGCCTGCAAGCCATGGCTTGGTTACCCCTTTAAGCACAAGTGTGATCACAAACCTTAACCACACCTTACTGTCACAGACAGAGAAACCAGGTATAACTTTTTTGCCCAGTTCTGCACTGGCCCAGGCATGAAGCTGGGAGAGAATGTGGCCGCCATGCCCAGGCCTGCTGAGTGCAGGGGCATGGGGATAGCTGTGTGTACAGCTGCCACAGCATCAACCAGAGCCACTGCTCTGCCATAGATCCAAAACACAGCCTGTGACAGGCCTGCTAAGCACATGTGTGATCTCGTTTCTGCCATTCAGAAAAAAGCAAGACGGGGGAAGATTTGAAAATGAGGAGGTTGTGGGGGTTGTTTGTCTGGCAGTTTGTTTGGTTTTACAATATTAAAGCTATTTTTCTATTACCAACTAAAAACTGCATATGTTGTATCTCCCCATAAAACCACTGCAGTGTCCATGAAATATCTGAGGTCATAGCCTGCTTTCATAAACAAAATATACCCTTTTCCCTAGATTTTTGTTTCAGAATTAATCAGTCTGAGAACAGGCATGCAAGACCAAATCACTGTCATTTCCTCTTATTTTGACACACTCGTTACTGAGCAGGAAAAAAAAAGTTGCTCTCCCAAACCTATCACATTGGAGCCACAAGACCTCTTTGATTTAAAATGTACTGATTCAAACTAGAGGTTATCAGATTTTTCCCATCTGAGACATAATTAGACAAATGCCTTTGACAGCACAAAGATTCTCCAGTTTAGAGTTCAGATGCTGCAACAGTCGCCTCAAGTCTCAGCCTTAACTTTTCCACTAACGTTTAAGAAAAAAGTCTATAAAGAAATATGCAAATACAAATTAACTTTTGGATCAGTTTACTTGATCTTGGAGCCTTCTGTTCACAGGTGACATTCCATGGGATTTTGCTCATGTTAGAGTTACATGCCAGAGTTACAACACTGTGCCTAGTGAAAGTGTGATTACCATCAAGATGTATGCAAATGTCTGCTTAAAGTCACACTAGTTTTTATCTTAACCTCAAACAACATGAGCCACAGACTGCTTAAATGGCCTCTGGTCCTGGTTCTTTAACATAACCTACACTGTTTAACAATGCACAGTAGCAGAGGGGAAAGTGAACATCCTTACCTTAACAGAATCTGGGAGACAGGTTTCCAGTCCAGTGTTGGTCAGGATATCTAATCTCCCTGCCTGAATATTTTCATGCGATAATAGGAGAACAGACTTTTGCATCTACCAGTGGTTTTAGTAAGATTCAGACTTGTACCATGCTTTTGAAATGTCCAGATTTTGGCTGAGATATAGTTAATTTCCTTCTTAGTAGCCGGTACAGGGCTGTGTTTTGGATTTGTGCTGAGAACAGAGTTGATAACATGGGGATGTTTTGGTTATTGCCCAGCAGTTATTGCACAGTGTCAAGGCCTTTCCTGCTTCTCCTACTGCCCTGCCAGTGAGTGGGCCAGGGGTGCACAAGAAGCTGGGAGGGAGCATGGCCAGGACAGCTGACCCCAACTAGTCACAGGGCTATTCCATACCATAGAATGTCATGGCCAGTACATGAACTGAGGGCAGCTGGTGGGGAGGGCCAGATGGCAGCTCAGGCATCAGTCAGTGGGTGGTGAGAAACTGCACATCACTTGGGACTTTTTTTTTGTTTGGTTTTTTTCATTTCCCGTTTTGTTATATTCCCCTTTGTTACAACTGTTATTATTGTGTATTATTGTTGTTGTTATATTCTATTTCATTTTAGTTATTCAACTGTTCTTAGCCTATGAATTTGACTTCCCCCTCCCATATATAGAATGGGGAAATCTAGATATATATTCAAATATATCTAAGTATATTTCCACTGAGGAAAGAAATCAGCTCTTTAGAAAATTGGTTTATCTTGGCCCTTTGACAGAAACAGAAGTGCAGTCATTGGAAAAAGGATAAAACTTTAACCCACTACACTTGTACAGCAGAGATCACAGGGAAACACAGTGCCCTGGAAGCTAAAGGATATCAGGAAATCATATATGCCCATAGCAAGAGCAATACACATCATGGGCAAGCAACTATTAATCCAGTGTGACGACTGAATTAACGGAAAATTCCAACCTTTATATAGAAATAAAGTACTATTTTGGCAGTAAACATTATTAGAGAAATAGCAATTGGTCATCATCCTCAGCCTCAGCTGAGCCAACACAAAAGTCAATTTGTGAGAGAAGTGGAAAAAAAAAAAACAAGGGAAAAATGTATGCATCATCCCCTATGTCTTGAGGTGTGTTCACGGCTGAGCATCTTCATTAGGGCACTCAGAACAAGAAGAAAACCAAAGATCCCACCAGTAACCCACTGAGAAAGATGTTACAACTTACCATGAACATCTGCTGAAGTTGCCTCAAGTTGGAAAAATGCAACAACTGCAGATAGCATGAGAACCATGAGAATCCCATGGCATGAGAATCACTATCCTCCAAAAAAGGGAGTAAGCTCTAATTCTGCATTGGAGGCTGACTTTTCCAAACGTAGGGCAAGACATATAATCTCTCAGGAACAACACAGAGCCTCTTCTATGTTACATAAAGATTAATGTTTGTAACCATCTTCAGAGAGCCATCTGAATAGGAAGCTTTGTTGATTTCTGAACCTATGCCACCCTTTCTCCATTCACAGGCCACTCATTTAGTAGAAAACTTTTCCCCACTGACAATCAGTATTCTACAAGCAAGGCTGATGCCCTAGTCTAGTCAAACTAAAAAAGTCAGCAGAAATATAGAGACTGCCAAAGGAAGAGGCCTAGACACATTACATCTGCTAAGGGGACACTGCAACGCAACCAGTTAAGTCTGTGGGCACACAAACAAATTTATAGTACAGCAAGACAGAGTGGGAATTGATATCAGATGCTAAATAAGTGCTAAGTAAACATGGCAAGGCAGCTTACCTCTCCTGGGCTGGATCCAAGAGCAAAGTCACTAATGGGATGATTAACAGTACCTCACAACTAAAAATGGCGGGAAGGGGGCCATTAGTCAGCCTAAGTACAGGAGGGTATTAAGTGGTTTTATTTATTAAGGTATTAAGTGTTGTTACCTACTCCTAAAACACAGCTGCAGGCACAAGCTTCACACAAGAGCAAACACAATAAAAAACACTTGAATCTTCCAATTTATACACTTGAAGATGTGACTTGGCCTAGATGGTCACATCGTAATTGTACAGCTTTAAAAAAAGCAATATAACTTGAGTTTTGCTTTGAAGCCTGAATATAACAAAGATAAATACAAGAAGAAGCTGTCTGGGGTATACAAACCTAACTTGCACATCACTATTTACACACCAAGGCACTAGCACCTTCTTAAGGAGGGGCATGTAAATTCAGTAGAGATGAGGGCTTTACTAATCACTTCTAACACCACAGCAATGTTCAGGATGCTCCATTACCTCTCTAAACTCTGCCTAATATTTGGGGTCTTACCTTCCTCTGTTGAAAAATACTGCAAACCAGTGGACTCCTCAGTCACAGGCATTTTGAGGTTTTTGTGCTCTTCTTGCCCCACCCCAGGCACCAGGGATACATTTTTGGACCACCTACACAGGATTTGTGATCTGGCCACCTCTCTGGGCTCTCCTCTGCTTAACAGAAAACATGTAAAGCAAAGCACAACAAAGGAAATTAGTCAGTTATTCAAACGAGTTTACAGCAGTATCTCATCCTGAGTAAGCCAAAGGTACATTCTGATGTAATCACACCACTGTCAAGAACATGACTAAACCTTCTTTGGTTTAAAACCTCTTCAGGGGAAGGATTTTCACTGGACTGAAATTGCTCCTTGAAGCAGTAAAAGACACAAACATCAGAGAAACTGCATTTGGAGGGATTTATGACACAAGATACAACCTGAAGGATGTACCTCATAACACAGAGCATTGCCTGTCCTTGGGCCACCCAGACCTGACCAGCAAGGACCAGACAGCCTCCTCATCACCAGCAAGCTATGGGACCAGACAGCCTGGCAGCACCACCCGGGGAACCTCAGTCTCCTGGGAATGGCTGTAATTTCAGGAATGTCACCAATTATCCTCTTGCTGACACTAGTCACAAGTCTCTCCATACACCTCCACAGACTTTTTCCTCAGGATCCCATTCCTTCCTGCAATATGTTTTACGCTGCACATGCAGAACACCACAAAACAGAAAAGTGACTTGCATCTACGTAGAGGGGAAAAAAAAAAAAAGATGACATTCACTACAGCTTTCTGCCCGGTATGACATCCCTGATTTCAGGGCACTCCACCCTGCATTTCAGGGATAAGCAGAAACATTACTCACCAATTTTTTTTTCAGAGCATGGATCTGCTGCAAACACATGTGCAAAGACACATCAACCTGAATATTCTTCAACACAACTCTTAAACCCGGAAGCAATCCAGTAAACGGATGAAAAATCAGAGCAAAATCCACCAAAACCAAGGAATCTGGAATCTGCTTGAATCTGAAGACATGCATTTGGATTCAGGCTCTTACCCTTATCTCATTTAACAGGGTTACAGTGGCTGTTGAACACCTAACAATACTTTGTTCAAAGCGGTGTGCCTCAGAGCAGGAGCAACACTGCTGAAGAAAGAATCTGCTCCTAAGTGCCAGGCTCGACAGCCAGGCAAACAAGTGGAGCTCCCATTGCTTTCAGGGAGTAGAGAAACATCAACTAGGTGATCTCTAGAGGTCCCTTCCAACCCCTAACATACTGTGATACTTCAGGCACTGGAACATTGACCTTAATTTATCGGCAACATGGCACACCGAGTCATTCTCATTAGCAAACTGAACATCTCCCTCTGCTTCTAGGAACTGAGCTGATACAGCTTTTCAAGAAACTGTGCCTGTTGTCAAAACTCTCCTGGGATGGGTACTATGCCAAACTAGGGAGCACTTCAGCACTTAATTTCTTCCTGATGCAAAGATGTTAAGAGGCCAAAATCCCTGCTGCATTTGGAGTGGAGCACATAAGCAGATTTCACTTTTCCTTGTTTACAGGATGCCTCTGGAACTGATCTGCCACACAGCTCCACTGTTTTACTGAAACCCATACTCATGGTTTTTATTATAATTACAAGTCCCTTTTGTCCTTCAGAAACGTAAATCCTCAAGCAGTGGCTGCTACCTTTAATAGAAGCAATAAATCCAGAGCTGGCACAAACACCTTCCTCTCAGAAACTCTATCATGTAAGCATGGAGAGTATTGTCACTCTGTGACCCATTTTTGCTGTTTACTTTTTGGAATGCAGAGACGCTCATATTGCTCAATCGTGCTGCCATTGTAATACACATCGTACTGTTGGTAGTATCTCTGCTTGGGTCAAAATAAGGAGAGCTAGCAGAATCTTTGAAGGCTCAGAGATAGCCAAGCCTGAGTCCTAAACACTTCTAGTTCTGCATGAGATTGGCAGCGCTGCCCTTCCATGAGAGAGCACATAGACGCTGCTGCAGCATAGCACAGCATTCAACACTGAAGCTTGCTTTCCCCCCACAGAAATAACTACATAGGTGTAAAGCAGCTTTTTACAGCTCCAGCAGCACCTCAGCCATGGTGGGAGCTAACACAGCTGTTTCAGTTTTTAGAAGCCACAAACCTAAAAAAAACCAACCCAGCAAAACAGACCTAGGAGAAATAATTGCAGGATGTACAAACCCCAGGCCTTAAATCAAAACATATTTGTTAGTTCAAGATAAAACTCACAACTGAAGTTTCATAGTACTTGTGGCTCAAGCTAAAGCTTGAAAAGAATAAAGTAGAGCCTACCTCTCCCAAAGATGGTCCTAAAAGTTATGTCAGCTCCAGCACGTAAGTTACAGAAGGTCGCGAGCTAATCACTGGCCCTCCCTCTGAACTTGCTCTCCTCCCTTCTAGCTAAGGTGCAGCACGGGAGCACTTAAACGCGGCCCGAGGACTGAGAAATGCCTGGTTTTTTGGCCGGGAGAGGAAGCTGGCTGGAGGAAAGCCCTCATCGCCACGCCGCCAGCCGCCCGCTCCCGCGGGGAGCCTCCCGCGCCCCGGGGACACTCCGCCGTCCCCAAGCGGGACAGGCAGCCGGGGCCATGGCGGCGGGGAGGAGCCCGCGCCGCCGCGCGCACAAGACAGCCACGGGAAAGGGCACGGCGGGGTGCTCAGCCAGCCGGGACACAAAGTTGCCGCACCTCGGTCTCGGTTCGGTCTCGGACAGCGGGACTGGGTCCCGGGAGCTCTTCGGCACACCCCTTACCTGCGCCAAAATCCCTGCGGGCCCTCCCGGGGCGGCCGCGCCTCTGCTGGCTCCGAACAACCTCCGCCGCCGTCCGGTCCGGTCCGCGCCGCTCCGCTCCGCTCTGCCGCCCGCCCCGTCCCAGCCGGCCCCGCCCGCGCCCCGCCCGAGACCGCCCCCGCCTCGCACACGGTGACTGGGACCCAGCGGAATCGGGCTGGGCTGGCGCCGCGCCGGGCTCTCGCCTCGCTCCTCGCCCCGGGGCCGGGCCTCCCCGACGGGGCGGGAAGGCAGCGCCGGGTCGGACTGGCGCCCTGATTGGGCCCGATGGCAGTCACTCGGCGCCGCAGGCGAGCGGAGGGCGGGGCGGGCGCGGCACAGGGGACCCGGTCTGAGCTCTCCCCCCCACGGCCCTGGGACTCGGCCCGGGTTGCCCCGGCCCGCCCCCATCCGCCCCGCCCGACAGGAGCCTCTGGAGGCACCGCCCGCCGCCGCTCCCGGGGCCCGGGGCAGTGTCAAGGGTAGGGCCGGGCCGGGCAAGGCAGGGACAGCTACGCGGCCGCGGGGCTCCCCTGCCTGAGGTGGGGTTGAGACGGCCGCAGGTCCCTCAGTTCCTGTGCCCCTCACAGCGGAGCAGCCCGGAGTGCCCCAGCGGGCTGCCCGCCCGTGGTGGCGGCGCTCCCTGTCATTCTTCAGAATCCAGCCCTGTCCGGCCTTCGGGGACAGTTCCATCCTCCTGGAGCCATCGCACCCATTGCCGGCCTCAACAATAATGAACGCATTGGGGATGGGTGCACACCATCACGGCGTTCCATCCCACCCCTACAACCAGCCATGCCCTGCTTCATGCATGGCAAAATGGTGGACAGGAGGCCTGAGATACCACTCCTTCAGGAGCAGAGCCAAAGAACCATAGAATCATTCTGGTTGGAAAAGACCTTTAAGATCAAGTCCAACCACTAACCCGTGTCCCTCTGCACCTCAGCTATGCGTCTTTTAAACATCTATAGGGATGGGGACTCCACCACCCTCCTGGACAGACTGTTCCTTATGCTTAACAACCCTCTCAGTGAGAAAGTTCTTCCTAATCTCTAATCTAAAACTCCCTTGCCATGCAACTGTCAGGCCTGGGGGCTCAGCTTGGTGGCCAGGCTGGGTCCAACCAACTAACTCTTAATTTTGTTTTGAGTTAACCAAGCCCTCATTTGGTTTGTTTTTTCTTTCCTAATTTCTTCCTCCCATCCTCTGCCCAAAGGCTGGGTTAGACAAAACTCTTAATGTAATGCTTTTCTGTGTGGAAAAAATGATTTGGTTGCGCTTCATTTCTGACCATAACTTCTAAAAAAAAGTGGAAGTTTCGAGTCGAAAGCATGTTGAAAGCCGGCATTTCAAATTCTCAACAAAAATGGGGACATACCACATACTGTTGAAGCACAGTTTGCAAAGAGGGCAAGTTGATGCAAAATACTGGGGTTTTTTCTGGCAAGTTACTGGCCACACAGTTGCATTGATCACACACCTGTAGCATGTCTCAGGTTAAACAGAGGAATCGAGTTTGAGATGTGCGATTAAAAATACCTGTTCTTCTTTGGCATCTTCTATTTCCAGTAGTTCTGTTTCCAGACAGGGTAACAGTGGCCCTTCTGAAGTGGCTGGAGCTGGGCTTGCCCAATAACAACCACTTGCAACAAATATTGATTCCTGCTGTAGCCTGGTATTTGTAAGCCTTGTCTTTTCTGAATTGACTGTTCTGTTGATCCATTTCTTTACACTTTAATTCATTTTTAATTCAGGGAGCAAAGATTTTTATGAAGGAACCTAATACAGAAGGGCTTCGTTGGTCAGGGTGGCGTATGAGTCCGTTCTCTCTGAAAACAAATCTGAGCTGACAGAAATGTTTGAAACAACTGAATTCTTTTCATCAAAGAAAATACCTATGCAAGTTATGACAAATCTCTGATAAGGCTTTCTGGCTTGCTTATCTCTCATCTTCCAGAATTAACTTAGCCCTTTTTACTCCAGGCTGGTTTACAAGGAAAGGTTCATTTTCTCCACCTTTATGAAAACACAGCAGCCTCTGAGAAGGCAAACATCTCACTGGCTCATCTCTCCCATGAAGGGCCATGGGAGGTTACAATGAGTAAGAGTATTTTTCATCATTTCCAACAGGAGCTCTTCCCTCACTTTGCAATGGAAAGACCTACCGTCTCTGTGGCTACAAATCAATAAATGGCATTGAGCCTGGTATTTCAAGAGCTGTCAGAGGCATTTTGAAGGCACAGTACACACTGTCTTACATGATTTTGTTTGAGTCTTCTGTGCATGCACAGCATGGTACAACCAGGGAGACGGTGTTGTGGTATGGTTATGTTCCAGAGGCAAAGCACCTGATCAAACAGCAATGGACAGCACCTTCTAAAATCTGTGGCGCATATGTTCCGTGGCTTTCCTCACGACTCCTTGCTGAGTGATAAACACAGCGCAGTTTTGAATGCAGTTACCCTTACTACATTCTCACAGGCATTGCTGTCTCATTTTACACAGTTTAAGTGACCCACCTTAGTTAATTGGGAGTGTTAATGACTTGTAGTGATCCAGAATTTCAGCTTCCTCTGGAAGCAATATGGTTTTAGCTTCATGATGGCCATTAGCCCCATGCCTCAGTGTCAGCTCATGGACAGGGCCCTGAAATACCATAATGAGCCCTGTACATCGCAGCCAATTTTTAATTTATTACATTTTTAAACCTCATCACCTTTCTGAGCCCCAGAAGTTTTCCTTTCCACCAAACCCATGCCCCAAAGTAAGCAGCTGAAAGAGCCAGGGGATCTCCTTCCTGCAGAGCACTGATTTCACACTCAGGCTGTGCAAGGCTTTCATTTCAGGACAGCTTAGAAAGTGGATCCTGCAAGTCACTCTCTTTGTTCCCAGACGACTATTAACCCCGAAGTTAAGCCAGGGTATTTTCAGGTCAGGTCTCTGCTACTGAGTCTTCTGGCACAGTTGTGTCAGCCAGAGCTGTGATAAGATCCTCTGAGGGCAGAGCTGTGCCAGCAAAAGCACCTTGTGCAGAAAAAATGGTGCTTTTGTCTGGGTAGCTTATTTCGCTCGAGGAAGCTGGAATTTGCTCTCTTAGCAAAAGCACAGCTTTACTGTTGGAAGCTGCATCTGCTTTGGAAATGTTTGCTTATTTGACCAACTATTGTCGCTCTGCTGTCAAAGCTGTCCTGGCTTTCAGCTACCTGAAGTATCCTTACTGTTAACTACTTAACAGAGCTAATTGTTATAGCAGAAACCTCAAGCTTTGGTATGACACTGTGTCCAATCCTGGAACAAAGCACTGGACAAACAGTTTCTAGCTGTCAAATCAATAATTTAACCTTCCTCCTCATTTTCAGATTCCCCTCCAATCCCTTCCTAAAAAGGAACAGGGAGGAGAGATTTGAACACTGGTTCAAAGACTTAATTCACAGCAGCCAAAGTACAAAATGCCCTCAAACTGTACCCCCCAGAATGGTCAGACTTCTGACCTGAGCTGCCACATCCCCAAGTCTTCCCACAGCCAAGCTTTTGTAAACACTGTAGGAAAAGCCCCTCAAACTAAACCTACTGCTGAACAGGTAGAAGGGATGCTGCCTTGGCCCTGCTGTGCTGGCTAGACAGATCTGCTCAGAGCTGAAATGCTCCACACAAGAGGTTTCAGAGTTTCTAGTTTAAACTCCACCAGAAAGAAAGTGGTCATTTAAGAAACAACCAATTTTTTTCCTGTGCATAAGATTTTTTTCAGATGCCCCTAGTCCTATGAGGTGGGGTAACCTGTGGGCTCAAGAGCCTCCAGCTGCAGTATGGGGTGACGCTGCAGCAGGAGGAGGCAAAGCATATCACATTTCCATTTCAGAATCTGCAAGCTAAGGGTTAGTAAAAAAAATCTGTCTGTGAAGAGTCTTGCTGAAGGCTGAAAGAGACTGAGTCTCCCAGAAAGTGCTGGAAAGAAGTTACTGTTTCACACTGGTATAATCCATGCTGTCTTTGTGGCCATCAACAGCCTGTCAAGATGAGCAGTCATGTATTTAACCTTGTGCAATTAGCCCCTGAAGATCAAGAAAAAGCAAAATCAAGTTCTTTCTCAAGTGGGCAAGAAAGTCTTTTAAACATCTATAGGGATGGGTACTCCACCAGCCTGAAGACCAAGATAAACCTGAGAGGTGTGTCAACGTGTATCTGAAAAAATAGTATTATTATGGAGAAGGTGCTGCAAGTTTTACATAAAGTGCGAGTAAGAGAAAACCTCCTGGCTTAAGCAGGAATCACAAGAAGCTGGGCTGGAGGAGTCCCGTACATAATAGCTCTTGAAAAGACTGTGTTTCAGATGGGCTTTGTCTTCCCATTGTTTTGAATGACTACTGTCATTAAAAACAGGAAAGGAGATATTACAGTCCAAAAGTCCATTTACGTTCTTAAATATCTGCAAGCCTACAAACATTACTTTTCTCTCCCCAGAAGTCTCACATTCACTCATTTAGCTATAATTTTGTCTTAACTTGGCTGAAATACCCATTAGGTTCATGTACATGCCATTGTCACAGGATTCTCTGCACTTCTGGGTCAGCAGACAATCCTTAAACTCAGGAGCTGCTTTCTGGTATACTCAGGAAAGCTAACTGCTTGATCAAGAGCTAGAGAGGAGCCCTTTGTGTACTCAAGGTGTTTAGATTTGGGCACAGGAAAAAGTGTTCAACAGCTTAGTGGTATGTAAGAGCCATCAGAAACTGGCATAGAGGTAGTGGCACTAACTTTTACTGGTAGGCCTCACTGGGGGAAAGTACCAAATAACCACATTTCCACTGAAATGTGCACACATGACTCATACAATGATCCAGCAGCAAGGCTAATACGGGAGTCTATGAAGTACTGTGAAGTGTTGCCAGAGGAAAACTGGCATGGTGGCTGCAGCAGGGCCTAACAACACTGCTAGAAATTCAAGTTTGTAGCACCTGCTTAATCTGAAGGAGACTTTTCTTGTAGATGCAGCCAAATTCCTTCCTAGTGCAGCTTGCACTATTAATCATGCCTGACCTCACCACTACACTTTGTCTGTGCCTGACTGGTGACTCCACCCTACACCTAAGCTTCTGTGCCCCCACCACTGGTGTAACTCTCACTATTCGTTTTCCACTCATTCTGAGTTCTTACCGCTCTGTTTTGCGTGGCACTGTTTACCTACACACATGGCCTTATCACCGTTTTGTTCCTTTCATAATCTCATTCCCATTCCCTGGGGAAATGTATGCATTTTTGCCTTTTTTTTTTCCCCTCAGGTTCTCAGATGTGAAACACATCTCAAAGCATGTCTCGTGGTTCAGTTTGTTCTCGGTACCAACTTCTAGACTGCACTGATGAATAACTGCTAGTGCTACTGAATGCAGTCCTTTTACAGTTCTGCTAAAACCAGCCTTGCAGGCACACCCAAAAGCCTTCTGGCAGGGCTCTCCAGCATGTAAAGCCCTAGTACAGGGATAACATGCCCTCCTGGAGACACTCCATGGTGCCTAAGAAGAAGCTGAGGGATAAGAGGTGAAGGATGCATCTTGCTTCATAGTGTGACACCGTAGAAAGTCTCCTGATCAACCCTGTGAGCAAGGTAGTGCATTTGCACAAGGCAGAGCAGCTGAGGAGCCAGTGGTGCTGGCACAGCCTGCCCCCTGTGGCACACGGATGGCTAAAGCAGTGGCTGCGTGGTGCCAGCCCGGCTGCCACAGCTGCCCATGTCTGTGCCTGGGACGCCGTCAGTTGAACCGTAGTGACTGACTCCAGACTGTACAATGAGTCAGTGTCAAAGGCAGCTGAGCCAGTCAGCTTCCAGCCTCAGCCCTGATCAGCCTTCAGGAGCTAAAAACAAGGCTGGTTCAGACATTCCTGAAATACCGAGGCACAGAGAGAGCCGCAGGGGAAGGTGACAGTGTCCTTGCGTAGATGAGAGCAGGAACTGCATTTGCTTCCCATTTCTAAGAGCCTGAGATATGTGTACCTTGTTTGTTCCTGGACTGACTCCTCTGGATATGCGTTTGGCTGGTGACTCACTGAGGTGGGAAGTGAAGCCAGGCTCCCAGGCTAAGTCACCCCTAGTGCATGCAGGGTAGGAAGGGATGCTTTCAGGTGGCAAGCACCAAGCGACTTCATCACTCAAATTTACTAAAATCTTCTGCTCTAGAGAAACAAGAGGTGGTGAGCAAAACCTTAGGGGCTGACAAGGGTAGTCACTGAGCTGTCTCACTGTATCAGTCAGCGTGATACTTGATGTGCTCCAAGCAAAATGACGGTCAACCCAAAACAGGGATTATTTTATTCTGAAAGAAAGAGAAACATGGGAAATACAGCTCAGAGGGAGCACAGGAAGATGGTCATCATCAATTTAGCTACTATCTATTTTGGTCTCCCTATCTTTCTCTCTCCAGAGATTTTACACCATAGGAATGAGGAGACTAAAGCTTCTGTTCATGGAAAAAAACCTATTTTTTATGTTAGGAAAAACACCAGAATGATCTTTCTTCTCCACATCACTTGTGAGCCCTGTCTTTTTGTGTTAAGGCTAAGGAGAAGACACAAAGGGATTTTGTTTAAGTGAAGAGTAAGTCGTGTCTGAGTTACTATGGCTGATAGGAACAGTTTAGAAATAGAACTTCACTAAGCTTATAGAATTAAAACATTTACATTATTTACCCAAAACAAACAATTCAAGGAAAGTTCTTGAGACAAACGATGAGGAAAAAATTAAAATCACACTTCTGCAGTCGTTTCAGAAGGTGTGCGGGATAAAGCTGAATTTCAGTTATCTGCTAGTTAACAGGAGAAAGAATTGCATCTGCCTGTTATTAAAGTCTCTGAACATCTTACTGAAGTTATGATACAGGCAATTCAAGTGTAGGTGTCAAACCAGATTTTCAGATTGTATTTGTTCAACATATCTCTATTAAAGCTCATCACATGTTTTAACTTCCATCCCAGATAAAGTGTTGATTTTGACATTTTGAAGGAAACAGAGCAACGCATTTGGGACAAAGAGATGACGACTTACGATTTTCAGGAACAGCAGTGTCTGATCACCTGATTTTCGGGTTTGGGCTAGGATAGGGTTAACTTTGATGAGGAAGTAGGAAGGAGCACATCATGGGCAGCAGACCCAGGCTGGCCAACAGGTGTTGGATATGATACTGACCTCATGCCCAGTACATACAGGCAGGGAGCTAATCGGGGGAGGCGCTGCAGAACCACAGTTTCAGCTGCCAGTCAGGAGCGGTCCTGTCAGGTCCCAGGGGATGAGCAACTGCAGCCCGCACCATTCCTTTTGTATATCCCCTCATTTACTGTTATAACTGATTTTCCTGAACTTGTTTCTTCTTATTGTTGCTCTATTAAACTCTTATTTCAACCTACGCAGGTTTTTCCCCTTTTTCTCTGGTTCCCTTCCCCGCTCTGCCGGGAGAGGGAGGAGTGAGCGAGTACCCTCGTGGTTCATTGTCCCCGGGTGGACAAAACCACAACATTATTTGACGCCCAACGCGGAGCCCACAGGGTTGAAATTGGACAGAGTGGGCTGAAACAATTTTCTTGTGTACATTTCTGATATTAGTTAAAAAGTTGCTGGTCACAATGTTGATTTATATGCTGAAATCGTGTTGGCCAATAATTTGTCATATGCACTATATGCACTCTGTGATAGTGTTTATTGCCTTTGGAAAAGGGATGAAAGCACTCATTCTGATGTACTGGTTGATATTGGCTTATGGTATGGTTGTTTCACTGGGTATAGAGCTAGGCTAGTACTTGTACATGACTTGGTTTTCATTTCTGCAACTTGGATGTTTCTTCTCAGAATTTAGTGTCAATAATGACACTCAGTTCATGGGAAAAATGGAGGGACATAATTTTTCCATTTTTTCCATCCTCCCTTACTCATTCAGGTTAACCGCAATAGCTTTTGACAATTCGGAATACACTTGGGATGTCCCAGCCATCGTGGGTTTATTGCTCTGTCCTCTAGGTAGGGTGTTTTTCTTGGGTAGGGTTGCAAAATTTGTTTTTCAGACTGTTATGAGGTTGGGCAGCTATGGAGGGATTGACATACAGAAGAATATGTACAGATATTGGAAGAGTTTTTCACTTGTACAGATTAGGAATGTCACCCTAGCAACAACTGTGGCTATTCAAACCGAGGCAACTGATGCTGTTGCTGCCCTAACTCCAACAGCAGACACTGTTTCTGAATCAGAGAATCAACCTGTGCCAGTGTCAGTTGCTCCTGTCCAGGAAAAGAAATACACTAAAAAAATCAGTTCACCTTATGAGGGGTGAAGATGAACCAGGGTCATCACGGGAGCTGGAGGAAGAGTCAGAGCCAGAGATAATCACCCAGTCCTTGTCCCTGAGTGAACTGCGAGAAGTGCAAAAGGATTACAGACACCACCCAAGCGAGCACATTGTCGTCTGGCTGCTCTGATGCTGGGAAAATGAGGCCCACAGTTTGGACTTGGAGGGCAGGGAAGCCAGGCAGCTGGGCTCTGTGTCCCAGAATGACGGCATTGACAAGGCAATTGGAAGAAAGACAGAAGTCCTCAGCCTCTGGAGAAGACTTTTGTCAGGTGTGAAGGAAAGATACCCCTTCAAAGAAGATATCGTATGCCACCCAGGCAAGTGGACCACAATGGACAAAGGTATCCAGTAGCTGAGGGAGTTAGCTGTGCGGGAAATGATTCATAATGAGCAGTCACCAACAGACCCAGATGAGATCCAGTGCACGCAGTCTATGTGGCGAAGATTTCTGCAAAGTGCACCATCATCTTATGCCAGTTCAGTGGCAATCATCTCCTGGAAAGAAGGCGAGGGGAAAACAGTGGGGGAAATGAGTGTTCAACTAAGGCAATATGAATAAAGTCTGTCTTCCTCCCTACAGGCTGTTGTCTCGGCTGTAGATAAAATGTCACAAGAGTTCCGCCAGTTCAAAGAAGGTTGTCCTGCCCTCCACTTGTCTGAGTCCATAATTCAGCTATTAGTAGATGTCCCTCTGTTCAAGAGAGAGACTATAGAGGGTACACACCACGAGGTCCTTTGTGGTCTTACCTGCAGGATCAGGGAGAGAACATGAACAAGTGGCGTAGGTAACCTACTTCGGCCTTAAGGGCACGGTCATGGGAGTTATGGGGAAAAACAGTTACGAGAAGCAATTTTTCCTAGAAAGATGCCGCTCCAGTTCTAGTGAGCAGCCCCCTAGACAGAATAGAAGGTTTGATCTCAATTCTGATCCCTTCGAGGGGACTTCTAGCTCTTTTCTACAAAAAGTATCCAATGACTGCCATGGCCAGTACTAGGGAGGCCCTGCCTCCAGCCAGGTGGAGGAGAGGGACAACCGAGTTTATTGAACAATGTGGATCCGATGGCCTGGCACATCAAACCCACAAGAGTACAAGGCTTTAGTGGATACTGGAGCACAGTGCACTCTGATGCCATCAAGTTGTAAACAGATAGAATCCATTTGTATTTCTGGAGTGACAGGGGGATCTCAACAGCTAACCTTGTTAGAAGCTGAAGTCAGTTTAACTGGGGATGAGTGGCACAAACACCCCATTGTAACAGGCCCAGAAGCTCCGTGTATCCTGGGCATAGACTACCTTAAGAGAGGGTATTTTAAGGACCCAAAAGGGTACCGGTGGGCCTTTGGTGTGGCTGCAGGGGAGACAGAGGAAATTGAACAACTGTCCAGCATGCCCGGCCTCTCAGAGGACCCTTCTGTTGTGGGGTTCCTGATGGTCAAAGAACAACAGGTGCCAATTGCAACCACAACAGTGCACCGGCAGCAATATCGCACCAGCAGAGATTCAGTGATTCCCATTCATAAGTTGATTCGCCAACTGGAGAGCCAAGGGGTGATCAGCAAAACTCACTCACCCTTTAACAGTCCCATATGGCCAGTGCAAAAGTCTAGTGGAGACTGGAGACTGACAGTGGACTATCGTGGCCTGAATGAAGTCACGCCACCACTGAGTGGCGGACATGCTGGAACTCCAATACGAACTGGAGTCCAAGGCAGCCAAATGGTATGCCACCATTGATATTGCCAATGCATTCTTCTCAATCCCTTTAGCATAAGAGTGCAGGCCTCAGTTCGCTTTCACTTGGAGAGGGGTTCAGTATACCTGGAATCGACTGCCCCAGGGGTGGATGGTGGGGATGGCCCCACCATCTGCCATGGACTGATCCAGGCCACGCTGGAGAAGAGCGAGGCCCCAGAACACCTGCAATACATTGATGACGTTGTGTGGGGTGACTCAGCAGAGGAAGTTCTTGAGAAAGGGAAGAAGATAATTCAAATTCTTCTGAAGGCTGGTTTTGCCATTAAAAGAAGTAAGGTCAGAGGGCCTGCACAGGAGATCCAGTTTTTAGGAATAAAATGGCAGGATGGACGTCGCCATATCCCAATAGATGTGGTCAGCAAAATTGCAGCCATGTCTCCCCCAACTAGCAAAAAGGAAACACAAGCTTTCCTAGGTGTTGTGGGTTTTTGTAGAGTGCACATTCCAAATTACAATATGATTGTGAGCTCTCTCTACCACGTGACATGGAAGAAAAATTATTTTTAATGGAGTCCTGAACAGCAACAAAATTTTGAACAAATTAAACAGGAGATGGTTCATGCAATGGCGCTTGGGCCAGTCCGGACAGGACCAGATGTTAAAAATGTGCACTACACCGCAGCTGGGGAGAATGGCCCTACTTGGAGTCTTTGGCAGAGAGCACCTGGGGAGGGTCGAGGCCGATCCCTTGGGTTCTGGAATCGCGCATACAGAGGATCCAAGGCCTGATACACTTGAACCGGGAAGGAGATACTGGCAGCATATGAAGGAGTTCAAGCTGCGTCAGAAGTGATTGGCACAGAAACGCAACTTCTCCTAGCATTCCAACTGCCAGTGCTGGGCTGGATGTTTAAAGGGAGGGCCTCCTCCATACATGCAACTTATGCTACATGGAGTAAGTGATCAAACAATGAGCTCGTGTAGGAAGTTCTAGCCGCCCTGGAATTCTGGAATTGATCACGAACTGGCCAGAGTGTGAAGACAGTGAAATATCACCAGAAAAGGAGGCAACCCGTGCTGAAGAGTCCCCATCATACGGGGAACTTCCAGAAGACAAGAAGCGGTATGCCCTGTTCACCGATGGTTCCTGTCATCTTGTGGGGAAAAATGGGAGTTGGAAGGCAGCTGTGTGGAGTCCCCTACGCAAAGTTTCAGAAGCTGCAGAAAGAGAGGGTGAATCGAGCCAGTTTGCAGAGGTAAAATCCATCCAGTTGGCTTTAGACATTGCTGAATGAGAAAACTGGCCGAGGCTTTATCTCTACACTGACTTATGGATGGCTGCAAATGCTGTGTGGGGAGTGGTTACAGCAACGGAGGCAAAACAACTGGCAACAACGGGGCAAACCCATCTGGGCTGCCCCAATAAGGCAAGACATTGCTGCTCGGCTGGAGAAGCTGGTTGTGAAAGTGTGCCATGTAGATGCCCATATACCTAAGAACAGGGCCACTGAAGAACATCTGCATAACCAGCAAGAGGACAAGGCTGCAAAGATTGGAGCAGCTCAGGTAGATTTGGATTGGCAACACAAGGGGGAGCTATTTTTAGCTCAGTGGACCCATGACACCTCAGGTCATCAAGGCAGAGATGCCACCTATAAATGGGCTCGTGATCGAGGGGTGGATTTAACCTTGGACACCATTGCGCAGGATGTCCATGAGTGTGAGACGTGTGCTACAATCAAACAAGCAAAATGGTTGAAGCCCATATGGTATGAAGGGCAATGGCAGAAATATAAATATGGAGAGGCCTGGCAGATTGATTACATCACACTGCCACAGACTCGCCAAGGCAAACGCCATGTGCTCACAATGGTGAAGGCAACCACCAGCTGGTTGGAAATGAATCCTGTGCCTCATGCCACTGCCCAGAGCACCATCCAGGGCCTTGAAAAGAAAATCCTCTGGTGACATGGCACTCCAGAAAGAATTGAATCGGACAACGGGACACACTTCCGGAACAACCTCATAGATGCCTGGGCCAAAGAGCAAGGCATTGAATGGGTTTATCACATCACATCCCTATCATGCACCAGCCTCGGGAAAAATTGAACGACACAATGGACTATTGAAGACCACACTGAGAGCAATGGGGGGTGGAACATTCAAACATTGGGACACAAATTTAGAAAAGGCCACCTGGCTAGTCAACTCCAGAGGATCTGTGAACAGAGCTGGCCCTGCCCAATCGGAACTTTTACATACTGTAGAAGGGGATAAAGTCCCTGTAGTGCACGTAAAAGATCTGTTAGGGAAAGCAGTATTGGGTGAGTCCTACCTCCGGTAAAGGCAAACCCATTTGTGGGATTGTTTTTGCTCAGGGACCTGGGTACACTTGGTGAGTGATGTGCAAGGATGGGGAAATTCAATGTGTACCTCAAGGAAATTTGATTTTGGGTGAGAGTAGCCTGTGAATTCCATGAATTGAATTGTATTATGTTAGCTGTTATATAACTTTGCTGTTGTATGCCACTTATTACCACAGTTGCTCTATACCATATCACTAACACTACAGTAAGAACCACCCACATCACTGAAGGATGGACTTGGACAAGCAAGATACAGAATGGCAGAATGTGAATTGGTGCCCAGTGACATCCTCAAGATCAGTGCCTTCAACTTACAGACAAGACACAGCGAATAGACCAGCTGCAAACTCCTGATACTGCATGGAATGACCTATCTCACACATATACCTCATCTGCCTTTCTGCAAAAGATTTATGATGAATAAGACCTGAAGTTATGGACTAAATGGACTCAGCAGGAACATTAGGGGGATGGCCTATAAACTGAGGGAATGATATACTTCTCTGTGTGTGCCCATATTTGGTTTTTTTTCAGGGAGAGAAAGTGTGCTGTTTAGATGTTGTATATTGTGAAACTAGGCATGACATAGATGGTATAGAATAAGGGGTGGAATGTCCTGGTTTGGGCTAGGATAGGGTTAACTTTGATGAGGAAGTAGGAAGGAGCACATCATGGGCAGCAGACCCAGGCTGGCCAACAGGTATTCGATACCATACTGATGACATGCCCAGTACATATAGGCAGGGGGCTGCCGGTTGGTTGGGAGTGGTCGCGCTGGGTCCTGGGGGGTGAGCAGCTGCGGCACACGCCATTCCTTTTGTATATCCCCTCATTTACTGTTATAACTGTTTTTGCTGAACTTGTTTCTTCTTATTGTTGTTCTATTAAGCTGTTCTTATTTCAACCTACGTGGGTTTTTCCCCTTTTTCTCTGGTTCCCCTCCCTGCTCCACCAGGAGGGGGAGGAGTGAGCGAGCACGCTCGTGGCTCTTTGTCCCCAGCTGGGCAAAACCACGACAAGCAGCTAAGCAAATTAATGTGAAAAACAGAATATAAATATTAAGCTGTTTTGCAAGAATGCTGGCCCACTATTTAGGGGGCAACTAAACTAACCTTAGTGCTGACCAAGCAAGGAGTGAAGACTGATATGGGTGCACAGTGACAAAAATA
Source organism: Colius striatus (assembly GCF_028858725.1). Classification (NCBI taxonomy): domain Eukaryota; kingdom Metazoa; phylum Chordata; class Aves; order Coliiformes; family Coliidae; genus Colius; species Colius striatus. Next base: position 134,364,892 of record NC_084759.1, read on the forward strand.
AAACAGGCCGGAAGGACTGCCAGGCACCAGGGTCACAGAATCGCAGAATGGTAGGGGTTGAAAGGTACCACTAGAGATCATCTATCCCCCCAGTAAAGCAGGTCCACCTAGATCAGGTCACACAGGAATGCATCCTGGTGGGTTTTGAAAACCTCCAGAGGAGGAGACTCCACACCCTCCCTGAGCAGCCTGTGCCAGGGCACCCTCACAGGAGAGTAGTTTTTTCCTTATCTTTAAATGGAAGATTTTGTGTTCCAAACAGGTCGCTCTGTCTTGTTCAGCTATACCTTCTGCCACCGCAGCTCCTTCACAGGGACAAGACAGACAGGCTGGATGCAACACAGGTTGCAGAAGCCTGCAGGTGTGTGGATGATGAAAGGTTAACCACGTGCAAAAGACAAAGCAAGGCATAGAAAACAGGCAAGCATAACAGAACAACGTAAAGGTGTCTACATGTATGTGCATCTCAGATAAGATTAATTATACTCTGAGTCTAATTTTGCTGAAGATGGAAAGCACACCTCCTCTGGCATCTCAGCTTCATGAAAATACCTGCAACTGTCACATCTCATTGTCTAAATGCTGTCACGCCAGATGGTTTTACTAGCCCAATCAGCTCATTAATGCACAATTTGCTAATGCACGGGCATGAGGGCTGGGATCCTGCATCAGTGATCCTGTTGTGGCAGTTTTGACTTTGTGCCAAAAACTTCTAAGAACATCTTTAAAGAGACAGGTCTCCTCTAATTCAGGTAACAGTGTAGCATGTCCTGCAGGTTTCACCAAGACCTCCAAGAGCTGAAGACCTGTTTCAGTGAGAGCAGCTATCATCACCTTCTGTAAAAATGTCCAGCTCCTAAAATAAACACTGTATCATAGAAGGGTTCTTTAAGAAAGCTTTACATTTAAGTGATCAACATTATTGTCATTTCTTCTTTATGTTTGTCGATATGTCTTATAATCCTGGGGTCAATCCAGAGCTATTTAAGCATTTCCAAATAACTTAGTCTCCCATTCTCCTTACTCAGATGGCTTCTTGTACAACTGTGTGCAGCACTACTATATTTGTGCATAAACCGCTTTAAAATTAAAACAAAAATGTCAGGAAGTTCAGATAATAGGGCCTTTAATTCATAGACAAAGCACGTGCAAGGAACATTTAAAAGAAGATTCAATCCATCTCAGACATCTGAGGAATGATGTTTTCACATTTAAGATAAAAGGAGAGTCAGAAGTAACCAGTATCTTTTGGCAAGTGTTTTGCAAACATAAATGCCCCCCTTAGTCTTTGGAAACCAGGACTTTAGACTGCAAGATATTTAAAAGTCTTGTTTTCTTTTAAAGTATATGCATATACTTTTACATGTGCATAAGTTAACACATTGGATTCATTAATAATGCAATACCCTACTGAAGATGTAAGCCTGTTTAAAATAAAGCATGAAATTCTTACACTGGGTATTAGAACGTAAACTAAATATATGTTTTAAATGCATGAAATAAAATCCAAGGTGAAAACCATAAAAGTTTGCTGTTAAAGTTTTAAAGAACATAAAATCACTGAACTGATGGAATTACCATCTGAACATCTGGAACAAGAATTGGCTGAACGGAAACAGTTTTTGATAAAAGTGATTTTTCTACACGTGCAGGAAGAATATTGGAGCTGAACAAGTTGACTAATCTGAAACAGAAATAGCAATAAATTAAAAGCCGAAAAACTAACTGGGAACTAAGCAGCAAAAACCTCATGTGCCTTGCTAAGCTGTGAATAAAAGCAAGGAACGAAAGTGGCATCTCAATGCTTATGTGTGAGGGACACTGATCAGCAGCAAACACGTTACTGGCTACAAACAGTCCTAAATCAATTACCTTTTAATGAAAAATACACAGTGATGAGCTTTGAATGGTTTCTTCTGTGGGCAGCATGCTTGTCATGGTCTGCATGGCCAGTTAAAAACACTGAGGGAGAGCGGGCTCTTAGTGTGTGTGCACTGAGAACCAAGCCAGATGCCGAGCACGCGAGCACCCACCCAGGCTGTTTGGAAGCAGTGGGCTTCCACCCCTGCGCACGGACATTGCAGGGGTCAAACACTGACCACTGCCATGTAAATTCTCCATATTCTCATTCCTATGTAAGATTAGTATGTGTTTTTCTTGGCCACCTGTGGCCTAGGCTTAGCTTGATTTGCCATGTGCTGCTGTGAGCAGGTTGGCTTCAGGCTGCCTTCGCTTGCCTCCTACAGCCCACGCTTATTTTTAGTCTCAGGACCCATACATATGTAAGTAATAGTATGTTTGTTAGGGGAGAATTATATATATGAAATACATATGTGATACATACGCCCTTAAAGGATGTTTTTGAATGATGCGCTGAATTCCCAGCAATGAGGGTGACCCCTCAGGGAAATAAATGGGAAAGGGGCCACATGGTACAGTCAGTCACATCCCTTAGAGTTAGGATGGCAGTAGGTAAATCAATGAAACATGCAGCCAGCAATACACAGCAGTGGCTCAAGGGGCACTGGGGCTTGCTGCACTGCCTCCCTGCCTGCCCAGCCTCGAGGGGCTTGCTGACCACCACACTGGGCAAACCTCTGCCAAGTGAACAAAGCGTAACAAAACTTTCCACTCGAGTGAGCTGGAAAATAATTGTAAGGAACAGCTTAAAGCTCCTGAGACCTTCCCTGGCCTTGACGAGGATCCATGAGGCAGGACAGTGAGGACAGGACTAGATGCATGGCTGAGTCAAGATGGCACCAAAATGGCACCCTGGCCTGTAGGGCTCAAGGAAATGTGTTGGGGTGGATGAGGTCTGCTGATGGCCCCAGGGCATAGTGTGGCCCCCAGCTCTGGCTAGGTGTGGCTGGGACAGAGACCTTGCCATCCCACAAGAGGAAGCTCATGCTGAAAATGTGGCTTAGGGGAACCTGCTCCCCTGCCTCCTGTCGCAGGGGCACTTTGGTGGCACTGGCAAGCTGAAACAAAGCAGTCACTGGCTGATTAGCTTTGCAAAAGCTTGAGTGACGTCTCAGTGAGTGGCTGTTTTGGGGACCATGGTCTACCTGAGCTCTGCTGTAGGTGCCTACACAGGGGCGTTTGTATCACCTGGGTTACAACACTTTTCCCTGTGGGCAATCTTGCTGCTGCTTTACCAGTGAAGCAGAGCAAAAGTGAGAAACTCAAACAAGGCTTTTGCCAAGGGTGGAAATCAGCACCAGAAGCCAGCAGCTCTCCAGTCCTCCAGCCCAGCGCCACATATCCTTTGCACCCTGTGTGCTGGGAAGAACATGGTTTGGCATTTCATCCTGAACTCCTGTTAATAAACTCATTCCAAGAAAGCTACTGCAAAATTCTTCAAACTGACCTGCCCCACCTCCTGCAAACACAGGAGATGACAGAAAAAGTTTCAGTAGCACAGGACAGAAACTGTGCTGCATTTCTTATGATATATATGATGGAAAAAAAGACTTAAAAAATCACAAGCCATTCATGTCCTCTACTGTCATTCAGCCCACAGGATCCCTGTCGGCCACAGGAATTAGTTTGGGCTGTCAGCTACCAAAGCTGCATGAAGTATGTGGTGGTATTTTTAAATTAAATGTGTCCTATTTTACATATAGAAGGGCACTAAGGCAAGCTGCACTCCTACTTTTCATTAAAATTATGCAGCTGATTGCTCCTGCATTAACTAGAAGACACACATCAAAGGAAAACTGGGAGACAGACATGGGCCTCCTGTGACTTCAACCAAAACGAGTTTCAGGCAGTTTCAAAAAATTTGTTTCATCCAACCCAAATGTAGCTGTGGCACTTCCAAAAAAAAACAGTGTTGGAAGCAAGTTCTCATTCTGCTTAGAGCTCATGTCTCGTCCCCCACCTTGGGTCTCAAGACTGATTTAACCTGGAATTTGCTTTCGGTGGGGAGGCAGCTAGCCTAAGCATTGTGCAGGCCTGCCAGGGGCTTTTGGAGTTTCAAAGAGGAAAATAATCTCTATAAATAATGATCTGAACTTACGCCATCAATAAAGAACTGTTGTGAAAATGGCTGAATGACACTCCACAGCCTGTTGCTATAGCAGGGAGGAGAAAGAGAGGAGGTAATCTGTGAGGAAGCCAACAGGGCGGACAGCACTTCCAAACTGGGAGATGTTACTCTTATGTGCACCTCAGATGGACATGCACTGTTTCTAGTGACTCCAGTGCTATGGGAAATGTTTGCTTATGTGCCCCACTGTCGCAAACAACTCCAGCAGGGCTCTATAAGGAGAAGGGCTGAGGGGGAAAGCATCGCTTGGAACACAAACCAGAAACAAATCCCAGCAAGAAGAGATGCCGAGAGATACAATGGCAAACTCCAGTCATATTACCCTTGTCTTTCTCCTCCATCCCTTGCTGTAACCTGCTGTAGATACTTGGTTTCTGTTTGAAACTAGGTAAGCATCTTCTGGAGACGAGAACCTCTAATATAACTGCAGGGCAGCACAGAGCTGTGTCTGCATCTTTTTGAGGTGTAAGAGGAGCAAGTGGATCTCTGTGACAGCTCAAATTGCGTCTGCACTATGTTCAGTGAGGGTTGGTATCATTTATTTGTTGGTGCCCTGCAGCAGATCTTCCTATCTGCTTGAATGCTCTCACTTCACAAAAAAAGCCCTTCCAGCTTTTTAGATAAGCTCTGTAGCTTGCAGGAATGAGAAATGTCAAAACAGCACAGAGTGATATTTAAAGCAAAGCATTACCCAGTGGAGCAGGCAGATCTGGAGGGGACGTTTCTGAGCCCGAGCTAGCACAAACTTTGTTGGGAATAATGCTCCGCTGCGTGTGCACCAGTGCACTCACTCACTGGAGACTCACCTGGCTCTGTGGCCCTCTGTATCTGTCAGTTCAATCAAAGATTCCCCATGGTGACATATTAGGCCAGCTGCTGACAAAGACAGTACCATTTCTGTGATTTTGCATACCTATGCAAGCTGGGGAGCAGACACAGTACCTAGGAAGGATCCTTCCCCTTCAGCCACTGGAGTTCCTTGCACATTCCTGGCCTCTGCTACACACACAAGATGGTGAATCTTCTGTTCTTATCTGGGAAGATGGGACCAACATTTTGCAGAATTTTAGGGAAATCTAAATGGTACTTTTCTTGCCTAAATTGAGTGCTGTCTTTGTGACGGGAATGTTCTGAGTGATTCTTTCAGTGACAGCACTGCTCAGCTCACTAACTGGCACTAAACAAGGCACTGCAAATTTTGACTTTGGGAATCATTTAACTAAAGGTGGGGATTTTTTTTTTTTTTTTTTAAATAGAATCCCTTAATCCCAGATACATCTCAAAGTAGCTGACTTTCTAATAGCTGTCATAGTAATAGCTGATGATGAAGGTGATCATCAATGCCGGGTGCAAAATGGAGGTTAGCTACATCCAATGGAAAGAAACATGTAGATTCAGGTTCTTCCACACACAGCCTTCTCTCGGAGATTTTAAACCTCTCTCAGTCTTAGGGAATGACATCAGTTTACACTCTGCACACTGCAGGGAAAATGTGCTAAAATCATCTAAGGAAAGAATCACAGCACAAACCCAGCAATCCCCCAAATAAATCTGCAGTGCTCAAGCAGCATCTTTTGGCCACAAAATACTTTTCAGTGGGACACTGACGCCTCTGTAGTCTGTATTAATGTATGGGGATAGCAAATCTACAGCTGCCATTGGCACTGTGCTGTGTTGCAGAATTATGTCTTCTGTGCATCATTACTTTGGGTTGAATATTCAGCTATAGAGAAGACAGCTGGGTGGGCTATTGTGAGACAGGAAGTATTATAGATAGCAGCACAGCCCCAGATTCACTTTTAGCACAAAGCTCGTCTTCACATGCCTTTTTCTCCAAAACCTTAAAAAGTCAACTCACAGTAAGAACTCAGACTTACTGTCAATCTGGTGAGATTTAATTACAAACAGTGATTGCTGTAACAGAAGTGTAGGGCTAATGTGTGCACAAGTTCTCATTTTCTTCAGACAATCACAGATCAGCTCCATATGCTGGTTTTCTAGTCAACAGCTGTGTCCCAGATATTCATTACATTTTAATTAAGCTGTAAAATGGTGCCGCTACTTGCAAGTGCAGTTTCTTATATGCAAGTGAAGTTTGGTTCATCATGCTTATTCTGCTTTTCAAGAAGAGCTACCAACAAAATCATTACTTTAAGGCTGCTGCAGCATTCCTTATCAGGCAAGGAGAACTAATAGCAGGAGACAATAGACTTCTCAAGGTCCTGAAGTCCAACCATTCCAGTATTCTCTGATATTCCTCTTCCTGGTTTTAACTTAATGGCAAATTAACTCATTAACAAATGGGCAAGAACTTTCCACTTGAGCTACAGTGCTTTCCACTGATTTTCTTACAGTGGAAATTAACTACCCACTGCATACATCATTCAGAAATGCAGCCTTAACTTGACAATAATTGCATTTGGAAATTGTTAACTCTCTGTATGTGCTGCCTTCCCAGGTAGGAGAGTATCACTAATGTGTGGTGTCCTTCTGCCTTGTGCACTTTATAATTGTTCCTACTGTAACAGTAGTTATTCTCAAAAAAAAAAAAAAAAGAAAGAAAAAAGGGCCTTTGAAGTGTGGAGTACTTTGAGCCTTGTTTTCACAGGCAGAAAACAGAGTCAACGGTATTAAGCAAAGTCTAAAGGTCACACAAGTTTTCTACAGCAAAGCAGCAAAACTATACACAGATAACCCAAGCACTGGGCTAGTTGTTTAAAATGCACAGTTGTGGAACTCACTATCCTTGTATATGTGATATAAGGCAGAATAAAAAACAGCAAAGGAAGACCTCCCTCCTATTATCCTTCTCTGTCAGGGACTTAGAAAATTGTTTGTATAACCACTGATCTTTGAATGCAAACTGTGTCTGAAGTGCCTGCCTTAGCTCCTTGTGAGGTTAAAGAAAATCTCTCTGTAGCCATTGTGAGGGTAAATGAAGTTGCAGAAACTGATGTTCAAACAGTGGAGTCCATCCATCTCTCCAGCTGCTGCCAAGGAACAAAGCTACTGCAGTCAGGATGGTTCACTTGTGCCCTTTACCCAAAATCATGGTATTTCATAAGCAATATAGTTTTGCGTTGCTGATGGTCTCGGCCTTATTGTGCCAATAAGAGTAGCATGTAGGGTTTGTTTGGGTTCTTTTACTTTGTCTCTGGAATCTTTATGGGTTTAAAAAATCAAAATCTGAGGAATCATGGTCCCAAGAGTCTTCCTAGCTTGTTTTATCTCAGCTCAGCATTTTCTGTTTCCTGCTCTTGTAATCCCCCATTGCTGGGATCACCCTCTACCTGAAGGGTCTCAGAACTGAGAGTTACAAGCATGTCTCATCTGCATAACATCCTTTTGACTACAAACCTACTAAATAAATGAGGATCAACACCTGTGAGAAGAGCTACTCAGTACCTAAGTCATAAGCATTTATCTATTACAAACCAAATACAATCACAACTGTTTCTATGCCATAACCTGGGTTTGCAAACTTGGCAAAGCAGCCAAGGAAACTGAAGGTGAGCTTGATGCATCCTCTTCAGCTGAAGAAGTATCTCTGCATCCAAGTTGTGTTGGGAGAAAGCATAACATAAAAAAAAAAAAAAAAAAGATAAAATCCACGGACTAGGATCTTTTAGCACAGCCTTGGGACAAAGGCACTGGATGTCTATATCAAAGTTTCTATTTCTATCCAAAACCTAAAATGTAAGTTCCAAGGGCAATGTTTGAATTTTGTGTTTAACCTATACCTACAAATACCTACACTAAATATTCTTTTTAGTCACCATTGTGCCAGTCCTTAGAGCAGAGAAACTTCATTGGTAACATTATTAATCCAGGTTCTTTTAGCAATAGTAAAGATTGGGGTAAAAAAAGGGCTTCCCCTTCCAAAAGTACAGGGTAAAAACACCACAGCAATAGGATTTGGTGAGCTCCAAACAGCAGTAACAACCATAACATCCTAGCAGGGTTTCAGGTCTAATTCTTCTTCTCAGCATTAAACTAATTTAACTGATGTACTTGTGCTACAGTACTGACAAATAACCCCAAATGAAAGCCTAGATAATGAGATTTTGTAGATTAAGTTAGTTTCACTCCAGGTTTCTCATTATGAAGACTAGGTAAAAACCTATTTGAATCCTCCTTATGGCAGAAGGCAGATGAGGTGAGACGTGGTTACCTCTGTTACAACACACAGTGAGACTGAAGGCAATGCATAATGCTCAAGCATGAAGGTGTCAGTCTTGTTGAGTATGTCTCTGGTCTAATTTGCACTTGTATTTACACCAAGAGTTGTTATGTTTGGAAAACCACGGTTATGGGCAACTGACCAAAGAGTGGATGTTTTTGAAGAAACGTGAGAGGGTTAAGCCTTTCCTTCTCACGAAGTGCAGCCAGAGACAGCACCTTACTCCATCACAGGCTTTGAAAATACAAGCCAAGTAAGACTACTAAACTCACTCCTTTTCCATCGAAAGACTTAAAAGGAGAGGGGAATACGTAGTGAGGCTAGCCCGGTGACTCACAACCCTACCAACAGTTAGTCTTAATTTTCCTCACAATTCAGAAGGATGTAAAGATCTTATCTATTTGGAAAAGAAACGGCTTCCACGGTGAGTGGTCTGTTTTCATCCTGAGCTAGATTACATGTCATGTGGTCGTTTCAAGAGAGACTCATTCATTCTTGTGAACAATGTGAACAATGTGAACAATGTGAACAATGTGAATGTATGTTCCCTTTCATGGTCTCCTTCCGGCCCCATGAATTTTTCTCTCATTGCTGCAGTGGCATGAGTTTCAACAGGAATGGCTGGAAAATGTTTTCATTTCGTTATCTAGGCTTTAAGAAAGTAAGTTAATGGCTAAAAACACACAGCAATTGTAAGAATAGCTGTAACATTGAGAACTGATAGGCAAAGCTAAAAATCTGGAAGTGGTATCCTGAGGTTACAAAAGGGAAGTCACGTCTGCTTAGTAAAGTTTGCAGCTATTTCTGCATGGCTTTGCTTAAGCTAAACAATGGCTAAGTTCACGTGTTTATCCTGGCTTTGCTCTTCAGCCAAATTTCCTGTTACCACAGTCAAAGCTCTGCTCAGTTAACATCTGTCCTGAAGTTCCAGCAAGTGGCTCTTGAACTCCAAAGTGTTATCTCTGATGCAGAAAGAACTTGGCCATTTGTTAGTGTTTATTGAAATGCATTCTCAAGAAAATGCTATTCATACTTTTTCAAGTGTCAATGATCCTGTGTGTTCCTCTCAGAAATATTTTTATGAAATGCTGTTGCATTAAAAAATAAATTAGGTTTGAAACTGAGGTGCAGATCACACCTATTTGATTTTTAACTACTAGTTTACAAATATCTCAATATAATTTTGATCTTTGCCGACTTTTGGTTTTTTTCCTGTGGCTCCATCTGGGGTTTTTTGTTTTTTTTTAAATTTCCTGTCTTTTTTACTACCAGTGAAGAATCACTGTGCTGCCACAAGCTGACACTTAACCATCAACCAAAGGAGCAGTCTAACCTCTGCAGTTTAATTCTACCTTGTACACTGCAAGTGCAAGTACTTAAACATGTGGCCAACTCTAAACAGAGCCAGCCAACTGAATAAAGCTACTTCAATTAAAATATCTATGCGATTAATCTTTTACGCTATGTTTATACCACACTGAGGAGTGTTGTGTAGAGACACCCAAGCTGGATCTGGAGCTAGATGGTAAAGACATACAATTGGGCTTCTCCTACAGGCTTTGCTATCTTAAATAGATTCTGTCTAGGATTCAGTGGTGTGCTGATGGTCGTGTACTCTGCTGTACACAAAACAGCCTGTTCAGAACTAGTCCTGGACTTTCTCAAGACAGTACTTCACAGTGTTATCACATCATTAGAAGTATCAGTAAAGCTGGGATCCTTCTGTGGGAAAATGCTACACTACTTAAAAAAAAAATAACAGTATCACAGCAGATATTTTTAAAGCACTTGTTTAAAATCAATTATTAGTTCTACTATTTCTAGCTCAAAATCAAACGTGTAATCAATTTTAGGGCCACTATTTAAAACTCATAAAATGAATATCTTGTTATGTAGAACTTCTCCTGAAGAGCTACCAAGGACTGCAGTTTTTTAACCAATAGTTGCAATTAGCCATCATGAAAGGGAGTAATGACAATAAACATCATTAAGACTCTATAACAATTTATGCCTCTTTCAAAACATTTTATATTAACTTTAAAATGTGGACAGCTGCATCTCTTAGCTAGAATACAACTGTATGTCCACCATGATGCTGAAATGTATTTTAAAAACTATTCAAAGACACAATTCCCTGCAACTCTAGAAACACACTGCATCCTCAGTAGAAGTGCTGAAAACCCTTTTTGCTGTTACTTTGATCTATGAAATAAATGATGTGAAATGTGAACTAATTTCATTTTTGACACAAACATCTTGTCAAAATGCTGGTTTTGAACATAACTTGTTTGTCCATGACGTTAACTGTGGCACTAACCTTGAGTGCAGTACAGAAGCAATGCTGCACTTCATTGTTTTTTTTGCTTCTTAGCTATCAACGGCTGTACAATGACTTAAGTTTATCAGTTCCTGAAAAACTACAACAGTTAGAAAGCTTGGTCTTATTAAAAGATGCATGACTATATCTACAGGCAACAAAACTAGTTCTGCTATGATGATGTCGTCTGTAGCCTATGTAAATTAAATATATACCAATTTATGTATCTAAATGCTTGTATATCTCCAATATTAACTGCAGAAAAAGAACAGAAAAAAATACAGCCTAGCTGTGGAGAGGATTTATACCCAGCCCACTTTTCTACTTTGAACTTCAATTTTTACAGTCACCTTGCAATTATTCTCAATATTGACCTTGGTCATGCTGATGCCAGAGGCAAAGAATCATATCAACTGTTGTGAAGTCAAATTTGTGCTGTTTTTGCTAGTATAAATCAATTACAATGTTAAAGTCCACTTGGGACATTAAAAATCCTGTAAGTTCTGGTCTGCATTCTCAGGGAAACTCAACTTTCAGAAAGAAAGAAAAAAAAATTGCCAAGAGCTAAAAGCTCATTCTCTGTTACATCTAATTGAAGGGTTGGAGGAAGTTTCCCAAGTTATCTGACAGTAATGAAAGGTTCAATCATCTATTGGCACATACAAGATTACCCTGGACATTTCACTGAATTACAATTAGAATGCCCATACATTTCCTTCCATTTCAGTGACCAAATGACAATACTTACGAAAGTCTGATCACTGGGGAAGAAAGCCAATCTGGTCATCCCATACAGCACATGCCTAAATCCACATCAGTAACCACAGTTATTTCTTGACATACAAGGGACTGAACTAGGACTACTGAAAATAGTAGTTCTGCCCTATGAAAAACATCCTGCCATGAAAATGTAAATTACTGAACTCTTACGTCACATCTTCCAAACTTCCCTTTCCAAAAATATCTGAACAACTCTCTATTTGATCTGGACAATCATCGAGACTGTCTCAAATCCAAATTTTGAAGGCATATTCCCTATTATCCCGTCTTAATGCCTTAGCTCAGTTAAAGTAAGGTACCAAAACCAAGCTGAAAGCAGCAAGATGAAGAGTCAGAGATGGTAACTTTTAGTCTAAAAAGAATCGTATTTGCTAAGACAAACAAGTCATTCCAGCAGTGCAAGCTCCACTCAGCACTGTGCTCAACTCCTTCCAGATTGAAAAGGTGAAGTTTCAAATTCTTTTTAGAAAATCCATAGAAACCTAAAGTCAACAATTTTGAGATGGGTTTGATTATTCAGTGGCTACCTGAAAAGGCAGCAGTTGCATACTAGCCTGAGCAGAAAAATAATCCACTTGAAAACACTTTTTCCTCAGACTGCTATCAGCAATCCTCTTCATCATTTTTAAAATTACTAACCCTTATGCTTATCACCAAATCTGAAACACCATTAAAGTGATTGCGATAAGAAAGCTCACCAGAATCAGTAACTACTTGATTGAAATATGTCAAAGATGGAGATAGAGAACAACAAACAATCCCTTGCTTTATCACAAAGGTACTGACGGAGCTCCAAGCCACAGTCCCACACATTCAAGCATCTTGTTTGTAGCATGGTATAGAATTGCATGTTAGATTATGTAGAGAGGTAGTTGTCCTGACTTTTTCTTTCTTTTTCTGAGAAATGTATATTTTGCCTGCAATTGTATCTAGAGTGTTAAGTGCATTCGACCTTTCTGTTTACTCGCAAACTCCCAAACATTGGAGCATTTCCCATGGCTGCATACCAAAGCAACTGTAAGAACTCTGGAATAATGACTTCTGATTTCTGAGATACACATGTTTTTATACTGGAACTTTCAAATTCCTTACAGGACATGGGATATGAAATGCCCCCAAGAGATAAAAAATGCTTCAGGAAACTAAACACATAGGTTAGGTTTTGGGGTTTTTTTTAAAATACAATCTGGGAGCAGGCTGTAAGTGACTGTAATAAACCATAAGCAAGACAGCTCTGAAAAACCATGTGACTTTTTCACGTGTGACTTTTTCACGACTGAAAAAGTTTTTAAGCTGGGGCTTCATAAAAGGGGACTGTCATAAAAGCCTAAGTAGTCATGAATAGGACAGAGACAGAAGATAACTGTTTGCTGTCTCTCCCAGTACGAGAAGCAGCGATCCACAAAAGGAGCAGCAAGCTGCAGCTGAAGCCAGCAGGAGTCAGAATACAGACAAGTGGTTTTTCCTGCAGAAGTGACGTGGCCCTTGGCACTCGCTGTTAGAACCTGCAGATACAAGCAGCTCCTGGGAGCTCAATGGAGGGATGATCAAATAGAAAACTGAGAACCGATATCTCTCATGGTTTACAAAATGGAAAAAACAAACCAAGCTCAGGAGACTTCCTTGAGCTAGCAGTGGTTGAGGCAGCCTTAACACTTATCCTGTTCCTTTTCTTTGGGAGTCAACTCCTGTCTACTGCTGCCCAGAGCACAAACGGCAGCCTTGAACACTGTGGCTGCTTTTTGTTCCATGTGAAATGAGGTGCAACCAGCCTGGAGCTCTTCCGTGCAAGCGCTTAGAGAGCTGACAGTATCTTGCTGAAACAACACTGAGTTCATCTCCCTGTTTTGTGTTCGTGTTTTTCTTAAAAGAGATTTACCACCCCTTCAGTGATAACAAAAACGTTAGCTGAGGCTGCAACTGTATTTGCAGGGAAAAAGAAAGTGTCCTTAAAGACCTGGCAAATCTAATGTGTACAAAGTATGAGGGTTTAAGAAACCAGTTTGCTCATCTTCTTATTTTGACAAGATGGAACCACTCCTGTCAAAGAATTAACAACTCAAATTACTTTGCCTAAATGCCAAAGCCTCAGTAGCATTATTTTCTCTGTAACATAGCCCTGTCTGTAGGATTTATGAAAAAAAGCAATCTTGGAAGTCAGATTTGTTGTGTAAAAGCATTGTGTGTTACCTGAAATATTGCATTGTTCAAAGTTCTGCTGCTTGTTTTACAGTCCTTCCTAGAAACACAGACATGCTTCATTACTACAAAATAGTCAATTCAATTACCTTCTCTTGGCTGTGCCAAAGTTCCCTAAGTTTTGTAGGATAGATTACTGATGTCAGGTCAAATACACTTGGGATCTGCAAATGCTGGGGAAGAAAACTTACCACCCAGACAGGGCCAGCATTGTGAGAGCAACAACCAAGGAAGATCTTTTCCACAAAACTTTTAATGATTTGTAAAGATTGTGTGTTTATTTCTACAGGTTTTGACATAAAAACAAATTAAGAATAAAAAGTTATGTGTAGTAGCCATCCATATAGGTGAGCTTATCCTGTAATGAAAGACGTGAGAATTTTTTGACAGGTCTCAGGAACTCTTGTCTTTTCCTCCTCAGGGAGACATGACGTTTCTGAGACCAACCAAGCCAGGAACAACCCAGAAAACTGAGTCCTGACTGCCATCTGTCACAGTAAAAGGGAGCTATCTACATTAGTCTTCTGGAAAGGTGGTATGCACAGAATGCGCCACAGCAGCAGAACCTGTATTTCACCAGCATATTCATCACTCCGCTTGCCTTTTTTCCTAGATCCTCCAATTCTGTTGCTCTGAAACATGGGTTTATGTCTTTTATCCTGCAAGAACCTACGACCCCAAGTATCTTCCTGCCTTCTATATTTGCACGAAACAAATGCAGGGATGGGGAATAAAATTATCATCTTCAGAGTAATTCTAATTGGTACAAAGTGGTTATTACTTCCTGGAATTCCAGGACATTTTATGAATTTATGTGGCATATGTCAACCCACAGAATGGAAGAAAAAGACTAAGTGAAAAAGGCCAGAGAAGTCAGGTTCTGGGGAGAAGCAGCATCACTTTAAACAAGAACAAATTCTTCAGTTTGGACCATGAACACACTGCTGCAAGCAACCACTAAAATGATCTATTTTTAGCCTTTGTGCTTCTTAGTAAATCAAGTTTGCCCATACCCTAAAAAGTATAAAATCCACAGAAAAGCCCAAAATGACAGTGCACCATGGGGAAGAAACATGGACTTAAGTTCTGCTTTAGACTCATGCTATAGCACTATATATACTCCAAGGGGATCCCAAGAAGCAATTACACCTGCCGGAGCACAGGAAGGATCCCCTCTGTTGAATTAAATACTTAAAGAGCAGGTGTTGAGAGAATGGACAGAGTCTCCTTCTGTAGCAGGACAGGGGGTGATGGCACAAGCTGGAACACAGGAAGTTCTTGAACACGAGGAAAAAATTATTTCCTCTTCAGGTGAGGGAGCCCTGGCACAGGTTGTCCAGGGAGGGTGTGGAACCTCCTTCTTTGCAGGTTTTCCAAACCCGCCTGGATGCATCCCTGTGTGACCTGATGGAGATGAACCTGCTTTAGTAGGAGGTTGGCCTGGATCTCCAGAAGTCCCTTCCAACCCCTACAATTCTTTGTTATCTCCATGATTCACCA
This sequence comes from Colius striatus, assembly GCF_028858725.1. Taxonomy (NCBI): domain Eukaryota; kingdom Metazoa; phylum Chordata; class Aves; order Coliiformes; family Coliidae; genus Colius; species Colius striatus. Next base: position 134,379,916 of record NC_084759.1, read on the forward strand.
CTGTAAGGCATGATGGTATTTTTCTGAAGTACTGTTTTAACCCTGTGTGTCACGTGGCATTCCAGGCCTTCCTGCAGCCTATTTCCGATCTGACTCAGGCTGATGACAGCAAACTTATTACACTCTACCCAGCCAGATCACTTTCTTATTCCAACAGTATCCAGATGCTGTTTGTCTCTACCACATTCTTCTCCTAATTCTGAAAAGAGTTCTCTCATGTTTTCCTGTCAACACAGGAACTAGTTTCCCAAATAAGCCACTGCTTATGTTAGAACTCCTCTCCCGTCAAGATTTTTGTATCTTAAACTATCTATGTGCCTGCAGTAACAAATTAGTTGACCCATCTCCAAGTACAACCTCGATAACTAATTGGACTTCTAAGAGCTTGTTCACACTTGCTTATCACTTACCATACCCACCAGCGGCAAGACCCTAAGCATCTAATCAATACATCTACTGTTTGCTCCTGATCAAATGACTATTTCAGGTACAGCCTACAGGCACTCTCTTTTCCAGAGATGGCTGAATTAAGCTGTGCTGTCAAGTGTTTTTAGTACCTAGAAAATGCATGTTAATTTGGTTTACTAAGTCACCTTGGTTAGAGAATATAATCTTGAACTACTAAAAACCTACATGAGCTTAACCTCTCCATTTATACTTCTAGGAAATGAGCCTGGGGTCTGAAAGCATGAGTGCTTCATATTTAAACTCGGTGTTAGGGAAAATTGTCAGCAGATTAACAGCAGTGCATCAGAATAACATTCTCTTGACCTGATTTAACCCCCTTCGCTGATCACTTTCATCATGCCAAGAAAAACACCACTGTCCCTATCTTACTAGATTTGTATTGTTATGCAAACAGAAACTTCTTCTTGTAAGACTGTTTTAAATCATAAAATAACTCACAAATAAAGAAAGCATCTTACGAACTGAGAGTCACCATATTTATCAATGACTGCAAAAGACTCAAGAGTTACATTTTTCTTTTTATTTTTTTAGGGAAATGCAAGAAGAATCCAAAAATAGTGATTTGACTCTAGATAGTTATATAAATCTTGAGAAAGAATTAATATGTTCCTTCAAGAACAAAATCTGTACCATTTTCAAACTAATTCAGTTAAAAAAGAAAGCATGTTGAGGAAAGTCTGTATAATTTTAAGCTATTTATTTATTCATCTGTGTTAGCTACAGTATTTCTTGTTTTATTTAGAATTGCTTTCTAGAATAAAATAGAAAAAAGGAAAGATATTTTCCAATGGCAAAGATTGAAACTCTCAGATTTCATTTATACAGAATTCCATCAATTCTTTGAAAGTACCTGTTTATTTTTTTCACTTTGCTGCATGATATAGTCCAAAATTCATTTTCTGTGACAAAACAGAAAAAATTATTCTAATAAAGCTAGAGAACAGACAGTTTTGGCCCCATATCTGTAAAAAACAAGTTTGAATGCAGGAAAGTCCATGCAAGTTAAATGCAAAGAATCTTAAAAAAAAAAAAAAAAAAAAAGAAAAAGAAAAAAAGAAAAAAAAATCAATCCAACAAGCTATTCTAGAAAACTTGGGCAAGAAGTCACCAAAAAAGTCATCGTTTGCTAAAGGATTCATATCTATAAGATATAAAGCTGCTGTGCCAAAGCGTGGGAAGTCAGTGCCTGCCGACCTCGGGTGCCGGTTCGCTGGGGAATGGCGGCCAGTCAGGCAGTGGTCGACGTCTGACACCTAGTGGCTTCCACATGCGGCTCGGACTGCCCAGCGTCCACCTTCAGCATGCTGCAACCACAGATGCAACCGTGCTTATGGCGATGCCCGGGTTAAAAATACACACACGGATCGACTACCTTCAAATGCCTTCCTCTCGTTACCCAAATTTAACAAACAACGGAAAAATTATGCTTTTATGATATATAATCTATGCGAGAATTTGTCTAAACCTTTAATACCATAGATAAAAAGATCGACTTTAAATATCAATGCTGTATTGTTCTAACACAACCTACTAAGTGCCATGTTCTCCAGTAACTTGCTGCAACTGCAATACAATTCCTGCAAAAGCTGGTCCTCAAAAGATGATCCTGTAGAGCATTTACTTAGACAGCACTATATTACACAAATATTTTAAAAAGTCACAGACTCAAGCAGAGAAAAATCACCCAAATCTCTCAAAAAGCATATAAACTATAAAATATACTATAGAATTTTAAGATTTTTTTTCACTAATAGACAGTGCCAGCCTCAATCCCAAACCAAAACAATCTATCTAAACTTCTCTAGTTATGAGACCAAAGTGCTTCATGACAGTTATAGCCTTACTTTTCTTAGGTTCTACGCACTGCCCCTCTAACAACACATTACAAAGAATATAAAATAGGAATTAAGATTTTGTTGCTGTTTTCTTATATCTTTATCACATTTGCATACTGAGGAAGTGACATTCTCTCTTCTGATTGTTACAGTGATCTAATTCAAACCTTCCCTCCCAGAACTGTATGCTTTATGTTCACTTCTGCCTACAAAAATTGCACTTCTGAAAAGGGCAAGGAATCACAAACCACATCATTCGAGAATTATAATACCTTATTTCACAACTGTAGTGTGTGTGAATTGTCATTTCAGTAAAATTTAACAGTTATAAATATTCCTAAATTGTGTAAGTACAGTAGGTTCTACAGAGAGTAAGATGGATAATCAATATTCTACCATTTGAAACAAAAATTAAAAGTTGAAGTATTAAAACTAAGAAAAAAATATTCCCGTACATTGTACAGTACCTTTTGGTTAAAGCTTCTTAGCAAAAATATAGTAATGTGTTTTGAGCATTCGAGTTACAGATGGTTCGATATTAAAATTTCCCCATCATGAAAAAAGATATTGCATTTTTCCATAGGTGCAGCAGAAACTGTCTTCTCTCTGAACAAGGCTTCAGTCTTTAAAAATATATAGACAGCAAGTACAAACTGAAAAGAAACATTAAAAAATTATAATACAGTACTGAGGATGTATGGTTGTTGTGCATTATGGATTTTACATTCCTTCTCCGTTTGAAAAAAAAGAACTAGAGAGCCCACTGTATATCATTGAGTTCAGTTGGATCTCCAAGTCCTGCATCAGCCTCCAAGTAATTCATCAGAGCCGTCATAGCACTGTCATCATTTTCACATATTGCATCAAAGTCCAGCTGGGAATTGCCACCTAGAAAATTATTAAAACATTAATGTAAGCAGTACAAAGCATGAAGACTATGGGAACTTCCAAAACTTATTTGTGTTTAACTAGCACCTTCCTTTGAAGTCCTTTGTTAAAAAAACAAATCATCAAGTAGTAGAAGTAATGTCTGTCTGCAGACAGTTGTAAGGACATATGTCACTTGATTTAAAAAAAAGACTGAAATATTGCCAGTCCATTGGACTACCTCTGACTGAAAGCTAATAAAACTTGTATCCATGCAGTCAAGTTCATGTCACTGAAGCAGAAAACTGTTTTAGGTCACTTTGGTGGGAAAGACAATCATGTACCTGAATTCTCACCTGATGTACTGTCAGAAGAACTCCTAAAACCTTACAAGTCACTACATGTTAGCTCTTGAAATCAATGCTATACCTTTGCATTTAACAATAGTAAGGTAAGTCTCCTTCTCTGGAGGTCTTCAAAACCTGTTTGGACATGTTCCTGTGTGACCTGATCTAGATAGAACTGCTTTGGCAGAGGGATTGGACTGGATGATCTCTAAAGGTCCCTTCCAACCCCTACCATTCTTTGATTGTATGAGAATGCTTTAGCTCAAGTACCAAAGAAAAATACTCCCTTGCCTATCTTGGATAAATGATGTTGGGTTTGGTTTCTAAATTTGGTTTTTGGTTAGCTAAATTGGAAGAAAGTTCTAGATTATAAATATAAATAAAGCTCTAGTAACTGAAATAAACGAGAGGCCAAGAAGTTTCCAAGAGCTGGCATACAGGATAAGCGTCAACATTGCTTTTACAGCACTTTGCCTTTTCTGTTAAGAATAAAATGGCATTCTCCTCTTACAGGGCCAGGGAATTGTATATCCAGTCAAATTGCTGCCTTAGTACATGCCTGAACAAGAGGAAAGTAAACAGCTCCAAAATTTCTGAGACATATTGACTAGCCCTTTATGCTTACTATTCATGGCTTGCACTTGAGAGAGATAAAGTGCTAAAAGGACAATAGTTCACAAATTACAACCAGTCTCATTGCATTGCACTAAAATATTTTTCCTTACCCATTTCTCTTCTCTGGAGAGAGAATAAGTACCTAAATTAAAACTGTGGCAATGGTAATTTTCCAGAATGTTAAAGGTAAATATCTGTTATAGGATGTTATTTTTGTCATGAGATTCAATCATTGATCAAATTTTGTTGTTTGCCTTCCAGCCATAACATGCATGTTTTAAGAGTGCTCTCATCTTCAGACAGACACATGCTACAATTTATACATGGTTGGAAAGTGATGCGCTCAAAAATTACACCATTGATCAGAAATGTTTTCCCCTGAAACCCCCAAAAAATCCACAAGAGAAACAAATCTTACTGAGGAGAGGTTCATTACTAGGAAATGAAATAGCACCCTGGTTTTGTTCTGAAGTCTCTAGAACTTCTGTTTCCGAAGGACATAACTGAATCAGCTCTTTATTTGGTATCTGAAAGAATAGAAGTAGTAAAATTACATCCTAAACTCAGTCACAACTATTACATTACAGAAACATTGTAAATTGCTGTTAAAGCACTAAGAACTAAACAAAGTAAACGAAAAATATGTATTGACTTACTGCATTTAAAAGTAATTTGTTTTAAAAGTTCACATAGCATGGTACATTCCTTAAATAACAGCTGTTACTTACATATCTGTTAAAGGTACTTCACAGTGATGGCAGCTGCTTTATTGAGGATCTAATTCAATATTCAGCAAATAAATCCAGCACAACAAACTGTACTGGTATATACTTTCCATATCTAGTACCATAATCTACAAATTCCCAGTGACATGTTTGTCAATGTCGACATATTCTAGCTAAAAGATAAAAAAAGATCCTCATACCTTCCATGTTCTATATGCATTAAACTATATTAATTATAAACTTTTCTATAATTTTGCATTGTTATCATCACGATAAAAATCTAAGTAGTTTCAAATTATATTTTGCACTTCAGAAAAATGAGGCTAACGACAACAGAAATGGGTGTTATCCTAACCCAAACATAACCAACCCATAACAATTTCATATTCATGTGTTTCATATAACACATACACAGAATTTAGTAGGACAGTTTACTTGGAATGCCTGACTTCTGTATATTCTACTTGGAAATCGTAACATTGAAATGCTTTACAAACGCATTTTAGGAACAAATGGGACACCAAAGCATAGAATTGAGAAAAATCTCCAATGAATACAAATAAGTTAGCCTTATGATGAGATGCTGCATATCAGCAAGTCAACCAACTCTTAGGGAGAAAGACCTGGAGCAAGGCAGAACTGATCACAGGTCTTTTCCAACAAACAGGAGGAAGCCAGAACAATCTCTAGCCTAGAGCAGCAAAGGGAAGACAAACTACCTTTTAAATGGAAAGAAATTTATGTTCAAACAACTGCCAATGGAGAAGTAAATGTTTGTTCATACAAGGCACAGTAAGTCACATACAATGTACTTAGGAAAAAATGTTATTCCATAGCTATGATCAATAACTACAATAGTCACAGTTTGTGGTGTTACTGTCTCTACTGGGTTACCATATCAGTATATCCTATCGGTTTTTACAGGGGACTACTGAAACACCCTCAAAGTAAACACTTTAAACACTTCGAAACAAAGAACATATAGCATACATTTTTAAAAAGGTCTTCAAGAACATTAAGATTAAAAGTACAAGTGAGAGAAAACCCTGGTATTTTATTTAGATTGTCAAACCTAACAGGTGGAAACACTTTTATTCTCTGATGGTTATTTATCAAACATTTTAATGTAACTCCAAATCCAGAAGAGTCTTCATCATGTGACTCACAGTCATATTTAGCATATTTGTAGAGCTTCAGCAGTGATCCTAATAACTGAGTGGAGACTGCAGCTCTCTCAGCTTAGGGAGTAGCCCCTTAAGACTTGAACTGATGCCCCTGGAAATGAGGTTGGAATTACTGCCACATCTTTCAAAATACTTTCATAGCTGGCAGGCAGTTGGTGATACCTTACACATTCTCTGAAAAAACTGCCAGTTGGGGTGAGTTGATTAAAACATAGGCTTTGAGGTACCTGATATTAATCTTTTAGATTTTTATAGGCAGTGTCATACTCACATTGCTGCAGTTTACAGTTAAAGCTGGAGAAGGAGACTTTCTCAAGAGATGTGATGGACTTAACTCCCCAGATGGTGAAGAATGCAACCTAAAATTGGATATGTTTAGTTCATTTACCAAGTCACATTGATGATGAGGTTAAAAATAGCCTACATATTGCAGAACCCACCAGACCTCCCCAGTGATGAAACACGAGACAGCTAATCTCAGATAATGTTCACTTAAATTCTCCTGAAGGCTCTAAATTCTCCTGCTCCAAGTTTTGATGAGGTGAAAAGCAGAAGAGATCAATGAAGGTCATGCATCACAATTACTTGAACACATTTTTATCTTTCTGTTGAATCACCCACACTGACAGATCAAAGAGTTTCAGAATCATGCACACTGGGACAAATAGGTACAATTCAAATACTTACAGAATAGAGACAACATAAGGAAGTTCTGCTAAACAGTGGAGGGAAAACAACACATCCTTCTAATGCTTCCTCTACTATTATTTTGTTACACCCATCTTTCTATATTTTTATAAAATTCCAACAAATATAAAGGTCATTTGTTTGCCACCCTTTAAGATGCTGCTCATCCTCCTCACTAAACATGCCAGATATGAAACTAACAGTGAAAATGTCATACTAGGACCCTTTGAACTGCTTGCTCCTATCTCTCCCTGCTCTTCCTGACAACCAAAGGATAAGGTATAGAAGAACGGGGGCACTCTGAATGCCTTCATTTCTGTGTCACTTTTTCAGATTTGAAATGTGATAAGGGATTGGAAGGAAGATGGAAAATGAGTGAATAAACAGCTTATCTTGTAAGTAGAGTAATTTGTGTGGAATATTTGTTAGTTCCCTGCATTCCAATGTCCAATGCACCATTTGATAAGCAGTACAGCCATCTCTAAAAGCTGGGACAGAAACTCCAGATTTAACAGATTTATAGGACTGCTGTAACTGAAATGCTCATTCATTAGAAGCTCCTTCAATTCAGATATGCTTGTAAAGAGAGCTGAAGGCATAGTCCTGAATTTTTTTAAAAAAACTTGGTGATGCCAGATAAACAGCTTGAGAACCACCTGTATCTTACTGATGGCAAAAAAATGCAGAGAGCAGACACAGGTAGTAAAGATACTCATCATATTTGATGATGTTTGTAGTCACAAAGGTATTTGATGAAAACTAGCTGGTGTGAGCTTCTGTGCATCAGTCATTTGTCTACTTTGTGTGAATCTTGTGTGTGCAAGATAATAAACTGCTTTCATACAAAAAAAAAGGAAGAAATAGCAATAGAAATAAAAGTTCTACTCTTCAGCTGGAAAGAAATATAGCACTGTTCTCAGGAACGATTGTGGAAAAGTGAACCACAGCTGTGTACAAGCAACCACATTCAGACATCTCCAAAAATATCCAGATCTTACTGATGAGGCCTTCAATGGCCAGTTGCATTTCTGAACGCCTTTAGTTTATTAATTTTCCCCCAAGATACAGGACTGTAGGATGAATATGATGCCAGACATCTCAGTTACACAGTGCAACTGCTCCCTTCTATAGCTGGCTTCTTTTCCTAATTCCCCTCACTTTGGTCACCGTTTCTCTTATTCTGCATGACTTTCCTGTTCACCTGTATTGCAATTTTTGGGCTAGTAGTTTCAGCACAAGTTTATTTCTCTACTTCCACTGTCCAGGATCACTGAAAGAAACACAACTGTACAAGTCTAAAAGGGCTCAGATCACTTATGAAGCAGGCAAGCAAAATATTTTTCATTTCAAAACCTTGTGACATTCAGTCTATTGGTTGAGAAACAAGATGATTGTTCCCAAAGAACGCACTACCAAATTGTTTCATTTAGTAACCAGTGTTCAATACTGGGTTTGTTCAGCTCAGAGGAGAATGAGAGGTGACCTCATTGCTGTCTACAACTTCCTCACAAAAGAGAGCAGAGAGGGCAATGCTGAAGTGTTCTCTGGTGTCCAGTGAAAGAACCTAGGGAATAGCTTAAAGATGTAATCATGGGAAGATATTAGGAAAAAGATCTTCACTGAGAGCATAGTCAACTGGAAGGAGTTGTCCAGGGAAATGGTCATGACGCTAAGCCTGCCAGTGTTCAGAAAGTGTTTGGACAATACTCTTAGATACATGGTTTATGTTGCCCCACCTAGAGTCAGGAGTTGGACTTGATGATCCTCACAGGTCCCTTCCAACTCAGGATATACAAAACTATTCCTTATACTTTTACCATTGTTGCCAAAACTGGTGTACTTCTCCCTGGGTGATTAATATTACTACTCTTTAAGGTTCAGTTGCAAAAGTGCCAGTGGAAAGAACTACATGGGAACTTGGAACACAGTGCTCTGCAGACATAAAAAGTTTCGTGGCATTCCTTTACATGGAACTGGAAGTATAGGATTTAAAGCCCGAGGGGCAGCCTCATTATCTAAAGCTAACATTTAGATAACTCGTCCTGTGCTGATAAGACCGTTATCCTAAATTTTGAGATGAGAGTACTATTATCCTAAATTTGACCTTAACAAAATTCGTTGGACCTTCTGATGAAGTTTTAACTCTTGAAAGAGTTGTGACTGAAAACAGATCTTTTTCTGTATGTGTGCATCCCAAACACCTGAGATTAGGAGGCTCAGAGACTTTTTTAAAAACATTTGTATGCAACAAATGCTGATACAGTGGACACCTGACACAGAATGTAACAACCTCTCCCTCTATAAGCATGTCAGAGTGCATAACATAAAAAAAATACATGGGATATCTCCACATTAAGATGATATTTCTTCCTTTTGAATGCCTTGGCCCTACTGTGTACCTGCTAAAACTAGTTAGTTTTAAAAGGATCAACCTTTAATTACAAATTTGAACCTTCTATGGACTTCCATTTGTAATGACTCAGTGAGGTTTCTTTTAATCGATGACAGAGTACTGGCAGAGAACTGTGCTATCTCTTTAGTCTACATTTAGGATAATCAGGAAAGGGACATACAGGCTATGAAAATGCTCCTCGGAGGACTGTTTTCCCAGCAGAGTGATGCTATCAGAAAACTATAAACACTACTCCCAGATAACTGATTTTCCATTCAGGAATGTTTTATGTACCCATTTCAACATCATCTGAAGAAGCTGCATCACAGTAACATTTTTTAAGTTAATTAATACTTTCATTAATAAAGGAAATTGCATGCCCAGAACAAAAGTATTTATCAACACCAGTGATGTGTTCTGCCATGCACAGCCCTAACATTAGCTTATATTTGGTATTTATAATGCCACTGTTCAATCTAAAAATGTTTTATACATACAATAAAAAGGAAACTTTAACAACCCCCACTTAATCAGGTATGTCTCTCCTCTATCTTTACTTAAAGCCTAGTCTTTACTTAAAAGCCTAATGTATTATGTTATGTGTTTATTACCTTTGCAATTCTAGTATTTCATTTGCAATTTCGGTTCCTATACTTCCAGCACCAAGAACTGTTCCAGAGGACATTCCAGGTACACTTACTAAAGACTGTTTTAAAGCATCTATAGTTAAAAAAAAAAAACAAACAAACAAAATACAACCTCAATTTTGTAGCGGTTTCATTACACAGCTTGGAACAATCACCTCAAGGATTCATTTTAAAGCACTTTGTATTCTTCATCTCTTCAGAAATTCCTTTAAACGCTAACTCATGGGGGAGAGTGTTCTAAGTCTCAATTGAAATATAAAGATAAGTGAATAATATATTTGTGAAAATTGCTGATTTCCAGTAGTGAATTTAGCTTTAATCATTACCACTTCCAGTCGCTCACAGACAATGCAAAACACCTTGGATTTTTCACAAGCTGAAATCGGTTATTAAAAAGATTTTTCAAAAGCAAAACTAAGAAACCTCAAAGAAGGATGATATAACAGCATGTAGAAATCAGAATATATGCACATCAGAATAATATTAACAAAATATATATCAGTATCACCCTATATTCTATAGGTAAACTCAGTACAATTGCATTTCTTCAGAAAACCAGGCAGAATATGCAAAGAGTCTGTAACAGAAGCATAATATCCTATCAACCAAAATCCTAATTAAAGTAGAAGCTGCTAGAAGGAAAAGATAAGCATTTCTGATCAGTTACATGAATTAGGCCACTGTGAGTTAACTAAAAATTGGCTTTAAAAGAATTAATCCTTCCTTGCACAATAACCTAGATGAAAAAATTCCTAGCTTGAGTAAATCAAAATTGTAATGACTGATCAGGAGATGCATCTATGATAACTGTAAGAAGCCACACTTGCCTTCTGCAGGCTGGGAACCATACAGGACTTGTTCTTCAGCTGACTCGTTATGACCTCTGAGATGTAATTTTTTTTTTTTTTAAAAAAACAACAAACAAACAAAAAAAGAAAATAAAAGAAAAAATGAGCATGCTTTTCAAAGGCAGATCCCTCAATATTTATGCTTAACTTCAGCAACGTTTACACAGTAAAATTTAACATCTTCAAGCTAGTGAAAAAAGAGAAACATTCCTCACATGTTTCAGTGTTCAATCCTTAGCAGGACTTCTCAAGCACTTGGTGAAATACTAATTTCCACTTATTCTCCAAATGAAGAAGAAAGGCTAATATAGTTGACTATGTTCCATGACAAATGAACAAGGCTGTCTTTTTTACTGAGAGGATGGAGACCAGATAATCAGAAACAACTGCTACAATGATAAGTCAGTAGCTACTTTCTACCACCAGCTGCTGCCTACCTTCCTTCATCTAGAAAGCTGCAGATGCCCAGCTCTCTAGGGCAGGCAAAAATGGCTTTTGGCTGTTGGGCAGCATAGACTGTCTTAACTGCTCTTCTCTGTCTTTTTGAGGAAAAAAGACATGGGCAAAACAAGTGGGTGATGTTGATTTCAGACATGAACCAGCTATAAAATGGATAAAAGGTCCCCTTGACAACTTTATTTAATGGAAATAAAATTCCGTCCCTCTCTCAAAAAACTAGTCACTGGCAAAGCTCGCCAGTGTTATCAGGGCAATTCAAATGACAGCTCCATTGCAAGGCACAGAGAATAAAAAAAGAATAATTTAAAATTATTTTAAAAAATAATTAAACAAACCTATTTACTGTCTAATAGGCTCCTACCTTACAATCAGTTTGGAAACTATCTTTTTGTCCTGCCTTGCATTTCTACAATCTATCAATCTATGCTTCTCCACATTCTGACACATGGCAGGTAGTGCAGCACTTAAAATTAGGTCAACTGACATATGCAGTCTTGTAAAACTAAGAAAGAAAAGCAGAACTAACTTTCCATTTCCACTTACTCATATGTGCTTTTCTTAAAAAATAAGTTTCTTCCTTTAATAAGAAACTCTCATCTCATTTTTTTCTAATGGGAAATAGCACAGTTATCAGAGTCAAAATCATGACTTAAGCCTGAAAAACGTAATTGGTATATGCAAAAAAATGTTCTTCCAGGTTATTCAACACTTTTTCTGTACTGTTGGTATTTTCTAGTCTTGTTCTACTTCTTAAACAGTTTCCTTTATGTTAAATCTAACTGTAGTTAAGGCAAAAAATAACATGGGGATACATATGAATTACTTACATTACCACAGTGTTGTTTGATACAATGTACTCCAGTTCTTTGGTCCATGGATTCATGAAACTAAACCACTGACTCTTTAAAGTAACAAAAGTTCCATCTTTTGCTCTAAATTTGTAGGAATTTGTAAATACTTTTTCTTTATTCTTCAACACTAGATAAGAAAGGAAAGTTGCAATAATCATATTTAAATTTAGATAAAAAATAAACAAATCTATTTTACAGCATCACAAAATTAATGTTTCTGATGGGACAGAAATATAAATTAAATGACAGAAAAACTGAGAAGACAGGATCCCTACTAAAGCTGAATGATACTTTCAGCAATGTTATTAATCTTAAATTAAAGCCCAAGCAATAAGTTTCTGCAAACCACCAGTAGAGAGACTCCTAACTGGGTGAACTTTCATAATCAGTGTCTGTAATTATACAATTAGGCACATTGGCTCTTCAGAATTCCTTCCTCACTCTTAGAAAGAATTGAGGCAGATGGCTGAAAGCATTAACATGATTCCCTTGCAGTTAAAGCACTGCTCCAAGATCCAAGACAACGAAAGCTTCTCCCTGCTTTTATTACAAGCTTTATATAGGCATGTCTTAATGTGGATGTAGAAAAGGACAATGCTAAGATTATTTAGTTAATTAATTCTTGGCTTCTGATATTTTGGTCTGTAGTGTTTTCACACAGCAGTTACATCTAGTTGTAAGGAGTCTGGGAGGACCAATTATCTTGTACCTTCTTTATGTTTTTCAGCTAGATGATTGTGATCATCTTGATGGCAGTACTCGTAACAAGAAGTTCCTAGAAGCTCTTGTGGCAGATACCCTAAAATTGCTGTTGCACTGTTAGAAATAAAAACATGAACTACAGTGGATTCAAACAATTACAAAGCTTCTTTTCTTCAGTATCAGAAAAAGCAGAAAATTAAAGAAGGACACAGTTGTGTCCACATTTGGGAAAAAGAGATAGCATTAGTATCACTCAAAATCCACGAAATATTATTCACTGTAAATTATCCATTTGAAATAAACAGTGTTGAAACATGCAAACCACATGTGCACATAAAATTTTTATGATCATTAGGTCATCCCATTAGCCAGTCAGGGTAATTGTCTCATATATCGTGTCATTAAAAAAAAAAATCAGTAGTTGAATTTTGCCCTGCCACTTTAAGGAACAGCTTCAAATTGACATTTTTACATGAAAGACAGATAACTGAAAGCAATTAAAAAAGCTTTCAGTGACAATAATTAAATTTAAAATGCAAAGTAGCAAATGTGTCTCTACAACAAATGAAAGCCTGTTTTAGAAAGTTCAGAAAATAGGAACTTAGCTTTCATTTCTCATTAAATAATTCGGTACCTCATTTAGATAGAATGTATTTGTTCCCAACTGTAAAACTTCAAGAAGTAATATTCTTTGGTTAAGTGTTTATTGCTTAAGCCATATGCACTGCTATGAAGCATTAACTTGAGATTTTTCTTTATAAGTAAGTACATGAGTGCATTTTATGACATATTTTAATCCTGCTAGCTCACCTTTTCCTATAGGACAATGCACTTACTTGTATACATTATAGATTTTACATTTGACAAAAGAATCAAAGCCCAAATATTCAGATTCAGAATGAACTAAGTCCTGTGTACAGACAGCAAATAGAAATTCTATACTGCCTGAGAAATTACAGTTCTGACGTATTCAAAAATTTAACTAGTGGTGTCATTTTCATTTTCCCTTCATTAAAGCAGAAAACGCTTACCGCTGATCTACATAAACAAATTTTCCATCCATGGCAAACCGTGTAACAAATTCTGTTGCTTTGACTTTTATCTCTCCACTCTTTTGTGGAACAATATAAGGATGTAACCTTCCGATTGCAACAAGACAGTTAAAGTTACTACTGTCCTTTTCTACATCATTTTCCTCTTCTACTCCCACCTCATTAGGAGGCCAGTTCTTCAGATACCCAGTACAGTGTATGGTACAGTATTTTCTGTGATCTAATAAAAGGAAATAAGATGCAATTATGGTTCAAAAAGTAAGCTCAATTACTGTTTTTCATTCTGTTTACCATGAGACCAGCAACTACATGTTATGCTTACCTATAACAACCGTATAAGGCTATAGATAATTTTACACAGTATTTATTTAAATAACATTGTACTACTTAATTTTGGCTTTCCTGGAGAGAGTGCTTCTAACCCTATGTAAGATTTAGGAAGAGAAGTTACAGGTGTTGGTAGTTCAAATATAGGCTCACAGAAAAAAAAATCCAAACCAACAGTCTGGTAACCTACAGATCTCTTTCTTTTTATATGGTTTTAGGTGTATTGTAAATTAAAATAAACTGGAGAGGAACTCTGTAGCTTCTGGGTCAATTTACCTTTTGTGAACATGAAGATCTTAACATATGCTTACTGCAATTCCTAAAATACTCATTCGAGAGAACAATCCAAAACAACACAGCTTATTTTCTATTTATCTTAGGCTTCTGAATGCCTGTTTTCTGCGAACATAAATCCTTTAAATGTTGTAAATTACAGCATGTACAGTCATTCACTCCTATGGCTGGTGGAGTCTGCTGATTATATAACATGCAAACACCCTCATATGCATTAAGGCAGAGATGACATTATATCCTACGTTAATTACCTTTCACAAAATAAATTATGCTTTATATAGATTGATTTCCTGTGAACCATGAGAAACATGTATCATATATTAACCTTGTAAAATTAAAATCTGAGTTATCTTACTGTAACTTTATCACAGTCTCTAAAGCTGTCAAGGTGCCTTCCCTCAATATTGCTTACTACACAAGTTAAATTCTTATCTCACCAAGTTAGTTGGCACATCAAGACTGAATTCTGTTTACCTACAATTACAGATCTATTTTATAATTTGCTATTGTAGGGTGTATCTCAACTATAACAGATTACATTTAAAAAATTCTCCTACTTTTGTTTTTCAGAGTCAAACAATTTGCAAAAATCAGTATTAAGTTATTAAATAAAAGCTGGAAATTACAATTTAAAAGGATCCACTCACTGGAAGCTTTAAAAGAATATACTGCAGTACAGACATACAAAAATATGAACTAAATTATTGAAAAATGAATGGAATTATAAACTAACTTTATTATTAGAAGAAAAATAAATTCAGACTTTTAAATACACACAACACAAAAAGGTGAACCAGAAAAAAAAAGTAGGTTTACTTGCTTTTTTTCCTTCAAAACAGTAGATTTTGCAGGCCTTATTCACACCGTTACCTTCAAGACATATGTCATTTAGTTTCATTCTTCTGATCTGAGCCAGTGCTTTCAAAAATTTCCCTCAGACTTCTACAATTTTACTACAACAGAACATGTGTTCCTAAATGGCCACTGGTACTCAGGTTCCTCCCTCCCTCTTTTCCAGGAGTGAATAGGGAGGAGAAAGAGTACAATTACAGTTTTCAAAATCTCCAAGTACATATTTACACTTCTCTACAGCTAGTTTGCGAAGTCAGTAATAACTACAAGGGTCACACTACTGACTCAGAACTTAAATATACCAAATATCAAGACAGAAAGCCCCCATTTCATCTACACTATTTGAATACCTTTCTTCTTCAGATTAGGCAAACTCTCCTTTTCTTCTTTGACTGTGGTTCTACTACATTTTATCCGACAGAAGAAGGAACGCCGAGCACCAGAATTGAGTCGAGCTGGTCCAGTCTGAAAATCTGTGTGTACTTGCAAGCCAGCTTACAAAAATTTAGTGACGTAGTTAAAACAAAATACAACAACAAAACTTCAGAATACAAGGCATTTTCTTCAATCTAGCTTCCAGTATGTTTAGTTGCCTAAATTTTGTCCTTAAAATTAAAAATTAAAAAGAAATAGGGCAAAGAAAATGTGACTGTCACACAGATTCCAAAATTAAAAAGAACTACCAATCTTCTTTAAACTCTTCTTGATATTTTGAATGGTATTTTTCTAAATATGCCTTATAAACTTTCAACTTCTACTTGGTATAAGGAAGAACTGTAAATATTATAATAAAAGCCAATTATAAAATAGCCATTAGCTGCACAGTACATAAGGCTTTCCATATTAGAAATAACTGTAAACAAAGTAAGATTTGGTTAAATTATGATTGACACTTAGCATTTTCAGAGAAGACAGTGATTCTTGATATTGAAGTATTTTATCCCATGTTCGACTACATCAGGTCTTTTGTATTGACAAGACCTATCAAATACAAGAAAAAAAAGTAGTATGCCTGATAGGAAGAACGTCAGATCACATCTTGGTAAATGTTTAACAAAGCAAATCTCAGTACGTCTTACTATCTAAAATAAATTCTTTTCCGCACTAGTTTATAAACTGTAAGTACATTCTAAGCAGCAATTAAGTATTCAAATACATCTCATTCACATAAATTATATCTCAAATTTGTACATCCATGTACATATGAACACGACTGCATAATAACTATATTTATTAATACCTCTTTTAAAAAATCTGAGGATATTCAAGCACAACTTACTTTTCCCATCTACGAGCTTCTCCCTAGGAGAGACATCCGAAGAAGAAAGTTGTTCCTTAACTTTTGCAACATCTTTTGGATGCAAGTAATCAAACAAACTTTGTCCAATTAAACTGGCCTATTTAAAAAAAAAAACCAAAAAACAAAAAACAAAATAAACTCTCAAAACCCAAAGGAAGTGAGAACCACATCACTTTAGGTCATATACTACACATATTACTTTCTACAGCATGAAAGAAAAATACAAATACCGAAACTCCCAACATCGATACTTTAATATTTTGATCTACATTTAATTTGGCATTTTCAAATTTTTTTTAAATAAAAACAGGGTAGTAAACATGTAATTTGTTACTTGCCCTTTGAAAAATAGTAGATTTAATCGGATAAATTTCCCTTGGAATTAGTTGGATACATGTTTGTAGGATTAGGATAGTTCGATAAATTTCCCCTTTGAAAAATAGCAGACTTAGTTGGATATTAAAAAGCAGTTCTGTAAATCTGAATGTTTTATTTCTGTACATAACATCATTCCTTATCCTAGCCAAAGAAGGTTACGCACAAAATAACTCCACTCATAGATAACTGCAGAGCTGGTGGTGTGGGAGAGGTAAGGAATTGGGAAGTATTATTCACACTACCTAATGACTGAGTTCTAATTTGCTTGGACAAAATGGCACCACTGAGCCAGGAGCTGTCTGGAAGCACGGGTCAGTCCACCCCAGCACTCCTTAGTAGAGGATATTTACCGGAATCTCTCTTGCTGGGATCCATTCAGCCTGCTGATTCCACTGATCCAAAGTGGCCTGCTGCACTACTTTCTTTTGAAATTGGAAGGAATTCTCATAAAATTGGGCTAGTTTGGTTTTTTTTATTACATACCTTCACTACAGCAGATCAAATCTATGGGAAAAAAGGAGCTGTGTTGACAAGCAGTACTCTAGATTCAAATCACACAATTACTGCACACGTAAAGGGGATCGCTTTTCCTGTCAGCTAGAGTCAGAAGTGGGGTTAATGTTCTAAGAAGGCAGAATCCCTCTCTAACCCTAAGGCAAAGGGAAATGCTGAGTGCCACTGGGGTTAATAGCAGCTTTTTCAAAATATATAGGTGTAATAAACACATTAGACTGCAGGATAGGATTCATAAGTATGACGACTTCTAGATTAGCTAATAAATTCAGAGGTGAGCTCAGTCATGTTCTCTGAACCTCTTTGGCTGGAATAGCAAAGACTTATGGGTCTGGAAGTAGGTATGTCTGATGTAAGAGGTTCTAAAACGTAATTTTTAGCCCTTGAGTAAATTCAGTGTAGAGGTTTTTACAAAGATCTGCTTTACATTTGTTCCCATAAGATGGTTAACTGCATTTTAATTTAAAAAGACGGGGTTTTGGTTTTAAAATTGAAATAAGTAAATTAATTAGAAGTCTGTAAAACAGAGTCCAGATTGGTTACCCTTCCATATCTGAAGAAAATGAATATAGCAGAAATGGTTTCGAAGTTATGGAAGTAGACAGATGGAAGTACTAACTGTTTTACCCTCTGTCTTTGGAGAAGTCATAGATACATGAACAAGTTATCATGCCTTGATTATTTGTAGTAATTGTCCACAATTTTAAATGTCTCTTATTTTACAGGCTAAGCTAACTCACACTATATCAGTTTTCTTCCAGATAAGAGTACATACACAGACAGTTATTGTACATGAAGTGTTATGTAGTGCATCTGAGCATAAAAGCATTACCAAGGCAAGCTTTAATTAACTTCCCCTGCCAAACTACCACTTTTCCTTGGCCTAAATAAACCCAAACAGCTTCACATTTAAAAGAAAATCTCTTGGAGATAGAATATAGGACATCATCAAATTATGCCTTTCTCTCAGACTAGCAAGTCTCTTAAAGATGATCAACTGAAATCTGGTGCTATTACTCAGGTCAGGAACACTGACTGTACTTGCAAGTATTTCGTTCCAGGATATTCAACCTCACTTCTGAAGGAGAAATTATACACAAGGTTTGTTTTCTGTAATATACAATAAAATGGAAAAGTTAAAAAATTGTAAGAAACTGCAAGGTAAAAGCAAACCATAAAACTCAATTATAACCACCTGATCATAATTAAGTATTTTGCAAACTGATTCTGAGACAAACAGAATTTTTCCTCTGTTGCATCCAACCACAAATAGGAATCCATCTGCAGCCTGAAAATACAAAGATATTGCCATTAAAAACATATCATTAAAATATACAATGAATATTGATGACTATAAGGAAGTACACTTTTAAACACAGAATCATAGAATGGTAGGGTTAGAAGGGGCCTTTAAAGATCATCCAGTGCAACTCCCCAGCAGAAGCAGGTTCACCTAGATCAGGTCACACAGAAACATGTCCAAGTAGGTCTTGAAGACTTCCAAGGAAGGAGACTCCACAACCCCTCTGGGCCTGTGCTCCCTTACCTGAACAGTAAAATAGTTTTTTCTTACATTTAAATGGAACTTTTTGTGTTCCAGCTTAATTCCATTACCCCTTGTCCTGTTGCTTGATAACATAATTTTAAAAATTAAGTAACTTAGAAATTACACCAAAAAACAATTAAGATTGTGAGGACAGAATGAGACCTTCAACACCAGACAGCTAAAGTTTCTTTAGGCTTTGGGAAAAGAGGTAGCCAAGTGCAAAATAGCTTCACAGGCATCTTACAGATCTTGGCAAAGTATGTTATTGCAGCAAAGGAAAAAGAAAATAATTGCAAATGAAAAGGATAAAGGGATGTGGGTATACAATGAAGAGTGAAAAAATGAAAAAGGTTTCCTTCCGGGTACTATTTCTGCATCTTTTTCAAAGTACATCTTTAAAAAATCTAAATGGAGAGTAAGCAATTGCAGTATACTTATACGTAGTTAAAAGCAGTCTCTATTCTTGCATGCAGCCTTCAATATCAACATTTTTAAAACTATATATTAAATACATAGATTGTATACAGATTTATTATCCCTCCCAGGGCTGCTGTCTGCCAGGCTCACAAATCACCTTCTGTACTCCTTCATGAAAAAGCCTGTGTACAAAGTTTTATATCAGTACTTATCAAGTACATGAAAGCTTGAAGAAAAAGATGGTGAAAAAGCACTATCAAATTAAAAACTCAAATTAATGGCAAGCTATATTAAGGACACCATTTAACTGAGAATCATCTTCCACTTACCCTAAGGATTAACTGTCGGAGCTCGTCATCCTTTAAAAACGAAGGTTTATATCGGACTTCTGTATAGGAGCTACCGGAACCTGGAAAACAGATTTGTATTTAAATTTACTTTTAGCACAGTTATACTTGGTTTGTATTTTATAAATTTTCTTTGCAACCAAAACAGAAGAATAAAAAAAGATATTTTAAATTCTACAAATATTAAAAATGAAACCAGCTCATAAACATACACTGGTAATGAATACAGGCACAAAACCAGCTTTTTCCCTCCATTCACTTGCATAAAACAAGGAAACTTCTGTTCAGATATGTTTAATGTACTGCTAGAGAAATGGTATTTTAAGAACTGAATTTTCTAGAAACATGTTGTAGGCGTATTTCAGAATCCTTAAAATTTGCTGAATATGAGTAATTCCAATGTAATCTATTGCCTTTTTGCATGAATAGCACTTCTTTAGTACTATATATCCAACAATCAAAAAAACCCTCTATTGTAGTCAACTGAAGGTCTCACCAAATGTGTTGAGACTGACTCACAACATTTACTGTTCCAGCACCCATGGCAAGTACTCCAAGGTAATTTTAGCCATTACAAGCATTTACACAAATTTTTCTGGGCATGTTTGAGGTAAACAGCAGTTGAACTTTCCATCAAATTTCAGCATTCCCTCTAATTCCACATAGTATCTTGTTTTTCTTAAAGCATTTGTCTTGAAGATACATATAATAGCTGTGCTGGATAGAGCCCAGTTTTCATATCCTATTGTTAAAATACAAATGTCTGAGCTGAAGATTTCTTGCAGATGCCTGTTTAAACTGCAAATGTAATTATTGTCCTGCTATTTTGTCACATTATTTCTTTACATAAAATTATAGAGGTCTGTTGGGCCAAGAAGGCTGAGAAAACCCTTCCAACCAAAATTATTTATGATATATACTGGCAAGATAGTAGCATAATTCATTTCCTACACTCCTCTGACTTGAGGCTAATAGTATGCTTATTAGATATGTTTATTCATAACGATTTTAAGACATTTTGCTTGAAGTAGATCAAATTATTATTCTGAAACTGTGCTGCCAAAAAGCCTGAAATTTTGTGTGCTGCTGACAGACCACGTGATATGCATCCTGTATTTGGATATATTTTTTTGGGGGAGGAAAAAAATCCCCAACCTCAGCAATAGCAAAAGAAGAGGAAAGAAGATATTCTAGTTTGATGCCAACACTAAAGCATTCACCAAGATCCATGATTGAATTTGTTAGTTGACTGAAGATATAAACTTTTGATAACTCTTTTTCTTGGCACTCTCTCTAATTTCATGGTGTTTAAGACTATGTTTACAAAGTCATCAACCATTTTGTTAAAGAACGTTTTGTCTCGAAACATCCCTTATGACTTGCAGGCAAAAAAACGTTTTAAATATTATTATGTCCAAACAGATTTTTTTCTTTAGTTCTATACAACTGTTTTTGGTTTTATGAAGTTACACCGTAAAAGACTTAACCTATCACTGAAGCGAGTTCTCTGTGCTCCCTATCAGTACAACTACCTACATCAGTTTCTTTGGGTAAGCATTAGCATACTTTCCCATCATTGAAGAGATTTTTTTTTTCTAATCTTGTACTGAAAAAATAACTCATGAGAAGGATTTCATATAAATGACTTGGGCTTCAACTTAAAGACTTCCCAAAATTTCATTGGGGTTTTTTGTTGGTTTTTTGTTTGGTTTGTTGGTTTGTGGGGGTTTGTTTTTTTTTTTTCAAAATCATCTTTTTCCCTGATATTGTAAATTTTTAAGTCAACAGACAAACATGAAATTTCAATACAGGGACGAAGAGTTAATGTAATCACAAATATGGGAATAACAAACACGAGTATGAAGACCATTAGCTTCTCTTTTAGCAGTATAGCTGTTGGCATTGGTATAGCACCACAGGTTTTACCATTAAAGAAACTATGACGGAAAGTGGATAGATCACAAAACATATGTTTCATTTGGAGGCTGAAATATAAAGAAAAACAGACTTGCTTGGTCATTTTAATTTTTCAAAATAATCAAGGAGTGGCTTGATTGCAAGGCATCAAGTCAGAAAATATCAGACAGTGAAGAGTGGCTTTTTTCCTGCTATATTAAGCAAAAAGTAGAAATTTGGTTCTGGAAGTCACAAACATAATTTAAATGACGAATGTAATCTGAACTGAATCCAGTAAGGAAACGTAAAATAAATAACCATGCATCAAAAGGTCATACATAGTATACCTCCCGATAAAACAAAGACATTGAAAACTAGTTTCCTAAACCCACCTTTTAAAGATTTTAAGTGTTGCACAGCCATCCGTAGCACTGTAAGCTTGTCTAGCTTTCGTGCCATGGGATTGCACTGAGGTATCATAGCAGACAATTCCTCTATCAAATTATTCATTTTGTCTCTTCTTCGTTTCTCTGTTTGACTGTGAGCCTCTCTAAGAAGAAAAATTATTTTAATCAAGATTCAGAACACATGATTCTCCTCATCATATTAACAATACATTCTTGGTGATGGAACACATCACAAGAAGTACAACCACACTGAAACAGTTTTTCATACAATGCTTCTATTTTGAAAACTGAATTGGCTTCACTTGAACAACACAGAAATAGTTGTCACAATGGTGTGAAGCAGAAACAAAAGGCTGCCAAGACTTATAAAAGTTAAATTTTTCTTGGGACCAATGCCATCCAAGTGAATACTTTGACATTTTGCCATGTACCTGAGATATTTTGAAGTCAGCAGTAACTACTGGAGGACATTTCTGCTCCCTGACCCTATCTCTCCCTGACCTATATAACTATGATGTGGTATTTGGTCTGCAGCTTTTTTTTTTGGTTTGTTTAATAATATCTTCTTGTTATCTCATTACTTCAAAAATTACTCAAACACTGATGCAAACACAAGCATTTATTCATAGCATAGCAGAAGCAACACAGAATACATTGGTATGTGCTTATAAGAGATGCAGTGGAAACTGAAAGAAAAAGCTATGCCTCAGGTAATTTCATCGGGGTGTTTCAGAAAGCCCTCCCCCTTTCACCTGATGAAGTGGTAGAAGCGGTTTCAATCTCTGAGCCTCAGATTTCATCTCTTCGTAAAAACTCTGTCCAAAAACTCATCACAGAAAGCTTTTCTTCCTGGACAGTTTTAATCTTAAAGGCCCTTGTAAGGCACGTAACAGTGCACATCATATATTTATACTTCAAGCTACCTTTTCTTTAATTATTTCTAGTATTAGCTTTTCTAGTTGATCTCCTCCCTTCTAACATCCTCTAGGAGATTAAAAAAAAGTTGAATTCATTCTTTTCCCTCCTTACTCAGAATACAAGCTAGACACTCAATGAAAATGAAGATTATTTTTGTTTCTGATGAGACCAGACACAGTTTGAGACAGGGGCAACAAGTTTTGGTTAACCTATCTCCAAAACTCTTCCTCTCAGGTAAGAGGAAGATACTAAAGGTAATAAATAAAGTTAAGTACACCCAGTCTGTTGAGAAAGAATAAAGTATCATTTTAAAGACCCAGCCTTCTGTTATTTTATTATTTTACACAGAAATAAATCTCTTCTCCACACAAATAACTATGGATCATTCATCCAAGCAATTAGCTTTTCTCTCTCTAAAGCCTTTTTAAAAACGACTTTTATCAGTTATTCTCAGCTCTACAGGTTCACCCAACTTTTCTGTTAGTGTCAGGTAGGAACAGTCAAGAAATACATCGTGTATGCTCCTTGAACTGTGACCCTCAGGAAGACAGATACAAACATTTGTGGAAAGAAGACAATCTTTGACATTTCTAAGAGTCAGGAAGAAGTTACAGAAACCTGAACAGGTGGATAGAGAAATTTATCTGACAACTAGATGACTCAAAAAGTCTTCTGTCACATTCCCCAGTTATAATGGAGAACTGAGAAAAGCTCCTCAGTAAGCTTGAGAAAAGAAACACTGGAGGGAGATAACTTTGAAGCAAATCTTCAAAGACTTCCCTAAAATTTTTTTTCCTTCAACTGATGAAGCAAAACTTAAAAAAAAAATAACAATACAACATCAAAGATATTCAAGCAATGTACAAAACACAATCTTGTATAGCAATCTGGGATACTCAGTAAAGAAAAATGAATTTTGGAGTTAAACAAAAGATTGTCAATATTTTTTGGAACACTTTCATTTGTTCCATTTTATTTCATTTACAGGAACACTTCATAATTATTTATTAGCATACTGTATAACTAATATTCTTTTGATAGAGTGGATTATTTCTGCTTTGACATGTCTGCTCACATGACAAATGAAAGACACTTTTATTTTTAAAACAACTTTATAAACCAGCTCTAGCTTTTTTAAAGTGGCTTTTCAATAGTTTAAAATATTTCTTTGGACAAATTATCACTGAATTCAGTCGTAATGCATTTAGAATTTTACAATGTGAATTTCAATTACAATTCAGGTAAGATATGAATTCAAAGTGCAGTGGCAAACGTTGAATAATTTCCCATACAAAAAATTGCTCCAGAACAAGAATTCTTTTCTATGTTTTGCTGAATCCGTTTGAAGAGAGATAAACTTTAAATACCTTCAAGACTAAAACAATCCAGAAAACAATTATCAAATTCACAGAGAGGATCAGCTCTCCCCTTTATACATGATTTGAGTGTACTGCATTCAATTCTCATCTTGAAAATTTTTACCTTAGGTTTTCACTAGATTGTCTGAGACATTCTGTAATGCAACTTCCATTAAAATTAGTAGAAAATAAAATCCTCAAGGATTAATAAACATTTAGGAGGAAGATATTTACTGTTAACTATTTGTCAGTTTTGATGAACATTATGCACAACATGCACTTTTATTGTAAATTAGTACCTGAAATCTTTTACTTTGGCATGTTCTTCATCTTCACTCCTAAAGAAAACAAGATACAGAGTTTTACATCACATATTTAATACTAGGTGTTTCTTTCCTTCCATGAATTCAAGAAGATACAGAAAATGCTACAAATTTACTACAACTCTGACATAAAGCAAACTCTCAAAAATTCCTAAGTCAAAATGATCTAATAAGTGATGCATAATAGCAAGAGACCAAAGCACAACTTCACAGTTATGTGAAGGTATTATGAGGCTATTTCATAATTACACAGCTATTTTTAATTCTGGAAAAAAACAACATTAATGGAACTCTCAAGTTCAGGGTGGATTTTCTTAATTAAAATTTTACAACAGAGATCATTTATTCAGGTTTTTATTTTCAAAATCTTATTGTCAAATAACCAAAAAAGCAACCTTAGCCTACACTGGGTCTAAAATACACTTCAATTGCTCATAGTCAGAAAAAGAAAGTGAAAGCCAGTCAGAGTACCCATATCATGATACAAATTTGACATGAGGAAAATATTAAAGATGATTCAAACAAAGGCAATGATCTTTTTCCCCCAAGTCACTTTATTTTTCAACACCATCTATTAAGACTTTCATAGCGTGACCTAGCAGTTATCTTTACCATTCACTATAAGCAGTTTGGTACTTGCAGAGCGGCAGTTCCCATACAAATACTGGCTACTATTTTCTTTAAAAGAAAAACTGATCCAAATATTTTATTCTTTCTACTACACTTAGCTCTTCAGCCTTTTTAATTCAGTGGAAACATGTCATGTATTACCTAAATTCCGTGCCAGAGGAGAGAGCTGCCAGCCTATCACCTTTTTAGAAGCGGCCTAAATTGTACCAGAAGGATTATAAGGAGGCAGGTTTATTAGTCAGCAGCTCTTTCCTTTGAGAAAATGGAAGTAGGAAGTAAGATAGTTGGAGACTACACCCTTAGGAAAGTCCACAAAAGCAGCTTCTGTAACTGTAATTAAATACTGACTCCAGCAACGATCCAGCAGCCAGAGGTAAATTTACAGACAATTCAGAGATCCAGCTCTTCAACCTAGGATTTCACAGGAACCCAGGAATCTTCTAGACAGTGTGATAAACCCAAACACAGGAGTAGGTTGGGCTCGTGAGACCATAGGATTTTCATCACTGAAACTGTTTCAGATTTAGATAACAATAACTAATATTTTTCTTTCATTTTAAAAGAAACTTTTTCCAGAAATGTGTACATGTGATGAACTCCAACAGGAGTTACACTGTCTCACTGTAAGATGAGAAAAAGGGAGCTGGACCAACTGTAATGCAGCATGTGGCCTATTAACATCTCCTCCCTCAGGAGCTCCACTTGGGGAAGAAACTAGAACAAATTTGCTGCTCAAGCAAACACTCACAGCCTCCAGCAGATTTATATAGCCTCTATCCTATCATTTGTGTTGTTACAGATATAAATAGTTACATTAAAACTACTGTGACTACATGGAGTGAAATTCTGCCTCATGGTTATAATGTAGATATACTTAACTGGTACTAGAAAAAATAGAATGTCTTTTAATCAGGAAAACAAAAAATATCACCTTTTCCTCTATTTCCTCAATTGATTTATTAAACATACTTCCCCATTTCTTCTAAAACAGAAGCAGAGGTTTTAAAGACAGAAAAGTAGAATTTTTATTCACACTTTTCCGTCATGAGCACCATGGAAAAAAATTCACAAAGAAATGAACAACTTATCACCAAAGAAAGATTTTCATACTACCCAATAAGCCATCTACCAAACACTGACTGCCCTGCAGAAAGTGATTTGAGGGTGGTGAACAGCAGCAGGCTCCATATGAGCCAGCAGCAGGCTCTGGCAGCCAAGAGGGCAAACTGTATCCTGGGGTGCATCAATCACAGGATAACCAGCCAGACAAAAGAGGTGATTATCCCCATGTTCAGCATTGGTGCGGCCTCACCTTGAGTACTGCACGGAGTTCTAGGCCCTATAATTTGAGAAGGATGTGAATGTCCTTGAATGCACCCAGAAGAGGGCACCAAAGCTGGTGAAGAGGAGCTGTTGAGGATTCTGTGTCTAGTTGGGAAAAAGGGAGGTTGAAGGGTGACCTACTTGCTCTCTACAGCTTCCTGATGAGAAGGAGTAGAGAGGTAGGTGCTGATCTCCTCTCCCCGATATCTAGTGAAAGGATGCATTCTAAGCTACACCAAGAGAAGTTTACACTGAACATTAGATAACATTTCTTTACCTAGAGAGATGGTCGTTGCTCCAAGCCCGTAGCATTTAAGAAGCACTTGGAATATGCCCTTAACAACATGCTTTAACTTTTGGGTGGCCCTGAAGTGGTCAGAGGCACTGACTTTAGGTCAGTGGTCCTGAAGTTGGATCAGATAATCTCTGTAGATCCCTTCCAACTGAAGCATTCTGTTCTAGATCCCTTCCAACTGAAGCATTCTGTTCTCTTATATAAAAAAAAGAATATCGCACAGCTACATTTAAACAGGCATACATTCTAAGTAGTCACGTGCAGAAAAAGAAATAAAAACAACCTATGTAATTAATAACTATCCTATTACATACATGCACAAAGGGTTTAGTTACGCTGCACAGTCAATCTTAACTCTGGTTTATCACCTTGTAATAGCATTATTTTAAGATAGTTGTGATAGCTCTATTTTTAAAAGTATTTGTCATGGTTTAAGCCTAGCCAGCAATGAAGCACCATGCAGTCTCTTGCTCTCTATCCCCCATCCACTCCCATCTTCTTTAGGATGGTGGAGGCCCCAGTGAGATGAGAGGAAAAAACATAACCAAGGACCTTGTGGATCAAGACAAGGACAGGGAGGGCTCATTGCCAATTACAATTCTGGGCAAAATACACTCCACTACTCGACTTAGAGAGGAAAGTAAAACAGTTTATTCTACTACTACTAGAAATAGAACAGAACAGACAGCAAAACCAGGGCAGGATGACGAGAAAAAAATACAACCAGCCTTCCCTGCCTTCTTCCCAGTCTCAGCTCACTGCTCCTGATGTCTCTACCTCCTCCTCCTCCCTCAATGTCTCAGGGGGGTAGGGAATGGAGGATGTGGTCAGTCTCTCACAGATAGTCTCTGCTGCTTCTCTCTTCTCAGACAAGGACAACTCCTTGCATTCTTCCCCTGCTCCAACACGGTGTAACTCCCAATGGATACAAACCTCTCCAGTGTGAATTCTTCCCAAGGGCTACAGCTTCTGCTCACAAACTCCTCCAGCGTGGGACTCCTCTGCAGCAGCAGCATTTTGTGCACCTTCTGCTGCAGTGCTGCCCTCCCACAAATCCAATTCACAGCCTCCTCCGGGCACAGTCACTGCCTCTGGCCTGGGGTCCTCTACGAACTGCCAAGAAATCTCTGCTTCGCCAGTCCTCCCCACAGGATGCAGGGGGACAGCCTGTCATTTCCCCATAGGATGCAGAAGAGTGTCTGCTCCAGCACACCTCTTCCTTTCATTTCTTACTGACTTTGGGGCCCGCATGGCTGTTTCTCTCTCTCTTCCAACTCCTTGCACCACCACCAGCTGGAAAAGAAGGAAGAATAGGAAGCATCCTCCTCTTCTGGCTTCTTCTTAAAAAGTGATCATGGAGGCACCCAATTGGCTCAGCCCCAGAAGTGGGTCTGACTCAGAGCCTTGGAAATTTTTGAGCAACTTCTTACAGGAGCCATCTTTACTGTCCCTAGCCCATTACCAGAAACTGCTCCACACAAAACCATGACATGAGGTTTAAATTAACAAACAAAAAATGTTTCTATGCACCAGTCCTAGAAGAGCGTGAGACCTCTCCCTCACCTGCCTGCTCTTATTTAATCATTACTTTTCATTCATTCCCATTCTTAACCTTAACTACAATAACAAGAAGTCTGGTAAAGTTATAAGGAAGTCAAAAGTGGCATCTTAGAAAGAAATATCAGAAAACCTTAACATTGGATGGACCTATCCATCCTGTTAGTTAGCTATATGTTCATCACCTTGTGCTGTTCAAAGATCTGCCCTTAGACAACACATTCCTTAAGGCAAAACACACAGCTCACCTAGCCAAACTGGAAAATGTTAACAGCACTGAAAAAAAAATGATTCATTTATGAAAAGTACCTTTTCTGAGGATCACCATCAACTTCAACAGTATCCCTGCAGAAATAGGTAATAACATTAAGCAAAACGCAGTTTGAAGCACAAAAGGATGAATTCATACACCCAATGAAAACAAGCCACAGAAAAATTTTAGTGGAAACCCCACTTGATCAGTTATTTTCACCAAGAATGTTAGTTTTTAGAAACTAATTCTTAGTTCTTATAAAACAACAGTTTTTCAATTTGTATTTCAACATGGATATGATTTTTTTTTTTTAACCACAGAATTTTCATGAAATCAGAGCAAGATCCAGACTTCAGGGAAACACTACAGACGAACCATCACTCTTATTGAACAGGTTAAAATCAACAAATGCTACTGAAACAGAATGGAGACTTCCCCCCGCCCCCCCCCCAGGAATGAATGTATTTCTGGAGTTTTTTGTGATCTACAAGACATATTTGAATCTCCAAGTTGACAATTACATCAGCAACCACGGTATGGTAGATCAATGGACTGCATTCTGTAGATCTATGGACTATATATATGGAAGAAGAACTGCTTAAAGAGAACACTTTAGTAATCATCAATACATGTAAATTTCATGCTTCACCTCTTTATTTAAAAGTGGATTTTCCACACTAGTTTGGAGATACTTGTAATGCACTAGATCTGCAGGCTGACTTGTGTCCCTCACTTCTAGTTGATTAATACAGCTTTGAATAGATCACTTTTTGAATTTCTTTTTTTCCTAAGTAAATGATTATTTGGCAGTTATAAAACAGGATAAAACAGTCGACAGTATCATCTCAGTAGTCAAGTATGACCAAGTACTACTGTAGGACAGTCCTCATTTTTAGGTCACGTCTGCCTGGATCTTTAAGTAAACAGCTATCATGGTCACTGAAGAAGCAGTTCTGATTCTGCAGTTCTAGATCAAAGAGCTTAACTAGTAATCTTATTTCATCCTTTAAGGTGGTATTCTGGTGTGCACTTGTGAGACTTCAAGTAACTTAATTTTTGCAAAAAAGAACTTGTCTTTACTTGCAGGCAAGGAAGTGCAGGGGGTGAGGGGGGGGTGGGAAGGGAAGGAAACAAAAGAGTGAAGATTGAAATTTCATCATTAGAGACACATTACCCATACCCCTCAGGTCAGGAAATTACATTATAGAATCCTACATATATCACTTCAAAAGAAGAAAAATAATGCTTAGTTCTAACAACTCACACCTGTCAAACAATGCATTTGTAAGAAATTTTAACAAATAATGGTAATAAAGGAAAGAAGACGGGACAGTCACCATGTTGCATAAATAACAGATGAATGTCTCAAATTTATGTTGAGACACATACGGAATCCATTTACTTACTGGTTATCAGAATCACTTCCTTTGCGCTTCCTGGGAATCTCCGCCACAGAAGCGTTGAAAGAAGTGGTGGTAGCAGGCTTAGTTATTGGATTCATGAGGCTCAGGACTCCAGAAGAAATGCATGGGTTTCCATCTATTGAAAAGTTATCTGTGAATGAGAAGGAAAAAAAAAAGCTCAGTGCCCAGTAAGAGTTATGTCATAATGCATTCATTCTGATTTTCATTTGGAAGAAAACCCCAGAAATATCAATGAGTGGCTTCTATGCCTCTAATGCAAAAACCAGAAAGACTACACCGCTACAACCTCCATACAGAAGAGTACATTGACTTCCAGCAGTCCTCAACGAACACATCAATGCAGTGTAATATCCATCTATTCTTCTCCTCACATAATCTTAGCAGACTACACTTAAAATCACCAGCATGTCAAACATCCTGCTGCAAAAATCACAGGATGTGACATTAGTCCGCAGATCAAAGTACTGCAACTAACAATAAAGGAAACTTTAAAAATGTATAGTGAACTACACTTTTTAAACAAGCTAAAAATGAAAGTTCAACATAACTATGTTTCTGACAAAATTTACAATAACAGGTAACATCAGTAATGTCAATCAGAAGAATCTTAAAAGCTTGTCAAATTCTATTTCAAAGTTTCTTTCACAATTCTCCTCTCAAGGAAAACTACTTTGGTTCTGGGAGGGACCGAAGAGTAGTTACAAGCCAAAATAATCCTAGTGACCTACTAGAAAAGGAAAACAGTCTCATGGAATCTAACTTCTATTACTCTTTTTTCTATTGCAATACAGAGCTATCACAAAGATCCACCCAGCCGAAGTTTATGTAAAGAAGCAGAACTGTTTCAGCTATCATCCACCCAGACGAAGTTTATGTAAAGAAGCAGAACTGTTTCAGCTATCATTTGGCTTCCTTTGCCAGTGAGGAAAGTATCCTATGTGATGCATCTAGAAACAATACACAATTAACTCCATGGAGGGACAGATGAGGGACCGACAGAGATCAACTGAGAAAGTAAGCATCTCCAACTTTTAGTAGGAGGCAAAACCCAAGACAAGTACTTTCAAAATCCATTAGGAAGAAAAAAAGGATGCTTTGTTGAGAGTTTGCCCTTTTTTTTTTAGCATCTGTGCTCTCTGTAAATGATAGGTAAAAATATGTAAAAAGAACGATACACAGTGTACGGTTTTTTCCTCTTAAATGTAAGCACATATTACACCAGAAAAATTACCTTCTACGTTCTCATTTTCTGTTGGAATATGACTCTGGAGACTTAAATGAAAACAGGCTAATGCTTGAACAGCTTGCCTCGTCTTCCACTAATCCTCTCTACTAAGTCAGACTACACAGAGGCAGCCCCTGTTTTATTTTAGAAAGCTCTTTAACTCATTAAGTCACACAGGAAGTTTCAAAAAAAGAGGTGGAAACTCAAAGAATCAATAAATACTTGACAAATAAGTAAAAGCCTTTGGGCATCAAGAACAGAGAAAAAAATGGGTTACTTCAAACACAGAACATATTCAAGTTATGGATGGTAAAAAGTATTAAAAGAAATGACAGAGTGCTACAAGGGCACAAATGATAGATATTTGAAATATTTTTATGATTAAATCATCACTTCATCATAGTCTCATTTTATATTTCTACTATGAATCCATTCAATTATAAAACAAACAAAAAACACCCAACGATTCCGAAGGAATCACTTAGGAATCACTTTAATTCACTTAGGTCATAGCAGTCTATTATTACTAGATTAGGTTCTTGAAATATAATCATACTTCATGAATATTCTTGAAAGAGTACTTAGTAAACAGAGACCTACATATATTAAAGGCAGGAATGCCTTTGGCACAACAGATCCTTTCGTCCAGGAACAAAGCAGGACAGAACAAGACCCACTGACCTAAATACTCTTTTGCACACAGATGGCCAGCCTGCTTTCTAAACCACTTCCCTTTAAAGATACAAAATGAAATGCATCATTTAGAGCTTTTCCAATTTATCCTTCGTAGTATAAAAAGTAACTACTTTTTCCTCACACTCAAGCAATGAATTCTGAATACTGTACTTTCCTCCTATGCATTTCCTAACAACACTCTTTTCTCTTTTTCTTAACTAAGGAAAAGAAAATTCAGACTGTCAGCAACAACAACCTATTAAGAACTTCTACACTACAACTTTTAGGTGATAAACTGAATCCCAAATACTATCACTCTGACAAACTAAATGCCACATTAAATGGCAATAAGTTACGTGGTTGATCAAAGACAAAAATACAAGGTGAAGAATCTGTATTGATCCCTGACATGTACAGCATGCAGTATATATGCTTTATTCATAATCTTTAAGCCACAAAATCAAACTCAAGAAAACAAAAAACACCACAAAAGAAAGCAAATAAAGACATAAATTTAAACCTTCAGAACTACCAAACTTAGTAAAAAAGTAATTGCTTGGAATTTGATAGACGAGCAAATCTTTTCAATACCTACTACTTACTCCACAAGAAGCAGACAGTAACAGTTCATAAAGCTAAGTCAGCTTTGAGAAGTCAGTAAGAACGCTTTAAAATAACCTCTTAGGGCTTTATAATAGCTGCCATTATGATACTAGGCGATTACAAGGTGCTTGCCCTCTCCCTGAAGAGTGTCTTAACCTCACATAGTCTGTGACGACAGATTTCTTTACTCTGTCTATACTGCTTTAGGACAGCCGGATAAAAGACTTAAAAATCTTTGGGTTCACAAAGAGAATGAGCTAGAAAGCACCCCAATAACTAGGGTGTGCTTCTTGTCATGACAGGAAAAAGCTGGATTTTTACCTTTCTTCTGTTCATCTGGCTGAATTACTCATATTTTCAATTGCTGTGAACATATTCATACCATTAACATCAAAACAACCCTGAGGACACTAGAAAAAAACTAAATGTTTCCCAATTTCATAACACTCTTGCTTCATAAAAAATATTACCCAGAGAGACCATTCTTTATTAAAAGTTTATTGTCCTGAAAAACAAAACCACCAGTCATTTCTTAAACTACTACAAACAGTTTCATTCAACTAGAGATAATTTTGTTTTACTACCCCAAAGACTGACACTAGTCTGGTCTGCAAGTCAAATAAAATTCCAACTAGGAAATCACACTTTTTTTTTTTTCTTTTCCTTATTACTGTTTTTTTAAAAATTTTGCTAATGTCCTGTCATACTGATAAGTGAATTTTAATGTTAAGTGAATAGTTCCTCCAACACACATGCCTATTTATATCTATGTTTGGTTCTGAGTATTAAGCATATATGCTTATCTATATTAAAAATTTAAAATATTTTAAAGGTATGTTATGCATATCAGAACAGATGAAAGTAATAAAGAAAACCCCACTGTAATATCTAAACATTACAAACACTCAGAAATAAAAACCCTATTATTTTCACACTACCCTTAGTATATCACATCAGCATACAAGACCATACTCTACTGAACTCCCACCTTTACCCTGTTTTTCTAGAAGAAAAAAGAAAATTACAGGCCCCATGAGGGTTAGCAAGGAAATTAACAACTGCAAATGTAACGACTGTTTAAGGGTGGGATATCAAATAAAGATATACAAAATCATTTATATTCTTATATTCACCAAACATTCTGCACAAATCACATGCAATGCATTTAGAAACAAGGTTTGGGAGACTCCAGTTTTTGCAGTTACTGACAATAATATTTTCTAAATGCATGTCACATTTCTGAGCTGTTTTCTCTACTAATGGTTCTAAGGTTTTCACACAATCTACAAGAAAAGGCTTATGGCCAAACTCCATCACTCATAAAGGTGACATACACCTGAACAAATAAAGATGTCCACATCCAAACTAGCCATTCTAGTCACTTTTGGAGGGAAGGACATTTCTATGGTGATTCATCTCAAACTAAAATAGATTCCTACAGTTGGTTAGATGAAATACAACATTTATAGGGTGATTCATCCCAATCTAAAATAGATTCCTACAGTTGGATAGATGAAATACAGTCCATGCATGCCTAGTTCTATTCAGTAATTATACAAAGACAAAAGTAACCAGCTCAGACTTGGGTATCTACTCTGTAGACATCTAAAACTAAATGAGATGAATCCCATACAAGGTGGCTATAGAACTATCACGTAATTCTTAAAATATATTTTAACAGTCACAGTCAGCATCTGTTTGTGTCACATGGAATAAGTTTAAGCCCAAGAGAGTCATTCAAATTATTGCCTTAATTATGTGCTACCACCTCATAACCCATTCACCCCACTATGAAAGGTTAGCTTTTTTGAGGTTTATGCCTCATAGGCTTTCCTAAAATATTATTTCAGTACTGCAATATTGTTTTGACTTTTTAGAATTCTCAAAATCACACAAAATATACACATGCACTCCAAAAATAAGCATAAAAATACAAGTCATGTAAGCATTAATAAATTAATTTAAAAGCTGTCAACTCGCTCTCATTTAGTCGGTTTAAAAAAAGAACATCTAATCCATCTACTGGGATATTACAGGAAAATATACTTGAAATAAAATGTCAATGAATAAGTATATTTATAAAACTTATAGGTGGCACTCTTTGTAGTCTATGAATAAATGTACACATCAGACTTGGAGAAACATGGCAGCTCTGCACAACCTTTCCAAGAAGGCAGCACTTTGATTTCAGCTCTCCAGTATGAAACACTTTCTGGCAGAAGGAAAGAGAAGAAAGAAGCTGCTTTCAGTTGAAATTTCTAAGACCACAGATTCCACAGGCTATTAAAATGTCTATTTTCCAAGTATATGTTCCTGGCAAGCACAA
The DNA here is from genome assembly GCF_028858725.1 of Colius striatus. Lineage (NCBI taxonomy): Eukaryota > Metazoa > Chordata > Aves > Coliiformes > Coliidae > Colius > Colius striatus. The sequence continues at coordinate 134,414,782 of NC_084759.1, forward strand.
ACACCTTTAGCTAGAAATGCAAGGTTTGACAGGTTTAAAAAAGTCAAAATTACATTAGAAGTGATTGTAGTTCAAGTGGCACAAAAGGGTTCTTTAGTCTCTATAGATGGGTTATTAAAATTGAAACTCACTCACACAAGCACTCATCACGGCATAACAGCAACAGGTCAGTCAAGAGAAGCAGCTGCTGCAGAAGCCCCCATTTCTAATTTATAAGTAGTTCAGGGAGCTTACACTAAATCACGTTTAGTCTGGTTCACTGGGCCAAAAATCCTTACAGTGCTGTTTAGAACAAGTCACTGGTTCTGTCTCTTATGGTTGGAGATGGTGTATGTTTGGTATGTGTCCGGAATAGCACTAGCCTTGCTACAAAAACAAAATAATTCTAGTTTAGTTTGTTCTGGAAGGAATCCAGTTCATTTATACCAAAACTGCTCTGAAGTTGATGAGATTCAACTCAAACTTCAGTGTCTTGCTCTGAACCAAGACACTAAAGTGCACACAACCTCCAAGTACTTCCTTGATTTCAGGGTCTCAGTCTAAAGTCCTTAAGAGTGCAGTCATAGGAAAAAAGCAGAGACACGTACACACACACAAACCTAGACAAACAAGCAACCTAAATTTCCTAAACTGAGGTGCTACTCAAGACATCAAGCTAGATTTTAAAATTTTATCACAACTGAAATACTAATTTTACTTTTTTTAACGTGTAAGATGTCTCTGATTATCTAAGCAATTAGCTATATTCGTATTTATCCATGTAGCACACACAAAGAATAGCTCTTCAGTCAAACAACTTCAAAAACTGTCATGTAAATGGCGTTATTTTACTGGAGTTCTTTTTCTAAAATTAGTTTTATCAATATTTACTACAAATTTCTATCAGAGAATGAGAAAACTATACCTATATCCTGTATACATACAGTACTGTATGAGGAAGAATGTTAAATGTGCTATGTATCCCTTTAGAGATCTTGCAGACCTGACCACCTATAACACAAAGAACTGCGTTTTCTAAACAGAGGCAAGAGCTGTATTAAATATTCTATTTATTTATTTATTTTAGAGCTTTAAAATAGGCCATGAAAAGCATGCTCAGAGTATTTACAGCAAGTCTGGCATCTAGATCATAGCTCACACTATCTCTCACTGAAATTTGAGGCAACAATTTTCATTGGAGTTAAATTATGAAAACAGTGGAGAAATGTACTGTCTAAAACAGTGGGGAGTTTCTTCCCCTCAAATTTTATAAGAATGTATAATGCAAGAGCAAGATACAGAGACGTCAGTAATGAAACCATCTTCTGAACAACACTGTGCAGAGAATAACCTCTTGCAGGTTAACCTAAGAATACTGGATTTGTTTTTTATGTCACAAAATTCTGAAAGGAAAAATTATAATATCCCAAATTACAGAAATTTAAATAAAACATTAATATAGTCAATTGATTTATTTCCTGCACCTATTTTTACTTATTTATTTTCAGAGAAGTACTCAAGAATCACATTTTACCGATTAAGTAACATACTCGCTTAACAGATGTCAGATGTGAAATATTTGGCCAAATCGACTAGTTATTAAAACACATGACTCTAACTAGCTAATGAAAAGATACTACACAAGACCTTGAAAGGCTATCCTGCTTTCTGAGTCAGTTTCAGGCTCAAACCAGGTCACTGGTAGAAACTGAGTCTTGTATATCATAGCTCATTATTGAAAAATAAAAAAACCCCAAACTTCTCCAATCATAAAGGAATGGAAGATAGCTGCTTCCTTATAAGTTTTTGATTCATATTATTATAAAACACTGATCCCTGACAAATCAGTTGCAGAACTTCCACAGTTTTAGCATGCACTTCAGTCCAAACAGAGAATTTTCAGCAGAATATTCACCACCATTCACTTCTCACAATTGCCCACCATATTATTTCTTCTTACAATCAATCTAATTCTTAGTCGGTGTGAACTGTCCAACTGAGAATTTTACATAATGTGCCAGTACATCAGCAGTAACATGTACACTCAAGTGAAAAAAAAAAAAAAAAAAAAAAGGAGTTAACCTTAAGCCTAACCCTCCCCAAACCTAACTCCTATATCAGTCACAAGTCTAGGTATAAACACAGGTAACAAAACCAGGGAGAGGAGTTTCTTTCACAATAAAGCATGAAAGTCTACAGTTCATTACTTTCCCAAATTTATTTGTAAACAAAAATGTTCCTGTATCTTGAGTTTTCCTTTTTTTGATTATTTCCTTTCCTTACAGTATGAGCATAGTATAGAAACAATAAATCTATGTTTTAAGCACCATTTAACAAATTGCAAAAATTCTAAGAAATCCCACAAAAAACAAATAAACCAAATCAATTTGTTTTAAAATACTACATTACTTGCCTCAAAAGTATAGCTGTTTTTAAACAATCAAGCAGCAGAGACAGAAAAATGACAGTTATTCCAGTCAAGCAGGATACCTGTATACATTGAAACACACATAATCCACTAGATGTTTAGAAAATAACAAATTATTAAACCTAGAAGAATCGGTGCTAACTAAACAGTACTGCAATGATGACTTAGGAGAGACTCGTTCACTTCTGTGTTTCAAAATTCCATCCTTCTCTCTCTCTCATTTCAAAGCAGCAGGAGCACGAATGACTGCCGGTGGTTTACAACTAGCCTTGTTTGAGTACCAGAAACTTATGATTAAAAACAAGGAAGGAACATCAAACCTTCATCACCATACAAGCATGGGCATGAAGGCACAAGCACAGAAGCCAAAAACAACATATCTAAAATACTATGTTTACCTATGAAAAAAGCCCAATCATACTAGCATATTAGGACACATGAAACAGCTAAGTGCAGATCAGAAACAGTAAAGGACACACTGAGTTAAGAAAACAAGATCATTTTCTGTCCACATCAGTATGGTGACACATCTGTATCAGTAACGAATGGAAGCACGAACGAACATGATACTCGGGATTTCTCTGTATGCGCACAATATAACGCCTCTGCATCCACTCCTCTGTACCTTTACTGAACTTGAGTAGGACAAAGGAGTTAGGATAGGTCCCGGTCATACTTTGAGCGTGGGGACAACACCGTGAACTAACCCTCCCTTCCCCTGAGCGATACTGGGAACACGACCCGACCCAAGTGCCCTCCGAGAAAGGCTATATCTAACGGGCGGCCACGCAAAGCCTGGAGACACGCAAGCCTGCCCCTGTACCACGGGTATCAGCCTCACAACAGCCACACGGGGCTCGCTCGTGCCACATCACGGAGGCGGACGGACGGATGAACGGACAGACACACCCTACTCCATAAGCACCCACCACCACACTCCCCAACACCACCACCCCGCGCCAGTGACACGCACCACCCACAGCCCACGGCCGCCTGCCAACGATTGCGCCCCAAAGCCGCCCCTGCCCCCACCTTCAGTGGTCCGCCGGTCCTCCTCAGGCCCCTCAGCGCTTCCCGCTCCTGCCTCGGCCATGGTGGGCGTCCCGTGCCCTACTCCACAGCGCTCCCGGCACCGGCGGCATGCAGGAGGTGAACTAAGTTAAGGAGAAACAACCTGCCGGCCCGGGGGAGGACTCACGGCCGCCCCGCCAGCCTCCCACCTCCCTGGTGCCGCCTCAGCAGCGCCGCCATCCCCCTTGCCCGGCCTGCACGGCGCGACACTTCTCGCGAGACGTCGGGCCGCACGGGAGCAGGCAGCGGCTGGTGGTCGGGGAAGGCGACACGGTGCTTTTGTCTCCACCGTTGGCTTTCACGCAGTTTCCGCAGAGGAGGGCTGGAAGTGAGGAGCAGCGGGAGGCTGGTGCTACCCGCACAGCTCCCATCTAGAGCTCTGAGACACACGAGGATAGTCGTGGCAGTTGGACAGGCCACGCCACGCCACACCACACCAGCCGTGGTGAATATATGGTGGAAGTGCCCCTGCTGCCTTCTGGCATATTGGGCCAGGGTAGCCATGGGCTGGTCTTTGCAATACAGAGGGAAGTTCCCCAAATTGCATTGCTTTGGCTTGTATACCTGTTGTACTTTCAGAGTGCTGTGCAGAGGACACCTTGTCAGAGGAAGAATCAGGATCTTAGAATAGTTTTGTTTGGGAGTGGTGTCTTTGGATCACCTGGATCAGTGTGTGGTCAGAGCAGGGTAGAGACCAGTAGCATGTGTCAAGAAATATAGCATAAAAGTATGGATAACTTCTATCAGTATGTCAAACTGTGTTAGTAGACCTGTGTTACAATAGATGTTGAGGTTGTAGCTCTTTGCCAATACCAAGAATGTACTTTTGAAGTGAGTCTACCCATCGTGTGCTTTAGTTCATATCCTGGAGTAGCCGTGGTTTGTGTGAAGTGTATTCCTTTTGCACAAAGACATCAAGATTAAGCCCTTAAAAGTGTATGTGCTGCAGCTGATAACAGGCATTCACTCCATGAGACCCCACTAGATCTAGTCTGAAATGAAACCTCTACAACATGTACAATGCAGGCATCAGGACCTCAGCAGTACCTCTTCTCCTTAACAACCTCTCACAAGAGTCACAGAATGGTAGGGATTGGAAGGGACCTTTAGAGATCATCTACTCTAACTCTCCTGCTAAAACAGGTCCACCTAGATCAGGTCACACAAGGAACATAACCAGGTAGCTCTTGAAAATCTCCAGAGGAGACTCCACACCCTCCCAGGGCAGCTTGTGCCAGGGCTCCCACACCCTCACAGTGAAACAGTTTTTCCTTCTGTATAAATGGAGCTTTTTATGTTCCAGCTTCTCTCCATTGCCTCTTGTCCTGTCTCTGGATATAACAAAAAAAAGTGATTCCCCAGACTCCTGATATCCACCATTTATATACTTGTAAATATTAATGACATACCCCCACAGTCTCCTCCAGGATAAACAGCCCAAGTTCCTGCAGCCTTTCCTCATAAGAAAGTTGCTCCAGTCCCCTGATAATCTTACTGTCCTACTTTGCTGTAGTGATTTTGTCTGGGCCTGCTTTTTGGGTAGTGAGGGGAACTACAGGGGTGGCTTCTTTAAACAAAGAGCTGCCAGAAGCTTCCCCTGTAGCTGACAGGGCCAATGCCAGCCAGTTCTGAGATGGACCCCGTATCTGACCCAGGCCTGGCCAATTAGTGGCTGAGGTAACATCTCTGTGAATAACATATTTGAGAAGGAGAGAAAGTTGTTGCGCAGTTGCTAAACTGCAGCAGCAACAGGGAGGGAAAATGTGAAAACATCTCCACAGATACCAAGAAGGAGGGGAGGATGGTGCTTATTGCCCTGAAAGAAAGACTCCCCTGTTACCTGTGGTGAGGACCGTGGTGAGGCAGCTGTCCTCCTGCAGTCCATGGAGGATCATGGGGGAATCAGAGATCCACCTGCAGCCTGTGGAGGACCCCACACCACAGCAAGTGGGTGCCTGAAGGAGGCTGTGACTCCATGGGAAGCTCACCCTTGAGCAAGTTCCTGGCAGGACCTGGGAGTCTGTGGGAAGAGAGGAGCCCACGTCAAAGCTGGTTTGCTATCAGGACTTGTGATCCCGTGAGGGACTCACACAGGAGCAGTCAGTGCCTGAAGGACTGTTCTCCCGGTGAATGACCCACATTGGGACAGGGTGTGAGGAGCTGCCCCCATGGAAGGCCCCATGCTGGAGCAGTTTGTAAAGAACTGTAGCCCATGAGAAGGACCCGCACTGGAGAAGTTCGTGAGGGGCTGTCTCCTGTGGGAGGGACCCCATACTGTAGCAATGGGAGGTGTGAGGAGGCCTCCCCTGAGAAGAAGCAGTGGCAGAGTCCATCTGTAATGAACTGATCACAACTCCCATCCCTCATCTCCTGTGCTGCTGGGGAGGAAGGGAGTCCCAGAAGAGAGAGGGGTGAGGGGAGGTGTTTTAAGATTCAGTTTTATTGTCATCTCCCTGCTCTTTTTGTTCCTTTAATAAATAAACCTTTTTCTCCCTAAGTTGAGTCTGTTTTGCTCATGACTGTAATTGCTGAGAGATCTCTCTGTCCTTAACTCACAAACCACTCGATATATTTCTCTCTCTCTCCTGTCCAGTTTAGGAGGTGGAGTTATATTATGACTTGGTGGACACCTGGCTAAACCACCACTTTTGCTTACTTGTACTGTCTTCATGGGCAGCACATGAGCCTGCTTCTGTCTTTTGAAGTCAAATATGAAGGAACTTAGATGTACAGTGCAGCTGGTATCTTAAGGCTGGCTCTAAATCATCAGTGACCTGTGTGAAAGAAGCTACTTCTGCAGGTGCATTGTTCAGCGGGCTTTCAGAGCATATGGCAGTTATTAGTAATGGTGTGTCCTTTGGAACTTAGAAAAGTGGGTGTAATATTTTGCAAAGTACATCTTACATTCTTCTGTCATCTGTTCTAGGGGTTAATATCTAAGCAGATAAAATTTATATATTTGAACTGCAGATAAGTGATTGTTTTCTTGGATCTGGTGGCATGATAAAATTGCTCCTAATATAAAAAGAAAAACGTCCTTTGTTAAAAGTGAAAAAGGAAGTGGGACTAAATATACAAAAAAGATCCATGTGGTTTTGATAAAAGCAATAGTTTTATTTACATAAGTGTTTTCATCGTTGACTGCATTATGCTGAGGGGAAGTATATGTATGTGAATGCCCACTTATATGACCAGGTCAAAGGATGTTGCAAGCATGCAAAGGGTTAAGCCAAACCTATAGGTAATAAAATTGCTCTTGCAAAAATAAATTGCTTGAAAGAGCTTTCTGAAAGGCTATTTTCTTCAAGAGGATAGTCACATGCATCTGGAACAATGCATCTGGAGCTGTAGAAACAGTGCAAAAAAACCCCATTGTAGTAGTGTTTATAAGCACCTCACCACTGGTGGTAAGATTGCAGGTGGTTATGGTTATTTATAAAATTACAAGAGACTGTTTACTGTTCTTAAAAAAAGAAAGCTTTTTTTCTTCCTGCCTTCAAAATAAAGAAAATTTTGGAGTCCTTCTAAATATTCTTACTATAACTTGATATACCTTGCCAAAAGCCTCATACCTATAAAACTACTGTTTGTATTGTTTTCTCTGTATAGTAAAAAAGTCTCATAAAATCTTTGCTTCTCTGCTTCCATCATCCCATCTAAGACAGCATTTCAGTATTGTTTTTATTTCAATTACGTACAAACATCTATATCTGCCAAAACACTCTCTACAAGGACCTGAAAGGAAGTTGTGACAAGGCAGGTGTTGAGATCTCCTCTGCCAAGTAACAGGTGTTAAGTAGAGAGGAAGAGGCCTCAAGTCGCAACACAGGAGGTTTAGATTGGATCTTAGTAAAAAAGTCTTCACTGGAAGGGATGTCAAGCACTGGAACAGGCTGCCTGAGGAAGTGGTGGAGTCACTATCCCTGGAGGTACTTAAAAGATGTGTAGATATGGCACATAGGGACATGGTTTAGTGGTGGACTTGGCAGTGTTAGGTTTGTAGTTCGACTTGAGGATATTAAAGGTCTTTCCCAACATAGATAATTCTGCAATTCTGTGATTCTAAGAACTTGAGAAAGTGAATCCTCAGAAAATGACATGAGTCAAATCCATTTGAACACCTATGAATTTAACCTAATGTGGAGGAATATTGGTAACTTGCCTAGTCAATGACAGAGCTGGGAAAAACCCCAGAAAGCAAGCATGTGTTTTATTCATAACTTCCCAAGATTTAGACAGAATTTACTTGCCTGAACTCCAAGCTGCAGTCTTGACAATGATTGCTCAGATGAGCTCCAGAACTCTTATTTATACTATCTTTTATACTTTGAAGCTCCCAACACATTTCTGTCTGTCAGTGGGCAGCTCAACATCTTGGCCATAGCTAAGGCCAAGGGTTAGACTATGCATGTGGAAAGGCCGAGCAAGTGAACAGCTCTTAACAGTATATGCTCACCTGGCCAGGGAATTGTGGGGTTCCATCTGGTAGTGTTGCTGGACAAATGCAATCATGCTACTATGACAGTCTCAATGCATACTTTTACATAAGGTACTTTGGTTTTTTTTCCCTTGCAAATCCCAATTTTCATCTCAGAATTTTAAGTGATATGTAATCTCATAGTTACTATTGGAATGACAGATATATTCCACCATGCTGGGTTCACTTAGTCTTATAGAATTTCTATTGGACAAAATCAATTAAGAACTGCTTCTGCCCTAAATGAAATAAAAAGCGGTAGGAAGAGCTAAAAAACAGGAGATGGTGTTGCCATCTTCAAGAATGTCATCACCAGTAAAGCACATCTGTTTTATTCATACAAGTGATATTGAAACAAATTTCCCAGGATTTGTTTAAAGAAAGCTTAAATGTCATGTTTGGCCCTGCTAAAATACTCTCTGCCCCAGTTTTGAAGGTAGGAGCTCCCTCCTCCAACTTTGCATCATCAGTGGATGCACAAATGTTAAGATTTCAGAAGTGAGTCAGCCACATGGACTGAAGGTGTTTCAGAGGCTCAGTAACCACAGAAAGTTGAATATGGCCATCGTTACAAAGCTCAATGAGTTAAAGATTGAAATAGTTCCAGAAAACAGTTTTTAACACACTTAATAGCTTAACAGCTATTAAATACAATCACTCTCCATATGGGAACATTTAATGAGGACACTCAAAATGCAATTTTTTTTCTAAAAAAAGGACTCACTAGAAACAGAGCTAATGTACCATATTCACACTTTATTAAATATTTTTTAGTGCAATGGCAGAAGTACTTGTAATTCAATGCAGTAATTCTTGGCACTTCATGGTACATCTAGGTCAGAAAATCAGATCAGTCTCTTAGCAAGGATTCTGCCTGTCAGGTTTTCTTCTGTGTATTTTTTTATCCATGGTCAATGTCACATCTCTTGCATGTAGAGAGTCCTTATAAACATAATGCGCTGCCAATTCATTAACACAGGTTTTAAACATCATTTATTGTTCTTTCTTATGCAAAAGCAATGCTTGGTCTTTTAATCAACCATTTCATACATTTCATATATGACCAGTTATGGTGTTTATTTCATGTAGTTAGCCTAGAGTCTTGGCAGTTTATGTAAGGCACTGATTTTGAGTAGGCCACACTTGATATTTTGCCCTGTTTTTAGGTGAGCACTTTCTCTTAAGTAGCTTTTAGCTATAAAACAGAGAACAGAATGCTTTATGTAAGCAACAGATAGCTTCATTTTTTTCCAACAACTTATACAACAACTTGCTTAAGGGGTAAAAATAACACTCAAACCTCAGAACAGTTAAATAATAGCCTGAGACTGAGCAGTTGAAGAAAGGTATCTCTATTATTATACCTTTTTCTGTAAATGATTAATGCCAGCCAGAGCATATAATGTCTTAGCCATTGCACAGGACATAAAGAACATCTGGTCAGCATTTCTGTGAGATACCACCTTGACATAGATGTGATTGTATATGTGCTGAGGCTAAGCTGGTTCCATGCACACCATGCTTAAGAGACCTATTTCAAAAGCTGAAAGTGACTAGACAAAAAACACTCTCCCTCTCTGAGAGGACACCAAGACTCACTCTGTGTATTGCTTCGTATAAAAACATACTTAGGTGACTGCTTCGGGTGGGTGAGCTAGCTAACTTTTTCTACTGAAAATCAATACCAGTAAATTCCAGTTACTCAGCACACCTGTAAATACAAATACAGATTTTTGAGAGACTTCTCTTCCAGAACATGTTTGTGGTTTTCTCTCAGACCATGGTATTACATGGCTCAAAGTAATGTGAAGAACAACAGCTGTGAGCTGAATCAAGTGAGCCTTTTAGAGTACATGTAAACAAGCTAGCTAGTCAGAAGAATGAATTTTTTTTTTTTTTAAAATATCTGTTATTAGTCTGTGGTTTGTGCATGAAAGTTATTGGACTACTTTTAAGGGGACCACAAGCAGTTTGTGGACTTTGCTATAAACTCTGTGTCTATGCATTAGTAAAATCACTTTAAAGCAAAAGTTCTTCCTCAAATCAGACAGTCTTTTGCTTGAAAAGTGATACAAATAGTGTAGTCATACTACATTCAGCCAGCAATAAAAAAATAAGCTCTTTAAAGTTATTTTCACTCAGTGATAGGTACAGAAGCCCTTCAACAAAGAAAAAAAAAAAACAAACAGCATAAAAGAATTCAGGATTTGCCAGCAACAGGCTGCACTGTGCTGTCACCATACAGTGAGTGAAGTATGGATTATGTTATACAGTACATCAGGTTGTGGATTGTGGTAGTGACATTGTCTGGCTGTAAAGATCTGTGAATCATGGATTAATTCATGATGAAACAAGTTTAGCTTGAGGAGAGCTCCCAAATCTTGCTTGCTCTTCTCCCTCTACAATCTTAGCATTGGAGCCAGTAGAATGACAAGTTTACTACATGGTTTTCTAACCAAATCAAAACAAGTAAAAAAGATGGGCATTTTCCAAAGTGCCTGTTTTAATTTGGAGGCATGGCTGGTTAGTTTTGTACCCACAAAGTAATTAACTTCCTTGGAAATCTCGGAACTTTGAATTCGATAGTGCCATTTCTGTGGGCTCTTCTGTTTTTAAATAGCCTTTTTATCCTGGCAGAAACTGCTATTTTCTGAATGTGTAACAAGAGTTTAATGTTGAATGTCTCTGAAATACTGTTGTATTGCAAGGATGAAGCAAGCTGCTTAAGAGGCCTGTTGAAAAGCAATGCAAATGTGCCCATGGTGTACAAGTGGCAGCCCCCAAGCCAAGTCTTGCCTTTCCAGGATCAGTTGGATCCCAATCAGTGCTGCTGCTGTGGCTATAAGAGAAAAGCAGCAGCAAGGGTAGCATAGCTCCAAAGACAAAATACCTTTCTTTTCTTGGCTTTGCATACAACCAATCTGTGAACCTCTGAGCTGCTACAGCTGTTGCATTCATCTTGCCTACAAAAGTCCTGACAATGCATTACATTACTGTCTGGAAGCCAGATTCCTGGTCTTTTCAAGTGTTAACAGACTTATGTTAAACAGCTGGTATAGGAGCAATGCCAAGATACAGAAGGGCAAACCACTGCCCCTATGTCAAAGCAGAATGAACTGAAAAGAGAAACCTGACAACTTTTGCAGAGTCTAACGTTGCTCAGCAGGACTGTGCCGGCTGAACGTGTTACCTTCATTGTTCACCACCTGTCAACTTCACAAAGTCATGTTGATCTGTTTGCTTCATACAAGCAGCAAAATCCATACTAGGGCCCAGTTAGGTAGCATGCTATTTCAGAAGAAGGCATTTAAATAAATTGTGCCATTTGCAAAGTTTTCTTGAGACATTAATTACACTTATTAAAAACAAAGTAATATTTTCTTCTTCAACAGCAGAAGTACCGCACAAGTTTCTCACCATTGTATTTGAAGCTAAAAGGCATCCTCTTCAAGTAGTGCTTTTCAACCAAATGAGTCATATAGATAGTATAATCTTTCATATCTTATTTGTAAAGAATATGAAAACATGGCATCAGCAACAGCCTGCTTGTGAGATCATACTTGTTCCCTGGTTTCTTTGGGCTTTAGATAGGGATCTTTTGCTGACTTCAGTGGGAGCTGGATGAGACCTCAAAGACAGCCTCCCTGAGGTTGCGTTTAGTTTACCAGTGATTCACTCCATCATGATCAAGAAGCCACTGAAGTTCCTAGCTGCTCATTTGTTATTTTGAGTCTCAAAGTTTAGTGGACTGGGGGAAATGTCTTGGCACCTGGTTCCTGTTGGAGCTCTGATACCTCCATGTTCCTGAGACATGGTGTGTATGTAATGCTAGCTGTAGCTGCCATCTCTTCTTCAAAATATGGAACAAGGGCTGTGGTTATGCTTTTACACAACAGCTTCAAGGTCACAGCACATACTCTGCTGTCAAGCTGCCTCACTCAACATTGTTTTAATTTTGTGGACAGGAAATGTAGAGGTAAGGGCAAAGATTTTGTCTCTGGAAGGAGGAGGATGGGCAGAGGCACCTGGATGGGAAGAAACTGCTACCAACTGAAGGCAGACTGCCCAGGGACAGCATGTATAGAAAGCACGTATTCCTAGAGAAGTGGCAGCAGATGGTGACTCGCTAGAAACAGATTAAAGCAGCCGATACAGAAACAAGATGTGGCATCGAGGGTCAGTTCAAATCAGAAACAAACTGTTCCTAGCACAACTCTGATTTAATTGGGAAATGAGAAAAACTGGGTTAATTTTCCTCCTCAGCATGAGAAGGTTCAAGCTGACTTGCCCCATTTCCCCAGAGTAACCTCTATGCCATCAGGTAACCTGAAGAGAGGTGGTTGGAGGAGGAGGTGGTGAGACAAACTCTCTGCTTGTGTGAAGATTCCTTTCCCCTCAGACTTACTGTAGCAGTATTCTTGTGTGATGAAATGTACAAACCTACTATCAAGAGAAAGTAAGTTCATTGTATTATAAATACATTGCTACTTGCCCTTCAGCTGTGCCAGCATTACCGTTCCTGGCATCTCTCAGACAGCGGCTTCTCTTAGGCTGAAAAGCAGACTCTACTACTGCTGAACCCAGCAGGGCTGGAAGGTTACAGGCTGCTGGCACCCACATCTAAAACCTGCTTTCATCTTTGAAGTTCAGCTATGGAACAGGCATTTTAGAACCTCAGTGGCATTTAAAATATACATGCATGAGGAATAAAAGTACCTTAAAGAGGGACGTTAAGTACTTCCTGCACTGCAAATATATCCCTGTCTAGCCCAGATCTGGAAACCACTATTGTAATCTCTCCTACCACAACAGATTGGTTTTGAACATTTCCTTCTCTTTCCATGGGAATATTGTCAGAAAAGAACTTTCACTGTTCAAAGCATAATTGTTTTGCTTTGGTACAAGAATAAGAAATGAAAAATGGACAACAGATATTTGCAGCATGTTTGGTTGATTTAAAAAAAAAATACAACCCCACCAAACCATCACCACATTTCTGCAGGTGCTGAAGACGTAGCCACTCTGTTTCCCACTGAAGTGATGTATTTTGGAGGAATACTTAATTTGGCCATGCGAAGAGACAAAGAAACAAGCCTGCATTTCCTTATGAGATGGAGCTCAGATATATGTCTTTACTGGAGGAAAAAAGTGTAATCCGGTTAAATAGAATTCATAAAATTCTATTAAAATTGTGTCATTTACTGAGAGCAGTCATTCTCAAGTGGAGGGAGGGCTACTATTCACTGGAGGGCTCCAGAGAAGGCCAGTTGTCACTAGCTTCTAGCTCCTCTTTGCTTTCAGCTGCTCAACTCCATCATAGTTTTTTTTGTGCGTGTGACTATTTCACAACTGCATCTGCTGCCACTGTGCTAAACTCAGCAAGGAACAGGGTACAGTAGGACAAAGCTGTTTCTATAGTCAATTATAGGGCACAACTGCCCATGGAAGCCTTTCTTCAATAAATTATGGCCTACAGGGAAGAAGGTACATCTCCTGTGAAGGGCATTAACCACTTTAGAAGTAGCTTTGCGTGACTCCAGTTGACACAAGTTGAGCAGTTTACATGACCTCTGCTTTCAGACTGAGAGCAGCAACCCTGGGCTTTTCACTGTCCATGGAATTCAAGATGAATACACAAAGTAGTGCACAATTCCTTAGATGTCTCCCAGTCAGAAGATCATCAAATTCAGTACAAAGGTACAAAGGAAGAATGGCAGCTTTACAAAAAGAATGCTACTTTTATTTTCAAATGCTGTAAAAAGCTTCATATAAATTTTTATAATGCTTCTATGTAACTTTCCCAACCACAGCTAATGAAACAGTCTAGGAAAAATATAGCAGTTGCCATTTCGACTCCAAGAATGAGCTGCTGTAATATATCAACATGAAAAGGACAAGGTACAGTATGTTACAATGCTCGTAACTGCTCGCATTATTGAAAAAGTGAGAGCACTTCCTAAGCATTAGAGTATAACTGGGCAACACGGCAGTATTCCCTGCTTGCAGAGGATGAAAGTCACCTTGTTAGCGGGAGCTGACACAACACCCTTCACACCGCACTTACGCCCATTTCTCCTTGTAGCGTGGAGAGCTAAGCCCCTTTGCACTTAGGTGAGTTCACCCACGTCAGATGCTATTATTCCATACTGTATCCAATGGCTCAGGTGTTTTAACAATTGACCTATAAAAATAACACTTACATAACTCTCCAGCAAGGCAAATTTAGCAGTGCAAATGCAGTATCAACAATATTTGATTTCTGAATGCTGGCAATTTTTTTTTTAACTCCTTTTGCACATGAAACAACCTCTGCTGATGTCCTGTACCTAAGGCCACTCAGCTCATGCTGATTGGAGATGGAGCAAAGGGCAAAAGCTCAGTTGCGTTTCCCAATCCAAGCTTCCTCCCCAGTTTCAGAGTATTCAGATCCAGGCTCACCACTTCCATCGATGCACTCGAGTTTCCCCTGCTGGAACAGGTTAAATTTCCCAGCAAAACCTCCAATAACAATTTGCATACACAGTTCCACATTTTAACAAACATTAACAAAACATACTTCCAGAAAATAAATTTTCACATGGCTGCAATCATCAAGCCATTTCAGGATCTTTGGTACTCCAAGAATAAGAAAAATAAATGGCACAGTGACAAACATCGCCAAAGGAAGAAAAAAACCAAAAACCCAAACACAGCCATCCAAAGGAATAAGACAAAAATAACAAAAAAATATGTTGTACTTCCATTGTTTGAAAGCCAGTGGAGATTAACCCTCTGTTCTCTTTAATCCATTACAGTATCACAGTTTCACCTTTTTTTTTAAAAAAACAAAACAAATCTATCATCCTAAAAGCAGTAGTTAATATTTTGTTTGACTGATTAAAATAATGCTGTTTTGTTTAAAAAAAAAAAACAACTACCACAATACAGGACTTTATGCTAAATAGGCTGCAGGCTGTCTCCTTATGGATATAACTGCTATGTGAGCACTGATATGATTAATCATCCGCAATTTTAAATGAGTATTATCTTTAGTGTTACAAATAGAAGGGTTGAGCTTTTTTCCCCAAGTTTGTAAACCAGTGAGTATGTACAAACAGAGCTGTTTAATAGATAGCCTTAAATTAAGTGTGTATTTATCTTCCCTCCCCTAAATCCCACAGGAAAAAGAAAAATCACCAATATTACTGAGCATTTGCAGTCTCCATGAAACTTATCTTGTCTTAGGAATTTGAAGCAAAGACTTCTTTTTATGTTACACAGATAGGGTTACTGTGGTCTTTTGAAATGCATTGTTTGCAGGAATTCCACTTCTGGTGTACACAGTGCCCCATGAATGAGTTTAGAAATTAAAACTTTTACAAATTCTCTGTTGTATCGCAGTGCCCTTTGAAGCCAAGTTTGCATCTCTGATATTTTCTGCCCATTGATCCTCTGTCTTGGTAGAATGGATTGAAGACCTTAGAAAAGACTTCCTTTGGTGAGAAGTCTCAGAAGCTGCTAGAGCACTATCGAATGAAATCAAAGTGTAAAGGCGGATTCATGCAAATTGTTTTTGGACAGCCTTTGCATGAATATAGGTTGAGCTTCACAATGTTGACAAGACTAAGAACAACACTGGAGAATTTCTGGAGGCTCTTGCCCCTACAGCAGTAAAGGGTCATTAATTAGCATAAGGTCTGGGAAGAAAATCTAGAAGATTAATGAGCCGTTCCCACCTAACTCCAGCACTTAGGTAAAAGTTCAGCTTAGTCATGTTCTGATAGAACACTATATAAATTGGATGGGCCCCGAGGCACTGGCTACTCCTCTTTCATGAACTGAAGACTACTTTTTTTTTATTTTTGTAAAAATGCAGCATAAATAGAAGATATTAGGTGCTTGAAAGTAGACAGAATTTTGGAGGGAAAGACATCACTGAAGCCCCAAGGAACCTAGTAGCTGTTGGATCAGGGAAGACTACATGCACACCAGTAAGCCACTGATACACAGAAGTCTTGCTGGTAAATGGTCTTTTATGCAGCAGATGGACAGACCAGTGTGTTTTTAAAGCATAACAAATAATGCAGAACAGCTGATACCATGGTGCCTAACAGCAATAAATATTTCTGTAAGGGCTTTGTAGTCACTTCAATTTTGCTGCAAAAGCCAGTCTAATAGAACCTTTCCTACTGTATGCACAAACATCCTGTGCTTCACTCGAATGAGTGTTGCAGTTTTTAGACCACCTTTCACTTGTGTCCAGAAGAGGAAGATGGCAGCAGTGACTCTGCTTGTTCCATTACAGGGACATTGTTCATTGTTGTAAATCTCTCTTGTAACCAGAAAATGACATCAGAGATCTCTACTGTATTGTGATAGATTTAAAGTACTGCAGATACGATGTTGGTATAGGCAGAGACATAAAGATACGTTTCCCACTGATCAGATAACTGCAAACCGTTTGAGGAGTGCAATTCTATCCTGAACTGCTGCTACGTTGAAAAGCAAAACCATACCCTGCATATGGAGGGATTCCTGCTTCAGTTCCCGTGACCTAGGAGAAGGGGACTTGTCTCTGCTGCCTGTTTGGCACCATCTTGCAGACTGGAGAGAAAAGCTTTTAGATGCTCTGCCCAATTCAGTCATGGTGGTTTGTGGTTCCTGAAAACTGGGCTGCAGACTCACATGATCCTTTGTATCTAGTATCTAGACAGCGATACCACAAGATGATGGAGACCGCAGGAGAACTCTGAGTCTAGTGAGGTGCTTCATTTCCTCTAGCTTGGCAGAGGCTGCTACAGGGTAATTCTGGACAGAAGAGACTAGAGCAGGATCCCTTCTACCTGGAACTTCTTAGGACGATAAAAAGGAAAAGCAGCATTTTGGACATTTTTCTAGAACATATTTTTAAATAGACAGAAAAGACTGTTTGAATTATGAGTAGCAAAAAGATTATCTGCTTTAAAACACAGAAAGGAATACAGTCCTGGAAATGCTGCCATCTCTTCAGAACTTGGTATCAGAAAGTTTCCCTTCTGTTAAAAATCCTTATAATTTTTATTTGGATTTTTTTTATTCTTCTGAAGTTGCCAATAGGTCCCATTTTGAGCAGTAATACCCATTAACTATTGTTTAAAGCAGAAATGCCACCAAACAGATCACAGGGACTGTCTCACCACCACACAGCAGAAAAGACAGAGAAGAAGGGATGATTGGCTGATAAAGCCCTCTCCAGTGGGGAGAGCAAGGGTAGGCAGATACAAGGACACTGCTATTTAAAGTAATTCAAGTTGCCACACTCATGGGGTTTCTGTAGACCACAAGTGGAACATCCTTGGAGCAACTTCTCAGAGAATTTTGTAAATGCAGGCAATGTTTTTTTATAATGCATATCTAAAACCCACCAGGTAAGCAGTATAATAACAATGCTGCATAAAGTGATATGTTTTACTCCTGGGTGGATTAGATGGTTTACAGTACAAACAAAGCCACAGTACAGAGAGGCATCATTAACCATTGTACGCACATAGGCAGTGCAGTTAAAGGGATACATGTTCCTTTTATTCCAGTACCTTTGTAAAATAAAGTTAACAAAAATATTCAAATATTTAAAAAAAAGAAAACAACCGCCCCCCCCCAAAATCAAAAGCCAGCTGGCACTGCCAACTAATTCCTGTAGTAGTCTTAGAAATCCTAAGCCTGTAGAATTTCCTTGTGAAACTGATGCGCACCAGAGTCAATGTATTGATAACTAATGCCAAGCAGGTCTGGTGATGCAGCTACCTGAGGTTTGGATTTGTACTTCTTTTGTGGGTTTCTGTTTTGTTTCACAACTTCCCGCCTTTCATGTAGGAAGGGATGGAGCCACGCTGCGTTAGCCCTTCAAACCTCTTGTAGGTGTAATTGAGGAAAACCCAGTCTTTGGATTTGTAGTCAGGTTCCGTTGTGTTTGGCACTAAAATTCAAAAACAAAGTAAAAACAGAACGAAACAATTAAAATCAGCGCTGCTTCTGATGGGACTTATCACTGAGTGCTAACATAAACAGCCCTGAGCTTTTATTTTTCTAGTCATCAGAAATTCTTTCAAAAAATCCTAGATCAGGTCAATTGCCTTTTGTCAGTGATTCAAGAAGAGTTATGATTCTGGCATGCATTTCTGAAGCAGAAAAAGAGGTTATTTTGGTTTGCTTGGATTTTGGCGTTTCTTTAGTAAATCTACACACTGTAACAGGCTCCCATACCTTGACAGGAACTTCTACAACACCCACAGAATATACAGTTAGCAAAAACGTAACATGTAAGATGCTCCATGAACAACAAAACCTCAGGTATACACGTGTTACCCTCACCACAATCAGAAGAAAAAGATATATCCAAGCTCTCCCCATAAGGGAGAAGTATCATACAAACATTTCTCTCCTTGGATTTCCTCTCTGCTTAAACCTTCAGTGAGGCTTGTACAGCCTCTTTTTATTTTATGAACAGCCCATGTGGCTGGCTTGCTCCATACAGATATTCGCTGTTCTGCGCTCTTTAGCTCTCTGGTCGCTGCTTTTAGAGTTCTGCAACAGTATTTTCAACAAGATGTCAAACACAATGATATCAAAATTTGTATTTAGGATATCTAAATGTATAGCAACATTTTTAGTGGGTCTAAATGCCAAAACCAATACAAATGTACTTGGCATTATCCAAATATGGACTTAATTCGCTTAACTTAAGCACCAGAGACTGATTGCCTTTGCATTAAAAAAGGATAAAGTTCTTTGCCATTACATAAAAAACATTTCAAAAAAAACCCCCAGCTTTTTGATAATTCTTATGGTTGTTAGCATATCTAAACTTATCTGTCATCAACTAATCATTATTATATATCTGCTCATCTTTAAGTCATTAACAATTAATTGAAAACAGTGGGAGATGGGAGAATTTGGCATGGCAAGAGAATCAAGCTTCATTGGTATAAAAAAGTTTCCTACTGCTTTCCAATAGAAATGAGCAATTAAAAAAAGTTACACGATTTGCAGAGCCACTCAGGTTCATAAATCACTATGTTAAATAATCACCTGTCTGAAGATTTCTGTCCATAAAATACATGAACATTGACATTTGGCATGAAACTCAAAAGTCATTAAAGATCGGAAGCAGGATTTGGTTACACAGAGTGTATGGTAGAAAACTGTACTATTTTCTGTGCTCACTATCTATGCAGACCACTTTTAGTAATAAATTGAACTGTTAAAATCTGTGGGCTTCCTCCCCCACCCCTGTGCTGACAAAGTTTGAGGAAAGCAGAAGCTATGAGAGATCATAGGTTTTTGTTTGTATTTGAAGTCAAGTCTCTGGATCAAGTCTGTATTACCTTAACCAGTATATAAAAAAATGAATATAAACAACAACAAAAGCATCTGTGGAGTATTCTGGCATGTTGTAGATACAAGTTTGGGATTTATAATGACGGTCTTACCTGGCTGTAAAATATCAGATTCGGGAAATTCATCGAAGTTGGAAGTATCATCGATACTTTTGATCTCTATAGGAATTGCAGCTGGTCTTTCCCTGCAAGCAGAAATAAATGTCAGACAGTGAATACTAGGAAAATATACACTAAGTTCCAGTTTTGTTTAACTTAGCTTTTTACAGTTACAACATCCCATTATTTTAAAGCATTAAGGCTCCACTGAGTCCATCAGAGATGTATCTGACTTGCCTGTTTGCTGACATCATGTGGAGATTTATTAGATTCCTATCTAGCATCAGCATCTTTTGGCAAACTTGGAGAAAACAATTTTCCCACTAACTGAAGCTGCATTCCACACTTACCTGCCACATAGCTATTGCTGTGATCTTGGTCGTCACCAAGAATCACTGTGGTTACCTTTATTTCATAAACTCAGCCTACCCAGTTGAACAGGATTTTACTTGCATTTGAAGCCATCAAATGTGTTACTTTTCAATTCCAGGGCACATCAGCCTGGACCTCATCCCAATACCTTTCAACTGTAGCTATTTCTGATGCTCAGTCACCATTATCTCTCATTCAAAATAGGTTGGCTCTGACATGTTACTGTTTTATTAGCTCAACAATTAGGCAGCCCTTTAAAAAGTGTTAAGGTGGTTTTCAAAATTGCTTAAGTGATCTGTCCTACGAAAGCATTCAAACTGCAACACCTCACTGTAGGAAAGTTATTAATTTATACCTGTAAACTTGTTACAGTTGGAATTATTACAGTTACAGTGAAATCCTCGTATGGGTGGAATGGGGAAACTGTTTTGTCAGGTTGCAAAATGTGGCATGACTAGATAAGCTAGCGCTCTTGGTGCTTATTAATGTCTCCCACACTAAAAAAGATAAGTTGAATGAGGTTTTTGCACCGGAGGATATGGTAAGTACAAGAGCTGGACAGTCGCTCGTCCACAGTATGGATTTTCACATAGAAAACTGAAATATTACCAAAAAAGGAGACTACTTCCTCTGTTCCAGAGGTGAACAGTAGCCACCCTATCAGCTGAAAGTATCTCAACAAGTCTGCTCTAAAGGTGTTACAACTTTGGGTACATGCAAATGTAGCTCAATCTCCAGGCACAAGCTCAGGCTGGAACTGGTACGGCTGCCTCTGCTAGGACCTCTACCCAGGCTTTGGTAGAAATACCCAGGCTTTTTAGCAGAATTTGGCTAGAGGCTATGACTGAGGTGAGTTAGTGCCTCTGCCCAGTGTTCTGTAGACATACCAGTTGACTCAGGAGTAGTATCTGCAGCATGCAGTAAAGACATGCCCTGTGTTTTACTTTTACTTGCTGCCTCTCCTCTTCATTCATTTATTTCCCCTGCATTTTTGGAACAGAGATTGCTTTTCATGTGTTCCTACTACAAAAAAAGTCAAATACAGCAATAGCTGCAGAGCATGTTAATACTGGAAGAGGAACTCTCTGTTGCTATCAGAGCATACATCAGGAATAATACAGCCACCCTACCACAGTTTCTTTCCATTCTGGGCATTCTAGGGCAATATAAGGTATCTCAAACTCTGACCAGAACTATGAATATCAGCAAGCCTTGAAAAATGTTGCTGTCACACACCTACTGTCAGTAGCTGCCTTTCAAAATACAAGATAAATTGGAAATTTATTATCACGTCCTTGATATTACAATACATTACATTCTTTCATGGCTTTTATTCTCTCTATAAAATGTGTATGTATATGTACCTGATATGTCCCCAGTCCACTCCTTCAAAAAATGGATGACTTTTTATTTCTTCTACCCCATTGCTACCAATTCTATTTTCTGAGTCGATGCAAAACCTGAAAATGGAAAAAAAAAATACAGGCAATGTTATAAGAAACACAGACAGATGCCACACCAAATGAAACTGCCATGGTATCCTATATCAGGAACTTGAGGAAGTTCTTTCAAATTATTCCATCACTTGGGGTAACAAAAAAGTAGCCTGCTGCATCTAGGAGAGAGAGGAAATAGCAGAAGCAGGATACTGTTGGAGCCCCGAAACAAAAAGCTACAATGACAGTAACTTTTATAAACTGTTGCATCCTTATCTTGAAGGTTTCTGAAAAGCTGCAGCAAGTTCTAGCCCTGTAAGCTAGTTTGGAACAAAGGCTTAAGTCCCTACCACTAAAAACTTTGCATGCTCTCAACTATTTAAAATCTACGTTTCAAAATCAAACTAGCAGGAACGGTTAAGACTCAGTGAAATAGGACTACTCTCTGATGTCCCATTTTGAAAACACAGTGAGCCAGACACATTCAAAACACACCACGTCCTTATTCTACCAGTCACCCCCACTTCCCTCGCCTTAGAGGTCCAGGTACTGGTGGTACAAAGACCCATGGTCTATATCCGATATGGCCCAGCTGCATAACCTCTTCTCAGACTCCAGACGAAATTCTCAATTTATGAGAAACATCTGTAAGAAAGTTCATTGAGTCAAGAAAGAAAAAAGTGAACCTGAAGACAGAGGTAGGACTGTTGAGAAGAGGAATGTTACCTGTTCAAATAGGCAGGTGGAAAGAAACCAACAAGGAAAAGCATAAAATCCTAAAGAAGAAAAACAGGGAGGTGGAAGCTCTCTGACAGCAACTCAGTGACATAAGGAATTTGTTGAATTCACCAAGGAGATGCTGAGCATGCCGATGATTAGCCTAGGAGCTCATTACATCCTAGCTGTGTTTTGTGTGTGCCAGCAAAGATGCAACTGCTCTGTATTTTTTCAGTGCCCTTGCAGTCTCTCTGAGGATGGCAAAAGGTATCACAGTGACACGAAGAGGGAGGTTTACAATAACAAGAAAAAAATGCTCATGTCAAACAAAAAGCTTGGTCTTGCCAAGTGTGGAGTCACCTGACAACCTCCGGGAAGTGGGCAGTACTTGGTAGTGTAGGGGTGTGGGCCTCCTGTTGTTCTAAAGGTCAGCTGGCCTTTGTTAAATGAAATCCTGTTTGCCTAGATGAGCAAAGCCTCTTCTTGTTGACTTAGTTATCTTGAACTCACCATCTCTCCGTACCATCACATTACCCAGATTTGCAAACCACTTTTCACATCAATATACTGCAATTCTAAAAAGGTCACCTTCTCCCTAGTTAGGGAGATCTTCAACACTAATGTAGCATGTTAGGCTATAAACTGCCTCCACTTACAGACTTGTAGTTGAGTGTCATTTGGAGAAAAAAACAAACCCAAACCTGCAAGTATTTCAAACTGCAGCCCAGTCTGTTGGCTGATGCCAAGTACCTTGTAACAACAGTTAGTCAGACCAGGTCTCGGGATTTGTCAGGTTTTGCTTTAACGTAAGTTTACTTTAATTTGGTTTATTTGTATCCATACAAATGAAGAATTTTTTGTCTGTATCTTCCTTTAAGTAGAAATATACATTGTCCAAGCTGTAATGACAAGGTACCCAATGCCCAGGTGTTTGCTGCCTAACTTGCTGATTTGACCCCATTTTAGTAAATTTTCTATAACTAAAGATGCTAACTCATTCCATTTATGGAGAAAAACTAATAAATTCAAGTAGTCACTCTATAAGTAAATTCACGAGCAAGACATGTTAACAACCGAACTGCCTGAAATATCTAAAAATGCCCCAAACACAGGCAAGACTGGGAAGGAGGAAGAAATCCTCAACAGGAACACTTATTCCAGCAAAGAACTCAAGATGCTGACAACAGGCAGGACAGGTTAAGTGAAACACTAGAGAAATACATCCTGAAGATGTAATAAAACTGTTAAGCACAAACTTATTAATGAGAATTAGCAATAATTATTTTCCATGGTCAGTATCACTGTAACTGGATTAAGAATGACTGTTGTATTTGTTATTTCTGTTGTATGATACTGGAGCACTGCTTAAACTAATAACACATTCTAGTTCTTGGCTCTGCCTATGAAGTACATTTCTATTTTTGCCTGTCACAAAATTGTGTAAGTTTGTAATGTTACCTTTGGGGGGAAAAATAAAAACAGCAAACAGAAAAACCACAAACCACATTTCCCCCCTCCCTAAACCTCAGAGGAAGTTTCTGCCTGACTCTGACACCAAAACCTCCCCAAAAAACTTCAATGCAAACCAAACGGATTAAAAACTGTCATTTTGGGAAAAGCGAGTAAACCCAAGACATCCAAAGACTTCTGTTCAGTGCGCTAAATGCTGCAATTTCCTCTGAGAAGAGGGAAAAATTATGTTAATCCCTTTTTCCCCCTCCACTTTTTTTTTCCTGCTATATCTGCTGTCTGTTCTGTTTCTCCTGGTGCCATGGTACAAATCAAGATCGTAATAGCTTATTCCTTCACGGTAAACAAATGGCAAGGGAAAAAGACTGAAGTCAATCCATCAAGAGCAGCAACACAGAAGAAACCACCTTTTCCTCTAATCTAAAGCTTCTTTCATGCAGAACAGAAAGTTCTAATGGAAGATGACTACGTCTGAATGAGTAGCTGGAAGTGGGCTTTTGTTACTGACCTTAGAATTAAATCCTTTGCTTTCTCTGAAATGGGCACCTCTGGAGGAAATACCAATGTTTCTTTCCAGTTCATAACTTTCCTATACGTCTCTTGTGGCGTTTCTGAGCAAAAAGGTGGATACCCTGCACAAAGAAATAGGAAAATTAACAAGAAAAGTGACCTGGACCCCTGCTTTTACCACTACAGCTCACAAATCTAACAAGCAGTACTAGCCACAGATTTTATCTTTTGTAATACAACATTAAAAGCTATTTTGCTCCTTGCAAGCAGTGAGGCTGAACCTCAAAAATATTTAATAGGGAACACTAATTCACTGATACAACTAATCGAAGCATCATTGCTTGCTGTCTTCTTGGAAAGGTAAGAGGACATCACAATTCTCCAGAAGATCAATTTGGGGCTTACTTTAGGTAGAAATGAATCAAAAGTTCTGGAACCTCCACTATGCAGGGGATCAGACTTTTATGTTACCTTTGAATCCTTTAAATGATTCTTAAGTTGGGGTCTTTAACATACCTATTAACATTTCATACATGATCACTCCCAAAGACCACCAGTCACACAGCTTGTTGTATCCAGTCTGCATAAATACTTCGGGTGCAATATAGTCTGGGGTTCCAACAGTAGAATAAGCCTGGAGAAAAAAAAATAAACGCTTTAGAAGATAAATACTATATTTTTACAATGCAAAATCCTCTTTTCTTGGGAATTCATGTATATTGGTCTTGTTATTTGGATGGAAAAGAATGCTTAATTTGAGAATTCACAGTATCTAAAAGCCCAAGAATGTTATTCTTTCGCATGTGTAAACAGGGAACCTTGAAAGTAAACGGAAACCATCCTCTTAAATCATAGAATATTCCTGCTATCTGTGAATTTCTCTTTACCAATGGAAAATTTTACATGGGGGAGAGGTGAAGACAAAAAACCAAAACCCAACAAAAATGCAAAACCAAAAAAGTCCACCAAAACCAGTTTGGCCATGGATTACAATCTAATCTCATCATGTCTCATGAGGAAAGAAAAAACAATCCAAGGGCTTTTTCATAATACTGCAGCATATTACTTTTTAAACCGTGTGCAGAACAAAAACTTCCAAAATTTCAAAACAGATTTTTGTAACTGCTTGTGGTGAAAATCATGAGCAGGGATGAAATTCTGAAATCCTGTGGCTGACAGATAGTTTCCTTTGATTCTGTTAATTCCAGATCTCCCATTATTTTTTTGACTACTCATAAAATGCTCTGGCAGGGATGTTGGAATAGATGATCTTTGGAGGTCCCATCCAACCCTGAAGATTCTGTGGCTCTGCAATTATAAACCCACTCTGCGGAACTCTGGTGCAATATCCTCCCCACTGCCTTTTCTTCGTATTCCCATCCAGCAGAAGGACAAACAAGCTTTCCCCCTAATTCTCTGGAAAAGAACTATGCAGCTACACATCTTCTTTTGACACTGAACTGCAGGAATTAAATCCAGGAGTTCACACACAGTGTTAATAGCAGGTCAGTCTAGAAGATAAACTTTGCTCAAGACACAGCTTTGCTCAGGTTTGTTTGTCCAGATGCTCATAAAGGAAACAAAGGCATACAGAAAAAGAAGGGTCTTGCTAGTCACAGCTCTGGAAATGGACAGAAAAAGCCATCATGATCTCTGAGCTATTCCACACTGGAATCACTAGACCACCTTCTTTTGAGTTACTTGCAATTTTGGGAGCTTGAACAGAGTGACATGGGTAATGGATAAGTGCCTTTCAGTTTTTAAAAACTAGTAGTATTAATGCTGAGGTTTTTATTTCATGTTCTCTGTAACTAGTTTAAAAGCAAAAAAAGTTATACATAATTCTATTAACTTACCAGCTGTCGTCTGTTCTTCTTCCATGTTTCTGCTTTTCTCTTTGAGTTCATATTCTGAAATGCTAATTTACAAAATTGTTATTAGATGATAAATGCATTTGTGAGAATTAAAAGATTGATAACATTCTGTTTTCAAAGAATAACTATTTGGTATCTTTAAGAATCCTTTAGTCTAGAAACAAATACTTCATTATAACTGAATACAGGAAAATTTTAATGAATAACTACTGTCCAGTTGGAGCTGAAACTCCTGTAACTAGGACACATGATCAGCATTTCTAAATTAGAACTTGCTAAAAGTTTTACAGATTGATCTGAGATCAGCAGCACTTACTGTTGCAGCTGACAACGTATATTCAGACACGGATTTTTTTTTTTAAGCAACAAGTGAAGAATTCAAGAAGAACTGCAGAGGAATTTTACATTTATAGAATCAAATGCTAATGTGGATCTCTCACCAAGGTGTGTTGATGAATAACCTTACTCTTATGAAAACCTTAATGAGATTGTCACTGACTTCATTAAGTTGGCATATGAAACCCATGTCCCTTGTGAAAGAGCATTTCTGTAACTTCACTAACATTGTTACGAAAAATAGATTAAAATACAGATGCATTTACATTGTGCATTTTTGTATCTGTGTATAAATGTGCAAAAATATGTAAACACTGCAGGAGTCATCATTTCTTTCCTATGAAATGCCTCCCTGTCCTGGCAAACATGCATTTCCAGTTTTCCAGTTCACTGCAATCAGCCTGATCAATCTTGCTTATCCCAGTGAAATAAATTACGATGTGGCACAGCTGCAGCTCAAACCTATTTACATATTTAACTAGGACACCTTATACTTACAGAAGTCACTTGGCGGGTTGTGTGTAAGGTTCCTGTAGAACTCAGTTCTGTGAGCTTTCTTTAAACCTGTGCATAGCCCAAAATCAGACAGTTTTACATGACCCTAAAAAAAACCCCAAAACACAATCAGAGAAGATGAAAATATCATTCAGAACGGTAGTGCTTGAAAAAGAAAGTTTTAACAACTGCATGTGCCTTCTCAGACCATGATGGACTTGCATAGCACTACTGAATTCGGACGAGTATGCAAAAATTACTAAATCTTGGTGTAGTGTGAGACTATGTGTTGTCTCAAACAGGTTACCTTCCCCTGGGAATGATTACATCTACAATTCCGCAACAGCTGGTGGCAGCTAGTTTGCCTGTTCTTGTTTAGAACTGGATACCACTAAGACTGAGAAAGCCTCCGGGACAATTCCTTCACTTTGTTTTGATGGTAACCTAGCTTTAATCAGTTTCCAGACATCAATGCACAGTCCACAGATTTGTGTATGATGCTCACCACGTCCATTTCATGTCTCACTTTAGTCAGTCTGACAGAATGTTTCCGCTGGCGAGCAGATAATAAACTAAATGAGAAGCATAGGAGTTGAAGTCATTACTTAGCATTGCCTGAACATTTCATACTTCCATTTGCCTTGAAGTAACTAAATGTATCAGTTCTTAATGTGCATCAATATGAGCATCCAGAAACCCTAAGGGGGTTAAAAGGCTTGCCTTTAAAAGCTTTAAAAGGGCTAAAAGGCTTTCCAAAAAAAAAAAATACAAAATCAACAAAACAAAAACAACAACAAGGGTGGTTTTGCTTTGTTTAAGTACATTGTTGTTCTACAAGGAAAAGATAGTGACCAGTTTCTGCCTGTAACTCCAGCTAGTTTAAGTCATGAGTGTGGTACTACTGTTCCCATCTATTAACACCACTGTAAATGTTTAAAGCACAGGCAGTTTATGTGCACACCACATACCTTAGCATCCAGCAAAAGGTTATCTGGCTTAATATCTCTGTGGATGAATCCCAGCTGGTGAATAGCATCTATGGCCAATACAGTTTCAGAAATGTAAAACTGTGTCTCCTCTTCTGATAATGTGTCTTTCTTCATTAGTAAGGTCATCATGTCACCTAATCAAAGAGAAGAAGATATGGCTTAGAAATCAGAACATTTTAATCACAAGACTAATTCTACATGAAACCCCAGTGGAGTCCAAATTTAACCTTGTAACTGGCCTTATAGTTACTTATTATAAAATTATTACTGCAACGACCTACAAACCCAAAATACTTTTTTAGTAAACTAGATGCAAAACTGCAGAAAATCCTAAATGGGAATTTAATTGGATATGCCAGGAAGAAATAATTAATTTTAACATAAAATAGATACATAGCACAAATAAACTGTTTAAACAGGAGTGGGGTGCTTTTTTTGTTTTGTTTTTACTGTTAATAGCTTCAAGCAGTAAAAAAGCAGAATATTGGATTAGAAAAGTTATTTAATACAAGTCTATTTTAACACCCCTGCATAACTTTTCTCCTTCCCCTAAAAATCAGGAATAGTTACATTACTGTGACTTCATTTGAAATAGTGTTAAAAGTTTTTATTATCAAAAATTACACAGCATGCTTGTTTCTAACATTTAACGAAGCTGAATACAAAAGCTATGTAAAAAGTATTTGTAGCATGTAAAACCATAATATACCGCTTACCTCCAGGTAAGAACTCCATGATCAGGTAAAGATTTCTTTTATCCTGAAAGCTATAAAACATTTTCACTACCCAGGCTCCATCTGCTTCAACCAAAATATCTCTTTCTGCTCGGATATGGGCCACCTAAAGTTTTTTTAAAATTTAATATTATTAAAATACTTGTTATATATTTCAACAAGGAACACCATATTATGTTCCTAGTACTACAATATATTTTTTGTGATCTTTGGCAAAGAAACTCTTTTTCATGCTCTTTTCACAGTCACACATTTCACAATTTTTTACCCTATAAAATCCTCACAAAATACCCACCAAAAACCCACAGAAGCCAATGCAATGTTCAAAATAATTGTTCACACAACTTTGCTGAAACCACCTCTAGAAACAGAGTGTAGCTTGTTAAATCTGGTTTTGTTTATTGCAAAGAACTGACAAAGCTAGTGGAACAGTGCAACTCCCTGTTATACTATACCCTAAAGTAAAATAGGAACATTAAAAAACAAAGGCTAGAGCGGACCAGAGCTTTATGCAGTAGTGTCCCTACTGCAACCTCAGACAGAAATTTCAAGGTGCAAATACTGTCAAAATTACTGGAAAAGGACAGAACGTCTTAAAGACCACAAAAACCAGGAAGTAAAATAGTAAATGCTGTTACGATTACTGTCAGAAGTTACCAGATTCCTTAGAGAGGTATATGAGAAAATAAAGAGATAATAGCTACTTCTATACAGATCTTTCAGTCTAAACTTGGCAATATAAGTCTGAGGAACCTTCTGTAGCAAGAGTGACAGAGCATCTAACTACTTCCTGCAAAATGGATTTGTTTACCACTGTAAAGAGAGAAAATGCCTAACTTACAGTGAACTAGCGTCCAGTTCCCAATCCCACATTGGACACATTGCTGCTGGTCCATGAATCCCTTCCAGATGGTTCACAGCAACTGCCCCTACACCTGTACATGGCAAACCTCACTTGTACTGCATGGCAAGGGCCTTTGCCAAGTGGGAAAAGGGCTCGTACGAGTTTCAGCCCTTGCAGAATGCAACAGATAGCAAGGAGCTCAGTGGCCAGTACTAAAGCAGTGCAAAAATAGTAAGGGTACTGGGCTATTCAAGGAGCAGGGAAAGAGAATAGAAGATGGAGCCATTCCTTAAAGTGATGTGAATGATGGTGGCCCAGAACTGATAACGGCCACCACTGCTGCTGATGTTGGTTCCAGGCAAGTGTATTTGGGAATGTCTGACATTGCTTAGCATGTTCTGGTCCCAGCTGAGGCTTTGAAAAAATATGGAGAAGAGCTACCCCATGAATTCACTGGAACTAGACCATACTCTCATCCTGGAGGAAAATGAAAGACACGTGCATGAAAAAAAAAATTTCTTGACAGTTCTAAGATCTTCATTATTGATACACCATAAAACAACTTCTGGAGAGAAAATATGTACCACTATTTCAGCTTTGAGGTTTACTTCCAATAAGCAGCAAACAGTCTTTTTGCATCTCTTCCTCATTTCTACTGGCCAGGTGCACCTTTACACAAATGTAATCTTTTCACAGGACAATGATTTCTCTCTCTGTAGCAAGCACTCCTGACTTTATCTAGTTCATTCTGGTTTTGTTAGAACATATTTCTTTCCACTCTCCTCAATGTAACTGTAATATAGAGTGTTAAAACCTCTCACAGTGCAATCAGGCTTGAGGAAAACTGTAATTTTCTTGTATTTGTGTCTGGTAATTGCTTTCCATTGAACAAATCAGACAATGAAAATTACAGCAGATAAATGCTCTCCAGGGAAGAGGGCCTCAAACTAAATGGAGAGTGTGAGCTCAGCCTCTTTGCCACATCAGATTATGAAATAAGGGCAGGGCTTCAACCAGAGGGCCACACATATCCTGGCTGCAGTCCAGAACATCCTGCTCCTTTAGTTCCTTATATTCATGGCACAGACTTGAGGAGACAAAAAGTTTGTGCAAAGACAAAAATGAAGTACCCATACCACTGCAGTGAAATGCAATACAAGAGCAAATGATGGGGGTGAAGTTTGGATTGGTAAGGAAAAGTCCTCTTTTATCTTGATTTCTTTGCTTTGTACTTAAGTACTTCCTGTATCCTACCAAGAATGTGCAGTGAATTGTTAACTAAAAAGTGAGTGAAAACCAAACTGACAAAAAGAAAGCAAAGCAAAATAAGACAATAACCAGCTAAAAAAACAAAACAAAAAACCCAAAAAGTCAATGAACAATGTGACATCCGATGGTGTCTAATCATCAACAGAAAATATCAATTTTTTTACTTTGGCTTACTTTTCAAGAGACATTTTCCTTGAAATGTAGTTTTACAGATTAAGTACTATAAGGTCTGTGTTGGTAAAGGAACAGAGAAAAAAATCATCATTATTCATTTTGTTTGTACATAAAACATTTTTTTAAATACCGTTACATCACCTTTTGTCTTAACTTATTCTTTTGTACTTTGGCAGCAATGCTGTAGATGCTTTGGACCACTGTACAATTAGTAGGACCTCTGAAGTAGAAAATATGACCAAATAATATCTGTCACAAAGACCTTAGGTAATTTTCTAGAGAGTCTACATTTGAAATCTAGGAGACTCATACACCACAAACCTGCTCTTTCTCCAGCATATCTGCTTTCCTCAGTATCTTCATTGCATAAATGTGACCTGTATCCTTCTTCTGAACGAGGCGTACCTGTAATGAGAAATATAACCCAATCAATCTTTTCTACCTCAGAAACTAGTCCCCAGCGTGGAATCTACCAGAAGGCTCAAAATCACTGGTTAATGTTCTTTTGTTAAACATTTAAAAAATACATGGTAAAAGAAATATTTCTACATCACATACAACACTAACATTAATGATGAAAAGATATTTTGAAGTAATTACTGCTCTAGGAAAAATTAGCAGGCACAGTAAATTCGAGGTAGCTGTGAGATCATGTATGCTAAAATTCAGGAGTAGATACATCTGTGATGTGAGACAAGGCAGTGAGGATGTTTATGGAAAGGAGTTGTGCAATTGCAAATTCATGCTTTCAGGGGGACATAGGGGCAATATCTAGTTTGGGTCAGTTTGGGAAGCTGTGGGAAACTAAGTACCTTGCCTGGGTCCTTGAGAAATCAATGAACATAGTTCATTATTGGACTTACCACACTTGCACAATTACTCAAATAGGTATTCTTCTGCAATAAAACTCGCCAAATAGAACTTTTTATTCAGTAATTAAAACGTTTTATTTCAACATTAAATCTAATTTTAATATCCTGTTTAAGCAAGAATACTACAAACCTCCCCAAATGCTCCTCTTCCTATAACTTTCAATGATTCAAAGTCATCCAAGCCAAGTCTAGTCCTCTTCAGTCGCAGAAACTCTGTTTCTTTACGAGCGTGTTGTGATCTGCGTAGTTTTTTCTAAGGAGAAACATGCACAGAAATTTAGAAGTTGTTTGACAGTACCAACTCAAGACATACAACCTTCCTCCCCTTATGATTACAGGGAAAATGTAAAGTGAAAAAGTCTTTATGAAATTCTGAAAGCATGAATAGTCTTTTACATAGCTGCCTCTACCAGTTTCACCCAATTTCAATTTACCCAGTGAAAACTTTTTTTTTTCTTTTTTTGTTACCTAGATAAAGAAATAACAATAAAAAATAAAGAAGGGTGAAAAAAAATCATACTGGTTCAAATGAAGTACATCAGTGCAAAGGCCAAAGTCCCTAGCTGAGGCAAGGACTCTTGCTTTTGGGCAGTGTGAAAGATCATCAAAAGCTAAAACTTGCAGCACCACCAAAAAGACATGATAGGCAACAAGGAGGCAAACAGTGTAAGCTGGATCTCTGCAGTCTATCTATAGCAAAATCCATTTGGTTTATGGCAGGCAAACACCTGTATTTGAAAAAAAAAATCTATCCAAATCCTGTCATGTGTTTTGTTCTATAAAAACGTCAATGGGATTCACCCCGAGAGAACACAAACGCTGACCTAGAGATGCCCAGATGATCTCCAAGATTAGTAACAGCACCATCGATCAGGCACCTGCCAGCTTTTAAACTAGGATGACAGAGCCACTTAAAACCACAAGGTGGCATTACGAACCCACACTCCCGTTTCCCTCTTCCCAGAAGTCACAGCAGCCACACAAACTCGGAAAAATCACTGAGGCACTGTTCCTGTTTATTTCCCTGCCCATCCTGAAGGCAGTACGAGTAGCCATGGTGTAAATGACCTCGGAAAAGTAACTTATTACCAAAGTTCTGAGAGATGCCAACCAGACAGATATCTCTCACCCATTCCTGAATGGAGCAATGGTGTGTGCCCAGTGTATTGTTTACATCAAGAAATTAAAAAAAAAAAAGTTCAGCATTTTGCCTTCTACTCGCTTCTTCCAAGTGCATCTCACCTTTTTTCTTTCTTGCCAAAGAAAATGGCAAACACTTGTAACCTTTGAAAAGCATGCTATACACTTGCTGCAGCCATGTGTCTCATAAGGAATAAGGGTGACAGGAAAGGCCTTAGCTACTGCAAGGACCACTAAAGCATATTCACAGCTTCCATAATAAACAAGTTATTCACAGGGGCAACACTCACTTACAAAATAAAACTTAATGTCATGCTTGCTAGAGTTTCTGTTAAGCTCCTCATATGCCAGTGTGAAGCTGTGTGACAAAAGCAAAGCAGTCTCTTCAAAGGTTACTTAAGTAGTATTTACCTCCTCATCTGCGAGGCCTTCCTCTTCCATAGCCACTTCTAGCTTCTTCTGCCTGCAAAGGGGAGAAACAGGATATTGCTTTCTTTACTACTTGTTAATATGTTAATAAGTTAATATGAACATATTAACAATATTAACTTATTAACAATGTTATAAACATAACATTATGGCAAGACAAAGCCTTTACTTCACATATGCCAGACACCAAAGAATTGGCCTCAAATGGAAAGTTGAAGACTTACTGCCCACTCCATCTATTTACTCATTTGCGACCAAATCTGTTGAAAATGTCCAAGCAACTTCAAGCACATACTTATGCATGTGTTAGGTATTAAAGATTCAAATATATAATCACTCTAATTATATATATTTCTTCATATGCACTTGTTGAATTCAGTAAGGCTGGTTTTAACCAACTAGGATTACAAATTGGGAAAATCATTTTTTTGCTGTTTATCACAGCCCTACTTCCAACATTTCAGCCAGCTCCAGCTTTCACCTAGACCCAGCCCTGATGACCTTTTCCTGGTCACACAACTGGTCCCACTGTCCTTAACCCTCATGCCAACTAACCCTGTCTCCCTGGATTCATCAACATCATAATCTCCTCCCAGTATCCTGCCCCATCCATGGCTCACTGACCTCAGAGCTCCTCCAGTGCCATGGGAGGGTCTGAGCAGGGAGTGAAGCCTGGGAGCACCACATAGTATGTGTGTATGGGACCCCTCTTTTTTCATCTCCGGGATGTTTCCTTACAACTGCCGGTGCAGCTTCCAAAAAGCTGGTTACCCACTAGCAGCAGCCAAAAGGTTGAAGGCTGGGTGCCAGGCTGCTGTTAGTCTTTCTGCACTTCAGGAAGCACAGCAGTCCCTTAAATTAAAGGCTCTTTGTAGAAGTCTATTCTCCTAGCTAGAAGCTACTCAGTTACATTAGATAATGATTAAACATGATGGAGAAACCCTGCTGCTCAGCTGAAAACCCTTCAATTAAAAACGTATTACCAGGAGAATGATAGTTTCACAGGCTGACAACAATTTGAAACACAACATTTGTTATAATCAAAAGCTTGGTGCTTCGACAATTCAAGTCGCATTTCACCACATCAGAGGCAGAATCGGGCACCGATGAGAGAAGTTAAACTGGAGATGATCAATGCATAATCCCATGCAAGGAGCAGCGGTCAACACTAACCAAGAATTTAGAGGTGGGTATTTGAGAGTATCTTCAAAATTCTTCCTGCCCACCCAAGAGCCTCTCAAACCCTCCATCACCAACCCTATGCTCTTTACTGCCCCTTATTTCCACCCTAGACCACCCTCAGCCCTGTGCCTCCTTTCCTTATCCCATCACTCTGCCAAACACCTCTCCCATCAGTCCTGTTCCCTACTTCCTATACACTTCCTTCTGTAGGGATTATGAGTCTTGGCAGGAGTTCCATGCTGCAGATCATGAATAGACACCAAGAGCCACTGCCTTACACAAAACCAAATTACTACACATAAGCAGCTCTGCAGCACCTACCAGTATCAACTTTATTCCCTGTGCCACATGCAGAAGAGTTAGAGGTCACCAACCTACCACACAGAGGTAGAAACCTCACATGTGCTGCAAAATGAGACCCTGCATAGAGCAGTTTCCACCAAGTAGTAATAAATCTGATGAGGAGATAAATTGTATGAGAACATCAAAAGTGGAGAATCTGTCACTCAGGTGACTGTGTGGTGCAGTAGCGGGGGATGATCGCAGCTCTATCAGCACAGCCAGCAGCCAAAAAGGCAGCTTGTGCCCTTTGGGGATTAGCTCCTTGCTACCAAGTACAGAAAAACTTCTGAGAACTGTTCTGTGCATAGGGATCAAAGCACCCTTGTACAAACAGCACCAAAAGCCAACAAAGGAAAGCTGAAGAGGGGTGAGAGGAAGTAGAGCCAGTACCTGGTTTCTCTCTCTTCATGCTGTATAATTAGGTTGCTGTAGAAGTTCTCCAGCGTGAGTTTGGCCACCGTCACTCTCTCCCGGGTGTGGTTACTCATGGGAAAGGATGTTGTAGTCCCTGCAGTCATTGCCATGGTAACATGTACTGAAACAGAGTATGTCAAATCATTACTCACTTGAAAAAAACCAAAATTTTTGTACATGTATATATATATATATATATATATATATATATTCCTCTTTCCCACTTTCCATCTCCAAATTCTTAGACACTGCAGAATTCCCAGGAAAGGCACTGTTCTTTACATACCAATAACTCTATTAGAAAGCAGTATCATAAAATTATCCTGAGACAGCAGGAGGGCTTGCTACCCACTCTCTAAAAAAATAACAACATGTTGGCAAAACAAAGGGTGAATCATAGCAAAGAATTATGCAGGCTACGGGCAGCTCACTGAGCAGCACTTGTCCACAAATGAAGAAAATGCACCTCCAGCAGACCTGAGCCCCATCTGGAGGAGGGAAGAGGTGGTAGAGCACAAAGGAAAAGAGGGAAGTAGGAAAAGGCCCAAGCAGCACCACAGCTGCACATGCCACAACTCTATGGCAATTTCAGACTCCAAAAATTCTACATGCTAAAAAAAGGATAGGCTAAAAAGAAAAAGTAAATGGATAAGAACACTAATCCTACCCAGAGAAGAAGCTATTTCAAGGACAGAAGGCAGCCGGCTCTCTCATATCTTTGAATTTTAAAGCCACGCAACAAAATTGTAGGTGGATGGTTGGGGAAATGTATAAAAATCATTACATTAGCATGAAATAATGGAATTGTCATATTTTGAATTCAAAACTTCTGTTGCTGTTTGACTGGGTTTTTTTAAAGCAACAACAAACCATCAGGAACAGAAAAACCCTTCTCCATCACAAGACCACTAGGCAATGAGTCTTTCTGTTTGTTTCCTTTCCAACCAACTCTGTGACATGACACCAATGAAAAGAGCATTTTCTGGAGCAGCTGTTTCTTACAGGCTCCCTGTGTTTGGATTCTCAAATTCAGGAGGGAAATCTTATGCAGACAGAAATACATTAGCTATGCAGATAAAGTACTTGTAGGTCAGTTGAGCGGTTAAAAAAGTGGGAATACAGAGGAAAGAAGAAAGGTTACTCTCCGCTAGAGCTTTCATCTTGAACTCAAAATTTTGAGATGTAATAGAACAATGCTTTTAACATTGGGAAAAGACATCTTAGGGCAGTCCTGAGCCCCTTGGAGCTGGTTTTAGGAAGCCAGGGGAGATGAAAAAAAACAAATTTAAAAGGGCACAGCTTATCCTAGGTGTCATGCCCTACCTGGAAGTGGGCTGAAGCACTTCAGGAGAGCCTCACAGAGAGAAGCCAAGAAAAGCAGCATTTCAGCCCCATGCTCATTTGTTCAGGTTGTTTAGGGGTTGGTTTTGGAAAATTACACAGAAGTACATACACTTCCTTTTCGTTATTTACGTGACTCTTATTTCACATGGGGATTTTTGAGGAAGACAAATCCCAAATTAGGTTTATGATCTTAAAAGGTGAACTGATTAAGAGTTTCACCCAGAAGAAAACTTGCACGTCCACATCAGGACAGGAAGACTGCTTAACTCTGCTGGGTTATTTTGTTTTGCATTTGTCTGCTATCCTCTGTGAGGATAAAAAAATCTTGGGGATTTTTGATTGGATTTGGTGCAACAATAGATATTTGTTGCCAGAAACGCAGCTGCTGTGTCACAAATAAAGGCGTTTTATAGCAGTTTGTAGATATTATTTTAGCTGAATATTTTGGAGTGTGGAAGACGCCAGAGTTCTGAGAATAAAAATGTATCTTTCTATACATATACAAAGAGGTTTTCTATATGTATACAAAGAGGTTTTAATAGCACTAAAGCTGCTTTTAGGTGATGTCAATATTTCTATTTTCTAATCAATACTTTATCCTCTTCAATTTTCTACTAAAGGAGGATTACAGCTGTCTACTCTTAATAGTCTTTACTAAAAATTAAG
This sequence comes from Colius striatus, assembly GCF_028858725.1. Lineage (NCBI taxonomy): Eukaryota > Metazoa > Chordata > Aves > Coliiformes > Coliidae > Colius > Colius striatus. The sequence continues at coordinate 134,451,799 of NC_084759.1, forward strand.
GGGTTCTATTCTTCACACAGACATACCTCATATTGGATGCTTCTCCAAAAGCTGGGAAAACTTAGCACTGCTGTCCCTATTGAGTCTGTTGTATGATATTACACTCTTCTTACCTTGATAGGTGGGAAAAAATAAACACAAACCAGGTATCTGAGAGTGAAACCTACAGCGTATTGATGCACCCAAATCAAACAGAGCAATTGCTGACCACATGCTGGCATCTGTGATTAAGTCATTTTAAAAAAAAAAATTACTTCATAGCGTAAAAACCTGCCTTCTGATCATTTTGGAGTGTCAGGATAGTGTAGCATTAACCCAGGCTTGAAATGGATTAATCGTTACTTAAGCACACTGTAGCACCAGCAAGCAACAGGATATTTATCCTTTGCACAACTTGTATTCCAGGTAGGATAAAATAACACTGCAATTTTTATTTCCTGTTAATTGTTTTCCCCATGCTCCTAGACTCACAAATGCAGACATTACCAAAGAGCAAATCTAAGTCACTTGATTTTATTAAGCCTGTAAAAAGGAGATAACAATTCTGGCAGTAGCACACTCCATGCTATAAATAGCGGGGCTGACTCTCACTGTGGTTCTACAATAGGAAAACAGAGATGAGAACCCAATCTGCAAAACTGGCAAGCTCAGAGAAAGCTATTTACCAGAGAAGAAACTTGTGTTGACTCACTTCATCATCATACCATGAATGTAACTCTGCCAAAGCAGGAGGGAGACATCACCAAAGTTTGCTTCCAGCATCCTGTACATCCTGCACATACACCACCAGCATTGCCTCCAGACCACACTGTACCGCAATACATTTCCTCAAGACGAAATTTACTTTACCCTTGCTCAGTTTGCTCTCCAATCAGCTCTGCCACTGTGGGAGGGGAAAAAAATACCACCAAAACCCAGCTTTGTAAAACAGAGAAGTGCCCTAAGTTCTCCAGGTCCCCTAAACCAAGTGGATAAAGCACAGACCTGGCAGGAGATGGAAGGTACCCGACAAAACCCGATGTTAACTCACAACCCAGAAAACCTCTTCAACCTTTTTCCTCCTGCCTCTCTGCTTCCACTCACAACCCACTAAACAAAGCACAAATCCACATCCCAAACAAAATATTCAGTTGTGAGTAACCTAGTCCTTAAGTATGACCTTTATAAATACATGTGCTGGAGGGGCTGGGGGCAGGAAGAAGCTTCAAAATGGGGCCTTTTATTGACAGCACACTACTACTACTGACCTCATCACATTAACAGGAATGTTTTGAAAAGATGCCACCCATAGTTCTTGGAAATGCCCTCAAAAACCTACTAATTCACTCAAATTCATTCCATCTGCATAACGGAACCATTCTACTCCTGCTGCTTCACTGCTCTCGCATTAAAGCTCCCTGGATCACAAAGAAGGTCATACTATAGCAGCCAGCCACATGTGGCTAAAACTTCTCTGGCCGATGAGGACCAAAGACCTTTCTTTTTGAAGGGCCTTTTATTGCAGAAAAAAATGATACACCACCGTCTGTGAATGACAGAGACATCAAACTGATCTAATCAACAAAGATGGAGCAGCACAGAGCCCACAGGACAATGTCTCAGAGCTGCCAGAAGCAGAGATGCCGTATGTGCTGCCTGGCCCAGAAACCAAGCCTGTGTCTCCTGGATGGAGGGTTTTGCTCCCAGTGTGAGCCTTTCTCCTGATGCCTGATCAGCTCAGTAGCAAGCACCTACAGGTGGGGCAACCAGGGATGATCTTGCCCCAGAGGCAGGCAGGACAACGGCATAGTGGGTAGGACCTGAAGGATATTCCTGAAGGACAAGGGAGAGCAGGGGAGAGAAGCAGAAAAGCAACAGCAGGCCCAATGCCAGCAAATTCAAGTCTCCTCTAAACAAGTCTCTCATCCACCACAGAAAACAACAGAAGACTTCAGTTGGAAGGGACTTCTCCTTTTTGCTAGAAAAATGCTTCCTGGTCAAATAATTAATTTGATCTTTTTATTTCCAGATCTTTCCCTATTGGGAAGCAGAAAGGCCAAGCAGCATTTACTACAGCTTCTATCTGTGCTTCCATCTACCACAACAAGTCTAAGTAAAACCCTCGACTGATTTTCCTAAGAGAATTTTCACTGTTGAAAACCCCACATCCAGCCCTATACACAGTTGCTAACTCAAAACTCATGTCCTCTCTGGAGTGCTTCTTGGCAGCTCCCACAGTCTGTCATTAATGTTTTCATATTAGACCACTGGATTAACATTCCAGTTAATGAGAGCAAAATCACCGAGGTATCCAATCCTACCTGCTACAATAGCTCAGAAGGGGAGAGATAAAAGAAATCAAGGCATCAGCAGAACTGTTTTCCCCTGAAAGAAACACTTGGTACTTTGGGATAGCTTCACAAAATTCAAACCTTCACAGCTCCACCTTGGAGCATACAGGATATGTGAAGGTGAGGCAGTGCACAGAACTGTCACTTGGCCAGAAGGAAGGATTGATGTTTGATCACCTTAAGTCATTTTACAGCCTATTTCTGCATATCCATGTAGCTCTAGGCTTTAAAGAGAAAAGAATAACAAGGGATGAAACAGGATCCTGACACAGGTGGCACTATCTCAAGAAGCTCATTTTATTACCCCATGGCATACTTTCCACCCTTTACAATGGAGCAACAGGACAAGGATGTGAATTAGAGAGCACAATTGTAGTACTTCACTAAACATTTGAACTGTAGTAATGATGAAGATTCAAGTACTTATTCAGGAAAAAAAACACACCAAAAAGCAACACACTACTCAAGACAGCCGAGTTCATAATTTCAGATCCTTCTAACACATTCTGCCAACCTTCCACTATTACTTCCTTAATGATCTCTCACTTTCCACAATAATACAAATATGTAAGACTATGCTACATGCACTGAAAACTGAAATGAATCTTTCCAGATGTCCTCCTTGTGAGAGAGTTTCACATTTTGTGGGTTATTACATTAACCTATTTGATCAACTCTTGCTTTGTTTTACTGTTTTACACAGATTGCCAGCAAAAGAGCAAGTCTGTGCCAGCTAGTGGTATCATGACTGGGCTTCACTTCTGTAAGCACAGGTCTGAAGGTGTCAGCCTTTACAGATAAGTCTCTGGCACAACTCTTTTAGACCATATAGCTTGTTTTTATAAAATAAGGCTGGATCTATACTCTCAAATTAACCTGGACCTAAGTCCCAATGGAAAAACCATTCTTATCTTGGAAACCATGTGTGTAGTATTATTATACAGGAGTCCTAGAATAAATTTACTCTGGACTCATTACTTGGTGCATATACAAGTTAGAGAGCAAACACCACATACAATTCTCTCAGAGAAAAGCACTTTTGCTACTTAATCCATGCAGCTGGATCTCCGATTCAGATTTAAAATGTAAAGCTAAGTACATGTTCAACAGGATAGAGAACAGCAATACTTCCACGCAAAACAGCTGCATCACTTCAAAGAAAGGCAGATAATTTTTATTTATATACCCAAGTATATCTCCAAAAGCCCAGCAATCAGGAAGGTGGTTCATTATTGCAGTAAAAAGGGTAAAAATGCAAAGTTTATAAAGTTTCTATTTACATTCCAAGGGAATTTGGCTCTTGAATGAAAGGCTCCAGGAAAGCCAAATACTGAAACATACTTCTGCCTTTCAAAGTTTCCATTTTCTCAGTATGACACATTTTGTCATGCAACTTGCTCCTGAAATGAAGTACACAAACAACATTTTTTCAAGAATTAGAACGTAAGAGGAACGAGACAGACTTTTGGTGGCAGACCTGTTTCAAAGTAAATGCATACAGTTCAATAAAGCGTGTACCTTCAGAAACGCCAGCTATCACCACAGTGTTTAGTGCTGGAGCTCTTCTAGGTAAAGAAGCTAGAGCAGACTTAGTAATGGTTCTTGGTTCCTTACAGACAACACAGCAAAGAAACTCTCAAATCCAGGCACTAAAAAACACCACTGACAAGAATTAGATTTTAAAAACGAAGTGTTATCTAGGAAAGCAGCATGGATACAACAAGGTTTCAAGTCTCAGCATAAGCCTTGCTGTCTCCAAATTGTTTGGATGCTCTTTAAGAGAGATGGAAGATATATATCTATATATATATATATCTATATATATAAATGTATGAGAAAAACAGCCCACCATACACAAATAACAGTATGATTCACACCAAAAGGCAGTGGGCAGGGACAGATAAATGAAATAAGCAACCAAAGGCACAGCAGGAGGAGGTGGTATGACACACCAGCAAGGTTGAGGAGAGAGCAGCAGCTGGAAAAGCAGCCGCCCAGGCGTCCTGAACAACTTCTGTACATGGTATGAGCTGACACACAAACTGAAAGCAAAGACAAAAATGTTGTACAACAGCTCATAGTTACAAAGATGAAAAAGAAGGAGAAAGTAGTCATACTGTGATATCAGCCCAGAGGGAAAGTTACTTTCTTTGCTACAGTTTCTGCTAGCACAAATTTGGCAACCACACTGTGCATATTTCCACCATCCAATTGTTTATACTGAATCTCCTCCTGGAAAGGTTCCCTGCCTTCTTTTTCTATAACCCACTTTAAATCCACTTCCAAAGCTTCTGAGAAACTTCTGAAATTAAACAAAACATTACCGCATCTCAAAGTCTCAGAGCAGTAAGTAAACAAGGAAACTCCACTGCTCCAATCTACATAAAATATGGGCCAGTATTTTTCAACTCTTGGAGCCTGATCTTGATACTTGTGTTATTACAGCCTTCCATGTTGAGAATGAAGATTTGTCCAAAGTTCACATGTCAATGGAATAAGTCTTCAGCTCAATAGGTTTTGACTTAATGCTCCTATTCTGGCATCTGGATGATCCCAGCTGTGCTACTGTTGTTACTGAAGTTCAGAGTCATCAGATCAGCATGTTTGCCAAGCACTGCTCTGAGGTATGTTTCAGAAAGGAAAATAAATATTAGGCTCCTACGTAATTCACGTTTTCAGTAATATCACCATTCACAAGCCTCTATTTTATTTAATATGCTACCTGAAGGAAGCAACATTCCCTGTCAAATAAAAAAATCAGACACTTCACATGTAGATTCTTCTTCGACATATGGCCAAGACCAGATCTTTCTGACACTCTCCAGTTTTCACAACAGTCCCGATCCGAGAAGAGAAAATTAAATTACAAGACTTCAACAAGACATCACTGACACTTCAGTACTTCATTTATCTCATTTATATACTTCATTTCCTTTAGCTTGTTATTCATTTCCCAATGTGCATTATGTTCTAATAAGTTTTGCTACTTGAAAGTTACAGAATTAATTACATTTGTTATATTTAGAGTAGCACTAAGAAATCTAGTAAAATTAGCCGTTTCAGAACAGGCTTTGCTATTTAAAAGCAAAAGATGTTTGAATGTTTTAGCCATTTTAAGTCATTCTTGCTTTCCCCATGGAGCATTTGTGTGACTTGCCAGTTATAGTCACAGCTAAAACCAGAGCCCTCACAACTTGCTGGGCCTCAGCTCGTAAACCAAAAGGAATGGGCACTCCCAGTGCTTGACCTCCACAACTGTGAAAAAAACTTGAGGAGATATTAAGAGACACAAAGGATTCGGGGACAGAAACATTGGATGTGTGACCTGCTGCCTCAGCAGCTGCTGTGCTTCTAGGCCTGATGACACCAGGAAAATATTGGGGTAGAACAAGGTTCTTGTGAGCAAATTGGGGTGTTAGTGGCTGGTTTCAACTTGCCCCCTAAACTCCAGAAAAGCTTTTCACTCAATGTACCCAAGATACTTTCAAAACACAGGAAGTTACTTTCCTACCCTGGGTTAGACTCCTAAATTTCTAAATATCAAAAAATGTCAAGGATAGGCTCTGAGTAGACCAGCCAAAAAAATCCCTCTGAAAATTACCAGCACAAACCCTGCCCCCTCCATCCACGGTTGTATGCACACTGTAAGTCAGTATTAGTCAGTACTGTTTCTGAAAGAAGCCATCCTACTTTCTACCAAATTATCTGTCTACTTCCCTCCTGTTGCTACTGGATGCATTGTGCCAGCACAGGAAGCTGTGCAACTCAGGTTGGGGAACTACATTGGGCTGAAACCATTTCTTTTAAAACAGCTTTGGTGAGGCTAGTTTCACCTGTGTTGACCAAAAAGGGCCACCCTTCCCCAGGCTGAGACTGGCCATTCCTTCCCATGGAGTATGTCTGAAAGCCAGAAGTAAGCAGCAAGGCCTCATCTTTTAATTTGGCTCACAGAAATTAATCTCACAAATCATTCCAGCACACCTGCAGTAATGATAAGGAAATATTTCCTAATATGGAATAAAAACTGAATATTGGAGTTGTGCTGCACTCCAGGATTTCCTGCAATTCAACAAAGCTGAACAGCAGAAGTATCCCATGAGCAGCAGCCGTGATTCAGTTCTCTGCAGCTTTCAATGAGCAGCAAGCGCAGCTGAAACAAATTTATTTCCCTGATGTGAAAAGATAAGGGCTGCACGAAACTATTTAAGTATATACAAAAATATCTATGTATGTATATATATGTATAAAATATGTATATCAAGACTTATATTAAATATATGCACTTTGTTTTCTTCCTTTTAATCTTGCTTCTACTTTCTACAAGTAGCAAAGAAAACTTTTCATCCAAACATCACAACCTGTGCTTTCACTAACAACAGGACACTGGCCACTTGAAGTTTAAAAACATAAATCTGCCAATAAGGTCCCTTCCAGCTCAGCTCCACTTGCCTCAATCTTTGGCAATACAATTCCATTCCTTATGCTCTACTATCAATAGCTCTGTCTCAAAGTTGAGAGTACATTTTGAGACATGCTGTACTTAGAATAACCATTCAGCATTGAATGACTTGAAATGACATACCAAAATCTTGATGAGCTCAGTCCTTTCAAGTAAGGAATTTTATTTTCTTTACAGAAGGGTTTTGAAGACAATCCAATCACTTGGATTTTAGCAGTAACATAGGACTCCCTCTCACCCCACACCTTAACCTCATGTAGGCAGAGAGGAGAAAATAGAGGGGTTGTACTTCTGCTCCATCAGCAAGAACAGAGGGCTAGAGTTACGAACAGGAAGAGAAGAGTGGTATTGGTGTATTCATACACTGCTCTGTCTTCCAAGGAGTGCTCCAAATGGAGGTCAGCTCAAGACAAAACTCTGCATGACTAAATGAAGCACAAAACATAAGGGAACTAGACTTGCAGTCCCGTATAGCCATTCTTCTCTTCCAGAGTTTACCATGACATATAAATTGATGCATTTTAATTTAATGGCAATAAAATAAATGAGTAGGTTGCTGAAAAGCTAACAATACTGTGCAGTGAAATGGCATTTCATAGCTTGTTTTAGCTTGCTCATATATTTTGTTTCTCCTGCCTAGCCCCAAGTTTCAGTGCTGCAAATCTTTGTCCTCTTAGAAGCATCTAAAAACAGGAAGCTCTTCTGTCTACTGAAGCAACTGCATTCCTGTGCACTTAAGCATTTTGTCAACTTTCAGCAGGTACTTGTATCCAGGCATATTCAAGAAAATATTCTTTTAAGATCTATGAAATTAACCAGCATAAAAAAGCCCATGCTCAATATTTTGCTGCAATATTTTTGCTCATAAAATAAATGATAAACAAAGTAAGGTCAACAACAAAATGCCTGTTTACTCCTCAGTTGTTGGTTTTCTAGATAAAAAAAATATACTCAGGTCTAATGAAAGATTTGTCTGACTCCAAAACATGTATATCTGTCTAAAGTAAAACTCAGTCACAGTGGATTTCTCTACACTTGGCTCTTTCATGGCCAAGAGACACCACTTAAAACAGCAGAAAAGAGAAGGAGCTTCTAACACGGCATCTGTATAAAGTTTCCTTGAAACTGTAATACATTTTCTTTTAGGGATGCTCTAAAAGCCTTTCTATTTTCTAAGGAGTCCAAAGAAGCAGGAGCAGATGGTGGGCTTCACCTTGGGAACTAGGAGGGACCTTCCACATTAGAGAAGGCTGGAAGAGAAGAGGGCATTAAGTTTGTATTTCTTTTTACTAATACATGTTTGATTGCCTGACTCTTGCTAAGCTCTTTTTAGATCATCTCAATCAAATTAAGTAATTACACATTATAAGTCTGTGCCAGCAAAGGAGTTGACTGCTAAATGAGCCACAGACCATCAATGACCAGCCTGTGCAATGCCTCTAGTCTAGCGTTAATGAACATAAGAGATCCCCCTGGCCATAAAAAGCTGCAAATGCAGATAGTGCATCTTGTTAGTATATGCAATACCGGAGAACAGATGTTTGCCAATTCAAATCCCACTACAACAGTTCATTTCTTGAACTATGATTTTTTGAGAAGGAGACAGTTTTTGACACAAATCAAATTGCCTTGATGAGGCCCAGGATACACTGGGATAAAAAAGATGCGTGCAGTGAGTACACAGTACCACCTTCCTAGTGCCTGAAGCTTTGGAACAGTGGAGATAGAGCTGTGCCATACTTTTACCACCAAACCATCAGGAGCTTTGGCCATCAGTACCAAAAGTGGAGAAAGAAGTATTATTTCATGAAGGAACCATAATGGCAAAATCTGATCGCTACAGTGATGACAAGGACAATTTAAAAGAGAAAGCATTACTGTTCTGCCATATCAAACTGTTTGAGGGGAGAACAGTCAATACAATTGTGGTTTTGCATTTCAATGCTTATAATGCTTTGAGAATATATATATATATATATATATATATATATATATATAGCAATCTATGTGTCACTTTAAGAACAAAAATACACTGCAAAATGGGTAGCTTCAGCTTATCCTTCTGAGATTTAGAGGTTTAGATATAGAAAAAAACAGCTCTTTCAGTGTCAGCCTCAGAGTCTTGCCTTGATCAAATCTCTGAGTTTTCCTGCAGCCTAATGCTTAATGTCCCAAGCATTCATCTTACCTAGGGCTGAAGAGTGACGAGAGAAGTGCTTAGTTATGGCTATCTGTATACATACATGATCCCTCCTACATAATCACACACTCACCCTTCTAGGAAGGTAAGAGGCAAAAAAAAGGAAGAGGAGATATAGGATTTGCACCTAGGTGAAAGATGATGACGCTTGTGATGGGCATTAGTTTCCTGTGGAAGGCCATCCACTAGTCTTGGCTTGTGAAAGCTCCCTCAGAACATCTCAGATATTTGATTCTATTACCTGGTTTCCTAGTTAAACGACAAGAAAGGTGAAAGCAGGGTGTGAGTAAAAGCTCTGGCTATATCCATCTGCAAGAGAAATTGAGAAGGAAAAGGAACAGAGAATATCTACTTAAGTTTCTGTAAGATTCTAAGGCTGTATGTAGCTGCTATGCTACAGCTGAACATAAAAGGATGGGCAAATTTCCAGATTAAAAAAAAAAACCACCAAAACAACTTAAGAGTTCGATGTCACGCACTTTCAAGATGAACAAGAGACCAAAACAAAAACTTCACTAAGAGCAAACCTTTCCCACCAAGAAAGCTTCCAGAACAGAACAGTCTTGCAGCAAGTCCAGAGGGCAAGGCACACTCTTGACTGAAATAAAGGTGCAAGACTCATCAGTAAGAAGGACTCTTCATGGAACATAGGTCAGCTCATACAAAGGTATGGGCTGTAGAGGAAAGTAGAAGGAAAAACACCACTTGTGTTCCTGCAGAATGGCTCTCACTGTTCCTTTTCAAGGTATAAGTCTCTATTGCCCTTTAAGGTGAGTGTCATTCCATCTCCATTTCTTTATCTGTTAAGTGGAGGTGAAGATAAGTGGAGTTACCTGCAGGAAATTTAATCGGAAATAGCAATTTAGTGCAAACAATGTGTAAAGATGCAGACTGGTAGAGTGGCAAATAAAGAAGTCTACCAGGCAGCAATCTGAATTGTTTGACAATTTGGATACAACCAACTATTTTCCATAAATAGTAACCAGAGAAAAAAACCCCACATAAGCCGTAGGAAGAATGAGATCATTTCCACTTTTGAAATATTATTTAACATTAACACTTCCTTATAGGGATGGGCCCAATGCACAAGGTCCTTACACAAAACGGACAGACGTTGCTGCCAAGTTCTGTTTCAAGAAATGTCAGTGCAGGCCTATGAATTGCTACTGAGGGGCAGGGGGAGATCCTTTCCTCACATTTTGCTGAACCCTCCAGTCCTGGCCACACACTTCTAGAGTTTTCCCAACAATGTAGCCACAGACACAAGTGAGCTAGGTAAACTCAGCAGCCTGACAAAACAGAGCTACTAGTCATCACCATGCTCCTGTAAAAAGGAGACCATTCTTCCACAAAATCAGCAAGTTGCTTTGCCTTGCCTCCTAACTACGCAACTGCTAAATTTAGTCAAAGAGAAGTAACAAAATATGGATAGTCAGAGGACGAGGAGAACAACACTGTCTCTTTTGCAGGCACATAAATTTGAACTACATCCAAGCAGGGTTTAGATATACTTCCGGCAATGGCAGGACAGGACTGTTGCTTTTCACGGTGGCCAGTTGTATCAGATTAGGTACAACATAAAAACTCTGAGTCTTAACAGTGACAACTGTTAAATAAATGTTAATTCTCAGCCATGAGTCACATCCTTCTTGCATCAACTTTTGCTGGCTCCATTTGGAAATGGGCTGATGGGGAGAACAGCTTCGCAAGGCTTTCTAAAGACAGTCTATAACTACTTTCTCACACCTCCTTTACTTTAGGCTGCAGTAATAAAGAACACAATTAATTTGATTTTGATGAAAATGGTTATGGTGAGCCTAACCACAATGACCAGCTAAACACTGACCCCTAAATGATGTACCATGTGCTGTAGCATTCATGGAAAACCCTAGCTGTATTTACAAAGACCAGGAAGGGTTTGTACTACGTGCTTCTTTTGCTTGCTTCAGAAGCCAAACTAAGTGTCTCCTGGAGTGCTGCTTGGCTCCTGTATGTTGAGCAAAGTCCATCGTAGACAAGCAAGTTCAAACTGCAATGCTGACATGACGCAGAGGTGCCTACTGTGCAGTAGAAACAGACATAACTTGTATTTTAATTTGAACAGCTTTATGTTCACATGAAGAAAGCGAAAAACAAAGACTTAGAGTAATGCCTGGTACCTGGATCTACAGTAACACACCTTGAGGCCTGCCCTATTTCTCACTCATTCCTTCACATGTCTCCTCTCACTCTACTCAACAACTCTACCAGAGGAGTTATCAGCAAAGCTGTTCGCAACACAGCCTCTAATGGTGACCTGAAGTGGACAAATCACATTAAATTGATGGTATTTGCCAATGATGCAAGAGTTGAAATGATGAATATTTTTAGTATTCTTTTTCTAATTGCAGGTGATGTATGCAACCAAGATGATTTTCACTGTTCTGAGGATAGGGTTTAAGTCTCATTCTGATTTTAGAAATTGCAGGAAAATCTATGGGGAAAAAAAAAACCAGCAATAGAAAGGACAATTAAATATTAATATACTGCAAGTGGACATTTCATGGTAACATTTCCAAGTTGAGCTACACTCAGCCTTGGCAAAACACTGGGATTGTGAATCCAGCTGAAAGCATTAATTTGGATGACTCTCCAGTCAATGTTTACACATTCTGTTGTTCATATGCAAATAACATTAATCAGCTGTCTTTTAAAGTACTGATAAATGGATATTCGGAAAGTTTTACTAGCTTCCTGGCAAAGCCACATGTAATATAAGGAATGTCACATTGACATAACACAGGGCAAGGAAGAATACTTCTCAATTTCAAAAATCACTAGGAAGCAGCTGCTCTGCTATTATTCTCTTCATTTTTGAGAAGATAAAGAACACTAAAAAAAAGTCTAATAATATAGTGTTTGTGAAAAATCAGGAACATTCACATCTGTGATTCCTCAGACAATTATTTCTTTAGTTGAGTATTAAAATACATTTCAACTTGCACTCATTTACAAAAAGAAAATCCAGTAAAAACCTTTACTTTAGGAGTATTCCCGGCAATCAGAAAAGGTCTGTGCAAAAAACCTAGCACTTTTACTCCACAGATAATGTCCCAATTGATACTGAGCCCTACCTAGTCTAATGCAAAATAAACATTTCATTATTCTCCCCAGGTGATAACACAAGGATTCAAGCAATATCTGGAGGCTAGTCTGTTTTGAGGTCTTTTTCCCCCCATATCCTTGAGTAAACTCTTGCCAAATAAATCAGTAATAAAATAAATCATGAAAAATTCAGCAAATCCTGAAAGCACAGGGAAGCTGCTCTGCTGGCAGCCTCTGGGAAAGGGAGAAAGTATGCCCTCCTCCTTCTCAGCATGCCCAAAGCTGTAAAGGTCTCTTGGGGTTGTTACCAAGCCTCAAGCAACTTTCCTCTCCTTTGGGTTATTCTTCATGTCAATAATGCCAGAAAGCATCTTCATCCAGTGAACTGAAGCTGCAAGCTTTATTCTGCTTCCCTATGTGATATACCTTCTTCCTAGCTTTCAAGTAAATCATGTTTTGTTCTTTTAAAGTATTTTCCACACAGATCTCAAGGCACTTTACAAAACTGAAACATAAACCACATCATCTTGGTAAAGCAACACTGTTCACTATGAAGGAAAGTAAATGAGTTCAAGCTGAATCCTGGGAAGGCTTTGAAGGTGTATTCGCAAGGGAAAAACTTGCAAACCCTGAGAACCCAGAGAACCCTGTCTTCTAACACTACAGCAGTCTGTGAAACAGAACCCTTCCAACTTCATTCATATAGGAGTAGAAATAGATCCAAGACAGGCATAGATAGCACTCTCCACAGTTTTCAAAATATGAGGACAATTTCAATCTGATTTTAGAAATGGCGAAAGTGAGGCACAACAAAATTAATCACAGCCAACAAAATAAATTTTTTTCAAAGTCATCTATGCAACACCATACCAGTATCTGAAGCACGAAGTGTAATTTGCAGAAGCTGCCAGAAACCTAAAGGAAGAGCTGAGACACAGAATAGCTACATTAGTCCTGACTCTTACCTTGAGTTTAGTATTACAATCAGATCAGGTCAGCACTGGGGAAAGGCAAGCTGTTTCTCTGGCAAGCCTTCATACAGATAAATGCTGGAAAAATAAAACGCGCACACTTAAGGAGTCCTATTTTTAACACTAAATGGCACAATGGACTATGGGAAAAACTCGAATTACAGCAGAAACCCAAAAAATGCTCATTTTATCTGAACCTGAGTTTTTTCAGAGGTGCAACTGCAGAGGAGCTCTGTCAACTAACACTACTGTTTACAGGGGCCCTGAGGCTTTCACAGCTGCTATTGAGGAAGCACATTCTTCATGCTCTTTGAGAAAAACAAACGTTCTTACTATGCTGTCTGCAAAACAAAAGGAGTCTGTGAATTCACAAGGTTTTGCATGCACCTGCAGGGATATTTTACTAAGGTGAAGCCAGCAGATTTTATTGTTGCTGAAATTTTCAACTGCCATAGGAAACCAGTCAGAAGTTACAAGGCACATTAGAGTCTATACAAGCTGCACAAGCAGAAGTCCACTGGGACCTTGCTTGTACAAATCTTTTTCTCACAAAAAAGATGTTAACCTCTGTTTTATGAGCTGTAGAGACAGAGTCCTAAAATAGACATCCTCACAGAAGGCAGAAGGCAGAGACACATTTTGCTAAAGCTGACCCCAGACCAGGGGCAGTGATTCACTTCATTAAAGGCCCTGAGCCAGGGACAGTGATTTTGGCCGGAGGAGGCCTTGTCCCGAAGGAGGGGCCCTTTATCACTGCGGCCAGAGCAGGCCATGTCCTCAGGAAGGGACTCAATATCCACAGCTGTAACTGTGGGGAGGAACCCACGACAAAGCAGCTCATTAAACTTATGCCCAGAAGAGGCCTTGTCCTGAGAGAGAGACCCTGCAACTGCAGAAACTGCAACTGCGGTGAAGAATCCACACCAGAGATATTCACCAAGGACTGCGTCCCATGTGAGGGACCCTGTATCAGCAGAAGCCGCAGCTGCTGGGAACAACCCACACCAGAGAAGTTTGTTAAGGACTGTGTTCCGGGGGAGGAACCCCATGTTGGAGCAGGGGAAGAATGCCAGGAGTCGTCCTCATCTGAGAAGACAGAAGCGGCAGAGCCCATCTGTGAGAGACTGACCACATTCCCCATTCCTTGCCCCCCTGAGCCATTGCGGAGGGAGGAGGTAGAGATATCGGGAGCAGTGAGCTGGGCCCGGGAAGAAAGGAGGGATGGGTGAGGGAGATCTTAAAGTGCTGGTTGTAATTTTCTCATCATCCTACTCCCTTTTTTTTTTTTTTTTGCTTTTATTCTGTTCTGTTTCTTGTAGAATAAACTTTCCTACTTTCCTCTCTAAGTCGAGTACTACAGTCTGTTTTGCCCAGAACCATAATTGGCAGTGAGCCCTCCCTGCTCTTGTCTCAATCCACAACAATCTTGCTTATCTTTTTACTCCCATTTCACTGGGTCCTCCACCATCTTAAAGAGAGTGGAGGTGAATGGGGGCACCGAGCAAGAGACTGTCGTGGTGCTGCTGTGCTAGCTGGGCCAAACCACGACACAGATGAATCCTGCCTGGTGGCTGATAAAATGCCAACCATTGTTACGATGAGGGTAACTGGAATTAATCTTTGAATTTATAAGTCTACTCCTCCTGATCACCTCAAAGGCCTGTAACTGTTGGCCATGTCTGTAACAGGTTTCTCAAGCACTTCTAGAAAACCCAGCCCTCAAACAGTAGTTCTACTGCCAATGGATGGGATTTGCAGTTAAAATGTTCCAAAGGCAAAATGAAGCAAACAAAATAGGTAGCACCCCTCCTCCATCCCTGTCTGCACCACAGAGTGCTGGACTCTTCAGCAGAGGAGGACTGGGCAACTCCCTGTAACATGGGAAGACCCAGTTCCCACCAAACTTAAGATAATTTGAATCCAACTGTGGTTTGAGCATCTTATCATTTTTACATCCTTTAACTCTGGGCACCTCATAAAGACTAAAAATATTCTCCACATGAAGAAAAAATAAATTAAAAAAAGAGGCTCTATACATAGTGTTTTCTAAAAATACCTCTTCAGAGGCATCCTTTGCTAAATAAGTGCCAAAACTTCAAAGGCTAAATTATAATGTTAAAATATTTGTAAAGCAAGTTTGTTATGTTTCTTGTGAAGCATGGTTGGCAGTCAGAGACAGCAACTTTCAGCTCAAAAACCTGGTCCAGGCATTAACTGGAAATAGCTCTTTGGTAGCTTACGTGAAATGAGTCAATGGACCTCAGTCCAGCTTCCAATAAATTAGGAACCACAGCACAAAAGCATCTGCAAGAGTCACTTCCTTTGTTGAAACCATTCAAAAGGCCAAGGACTGAATGCAGTGGGGAAAATGAATTATCCTTCCTCAAAATAGCATGTTCCTTCAAAACATGAAATGCTTTTACCTGTTACCATCTTTGGTGAAAGTACTCCACTATGTTTTTACAAAATATGAACTAATTGAGTATTTCTTTAATACACATAAGGCCACCCTTTCTCAGAAGGAAAAACCAAGATGGTGAATTCCAACATGCAAGAGTCATGCCAAAGGAGAGCAACAAAAACGAACACTCCTATCCCCCATGCTAACTGCATTTCTGCTTTCTGGATCCAACAAAAGACTAAGAATTTCCACGTATTTTTCAATAAGAAAATTTAGCATACAAATATAGGCTCTCCTTGAATAAACTGCATGATTTCAAGGACTTGCATCATTAAGAATACTTCCCTTGTCTCTGAGCCAGTAAAGGGACATGAAGCAAGTAATATAAATCTAGAAAACTAAGAAAAAGTAACAATATTTTAAATTCTGCTTTAAGAATATAGAGACATTTTAATAGGTCACAGACAATATGGGATCAAAATCTTATAATAAATCCCCCCCACTCAAAGAAAGCATCATATAGATCACAATGAATTAACTTTGCTAGAAAAAAAAAGCCATACATGTCACAAATACAATTCAGAGCAATAGTTTTGAAGAATAGAGTGATTATATTAATTTGAACTTCATCGTATGCAGATTGCTAAGGAAATTTAGAGATTTGCATTGAGAGAAAAAAAAATGTGTTTTATTCAAAGATGAAGGTCTTCTGAATTTTCATGCCTTGTAAGCAGTTGCTAAACTGATTGAACAATGCTTTTGAAGTACACAGGGTCAAATGTGGTCAGTACCTCAAAGAACATCAGATCTTTCAATATTGAAAAAGTACTTCTAAGAAAGACCTTGGTACATTCATATATTCTGTCTTTACCTGTCACTTCAAAGTGTCCTAGGCATCCACACAGAGGCTGCATTATCCTTTGTCAGTCCCCTCTCCCTCAAAGATGATGAGAATTATACCACTGGACTCAATATGGGTAATAGACTGTTTCTTTGTAGATACAAAAGAGGCTTCTTGACTTCTTGAGGCAGCAGTGACTAGGGCACTAAAGGAAGCCAAGAATTACAACCAAATTCAGAAGTATTTATTTTATTAATACATTAGTCATTGCCAAATACTAATTCAGATTCAATTAATCGGGAAAGCAGTTAGAATGCATTCAGTGCAACTTCCTTGTAAAAAGTAGGGTTAGACAAATTCATTTCCATTAAAAACTCTACATTCTTGGTCATCCACAAACTATACATTCCAGATCTAACCAAGCAAAAGAAAATAGGAGGAAGAAGCATAAGCAGGTACAGCACATGTTATATATAGCACAAGCCAAACAGCCCTTATTGCCTTCCTTAGGTGTACATGTATTATGGAAGCTTACTTCTGTCAGTCACTTCATCTAATTATTCAGATGCTTTGCTGACGAGATGATCACCACCCTTGAATAGAAGGAAGTTGCACCCAAAGCACCAATTCAGATGTTCCAGACAGAAGTCTGGCCTTCTATCCAAGACAAATATGGAGCTTAATCTACACTGTTTTTGCTCTGGTTTATTAGTTTGCAGTACCTGGAGAGGATTTACTTTATGATTCAAAGAGAAGGGGTGGGGGATATAGGGCTATACTTTACTTAACCAACATCATTGTGGTAAAACCACCTTGGCAGGCAAGAGAGGGAGGGAAAGCACTTAAATTCCACAATGACAGAAGAAAATCTCGCTATGCAGCTGCATTCTTCAGTTGCACACAGGCAGATGAAGACTCGCTATCACTTACTAATGTCTTAAGTAAGAATACAGACGCTTTTATCTGCTTAGTCTGTAGCATTCTTTTAAAAATGACATGACCACTTCAGAGCACATAGGCAAAAGAATCAATAAAATATTTTTACATTGTGTTTCTCAGATTGAGAAAATTACAGTCAAATAGAAATAAGAAAGATACTGTCAAGACTACTTTCAAAAGTCAGCTTTTACATGGAAAAAAATACAAAGAACCCTAAGAGGTCTCCAGGTATTTTTTTGTTAAAAAGATAGATAGTACTACCAAAATTGTTATCGTAATTCTTCTCTTGCAGTCTTTTCTCCAAATACAGACTCATCCAACACCTAGGGGGGTCAAAATCTGAAACTGAAATTGGCTTTCTACATATTACTTCTTGTTTAGTAAAAAGGGCAGAGGGAAAATGAGCTAAAATTCCTTATCTTTATATTAGAGTATAACAATTTCCCCGCAATGACCTCATAATTATCTCCTTTTTTACATTTGACTTTCCACTATTCTTTCAATCCTTTTAAATTCAGTGATCTAAAGTATGAATGAAAAAATACCTGTGTACCTATTGTTTTTTTCTAAATATTGATTTTGATGGTAGAGATTATTTTACCAAGCAGAAAGTTATTTTGTCTATTTAAACAGAAAATGGGCAAGCATATTTCTTCATTATACCCTAACCATGGCCAGTTTGCAACTTACTGACAAAACAAAGGTGAAGGCAGTAGCATTTTTGTCAGGCTCTAAGGAATCTCTTTGCAAAGGTGCTCAGTAAAGTTATTCTGTTAGCAGCCATGCTGTAGCACAAGCTGTCAGCAGTCAGGGGCAGAGGTCAGGACTCATGAAATTCTCTCATCTCTGGTTTGGGTGATACAATGTTCATCCATTTTTCCTGAATATGGAAAGGAGTTTGTTCAACTTTTTTCACTTGCCACTACACAACTGGCTTATATGTCTGTGAGCAAAAATAAACAGTTAACAGTTTTTAGTACAATGCTAAATCAAGTGGCACCATGACAGCAGGGAACATGGCAGATTGGTTCTTCAGGAGGCATCTGAAGTACAACTGGAAAGTTCCTTTAGGTCACCCTACAGTAGTATCATCACCAGTGATCTTGATTGAGGGAGCTGGGATTAGAGCTGCAATATATTGTCAACTTGAATATCCACATACTGGTTTCCCCACTAACACATCCACAGTATGAGATTTACAGAACCATCAGTGGGACTGATTGCATGAGCAGAGCATTAATTTTGCACTTCTCATAACAAAGTCCCGAGCAGTAAGACCCAGAAAACAAGAAGACACATTATCATTCCTTTCAGAAGAAACTTAGATAGAATTTCACTTGCATCTAAATCACATCCCAAGTCTAACCAGCCCTCTGGAAATGCCAAGTTTTATGAGCTCAAACTGGTCAGCATATTATAATCCTCACCTGGACAGCTCCATCCTTCCATATATTACTACCATGCCAGCATAGCTGAAATTCAAGGTTTCATCCCACATATTTGTTCTCATGTAATGCTACCTTAGCTACATGGTCTCAAATCTTTGGAGACAACTTGGCATCTTCTTGTGCACGTGGGGCTCACAGTGACTTCAATAGGTCCCTTCCTGTTTTGAAAGAATGGATCAATGTTGACTGTGAACACTGCTAATTACTGGGAATTGGAGCTACTCAGGAAGTGGTGTGTGCTGCAACACAAGAAAGAAGCTAAAACATTTTCCAGTTTCTTCGAAGGTTTGCCAGTAGAACTTGAAAATCTAAAGCATTCCACTTTGTTCTTTTACATTTATCACTGGCTCGTGAAAAAGAGAGAAGAAAAAGGAGAAAGAAAAGATTTAACAGGGGGAGGAAGAAATTCTCTTTTCTACTTCCTCCATCTTCCAAACCAAAATAACAGTTTTCAGGTTTCCATGTGTTTATCTCCCTTCCTCTAAAAGCTGTCCTTCTCAAAATCATGTTACCTGCAATTCATTTACTGTTTCTGAAGATGATTGTTCTTAATACCACAGCTCATAACAACTTTCTAATTTCCAACCTGTAGTCCACAGACATTGTCAGCAGCTAGTCAACAGAACAGGAGGGTTTTTTTTAAAAAAAAACAACATGATGTTTTGAGAGTGTGTTGTCGCTTGACAGTAGAGTCTGTGCTTCACTGGACTTGAGAACCACAGCCTTAACTTCTGTTGCTAACCCCTCCATGACTTGTATAACTCAGCCTCGTCCACTAAGCAGGTCATCTTGTCATAGGTATACCAAGAAAAACTAATACACTTTGATATAAAATGGTCACCTATATACCATGCTCACAAGAGATTTGAGCTATTTCCCCCTATAAGAATACCCCTAATGTCTGTATTCCGTACTTTGGGCTTTTCAAATACTTCAAAACAGTCTCCACTATATAGATTTTTATTCATCTGTCATTTTGCCTGGCTTCAAGTTCTATTATTTTCTAGTTGGACTTAAATCATAAGAAATTTACAGATTATTCCAGGTGTTTTTAACAAAACTTTTTTTTTTCTATATAGGAAAAGAAAAACCTAACAGAAAAGTTTCTAACTGCTATTTATGCAGCTGAGCAGCAAGGTTACCATATCCAGAGTACAAGTAGGCTGAGATGCTCACGTAATACGTATTTTATACAAACTTTCCTTCTCTGTTAAACTCCCTGAGAAGATAAAGAGGTCTGAGTAGAGAAATAATCTCCATACAACAATTAAGAGAACCCATCTAATACACTTCAGTATAAAATGGTCACCTATATACTTTGCTCTCATTTGAGAGATGAACTCACAGAGATCTCCCATTTTGGTAAATCTTGGTTCTCTGCCCTTATTCAAAACTTCGTAAGATGCTGCCTACACCTGCTAAGATAGGGAAAGGACTAAACAGTAAGACTTTACCAGAAACTGTACTTACAATATAACCAGGGTGATTTGGTTGCCTCCCCCCTGCCCCAGCTTGAATGTGAATGCTTCCTTTACTACTTCGAACCAAAATTCATGCTGTAACTAATTTAATTAAGTGAAGGAAATCAATTAATCTACCTGCTTACAGTTTAAAGTAATTCAGTATGAGAATTTCTTTTTAGGTACAACAAAATTTTTGATTAACAGAAGTGAAATATGGCAGTCAGTCAGGAAGAGTATCAACTCACCTGTTCAACCAGAGCTTCTTACCACTTAAGCAGACTAGCCAAGCAGAAACTCAACAAAACTCAGTAACAAAGATTCACATTAATGACATCAGAAGTGATAAAATTCCTTTCTTTCACTTTATCTTGACACATCAGTGTGCTGTGATGCACATAACTGCTTTCTGAGACACACAACTATTATGATCTGCACCATACAACAACCTTACTTGGTAAGTAAGTCTCATCAAATGTACTTGCTACACAAATATCTGTTAACCAAAGGCCATTACTCCACTAAATAGGAATGTGCTTTAACAGTTGGCTGTTATGTGTTTGTAACAGCCATGTCCTTCATTGGTGCATGATTGCCTGGTGTCCTACATAGAACACAACATTCCCTTACAGTTCCAGGTGTTAAATTTGAAAAAGAAAGTTAAGTTTTTCTTTTAATTATCATTAAACAGACTTTATTCCTCATATTCAGTTTCTACAGTTTGTAAAAACAGGTACCCCTATTGAGTTCTTCCCTTACAATTGAAATCGTTCTCCTTTCTTTCTCTGTCAAACACTAAATACCACAAAACAGAAGAATCCAGTTATCTTTAACTTCAAGAAACAACAACAGATTTCAAACAATGCAGTACAATTCTTTTGTCTGTGGAGCTACTAATACAAACTTTCCTCTTCATACAGGACTCAGCACGCTAAAAATTAGTGACATTTGAAGTGGAACAATTCTTTCATCATTAGGCTGATATTTGGCTGGCATTCTGGTTACCTCCCTTACAAGGCACTAGTGAGAGGGAAGGGCTGGGAACACATTATGCAACTACTCATTGCAAAAAATAATTAAAACAAATTTTAAGAATGGTCTGTGATGAACCCTTTTCCAATATACAAAGCAGGACAGAAGGAGCCTGATTCCATTGGACTAAGGTCTGCTATTTCTACATGCCTAAAAGGAATTTTTCCTGAAAGGAAAAGGTTTTTCTCTGTTTTCATGGGAAGAGGGGGAAACTTTAGCCTGTGAACTGCTCCTGCCTTTTCTGAAGGCAGTTTTTCACAGAGAAATAAAGGAGAGATACCTTGCCACACCTGTGTCTTGTCACCCTCCTCCCTCTGCTCATCTGTGAAAAGGGAAATCTAAAATGGCTAATCATAAGTTCAGCTTCAATGGTAAGAGGGCTAGGTAATCCACATATTGGCTAGCTCATGAAAAAAACAGCTCTCCTGTAGACACTGCAAAATCATTCAGAAGTTAACCATGAGTTCAGCTGTAAGTAGGTTCACTTTTAACTAGTGCACTCATAATGAGGCTTCCTACCAAGTGAAGCTATAGCTATTCTGGTGTTACATGGCAGTTGACTCAGGCCTCTATTTAAGATTCAGCTTCATTCATTCTGGAAAAAATGAAGTAGAAAACAGAGATCTCTGGGAAAATTCCACTTTGTCAAGTAATTTTCCACAAGCAACTGAGCTCGGATTGATGGCAATGTTGGCAAATTTGAGTTTTAATACAGGGCAGAAGCAAATCTACCCTGGAAATGGACATCATCCCTGGAAAATCCTTTCCCACACTGCAAACTCAGTCTCTAAACTGGCAAGTGGTCTGTCAGGAAAATGACATATCTGTACTTTGTGGGGGCACTCAGCGATGCTGACAGAAGTCCATGGTAGAGCACAAATGTGCTAGATAAGTTGGATCACTTATCAGTTCCATCAGGGACAGAGAGATGGAGGGTAACTCTCTAAAACCAGGTGAGCCCCCTAAGCACACAACTTGCAGGAAGCTGCTTCTATCAAGCAACTTTCTTTTGTTGTGTCCTTAGGTGTGTCTTACTGAAGTTAAGTAAAGCAACTTACTTTCATTCTCCCACCGCCCCCACTTCCCTGCCCCAGTTTAAGCTCCAGTGTATGGAAGCTGACTGTATTTATAATTCCTATGGCTCAGCGTGACCCAATAGCTTTGTCTTAATTGCACCCAACAAATACAGCGCAACTGTATTACCAATAAATGTTGTTCTACTATAATGGCTCATAAAAAGGACGCTGAATCAAATACTTCTTTCTGGTAATACACCCACTTGATTTAGGTTTTCCATTTGCTCATCTAGGGGGCTGTTTGCTAGGTTTTGTTCTACTGCATGGAGAGTTAACTACTAACATTTCTTAGCACATTTTAAAAATGCACTAACAGTGCCTCACTTAATGTGATATTACACACAGTATTCACAGAAAGTTGTAAACCGCTATCTTTATTACACACAGCAGGAAAAAGGCTCACAACTTTTCATCTGTTCAAAGATAACAAAAGGTTTTTGTTTCTACTTCTGTGGAAGAAAATTTAACAAATTCTGATATGCCAAGGTCTTTGCTAATTCTGTGGTTCCTCTACAGCACATCAGTGATGATGGGACAAAACTCTGTAACGTAAAAGGCATAAGTAATAAAACCTGCAATACAGTAATCGCTCTGCTCTAAACAGTTCCTCTTCCCATATAGATTCAAGTTATCCCTTACTTCCTCCCATTCATTCTACCACCTATCTGTGCAACCTGTTCAAACCAAACTATTACTTAACATTGTCTGTTCCATGTTACTAAAAGGTGAAGAGCTGTCATTCTTTTTACTGCTTCACGAGACTTCTATTTTGTGAAATCCCATAAACCCAGACTGCCATTTAAATCCGCCATTGCTCCCTTTTACTAGTAAAACTATAGAAGTCAACTGTTCCTCTGACAATCAACACTTCATGTAAGTGGTCATCCAAGGCAAATTCATTACATTAAAGTTTTAGACATCTACATTCTTCATATTCTATTCAGTTACA
This sequence comes from Colius striatus, assembly GCF_028858725.1. Taxonomy (NCBI): domain Eukaryota; kingdom Metazoa; phylum Chordata; class Aves; order Coliiformes; family Coliidae; genus Colius; species Colius striatus. Next base: position 134,474,989 of record NC_084759.1, read on the forward strand.
GCTCTCAAAACTGTACATCAGCTGGCAAATTGCAAGTTTATAGGTATAAATATTTAAGACATACATCATGAACTAAGTTCCAAATCTGCAGTTCAAACCAAAATGCAAGATCCAACGCCAAAATTACTGAGAAATCAGAAAAACAGGTATTTGAAGCATAAGATTATTTCCCAACCCGCTCTTTACCTTTTTTTTAATCTCTACAAAGTATTGAGATACTAACACAAGTCTCACAAAATTACCTAATTTCAGAAGACAGTATTAATGATAACTCTAACTGTATTGCTTCCTGTGCTGATCAAATTATTTATGACAAAGAAAATAACTCTTTTTTTTCTCTGATAAATTCATTCACCCCCTCAGTCCCTCTTTTGTTTTTATTGTTGTCAAAGGAAAATGTTCTGTTGCTTCCCTGTGCAGACATAGGAGCAGCAGGAATGCCAAAATTTACTCTGTAGTTTCAGGCGACAGAGCTGCAAGACTATTCATTGCAATCAAATGATAAGTCTACTCTGCTGCATTTGGCAGTGACTTAACTTATGGTCCTTCATGGAAAGATCCCATACTTAAAACAGTCCACCGTATAAATTCACACCACACACCAAATAACTTCACCCCAAGTTCATATCCCATAACATCAGACTGGCTTACCCTCACTGTTAATTTTTTTTGCACAACAAAAGGCATTAGTTAGTCACCAGACTTTGAAAAATCCTGCACTGATCCATCCCAAAGAATTAGACTTCAGTTGGTTATTTATCAAATCCCCATTTTCATGCTATACTGATGCCAGGTCTGCTCCAAGTGCAGCTGTATGTTGAATTGGCTGTGAACAAGAGAAAATTAAATGATTTTGTGGACAATGGTATGCATGATTTATGTCAACTCTCATTACCCTAAGACACATAAAGCCTCTTTCTGGGGGACTAAAAGCAAACTATTTACGATATAGTCTTTGTGCTGATGAATACTGTATTCAGAGAAGTCATTCTTTCAATTGTAATTTATATGTCTACCCTGCATCTCCTAGAATACAAACATCAAAGGTTATCACTTGGCTTTATACTTTAACTAACTCTCAGCTTAAACTTGGTGGGAAGTATATTTTTATTGGAACAAACATTAACTGAATTAAAAATGAATGTATAGGGAGATAATGAACTTTAAAATCAAGACAAACCCACTGCCTAGACAGACACGGTGGACAAAACCAGTGCTTCGCAAACTGTGACTAAGCTCTTTGTAATCACTACAGGATTCAAGAAAGATCCCAAACTAAAGCCAGTAACTTAAATGATTAAAAACCTTCTACCACCACTGAAGCTTCAGGTGCATACAGACAGATGAGCCAAAAGGATGCTACACAGAAGTTCTGAGAAACAACAGGCAGGTAAACCTCACCCAAATGCATGAGATGCTATTCATACACTGAACTCCAATTTAGTGTGCCATGCTACCCCATTCCAACCCACCAGAGGCCCACCAGGGATCCCACTAAGCATAGGATCAGATCTTGAGAGGTCAGCACCAGCAGGTCCACAAGGGATCATCTGACAGAAATCCAAAATGTCTATTTTCCTGGGAACATTCCCCCACTGTGCACCAAGAGCATAGGGGCCCAGTCCAGGTCCATTGCAAGTTAAGAAAGAAATAAACCATGACAGCTGCCCACTGTAAATATTTACTCCTGAATTCTGCTTAACTAGTGGTTTAGGGATTTCTTTTCACCTGAAATGTTTGAGAAAGAAAATGTTTACTTTTAGATTTTTTTAAGGTCTATTAAGCAATAATATTTCAATTAAACACTTACTATGTCATGTACAATGCAGAAAATAGATGAGTTCCAGCTCAATTTTACATTGAAAATCGATTAGCAAAAGTCAACTCAACTTGCAAATTTGACTTTTCCTAATCCAAGATACTACATATAGTAAAGAAGATAAAACTGCATCAGTTGTACTAGATACAGCAACAGATTTATCATATGTAATGAGTGAGGCCACTGCTCATTATCTCTCAGGTCAGAAGCCTATAGGCTATTATTTCAGTTAACTGCTCAGACTAAAATTAAGACTGTTAAACTTCCATCTCTAAAATCTTGAAGCTTAAGAAACTACAGCAGTTTTTAAGATTTCTGTGTATTTTTCAATCATCTTTTATGGAACACGCACAGCAATTTACTGAGATTTATTAGTGTTATATACACTCACAAACAAGATCCCTCCACTTCAAGTGACTTCAAAAAACTATAATCAAAGCACTGAATCAGCATATGTGACAAAACCCAACATCTGTGGTCGCCAAAATAAATTTCACTGCTCTTTGCTAAAGAGCAAATAAAAGTAAAATAACATGAATATATCCCACCAAATATCTCGTAAGAAACTTTTTTTTTCCTCTAAAGGCAAACTTTAGCATTGCTTTTATTCAGAGGCTACATCAAGGCTCATTTATTGCCGTTCTGGATTTTGCAACGGGAAATCAGGTATACAATATCAGTGCAGGCAGCCTTTTAGCATGCATGTGAACTCTTATTATTCTAACCCAAGACGTTTCAAATTAATTAAAATCAAATAATAACAGGAGACATCTCAAGAGTCCTTAGCAGTTAACTTCTAACCTAGTCACTGGAAACTGCCTAAAGAGACAGACCCCGCCCCCCCCCAGCCCAGGGAGACGGACCAGTTCGAGCAACTTGTGCCGCTAGCGGGAGGCAGCAGCCCCTGCTCGCCCGCCAGAAGCAGAGGGAGAAGTCACCTGACGGGCAGCGCGCAAGAGGGGGGCCGGCAAACTGCTTTGGCGGCTCCTGAGCCGAGAGCGGGCTGAGCGGCAGCGAGGACTAAGGCTGTCCTCCCTCAGACTCTACGGCTATAGCTGTTCCTGCTGCCTCACGGTGGCGGGGGTGAAGGAGGAGAGGGAAGTCAGAGGGAGATTTCCAGTCTCTAATGACAGGGTCCCTTCTCCCTCCGCACGCGCCAGGGGAAGGCTGCTCCCCCGCCTCCAGGGAGAGGGCCGGCTGGGCCAAGCAGCGCTCCCGGGGCGGAGAGCCGCGCCAGCTCCCGGCAGCTAGCACTCACCTCTCCGCGCCGCCCTCCCGCCGGCTCCTCGCTCACTGCTCGTCACCGGCGCCTCTGCGAGCACAACTCCCTCCTCCACACTAATGGCAAGAGGAGAGCAACGGGACCTATCGGCCGAGTGATGTTTACTCGGCGGCTCTCGCGAGAGCTCGGGGCCGCCCAAGCGGGCCGCAATTGGTTGCTCCCGCCGCTCGCCAGCGGCGCGGCCCGCAGGCAGGTGCCACAGTGGCCGCGGTGCGTCCGGGAGTCTCTACGCCTATTTCAAAACAGTCCAGAGTTTTTCCCGAGTGGTGGTATGGAGCGAGGGGCTTGACCTCCAGCCCTTCTTGGGGCGCAGGTGCTGCCCGGGGCCACCCGGCTCCTCGCGGGCCGAAGGGAGAGCCTGTCTCTTCATTTTAAAGAGTCGGCATAAACCTTCGTTCTTAAAAGGCTCTGGCCGTAAGAGCTTCACCGAAGGGCTTGTAGATGTGGAGAAATCTCAGTTAGAAAGGCACTGTAAACTTCCCTTGAGTGTACTTAGGTTACCAGATGCTTGAACAGAAGGCAGCAGAATTATTTGGAAATATTGCATTTACAGGCCTTTTGTATCCTGTCCCACCACTGAAGTAGAAGGGTAAGGATGTTCAGGCAGAAATGAAACCCTGCTTTGGTTTTAGTACTACCTGATCATCAAATGAAGCAGCAGTGCTTACTGGGAGAGCGGCTATCACAAGGACGCAGCAATACAGCTTTCTTACAAAGCCAGCTATGCTTCTGTTACAACCAGCAATGTGTGGAAACTAGGGAAAGCTTGTCCTAGTATTGTCACTTCACTTGAGGATACTTGCTGCTGTAGAAGACTTTTTTTGGCAGCTGCATTTAATTTATTTCACCTCATTGGTCATTAGAGACAAAAGCTGTTAGAGGTCTGTATGCTGAAGCCAGTTTGTTGCCCAGAGATCTTAATCTCAGGACCTGCAAGTGTATCTACATGTCCTCTTCACCTGCAGGCAGAGACAGGAAATTCACCGTGGGCTTCCCTGAACACTGTGGACCTACCAGCTGAGACTGGTTTTCAGAAGCATTACATTTGGTAGGTTTGAAATAACAGAAGGCTAACATTAGCATGTTTTAACTTGAATGCAATGCAGGAGTGCTTCCTAGAAGGACTGCCCTTTGTGATATCTGCACTCTTATTTACCACATTGCAGTGTTGAAAGCACAAATACCCAGGAAAATGAACTGGCAAAAGAGGAAATGAGACTTCTGCACTATGATAAGTAAATTTAAAATAAACTGGTTATGGATATAGAAATGCAGTATTTCACTAAAGCACTCTTCCCAGAGTAAAAGCCTGTAAAAAAACTTTATCAATAACAATGGTAAATGGGAGTAACAGACACATGCACTCCCTGACAGGAATGAGTACTGATTTTGACTGGGGATTTCTGGTCTTGAGAGTTTTAATTTCAGTATCTTCCTTCTATCTGATCCTCTTTTCTAAGGCTGTCAAAGGGAAGTTTAGGGAGACAAGGTCAATCTCAGAGACTATAGGAACCAACTGTGACAACGAAAATTGAATGAATATTCAAAACATGATGTCAGAGTTCCTGATTTATTGCTGCTGCTCCTCTTCTGGGTCCTACCAGCATGGCAGAGGGCAGGCACTGAAAGACTGTTGTGTCAGTGGAAAATTACTGAGTTTTGTTGGTCCTCTGTATGTGTGTGTTTGAGGGGGAAGTGGGGCAAACATCTATTAGTTTAATTAATTTCATGAGAGGAAAAGAAAACAAATTATTCCTAATACTACAAAAATTACTGGCATGTCAAGAACCAGGCTCTTATTTTAGATTAATTATACATGTCTGTTTACATTATAAGTTGTCCTTGTAATTCCATGTAACTTTCCTCATAAGTTAGAGTTGTGAGTTTTCCTAAATAGTAGTCCAATTAAAAAGAGAAAAACATTATAACATTATCACTGGGTGTTACTTAGGAGATCTATGGAGAAACTTCAGTTTTTATGTTTCTATTTTTATGTGGCTGTAAAAGCATTTATGTTAGTGCATTTCCCATTGCAAAACAGACACGGGAGGGGTTTTTTAGTTTAGTTTGGTTTGGTTTGTTTTACATAGTTACAGACATAGAAGGTTACCTTACTTCATCTTGCAATGAGATCACCACTGTTGCAGTTTAAGTCAGTGGGATACCTAATCTTAAGCATGTCCATAGTCTTTGAAGGTCTGCACACTTAAAGCTACTACCAAATCCTCATCCTGAAATGAACCATGGCAGAAACAAACCTGCAAGTAATTTCTGTGCAGAGAAACAAAATATGGTTACAGAATACATAAGATTTTAACCAAAACTGTAATGCAACCTAACAGTTATGAACAGCAGTGTTTGCCCAGTAACTTCTATTTCTGTATATTTACAGAGTTACCCTTAGTTTAGAGGCATAAGAACCTATTCACTATGTAGAAGGACAACATGTCTTTAAGTTACCAGATGTAGGCCTTAAAAAAACACCTTGAAAGAAAATCTTTGCTCGACCTATGCATACTTCTTCAGCTGTATAATGTTCCAATCCTGCAAGTTGCAACAAGCAGCAAAACGTTTTACGGCCTCTGCTCAGATGGTTCAGCAGCAGCATCAGGATACACCCTGCTGTGTAGCAATTAAGGCAAACACAAAAGTCTAAATAGCTCTTATCAAAGTCCACTGAACCTCTGAAGCCTTCAAGAAACTTAGGGGAGGGTCTCTAGCAAACCAAAACGATGTTGTCCTTATTGTAATTCAAAAGGGGCATATCTTGTCTGTGAAAGGACGTTTAAGTTAGGCTTTGCCATACATTTCTTCTACAGTAAATTGGTGTAACAAAGTACCAATTGCTATATTGGTCATGAGGGGAAAATTCTGTTGGGTTTTCAACAATGAATAGTCCTTCTCAGCATCAGAAATAACCTAGAAATGTTTAATTCACTGGAGGCATTTACAAACGTTTGCAACTGACTACTTAATGTAACATTTAGGATAAATTCTGACTTTCTTGTTTTGTTACTATTTTTCTAGAAAAAGAATTTATACTTCTTCAAAATCAGCCAAAAAATAACAAAACTTTTAAGTCCAGTCAAGAAATTATGCAGAGCTAGGAAAGCATATTGCAAGCCAGAAACATTCACACAGATTTTCCACTGTCTTCTTATGACTTTTTTAGCTGCTGTTGATACTATTTTTAATCCAAATTTTACTTGTAACTTCCTGATCTGCCTAAATAATGGAAGTATATGTTTTTGTTCTGTAATGTGTAGAAGGCCAGGAAAAAATACAAATCCTTTAATCTGCTTTATCATGCTATTACACAATTCTGACAAGATTTCACACCGGATGAATATAGCATAGATTTTTAGTTGCTTGATTCTGGAGGAGCACAGTAATGAATCAAATACTTAGAAAATGTTGCAGTATAGAAGAAAATGTGATGTCTTAGTAGGCATAATGGAAACTTAGAAGGTTGTGCTTGATATGTGATGGTTCCCAGTTGAATTAAACAAGTAAGAAGATCTTGGGCCTGCAACCTCGAAGACTTAGGTAACACTGAAATTGTTTGACTATTCGCAGAAGTAACTTTACGCATCTGTCTGTTTCTTGTGTGGGACTCCATATTTAAGAAACTGTCATAGAATCATAGAATGGTGGGGGTTGGAAGGGACCTTTAGAGATCATCTAGTCCAACCCCCCTGCAGAAGCAGGTCCGCCTAGATTAGGACGCATAGGAACATGTCCAGGTGGGTCTTGAAGACCTCCAAGGAAGGAGATTCGACAACCCCTCTGTTCCACTGCTCCGTCATCCTCACAGTAAAATAGTTTTTTCTTATATTTAAATGGAAGTTTTTGTGTTCCAGCTTCATCCCATTACCCCTTGTCCTACTATAGAAAAAAGGGATGCCCCAACCTCCTGACACCCACCATTTAGATATTTGTAAATATTAATAAGATCCCCCCTCAGTCTTCTGCTTTCTGGACTAAACAGCCCCAGTTCCTGCAGCCTTTCCTCATAAGAAAGATGTTCTGATCATCTTAGTGGCCCTGCGCTGGACTCTCTCCAGAAGTTCTCGAGCCCAAATATATCAATATTTAAAAAAACAACACAGGAATGACTGTGCTTTTTCAGCCCTGGCCTCTGTCTAGGTCACATTTCTGTCTTCCCAGTGATCATGAGCAGACACCTAGTGAAAAGGAAGAACAGAACAAGTGCACAATGAATTCCTTTAAAACCCCTCTACCCTCCATCTATCCTGAGCTTGATGGGGTCTATCTAGTTACTAACTCCAACAGTTTGCTCTTCCAAGTGCTTATGTAGTCTCCTTTTAAAACCTTGGAAACACCTTGCCTTCGCAGCACACGGGAGTTCCACTGTCTGTTGTGTGGAAAATCACCTTCTTTTGTTTGTCCCGAACCTGGTTACTGAGAGCATCTTGATGTGGATCCTGGTTTTGGTGTCAGCATAGACAGTGTACTATCAAGTTATGTACATTCTGGCACTGCTACTCTTTATTTTTGATATTTCATATCTTCCCAGGTGTCTTTAATCCAAATTAAAGGATCCTAGAGTGGAAGCCATTCCATAATTTTCCTCATCCTTGTTACCCATCTCTGAACTTCCATTTCTATTGCATTTCTATTTTGGAAGTAAAGAGACTGGAATTTTGCTGTTCAAGGTGTAGATGAACCATGAATTTATCCAGAGGCATATACTTCTTGCCTCACCTCTTAATTTGAAAGTAAAATACACCATTTGCTATGCCTCTTAAAAATAGTAACAAGGTTAAGCAATGTCAGCAAGTAAGTAATATTAGTTAAGTTTCAAAATGAGCTGCCTTTTGAAGGCAACAATCCATCTCTGTCCAATACAGGCAACTATAGACTGTGCTATTTCAACACCTCTGAAAAAGTTTTAGTTTATATTTCCCTGAAAGCCCAGATAATTTTCTTTATATCAGAAAGATCCATGTCACTGGGAAACCATTTGCATTTCTACATGCGTGATCCAAGGAACAAAGCAACTCATTCAGCTATACAAAATCAAGGAAATTACAATAGTCATCTTACAGTCTGTTAACCTGTATTCTGAATGTCTTAGCAATTCACAGCCATCCTTCCAAACCAGCATTTTTCCAATTTTCAATACCATTTAAATTACTTCTTTCCTATGTCAGTATTATTTTATTTTTTAGCATGAACTTCTGGCTTGGCTGTAACTTTTGAAGGCATTTGGAACCCACAGCGATGGTTCTTCTTGGCACAGATACCAAATTCTTCATGCAAGACTTAAGGATGTGACAAATTTGATTCATTTTGTAAGCAATTAAAATATTTATAGTTGAGTTCACTTAAACAATGCCATCTCTTAAAATATTATTCCTGGATTATCTTTGGAGAAAATCCTTGGTGGACTTGCAAGAGACATATTTAGTACATGGTCTTTTTCCATAAACAATGAAACACGGAAAGTCTGGAACAAGAAAAGTTAGCAAAACCACTAACTAAGAATAACTTTTTAATTATTAAGGAAGCTCAATATTATTTGTCAGTTAGTGTAGTAAGCATTGTCCTTTCTTTAAAATTCTAGAGAAAAATGAGGTTGACAAACTTTCCAGTCAACCCCACAGATACAGAATAATACGTTTAACAATAACACTCCTATTCCTCAGTCATTTTATTCTCATTTAATATATTTGACCTGTTCTTACACTGTTTCAGGAGTGAACATATGCTTTTGTTTTTCCTTTTAGCAGAGATTCTCTGCAGATTCTTTGCTAGATCCATTGTTATTTTCATACTATCCTGATACATGGGAGATCATCTGTATATTGGAAGCATACTACACAGTCTGTCTTCTTACTTAATGTTTGCTTTCTCCTTGTTTTTCCTATATAGCTATCTGGTTCAGCTTTTGGCTCTTAAAAGAAATCTATTTAAAAAAAAAAGAAACTGGAAAAAGATGTAAACAAAATGATGCAACTTGCTGTTACATTCTGTTCTCTGTTTTTCAACCCTAATGTGTCTATTTTAGAGCCTGGTACTGAAATCAAGGGCTATCCCGTGGAACACCAGCTTCTGGAAGAGCCTGGGGAGATAATGTTCTTGCTTGGAAGTGACGGTTGGCATGGCAGCATAGTGTTACTCTCATAGGAGTGTCAAATACAACAAAATAGGCACTGGAGGCATGGACACTAACCTGACAGGAAACAGACCTGTCCTGTTTCTTCTACTGTAACTTGGACCACCACACTTCAGGTCATAGAATAGGGTTGTGTATGACCAGACACAGGGAATGGCATTGAAATTGCCTATGCAAGGTGATGAGCTTCCTGCCAGAAGGCCATGGACTTAGAGTCTCTCTTCCTCGTGATATCTTCACATATGGGTGATGAGTTGCAAGGAAGTCAAAATGTGCAGCTAGTTTCAGAGTCTGTAGCTCAAAGTATGGAGTCAGCATGGAAGGTAGGAGGTTGGGTTACAAGGAGGTGGGATAAAACATCACTGGTGTTTTGAAGAAATGTCTCTAAGATCATGAAAAAATTGTCAAAAAAATGTCTGGTATAATCTTAGAACACATGCTTGCACTCATGTTTAGGTGCTTTGTTACTAAGATGCATGGACCAGCTGTAGATAGCTCAGAGGAGCTGCACTTAAAGAAGTATTTGGTGAAGGAAGAGGCTAGAGGAAAGGTCACAGGTGGCCCAAGAAAACCACAGTTCCAAGGATCAAGGAGTCTCAAGAGCATACTTAACTCCTTCCATGATGGAAGAAGTAAAGTCAGCGTAAAGGGATTACCAGAAACAACTTTGCAAGTATTTCTTGCCCAAAGCTAAGCTAATACAAGACTAATGCAGCTCTGCAAACTCCTCAGTGCTCAAAAATCTTAAATTGGCTCTTGCCTCCCAAACTTTCATAAAACTCACAAAATCATGAGTCTGGAAAAGAAGATGGGAGGTGATGGTGATGAAATCCTGGGGTTTAGTCAAGTACTTTGGTTATTTAATTTCCTCTGCCTGTTCCTCAGCTGCCCTTCATGTCACTGGAATAATTGAAAGGCTGAAACTAAATATGCACAAAGATGCAATCCCTGCTCTGCTGCATTCTTCATTTACATTTCCAGTCCTTTCTCCTTATCTTCCAGCCCTATTTCATAGAGCCATCCCTGTTCCCTAAGTCCCCTTAACAGTACCTGACTGTCCCTGCACATTCCTATCAGATTTTCCCAACCCACTAATGAATTGGCACAGCTTCTCCTTTGTTCCAATGTGTGTATAGCATGTACTTATGATATGTCTTTTGTTATTAACTCTTCCTTACTGAACAGTATTGGGGGCATTTTCCATATTGCATGCTGTTTAATAACGAGAGGTCTCCTCAAAATGTTTAACACTAATCTGTCTCTCTCTTGAGAAGTTTTGCCTCTCAGCCAGCACTGAAGGCAAGTCCTTGAACCCCTTCTGTTTCTACCATAACTGTGCTTCTACACCTCTGCTCTTCCCTCAGAGCTGTAGGCTGCCAGTGAGGAAGGTGCTGTTTACTGCAAAGTTGCAGAAAGGGCACTTCTCCAGCTTTGGCAGTAAAGAGTAAACTTTGGCTCTGCTATGTAGAGCAAAGAGAGAGGGAATTCTTTGCAGGAGCAGAGCTGTCAGCTCTTGAGGTCTGAGTGTTTCTCATACATCAATTAAATGTGGTAAAAAACTACAGGGATATAAAAATATTAGTTCTCAGCTTGGCAAAGGTCAGTTCTTAAATAAACTGTCTCCTCAGAAAATTTGCTTAGCTACCATGTATCATCTAATGCGAAGTAGAAGTTTATAGACAGAACATTTCAAGATCAAAGTATAATTCTAATTTAAAATGGGGATATAAAATAATCAGTTTACTCATGTCTCTTAAACAGTCCCTATAAATGTCCAGAAAATGTACTCTTTTACTACTAAAAGATCAATTTTGCTGCTGGATAAGGCTTGATAAAATATAAAGAAGCAGTTCTTGGTTGACATAAATTTTGTGGGGTTTCTGACTCTGTCCTTTTGTCTGTCCTACACACAAGCACATACACACACAGTGTCATTAAATCTGGCACATGAAGATGTCACTCGTACTGGCCTATGTTAACAAGATCACTTGCATTCTTAAGTTTCAATGTCAATAAAAAACAAGTAACTGCTACTTCCTATTGCCATACACAGAAGGATATATGCAATAAATGATCAGTCAGTCTGCAATGCTAATGCAGTGTGAGCTTTTCCCATTCATCTCAAGAGCAACCCTCTGCAGGTTTCCACATGAAGTGTTAACTACTGTGGCCCTTTAGGCATTAGTTTCAGCATTTCTGTAATAGTTTGCAAAGTTTACTGAGGACAGGAACTGATCAACCATTACATTTCTAGGTCAAGCTCATAAGAAATTGAGACAATCACCTTGGGAAGACATGCATAATAAACAGAGTAACATTTTTAAGTCATGTCTGTGTTGCAGGCAGAGGTTGCAAGGATACTATCATCTCAATTTAACCTCTGAGCACAGAGGTTTGATTAGCTAACCTTTTATGCTGCTTTTGTAGTAAAAAAATATGCAAACATGTAATAAGTTCCCCCCTTTTTAGCTGCTCTTCTTTGTGAGGCATACCTTCTTTTTCACTATTAAGGTAACTGAAAATGTAAATTATGTAACTAGCCTTTTCACTTTTAATATGCCACAAGCACACACTACAAAATGATCTAAACATTATCTCCATCTGCAGAGAGAAGAAAGCAATTCCAAGCTAACAAAATAGTCACAAACTTAATGCAGCCATACACTAGACTACTAATGAGAGAGAGCAAGAGAAAGGAAAACAATTCTGTTTCTTTCCATTTATCTTGTGGACTTGGATCCTCAAATGAGCATAATCCAATTAATTGTCACAGCATGAAGGCGGCAATTGGGTCTGAGAAAGATGAGGCAGAACCCTAAAGAGAATATATATGTTTCAAGTCTTAATATAAGCTAAAAAAATACCTGGTTTTGAGCACTTTTCTATAGCCTTCTCAGCATTGTTTCTGAGGAAGTATAATGTCATTGAGAGGTCGAGCAGTCAGCTCAGGCACATTTAGCAGGACTAGTTGTGTGATGCTGGATATCTCTTGAATTAGGTTCTTCTGGAGAAGAATTAGGTTCTTCTGGAGTCCTCAGGAGCCCTGTGCTGAGGCTTCTGTGCATGAATGGAAACAGAGCAAGCCTGCAATGCTTAAGTCCACTGCGGAGAAAGGCCACAGGAGGCCCAGTGGAAAAAAGCTTTTTTAAAGGGCATCAAACATCAAATCCCAAGAACTCCATTCTCACCTTCCCAGTCAACAGTTAAGGATCAACCACAGTTTTCAAAAACGATTGCAAATCAGAAAACATGGGCAATAAGCTGCCAGCAGGGTGTCAGTAAATCTGGAGCTGCCAAAGTCATTTCCTAGTCTCTCCAAAGGGAACAGAATGTTAATCAATGTACTCAGTTTTCTCCTTCTGCTATACTTAGCGCTGCATGGCTTGAGCTTGACCACCTGAGTTAACTCAATTGTTGAAAAAAGCAATATACTTGAAAGGATTACTGACAAAAGAAAGTGGCCTTGGAAAGACAACAAGAAGTTGATTATCTAACCTAGATTTGTGAGAGACTATTAAAACAAGCAGCCTGGTGATAGGAAGTGCATACTAAAAAGTAGGCATGGATGAAAACTCTTAGGTTTTTAAGGTTTTTAACTAGTTTCCTATCTCTCTGGGACAGTAACATTTTTTAGTAAAAACAGTAGTTCCAAAGCTGTTTTCAAAGAGATTGCATACATCATACATTTAATTAGCTAGAAATTTTTCATAAGCTGAACAAACTATGAATTCCTACTCTTTAATAAGACTCTTGTCCTTTTTCCTGTAGAGGCAGAGGAGTGGCCTGTGGAGCAACTGTAAAATAAAAGACTGAAGCCTTTGGTTCTGCATTCTAAGTAACATATGCTAAGAAAACATCATGGCAATGAATATGGAAAGGGAACATATGACAAAAGCAAACACCAAACAAATTCTTCAGAGAAGCTGGAGGAATTTCGTACTGGAAAAAATATTTCAGATGTGACTGACGAAATATGTTGTTGAAGGGGGAGAAGAATATGGAAGCTCACTTTTCATAAACATTTGTTGCAATAAATAAGATCCAGAAAGTAATTTAGAGAGTTTATACCAGGAGACAAATATGTGATGTGATGGTAGTGGTACTAAGATAGTACCTTCTAGGTCTTCCTTTGTTGATGTTTATTAGAATCAGGGAGCAGCAAGAGCAGTGTTTCTCTGTGAGTGAAAACAAGCTGAGGCCAAGGGTGACCACAGCACAGATCACGCCCTCACTGACCAGGCCACAGTGCCACTGTGTATGAATAGGGTGTGCAGCATCCTTCAACAGCCCCAGACAAGACAAGGTGATGATGAGGTCTGGAGTCTGTCTAGGGAATCCAGTCAGGAGCAGCACAAGACAGAACTGAAGACAAGAATATAACATAGATCTGAGGGCTGTCCAGGGGACAGTATACAGGTTACTTAGAACATGGTTTGGACATCCAACTGGGAAACAGTGCCAGAGACAGGCCTGGACACAGGAATATCTACAACATAACTGGGGCAAGGACTAAAGGCCCTGACAAGGAAAGATGTCAGGTCTCTCCCGACCAGAAAAGCAAGTCAGATATGAATAAGGTGGAAACAGCCAAGATTATTATCCTCTAAACTGAAGAGGTTAAGTGCAGAGTTGTCACAGGTACCTCAGTCAGTTCTTTTGTTTGCATTCTCATATATTCCTCTTTTCACCTTCTCAGTTTCTTTCTCTTTCCTACCCTCATCCCAGCCCAAATAACAACCCACACTGTTTAATTGTTGTTCCATTGTCCTTCCTTTGCTTTTTTTTGCTTATTAGTGCTTTAATAATTTCTACTTCAGTCGGTAACACCCTCTTTTGTTATTTAAGTAGGTTTCTCATTTCTACAATTTTTCATATTGTTATCTTATTAGTGTAGTCACAGGTCAGGGATTGCTAGCTGCATATACATTACTCCCCCTTTGTTATCTCTAGCTCCTTGTAGTTTTTCCATGGTTTTATTTTGCTCACAGATGACCTTCTGCGTATTTCAGCAATTTATATCAGCTATTAAGTAAAGTGGGAGAATTTACCCTTCAACAGCAATAGCCAAAAATCTGATTTCTTGAGTTGTGAGAACTAGTTGTATTTATTACATGAGGACATACAAAATCATGTAAGTAGTGGCCTTCTTCCCTTTCCCACTTGTCATTGCCTGATACAGATAACTGAAGACAAATGAAGACACGTACTCAATGATGCTCATTTTGTATCTGTTTTTTCAAGATTTTGTTCTCTGAACCTGACCTACTCAATCTTCTGTCACTCCAGGCCTCAAAGCCCAGTGCCACCAGCATTAAGTAGCATAAACAGCAGAAATTGAGATGTTTTCATATCATAATCTGTCAGTGTCCCTACTCCTGCTCTAGTTTGGAGTTAAACAATTTTAGTGAGGTTTACTCATTAAAAACTGATAAAAAAGACACTAAGGTCTTTCCAAGTTCCACTGCTAGTGAAAAATACATCAATTTGCTAACATTTAGAGGACATACATCTAATATCTTTGAGTGAAACATTATTAGCTGCATACTCACTTTCATGATACCATGTGCTGTTTGTATGTTTACTGTTTACAGTACACAGGGAAATCTAAGGTGTCATTTTGACCATAATGTGAAATTTCACTTGCATTACAAAGTAAGTCTATACTGGCGTCCTCTGTACAGTCCTGTGGAGCAAGTTTTAAACCATGTCGTGGTTTAGGCCCATTAGGGAACAAAAGATCACAATGAGCCTTAACTACCGAAGAGGCTGAGAATTGCCAAAGGGCAGTGAGAGCTTAATTGCCTCTTAAGGTTCAGGACAAAACAGACCAGGCTACTCGGTTTGGGGAAGAAAACAGAAAATAATTTAATGCAACATCAATTAAAACATAACCTTAAAACCCCAAAACATAACCAAAATAAAACAACACAGAGTAATACAACAATGAAGAGTCTGAACAGCCTTTTTAAGAACACCTTCTTACCACACCTCCCCTCTTCCCGGGCTCATAGCCCTGATCCTGGGGGTTTTGCCTCCTCCCGACACGAACGGCTGGGGGGGGGGGGGGGCAGGGAGTGGGGTTTCAGTCAGTCTATTCCCGACAGCTTCTGCCGTTCGTCACTCCTCAGGACAGGTGGGCTGCTCACCCATCCTCCCTGCAAGTCCGTGGGGTAACTCACACGCATAGCAGACCTGCACGGGCTGCTCCCAAAGGCTGCAGCTCCTCTCTGCCTCTCATGTGGGGCTGCTCTGCGACGTGCAGGCTCTCCAGCACGGCCTGGGCCATGGCCGTCTCCCCACACAGTCCCTCGCCCTTCCGGGCTCACTCACATGGAGCTGCTGGTAACTCAGTCCTGCCATGGGTCTCCATAGGTTGCAGGGGTACAGCTTGCATTCTCGCTACGGCTTGCAGAGGGGTCTCTGGTCTATTGCTTCTCCTTCCTTCCTCCTTCTCTGACTGAAGGGTCTGCATGGCCACCTCCATCTTGTATTACTCTTACACCCCCTGCCAGCACGTCAAATTCCCGTCCCCTAAATAGTGATCACAGAGGCGCCAGATTGGCCCAGCCGGGCCAGAGGTGGTGTGAACCCAGGAGCCAGGAGAGAGTCAAAAAACCCTTTACTGGGTCTTCACTGCAACCCGCTCCCCCTGTTACCAAGCAAAAGCTGCTCCTTGCTAAACCAGAACAAACCATCCAGCCTGGAAACTGGTGACAACAGAGCTGTCTCCAGGCTTCCCAGCTGTGGAAGAAAAATTAGGGTTTCTTTCCTGTTTTAAAAAGGAAGGGCTGGAGTTGGCTGAGCGCTTCCCACCTCTGCCAGGCATGGAATCAGCAAGAGAAGTGGCAGATACAGAGCAAGAACTGGGCTTGCCACTCTTCTGCTACTGGACAGAAGGACCCCTACTCTCTACTACACTAGTTCTGGCCCCATGCATACTCTGATGAAGTACCAGCCTGACTCTCACAGGTTAACTGCCCCGGGAGACTGATGATAGGAAGGAATCTAGACAGAGTAGCCCAGAGATCAGTTCAGATAATCCCCTTTGCAGTTGCTCTTATCAGTATGGTTTGGAAGCCTGCTATGAGCTTCAGGCTGCTGCCAGTAGAATGCTGGCAGTGCCAAGGACTCCAGTTTGAAATTAGGTCAGATATAGACAGTGAACCAAAAGTCAGAGCCATGTCTCCAATGTCAACGTGTACACAGTAATGCTGCTATACAAGGCTTTTATGACTTATGCGTCAAGTAATTCTTTGGAGTCCCAACACAGAGCTTTCACCTCTGTTAAGAGTGTTATGGGCTCACAGAGACAGAACATGAAGGCAAAAATCTCAAAAGCTATTTCCAGAAGAAAAAGGAATTCTTGAAAGACTTTCAGAAGAGACGTGTCTTTGAAAGGCCAATTCTCTTTCCTGATCTGTCGGAGCTCATCAGGAACTGGCTGTACCCCAAGGGGATATGGAACCAAACATGATACTGTGATCCTCAGGACTGGGGCTTTACTAGCCAGGCACTGCATCTCTGCCTCCAAGCAATGTGAGCAGGACCACCCTGGGATGGCAGCTGGGTCAACCAGGAGTCCAGATCAAGTGAGTCTGTGGTAATGAGGCAGAGCCAAGGGAAGATAAGTCAGCAAGTAAAGATTAGGTCCAGTGTCAATAATGAGGGTCATACTCAGTTTGTGGTCTCCACATCTTCCTATGCCATCTGCCACTGTGGAAGAGAGTTTGGCTGTCATCTTTAAAACTTCTCTCCAAGTACTTTTGTTTTCTTTTTAATTCTTCTTTAAAAATAATCATACTACTTTAGTGAGCATCCACTTTACAGGATGCCAAAACTGCTATGTGAGCATTTTTGTAACTGGTTCTGAGAAATGGTTCTCTATGCAAGTTCTATCTGAGTATCATGTGGCTGTCTGCATATGAGTAGCAGACCTAGTAAGGTCCAAGAACATCAGCCATAGATAGGAGAGCAGACTAAGGAGATCCAGTGACATTTTTTTTTCTTTAGGTTCAAATCCCATCTTCTCATTATTAAAACATTAATATTTTATGTTCCAAAGCTATGAATCCACTGGTAACAGTTTAAGCCTCATAGCTGGTACTGTCAGTTGCTCCTGTGGCTGAAAATCCCCAAAATGTTCTTTAGTAATAACCAACAACAGATGCTTTCTTATTTACCATTTCCTGTAAATGGTGTCGGCTGCAATCTCTAATAGCCCTGAACATATCTGAAAACTCCTTTTTCCCATATATTCCTATGAATATTGTGAAGTTCAGCTTAATCACAATTCAGCTTAATCAAGTTCAGCTGCTCAGCTTTTGTGATCACGTGGAAGCTCTCTGGAAAGCTCTAGGACTAGTACAACGTATTCATGTTAAGACATCTTGCTGAGAGATCTTTTTTTCCCCAGGAGATACACCAGAGTCTGAGTTTAGAGTTCTTGAAGGCACACTGAACGGTGCATTAATTTAGTCAGGCATTTTATTGCATTTTATTGACCATTAGAGGTTTTTTGGCAACTGAATGCTTGTATAGAACATGCAGGTCAATGTGTTTCTTAGGCTGTCCATGAGGCTGGTTTTAATCTCATTTGATCTTCTCTGATTTTGCTTTAGGATGACTTTTGTTAGATGTCAATTGCTGCCCAAATGGGCACAGAACGTACTTTAGAGTAAGTAGGTATATAGATATAACATTTAGTGAAGTAGGACTTCACTAAATGCCTCTATTCACCAAGGCACACAATGCTTTGAGAGGCTTAGGCCAAAATCCAAAGCTATGACTCTCCACACTAACTTCAGGTGTACAGCAATATAAGTTTCATCACAAGAGATGCTAATCAGAGTGCTCTGCTTGTTTCTCCCCACTCTGGAAGACCCTATCCATTTTATTAAAATAGATGTTAAAAGAATTCCTTACAGTCCTCTACAAAATACTGGGGAAACTGAAACACTGCAACTACCTCTACTTTTTACTCACTCAAGAAGAATCTATTTTAAGCAGAGTTTTTATCCTACTACTGTTCTGGCTTGTCAGACTAAGCCACACCATTAACTTTAGCAAAGCAATCACTACATCTGAGTTTTTTTGAGCTTGCTTTTTTATATCCATCCTTCGTTTCATTTCAAGTTCACATCCTGTATTTTAAGCATGAAATTCTAATTCTACCAACTATGTGAACAGAGCTAATCTTGACAATGAACAAACTACTGACGGCCTTACAAATAATTGTCTGCAGCCTAGTGCAAGATTTCTGCATTACTCTTGATGAGGTAAAAAGAAGACGAAAAGCTACCTCCATTGAGAGTAAAAATCACTAGCTGGACTTTAAAAAGTATAATGTGGCACAACTAAATCCAAGAAAGCAGAATTTACACCATTGTGCTATTACTCCATTTAAGAGCTGTTTTGAGTTGAGTAGAATTGCAAAGAAATTCTTAAGAGTCCCTCAAAAGGAGGACATTCACAGAGGAATAATTTGTAAGTAATGTATTGGTAAAGCTACTTCATGTGTTACCACATCTGGTCCAGCAATTTTGGCTTATCTAATGATGAAAGTTCCTGATTTTTATTTAAATTGACATAATTTCCTCACCTCATGTCTAAAGCACCATGCAATGCCTTGTTTAAGCTGGATCAAGTAGCCAAAAATACCAGTTCCTTAGAGAACTTCCTTATTATTACAGCAACTTGGTAGTTGCCACATCAACCTCAGGTATGGACTGAAGCATATATGACCCATGAAACAGATAGATATAAGCACTGATAAGACAGGGCAAACAGCCTGAGATCTGCAAGATTAGCATGCTGTTCATGAAATGCATCAGCTGTGACGAGGCTAGGTTTGCAGGGACTGGGGTAGCTGCATGCAATGCCATGAAGCAGGTGACAAATTTCTGCTTCTCTTGCCTGAAATAGTATTCTTAGGTGTGCAGTAACATCAGTCAGGCAAAAATAAAAGCAACAAACACATCTCAATTAGATATGTCACGCAAGACTACACCCTTTTGCTTCCGAAATTTCCATCACACCCTTCTTAAAGTGACACCTCTGAAATAAATCTGCCAGGAAAGGATGAGACAGCTCCTGAATGTGAAAGTGATTGACAAAAGTTCAAGCTATTGTAATATTTAAAACTGGCACTAAACCTCTTAACTTAGTTTCTTAAGCTCTCTTGAAAAGTGTTCAGAAATACTCCATTATTGCCAAAATAAGATCTCTTCAAGTAAGGTATTAAAAAAAGCAGGCATCATTTGTTAATGAAAGAACGTGGCAACATCGAATTACAGTTCACAGCTAAGTTCAGTCTTACACTGTTAAAGTCAAGGGATGTTGCTCTTCCAATCTTCTAATCTCTGCCTTCCTATTCCTGCCATGGGGTTGTTCCCTTCAGACATCACATGTGAGATGAAGCTTCCACAACTTATGTGCACATATGAAGTTATGACTTTAGTGATGGAGGTGAGAGCAACAACTGCATCACTGATACATTGACTCTTCTCTCTCATTAATGTATTTTATCAATGCAATATCTATTCTTCAAAGTTATTCTTTAGAGAGGAAAGGACTCTGTACACATTTTACATCTTTTCATCTGTGTGCATTTTAATGATGATATTTTAATTAAAAATACAGAAAAGGACTATGTCATCAGGAAAAAAAATGTTAGTGGAATGACCATAAAAGTGTGAAACAAAGAGCAAGCCAAACTGTAGGTCTTGTTGAGCTAAGACTCTTGAAATTAAAGGGAAGTAAAAAGGCAATAAGTTGTTGGTGATTTTTACTTTCAAAAAAGTTATGTAATGAAAGCTTAAAGTAAAGCTGGTTATGCAAGCATGCACGAGTCAATAGGGTAAGATGTACTCAAAGTTAACAGAACTTTTATTTGTCATTGTGCTCGAAGTGTAGGGTAAAACGTTGATTGAATCATCTGAAAAAGACGTGTCTATGTAAGATGTTAAGAAGATCAATTAAGTGGAGAAATTATTCACTCCATTTTCCCTAATTAGCCTGATTTTGGAATGTCCTCCCCAGCCCACTTGCTTTCAGGCTGAGAATGCTTATCAGGGTGAACACCCTACTACAGAACCCCACTGCTTATGGAGAGGGCAAGTCAGTGCCTATTGCCAAGTGCCACTATGCATGCAAACACACAGTTCATGCTATGAAAGCAACAAGTCCCACAGGTTTGTTGTCTGAGAAGAAAATCTTATAGGATCTGTCACTCTAACTGTCCAGCATCTAGTATCAAATACATCGGTGTCCTGGATCTACATCTAAGAAATCCTGGTTGTTGTTGGGTGGCGATGGGATGTTCCACATATCAGAGGTAAATTTTTCCTGTTCAGAGTGGCTCAAAGTTCAGGATAGATATTAGGTGCAGAGGACCAACAGAGTCTTAGAATTGTTTCAGTTGGAAAAGACCTTCAAGATCATCAAGTCCAACCACGAACTCAGCCCTGCCAAGCCCATCACTAACCCATGTCCCTCAGCACATCACCTATGTGTCTTTTAAGTACTTCCAGGGCTGGACACTCCACCACCTCCCTGGGCAGCTTGTTGCAGTGTCTTACAACCCTCTCAGTGAAAAAGTTCTTCCTAACCTCCAATCTAAACCTCCCCTGGTACAACTTGATGCTGTTTCCTCTTGTCGTATGATTTATTACTTGGGAGAAGTAATTGGGCAGGCGATTTCTGTTGTACTCAGTGCTAGTCTTATAAGCAACCTCACAGAAGGAGCTTTTTAAAATTTGCCCGACTTTGGGAAGTAACACAACCAGTACTAAGGAAATTAGCGCGTGTCTTCAGAAGATATGCTGAAGGACAATCTCCTTGTGGAGGAGCAATAGAGTAAGCTGCTTTCTTTTGAGCACATGGGCTCTCCTATTGTAGTGTGTGTATCATCTGTCTGACTCCTTGTAGGTGCTGACCCATAGCTTCAGCTGGTACCATGAGTGACACTTGTCAGCTGTGTGCATAGCTGACAGTGGCTCTGCAGTGGAGTGAAGGTGTGGGCTGGTCCCAGGCTGGGGAAAGATGAAGCATGATACTGGATTTCCAGTTTGGATGGTGTAAGTTCTAGTGTCCTATTGGTTAATCTAAATAGAATCACTGATGCTCACTCACTCTTTGCCATATCCATGCCTCCTTACTGAATTAATAATGGAAAAAAATGTTGAGTTATCTCTGTTGAAGTTCCCAGAAACCTTCTGTTTACCCAAAAGAGAAAGGGAGTTGACATGAAAAAATGTGTATAGATCCTTCTGATTTAATTTGTATCAAGTGTCCTCCAAGGACATATAACATTTTCAGTGATGTTTAAATGGACATAGAAACTGAAATATTTGATCTTGTCGAGATGTATTCTTTGCTAAAATTTAAGAACTTGTTGTTTAGTCAAGTGAAAGGTAACCTGATCCCTGGAGGGAAATTGTCCTGCAGGTATTTCAGAGGATGCAAAGGGTGGACACAGCTTTTTTAGCTAATCTCATCACTGTAATTTAATATAATGTTATGGAAATCAGTCAGAAAGAAATACAAGATTTCAGTAAATTTGATTTACGTAGGGAATCAGGGATCGTTTTGTTTAATTACGAACTTTATAAAGGATCTCATCACAAATTATTTTATTGATGCCTTACTGTCATCAATTTACCCAGCTGGTCTAGCTAGAAACAGGCAGGAGAGAATGATGAAATATGATGTGCATTATCCCCGCAGCAGTTTCTTCATAATGGTAAAATACATTGCCCTGCACAACAAGTAGCTTTCGCAGATGATCTGCATAATTTTGCTTTGTTTCTTGCAGCAAAGCATCTACATGAAGATAGAATAATTTGGCTAGTTTGGCTGCTGTCTTGACAAAGTGACACAGAGGCAATTTACTTATTTTACTTTTCAAAGCTACGAAGATGTGTGAGTCACAAAACACAGAGACAGCATCAAGATATCACTATCTCTAAAGTTCAGGGAGTTCAGCTCTGTTGTTTCTGTTCAAGCTTTTCTTTTTGAAATGGTGAAGTGATGAGCTCTGAAGAAGAGGAAAGTAGCTTAAGTGTCTATATGTACACTCTTAGAAAGAAAAGAGAAACCTGAAAAAGGCAAGGCAGCCATTAGTTCTTGGCAACCTAGAGCTGCAAAGTAGTTAGTGCAGAAAATTGGAAACAAAGACCAGAAGAACTTATTCCTGATTCATTGGGTAGCATTAGGAAGGTTGTTTAGCCCTGATTATTGTTAAAATACAGATACTATTTGCAGGATTACTGCATTCAAATGAAAGCTTTATATCAACCAAATATAAAGTAGGTATCCCTTAGGCAATTTTCATGATTTAGAAGAATTGATCACTGAGATGCATGGACATTGTGCAAACTATAGAATAGGTGTGCATGTGTTTATATGTATTCATGCGTGTTTGAAGAAACTAGACTCCACCACAAAAGCCTCTCTAGCACAGTCACAATGCTGGTGAAATTAAATTTGCCTCAGACTCCTTCAGAAGGGTGGAGTGTGTGGATTCAGATCTGGATTTCAGATTTATGTCTTTCTCCATTTGCTTATATCGTATGAGTCACAAAGGCACCTGAAAATTTGCAGATGGAAAAGGCTGAGAAATTGCATGTATTTGTTTTATGACCAACTGGACCAATTTACCATTCCAGACAGGACAGGACAATTTAAAAAAAACACAACAACTAACCTTTTTCTGAAACTGATTCAGGGTAAGGAAAAATTGTCTATGCATTTCCTCATTCAATTAAGAAATATGAACTGTTGTAGGAATCACCAGGAAACATTAAGTCGTTTGTAGAAGGCTCAGATTATTACATCATATGTCTGGACAGAGATTTATTGCTGCCAAAATTCCGTGCTGCAGAAATGCAGCACCAATAAATCATCATTTCACCTCGTCAACAGCTTTAGTAGGAGAGGGGACAGGCTGGAGTTTTTTTCTGTCTGCAATGGTACTCCAAAAGAAGTTCTGAGATAGGAGTGCCATTGCCATTAGGAGTAACAGTATTTACTTGTCTTTCAAGTGGGAGGTCGAGAACATATCTACGTTACAAAACAAGAGCACTTGAAAATACTGCTTTATTTCATCCCTTGTGAGTGTTGCCATCCCTCTGAAGGATGAGAATACAGGTAAGTGTTCCTCATAACACGTCACTGGAAGTGACTGAGCTCACCACCCTGGCTTTGCACTGGAGCAGATAAGCAGCAAAGGCAGAGCTTTTTGTGTGGACAGGAACCTCAAGCTTGTGCCAAAAAGCCAAACAGTTTGGGAAGGTCTTTTATGCTCTAAGTTGGATAATACCTGTGAAGAATTTACAAGTGAATGAAGGAACTGTACAAATGCCGAATACTATTGTTTAATTGGGTTGAGCTCTTTTCACAATTGCACTGCATTTTATAGCACGGCCTGACTTTACTCAGAGAGATTTTAAATTTTTTCCCATTCTCCAACTTGTGTAAATATTTTGTGCTTAAAGCAGTTACTGTATAATTCTGAAGAACAGCAGGACCGAGGTTTTGAGGAAAGTAGGATGGGAAATGGTAAGTCTGTGGCAATAGTAACTTTTTTATGGTCTCATATGTACTTTACATTTCTCACTTTTACACTATCTCTTGACATTTTTGTAATCCTTTTGAGTATTGTCTTAGTGATTGGGGATTTTGCTCCACAAATTTATTGTTTTATTGAATTTCAAAGAAGACTGGATACCCAATAGTGTTGGTTGGTTTTCCTTACATGGTATTTATGCTTTTCATTAGCATTCTGCTTTCATCTTACATTTAACTTTACTTAATTTGTTTTCCTAGAACTCTTAATTCTGCACTCTCTTCACTATAGTTTACATTTTTCATGTTCTTTATCCTCTGAGTGTTTAGCAACCAGTTAAATTTCCCTTAGCTTCATCCCAAGAAGGCTTAAAATCTCCTTCAAAAAGAAGCAGAATTTGTTCCAAAAGAAATCTCCAGTAAGGAAATGAAAGCAAGACTTGATATTTCTAAAGTGAGGTCAAGCTATTTCACATCTGCTTTTACATCAGAAGAGAAACTTAAAAGAAAATGCCCTACATCTTTCCCATTTCCAGATTGTCTTTAAGTAGGAGCTCAAAGCTGGAACAAGTAGAGTGGTCTTGTATTTATTGATCTTGCCTCAGTTGCCACCTATCACCCATGAAAGCTTTAAAAATACCAGAGCGAAATGCTTCAAATGCAGTAATTTTGCAGTAAGAAGGTGCTTTAACTGAACCACAGGAATTGAATCATGAAGCATCAGTATAAATGCAGAGGTCACAGTAATAAGTTGTTAGTCCTTGTATATATCCAAGCTGAGGGCTGGAAGCTCTCATGACTAAGGATTTGCAACAACAGAAATCTTGTGGTGACTGCAGTATTTGAAGAAGGAATTTATACTGCTTGTTCATACTCAGTTTGTCTTTCTATGAGTATTTCAAGGGTTAGAAAGAATGAAGCCATGAACGTGGAATTGATCAGATTTCCCCATCTGCCTTACAAACTCTGTGGGACAGAAATCTACAGATGGGTTTATGCACTGCATTACATAACTCCTTGACAAGGGATCTGTCATGCCATCTAGTTTAACTGGCTCCAAGTTAGATACTGTGTTGCCCTGTACAGGTGCTCTGCTGGAGTATATATGTTTGATAAAGAGATTCAGAGAAAGCATCAAGTTGACCAAGAAACTCCCCAAATCAGCCAGAGGGAAACGCAGAGGAGTATGCCTAAGGTTAATCTTGAAAGTCAGTATGGAGATAGAAGTAGATGATTTTCTTTGTTCTTCTTTTTCTGCATAAAGTTAATTTTTGAGTCTCCTCCCCAATCCAAGTGAGCCACTGCCATATTAAGGAAAAGCAAAAAGCCCAGAAACAAAGAGAAACTGCATTGCAGTTCAGCTATATGTTAAGGCAGTTAAGGCAGGTATTTACTTTGGAAACATGAGTCTACTAATTTGCAGTGGGGCTTTGAAAATAAGTCTCCTAATACCATGCTTGAGTGTCTTTTAGCATGAGCCTCTCTTGGTTTCTCTTGTTGGGATCACTTCTATTTGTAGTTATCATGAAAAAGCTGTGGAGTGAGGAACTGTAAAGTAAAGGGAGAGCAGCAGAACAAAAGGCAGGTGCATGGAGGGCTGCAAGCCAGAGTCTGTTTACACCTGTGACAGATTTTTGGTGACCAAATATTTACCAAAGGCAGGTAAAGCACACCTTTCATCATTATCTCGTGGGCCATTCAGGGTTCAATTTAATTGTTTTTTCTGGAATCAGAACTGAACAAGATAGAGCTAGTTTTGTCTTGCAGATGCCGTGGGGCTAAAGTGCAGATTGACCACTCCTATATTTCTTTACTGTAACAGGTAAATACAGGTGTCTCAGGAATTTATCAGTGCATAAGCACGTAGCCTTGGTCCCTGCAAGTTAAGGGGAAAAACTCTCTTAGGAAGCTTTGCTCTTGTTGGGTAACTCTATTCAAGGTTCATTTATAAATCAAAAGGCATTTCATGGGAAATGTTTCATAGATGGACAGTAGTTTCAGTTTTTATTCCAGCAGGACAGAAAATGCCACATAGACCAATGCAAACTTATTGCATGTGATCCTTCTCCAGGGCTTCAGAGTGAGATATACCCAGAAGAAAACCAGATGTGTTTGAAACCTGCACTTTTTAGACTTGGAGGCTAAAGAGTATTTCCATCAAACACACAATTCAAGCAGACAGAGGAAATCCTTCAGGAAATGTGAAGGCCTCAGTAGGTAACGAAATTGTAATGGTCTCATCAGCTACCCAAAACATGGTGCATTATCTATTTCAAATGTGTTTTTGGCAAAAATTCTGTATTGGGAAAAACAAAGAACCATATGAATCTTATGGACTGTTATGATTGTTATAAAAAAATATATAGCTTCTGGTCGATAGCTATTTCATGGTTTGTAATAAAATGTTTAATGAGAGGGTGCATGTTCACTAAGCTACAGCAGCACTGGCAACAAAGCCAATACCTTTCCTGCAAGGGTACAAATTCCCAGTAGAGGTTACTATTTGCTTTATTCTGGTTTATGGAGTGCTATGGTTTACTAGCACAGGTTCTCTATGCATTTTATTCTTTTTGGCAGGATTTTTTGAGTGACTGAATATTCCACACAGGGTCAAGCATTCTGATGATCTTTAAAAAAAAAAAGGTTAGCTGAATCAGCAAAAAATCTGGCCCTTAAGCGTTACAAGAAGAACAGATTGTTGATGGACTTTTGACAATTGGATCCAGTTTTAAGAGCTTGAGCTCTTGACAGTGTCTGTGTGTCACAGACCAGAAGAAGCCACCCAGCGTAAGATGGAAGCTCAGGGTGTGCAGAGCACAATCAAAATATGCCAATATCTCTCCACTTGTTCTATATGTTTAGCTTTTCTTCACACACTTCCCTGAACCTTCCTAGCCTACTGCTGGTACAACATGTTTTGCTGCTATCAGTTGCAGCAGCATTCTGCTCCAGTCCATCGGTCAGTTTGTTTTATATGTCTCATTTCTAATACATGTGGTCCACAAGAAGAGCTGAACACAGATAAAAAAATCTTCAGCCTCAAGAGGAAGGGAGGACTTTATAACAAAAAGGTTGAAGCTGAGAACAATGCTGTGCTGTTTCTTGAAGGTGTCTTGTATTCTCCCCGCAGCAATGAAACCAGTGTGGTCCTGGACAATAAAATGTACCTAACACAAATGCAGAGCCAGCAGATGATAAAGAAGTGAAAAAAGTCACCTGAAATATAAAAAAAATAACAAGTGATCAGAATACTTACTAAGATCTAAAGAGAGCAGTTGCTAACACACTTTCAGTGGGAAGTGGAACAACCTCCTATTTGCCAAGGAGTTGGATGATCTCAAGTGCAAAGGCAAGTTATTGAGGAACTGGGAGCTTGAGAAAGCTGGCAGCTGAGCTGCCTGCCATAACAGCTGTGCAAGTGTGAGGCAGGCACACTAACAGGGTGCAGCCTGCCTTCCAGTGTATATCAACCTGGCAGGCATGTTTCCCCCAGAAACCAGCCTGGATTTCATCAGAAATTCATTGACACTGACACATTCCTGCAGAGCACTTTGGGCCACCTGGCAGGATCTCCTCCCTATGCACTATCTGAAAATGAGATCAGCTTTTACAGTAGTGGGGATGATGGCAAAAGGGGCACCTTGTGGGCCATTGCAACCTGACAACTAAATACGAGGTAAATTACTTCAGCAGTAAATACAAGAGAAGCAGACAAGAAAAGGCTTGCTATGATGGAAAGGTCAGCTGTTCAGCTTTGTGAATGCTGATATAAACCTGTTTTGTTTACACAGTTGATAATTGATGGCCTTTGCCTAGTTGTCTCTCTAGACTAATTATTAGTTTTACCCAGTCTGTAAATAAGACAATCTGTGGTTGTAGTAGAACAGAAGCCTCATGGTGAGATTGTTAAGTAAATGTGAAATACAAATACCTACTCTGTCCTACAAGCAAAAGCTTGCATTATAATACTGCAAAGGGTATGGCTGAGTAATAAACCTCCCATGAAATGCATAGATTTCAGAAATAACAGATAGGGAATTTGAAATGTGTAAGTAATTTCAGGCTTTGTTATATCCAGCTGGTTGGCGTTACTGGAAGCATAATTGGTTTCATAGCATAGGAAGGAAAGACAGAATTTTTAAGTAAGTGACATGTAATTACCCAACAAATGTCTGATAAAATGTTGGATGTGAAACAGCTACAAGATACTGCAAACCAGTAGGTTTCATGGTTGTCGTGGTTTTGCCCAGCCGGGAACAAAGAGCCACGAGCGTGCTCGCTCACTCCTTCCCCCCCCCCCACGGTGGAGCGGGAAGGGGAACCAGAGAAAAAGGGGGGAAACCCGCGTAGGTTGAAATAAGAACGGTTTAATAGAACAACAATAAGAAGAAACAAGTTCAGGGGGGAAAAGGAACAGTTTTAACAGTAAATGAGGGGAATATACAAAAGGAATGGTGCGTGCCGCGGCTGCTCACCACCCGGGACCCGACGCGACCCCTTCCAACCGGCAGCCCCCGCCTGTGCTCCCGAAGCCCCGCCCCCGACTAGCTCCCTGCCTCTAGGTACTGGGCATGATGTCAGTATGGTATCGAATACCTGTTGTCCAGCCCGGGTCAGCTGCCCATGTTGTGCCCCTTCCTACTTCCTCATCAAAGTTAACTCTATCCTAGCCCAAACCAGGACAATGGTGTAGGGATGATAGGGAGAAACTTTGACTTTGCAGTGAGAATAAGGTTGGTAACTCTGGAGTAAAGGTGCTACACTATGGCTATGCTAGCATACTTTGTGTTAACACACTGCTTCTGTTGACTGCTTAATTCTTTGGAGAACTTGGTACTTGCAAGCTTCTGTGGCCCTTGCAAGTGGATACAAGTAGTTATGAGCCAAGGATCTGACTCTCATACTTCAAATAAGTCTGTAAATGCTAGAGTATTTTCTAGCACCACTGCAGAGTCTCTCCAGAGATGCACCGTTAATGTGTCCATCTAATGCATGTGCACTTCTTGCCAGCGTGCATGAGTACAGAGCCATGAGAGGGATTTACTCTCCTGGCTTTGAGCACTCTTAAAGGGGGCAGGTTTCATGAGATGCCTTGCTCTCCCCCACTAGCCTGAAAGGCAGCCTACAGAAGTAGACTCAATACCTCTGTTTCAGGACAGCAAAGTTAGACGAGAGAAATTTCATCCTAGTGTGACAACAACAAAGGCTGTAGTTTAAAGGTGGGCAAAACTTTTTTTTACTACTTTTAATTGTAGTAAATTCAAAGGGCTCCTGAGAAAGCATGTGAGCAGGTTCATATTTTCATTCTGGGCTTTTTCTGTTCTGCTTATCCTTACTAGATATATTGCACTGCATGGAGTGCAGGTAATAACTAATTGCTACCTGCTATCTTGCCCTATGATGCACAACATCCTTAATTATCAAAAACACAAGAATGAGACAACACATTAAATTGCTAATGTGAATGAGTATTTCACTGACATTTCTCTTTTTATCAGTGAGTAAACTAAGCTGAGTATGTGTCAGCATAGTCAATACAGCATTACTCAGCACAACCATGCACATAATTAAGCAAAACCTTTTCAAGGAAGCAATTAATTGGTTTAGGTTTGCTTTTTAATTTGTATTGCATTATACATAATAAGCATATAAATGTGCTTTTTTTAATACATGTCTCTGGGATAAAATATACACCGTGTGCATCATCAGTTAAGTAATCCATATCTGCTTTTATCCCAGAGTGCAGACATCAGAAAGACACAGCTGAAAGATGACCATCATGAACAGCTATATTTCAGTGTCTCCTCATATGGAGTCAGATCATTTTGATGGAGGATAACTTTTGTGAGATTGTTCTCCCTGAGCACCTCTTAGAAGTTGTGATACTCAGCATGTCTTGCCTAGCTGTGTTTATTCTTGGACCTATTTTATACTGTTGTTCTGGCTAATTTGTTAATGGGTAATTGATTTAATAGGAAAGGAAAGTTTCCTGTTCATAGTCAACCACCTGCCTGGATATGTAGTATGCCAAGATACTGGCTCCCAGGATCATATTTCTGATCTTCCACCTACTCCTGGCACATATCTGATGTCCTGATTCACCATGTGTTCCAGCCAACAATTAGACCTAAGCAAGTCAATACTGAGCAGATGTCCCAGGGTGCAGTTTATCAGGTGCAGATTGTCTCCTCAGCTATACCATGTTCATGGACATGCATGCTCGTCAGATACACAGTTAGAGACAATCACTGTATATGAGGAGCAAGTAAACATAACAAGTAAACATTTCTTATGAAAGCTGGTTTAGTGGCTTTTTGTTTATTTTTCCTCATTACCTGGGAATTAGGAGTCATGAGTTTAATGTAGTGTTTTATGTGACAATTTTTGTGTGGTCCATGACAAAACATTAACTGAATGTCCTGTTGTCTGTAAAGAAACAATTCTTCACTGCTGTTTTTGCCCTTTTGGTCCTCTGTACTCATTTGCAAATTGTTTCAATTTAGGAGCATAGGATACATCTTAGAAATCCCCTCTACTTAAGAACAGGAAGCATTTTGGTACTCATAAAAGAGAGTGAATGCTGAGCAAAGGTAATTTGAAAATTTTTGCTGTGAGTGTCAAACTGCAGTACCAGTAAATAATGTGGTATCATAAATATAGTAAATAATTTGCATCTGATTTCCATATTTTATTACAGCATCTTTCTGGAATTTGAAGTGCTTCATCCTATCTGTTTCTGTAGCTCAGCCCTGGGGGAAGTCCAAGGTTTCCTGTTTAACTCGTGAAAGCAAAACTCAAAGAGGACAATCACATCAGCTTCCTACCACTGGGGGTAGAGAGGGAGAAGGCTCCCCTTTCAACAGCCTCAGTGCTTCCTTTAACCCTAGAACCAAATCCTTTGAACATTAGCCCAGTTTTTAACCCTGATAACTCTCCTAAGAGAAGATACTTTTTCTGAAAGGCAAGAGCTCTGTGCTGTTTCCAGGTCTGGCAGGGTGGCTCAGACAAGCATGGCTAGCAGGACCTTGTTATCCCACGTGCATCCTGCCAGGTGACTCACCCGTGAGGTTAGGTCAATGGAACCATGAACTGTTTCCCTATTTACCTGAACTGCAAGTGCATGTGGGATGCGTGTGTGTCATTTGTTTTTTGTACAGATTTGTAGTGTGCTAACATGGCCCCCTGCTTTCATTATCTGAAGAGCTTTATTGTGTAGATTAACAGTTCTCTACCTCATTTGCCGTATGGCTGACAGCTTGGCAAAGCCCAGGGCCTCCAGCTGTCACACATGATGGCATAGCTGACAGCAGCATGTGTCTCACTCTTCTTTTGCCCCCTATCAGGCTGTTTTGAGGCTGACTGAATCTGTGTCACTATATGCCATCAGTTTACCACTTGGCTTGCCCAAAATGCTGCCCCAGCTGCTTGTGGCTGACATCTTCCAGTTACTGATGTAAAATAGTCTCTGAGGACTCAACTGCTGAGCTTTGTGTCTGCCTGTGGGTGGTTTCACAGGGATGAGCAGATAAGATTGCTTTTCTCCCATTGTGCTCATTGTGATTATTCCTCAAAGGCTAGGGTTGTTTGCCTGAGTTTATAAGAATGTGAATGTATGACAGCTGTGCAGGTCACCAGTGCTTGCTCCTTCAGCATAGATAGTGAGTGATTACCCTGGAACAGCAAGATCCTGTTAGGATGTATGCGCAGCTGTGGTGTTTAGCATTTTCCCCTAATCATGACAGTCACCCTCTACTTTAATATCTGAGAATATTTCTGTCCCAGGTGGATCACGATTTGCCTCTCCCCATCACTGTCAGTGTATCCAATGTTTCTCTCTATCTTTCCTGCAGCTAATGAGAATGCCATTGTAGGGCAGCTGCAGAAGAGCCAGAATCATCTCCCCACTTCTTTCTTCTGGCTTCTGCTTGTGCAATACTTTTTCAGAGTGATCTATTTGAAAGGTAATCAGCTGTTGTCAAGATGGACTGACATCTCCCATATTTGGCCAAACCAAGTTTGCTAGAAGCAGCTGATATATTACACATACCTTCAAAACCATCATTACAGGTCAAATCTTTACCATGCTTTAGCTTGTGCATGATAATTTGAGAGCATACTAATAGATACTTCTGATAATCAGAACAGTTTTATAGATTGAATAACCTACTTCTCTGAATACAAGAGTATTGTGTCTTTAGGTGATTCCTCTAAAAGGCTTCAGTAATGTTTTTGGTGAGTTGCTGGGTGTATAAGGGGAACATAAGCATCTGTTGACTGCCAGGCAGTCAATATGGCTGACCTACATAATGATGGTTTGTTTGGGTGGAGATGTATTAAATATTAATTGGCTGCCAGAAACCATGTATCTAAGTTACTAGCCTTGATTTAGCCCCCTGCAAGTTCAGAGCAGTGGGATGACATTCACATCATGGCTACTCAAATGATTTGCTTTAGAGTTAGATTTAGCACCTAACATACTTACAGGATACACTTTTTAGCACTTGTAAATTGGTAATGCCAACATATTACCATACAGTTCCAGAAGACCCTGCTGTAGAAGTGTAGTGCAACAGCCATAGCCTTGGAATAATGTTACCACAAGCCACACTAAGCATAGGGCAATACGGATGCTAGGGGTCATGGATGAGTGGCTTTCTGGCTTCTTGCCAAAGTCTGTCTACACCTTTTTGTTCAGCTGACCAGCTTCTCCAGTGAACCAACAATTGGTATTGCGGATACAGTAGTGTATATCAATGGCAACATTCTTATTTTGCCAATGTCCCTCACACTGAACACGGTGAGTTCCTATGGCTTCCTTGGCATGCTCCAGTTTTATGAGTTCAGTTTAGGTACAAACCTTGGCTGGGCTTATTTAGGCTTTTCAAAGTGATCTAGATGGGCCTGAATCCTTCTGACCACGTGTGCTTTTTTTTTCATCCTCTTTCTCAAATACTCTTTTTAAGATCCCAGGCTAAGCTACTAGGTTTGTCTTTTCTGACGTTTTGTTTATGCTTTCCTCATGCTTTTCCTCCTCTAATATGAAAATGCATTCAAAATTTTGCTTTCTGTATGTGTTATTGTTTAGCTTTCTTTATGTGGGTTTTGGGCATGCTAAGCAGGCCGGCTGCAATTACCAGCCTTGCTTCATCCATCAGCAGCATGCAAGTAATCTTGCCATGCTGGGTGACAAGATCTGTTTCCAGGTCCCATCTAGGATCTGTCACTAGCTTCTGTAATACTTTGTGGCAACAGAAAGGTTTCATGCAGCCTGGACAAGGATTTTATGCCTGAAAGCTGAAGTCTGATAGCTCTTTGTTCCAGCTGTAAAGACAACCTCTTTTCAGCATCAGATGAAGGATTATGCTCTTGGTTTCCAACTTCTATGCTGAACTCACTCTGACTACAAAAGAGCAAAACAAAAGGCTTTCTGTTCTCAGATGGTTTAAGAATAAGGTGAAGTACTATATTTCTTGCAGTCATAGCACTTAAAGTGATTTTGCCCTTGAGGACAGCATTACCTCACACGCAAGAGAATGTCTGTACACTTAAATGTCAGGCCTCATGAGACAAGAGTTGCTTTGCTGAAATTGCTAATGTAGCTTTCCACAGTTTTCTCTCATTTGATCTTTTATTGGTCCTAGTACAGAGTGATCAATCATTGTTTCACAGATTGCCTTAACACCTTTTATTTAACACAAGGGAGGGATCTGTCACAGCAAATGGAGCAGCCAGGTATAACTGCTTAAAAGCTAGCACTCTTCTGCAAAGAAGCATGTTTGCAGAGCCCTGTCTCCCACTTGGCATATTCCTGTTTAACAGATAATCTCTGTGGTTCACCTCCACCTTGTTTGCCTCCTCTTTCCCTGGTGCAAGTTCATAAGGGCATCAACTGCCTTCCTGTTTGTACATCAGTGCCTTCATCTCAGTCAGGGTCTCCTGACATTGCATAGCTAACTCCATTGCAGAAGCATCATTTCCTTCAGGCTACTGCTAGAGAATGGAAACACAGCTGACATCTGATTCTCCAGTTAGTCCATAGGCACTGTTCTAATTACCTTTACACAGTAGGCTGCACAGTCTAAGTGCAGAAAAACAGCTTGTATCAATCCAGAGAGCAGCTAATGAGAATAACCAGCCATTAACACATCAAATCAGATAATAAATGCTGGAGACCACATGTGATGGCCCAGAGTCTCTTGTAATATGTAAGGGTTGGGTTTTTTTTAATTTTCCAGTAAAATAGCAGCCACTTCTGCACAGCTTAGCTTCATAGGAAGTGGCTTTTATTACGGTTACAGATCAAAATGTATGGTGAATTATAGTAGCTGGGGTTAAAATTCTAGACTTTAAAACTATAAAACCCATTAAAAGTGTCTTCTGTCAAGGCCTTGTTTCACTCTTCTGGTCAAGGACTTTAGGGCCAGCTCGGATAAGTCTGGGGAGGGTAGAGCTCTTCAAGTCCAAGCACTTTTACCAGAAGCCTCAGATGTAGCAACTGGATGAAAAGGGGCAGAAAACACACCAGCAAAGTGTGCCAGAATATTATTTCTATGTATAAAGATTGTTTTGCATTAGTTCTTACTACAGCCAGCATAGAAACAAAAGAAATAGGGGGGGGGGGGTGGACTAGATGATCTCTAAAAGTCCCTTCTAATCCCTACCATTCTATGATTCTATGATTTGGAAACATGCTATCTGGAGTTAAAACATTGAGACTAGCACTTTGACAAAATTGAGAGGAGTTTTCTGAACTTCTGTTAGATGTTTTGTTTGATGGTCTTAAATCTATTCCAAGTCAATGAACATATCTATATGATACCTCTACACAGTAGAAATTGGCAGTTGCTGAAAAGAATTTCCCTTTAGTGTGGGAAAAAGCAGAAAATCAGCATCTTAGAGAGTGCAAATGCAGAAAATAAAGGCTAGTGAATCCTTTTTAAGCTGGGCAGAGTAGTGAGAAGGGAACCTGCCTAGGCAATGCCATCATCAACTGGGATTTGACAGTCCTCTTCCACTTGAAGCTACCACAGGATCTTTAATGACCAATTCCTATCACCAGGGGCCTGCAGGAAATTCTTCTGAGGTATTTATTTATTCTAGCAAATAGATACTTGGAAGAGAAGAGAGCTGTATCCAGCTGCTTTGTGAAGGAGAGAATTTTTTCTCTTGAAAGTGTCTCCTAAACACAGTTGATTCCCTCTGCACCATGTTTTCTTTAGGTAAATCACTGAGACCCTGACCGTTCTCCTGCCTCTGGGCTTTCTTGGGATAAAGCTTCTTACTACCTCCCTCCCAGTACAGCATTGTAGAGTAAGACACTGTTCTTTTTGCTATCTCTCTTGTGCGTGTTCACTTTCAGACAGAAGAACACAATTCCCACCTAGGAGCAGACCAGCATACTGGACCAATTCCCATACAAAACCATCTTCTAAAGAATTATTCTTCTTTGTGGTGTATTCATGTGGCTATATTCCTTTAATAATTCATTTAGACACCAGGGTGCTTATGATGGGATCACTATGATGCACTATCAAGTAAGAGTCTCTGCCAAATCTCCATCTCACTAAGAATGTGTAGGTTTGCTGTGGAGCCACTCAGAAGCACACACTTGCAGCTTGATTTCCTCACCTGTTTCATATCATTATTAACTCGGCTTAGCCAAGGAGTTGACAGCAGCTAATTCATTGAGTATTACCAGATAGGCTGTCAGAAGCTTAAAATCTGGATGTTCATTTATTTTCATTACATGGAGGGCATATTTTTATCCTTCTTGAGCTTGATGCAGAGCTAGTTGAATTGTTTGGAAGACTTAGTGTTACCTTCAGTGTGTTTGGAACTAGGTCCATAGGAACGTTTGTTCCTTCTCACTTGAAAGAGTGAGATACATCAGTATTTTTTTTCTTGAGCTAAAATTGGAATTGGAAAAAAGGGAGAGAAGCAGAAGTAAGAGAAGAAAGAAGGAGAATGTTTTCTCTTCCACCAGAGGACATATTTTGAAGTACTGGTGGATTTATAAAACCTGCTTTGTTGCACAGAAAGGGAGAGTAGCTATTGAGAACTCCATGAATGAAAAACCTGCTGACAAGAGTTTTGCTCCCCCCTACAGTGAAAATATACCATATACTGTGTAAGAGTTGTTTCTGCTTTGCCAAGATCTGATCTCAAAACCAAAAATAACAGGGCAAGAAAAATTTGTTATGCAAATTACAGGAAAACAGTGTCCCATGAAATCTGCCACCTTTGATTAGTCCACATCAGGTCTTCAAGGAGCAGAGAATATCAATGACAACTGGATATGCTCATTTACTTCTGTTTGGTTTTTTTATAACGGTCATATCAGCTGGTGTGCTTAAACATTTACTTCTGTCCTTTTTTTAAGAGATGGGCTGTGTAGGAGGAGAAGAGAATCCTCTTTTTTCTAAGGAACATAATACACAAGTTCAACCTGTATCAAATGAATACTGTAGGGTGCTTCCAGAAGAAAGATCATGTGCTTATTGTCCATGAACTTTGAGGGTTTACACAATATCTCGCAAGGAAGTGTGATTTCTTGTGACTACAATAACAACAATTCAGAGACAATCATCCGTTTGAGCTCCTCTTTTTAAGTGATAATCAATATTTGTACAGTAATTAAAACCTCAAGTAGAACTAGTGCCATGTACAAAGTTCTAGTTCCCAGTAGGGAGGGAAGTAGGTGGTGGTATATCTAAGTAACCCTTTCTGAGCTGGGTTTCTGCATCTTCCTTTGTGTAGTGCCAAGCTTTGTTGGTGTGCTAGCATACTCTGTGGACTTCTCAGAGGCTGATGCTACAGGTGGGTTGCTTTGCCTGATCTCCCACCAGCTCTCCTCAGGAAGAAAATTATTAAAAAAAGGGACGCAAACCACATTGTTCATAAGGCCAGTGCAAATTCTCCATCAAAATGTTTCCTTTTAGACCATAAGAAGAGTTACTGTAGTCCTAATGAGCTTAACATTTTAGGAAATCCCTTTTTCAGTGATCAGACAGCAATAGCCACTGTGAGTTCTCAAGGGAGTTCAAAACAAGGCACCCAGTCATGTCAACCTGTGATATCTCTCCTCCCTGGGGACTACAGCCTTTGGGGACACTGCTGGGAATAGGGAAAGAAAGACAGAAAAAAAATTAAGTGGTTTGTCCAGTGGGAACAAAACCTGCCTCTTTCTAAGCCCTGCTCACATTATACCCCTCCTCTTGGGGTATAATGCCAGAAATATACTAGCAGCTTAAAATTGTGATCGCAGGGCAGTAACCATCAGAGAGAGGTATTAAATAAAATACACAAACACCCTTTCCCTTTCACAGAGGAAGCTATCAAAGCGCACCTGCCCATAGACATGGGGACAGGCACAGTTGCACAGAGAAAAGCATTTGGTTTGTGTCCAGGCTTTATAGGGGATTTTATCTTGCTCACAGAATAGACCCAGCCATCCTCTGCTTTGTGAAAGGCACTGACTTTGCTGTCATCTTTCAAACTAGGCTTTCTTGCCCTCTAGGAAAGTGTATTGTGGGGACTGGCAGCTCTATTCTCTCCTGTTTCTTTCTTCCTTGATTCCAGTCCCTGTGCTCTCTATCCTGGTAGGCATTGCAAACTGAGGCTCATTTCTTTCTGTCTTTGCTACGTGCATGACTGTGTTCACTACAGAATTTCAATGTCTTGAATGTATTTATCCATCTTCCTAATACCACACTAAAATAGGAAAGTATTGTTGTCTGGAATTTACAGGTGGGTAACTTAGGCATAGAAGACTAGATTCTGGCCAGTATCATAGATGCATGTCCAGTAGGTCAAGGGAGGTGATTTTTTTCCCTCTGCTCCTTTCTCATAAGACCTCACCTACAGTACTGAATTCAGTTCTGGAGTCCTCAGCACAGCAAAGACATGGACCTGTTGCAGTGAATCCAGAGGAAGGCCACAAAAATGGTCAGAGGGATGGAACCTCTCCTACGAAGACAGGCTGAGAGAGCTGGGGTTGTTCAGCCTGGAGAAGAGGAGGCTCTGGGGAGACCTTACTGCAGTCTTTTAGTACTCATAAGAAAGATGAGGACAAACTTTTTAGTAGTACCTGTTTTGACAGGACAAGAGGTAATAGTTTTATACTAAAAGTGGGTAGATTCAGACTAAATATAAGGAAGACATTTTTAACAATGAGGGTGGTGAAACACTGGAACAGATTGCCTAGATGCCCTGTCCCTGGAAACATTCAGTTTGGTTGGACGAGGCTCTGGCAACCTGATCTAGTTGAAGACAACCCTGCTCATTGCATGGAGGCTGGACTAGATGAGCTTTCCAACCCAAATAATTTTGTGACTCTATGATCAGCAATGGCATTTAATGATTGTGAGGCTAGTCCTAAGTGACCTTGTAAGGGCACACGGCAAGCATGTGCAAGAAATTGTAACTTAGACAGCATCTTCCACGAATTAAACCAACCTTTACACTAATGCTTTCTCTTCATCCCTTACTCCAACAGGATAATCAGCCTATACCATCCTGCTCTGTGTCCTTGGGTTTACAGTTATCTTTAGTCTTTTCTTATGGCAGTATTTACAAAGTATTGATAAAGAATAAATGTAATTTCTACCCCTAATAATTTATAAATTGCTGTGTTTCATCAAAAGACACCACACTGAATGTGATTGCCATATTTTGTCACTTTGCCAAATGCATCAGTTCACCATATAGTATTCTGGACTTACGAAAACTAGTGCCCAACTGCACAGGTAAATTAACCCTGGGAAACAAACAAACAAACAAACCTTTGGGGTTATAGTGGAGATTGCTTCTCCCATTTTCTTTTTTGAGAGAATAGATCTGAAGTTTCCAAGCTTTTGGGGCTGTCATGTTTCAATTTTTCAAACCTTTAGGTAGAATAACTGGCAGAAGTTTGTATCCTGTTCAAAGAGCAGGTCTTTCCTGATTTTATGATTTCAAACACACCCTGACCTTTAGAAAGAAAGAATATTACAAAATATGATTATATGGAAGTGAAAAAAAGAAAAAAGCTTTGCTGTATCACAGATAATTTGCTGTTACTTTTATGTTTCCCAGCCTTGTAAAGTGTCTTTGTGAGTTTTTTTTTCTTGCCTACTGCTCCTTGAGTTCTTTGAGTAGCTCCCTTGAGTTGCTCATCTATCAGCTAAAGCTTTCTAGATAAAGTTTATTCCATATACCTAACTTTTCAAGTATCTATTTGTTGCTGTGCATGCAAACCCGTGAATGAAAGTGGCAACTACAACACATCTCAGATGCAGCCACATAAGAGCCTTATTTTATTCTGTTTTCCAAATGGATCACACACAGAATCACAGAGTAGCTTAGGGGTAGAATGATACTTTCAGTGTTTTTTCCAATTAAATATTTGTCTACACAATAGCCTTTGGCAGTGTTAGAAATTCCAAAAATTGAATTGCACCTACACAGATCCTTGCCTTAAAAATAACTCTCTCAAATGAGATAAGAAAATATATGCATTCACTGATCAGACTATCACTGGCTTTCAGGCAGAGAAATGCAGTTACTTGTCTGCTCTTCAGACACATTTCAGATCATATTTGTAAATTCTCCTTCAGTCCTCACAATCCAGTGTGTCATAGGTTTTTTACTTACTTTCTTCTGGAGAGTCCAGCTGTAGTGATTTGAAGTGAGAACACCAGTTACTTCAAGGGCCTATAACTATTCAGAGCAATGGGTATTTGTA
Source organism: Colius striatus (assembly GCF_028858725.1). Lineage (NCBI taxonomy): Eukaryota > Metazoa > Chordata > Aves > Coliiformes > Coliidae > Colius > Colius striatus. Next base: position 134,514,512 of record NC_084759.1, read on the forward strand.
TAAGGAAGACCTGAGTCCTTGTTCAGATTCCAGAGTGATGCGCATGTACTGAAAGTTTCTGTGAAGCAACATCACCCTCAGACCAGCCTCACTGCAATTCTGATTTATCTCCCCCTCATTGTATTTTAAAGTTAAAAAAAAAAGCCGGGAGACAAAGGTACTCTTCACCTCATAAATGGGTCTGTAAGTGATATCTCTATTTTATAAAGCTATTTTTTGTAAGAAAATATGTGCTATATTACAGCTAACTTCGGTAACTGTCCATTAGTCACACTATACCCCCTAACCATTCTGTAGGGCATTGTAAACCAATAGACCAGTGAGAACGCTCATTTCCCTTTGACCTTCACCAGTATTTCCACTATAGACCTCTGAGGAGCTCTTCTGGTTTGAAGATAAGATTATGCAGGTGAACACTCTCTGAAAGGGATAAAAAAAGGAGAATATTGTCTTAGTTATTAATATATGAGATTAGCTTAGTTTCATCCTGTGCTCCCTGCTGACTCACGTCAACCTTCAACAAAGCCTCTTTATGTTTTCTTGACTGTGATAAGAGAGTAATAATATTTCTGTTTCCTGTAAAATTATGTGAACATAGCTCAACATTTCTAATGCACTCATATGAGACACAGATATGGTGGGGACACAAAGATTTTTTTCCATGTAGGACAACCAGGAAGAGTTATAACCAAAATGTCAGTAGCAGTGCAAACTTCCATTCAAGGGGTGGTATTCCACCCAGGACACTGCCTTTTTCACCCCCCATAATTGCTTTATTTTCTTGAAAGATTCAAGCAAAACAACTCAGCAATTGCAAGAGTGGAACTAGGAGAGAAAAAAATATAATTTTGTTCTCTTAGAGAAAGATTCCAGAATTGCTGTCTGATTTGGGCCAGTGTCTAGTCATTTGGTGTAAAATCTCCTTTAGAATATATTACATTGGGTCACAAACCCTTGAGAAAAACAGTAGGTAAATGCTCAGTGGTGCTTAACAGTGAAAACCACTGGAAATGTCACTCTTAACATGCTTGAGCCTCTGTTGAGGCTATTGACCTGAAGGTAGCAACTGAAGTTATGAGATAACAGTAGCAATGCTTCAGGTGTGAAAGAAGACCTGTATTCTGATATGAGGAATTAGGAAACTCTGTGGACATGTGCTCTATCTGTGTTTTCATACAGGAAGATGTGTTATTCTTTTGAATCTGTCAGTGCAACTTTGATTCCAGAGAAGATTCTGGAACAAGCTGTTAAAAAAAAAAATCCTTTGTGAGTACCTAAATTATTATCAACAGATACAAGAAATAGCCAACAAAGATTGCTGAGAATGGGTTGTGTCAAGACTATTTCATTTCGGTCTTTGGCTGGTTAAGTGGCCTAGTGAGGAACAAATAGAGGACACAACTAATGCAATACTCTCTTACTGAGTGTCATTCAATCACCATGAAATTTCTGACACTTCTCCATGACATTCCCTAAGGAAACTAATGAAATACAGTGCAGATGTGGTCATCAGAAGAAAGGTATGCAGTGCTTGAAACCTTTCTCTCAAAGAGCACTCATCAGCTGTTTGCTGACAAGTTTCAGCTGCAGTTTAGTGGTGCTCTTTTCTGGACTTGGCTCTCTTCAATACTTCTCTTGATGGTTTGGAGGACCCCTAAGAGACTATGATCATAATATTAGTGAATGGGAGTGGCATAGGCCAAGGTTGCAAGCTCTGTGGACACACAGAGCATCAGAATTCAACATATGCTTCAAAATTAGAGAGGATCTGAAATCAAAACAGCTGAAACTCATCAAAGATAAATACAGAAGTCTTCCTTCTTAAGGAGGAGAAATTTAGCAGACAGGCACAAAACTGCAGATATTGGCTGGGCGGCACTAGAGAGATTTTTCTTACTGGATCCTACAATATGATTTAAGGTAACATGTTTGTCTCCTAACATCTCAATGTGAAGACAATGAATTGCCAGAATAGATTGTCTATGGTAATCAAGGAATCTCCCTTGTTGGAAGTTTTTAAAGAACAAGTGAAGCAAACATCTTTTGAAGATTTCTAGGTGTCATTCACTAAATAGTCTCTATCCCCTTGCAATTCTGGCATTCTATGATCCACACTACAGAGCTCAAGCTAGGTATATGTCAATAGTAAGATACTGCTGAGGAAGAGATGCACTTTATTCTGACAATAGAACTGTCTTTATGTAGGCAGTAGTAGCAATTGTTCCACTTTCTGAAGTAGTGGTGAAGTCCCAGCTGGAGTTCTTTGTCTCAACTGGAAGCAGTAAGTAGACACAGTCAGGGGAAAAGCACAGAAAAGCTACATGCATGATAAGAGGTGTAGAAAATGTTACTCATAAAAAGGAAGGTGAAGGCACTGGATTGAAAAGAGAAGACTGAGAAATGTCATGGAAGGGCAACAACTGCAAGTTACTTTGCATGTCTGTTTAGGTAAGGGCAAGAAAGAATCAGTTTCACCTTCACCTAAAGGCAGGATATTAGGTAAGTCTTTCTAGCTGAAAGTGTGGCAAAGTGTTGGACCCAGGGATATTGATTTCTCAAACTGGAGAAGAGTGTCAGGGAGATTGTCCAGATACTTTTAGACTGCTTTCAGTGCAGGATGTTGGACGAGGTGATCTCCTGAGACTCCTCCTAGTCTGCTTGTGAATTTATCTTTGGCAAGCACTTATTCTGGCATGTAGATAAAGTATGGGGAAATGGAGCCAAATGAATATATCTGGGAAAATCACTGACCGATAATGAGTGCAAGCCCTTTCTGGAGAAAGGAAAACAACTATGTTGTAACATACCACTGTCAGGATGATTTATAAGCATCATTACTTTTATGTTATTTTTGCAACTTATACCCTTCCAGTCTCATATTAAGGCCTGAATTTGATTACAAGGGCCAGGCCACCATGTAACTTGTAGTATTTGTGTCCTGCTGTTTTTTATGCTTTAATAAGTTTCTTGTATTTTGGAGGACATTTTTTGTGAAGCTCTGCATGGGCCAAAATATGCTGTGCTTTTGGAAACAGAACATGAATCACACAAGTGTTTCTTTTTATCTGCCAATGCGGTAGTCTATTGGACGTTCATTCCATTGGAAATTCTCATCCTGCAGATTTATTTCCAGTTTGCTAAAATCAACTGGTAAGGACTAGGACTGTTGCCAGAACAAGCCTTAGCACCAAAAGTCTTCTCATCCTCCATCAGCATCTGCTTAATTGAGGCTGTAGAATAAAATGTCTGCCGCTTTTCCTCCATTCAGTGGTGAAAAGAAACTGTCTTTGGAATTGATAAGCTGGAAAAAACTGAAGTATTTGACTGTCGGGTAGAAGATAATCCAGTGAATGCGAACCCAATAATGACACTGTTTCATGTGTTTCTACATCAAAATCCAAGTGCAGTAGATTCATGCTGTAATTCTGTGAAAAGCCAAAGAAATTGCCTCCTTTTCTAGTTAGCTCTGTTACTGTTTAGTTTCTAAGAGGTAAGCCTGTAAGTGACTTTTAATTTTACTGTAATACCTGCAAAGATCTTTTTTTTGAGGAAAATTGATTTCATGCTGTATTGCCAGACCTTTTGTCAGGAAGGAATAGTGAGCCTCACCTTCTCTTTCCTTAGCAGAGAATTTGTTGAGAAAATAGCCCTTACTGCTATGCAGTTGCACTGGTGTTAAAAGAGTCATAAAAATTCTGGAATACAAATTATGAATGCTGTTAACTGTGAAGTCAGATGACAGAAAGATGAAAAATGTATTAACAAACACTTTAACCAGACTATCTACCTTTGTTAAGATAAAGAGGAGATCTTAGAGATAGAAAGTCTTCCACTAATTGGCCTTACAACTACACATTTCAAAGCAGGCATCCAGCAGCTGTTGTTTCTCTACATGTACTGGATTAGTTTTTCACCTCTAAAGATACTGAAATACTATTCTGTGCTTGCACTAAGAGTAGCCATGTGAGAGAGGTCAAATGGTTTTGTTTCCAGTCCTGTCAGATTATTTTCTGTGCCTTGTGCTTTCCACCTTTAGTATGAGGACTGCTAACCCAGCCAAGTCTCACCAAACAGGGCTGCATGGAGCAGAGACAGGACACAGCCAAAGTGCTAGGACAGAGTGAAGGCAGTAGCAGTGGTGGGTGACTCGGGGAAGGCTTGAGGGATGGGAACATGGGTATAAGCTTGTTTACCCTTATTATGCTTCCTCATATTGCTGGGCAAGGCTGTCCTGAGCCCTCCTGACCCAGCCTGCGGAATATCTGACTCAGTCTAAACAGCACCCTCGCAGAAAGCCCTGAGCCATGTCCTTCTGCCTCCTGCTTGCACTGCGTGCACGACACAGATTTCCTCCCCCCCATTGAAAAATCTGAAGCTGGTGGGAAGGAGAGCAATGCTCTGGTTGGGTGCGAGAAAAACATCAGGAAACTTCAGCCCTTTGAGGACAAAAATGTAGGCTCCTAATCCCATCCTGGGTTTGCCCTGCATGAAGAGCCTTGGCATGTATGGGGAGCATTTGCAGTGTTATTTGATGCATGGTTTTATCTGAGAGCCTGGGATCACAATACTAGTTTTGCCTATCAGTCAGACTTAATGAATAGGGGAATAAGGCTTTGATTCAGAAAAATATTTCAACAAGTAGTCATGTCTTTAGCAGAAAAAACATTTCAAGGGCTATGCTGAATCTGTAATAAACCCTTTCCTTTGATACTGTAAAATCCCTGTCAAGAAAGGCAGATTTCTAAATGTCTCCAACTGCACTAACATATACAGTGGACCAGTGGAATAAAAAAAAATCCTATAAGAAGGGAAATTAAAAGTATGTGGCACTTACCAGAAATATTTAAAATACATTTAAATATGGAAAGTCATGTTATTATCCTTAATCATCCACTATAAAGCTCAAATTTCCATCCAATGCTGATGCATATTTTGTCTTAGTGAAGACTGGAATTCTGCCTTCCTAATGGCATGGTCTGATCCTCATTTGCAGTGTCTTTACTCTAGACACTTCTAACAAATAGGTTTACCAGAGACTGAGTTTTCTCCCCCTTAACTTTTTTCTTAAGCTTCTTCTGTAGTTTTGAAACTTAGAGTCTTCCTACTTTTATACTCAAATCTTATTAGATACAGCTATATATAACTGAAGGATGAACTCATCCTTCCTTTTGACAGAGAAAGGCATAAAGCAAAACAACTGACTGGTATGTAAAGTCAGGAAAAAAAACCCCAAAACCAGTATACCTTTGTGTATGATTATGCATTAGAACAGACTGACATGGGACACAACAAATCATCTTCTGGAAGTTTTTTAATCAAGATTAGATAATTTTCTGAAAATCAGCTTTAACCAAAAAATCCATTATTGAAGGAAATTGGATGAAGTTATGGAAAGTGTCAGATAAGATAATACTAATGGCCTTTTCCAGCTTTAGAGTTGCTGAGTGCTTTACTGAGTAAGCAAGAGAATGAATTTCAAATACTCAATTATTTTAAATGGAAACTCCCTTGCATAATGTGGCACTGTATTTTCTTCTGCAGTACCTAATGAAATTGTTCCTTCTGAAAGATAAATAAGGAAGTATGTCAGTTTTCCACAGACTGTTTTAAATGACTAACTCACCACTCATAAGGGTCTTTTTTCTTTTTATTTCTGGCACAAAAATGATGAAGATTCAAAGTACTTGTAGAGAAGTCACATTTTTGTAAAGTATGCATTATTTTCTGACAGCAGGATTTATGGAAATATAGTAATTACTCCTTACCTGTGTATGTCACTGACATTTTGAATGTTTACCTGTTGCTAGAGAAAAGTAGTATAATATTAATCTCTTTTTTCAGTGAAGAAGTACACAATCCTACAGAGGATGGATGACACACCCACAGATACAGCTGTAACTCTATTCAAAGGGTCATTTCATGTTTCTAACTACATCTTTGAAGCAATCTGAGTAGGTATTTAATATTAGGCCTGCTGGTTTTGGGGGTGAGCAAGCTCTGAGAGGTGTACTGAAGTGTTATGCCACTCAAAATGCCAAGTGCCTGGAGGGCCCTAATAACTGCTCAGGTCACTGGGGGATAAACATGCCACGTCTCAACATCGGTGTCCCTGGGGTTACAGTGTGACTACCTCCTCTGCCCAGTAGGAATAACTGCTGCACAAGGGCCTCATCTACCTTTGAGTAGCTCCCTGAAGACAAAGTAGGAAGAAAAAAAGAGATGATACAATGTGGATTAGCTACTGCAATGTTTAAATGTACCATAGGCAGCTGTGGTCTGCAGCCCTTCCTTACAGGAGCCCAAGACATCTCTCTGCAGCCTGAGATCCCCTCTGTAATGCCATGTCCACATTCCAGAAGACAGATGCAGAAGGACTGATTCATGGCCTATGGTTCAAATGCTGTCTGTAGATCTGTTGTCAGGCCCTTGTATACACCAGTAGTACCACCTAGCAGAAAATTTTTACTGTAGCACTACCCCTTATCAGAGTACTCATTTATTAGACCAGGTAGTATAATAGAAATGGGGACATTTGCAAGAAGGAGACTGGCTTGTCCAAAAGCATGAGAATTCGCTTACTGAAATGAAGTTTCATTGTGCAAAGTAGAATCATAGAATAGTTTGTGTTGGAAGGGACCTTTAAAGACAGGGATGAGCAGGGACAACTTCAGATGCCCTGTCTAACCTGACCTTGTATGTTTCCAGGGATGGGGCATCTACCACCTCCCTGGGAAACCTGTTCCAGTTTTTCACCACCCTCATTGTGGAAAAGGTCTTCCTTATATCTAGCCTGAGTCTACCTTCTGTTCCTTTAAAAGTACTGAAAGTACTGCAATAGAGTCTCCCTGGAGCTGCCTTTTCTCCAAACTGTACATCCTCACCTCTCTCAGCCTTTCCTCGCAGGAGAGGTATTCCATCCCTCCGATCATCTTCATGTCCCTCCTCTGGACTTGCACCAACATGTCCATGACCTTCTCATGCCAGAGCTGCATGCAATACTGCAGGTGAGGTCTCACCAGAGCAGTGCAGAGGGACAGAATACTCTCCCTTGACCTGCTGGACACGTTCTTTTGGATGCAGCCCAGGATATAGTTGGCTTTCTTGGCTGCAACTGCACATTGTTGGTCATGTCCAGTTTTCTGATTCACCAGTACCCTTTAAGTCCTTCTTCACAGGGCTGCTCTCAATCTAGTCATCATCCAGCCTGTATTGATATGAGGGGTTGCCCCTACCCAGGTGCATTAATTTGCACTTGGGGGTAGTAGTTCTAGTTATAGGTCTTGGATGTGACATGAGTTTCAAGATGGGAAATCCCCTAAGCTTTGCTTCTCATTTTAAGTACATTCCAGGTAACTCCTCTGGCACCCCAGTCCTTAGCTGCTCTTGCAGGCTCTGGCAAGTTTTCTGTTCTTGATGTATTAAAAAAAAAAATTTAAATATAAGTAGTTTGGATAATTTTAGTGATTTGTTCTTCAAAGTCCTTTTTTGCCACCCTTATTGCATTTTTACATTTAATCTGCCAGAGTTTATGATCCTACCTGTTTTCTCCCTTTGGACATACCTTCAGCTTTCTGAACTTCTTTATAATGCCTTTCCTTGCTCGAAAAGACTTTTAAGATCATAGTGTCCAACCACTAACCAACTGCCAAGCCCATCACTAAACTAAACCATATCCCTCAGAGTCTCATCTATGCATCTTTCAAATATCTCCAGGCAAGGTGACTCCACCACCTCCCTGGGCAGCCCATGCCAGTGTCTAACAACTCACGGGAAAAAGTTCTTCCTAATGTCCAAACTAAACCTCCCCTGGTGTAAATTGAGCCCCATTTCCTCTTGTCCCATCATTAATTACTGGAGAAAAGAAACTGACCTCCAGCTTACTATAACCTCCTTTCACATATCCTCTCAGCCTCCTCCAGGAGAAATAACCTCAGCTGCCTCAGCTGATCCTCACAGCATTTATGTTCCAGACCTTTCACCAGCTTCCTTGCCCATGTCTGGACATGCTTCAGCACCTCAATGTCCTTATAGTGAGAGGCCCAGAACTGGACACAGTATTTGAGATGAACTCTCACCAGTGCCAAGTACAGTGGGACAATAATTTCTTTGGTCCTGCTGGTCTCACTTTTTCAGATACAAGCCAGGGTGCCATTGGACTTCTTGGCCACCTGGGCACACTGCTGGCATGCTGGCATCATGCTGTTGATTAACATCTCCAGGTCCTTTTCTGAGGGACACTCTTCCCTGTTGCCTGGGGTTGTTGTGGCCCTAGTGCAGGCCCTGGCACTTGGCCTTGTTGAACCTCCTTCAATTGGCCTCAGCCCATTGATCCAGCCTGTCCAGGTCCCTCTGAAGAACCTTCCTGTCCTCAGGTAGATTTGCTTCTTATGAGCTCCTCTATGCAATAGAAGTATCTAAAAATTTCACCCCAGTATTACATTCTTGTATAATCTTAGCCCAAGATGCACAAGGATAACTGAAGGCCTTTCCAAATTTCCAGCCGTTACAGGCTCTGATATCCCTCAGATCACCAAAGCAACACAATAGCAGTGTTGGGTTGGCTGGCAGCACATCCATCTCCCTTGGCCCAGGGATTTTCTCCCACACAGGTACTTTGCCACTTCACATAGTGGCTGGTTTGTTATTGCAGTCCCAAGTGCCCAAGGCAGCACTCTCAGCAGTCCATGCTGCCTGTGTCAGGTGAGGGAGCAGAGGCAGCCAGCATGTTGTCATTGCTAGCAAACAACATCTTGCAGAATCAACTCTCCTGCAGGCTGAAACTCCAGTCTGCACAATAAACTCATGAAGCAGAGCTTCCAGGAGGAAAAGACAACTGGAGTGGTCCTCCTGCATAAGCAAAATTTTCTGTATTACTTGTTAAAAAGGGAAACTCAGGCTAACGACCAGAGCTGAGGCTTTTATTCTGATAAAGGGATTTAGCTAGCCTAGTATATTTAGTAAATGGTATTGAGCCAATGCCTCAGAAATTGTAGACAAGATGACTAAGAAGTCTGTTTGTCCTGGCACATGTGAGGTCACTGTTTGTGCACTGCAAAAAAGGAAATGAAAGAGAAATAGGAGCTTGTCTTGTAATGGTACTGAAATGTTTTGGACTAGAAAAGCTTCCTTGAGGGGACAAATTGGTTAAGTGGTTGTCATTTTCTGGAAAATCAGGAAACAACCCTTCTTACAGGTACAACTGCAATTCAGAGGGGGGCAGGAATAATGCAGATGAAGGAAAGTATGTTATCAGCCAGCGAAGACAAAATAAAGTAAATGACCTTTGTTGTATCCTTACAGTTTCCCAGAAGCACGGGAGCAGATTGCAGAGTGATAGGAAGGGTGCAGTTCCTATCAGAAAGAGTGACTGTGCATTTATCTGCATTTATAAACATGTGGCCAACTAACGACACACCCAAACTCACTTTTGTTTCTGCCTCCTTTGCCTAATAATAGAAAGAAGTATTAAGATGTAGTTTTACCTGCAGACTAATATTATTAACAGAAAACCATCATGTCCAATCTCAATCTTCTTCCTAAAATTTCAGGTCCTGGAGGATCAACACACCAAAAGCTTAAAACCAAGCTCTCAGAGCACCCATCATGTATGTGACAGTTTGGAAATGTGTCAGGAGATCTGTATTGAACAACTTTGCTCTGATGCAGCAAAGAGATGTTACCCAAAATTCCTGACTAATCCAGAAGACAATGATTTTAAATGCATTTGTATAAATGCGGGAGAGTGAAACATAACAGTGAAGACTAGGGTACTGCTAACTTTGACAGGCTGGATTGAGCACAGCTAGTCAGATGGTAAAATGACACACAAAAATGTAAACTGAAAGTACAGTTATCATTTGCTTAAGTATCTGCTTCAGGAGCAAAACAGTCCCTTTCACTAGGGGACTTTTTCAAATCTGTGTGAGAGAACATTAGCATCAGTATTCTTACCTTGTCTCTGTGGAGCTGCCACTGCAGGAGGAGCTGTCAAGTGCCCTCTCCAAAGGAGTGGATACACAGAGATTCTTTTGCTCAGTAAATTTAAAACCTGAATCTCAATTCCATAGTTGCAAATGGGATGAAAAACATTCAATTGAAGCCAAATATTTTCCTTGGCTTCTAAGTGTTCTTTAAAGCCTCATATGTTTCCCCATAAAACTAGGAAGGATCCCCTATGGCACTGATCTGATGTGATGTCCAGGGTTTTTTGGCTCCAACTTCGGATAATAAACAAGGAGTAAGTCAAAAGGGAGGCAACGTGAACTGCAGCAAGCCAGCATTTGTTGTGGTAAGGTTATTGCTGACATGTAACTGAGTCTTAGGCACTATCTTCTTCCTCACATGTAGAAAGAAACTGGTTAGATGACAAGACCAAGCAGCTTCAGCAGGCAGTAACTGGCAAAAGGAGCATGCACAACCATACAGAGTACATCCTTCTGGTGAGCACTCTCCCACAGTCCTACAAGACCAGTACAAAGTTTCATTTACCTTTTTTGGTGATTTTTTTCCTGACTTCAATGGAGTCTTTCACTGGGCATCAGTAAATATGCTTCTTCAATAGTAGTTATATTGTTAACTAGTTCTCTCCAAGGCTGGAATGTGTAGAGCACCAGCTGAACCAGCTTGAGAGGACTAAGGTCACGGGGAAGGGTTGGTTGGAAATGATCTGTTTACAGATGCTTGTTCAGGAAACATCAATAACTCTTGTGACAGCTGGATACTGACTTCAGAAAAAAAGAATATAAGAAGAGAAAGTGTTTATAAATCTGGATGGCGTTTTCCCCACATGCCTGATCTTAAGGATTCTGAGAAGCAAAAGCATAAGGTCAAGTAGCAGCTCGACCCCCCTTTGTCTCTTAGACAGTGACAAATGGCAGGCTGGAAAGAAAACGGCTTCAGACATGTGCAGGCTTTTCCACAGTTAATCTGAAATTTTACATTTAATTGGTTCTGAAGCATGTGGAATGAAGATGGAGTAGACAGTAATAATATATGCTTCGTTGACTTTCTCATAACACAGCAATAACAAATATTTGCTAAAAGTGTCACAGACATTGATAAAATACAAACTGTCCTGTTCCACTGTTGTATTTTGTCACTAAATATAACTCAATATTTAGGCCATGATCTTTGCCTAATGGTGATCTTCAAGTTTAAAACCAAATTGAACTTGTGGTTATATACACATGTACGTATGCACACGTGAAGATACTCTTCTTTCTGACAGAGAAAACCTAATGGAGGTTAAAAATCTGTTGTTCCCACAGGCCTCCTTGTTCAGAAATAATAAGAATAAAATATCAAACATTTTGGCTTTACTGAGACATTTCTGGAAAGTGTTAGAAATAGTGTTTCCTGAGCTTGTCCCTGAAGAAGCTAGGGAATCACATCTTCAGCACAGACATCTTTAGTCCCAAATATTTTCCCAAGTATTTGTTTTCTATTTGTTCTCAGTTAGTGCTTCTTTTTTCCAATGTAAACCATAGTGTACAGCCTGAATTAAGCAGTCCTTTCTCTTCTCTCTCTAAACTAAGGGACTTGGGGGGTGGGGGGAGAAGCAAACTAGAACAAGCTGTCCCCTCTAGCTGGGAAACAAAGCAGGACAGGGAATGCAATGATAAGTGCCCTTCATCTGCACACTGGGCTGAGATGTGGAAGGCTGACCACCCTGAGGAAGAGCCAAACCGGGGAGGAACCTCCTGCACCCATCCAGGGAAACCTGTGTGTTTGAGTAAGCCCCTGCGCTGCCTCTACACCAATGCACGCAGCCTGGGGAATAAGCAGGAGGAACTGGAGATGTGGGTGTGGATGTGGGGCTACAACCTCATTGCGGTCACAGAGACATGGTGGGACAGCTGCCATGAGTGGAGCACAGCCATGGAGGGTTATGGAAAGAGAGACTGACAAGGGGCGGAGGTAGAGTTGCACTCTATGTGAGGGAGCAATTAATGCGTACTGAACTGTGCCTGGGTGGGGATGAGGAGCAGGTTGAGTGCTTATGGGTAAAAATTAATGGGCAGGGCAAGGCAGGTGATATTGTTGTAGGAGTTTGCTACAGGCCACCTGATCAGGAGGAGGAAGTGGATGAGGCCTTCTACAAACAGCTGAGAGCTGCCTCACGATCACAATCCCTAGTCCTCATGGGGGACTTCACCCACCATGATATTGCTGGGATAGCCACACAGCCAAGCACACGCAGTCCAGGAGGTTCCTGCAGATTGTTGACGACAACTTCCTGTCACAGATGATTGAGGAACCAACAAGGAGGGGTGTGCTGCTGGACCTGGTACTGACAAATAAGGAGGGCCTGGTTGGGGATGTGAAGGCTGAAGGCAACCTTGGCTGCAGTGACCATGAGATGGTAGAGTTCAAGATCCTGTGTGGAAGGGGCAGAACACAAAGCAGGATCGTGACCCTGGATTTCAGGCAAGCCGACTTTGGCCTCTTCAAAGATCTACTTGGACAGATCTCATGGGATATGATTCTAGATGGTAGAAGTGCCAATGAGAGCTGGTCAATCTTCAAGCACCACTTCCTCCAAGAAGGTAGGAGGCCTCCATGGATGAGCAAGGATCTGCTGGAAAAACTCAGGTAGAAAGCAGCCATCTATGAGAGGTAGAAACAGGGGCTGGCTTCTTAGGAAGAGTATAGAAACATTGCCAGGGCATGCAGGGGTGCAACTAGGAAGGCTACAGCCCTTCCAGAATTAAATTTAGCCAGGGATGTTAACGACAGTAATAAGGCATTTTTCAAGTACATCAGCAGCAGAAGGATGGCGAGGGGGAATGTGGAATGTGCTAAATACTGAGGGTGCCCTGGTGTCTGAGGATGCAGAGAAGGCCGAAGTACTGAATGCCTTCTTTGCTTCAGTCTTTACAGCCAAGGCCGATGTCATCTACCTTGACTTCAAGGATTTTGACACACTGTCTCCCATAACATCCTCATCAGAAAGCTCAAGCAGTGTGGCTTGGATGAGTGGACAGTGAGGTGGATCAAGAGCTGTCTGAATGATAGAGCCCAGAGGGTGGTGATCAATGGCACAGAATCGAGTTGGAGGCCTGTGGCCAGTGGAGTTCCACAGGGATTGGTTCTGGGGCCAGTCTTGTTCAACATCTTTATCAACAACCTGGATGAGGGGACGGAGTATACCCTCAGCAAGTTCGCTGATGACACCAAACTGGGAGGACTGGCTGATTCCCCAGAAGGCTGTGCTGCCATTCAGCGGGATCTCAACCAGCTTGAGAGTTGGGCAGAGAGGAACCTCATGAGATTCAACAAGGGCAAGTGCAGAGTCCTGCATCTGGGAAGGAACAACCCCTTGCACCAGTACAGGCTGGGGGTTGAACTGCTGAAGAGCAGCTCTGCAGAGAGAGACCTGGGAATCCTGGTTGATAATAAGCTGACCGTGAGCCAGCAATGTTCCCTGGTGGCCAAGAAGGCCAATGGCAGCCTGGGATGCATCAAGAAGAGTATGGCCAGCAGGTCAAGGGAGGTTCTTCTCCCCCTCTATTCTGCCCTGGTGAAACCTCATCTGGAGTACTGTGTCCAGTTCTGGGCCCCCAGCTCAAGAAGGACATGGAACTGCTGGAGAGAGTTCAGCACAGGGCCACCAAGATGATCAGGGGACTGGAACATCTTTCATATGAGGAAAGGCTGTGGGAACTGGGGCTGTTTAGTCTAGAAAAGAGGAGACTGAGGGGATATCTATCTTATTAATATTTACAAATATCTAAAGGGTGGGTGTCAGGAGGCTGGGACATTTTTCTGTGGTGGCTAGCAACAGGATAAGAGGTAATGGGATGAAGCTGGAACACAAAAAGCTCCACTTAAACATAAGAAAAAACTATTTCACTGTGAGGATGATGGAGCAGTGGAACAGGCTACCCAGAGGGGTTGTGGAATCTCCTTCCTTGGAGGTCTTCAAGACCGACCTGGACATGTTCCTATGCGACATGATCTAGGTGGACCTGCTTCTGCAGGGGGGTTGGACTAGACGATCTCTAAAGGTCCCTTCCAACCCTACCAGTCTATGATTCTATGATTCTCATATTGTTAACTTGTGGCAGAGATGGAATTATTGGTATTTGGGAATTTTTGGATCCTCAGAGTGCCCCATCTATCTCCAGTCCTTTTAATTCTCTCTCCTACCTATTCCTTTGTCTGGCACAGCCTCTTTCTCTGGTATATTTAAAATAATTTCAAGATTTAAATCAGTGAAAAGTATTATGGAGAAAAAAAAAGTCTTTAGTGTTTTGACTACTAAGTTTAATGCTTTGTCACCAAGATGGTCAGGGGACTGTAACATCTTCCTTAGGAGGAAAAGGCTGCAGGACCTGGGACTGTTTAGTCTAGAGAAGAGGAGACTTGGGGGGGGATCTCATTAATATTTACAAGTATATAAATAGTGACTGTCAGGAGGTTGAGGCTTCCCTTTTTTCTACTGTATCTAGCAACAAGACAAGGGGTAATGGGATAAAGCTGGAACACAAAAAGTTCCATTTAAACATAAGGGAAAATTCTACTGTTCAGTAGAAGCTCTACTTCCTCCTATAGGAAAAAAAAAACCACGAAGCCTGCAATGACTTTTCCAAGATTTGTTTTAAATGTGATTTTGTACTGCCACAATTCATTACTACAAAGGGGAAAACAAAAAAGGATTTGTTCAGGAGGTAAACAGCAAACATCAGTATAAGTCCATTATAAAAGGTCCTGGGAAGAAATGTTTGGGGAGGGCTGATGGTACTTTTGCCTTTGACTTCCTCGAGGCTGGGATTTGACCCTGAAGGAAAGGGGAGAGATGTGAAAACCAACTTCTGTGTTGTGCTGCAACTGCTTCTCAGCCCTGATCTGGTAGTTCTTCCTTTAGGCAGGATGAGGCAAAGGTTAAAGCCAGTTTTGGCAGTACTTATGGCAGAGATTTTGGGACCCTGACAGCATTCCATAACAGTGGGTGCTATTTCAAAGAGTGAAGAGCTGCACAAATGAGCAAATAGATAGAAAAAGGAGACTCTGTTTAGGACACTTTATAAAGAGACTTTCCTCCTTTGGCAGAAATCAAGCCTGATCATAGCAGCATTTTCAGATATTGCTCAGAGATGTCACTGAAATCCCCCAGACAACTTGTTGGCATCTCTGCTCGAACCTGGAGTTGAATGGCAGGCACAGCCATTCTATACTTTCTTTAAAGAAGGCTTAATTAACTCCAGCTGGATTTGCAGGAGTCCTGAGGATTTTCTCCAGGGGAGCAACCTCTTGGAGCAGAGAAATTCTTACAAACACCTGCAGTTTCTGACAGCTGTATCATTATCTCACCTTTGTGAAGGCAGAAATAAAACAGAAATCTTTTGTGTTGTATATGATTCTTCCATACACTGCACTTTTAAGTAACTCTTGTACTGAAAACTTCTATTTCCTTTATGTCCTGCATATTGCAGTTGCTAGGGTTTACCTCTGGCTTCAGCAAGTGCAGATACAGGTCTTACTTTAATGTACAGACACATTATTTCTATGAAATAACTTTTATACTGCTGCTTGTTCCCCCTGAGCCCACAAATGATTGCATTAGCTTTCTTATGGCCTTGTGGGTGGGTAGAGGCAGCATCCTTCTTTGAGTCTGAGCCTTCATACTCAGTCATCATGTGCTTTGACCCTTCTCACCTTTGACCCTTGACACAGTTCAGTTTTTTTTGTCCAGAAGTCCCTCAATAACCACTCACAATCAGAAACTTAAAATATTCTGAACAGCAAGTGCTGCAGAATCAAGGAAAGAAAAGGAAATCTTTAAAAGATGGACAGAGAGAAAAGTATCTTGAAGTAAAACTTCCTAGGCTGACTAGCTAGCTTAGATTCAGGAGTGAAAATTGTATCCTGCAGCTCAGCAGAAAATCCCCTTTTTCTGTAGAAAAGCATCTATTTCATCCTTGCAGTTCAGCATATGATCCAGTGATACTAAGAGTGGATGTTTTCTGTAATTGCTGTACCTGCATTTTTTCACAGTACCTGGTTTACCTTTGAGAACATACTCACAAGTGTTACTGCAGGCTTAAGAGTTCTAGAGCCTGCAAGGTCAGCCAAATGGGAGTTTTCTGTGTAAGGAAACCATCTAGGAAGGTTGTATTTCCCAGCTCTAGTCTTCAACAAAGGCCTAGAGTTAAAAGAGTTATTTGAAGTCCTACCACAAGCACATGTAAGTATGAGGCAGTATTACCTCCAAACAGCTTTTATCTTGATCATCAGCCAGATTTCCAGACTGCTCCCTGGAGACACAGCAGGACTAACAGTAAGCACTAGCTTCATATCAGCTCTACAGCATATTCCAGAAGGGGTTGTAAGGTTCCTAAATCAAGAGGAAGTTGTGAGTAAACATATAAAGATGCAGTCAGTCTGTCTTGAAGGGCAAAGTTCACTCTAGCTGGGCTTAAGGGTCTTCTCTGTATAACAGAGATATGTTCAGATAAGTACTTGGAGAGGTTCCTAGCCCTATCTGATTTTGTTTCTAAGTCTGATAATACATTTTTTGTAAATACTAATCTTTGTGCCCATTGAGCTCCAGAGTAATTCTTTATTTTAGAAAGAAGCTGAACAATTTCCCAGACAAAGCAATATGGTATAACACGATCTGATAAGAAGCCTCAAAGTAAATAGAAGTTTATGGTCCTTCTTTCATGAAACCATATAATTTATATAGTAACATCAGTTTTTAAAGGCATGACTGCTCATTCTGTCTGACTGTTCATTCTCCAGACACAAAAATACTTCATGAAACAGGATTTCAGTGTTTTTTCCCCACCCAATTCAAGGCATGAAGTGCCAGAAGCCTTACAATGCTGTTCTCCCAGAGCCCATTCTCCCTCCAGAGCAAGCATACAAATGTTTACGCCATTCTGCAGAATGTATACTTTAAGGATCTGAGTTCCCTGACAGAGGAAGTGAGTAACTTGGTTTGACTTCAGTAGCAGTTACTCATATCCTGTGAGGAGACATGTGGGAAGGAGGGAAAAAAACACAAGAGGAGGATCCAAGAAAAGATACAGAGGAGGGATAGGAGGGAGATGAAATGACAATCAGTGAAGCCTCAGTGATAAGTGGTCTCCCCTTAGTCTGTCCTTTGCTGGCATAACCTAGAGAAATCTGTCATAATTGTGAGAACACAATGACTGGGTTCAGTCAATGCTGAGGGAAAGCTGAGTGCATTAAAGACAGGCTTACATCGAGTTTTCCCTGCTGTTTGGGGGTGCCAGGGCCTGGCATTTTGGTTCAAGCTTGTGTCACTGCTAAGTGTATGCAAGGGCCAATACACAGAGATGGCTACAGCAGTGCCAGCTGACACTAGCATTCTCTGAAGAAGCCTACAGCTTAGATTCAATTGATTTGGCCCCTTGCTTGGATCATTAATTTCTCCAGTAAGACCGAGACCAGACAAGGATCATGACAAGAAGGCTGATCCATTGCTTCCCAGAAGAGGCAGTTCAGAACATGCATAACATGGAGCAAATGATATTGCACTAACACATCAGGTTGTGCCCATACATAAATGCTGAATCAAGGCAATAAAGAAGGTTACATCTAATGCACTATACTTAAAATGCTTCCTGAAAGGTTTTGGAAACCTCTAACATCAATTGAGTTTGCATTCCTAAGTAATGAGTTCAAAATAGGTCGAGACAGGCTTATTTTTAAATCATGAAAAAACAAAGGTATTTTTAAAAGTTCAGCAAACTGCTTGCCTGCCATTTAAGGAGACCAGCAATGACACCTGGAAAAACACTATGCCTAAAATCAGAGGTGGAAGAGTGTATTTTAGAGCACTTTTAAATCACTGTCATCTCATAATCCACTGTGTATACAGCATCTTATCCTGGCTGAGAGTGAACTGTAAATTCACAGAAACTGGGATCTTCAGAAGCACAAATAAGCATGTTTAAGAGAGGCAAAAAAATGAGGAAGGGTATGGGGAAAGGGATGCAGATGAAAATTATTTTCTTACTCTCTTCTTTGTCCAAACCCCTCTGGCAAAGAGCCCCTTTCCCCAAACCTTGACAACAGACATAATAAAGCCTATGGCTAATATTTTTCTGATCTCCTCTGTAAGCTCTTGATTACAGCTTGTCCCTCTTCAGACATGAAGGGGTTTTGAGCAGCAGTCAGCTGTGGGGCCGATGGGTTTTGTAAGGACAGCTGTGGCAAGTCCTTGAGGCCAGAGAGCCTTTGAGGGAGTACAGGATGATAACCAGAGTGAGGCTGCCACTGGAGATTGGGAGACACAGACAGCACCTGGCAGATATCCACAGTCTTGTAGAAACATATTGAAGCCAAGTAAAAATGGGATGCAAAGAAAAGCTTTGTAGAGTGGATGTAGGAAAGGCCAGGTTGAAGCGGGGCATTCATGGGTCTCTACTGAGAGATGAAGCTAGTGAATCCAGCTGCCCTAGCTTAAACTCAGTTTAAAAGTAGAAGGGATGATGGGTCAAGGAGACAAGATGCGGAAAGAGTATATTAACAAGCAGTTGTGTGATATCTGCAGTATTTTATTATATTTGTCATCTGTCACCGACTTCCTCTTCTCTCTTTTTCTCTCTTTAGTCTTCTGACACTCAGAATAATTCTGGTCTCGTTACATACCACAGTTTAGAATAATAATTTTCTTTTTCAAAGTGCTTGGAGATTGTTAAGAAATATTAAAGTGTTTATTATATTAAAGGGTTAATACTTTTAATGAGTCTGTAAATACCCTTAACTCATCAAGGTAAGGCCCCAGGGAGTGTGGAATGAGCACATAAATCACTGACGAGAAGCAGAGGGTACCAGATTGTCCTCCATATAGACACCCTAGTTCTTAGGTGGCATATGATCAGCCTTAGATGAGAGAAGTTTCTAAAGGATTATATGGTGACCACAGTACTCAGTAACAAAACACTGCACACAATGTTCACCTTTTGTTTTCTATTAACTGTCATTTGTTTGTTTATTTTAATTAGCTGCCAAATCTATCTAGCTGTCTCTAGTTGCTTCCTGATTAAACTCTGTTACATGAGTATTTAGGTCAAGCCAATTTACCATTAAGAGAGACAAGAAGAATTGTATCTATCTGAATGTCTGTGCCTGTGGAGGGAAACTGAGAACTCCCTGAAGTCTTTTAAATGTGATTATTCATCTCCCTGCTCAGCACCTGAAGCTATTTTTAACATTGATATGCTAAAGGAGATATCTACAAGCCTATGTGATACATAAACATAGCAGACTTTGGGAATTACATCAGTCCACAAAACCCCTCTCCCACTGCCTCTCCAAAAAGACATTAATGAAAATGTTGTGATTAGTGAGAAACGTCTGGTCAGCTTAACCATTAACACAGACTGAACTATTAAACCTTCATAATCAAGGCAAACTTGTGAGCAGTTCTTGTGGGATGACATTTTCCTTGGGTGACATAATTCTACAGTAATTTCTGGAAAATACTATGATGAAACATGCAACAAGACAAGTATTCTGGCCTTTCCAAACACCGTGAGTCAGCCTAGACTGCTTTATCTTCCTCCAAATAGAGACAGTTACAGAGTTAGCTTTCTGAAAGCTGTAGCAATTACAGGGGCACTAATTCAAAGAGTAATTAAAGCATGTTGTTGACATGTTCTGATTCTCTCAAGCTTTCAATCACCCAGGTTTTCCCCACCCCGCCTCCTTCCCCAACTCTCCTTTCATAAGGTTGATTTATTGGATCTCTCAATCACCTCACTGACTGGGTAAGGAGCAGGGAGGAATTCAGTTTAAGACAAGAAACTCTTTAAATATGCAGGTTTCATACTTCAGTCTAACATCCAAAGCACAGTGGAGCTTTGGCCATCCTTGTGCATCTTTCCCCTGGGGCAAAGGGACACACCTGCCCCATCCAACTCCCACTTCACTATGGTAGGCCCTAGTCCTTCCCTGCTTCTTTCATCCTGTTGCACTGCACATACAGCTGGTGCCTGGTAGAGACTCAGGCTCTGTCTGCATTGAGGAACTCGACTGATTTGTCACTTGACTGACTTGTGCCACCCTTCACCATGGAGTGTGCATTTGAAATGAAGTGGTAACATGGTTCATTGGGCAGATCTACTTAAAGCCACTGTAACAAAGGACATGAGGGAAATTCCTTCCTGTGCTCTAAGGCACAATGATGGGTTTGAATGGACAAAGAGTAATACCTATTCCTCCAGATGGGGTATTGGTGCCAGAAGAATGCTTGCACTCTTCCTTCTTTGGGGATAATGACAGTAGTTGGGTTTGAGGTCTGTCTTTCTAGCAGTTACTTCAAAAACTAAATCGATTTACAAGTTACCAAAAGAAGATAATATCAAAGCATACATTTTTCATCAGGTAAACAGTATACATCTGTTAAATACAGTCAAATTAATCTAACCTCAAGTTCTGTATGGGAACTGTAGTATTTATTTCACCATTGCCTGCCCAGTCCTTAATATTTGATTATATTTCTTTTAACTTGCCAGAGAAACAAGAGATTGAGTTGACAGGAGAGTCTCTTGTATGAAAAACTCATTTTCAGGAAAAAAAAAAAAAGCATGTGCAAGTACAACAAAGCAAATAGCAGAGGTAGTCACAGCCATACCTGGCTGCTTTATCTGAGCAACAACAAATAATTCTCTGTCCCTTTATTCCCATTCAGAATGAATATGTCTCCTGTTGTAAGATGCTGTGCACATATTTCACTTGTCAGGATACACAATTCGACTAAAAGGGTTATTCAAGAGTTTGACTACCAACACAGGACCACTACATCCACATTTTCTTGCTGCAATACTCTTTTGCTGTCCTTTCCAACCCATACAGCAGACTTTCTTGTACATCCTAAGTGCCTGTCTAGCCCTGAAGTTTACTATATGTTATATTCAATCCATCTGGACTGAGAGGATTTGAGATTGTAACTTAGGGTACTTACCTTCTAGTAGAGAGCCCTAAATTTAGGGTTAGGAGTCATTCTCTGGAGTGGTGAATCTTTGCATACCTTTTCTTGGTAGAGCACTTTTACTCTGTATATTCATTTGTGCAAAGGCTGAAGGTTATATCTTTCCTCCTCCCCTTGGATGTGTCGACTCATACTAGAGCATGAACCACATCAACATGTTCTTGATCTGCCCTTTGGCATTAACGCCAATTTGAGTGATTCCAGGTGAGGTGGAACGTCTCTGAGAGAAAAGCTTGGCAGAGCACCTCTAGCTTGTTTTAGAGAGTAGTGTGTAGGGTATTCCCTGAAAACTGTAAGCAAAAGTGACCAAAACCAGTTTAAACACAGTTTCCACTCTGTAGTAGAATAGAATAATAGAATTTGTAGTAGCTTCAAAATGCTGTTCTTTGAGATTGAAAGACTGACCTGAAGATGTGCTCTCAAAGGATGGACCTGAAGATTTTAAAAGAACGGAATCCAGTTCCCAGAGACAGCTTGGGGAGCAGTCACAACAAGGAAGGGTGCCCTTACAACCAGTTTTTACATGCTTCTCTCCTCAGTATAGGTTTACAGAGGGTTAAAACACCAGAACAATGCATTTCTGGCAAGCGCAAGAGCTGGCTCTATTGTGTCTGTTATGGGAGTTCCTGAGTACATCAGGATTATGAATCATAAGTAAAAGAGAGAATTAAATGTTCTTCAATGCAGTGTCTCCTTGCAAGCACCACAGTGCAGTCCTGCACTCCCATTTCTGGGAAAGGACATTCCCTTGACCTCAGTGAGGTATTGTAATAAATCTCTGTGACAGACTGTTAACACCAAAGAGGTTAGGTTTTGTGCATAGGTTAGATCAGAAGTACTATAAAAGGGAGTAAATACAGGATGAAAACAAAAGGGGCTGCCAGAGTGAGCAAGACCAATTGCACACCACCACACAATGTTCAGTTCAGAAGCATCTAGTCACATAACTCTAGACACCAAAACCACCAAACAACATTTCACACCAGAAACCTATAGCAGCAAAGATAAAGAGACACAAATTAGTACTAGAGTACCACAGGAAGCAAGCAAAGGTCATCAAGGGCACTATCAAGGTACCCAATTCCCTGCAGTAGTAAGAAACTTCCAGATTAAGTGCCTGGATAATCTTAAAAAAAAATAATCCAGTTCCATGCTGTAAAGAGGTAACACTTTTAACAATCTCTGTCACTAACAGTATCACAGAATGATAAGGGTTAGAACGGACCTCTAAAGGTCATCTAGTCCCAACTCTGCTAAAGCAGGTTCACCTAGATCAGGTCACACAGGAACATGTCCAGATGGGCTTTGAAAACCTTCAGAGAACGAGATTCCACACCCTCCCTGGGCAGCCTGTGCCAGGGCTCCCTCACCCTCACAGGAAAGAAGTTTTTCCTTATGTATAAGTGGAACTTCTTGTGTTCCAGCTTCTGTCCATTACCCCTCGCCCTGTCACTGGACACTACAGAAAAAAAAGTGTTGCCCCATCCCCTTGACATACACCTTTCAAATACTTGTAAGTATTAATGAGATCCCTCTGCAGTCTCCTCTTTTAAAGACTAAACAGCCCCAGATCCTGCAGCCTTTCCTCATATGAAAGATGCTCCAGTCCCCTGATCATCTTGGTGACCCTGTGCTGAACTCTCTCCAAAAATTCCCTGTCACTCTTGAGCTGGGGAGCTCAGAGCTGGACATAGGACTCCAGATGAGGCTTCACCAGAGCAGAGTAAGAGGGGGAGAAGAACCTCCCTTGACCTGCTGGCTACACTCTTCTTGATGCATCCCAGGATGCCATTGGCCGCCTTGGCCACGAGGGCACATTGCTGGCTCATGGTTTGTTATCAACCAGAACTCCCAGGTCTCTCTCTGCAGAGCTGCTCTCCAGCAGTAAGTCCCCAGTCTATACTGGTGCATGGGGTTGTTCCTCCTCAGATGAAGGACTCTGCACTTGTCCTTGTTGAACCTCATGAGGTTCCTCTCTGCCCAGCAGGGATGATGTCTGCCCACACTTAAGCTTCGGGATCAGTATAAACTTGAAGCTGTGGTTCAGACATACAAGTGCAGCACCAGCAAGCCGCAGCATTCATGTACCACACCCAGCCCTAGCTGTACTTGGGTTGAGAAAAACATTGCTCTTTGAAAAGCCATAAATCATAACATGACTTGCTCTGAAGACAGATAAGTCTGGAAAACATACAGTTAACGGCTAAAGTTCAGTTGTCACACCTTGGTGTCAGTTGTTATCCACAGAAACAAACCACAAGTTCCCTTTACAAGACAGACTACAACCTGTTTACACTGTCACTTGAAAAGTTATGTTATTGTAGCTTTGTTCTGGCAGCAATCAAGCATAAAAAGCTGTGCAGAGTATAAACATAATCCTTCTTACCATGCCAAATATTATCACTTGATCTCCCTCAGTGATCAGATTCATTTCTGATGCTGCTCCATAGGATTCTTTTATTATGTGGTTTCCCTGGAATAAAGTGTTTTTCTGACATTTTAGCCATCGCAGTTTACGGTCTATGACAAAGCCCATCAGAGTCAGTACTGCAGGGGAGGTAAATTTCCACCATTACATAATAGACAATTAAATATGACCTAGTTTTAAGTAACACAGCTAAGGAACACTGGCATCTACAGATGTGCTAGCCCATTTATTCAATCATAAATAAAAGCTCACTATATAACTTTTGTGAAAAGAAAATTGATCCCTTACTTCCCCCACTACATCTAAGGTTAGAACCCTGCCTCCTATCACCCCTCACCACCTGCATTCCTTCTCCTATTAGAGAGGCTGTAAGGGATTAATTACTTTTAATTGGTCAATTAAAGATGAGGTGGAAGGAACCACACAGGTGAATGTGGCTGTATACTCATTCACCTGCAGCTGCTGCAAAATAGCTACAGAGGAAGCAAGACAGAGAAGTTGTCAAACTGAGTTCTCAGCTGAGAAATACTAATGCAATGAGTAGAATTACACTTTGCTGCTTGAACACACTAAAACAAGTCAGATGTGCTCATTATGCCTCATTAGAGAACCTCACTCCCTCTAAAGCACTCCAAGGCACCCCTCCACAGCTTGGTGAAGTCACAGGAAAGATTCCCCTTGTCCTTGGTCAGTGTAAGCAAGGGCAGGCCCCACTCTTCACTCCTGGTATGTGTCTAACACACTGAAAGTCTCAAGACTTCTGTAGCACTTAGGAAATTCATCTCTCCTTTGACAGCAGTGACTGCTAAAGGAGAGAGCACAGTTTGGGCTCTGCTGGAACATGTCACCAGATCAACTGCAGACACCTTTTCACAGCTGGCTCACATGGTACAGATTAAAACTGTAAATTTTAACCCATTGCATAATTTTACATTCAAACTCACTGACTTTTGGGGAAGGAGGACGATCCTTTAGGAGATTCCTTGAAGAATGCAATTTAGGCACAACTCAGCTTCTACATTCATGAGGCTAAAGATATGGTCATGCCCCAGCCTCAACCCCATGATGCTGTAGGGAGAGCCATGTAGTGGGAGCCCCATGAGAGAGAGGAGGAGGTGCCTCACCATGACATCCAGTGCCAGGTGGACACTATATTCTCATTGAAGTTGTTTGAAATGTTTTTCTCTTCTTCACTACCATGTTCCCCTTGCAACATTTTACACTGTGTCTTTCTTCATAAATGACACAGTAGATACACAGAGAAGTACACGCCTCACTCTACCAGTGCCTTGGATGGTTGGGATGCTTCCTTGATTTCACACATATGTGCCTAGTCCCACTGAAATAAAGGGTCTGCTTCCCCCTGTAAAATGCCATTTGACAACAGCTGGGTGGTTCTGCTGGCTTTCCTACCATCAAAGTTGGACAAATTATTGCACCCTCATTGCATGGGTGCACAAGAGAAAACTTTGTTAATGGAACCCATCCTTTTTCTGATATCTCTGGAAAGGAAGCAGAGAGCAGGAATTGTTTGTTCGTTCATTCGTTTTTTTCTTTCAGAAGGGTGCACTTTGTTATGTTTTATGCAATTGTATCCTGAGATTTTTCCAGCTTAACATCCAGTTTCTTCTACACTGAAACAAAATTTAGCTTCCCCTGTTTTTCCCAACTGAAGGCAGCGAACAAGCAGATTGTTACTTCTTCCTATTCATCATTCTGACAACACCTCCAGAAGCCCCACTTCCATAATCTTAGTAGGGTCTCGCTGAAAGAGATGCCTTCTTTTGAGCTCTTAGATTCAATGGTGTTGTTCTCATGAATAGGGTTTCTCTCCATCTCCCTCAGATCATGACTTGGAAAAACAATAATGATTTTTCAATAGCAGTTATGGAAAGATGTGTCAACTGCTTTTCCACACAGCTATAGAATGAAGTACTTTGCCTCCTGAAAGAGGGCTTCTATTTCAACCTTCTGTTTTTTAGTGGGCAGGGTGGAGAAAGGATGTTTTGCAGTCAAATTGCACAGTTCCTACTCATCTACACATTTCTGCTTCACAAAATTAATTCATTTAGGTCTTCAGTGAAGCACATAAGGCTAGAGAGGCTAAATCTAGAAGCCCAGTAACCATTAGAGTAAGTAAATATTGTTAAAATAGTCAGGGGAAGATCTGTTTGTACTGCTGTGCTACGCTACCCGAGTGTTAGCTATAAACAGAAATTCAGAAGAAATATGGTGATGGTCTCAACAGTTATAAAATAGCCCTTTTGTGCTCAGAGCAGGAGTGTGCTTGACTATTTGGCTATGCTGCTTCAGTACATCAAGAACATAAAATTCCTAAGCTGCTTGTTTAGCTACCATGAACAAGCAAAGTTTCCTACAAAGCTTTCCAAGCAACAAAAATAAACATAAAACCTGCATTAAAGTGTACACAAACAACCTGTAATAATTGTGAAGCTACACTCCAACAAATCATGTTAGACCAACTATATTAAAACAGAAAAAAAAGATAAAACACCTAATTTACAAAACATTGTTTTCACTGCCATTTGTTGCCAGAACATAGTCCTGTGTGTTTAAGGTAAACAGGCCCTTTCAGTCAATTCTCAAATTTGTTCTTAAGTTAGTAAAAGTCATCCAAACTTTCTTCTATAGATCTGAAAGAAAAAACTAGAATAAAACTTTTGGTCTAGTCTTGGGTTTGGTGCCTGAAAACAGGGCTTCATTATTTCTTATGTAAGATTATGTAACAAGCTATATAAATCACAAATACAATTTCTTTCTTTAGAGGAGTCTGCCTTTGTCTAAGAGTGAGTCAGCATCACCTGACAGATCAATTTTCTGTAAGTGTAGGATGTGGATTTTGCATATCACGCTTTTCAAGGGCACCTGTTGGAAACTTGGGTCACTGCAGCATGGAATTTCACACCGTGCTTAAGGTCAATGCAATGGCCTCCCAGTACAGAGACCTACATCACAACGTCGCATCAGTAAGAATGAGGTTGATACCAGACACCTCAAGTTTTCTGTTCTCCACATCTGCCTTGCTAGAAAGGGGAAAACAGCATTCCTTGGTACTCTCTTGGTTCTTTTTGAAACACTTAATGTGTCTTGCATTCACAGGATCACTCAGGTTGGAAGGGACTTAGGGAGCTGTCTGGTTCAACCGCCTGCTCACAGATGAGTCATCTGTGAGGTGAGATGAGGTTGCTCAGAGCTTTATTCAGCCAAGTTTTAAAACCTCCCAGGATTTCCAGCTTCTCTAGGGACCACGTTCCAAAACTTACTTGTCCTGATGTTGCAAAAGCTTTTCCTTGTGACCAATCTGAGTCTCTGTTTATGTCCACCATCTATTAATTTTCTGTCATGCTGCACTGTAAAGAGCCTGGCCCTCTCTTCTCCATAACCACTAACAGGTAGGGGCAGGCTGCTGTTAGTTGCCCCCAAAGCCATCTCATCTCCCAGCCTAGCTCCTTCTCCTCATGGGGGAGGTGCTCCAGCCATGCTTGTTGTGGCCTTTGGTTGAACTTGTAGTTTATCAACATCTTTCTGATGTTGGGGGCCCAAAACTGTACAAAGTGTTCCAGATGCAGTTAAACACATGCTGAGTAATTACTTTCCTCGGTCTATTGGCAGTACTCCCTCCAATACAGTCCAGGATGCTTTTGGCCTTTTTTATTGCCAGGTGAGCTGCTGGCTCATGTTCAGCTTGCTATCTGCCAAGACCCCTAGGTCCATTTGAGCCTGGCCATGTCTGGCCTGTATTGACGCAAACCCCCCGAATCTTTTTATATTGACACTGCAGAGATGGCCAGTACGCTCTTCCTGTGCCACACCAAGCAGAAGCTCACAGATTTCCAAAGATCATCTGCCCTACTAAAATAGGATTAACTTCATAAAGATACCAAGATAAAATATTGTTAAAAACAAGTTTAGGAATTCCTCCATCCTCTTGTATCTGAAAAGAACAGCTGCTGTGAGGTGTTTCTTTCCTCCAAGCATGGTTGTTTATAGTAAAGAACACTAGGCTTTGATCAGCTGCTTATATTTACTAAATTGATTCCAACATCTTTGACAGTGGGCTATATGGATTCCCAGCATGAGATGCTCTTGCTCATTTGAAGTGACTGAGATTGTTTTTCAATGAAATATTCCATTATGCTCTGTGCTATCTTTCTTCAAAGCACAATTTGTTCACTGAGAAGAACTCCTTGTCCAGTATAATATGCAGAACCATTTTATGTCTTGCACAATACTCTTTGTTTTCTTCCCATGATGCTTTACCTCCATTTATCCTCTTGTCTCAACCAAAGTTTCCTTTTACAGCTCTCACGTAACTCAATATGTTTGTTAGCAGCTGTCATGTAGGGTTTTCTCCCCCAGTCTCCCTCTCTTCAGTATTAAAGGTTTGGAGGCAGTCAGGACTTCCTAGGGAATCTACAATGCCTATTGCCAAAGGCATTTGCCCCTCCTTAGGTTGTGTGGGGTTTTTTGGTACCAAAAGTTAGGGTGCTAAATGGTACAGACATGGTGATCTTGCATTCTTTCCAATTCTTGCATGAGTACCCCCGGTAAGAGAGCACAACCATTACATGCTTTGTTTTTAAAACAGGGGCTGGAAAAATCAGCACATCTAGGATAGAGGGGAAAAGAATCCACATCTCCAAGCCTGAATCTAATGGTGTGTCTGTTAGACAGCTGTAGCAAATGAGTTTTTTTCCCCCCTTCTTTGTGTCAGAGCCCAAGAAAATATGACAACCTCACTGACTGAGCTGCAGCCTGTAAAGAGCAGGTAAAGATTTACAACGGCTAGTCCTGCAACATGACATAAAAGAACTAGTGGGGTTGTACAATGCTACTCACTCACTGAAATATTACATTATTTCTCAAGGGAAAAAGAGCAACTTTGGTGCTCTTGCTTTATTACTTGTTTTTAATTATATCACAAACTGCATCTCTATGAAACTGGCAGCATTCACTAAACTAGACACAGGTAAAGTACTGAAAAACAAAACATACTTACTAGGTAACTTATACTTCTGGTTAAGGTTTACTTCTAACTGATTAACTGTTTGATATCTATATGCACTTTAACATAAAGTGGGCTACCATATTCAAATAAACAGTAACTACAAAAAAAAAGCTCCTACAGTCAGGCAGTATTGGGCTGCAGACATACAGCAGTTTTCAAGCACAAAAAAATAGAAAGATACTAAATTTAAGTAATTGGTTTGTAACTGAAGATGTACATCATCTCCCACAGCAAAAACTTCCACGTTAACAAGTTCGAGGTGATGTACATGTTCATCCATACAAAATCTACTACGAAGACCCAGCTCCTTTTCCGCAATGTACACATTTCAAATTAAGACATCTCAGTTAAAGAAAAAAATCCATAAGCAAAGCCCAAACATTTCACTCCGTGTTTTCTAAGTCCACTAGTTTAAAAGCAAACAAACAACAAAATCCACTCTGCTCCTCTATCACTTTGAGATACATTGGATGGAATTTTTCTAGGAAGAAACACAAAACCAGGCCCCATGACTGACTTCAAACAAATATCTACTCCCCCAGGCCTCCCAAGGACATGGGCATAATTACAGGGCTTAGTATACCACCACAGCCCAGTTACTCTTCATAAAGATCCCATTACAGAACTGGGGCTGTACTGTAACTTGTTCACCTTGCCAGCTGTTTTTCCCTCTGTAGATCTGGGTAGTACAAAAGCTCCATAATAGCAGGCTACATTTATGACTACAGAGACCCAAACTTGACAAAATAAGTATATAATAATATTAAGCATCTTCTTTATGAGGAAAGGCTGCAGGAACTGGGCCTGTTTAGTCTAGAGAAGAGGAGACTGAGGGTACATCTCATTACTATTTACAATTATCTAAATGGTGGCTCTCAGGAGGTTGGGGCATCCCTTTTTTCTATTGTATCAAGTCACAGGACAAGGGGTAATGGAAAGAAGCTGGAACACAAAAAGTTCCACTTAAACATAAGGAAAAACTATTTCACTGTGAGAGTGAGGGAGCCCTGGCACAGGCTGCCCAAGGTGGGTGTGGAGTCTCCTCTGGAGGTTTTAAAAACTCACCTGGACATGTTCCTCTGAGACCTGATCTAGGTGGACCTGCTTGAGCAGGGGTGTTGCACTACATGATCTTTAGAGGTCCCTTCTAACCCTACTATTCTGTGTGATTCTGTGTGAAGTATTTCATTAAACAGCAGTCTGATTAAACTCTTCAGGTTAGTATTTGACACAGACAGGAACACCTTTTTAATCCTCAAAACAGGCTGTATCCAAGATGCATCCTGCACCACGATACACTCTTCCTTTCACTGGTGCAGTCTAGGAGCAGCTGCATCTAATTCCTTATGAATCAGTGTGCTAAAGATATACTTGAATCACTCTTATCTGTCTATAGGCAATAGTAATATGTGCAACTTCCAAGTTAATGACAGAATATCTGATATATAGAACTAGGTGGTTTTGATAAAGAAATGAGCAGATATTGGAGCAATGATAGCATTCCACTAATGCATGGCTCCTGCCTAACTCAAAATTACAGAAAGTGACTAACAGTTCAAGTCCATGCTCATGTATTGAACCCCACACTAGCTGGTGGTTAGGGGTTGGGTATTTTTCAAATGTAAAAAGAGATGCTGGTATTTCTATGGTCCTAAGATAAGAAAGAAAAATCTATTCAGTGATTCAGTGTGTGAAGATTAAAGCACTCTCTAGAGCACACTGAGGGTTATAGGCCTCTTGCTGCTTACTATCACAGCACTAATGAGGCAGCCATTGCTTACATTGAAAACCAACATAAAAGAAGTTATTTTCAGTTTCCTCTTTGCTAATTTCTTCCCAGTCATGCAATGCTTCCTCATTACTATCTGCTTTAGGGGTGTTCACCGGTTGCCACGAGAATGCAGAATATCAGCAGAAGCAGAGAAATGGCATGAGTAAGTCAGCAGCAATAATGGTGTCAAAGACCCATTTGAGAATTGCAAACAATAATAGATGCTAATATAGGATACCTGCAGATGGTTTTATTTAAGTGAGCTATCAATGGCAAGAACAGTTACTCTGCAAATACTAGAGTTTACTTACCCCTTGACTTGCACCGTAAAGGGTGGTAAACCAGCCAAGTGGTAATACAAATACTTAATTACTATTTCTCTTAATTAAAACATATGGTCACCACTGTATACACATGATTGTCTAGCACTGTCCCTGTGGAATTAAAGTGTGGCAAATTAAAGCGTGTCTCTGTTTCAGCCTTAGAAAAATACATAAAAGTTTGAAATTAGGAGTGAGCAAACTACACAAACAATATATTTTCCTTCTTCTGAATTCCCCTTAGGGACTAAGGCTTGTGAAACAAAGATAACAAAACAGGATGAAGTCAGACATATTTATGAAGAGAAAGGTCTGAAATGAATAGTTTAAGTCAAGGAAGCATAAATTAAGACAGGTCTATCAGAACCACTGATTCTGCAGCAGTTTCTCATCCGAAACCTACAGCCTGCGCTTTGCCAAGAGCCGCTGCTACCGCCGCGCAGTGCACCCCGAGAGCCGGGCTACTCCTGCCAGCTCCGCCTTCTCCCCGCCAGCGGCTGCGGCCGGGTGCTACGCCTCCGGCAGGGGCTGGCTGTGTGCGCCTCTCCGCGTCTTCAGCTGCGACTGCGCGATATCTGCCAGCGCACTCTGGATCTTCTCCAGCAGCATATCCCCGCGGAAAACCACCTCTTCCAGGCGGGCAGCTGCTTCGTGATTTTCTTCTTCTAATCGATACAGACTAGCAGCCTTTAAAAGAAAGGGGAGTAAAATAAGGATCTTCGAATGGAACACAAAATTGTTGCAACTAAAGGATGGCAATGGAACAGTTAGCGCTCCCGAGAAAAAGAGAAACACTCTCTCTTCAGCCCCTGAATTGCACAGTAGCAACTTCAAAGCAATTCGTGACAGGTTGCAGCCTAATTCCGTGCCTATTGACATGGAATAAACACAGTACCCTTCCCAAAGAAGGTTAGCTTCGTTCATATTACAATTACAATGAACTAGCTAATGACAGGACAAGGGGCAACAGACATAAGCTGCAACACAAAAAGTTCCACTTAAAGAAAAACTATTTTACTGTGAGGGTGAGGGAGCCCTGGCACAGGCTGCCCTGGGAGGGTGTGGAGTCTCCTTCTCTGGAGATTTTCAAAACCCACCTGGACGTGTTCCTGTGTGACCTGATCTAGGTGGACCTGCTTTAGCAGGTGGGTTGAACTGGATGATATCTAAAGGTCCCTTCTAACTCCTACCATTCTAAGATTCTATAAGATCTTAGCTCAAAATCATTTCTCTTGATGAGACATATTTATCTCCCTCCCTCCCTACTCCCTACTAAAATGTGCTCAGCAAAATGTAAGCATAACTTATTTAAACCTTTCCATTAAATAGTGTATTTCAGATGAAACTGTATTAATTAACCTTTTTTTCTTCAGTATTTTATTTCAGAGCCAAACTGCTTTTCAGTTAGATAAAATGTAGTGAAATAAAACATTTTCATTTTAAAATATTTTAATATTTTATAATATTTAACAAATTTAAAC
Source organism: Colius striatus (assembly GCF_028858725.1). Classification (NCBI taxonomy): domain Eukaryota; kingdom Metazoa; phylum Chordata; class Aves; order Coliiformes; family Coliidae; genus Colius; species Colius striatus. The sequence continues at coordinate 134,546,506 of NC_084759.1, forward strand.
CTCATTCTAACTGGATAACAGAAAAGACAAAAAAATTAGTTTCACAAAATCACAGAATCTTAAAGGTTGGAAGGGACCTTGAAATATCCTCCAGTCCAACCCCCCTGCCAGAGCAGGACCACCTATAGTAGGTCACACAAAAATTCATCCAGATGGGTTTTGAATGTCTCCAGAGAAGGAGATTCCACAACCTCCCTGGGCATCCCGTTCCAGTTGCAAATTGTTATTTTTTTAAACCAGTTATACAAGCTCTTTAGAAGTGATGCTTAAACTAACTACCAAATTCTATCCACATCATCATCTTCTGTTTTGCACCAGTGATGTCTTTAGGGAAGGTTAACATATACATGAAGGACCTGATATCCTTAGAGGAAACATCAGAGAAGGACGATGGCAAAAGTTAAAAGTTTGAAATTTAGAATCCAGACCAATTACTTCTGTCTCAGTTGTTAAGTAGTTGACAGCAGGTAAGCCGAGATTTGAGCAGAATACATATTGCCAGCTTCACCACAAGGGAATTCAAATGGGAGAGGTAAATTGCCATGGGCATTAGAGTAGCAGCCCCTTTTATCATTTAAGACAAGCTTCACATTTGAAATATGCCAAGACAACCTTAGTATATTTAAAAAAACAAACCAGATCAGCTTCAGTACGTGTCTATTAGCCAGGTATCTATCACTTCTCAGCAAAACCTGTACTGTGTATTTTAGAATGTTTCAAGTATCTTCAAAACAGTTTTTGGAAAGAATGTCAGAATATTTGTCTTTAATATTGCACCAAATAAAACAATAGAAAAGAAAAATCAAAACTAGGATCAGTAAGTGATAGAATCCAAGCAAACTTGTCTCAAAACCACACCAAAGATCAGAAATTCTTGCAAAATGAGATTCTTTATCGACTGTGCAAAATGTAGAAACTGTTTTGCTCCCTTCCTGGAGCACCCTGCTCTCCCTGCATTGGCTGTCACTATAATCAGGTCCTGCTTGACCATGGAAGAAGCCTGTAATTTGTCTGCAGATTAAAAGCTCTCTTCAGCTGTCAAATATGCAGTTACATGTTAGCCGCCCCAATTAGTATTTTTAGCAATTATTGTGACTAGCAGCAGCTCTAAAATTAACCTCTCTCTAAAACCAAGTGTGATGGCACAGTCAAGTCATTTGTATTTGGCCCAGCAGGCACTTCTAGCATTAGTCTTTTGTAAAATGCCTTAGAATAGTTTCGGATTATAAACCCAGATGTAAAACCTTCAGGCGGTCTTAAAGCAGTTCCAGCTCTCTTTGCAACCTTGTTGCATCCTAAAAGAAAATACTTGATGTAAATTCAGTACTAAGAGTCAAAAAGGGAAAAAAAAACCCCACCAGGTGTTAACAAGCAAGATCTGTAGCCACAATAGCAAAAAAAAAAAAAAAAAAACCACCTCAAACCCACCAAATCCCAATAAAGCAGCAATCTTTGAATTGAGGATCCAAGCCATCTTTTGGAAGTGAGAAACAGCTGAGTATTGTGAAAGGATTCCCGAGCTGCATGCAGCAGTTCAGCTCCTGTGAAGCAAGGAACGGAGGTGGTGATACTGGCTGCACACACTAATAGCTGCCTGGCCAGTAGCTTCTTTCTGTTCCCAAGCTCCTCCCACAGTATCCCTACTCTAAAGAGAGAAAGGGCAAGAAACAAAATCACCAAGTGTGGCTCCTCCAAGGGAGGATACTCTACTAACAACAAGAGAAATAACTGTTTTGTGACAGAGGTGGAGAACTTAGAGGAAGCCCTGTGAACCTTTAACAACCAGAAACACCGTGGAATAGCAAAAGGCTTCGGGAAAGCATTGGCTTTGCAGCTACAAAATGAAACATGCTCCTAATGAGTGAGAGAATGTGAAAGACTATCCAAGGGGGAAAGAAAATCCAAGACAATAAAAAAACCCCAAGACTCATCAGTAGTGTTGCATCTGCTGTGTCAATTTGGACAGCTGCTGAAAGAAAAGGGGTAGCAGTTTCTAGTATTGTAGTGTTATGATAAATAAAACTTTTTTTTTACCCATTCCAACAGAAAACTAAGTTTAAAATATTCTCACTGTGTATAATCTTATTCAGAACTAGATGCAAGTACTCACAGCCTACCCTCATGAAAAATTCAGGCTTATATTAAAATCATTTCTCCACATGACATGGCTGAGAAGAGTAAAAAATGTGTTCTAAAGAAAGAAAGAAGTTTGCCTTCAGTTAGGTTTCAATATCTTACCTGTAAAGCTGCTGTTGATTCTTCACTAGGCAGGGAATCTATTAGAACATCAATATCTTTTGCAGTTCGTGCAATCAATGCTGCAAACAGCTGGGCGTACTCTTTACAAAAGGAAAAACAGCCTACTCAGTACATTGTTACAAAAAAACCCACAATTCTTCATACACAGCAGAGTCAAGTCTAAAACTAGAAGTATGTGAGTGTTAAAAGTTTTCCTACATGAAACCATATCACAACTGATGAGAACTCAACTGAGTTAGAAGATGAAGGTAGTTTGACTGCAATCCTAAACGAGGTGGCTGGGCTTTGTACAAGTGAGAAAATAGCCCACCACGGTTAGACAGCTAATAAATCACTAATACCACTACTAAGTGTCCTAGCCACTACATCAAGTATTGAGAAGTAGCTAGAAACTCATTTAACTTTTCAATCCTTGTCTTGAAAAGTACCGCTAGACAAAAAAAATCAATAACACTAGAAATGATGTGAAAATACTGATTCAAATGGATGGGTTATTGAAATCACATTGAGCAACAGATCATTAGTGAAACAATTTGAGGGGTTTTTAAAATTTATTTTTAAACACAAATAATTTCTATTCATCCCTGGAAGAAGTTGAATTGCTCCTGAGAAACTGAAAAGGATTGGAATTTTATAACAGACCTTAATTTAATTGCTGTATCATTGAAAGAACTGCATGGACTTCTAGTAAGAAGCATGATTGGCCAAAACCAAAACTTTTACACATGGAATTGCAACCATTCAATTTGAATTAAGTTGATTCCTAACCCCTCACATATTGAAACAGCCCCTTTCAATTTCCAATTTAAGATCTTATGTGTTTATCATAGAATTATTTTGGTTGGAAAAGGCCTTTAAGATCATTGAATCCAATGACTAACCCAACACTGTCAAGCTCATCACTAACCCATGTCCCTCAGCATCTCACCTACAGGGCTTTTTAATATCACCGGGGATGCTGACTCCACCACCTCCCTGGGCAGCCTGAGCCAGTGTTTAACAACCCTCTCAATTACAGAGTTCTTCCAACAAAGAGTCAGCCTATCCAAGCCATGGGCAGCTTGCTTGATGCTTGACTGCTTCACAAATGATTTGTGGCAGTAAGAGAGAAAAATCTTTCTAATGGCAAAAATCTATAAAAAAGGCTGACACTCTCAAATGTAGACTTGACTTTAAAAACCAAAACACCAATGTATCAATTTCAAGCTTACTTGGGGTTACACCAGTGTTTACTTTTGAAGAGTTTTAAGGCTTTCTTTTTAAGACTTTAAATATATAAAGGCACATAACTGGTGGTTTTGTTTTTACCTCATCAGGATCTCTAACATGGCTGTATAATTTTACTGAAGTCACTATATTCAGAACTTTGGGAAAAGATAAATCCAAAGAGAAGCCTACCATTTTAAGACCTTAACAAAACCTCCAACTCCTGGCACTGCACTGATGGCGGCACCTGGGACAGCAGCAGGTAAGCAAGGAAGTAAATGAGCCTTTCAACTGGCTCTTCCAACTAATTCCAGTATCAGAGAGTATACTACCATAGACCAATTAAAAGCTAGTATTCATCTGTCCTAAAATGTGCATCACTACACTCTAAACAGTCTTCCCTGATATCCTAGTAGACAAACCTCACCTGATACAATATACATGTAAAATTTTCTCACAAAAAAGGGCAAAAAACCCATCCAAATAAACAAGAGGAAAATAAATCCTATGTATAAAGTGTAGCTGACAACAATTTATGACTTTAATAACTCGGCCAGTTACTGGTAGAATTGCTTGTTGAGCATAAGTCGAGTAAAGACTTTGTAAAATGCAATATAGCATATCAGAACACGTTCACATTTTGTCAGGCGAGGCAGAAAGGAGGACTTGCCTTCCGTGGGATTAGCAGGTTGATCTTTGTTTATTGCAGTCTGAATGTTGCTGAAAGAGGCCGGGGGGCCACACTGCTGCAGCACTCCGATGGCGTTACAGAACTGGTCTGCGAGCTGCAAGCAGTAAAGAGATCCTTAGTTTACTTCACTGCAACCTAGTGGCCCACCCCGTAGGGAGCACACCCCCGCAACCCATGGGGGCTGCCAGCGCTCGGCGCCGCGGGCAGAGGGATCGCATCCCCTCACACACGCAGCGGCCGAACGGGCGGGCCCGGCCACTGCGGCAGATACCGCGAGGGCAGGAGGAGTCGCAGCCCTGCGCCAGCCTTCCCTCTCTGCTGGTAAGAACAACGCCAGGCATTGCGGAAGGGAAAAGGACAGTGCCCGCCTCACCGAGTTCACGGCGTCCTGCAACTGCGTTAACCGGTCCGCCATGACACCGCCGCCCACACCACCACCCTGACCGAGCGCGCGGCCACTGCGCAGCCAACCGCGCTCCTGGGAGGGGCGGCAGGCGGGGCCTCCTTCCGCCGGGTCAGGACGGGCTTAGCGCGCCCTCTGCAGGCCGGAAGGAGGCGCGACCCCGCCTCGGTTCCGGCAGGGGCAGAGACAGGGGCGGGGCCGGTAGCTGCGTGGGCAGTACCGGGGGCAGCTCCGCACCGTTTCTGAGCCACAGGAAACCATTTTCTGACACTTTTTGCTTCTTCGCCTTCGTGTAGCAGCCGCCGAGCCCCTCCGCTGGGGCCAGGCGGGCCCGGGCCCCGGCTCCGAATATCACGCGCCGCGGCGGAAAGGCAGCCGTGGCCCAGGCGGTGCTGTGGGCAATGCCGGAGGGGAGCACAGGCGTGGGGGAGCGTCGGACGCTGCCACGGCTGCCGTTCTTCTGCAGAAACTGGCACTCTCAGGTCCTGTCTTTATCCATGTTTCTCTTGTAGCAGGCTAACAAGTGAAACAGCCCGGTTTCTGTGCTATCGTCCCTAGAAGGCCGGTGTGCTCTGGGGCGCACAGCTTTTGCTGCACCAGAGCCGCTCCGAGTCCAGCTGAAGGCAGCGTCACCGTGCCTGTGCTCCTTACCAGCCCCGAGCTCAGCTGGCACCGAGCCTGCGGGATTGGGAGCCGCAAAAAGCCAGGAGTGTAGTGCCCTCAGCCATCTGTCTTACGGCCAGCAAGAGCCTTCTGTGCCCATAAATTGGAGAGTAAACACTGATTTGTGCTAGTCAGTCCATGTCCAGTATTGAGCTAATGGTCATTCAGCACCTAAATCCATTCCCTCTGAAAGCCAGACACGGTATGGGCCTTTTCACAGTCAGGGAGCTCTCCTGATGACCTCCAGCCTTCACAACTGACAGCCAGCCTGGTGGCCAGGCTGGACTTTAGGAAACACCTGCAAGCACCAGGCAGGTGGGACAAGAGACCTGGAAAGGTCCTGTGCTCCCTGCTTTCAGGTTTAATGAGACACAACCATGTGACCTGCTCTTGTGTCAGCCATACTATGGCTTCATGGAGGCAGATGGGCTGGAGACCTTCAGAAGCTTCTTCTGGCTAACTTGCAGAGGTGCTGTGGGTACACCCACTCAGCTGCAATGTGTATGTCATAAGACTCTTTTGACACTTGTTACCCTCTGCTATGACACAAGCTAATCTGACAAGAGTGTTTTTCTGATGGTCTAGTTTTGCTGCATACAAACTGGGACATGGAGTTGCTCCGTGTTCCTATGTTAAAAACCCAAGTCACAAACTACTATGCTGTGGATCAAAACCCACTGTATGTTTTTAAGGGGCTTATGTTAGAGCTGTTATTGAAGACAACAAGTTCGTTCTTGGATTTCCATGAGCGGGATTTATGCTGGACTGAGCCTGGAATAAGTTAGCTTTATAACACAAGACAAACCTCTCGCAGGCACCATTTGTCCATGACTGAAAGCCACATGTGAGCAGTGTGTGAATGCTGGGCTGTGAATAAACAGTGACTGAGAGGAGAGGTCAGCTATGACAATAGCATACACTAAACACACTTTTAGCATCTCATGGATTTTGACTTACGGAAACCTCATTGAGCAGAACAAAACTACACCTCAGCAAACTAGATAACCTGACAGAGAAAAGCTGCCTTTCTAAACGTAGCAGGCAAAGGCACGGAGAAGGAAGTACATCCATTTATTTGAAATAGGGATAGGCATGGATTGGCAGCCATCTATCTCCGTGTTCTTCTTGTGCCAGACTGACAACCTTCCGTTTGCATTTTTAACCAGAAAGTGTATCGAAACGAGCTAGGAGAGGGGGAAAAAAATTAAACAGAGCAGGGGCGGTCGTACGAGGCTTGGGAGGATAAAAGCCGCCTTGAGAGGGACAGCGGTGGCCGTTACCTCAGTCTTTCTGGCGCAGGTGGGTGAGGGGCGCTGGCGCGAACGGCGTCGCGGCGGGCGGGGCCTGTGAGGCGGTGCAGAGCCCGCCTTCGTGGGCGCTACCCCGCCTTACAGACCCCGCCCGGCCTGAGTCCCACCTCACCGCTCTGGCTCGCTCTCCGCTTCATCTCCCCTTCCCTCCGCAGCTCCATGGCGTTCACCCATTGCGGCGTGGTACTCCTGGGGCTCCTGGGGGTCCTGAGCCATGGCAACGCCTCAGGTGAGTACGGTGCGGGAAGGAAGGGGGACAGATACTATAGGCCGTGGCCGCCATTAGGCTGCTGAGGGGCCAGAGAAGCCTGGTTTGTCGGGGAGAAGGAGTTTTTGGCCAGGTCGATGACTATCAGACAAGGGGCTTGTTGCCAGGAGAGACCAGGAGAGCATTTTGGGAGTGTCTCGCGCGGCGGCGGGGCGACTTGCTGATGTCTGGAGGGTTGAGCGTGAGTGAAGATCAAAGCGAAGATGGAACTGTCTGCGGAGCTGAAGGAGTTTTATAGATTCATGGTTATCATAATATTTGATGTGACCAAGAAGAACCCGTTCCCCTACCCCCCCCCCGCTTTTTTTCCTTGTGATTTCATCTTTTTACAGCTTAATAGCATGAACACCATCAATTTAACTCTTACATGGATGTGCTGCACTAATTTTAACTGTTGTAGGAATATAGTATAGGCTGATGAGGCTGATGTATTCCTTCTAAGGAAACAAGGTGGCATTCACTACCTGTGAGTTTATACAAGAAAAAGAACAAAGTTAATAGCAGGAGGTTGCAGGATGGTTTTTGACTACATTTATTGTGGATTCCCAACACCCTGCAAATTGTGTTGGCAGTCCCTTGTCCCTATAAAACTAAGGAAATCGACTATACTCTTTAGAACTTGGAGCTTGGTTCCTAAAATTACTTCTTGGCCATGCTGATGTAATCTGACTTTATTTGGCACAGTTTTGAGTGTGGGTTTTTTTGTAATTCCTCTGTGTTTCTGCGTGTGCCTAAAATAGGCCTCCAGAGGTAAGTTTATTATAATGAGTACGGTTTATGAAGATTTAGCAGTCACTTTCTTCTGGTTAAACTCTCACCTATTCAAATAAATGAAATAAAATTATCAGTTTCCTCTCAGAGATAAGCAAACAATTCTTTACATTCAGGCTGATGAAAGCCTTATCATCTTAGTTTTTGTTTATTTTTAAGTTTGCCTCTAACGAAGCTTAATTGTCCAAAATGAGAAATCTACTCTTGAGATACTTTGCAACTCTGAATGACATTGCCCTGAATCAGTCTCAAGAGTGGAAGGCTTCTTTCCCCACCCCCCCTGAACTCTCCTGTCCAAGATGTTAGTGAAAAGCCAAGTGTTTCAGGCTTGCAGGCCCCAGAAGCTTCTACTTGGCACCTGATAGTGGAAAGTAGGTCTGAGAAGGAAGGTTTGGTGTTCTCATATCTTAATTTTTACATTAAAATATGCTGAAAAGCAGTTTGTCTCCTGAACTTGATTGCAAATGAGTCATGTGTTGAGTTTTCTGTTTTCAGTATGTAAAAAGGCAAAATGAATATGGGTCTAAGCTAACTACTTTGCCTTGAAGCAGTCTGTTGCTGTATTTCCTTGCAAAATTGAAGGGGGAAGGGAGAAAGTGTTTTCCACATGAAAAGCTCATAAGCTATGTAATTTGTGTACCAATGTGTGATCATTAGGCCCTTTAAACAAGGACACTTGCTTAATAGTTCACTTATTTGTCTTGTGGTTATTCAGTCTTGGACATGCAGGTTTGCAGTGATGGTCTCTGCTGTTTTCTAATACTAGAAGTTCCTACATCATTTTGAAAGTGCTGATAAGTAAAATACTATTGGCCTGTACTACTCTCTGAGGTTCTGATGGACAGCATCTCTTCAAACTTTGTATTTGTGCAGAATTGTTTTATTTTGGGACTAACCAAATAAGGGTTGAAGTTAGCAAAATAAAATGAGATAGACTTTTGCTCTGCTTTCTTCCGCTGCTGTGAGGTGAGTGGAGGCATTATGAGGATAGGAGCTCACCTCTGTTTATATATCATCAAGTGGCAAAAAGATGGCTAGAGATGCCATCTTGTTACCTTTCAAGGAGCTTCACCTTCATGAAGTAGAAGTGTAACTGGCCTTGTTTGCTACATCCAAATGAGGTTGCTTAGTGTTGGAAAACCTAAAGTGAATTTAGTGTAATCAGAATTGGTCAATGCCCACCTCAGAAAGGGGGCTTATCTGCATGAGCTGAGTTTGTGCTAGCTGTTTAGTCTATACAGAGAAAAAAAATTCAGACTAGGAGGTTGACACAGACTAATTCAGCTACCTGAATGTACTGGACAGCTGGTCCCTTGCATCTTGATGCATTATTGCCCAGACATGCAAGTGACATCTTAATCAACAGTGACTAAGGCCAGGTCTTCCATGTTCTGACTGATTATCAAAGTGGATTAGTAAAGCTGTAGGCAGGTGAGGTGAGTACTTCTTCCCTCACTTTTCAGAATGTAGACACTCTCATTACTTCTAACTTAATGAACAGAATAGTCTTCTGGAATGGGAAAAGTACAGTTGGTGATAGTGCCACAGGATGTGGCTATCGTCAAACTGTGCTTTAAGCATGAGTCTTGGTACACATGCAATTGAAGTTTAGAAGCTTACATACATCTGGCTTCTTTTTGAGGTGAGATGAATGTTGTTTTTATTTGGGGTTTTACTACTGTGGGGAGACACGGACCTAGTAGCAGGACTCTGCTATGCATTTGTGTAGGCATGGTCTTTCAGATCTGGTAGAATATGGCTGTTGCCTTTATTCTGTTAGATTTTTCTGTCATGTTTTCCATACTCAAACTGGTTTTCAGTGAGCTTGCATTTCATCTCCATTAAATGTCTTCATGTGACTATTTCTTGACATCTTCCCCATGCTGGAAGGTGGTTCTTACCTCTTAAAGCTTACATAAGTTATTTGCATATCCACTGTAAATTTGTTGATATGAAATAGAAATACATTTTCTCTGACTGTGGAGAACTTCTTTGAGACAGGTGTAATATTTGAATATGGCTCTGCAGGTAAAGATTGTTTCTCTATGGGCAGCAGTAGTGTTTCTTTAGTTGTCTGAATTCATGGAAATTGGATTTATAGATGTCATCAAGAACCTTTTGTGGTTAACTGGTTATTGGTGATGGAGATTGACACTTGATTCTTGAAGCCGGAAATGTGGTTTCTTAAAGCATCAAATGAACTGAGTGCTTGGTACTGAATAAGCAGAATGGAAACCATTCAAACTGAGTGGTGCTTGTGTGGGAAACTGAGTGGTGCTTGTGTGGGAAACTGCGTGTCACAGGGAACAGATAACAGATGCTGAGCCTCTGTGGAGTTGATTACCTTGTTGCATAGAGTTAGGAATAATGACTTTTGATCTCAGAAGGGCTCAGAGAGGTTCAATTCCTTTGCTGTCTTTACAAATTTTACCATTCATGGGGGAAAAAAGATATAATGCAGAGTGATGGAGTAGACTGTTGTCCACCTCTTTGTCAGATATTTTATATGCTGGACTATGTGTGCTCCTGTTTTGTATTGATACTAGTGTAACGAGTAATACACACTCAATACTCCATCTTTGCTTTGTTCTTGTTCAGTTTCAGCAATGCTGACTTCCTTTAATCATATTTTCAGTTGATAGTCTCTGTAATAGTTCTTTTTTTTTTTTGTATCTAGCATGAAACTACTCTGAAGTGCAGTGACTATCATATTTCTCCCTACAAGGTGGGGAAGAGGGGATAGCCTGGCACCTTAAAGTGTGTTTCCAGACCTTTACTATTTAAAGTGAGTGAAGCAATAAAAAAATATTGTGATGCTTGTCTTCTGTTCCTAGCTCTGTTGTTGACTTACTGGGTCAACTACCTCACTTCTGTGGTGATGTTCTCTTTGCTGTATGTGCTGCCAAACCTGCAGTCCTGTTTGATGTGTTACTTCAGTGAGATCAAGCTCACCAAAGGAGCAGCTTGCATGCTGTGGCCAGTGCTACCTGTTCATGGAGGTTTTGGTATCTGTCCTTCAAATCGTTGACAACACTGAAATATGTGTAGCTCAGCCTAGTGTCTGTCTGAGAACTTGCAGTGGCATTAAGCCTGATAAATTGTGAATTGGTAAATTTGTCTTGCTCTCCATGTTCCTCTTCTGTCTCGGTGCACCACCAGTGACTCATTCAAATGACAGAAAAAGAGAAGGTTGGAAAGGTGCTGTGGTGCTGTAGTTTGTGGCCATGTATCAGTTGCTTTTCCAGCAAACTTCTTAGAAGATTCTGCTGCTCTGCAGCACTTGTGAACTCTTCTTTTAGTCATCTTTCAAGCCTGGCCAGAAGTTGGTTCCAGGAGCCTGTGAACAAGCTAAAAAATAATCATCTGATGGATGTAGCCGTTCTTGTTCTTCAAACTAAATACATACTCTTCTGTCCAGACTTTGGTTTAAAATATGCCATACACACTGTTTTAGGAGCAATTATGCAAACAGTGAAGCAGTGTAAAACACTGTGCCTTAACTTACCATGCTAATTAAACTTGAGAGAGTGCCTCTGACATGTAGAGTCTCATGATCATGTTGAAGCAGTGGCTGCTTGTCTTGCTGACAAATCTGTTCTTATTTATGTGGAGGCCTTGGGGTGCAAGTACAGAGTAGAGATGAGAAGCAAGACAGAGCAATGCAGTTTTTTTCCACTTGACATACTGCACAGAGAAGCTGTATATGGTTTCAGATTTCTCATTAAAAGAATGTCTAAGTGTGGATATCTTGTCATTCAGAAAACTGGTCATATAGATCAAAGTAAAATATTTTTCCTGCATACTCAACTTTCACTCCAAATTTGAGTCCATAGATGTACAGTCTGTGCCTTTTGAATGCTTTTCCTGAGCATTCATACTGCTAGTTGCATTTCTAGTAGAACTTAAGAGTTAAGGAGGAAAGAGGCCTTGTGAAAGGGAGGTTATCTGAATACCGCTCAAAGCCTCTGTCAGAAACTGAAGAAAAGACAAAGCTGTTTTGTAGCACTAATTTTACATTAATTACTGTTTGAAAACTTGGAGCAGAAACTTTTTTCCTACCTTAACTTGAACTGCAGATGATGGGACAGAAAAATAGACAGGCTTTTTTTTTTCTGTTTTTTTCCTTCTAGATGGTTTATGATCTCCATATTTCAGCTGGGGTTTCGCTGATGCCTAAGTATTGGTATTAACTGCATTTTGGGACTAAGCATGTAAAGGTTGAAGTTAGCAAGATAAAATGAGTTAGACTTTTCTTCTGCTTTCTTCCTCAGCTGGTGAGGTGAGTGGAAGAGTCATAAAGGTAGGAGCTCACCTCTGCTTATATATCATCAAGAGGCAAAAAGATGGCTAAAGATGCCAGTTTCTGGCAGGAGAGAGTGAAGAATAACACGAAAGGAGTTAAAGTACTAGGTATGGTTTCAGATGAGAAGACTATATCCCTTCTATTTTTTGAATAGGAGACCACCAGAATTGTCAACAACAATGCATGTAGTATGGTGCTGTTGATTACTTCTTTTGGAGTACTAGATGATATCAACCCTTTACACTAGAAGAGACAATTCTAATTGAGGAAGTACTGTATACGTGTTTAGGCTTGATAAGTTTTAGCTCTGCTGGACTACTGTGTGTGTGTGCAAGGGAGTTCAGGGAAAAACCTGAAAGTCATTTTGCATGCTCTGGAAGCATCTCTTCTGCCTGCTAACCACCAGGAAAAGAGAATCTTGTCACTTCCGCTCAGCTGTTTCTCTTTCCTTCCTTGAAGTCCCTTGTCACTCAAGAGCCCAGCACAGGGGAAAAAACCAGGCTTTCTTGCTGGACTTGAATGATGAACCACAGCTGACTCTCAAAGAATCTTATATCCTAGGTCATGTGCTTCTCTTTAAATTGAAATGACAGTGGATCATGGGATTATGATCATCATAAGAAGAAATAGTCTTGTTTGTGTCTTGGAAAAATGAGTCTGATTTTTTTCTTTTAATTAAAAAAATCAGGTTGTAGCAGTTCTAATAAAGAATAATGTTGGGAACAAGACATGAAGTAGCTGCAAGTCGGAAAGTATACACTTGTGAGTTTACAAATTGGACTCTGCACTGTTGAAGCTGACTCCAACTCCTATAGACTGGGAACTCACTCAAAGTTGAAAAAGTATAGTGCACTTTGTCTGGCTAATATAAGCATACTCACCTGTATGTGCTAATGAGCAAGTAGTCCTTGGTATCCTCTCATATTTGCTCTACCGAGTGCTACTTGCTGTTGGTTGCAGTAGCTGCTTAGCTGCAGCTGGGGTCTGTTGCTGAAAGCTCAGCTGTATCAAACAGCTCCTGGCAGGGAGTCCTGCCCTATGTGCTTAGGTGAATGCCGAGCTGCACTGCAGGTTCTCTAGCTGTACCTGCTCTTGTAGGTATAGCTCTGTGTATAGTAGCCTCTGAAAACTTAATACAGCTTATAGGATGAGTAGCATAAAACAACAGCCAGCTCTGTTCCCAACTGACTAATACTGGACTACTAGAAGCTTCCAGGCTCCCCTTGGTAATTGATTCCTTCTGGACAAAATAAAATAAGTTTTCCTTTCTTTGTAATGCAGGTCTTCTTGAGCTCTCCTTGGGAAAATTCAGAAATGTGCTGCTTAACCAGACCAATCCAGTGGAAGCTGTTATCAGAAACATTGCAAGCAACGTGACTGTCATTATTTTTCAGGTGCATGCCCAGCAAAGTGATGTGGTGATATCTTTTGATAAGGTATGATAAGAGTGTCACTTCCATTTTTAAGTGTTACTTTTCTTTCAGCAAAGGTGTTGGCTCTAGTACATGTAGGAATATAGCAGTGAAGCTGTATAAATACTGTGAATATCTTACCTTATCTTGGACAATATTATTTTAGCTACAGAAGCCCTTTCTTGTACCTACAAGTCATAACTCTGTTTTGGTGGACTGAATGCTAAAGGAATTTTACAGCTTGCTGGAAAATGTTTCAAGGCTCTGTTCTTGGTCGAAGTTGTGCTTTTGACATGTGACTGCTGACTACTATCCATTGGCTTGTCAAATTAAAAACAGATTCAGGATAAGTATTTGACCAGATACCTTGTACACTAAACTTGATCACTTTGTGGTGTTCGGTGGTTTGCTGTTTATATGGTTTGGATCTAGCCACTACAGATATGATGTCCTGTTATCCCAGCTCCTTGTCCTGAATTGAATTCTCCTTTGGTGGCACATAGAGAAATTCCTCCATAATACTCCAGTGAAGGCTGCAACTTGTAGCCAACAATATAAGCATGCCTACTGCTTGTCATGGTCTAACCCCAGCCAGTAGCTAAGTACCACATAGCTGCTTGCTTGTTCCACCCACCCCAGTGGGATGGGGAGGAGAAACAAAAGAAAGTAAAACTCATGCATTGAGATAAGAACAGTTTGCTAACTGAAATGAAATATAATAATAATAATACATAATACATAATAATGGTAATGAAAAGTAGCGTAACAAAAAATGTTTTAAAAAACCCCAAACAAGTGATGTACAATGCACTTGCTCACCACCTGTTGACCAAAGCATGAACAGCCATCTGTTCCTCCCTGCCAGCTCTGCCCTGTTCATGTACTGGCCATGACATTCTATGGCATGGAATAGCCCTGCAGGTGGTTGGGGTCAGCTGTCCTGGCCATGGTCCCTCCCAGCTTCTTGTGCACACTCACTGGCAGGGCGGAGGGAGAAGCAGGAAAGGCCTTGACACTGTGCAAGTGCTACTGGGCAATAACCAAAACATCCCCATGTTATCAACACTGTTCTCAGCACAAATCCAAAACAGCCCCGTACCAGTTACCAGGAAGAAAACTAACTACCCCAGATGAAATTAGGACACTGCTATACAGTTTTGTCCCATAATTGAGATGCAATCTAAAATATCTTCTTTTAAAAATTTTCTTAGCAGAACACAGTATTTTAGCAGAACACAGACTAAGATGAAGGTAGAAGATGGAGATCTGACAGCTGCCATCCAACTTCCCTCTCCTCATCAGTATTTTCCAAATGCAAATATACTGAATGACAAGCAGCATCCTAGAAAGCACAGGAGATGAATAACCTGTGACATAACTCACTCAGTCATCTTTGTACCGGTGAAGTATCTAGATTACAGGGCTAAGCCATTACTGTTACATCTATTCAGTCTTTGATTATCACCAGTAGAATCTTGTGCTGTTGATTCTGACCCTCTTTGCGTTCCTGGGCCTTACCAGGCCAAGGTAAGCAATGCATAAATATGGCTATACTGCTTTTAGGACTGGTTTGCCTCTGGAAATATAAAGCTGAACCAGACCTTAAAGCCTGCCAGGTCCAAAGTGCTTTCTTACAGTGTTATCTCAGATAACTTCTTGGAAAAAAGCACTTGAACAAAACTTGTCTTGCTTAAAAATAGTTTTGACTGCAAGTCAATTGGTTATTCTAGCCAGCCACATGAATGTGACAGTCCTATTGCTGCCTGATCTTTCCTCAAGACCCCTGTTTCTGAAATGGGTGGTAGTTGTGGTCGTTGGATCAGTAGCTGACCTGACCCCAAACACTTTTCTCTAGTATGGCTGGTGTTAAGCCAGCTGCCATACAGTTGTCTCCATTCTGGTGGATATAGTGAGATGTCCTTTAGTAACATAACACAAGTTTTTGTGAGAGATATTCCAGTCATTTTACACCTTTGCTAGTCTGTGCAGCAGATGACTTCAACTAGCTAGACTTCTCTGTGATTTGCTTATGACTATTCACTCTTTAGTAGTCTCAAATGTATTGCTGGGGTAAGCCTGAACTAGGCGTTGTGTGGTGTCAGAGGCCACTTCCTTTTTTCCAGCTCTTTTTTTCCATCTTCCTTTTTTACTAGCTAGCTAAGGGCTGAATGTCTCATCTGTGGCACCTGACACTGAAATGTGTGCCCTGCAGGTTTGTAGTAGGAATGTGACTCCTGTGCAAGACATGAAACTGTGGTGGAAATCTTCTCAAAAAGAGCTTGCTTGTTTATATAATTTGTTTCTGTTCAGAATCCATCTGTGAACAGCTCAGGAACTGGAGTAGACAAAGGACTGGTTTCCATCCTTCGGCCTCAACAGACCATATGTACATGGTATCTTCAGTCGCTGGATGCTAGCCAGGTGCTCAGCACAGCTATCTCTATCCCCTATATGGAGAAAGGTACATTCTCACTGCTTCTTAAAGGATACCAGCTCTATTTAATACAAAGTTAACTGTGCAGTGAAGTGTTGACCTTTCAGAGGTGCTAGGCTTTGATGGCACAAATGTATGAAAATGACAGAAATTGTTTTAAAATGGGCTGAAGAAATTCCATGTCACTGCTGAATTGGAAGTTGTGTGTGGGTTGTGCTGTATAGTCTTGTCATGACTTCAGTCTTAAGAGTAGAAAACTACTGTGTATGAGGGCTTAGACTGTGGTGAAACTACTTGAGTTATCTGAAGGACTAGAACCTGACAATTTTATGCGCTCAGTAAACAGACTATGCCTATGCATTTTTCTTGCTGTGTATAGAGGGAAGTGACAACTACTAAAGCTATCTTTTCTGTGTTCTAGATCCTATTCCTGGTGGCTGCAATCTAGAGTTTGACTTGGAAGTGGATCCAAATATTTACCTAGACTATACACTGGTTGATATACACATCAAGTTTGCCCCTGCAAACTTGGGATATACCAGGTGTGTGGAAAAACTTGAGTGCACTGAGCAACACCTCCCTTGTCCTGTACTTAGTCAAGGTCATAAAATAAGATTCTGCTGGGAAGGCTGACTGGGTAGCTGATGACAAATCCTGTTTGCCACAAGAAACAGAAATAAATGGGGAAATGAGGAGGGAGAAAGATAATAGAGGCATAATAGTTGAGTTGTATCTTGTGGGAGAGGTTACACAACTTCAGATATGCAAGTGGTCAGCACATACTGGTTCTTCTCATTCCTCATAATGACATAATCTGCTTGAGAAGCAGTTATGTATTATAGAAAATTTTGTTCTTTTGCTGGTGCTGAAGCATGATAATGACCTAGAGTTTTGTTTAATATTGAGATTTCAACTTTGAAGGCATTATTTCTTGAGTGATGCCTGGTGTCATAGAGGATAGGCAGAGAATGAGGAAGATTGTGTTCAGAGCTGTAGATATAACATACTTGGAAAAACAAACAGTGAACCTGTTCTTTCTTGTGACCTCTTGCAATTCTTAGGCAAGTTCCTTATGGTAACTCATAGAAAGCTCCTGGAAGTGTAAAGGCAGGTACCAGCACAGACACTACCTGTGTCAGGGTAGTTCGACATGGTAGTGCTGTAGTCTCTACTCTCAAACATTTACAGTCTAGATTTGAATTAGTTGATGGTGTTAATTTCTAAAGAGCAGAAGCCAAATACTGTCAAGGTAACTTTTTAAAACCAATGGTAAGATCTGGAGGCTTGTGTGGGACACATAGCTGATCTCTCTTTAATTGTAGAGGAGCAAACCCACCATCCTGTGATTCAGGGACTGGTCAGAGCTCCAGATGGCGTCTACATTATGATGTCTACCAGTACTTCTTACCAGAGAATGACCTTTCAGAGATGGTACTCATGAATCACATACGGAAGATGTCCGAGGTGCAAAGTATCAAAGCTAATGGCTTTAAAGTAAGTCTGAAGTGTTGGTGTACAAGGCAAGGGGTAGTGGCACTCTCTTTTCTCCTCCCCTGTGCTTATCATCCTGGAGTGGTGACATAAGCAAGCTGCTGATGCCTCAGGCTTCTTGTATGTATCTGGGATTTCTGGCTAGGGAACATCCAGTGAGTGATGTATGTGAATGGGCAACCACTCTCTCCTGGGATAGAGGTGGCTCATCAGCACAACCTGAAATGTGGCAGAATTGAGGCTTCTTGCCATAGGCTCTGAAATTAGGTAGATTTTAGTGACTGATCTGTGACACATTTTCTGACTTGCAGTGTTTTCTTAATGAAACAAACTCTCATATCAGTCTCTTCCTGCATGCTGAATACTCCATCAGTGGCATTGAGGCCAGCTTGCCTATAGCAATACTGCCCCTGAGTGCCTGTAAAACCCAAAGTTAAGCTAGTTCTGACAGATTGATAGTCTCCTACAATGCCTGGGTACTGGCCTCCTCACATCCTGAGAAATGGGAGGGAATACAAGGGTGAGGAGAGTATAGTGGAACTAGACTAGAAACAGGTCACATTTGGAGTGTCAAAAAGAGATCTGGTATATGCAAGAGCAAACACTTGCTGTGTGTTTGTCTACCCCTCTGCAAAGAGATAGGAAGGGACAGAGAGAGAAGAATCTAGGTTGTCATGACCTGTCTGGCCTTGCTAGGGAGTAGAATGGTAGCCTTGCCTGCTTCAGAGACCAGATCTAGGTTAGTACACTAACAGGGGAACTGAACTAGGTTCTCAACTAGGGAGGAGCAAAACATGAGTGAGAGAATCATCTCCCCTGTCAGAAACACAGTAATATTGGAGGAAGTGTAATCTGT
Source organism: Colius striatus (assembly GCF_028858725.1). NCBI lineage: Eukaryota > Metazoa > Chordata > Aves > Coliiformes > Coliidae > Colius > Colius striatus. The sequence continues at coordinate 134,564,573 of NC_084759.1, forward strand.
CCTGTAAGCTTTCAATGCTTCAGTTAGTAATACTGAGAGGGTTCAGAGTAAGAGAGCTCTAGCCTTCAGTTCTTGCTGATAATCTTTGAGCTGCTCCTTCAGCTATATGGACATAGCAATGTGCCAACAGTGACAGGCAGTTCCTTGCAATAAAACATTCTCTGTTGTTCCAGATGCTTACGCTGACAACTGATGACAAGACCAATGTCTATTTTTCCTCACTTCCTGGACAAGGTGTGATCTACAATGTCATAGTATGGGATCCTCTTTGGAATACTTCTGCTGCATACATACCTGTGCATACATATGCCTGCAGCTTTGCTGACCTGGTGGCTAACTGCTCTTCCCTCAGTAAGTTGGGACTTGCCAACTTGTTGCAAGATGGTTGTGCTCTTGTTTACACTAGATACATTTTGTTTCTTTATAACAGAGTCTAGTCTTGAGAAATTCTAGAGTAATGAAAACAGAAGGATGCTGAGGAGAGCTACTAGGAATTGGAGATTTAACTTGAGGTTTAATATGGGGCCTGCAAATATATAGATTTCAGCTCTTTTGTGACATTCTAGCTTTTTCCATTTTAATTGAATGCATAGTCTTAAATCACTTGTAGAACTATAGATGCTACATGTGAAACTGAGCTAAAAAATATGAACTAAATCAGGGTCCAGCCTGATTTTTGTAACTATTCTGGTGCTAACAGGAATCATAACTTAAAAGTAATTTAAAAGGAGGTAGTGACCTAAAGTAAGCATGAAGATAATGCCAGCATAGTGAAATGACTATGAAGTCATGCTACTTTGTACAAAGCTATATAACAACAGAATTTGAGCAGAAGATGAGCAAAGCTGCCACTGCTGTTATGACTGTGGAAGGGACAAGAATAATGGGTAGAATATGGTTCATAAAGTAAGTTTTATTCTCGTGATTGTTTTCTCATATACTGTAACACAAGTAACTTGTCAAACTTGGTGTTGTCTTATGACATGAGGCAAATGATCTAGGCTTAACCCTTTTCTCTAGTGATGGACTAGAAAAATGTGGCTAAGTTGTTTTAAATAGCAGCAAGTATTTTGCCTAGGAGACAGAGATGAGACACGTCCTTTCTGTTGCATAGAGGGTATATTAAAGGGAGGCTATGGTGAAGGCTGCAGTAGTGAATACTGTAGCTGCTGTCTGGGTCACTAATCCTGTAGCACCAGTTTTTATAGAGGATTGGATGTCACTACTTTTTTTAAAGCTGAGTAGAGAATTTTCAGGTAAAGCTATATCAGTATTACAAGCAGCAAGTTACAGCTACTGAACTATTAAAGAAGCTTGAATCTTTACAATGAGGAGGAAGCTCTTGATAATCAGGTCGGGACTGCTTCAGTATTCTGTTGGAGATTCTATAAAGATAGTGGTTACTTCAAGGCACTGCAAATCAGCTCAGGTTATGTGTCTGAAAAAAGTGGCAGATACTAAGTTATCAGTCGGCTTAGTCTCATTGTTTGAGCTACTAGCTGCAATGCTCTAGTAACCCTTTCTTTCTCCTTGTAGGCAAACTCTCTACGAAAATATTTTTCACTGCTTTCGCTGTTCTTGGTCTCTTCACTTGCTTCTTTGGTCACAGATTCTGGAAAACTGGTATTGAATGTTGTTGTTGTCTTTCTCATAAGTCTAACTGGAATTTCATAAATGTAACTTGTAACAGTGGTGTTATAAGATTCTCTTCATAGTGATTACATGCCAATTAGGTCCACTGCTTTGCTTTTACAGATCCAGAGCTTTTAAGCTCTGGTATGCAAAGAACAGAAGCAGAACTAGGGTGCATGCTGAGAAATAAAAATATAAAAATGTCATTTTTTGACTATTTGAAGTGCTTGAGAACTTTCCAGAACCAGATGTTGTCTGGCTTTCCTTTTGTGCTTCTCAACCAGTGAGCTGATATGCTCTTTCCTTGTAATGTGAAACTGTCTGGAAATGTACTGAAGTGGGCTTGATGTGAAGCGATATGACAGCTTACTATCTTTTTTTCCCTTCTTCCCTAGATTTATTCTTCATGGGCTTTGTATTTGCAGGATTCTTCTTCTTTGTATTCATTACAAGAGTAACTAGCCTTGGTTATGATGGTGAGTAGATGTGTCAGGACACACTGTGCTCTTCCCAAAGTATTGTTATGAATCCTTTTAAGTGAAATCTCACTTGCTGTTGGCCAGTCTTAGGAAGGACAGGAGAATGATACCTGAGTACTTGACCTGTGGTCTGATTACGATAATAGTCACATATGCAACAGAGTAACTTGCTTCTGACCTCAAATAGTGATACAGAATTAAGAGCGGCAACTATACAAGACAAATTTTAAGTATCTGTCCAAGGAAGATCCAGGTTTTTAGACACTCTGGAATTTTTCAACATACTTCCTATTTCATAATGGGTGGACCTAGTTTTGGGTCAAATCCAGATTTTATCTGTAAAATGAAGTGGAAGGTCAGCACGCTGCTTGTGAGACTGACAAGAATTAGTTCCGTTTGCCTTGATCTCATAGTTACTGTTTGATACATGTGCATTACCTCTTGCAACTGTAACTGCCCTGGGAACTCAAGGTTCTAATTTACATAGTAGCAAGACTTTAATTCCAATCCTGTGCCTCTCTTTCAGTAGCACACTCTCAGTTGCAGACTGCAGTCTGAGTGCATGGAGCAAGTACTGATCCTCTTGTTAGGCTTTCTTCAGAAAGCTTTAATTAGATAACAAAATCAAACATGTAAGTGAAGCTGCTGAATTACATTATTGCAGTTTTCAGAGTGGTGGAATTTCCCTTTTCTTTTTCAGAGCGTCTTATTTTGACAGCAGTAGCTGGAATTACAGGAGGGCTTTTCCTGGTTGCAAGCTGGTGGAGATTTGGCTCTGTCTTACTCTGTATGTTTATTATTGGACTCGTGCTGGGATTTCTCTTTTCATCAACAGTCTTCTTTACTCCACTAGGTATGCACAGAAATACTATCCTGCAAAGTGCTGGCCACTGAGTGATGTGTTCTTGCTGTATGACAGGGACACTGCAAGGGTCTAAGATGAATCCTACTGTCTAGTGTATCTTAGTGTGATGTTTCATTTTCCCTTTTCAGTGTTGGGAGGAATAGAGACATACCTGAAGCTCTTTCAGGTGTGCTGTGGTTAAAGCTACTTAGGCAATCTGCACTGGTGGGAAAAGGAAACTGATTATTCTGCAGGGAACTTGCTTAGGTAGGAAAAGCCTCATCTGCATGCCATTTTAGCAGTTCGTCATTTCACCAGCTCTGCTCCAGGCAAGCACTTCCTGTCTATCTTGTTCTCTATCCAGAACAAGTCACAGTAGAAAATCTGCAGCCTAACTCGGAGGCTTCAGGCAAAAAGGCACTGTGGATTAAGCTCTTGCTGTTACTTTCACCATACTGCAGTGCCAGGTTCTGGGACCACTGCACTGTAAGAGTCAAACTTGTGTTTTCCAGTCACCTGTGCTTGATTCAAGCCACAACTCTGTGATAATCAATGCAGTCCCTCATTGCTCTTTGTTAAAGTGAGATGGTGAATCTGTTGGGGGTCAGCTTGTCCCCATTGTTTACTTGACAGGCCTTAGAAAGCAGGGGTAGCAAAGAGTGTTTGAGTGACTTAATTACTCTTCTTAAGGCCAGATGACTTTGCTTTGTGGTGTTGTGATGGCTGCACTTGCTTAATACTCTATATGGGTTTATAATTTAGTTTGACTCTAGGCAACAAAAGGGCTTCTTATTGTGTGGAAGTACTCTGGTAGCTTTCATTCTTACCAGGTAAGTAACATGTACCTCATAAAAAGAAAATCTTTGTTTCACGTACAAAATCTGCTGTTGTGTGTTAGACTACAGGACCTATGCTCTTTTCTGTTCTTATTTTGAGTAACTGTGCTACAATGCATCTTAAATGACCAGCATTTGAGCTCCAGCTAAGCTTTTATCAATACCGTACCCTAGATATTTGAGAATGTACAGAATCTTTGGAGGAAAAAGCTCAGCCTCCCATCATTTGCAAGAAAATAAATGTTTTGCTAACTCATAAATTACTTGTGGCATGTGGTGTCTGTGCAGGAGACTACAGGGTCTTCCGTGATGATGTGGTGTTCTGGGTGACCTTCTCTTCTGTAGCCTTGATGATTCCAGTGCTTTTTGTTGGCTGTCCAAGAATTGTAAGTGATCTGTACTGTCACTTCAGGAGGAGGGAGGAAGGGGTGTCAGATTTTTTAATGCAAAATGTGAGATATGTATAGAAAACACAACTTCATGAAGCTTGCCACAGGACCAGCTCTAGGGAGTTCCTGTTCCAGCCCTACATGCAAAGGAATGCCTTTTCGTGGTATTACATGTAGCATCCACTAACATTTGCATTAAGTTGACTTTTGCTGTTTTAATGAGATGTCATAATAAAGAGTGTTTTATCAGCCTTATAAAGCTGTGTGTTTTCTCCCTCTCTAGCTGAACATCCTGGCCTCTGGAGTAGTAGGCTCTTACACAGTGATCCTAGCTATTGCTTGTTATATCTACACAAGTCTGGCTTATATCACATTAGATTTACTCAGAAGGATCCTCAATGATTACTTCAACAGAGCTTACACCAATGTGCCTTTTCAAACAAATGGTGAGTATTGCTCATAAGACTTTTTTTTTTTTAAAAAAACAAATACTGCCTCTTTGGTTCCATTGTAAATGGTGGGTGAGGTTAGGAAGGGATGAAAGAAGAACACAGTGAAAGAACACAGTAAGTACAGTGTGATATTTAACACCCAGATGATAAATTTTAGTCTTCCAAAAGAAACACTGAATAGATTGAAGAGCACCAGCCTTTCCAGCAGGTGTAATGTGATGGCGGCCTTTGTGAAAGGTGCTTCTCAGGCTTGGACTGCCACCTTGCTGATGAGTTTGCAAGAGCAGGCAGTCAAAAGGTCTAAACTGGTGACTTAACACACTCCATGGAGTTCCTCAAGGCATATGAGGATACAGACACTACTTTATATTCCTATCTGTTGCTAAACTGGTTCAGTGTTTGTGCTTGGGAAAGGAAGAAGCGTTCTGCTTTGATATAGGAATCTTTTTGTTTGCTCTCTTTCAGACTTCATCATCCTGTCAGTGTGGGCAATGCTGGCCCTCAGTGGGGTAACTGTGCAGCTTCGCCGAGAAAGAAGCGAAGTGCCCTTCCCCCCGCACCCCTATCTCACCTGGAAGCGGGAAAGGGAGCGCAGAAGCACCAATGTCTTAGATCCTAGCCATCATATCCCTCCCCTGAGAGAGAGGATCCATAACAAGCTCCTGCATATCAAAGACTTCTTTCAGAAAGAGCAGCCGGCTGGGGAGAGAACTCCACTGCTTCTGTAACCTGCTGAACAACTGATGGGAACAGTGAGGAAGAATCCAAGAGTGGTGAGATCACCAGCGAACCAGCCAGTGGTGCAGGATTTGCCACTGCTGATTTGTCCTGCTTAAGAGGATCATGTTTGCCCAGCTTGAAAGAGAAGTTATCTGTCTGGTACACTACATGCTGTTTTGTGACTTTTCTCAATGGCCTGCTGTAACATGTATGCCTAGCTGCAATATCTTGTACTAATGGTCAAGTACAGGTATTTATCTCATGGTGACCTAATTTGATGTTCAGTATAACACAACCCTTAGAAAGCAGCCTGTACAACACTGGTTCTTCCCTCACAATGTGGAAACCACTGCTGAAATATTGCCTGATTGGCTCTTGAAGGTGAGCAGTCTGGCAAATTGCGAGGGATGAGCAATAAAGACCATACACAGAAGGAGATCATCCAGTGGAACTGAAATACCACCTTCTAATAGAGGTACAAAATGTATGGCTGCAGACACAATTGTTTCCAAGAGGTATTACTGAACTTTGCAAGCTAAACTAAATGACTTGAACGTAAACTGCACTGAATTAACTATTCTAAGTAGGCACACTGGGGCTCAGGAAGTGGACCTGATCTGAGACAAGAAGACTCTCCCTTGCTTTTGGATGGGATGGTTCTGTAGCAAGCTGGTCATCTGGTCTCTGTGCAGAGATGACTGCTAAGAGGACACAAGAGGTTTGCTTCCTTGTTTTCTTTCTGAACAGCTTGTGTCTTGTTTCTGCTCTGGTATAATATCTTTTTTTTTTGTTTTGTTGGTGCTGATATAAAAGAAAAAACATTTAAATAAGTTCTTTGTAGCCAATGGCAGTTTTTTTCTTAAACTGGTTGAAACACTAACTGTTTCTATTTTTAATGAATCAGTCTTTTAATTTTGCTTTTAAGAGGTGAAAACAGTATCCAGCTAGTAAAATACTGACCAGGATCCTTGCTGACTGAATATATTCCTTCCCAATTTGGATTGCATCTGCCCAAAGCAGGCTGTAGTATGAGAATGGATACAGGATCACTCTTATGTTCAGTGAAGGACTGCAGTCTCATGTGATGGCTTTATTTACTTCCTTAAAACAAAACAAACAACCATTTTCAAAGAGCAAACCAGAGCATTGTGGGTTTGGGTCACATAATAAATGAACAAGCAGTCCTGAGGCTGGCCTTGATTTCTACCTGCCCTTGCTCCACTCATGCCCAGTCCTGGTCTTCACATTAACTATTTACTATTTAATGCATCTGTCATGCATTAAATGATGGTTGAATTCTTATATCCTCTATCTTGATACAAGTTATGGTGGTTCTTCCTTATTCTTCTCAATGCCTTTAAACTCTTAGTGTGAGCAGCACAGTGTGTTAGTCCTCGCTGTATGAAGGGGAATGGCTGTTCTGCTACGTGTATGGAACTACCCCTACCTTAGGTAGGGGGAACTTAAGTTCTCGACCACTACTTTAAATTCTTGGTACTAAGTACATAAAAAACAACTTTAGGGAAACTGGCAAAAGAACTTTATCTGGAGACTCAGTTGAAAGTTAAACCACTCTGGCAAGAGAAAGTAATTACTTCAAAATTATTCTATGTAGCAACCATTTTTCTTTAAGGAGTAAAAGCTTAATGACATAGTATCTGAGGTGACTGAGCTCATCTGATGTTGAAAGACAGAAATCCTGTGATTTCTTGGAGCTGGAACATTGGCTTCAAATAGCAGAGCAAGGCTGAAATTACTCAGTTTGAGTCCTGCTTCACGGTGCTGTTGTGTGGCACATGGGGGTAAATGAGGAGCTCTTTCCCTGCTGGCCTCTGGCAGGCTGATGCTGACTGCCCTTACCATGCTGGTACTGAGCACATCTTTGCTGTAGTGATGGCAAATAGCAAACACTTACTTACTCTACAAATGCTCTTAAACATGTTTACCATGGGGTTTTTATAACTACTGTGATTAACATTGTTAAAGAAAGAAGTTAAATTTTCTATGTCTTTTGTAATAAAGATGTCTTTTGAAAGAATATTGGAATGAAAGTGGTCTCTTTGAATTTAGTAATGCTTTTAAAACTTTGCCTTCTGCCTTTGGCATTGGATGGATAATTTGTTTTGAAAAAACACCTTAACCTCTGAAGGCATGAGGTAAGGGGGAGCTTAGCTAATCTATTGTGAAGATTTTCTATAGTTGCAGTAATACTCAGGCTGTGAGAGGGTGTTTATGAGGAAGAATGAGGTTCAAAGAGGCTGTTTTTTCTGTACATATCTTTGTTGGATGAGGTTCTAGAGGACAAAGAAATGGTTGTCATCTGCTTGTTGACTAGAAACTAGTCTACAAGATCATATAAGAAGTCCATGTCAGAATTGGGCTTTGAACTCTTTCTGAGATCCTGCCTTGAGGATTTAATATATTTATTTTTTTAATACTTCTGAGAGATGGCATGGGAATTTTCTTCCACATTCTGTAAGCCCTAATAACAGTGATAATAATAATCATAATACACCAGCTGATCCACTGGGGTGTTGATGGGGTAGTTTTTAAGACTTTTTTTGTGTACCCCATGAAGCCATTGCACAAGGAAGACTGGATCCTACCCTGCCATGTCTCTGTTCTGACTGCAGAATCTCTCATTTACTGCCTTGGTGAATTAGCTGTGCTCCCTGGTGATTTTCTGGCTTAAAATAATACTGTCTCACATTCCTGGGGAATCCAAGTCTAAGCTACGTTCTTCTAGGTGGCAATTCCCCTATAGAATCAAGTGTTTTGATGCTTCACAGAGCTGAAGCTTTCCAGACTCTGATGATAATGATCAACTTCCTCCTGCTGTAGGGAATTCTCCTGCCATAGTGGCTCCAGCACCCCTCTTTAACTGAGTTTTCTGAAGTCTTTGCTGCACTGTAGTAATGCTGCAATGATCACATCACAGTATTTCTTAGCTGCTTGCAGAGCATTCTGAGGTCTGCATGTGTTTCAGTCCTGCCTCAAGTAATCTCCATCAGAAACCCTCTTCTTCCTCCCTTGCCTCCATGGTAATTTCTCCTAGCAGTTCAACAAGTTGTGGCACAAGTGGACCTGGACACTGATCTTCTCAAAAAACAGTTCTTCCTTTGTTCTCATGTCTCCTTCCTCACCTTAAAGCCCACAATACAACCCACAAACAAAACCATCCTAGCCTGACTGCTACTTCAGGGAGTGCTAAATGTATAAGGCAGCTTGCCTATCGGCTGCCCCAAGCATTGGGAAAGCATGACTGAAAATCAAGACAAATCATGCTTTCCATAGATGTACTTCAGAGGAGAGGAAGACAAAATCTCACCTCTGCCTAGCCTTGTGTATTGATTTGGGAGCAGGTTTTGGGAAATTATAGCAGCAGTCCATAAAATACATGTTTCTCTGCCACCTCTGCAGTTACATGTCCTATGCAAGTGGTTTTCCTTCCTGGGAGCAACAACGTGGTACAGATCTTCCACCCTAATAGTCCATGCCAGAAACAGTATTGTTCTTCGGTCTTCTCAACTGGTTGGTAGAAATGTTGCCTAAGTCAGGTAGTAAAGCACTCAAAACGTTTTTTGGGGCGCAGCTGCTGAGTGTTTTGTAAAACATGTGCCAGAGGCCTCTGAGAGAAAGACTGGTTATGCTCAGCACCTCTGCCATTTGCGGCTGCAAGCCTGAGCAAAATGTAAACTTTGTGAAATGCCAGCCTGAAACAAAAACTCAGTCCTGTGAAATACACTAACTGGCTGACATCTTTCTGGTGTTGCTGTCAGAGAGACTTCAACATGACCTGGCTTATTTGGTGACTTGCCTTCAAGCTGTTTTGTTTTCTTATGTCCAGGGCACTTGGATGTTGCCAATGCTGTATGAAACTGTCCCAAGCAACTGGATACTAAAAGCAGAGGGTAAAGCAAGGTTGAGTTTAAAATTGCTTGAGAATCAAAATCCTGTCTTTACAGCACAGCCATCAGTAACTCTTCAAGGAGCTGGTTTTACTTTTAATTAGAGGGCAAGGACTGAACTTGGCTAATAGGTAGGTTGGAGTGGAAAAACTGCTGTTACTCCTAGCAGGGCCTTCTTTCCCCTTTCCCTAACTAGTGCTGAGTTACCCTTACTTAGCTTTTGCTTTTGTTTGCAATAGCAATGGAAATAAATGAGGCTTATTTGGTCCCCTCTTGTTATCTTTCTCTTACTCCAACCTGGAACATGCAACCAGGGCCTTCCCAAAGCCTCACTCTTTGAAGTTTTCACAGGTGCTTCTCACCCCACTGAGGCTCTTCAGAGCCTCTTTGTTTATCTGAAACTGCTTCTGAAAACCAGGAGGCCCCTCCTGAGAAAGCACTATGCCCCATCTTAAAATGTACACTTTTCACTTAAGTCTCTGAGCTTTTTATCTCTCTTCCTTTAGAAGCAGCAGCAGCTGCTGTAGGTTTGCCTTCTCTGTGGTACTTGTGATGGGCTTTGTAACTTTGGTTGGTTTATCCTGTGTATAGTCAGAATAAGAAACACTGAGCTTACAGTAACTGCTCTACAGAAAATAAGTACTTGTAAGCCTTAGGCCAGTGTGTTCTCACTCAGGGGCTGAGATGTTTTACTACAGCCCTTCCTATTTATTTGAATTTGGTCAGTATTCATCTGGTTTGATTGTCCCCTCCCACATGTTAGATTAGTAGGTTTAGTGCTTCAGTTTTCTTTAGAAACAGTAGTTCCAGTAACACTTCTGTCTGTTCAAGCAGACACTTGTTGTTCATAAGAGGTTTTTTTATTGATACCAAACCTTGTTTGCTAGCACATAGCTACAGGCAGACAGCTGTCTCCTCTCGAGTATGCAAAGCTTCATACTGTTTTTGCCCACTAGGGGAAGACAACTTCAAACAGAGCAATAAATTAGCTCATTTTTAAGGTGAGAGGAAGTGGCAGGAAAAAACATGGTTGCATCCAACTTGCCTGCCTGCTTCACAACTGGGTTTTCACAAGTCTGCCTTGTCAGAAAAAGCACCTGTTGCAATTTTTCCACATTATCCTCAGTGCCTTCTGGTGTAACAGCACATTATCTATTGTGCTCAAAAAGAGCAACATTCTTTTTTATCCTGAACACTTCAGTGGAGCAAAAAAAAATACATGCAGGAAGCAAAACCAGCACAGTGAGAGTGTATTGTGTGAGGCAGTTGCTGATTGCTTAAGCAGTAACTTACTAAGTTGAGTTGCATATGATGATTCAATTACTTAAGAAATGAAACGTTTGCTATGATCCTGAGCATAGCATTTGAAACCCAAAGACATGGATATGTGTGTCAGGTGAGATTTTTCTGAGCTTGGGAAGCAATAATGTTCTTGGATGTGACTGTGGGGCTGCAGGGGCTCCCACCAGGCCCGCTGCTGCTTCACAGGGTGGCTGGGGAAGGGAGGTGGTTGCAGACAGCAGGAATACCAGTACCTTTTCTCAGAGTTACTGAAATAAAATTTCTCTTACTTTGCAGCACAATTGAATATGTGGAAGTTCAGTTGCTTTTTTTTTATACTGGTCTGCTCAACTCCCGTCAGTAGGAAATTCAGGTGCATCATAAATGGAACGTGGGATGGGCAAAAGCGGGAAGTGACCTACACCAAATGTGTAGGTCATTTGTGATACCAAATGGCCCTGTGCTGCACACGGTGCTCCCAACACACCTCAGGGGTCCTGAAAAGGAGAGGTCTGCCCAGGGGTCCTCTGTCGGCATTATACAGGATCTACTTCTCTGCTCTTTATGCAATACTAACAGGCATTTTTTCAATGGTGCTCATTTTTGCATGTGTGCAAGGGAGTGCATAGATTCTTTTTCTGGGAGAATGAGGTGGTTTCGCTTGCACATCAAGTTAAATGGAATCCCTCTGAGACAAGGCCTTCTCTTACAATTATGTGGACACCATCATCTTTTTTCTCCTTTTTTGGCAGCGTGTTGCTTAGTGCTTCTTGCAGAACTTGAGTGTTACCAGCACTATGATATTGAAAATGCTAGTAAAGAAGTTGTTTGATGTTAAAACTTACTCCTCTACCACATTCTTCATTTCCAACTTAGGATTTCTTTTGTGCTCCAGTCTAATCTCCCCTGTGTCCCTGCCTTCAGCCTGTCCATCTGTGAACAGCACTGCAGTGTTCTGTTAGCCATTTAACTACCTGTTGTAGTGAGATACCCCAAAAGAAAGAACAAATGCACATTCTATGTTCAAATAGAAATTCTTTGGTTTTTAATCAGCAAAAAACCCCGAAAACTTCTTAAGCCAGGGTAAATCTTATTTTGGGTAGCTACAAGGGCATCTTAGTTAGTTAATATAATTCTTCATTAAAACTGTGCCATTAATTCTTTACTTCAACGTAGTCTAATCCCATGTGTATGTTAAAAAGTCAAAGTGACTGAAATCTTTTAGTTTTACAGAACAGCCCAATTTAGTTTCAAGTTGCCCTTCAACTCAGTTGAGTAGCTGCTACATGTATTTATGACTTGGCTTGACACATTACTTGACTTTAAAAATATAATTTACAGTATTGAAAACACTTCTGAGAAATCAGGGGAAGTGGAGAAAATGTTACATTGTCAGCTTATGGATGTAATCCACTGACATCTTCATGTACACATCACAAAGAATCAAGTCAAAGTGACTTTTCTTAAAAATTCACAGCTGTCACATCCTATCTGTAACAAAATATGTTTTGATCCAAAAAACAAACCCCAGTGGACTGCTTTTTGTTTATTTTTACTGCTCCTCTGTACTAGTAAACAGTTCCAGTGGTTCATTTGAAAGATGAGTAACTGTATGTGTGGAAGTCACTGTTAGTTTTTCAAGAGAAAATTAAGCCTTTCCAGAGGATTTTTTTTCTCTTGCTACATGAATAAAAGCATTAGAAATTGGCCTGCCTTGCCTTACAGTATAAAAAAAACCTGAGTAAATGGAAAAATGTCTCTCTTTTTTTTTCTCCTTTCATGTCACTAACAAGGCTCACTTCAGATTCAGTATCTTGAAACATCCATATTTTCAGTCAACTTTATTGATAAAATAAGTTTACTGTACAGTACACAATTCAAGCCATAAATTCTTTTCAAGCCATCTGCATTACAAAAATAACAGGTATGCAATGAAAAATAGTCACTCCACACACTGTGAAGGTTCTTTAAAATCCTAAAGTGATCAGGTCCAGGGAATGACAGGAGAGACATATCAAACGTGAAGACTAGGAGTAGATAAGTCACTTCTTTTTTTTAAGTTTACAAAAATAAACACTGATCAAGCATTATTTCATAATAGAGCAACCACAAAGAACGGCCATGGACTAACAACCCTTCTCTGGAAACTGTATTTGAAAGACAAACTAGAAAGTCATCCAGGACACTGCATTCAGCATTAAATGGATAGAAATGCCTCTGCTACCAGGAAATGGCTGAACTATGCTTCTAAAAGTAACAATCAATTGAACCCCAAATTTCTTCTAAGTTTGCAACAACAAAACACTCCATTAAAAAAAACAGATGTTGCTTCTGCTAAGTCACCAGCTTGCAAGCTACAGCAGAAATGTGAAACCTAAATTATAGGTTTCTGGCAAGGTTTTACAGATAATAATAACAGACAAGTATATTTTTATGACCCCAAAATTTTCCCCAAGATGTTTAGCAAGTTTGGAAATGTTTTTTTCTCCACACAAATGTCTTCAATATAATCTTATGCCTAGAAAAAACGCTTAAGATGCTCTGGAAAGAGAAGTAGCAGTTTCTCCATTTATAAAAAATGCTGTGAGAACTCGGAGAACTGGATTTATCTGTCCTTGCAACAGCATTTTCTACTATAGGTACTATTGAACTGAAGACATGCCTTGTCTCTGCTAAACACTCCTTTCCCAGGACTTGACTTGTTTCTCTTAAACAGAGATGCTGGACAGCAACTGACAGCAACAGAACAAAAATATTAAGCTCCCTATAAATTAGTTCTCTGGACAGTGAAAGTTCACCCTTAGACCTGTGGCACACTTATCGTGAACCTAGGGAAGCTGTACTGAGTCAAAGGAAGTTGTATTTAAAACTGACACCCCTAAAAGTACTTGATGTCCTTTCAGTTGTAACTGAGAATCAACTATTACTGAATCAAATTTTATTTCAGAATAGGAGTTCAAGTCATTTTGTTAGGTGAGCTATTAAACAGCCAAAATATTCAACTGTGGGGTGGCATTGGTAGATCTACAGTTCTTTGTGGTTGAAGGCTTTCACTCTGCTGCTTTTGAGTATGTTTCCCAAGTAAAGAATACCTTAATATGCTGCAAAAAGTGATGATATACATCACTAGAAGCATTCTCACTGCCTTGACTCAGAAGCAATAGTCTGACAAATCAAAGCCAAATATTAATTCTTTCAGCACCTCTTCACTAAAAGCCTGTCTTGAGCAGCACTTTTATTGTATCTGCATATCATAAAAGCTGCACTTTGATCTATAAAAGCTAATTCCTTTTCATTTCTGCAAGTATCTCAGGATTAAAAGCATGCAGTCTGTCAGTACAGCATATGGAATTTTTTCCTAATGCAAACATAACATGTACCTGAAACTTAACAAAAACCTTCCTGAGGACTAGTGTTTAAGAAAAAAATAAGAGTATTAATTGCAGGCATGCAGGCCAACTTTGCAATAGAACCTCTCACTCCTTCCCCCAACTACCTCTCTGCTGCCGTTTGGGTGCTTGCATATTGCATTTCCCTGTTATGAAGTTTGGGCAGGCAATTGGAGAAATAGACTGGACTAGTGTGGCTTCTTGCCTAGAGAGAACTGAACCTGCTTTTCTCTCATAAAAGTAAAAGCTAAGGCAGAATTTGATAATGCCACCTGTGCTCCAGAAAGCAATAAAGTGGGAAGCATTTCTTACATTTAAACAATTGACCCTGTATTTGAACAGGATGCCCCGTGGCTTAATGACAGAAATCTTATAAGTTTTATGCTGCCTGTGTACCCTTTTCCATTAAACAGAGTTGTTGCAAAAATGAGAATTTATGAAAAACTCACTAAAAAGAAAGTGTAATGTGGATTATACACAAGCCATATTCATAACCTACTGCTTTTAAGCCAGAGATTGGACTTTAAATCTTAACTTTATTACATAATAGGTGAATTGAAACTTTGTATGAGCAATTGTTTATACAAATTATGTGAAATCTTGTCCTTTATCTGTAAAACTCTTTCATAGAAAAATAATTCCCAATTCAGTAAGTCCATGAATCCATTTCCTACTGAAGTTAGATCTATGGTAATTAATCTGTCACTCAGGTTTTTGTAGAATATCACTTTTAGTTTCTCATAGCTTTTAGTTTTTCAGCATAACAGCTGCTAACCTGGCACTGAAGATGCATGAGCTTGCTGGTACCCTATTCAGTAACAAGTGCTTGACAAGTGACCCCTGATATTCCTTTTGTAAAGTGTGCAATTGAAGCTGGTTGACTTCCATAGTCCTTAGCTTTTCCTCAGGCTCAAATCACTGCTTGTTACTAATCCTGACAGAGATGTGCTCTCTGAGGCATCTTCTTTCTTGAGGTTCAGAAATGATTCTCTAGTTATTTGAAGAATTTCTCTTAAGCCTTTGTTTTCTTGCTATAACCAGAGAAAGGAAAAGGCATTTAACAGAACTCCAGGAAGAAATCAAGATAGCTCCATGAATAACCAACCCTCCCTTCTGCCCTGAAGTTACGTTTAAGGATTCAAATACTGATTTGCAACCAAGTAGTGCTATGTTATCTTCTAAAGCTAAGAACATTAGATTTCTGACCCTCTTTCTTTCTTGAATGGGGATTAAACATAAAAAAGAGCTCAAAACACAAAGATATGTAAGAATAAAGTAATTAAGCTCAAAAGTTGAATTTTAAAAAATAAATATCCCTTTCTTTCCACATACCCTGTCCCACAATGAACTGCTTTGCTAGCACTTAAAGAGCAATGGTGTTGATCCTCCAGCGCTAAGCAACTGAGAATTGCCCCACAGGCACAAAATTATTGCTAATATTTTTTTTTCAAAAATATTTTTAAAAGGTGTAGGTATCATTATTTGCATCCTATCGTATTATTTGCATCCTGTCTTATCAGGATGAATTTGTATTACTTCCTAGCTTTTTGCTACACTCAGAGACTTCAAAAAAGTGAAAGCTTGAGCCAGTATATAAATAGAAATCACTGATTTCTGGTGATGAGGTAGCACCTACACAAGGCTTGAGAAGAAGCTGCAGCGGGGAAAATAGCACTTACAGCCCTCCCACAAGGAAAGCAGTGTGACCAACTGATACGGTAACTCGGGAGATACAGGAACTCGATAGAACTGTGGTAACCTTTACTCCCTTGCCACTTGTGCCATTGATGTTTTGATTTCACACTTACCTCAAGTTGGATGATCCGTTCTTGCTCTTTACAGCCGTGCTTTTCATCAGTTTCAATGGCTTTTCTCATTACCGCTGCCATTTCTGTAATTTGGTCCACATGCACTTGCAGCTCCTAAGACATAAAAATTAAACAATGACAGCTTTAGCAATACCTTTTCTGAATTCTTAAAAATAAGTATAGCATCAGATGTGCATTTTGTCTGCTGTGCCACTTAATAAAAATGTCAGCACAGGCTGAAATTTGAGAAAACAAGTTCTCCAGAATTTTACACCACGAGTAGCCACTGTGGTCTTGTTTGTTTAATTAAATCTGGTTTGCCACACAGTGGCCCTTCTTATTAAATTTTATATGCACTTAAATGATTACAGAAGATGTGGAAGCTATGGAAGACAAATGGCTCTAAGTCAGCCATGTGCTTGCTCTGACAAGGCCTTTTTGTCTTGCAGGAACTGACATCTATCATTTTGGATCTGCAAAAAGACTCAATTCATTTAAGAACAGCAGGATACGTGACATTCTTTCCATTTGTTTGAAACCTGACCCAAGTTGGGCACAGCCAGTACTGGCCGCAGGGTAGGTATTCGTTTCTTAAAAAGACTAAGTGAAGTGGTCATCCCTACTGTGTCATGTATTAGGGAACTCAGATCTGTCCTCTGCTCTTTTTTAGTTGCTTCTGCTCAAATCCATTTCCAACTCCTACTTATCTGGGATTTGGACTTTAGAGTTCCTCATCCTTGCTGAGTTGGAAGAAAACTTGTGTGTACTGACGACACTCTTTGTGTCTGTTAATGACAAATAACTACCACATCTCACTGAAAGACTGAAGGAGGCGGCATAAAAGAGCAGTAGTTTGGTTTGTGCTTGTCCTCTTCCACTACCAGGAATGGGATGATAGAAGCCATTAATTTGGGCATAACAGCCTTTGCAAGGAAGTTTTAGACAGTTTTCACTGTTTGCCAAGAAGTGATCTCTTACCTAGACTTTGTTGGTTCAGGCGACAGTTTATGTTCTTGCTGGCAAATCTACCAGCAAGAAATGCTAAAAGGGTTGTTACTTCTTTTTCCTTGCAAATCTAGATAAGGACCTTATGCCTATTCACTGCCGTTCAGTTAAGCCAAATATTTCAATGGTATTTCCAGAAGTTTTGATTTTTCATTGTCTATTATTCCAACGTGACTATCATGCCAGCCTATCCTGTATGACCTGACCTTTGGACAGAATTCACAAGTTACTGACAAATAGCAGGAAAAGCAGAAGAGCAGGACTGAAATGAAGAACAGTACAGATGCAAGTTAAATCCCATGTTTAACTTTGACTGGAGGTCCACATGTTCAGCAGATCATCAGCTTGCCTTTAGACTACCAGAAATGACCAAACTGCCCTAAAGAACCACTTCACCTGGAATCATAAACTATACTTGATGAAAACAAGTATCTTTTCCTCTTTGCCATTCCAATTGCCAAAGCTGTGGTTTTGCTGTTTATTTGTTAAATGCCCACTCATAGTGAGGAGGTGGAACTTGCTGTAAATCTTTTTTTTTCCCTCAGCTTTCAGTGAAGCTGATTACATGAAATATTTTTGACTGAAAAACTAAATACAGCTTGAAAAGAAGCTGTGATCAGTGGTAACAGAATGAGTTGGGAAGGATGTAGCCTTGAGAAGGACTAGGAAGGAGTTAGTGGTTTTTAGATACACTGCTGTTCTCCCTACTTCCCATTTTGCCTGTTTACGTGGCCTCTTGATTAATATTGATTCAGGGCCTGCTCCAAGGTCACTCATGTTAAATTGGATGCTAACACAAAACTCTAAGGTTTTACTCTGGAGGGCAGATGTGGACAACTTAGATGCTGTAATATCAAACAATGCAAAGAAAGTGTTTCTTTACAAAAATAGTCTTAAACATCTACAACCACTTTGTGCATTTCTCAGCTTTTGATGTGCATGCATTGTTTATTTTTTTTCCAAAGAGAAAAAAACGCCCATGCACGCTTTTAGGCCTTGTTTCAGTACAGGAAATTCAAACAGCATGCTTAGATCAGGGGCATTGCTACCAACATACACTTCTGCATTCTACACTGCTAGAAGAAATTGGTTTCCCATTTAGAAAAGGTGCTTCTTTATCTGCAGAAGTCAATTATTTTGTAATGATACTTTGTAAATAGGCATTAAAGTTAATAGCTGCTACTTGAGAGGACAGTAATTAACAGCTGGTAACAGCAGGACTAATTCCTTAGGTATGATGGATTTTTTTAGTTAAACAGGAGAGAAGTATTTAAAGAGTTCTTCAAGATTGTTTAGTCTTACTGTGAAGGCTGATTGGAGAGAAATTAGTTAAATTCCAGTAATCCTAAGGGTCAGGTTAAGGGTCATAAATCCACTTCATCAGGCATTCTTGTGGGATCAGATTTAATCAAAATTGTTGAGATATAAATCTCCTGTTTAAATAATATTGTTCACAGTGTTCTCTTCTACTTTCCTTCACTCAAAGATTTTAATCATGGAAGTGTCGCTAAATGAAATTTCCTTGTCCATTTCAGGACAGATATAATTTTGCCCTCTTGCCTTGCTACTCCTGAGGCTGTAAGATATGTTATACCACTTGCTAAGGTAACCTCTTTTGAAAAAGTTACACATCTATAATTTCTTTTAGGTATTTATGTTAAAGACAGAGTTGCAATCCAGTAAATTCTTTCATGCCAATCTAAGTAGTCCCATTGATTTCAATGGCACTAATTATGTATATATGATTTTATAAGAAGATAAAACATTGAATTCTAACTAACTCTAGACACTAAATCTACTGTGCAGACTTAGTTTGTTAAGGTCAAAGAGTATTAAACACTTGGAATTAATGTTTGTCTATTCAGTTGTGCTGCTCTCTGGTGATTAATTTAAAATGTAATATAATACTTGGTTAGAAAGTTCTTCTTTAGATCTGTTACTGACCTAGAATAATGAATTTACCTGAAAATACATTAAAAAAGTCTAAACTATATATTAATGCTATACAAACATATTAATCTTGTATAAAGCTGATGAATACTCCTATACGCTTCACTCATGATAATTTACAAAAATGTTTCATAATAGCACTTTGCTTTTCTAGTATTCCAAAGCCGTAAGGTGATGCACATCTAATACCTACAACTTTCACCACCCTTCAAGCTTCTCAGGCTGCCCTGGATTCCACTGAGAATCGACACAAGTACTGAAGCAAGAATCAAGGGTTGAACCAGGAAAGAGGGGATGTGTATGCTCAATTATACAATATTTAAAAGGACTTTTAAATTTATCTGTTTTTGTTGTTTTTATTTAGCAGGAAAAAGATTTTAATATTTAATTTTAAAAGCTTACTCCTCTTAATCTCCCCAGTTAGCACATTATTTGTTGGAGTCATAGGCAAAGTTAAAGCCAGTCTAAATGTTACTGAAATCTGTGGGCATGGGGAGGTATAAGGCACTTGCCTTAAAGACTGAAGCAAAACAAAAGTAAAATAAGTAGATACAGTTACAAAACTTGTTAAAAGCTTAAATAAATGAGAAGCTAGTAAGGTTGACTTACTCATCTGATGAAGTTTCCTGTTTGTGTTTCACAGACAAGATTATAAAAATTAGGACTTATTAGTACAACAATATAAAAATGGGTAAGAAGTTTGAACTGATCCACCACAAATTAACTAAAGTGTTAACAAAAAAACCCCAACAAAGGTGAAAAAAAACAATTAAGTTATTACCTTGGAATGTTGCTCTTTTAGCTTCGTTATTATGCTTGGATCATCTTTTTTGCTTGCCATAAGCAACCTAAACATCTGTTCTCTGTACTTGCTCATTATGAGTTCCAAAGCGGACTGATGTTCTTCAAGAGATGTCCGTAGTTCTACCAACATAATTTTTAAATCAGTTAAAGTTTAACACAGAAGAACTGAAAAAAAATTCAGAAGTACCTCAGCCTGAGACACCAAAAGACGCCCTTAATTAAGTGTCCCCTTTCCATAAAATCTACATAGGATCTGCAAATGTCTTCAGTGGCAACTGCCCTGTTCACTCAGAAACAGAAGATCTTTTGTTAATACAACTTCATACTCAGTCACTTTAGGTGAGTGACAAAAGCCACCTTCAATGTAGCTGAGGGGCTTTAGACTAGCCACCATAAGCAACACTGTACAAACAAAGTTTACAGATTGGTTTTAATCTGCAGATTGGTAAAACAGGAGTTAAAAATACTTGTGTTCAAAATATACTAACTCAAAGGACAAATAACTTGGGAGATAAGACAAGATTTGTGCCAATCAAGATCACTGAATCCTTTGCTGAATATAACTGTTAGAATACCTAAGGTATTCTAGGAGGCACAGTATATTCCTAGTGTACAGAATTCCAGGAGGAATGATACTACTGCACTTAAACTACGACTTGCCCTGACTACTCCTACACTTTTAGCAGTGGGAAAACACATTTCCAAGTAGATACCTATATTGCAGAACTAAATTCTATTTATATCCTCACTTATCAAGGATATTAGGTAAGGACTGAACATGTAAATCTTTCACAACTCTCTGCTATTCATAGTCCCACTGGTTGGATGTTAGGAACCCATTGGATTGTATTATGATCAATTAAACTGACAAACTGACATTAGAAGATTTCTGCTACGATTATTACTTGAGAATAGATCAGTGGTAAAAGTCTCACTGATTCCAGTGGTGCAAGGTGCAACTTGAAAAGGACAGAATATTCACATTTTACCTTTATTTTCCTGTTGCAATTCCCTAATCTGCCTGTTTTCTTGTTGGATACCCATCACCAAGGTAGACCGAGGGCGATGTCTTGCTACTTCGTTGAGCTCTTGAATTTCTTCTTGGTACTAATCATTAAAAAAAACACAATCACAACTTATTTGAGTAACCAAAGGCAATCATTACTCAACAAGTTATGAAAGACCAGTTCTACTGTCAGTCAAAGTCTGTAACCAACATTTTAAAATAGTAATATCAAATAAGCAAATAAAGAAAAACACTTCTGGAGGTGTTGCTAACATACTGCCCTTCAGAGACACAAAAGTATCACCTTAGTTTTTAAACCAGTTTCATACCTCAGATGTGTGTAGTGGGCATTACTTAACCTTTAATTAATGTAGGTCAAATTCACCATCAAGTAATTTAAAATTGATATGCATACAGTAAAGAAAACCCATGAGTTATTAACCTCTAGGTATTTACTGTGGCTTCCAAGTACCTTAATCCACAAGGCTGTATGGGTACAAGTCACATGGACCTAAATAAATGGAACTTGACACTCAATAAATGGGTAAATTTAATACTCATTAAATTTTAAAGAGTTCTGAGGCTTCTGCATGACTAGTTTTACAAGGATGAAGAGCATGCAGGGTTTTATTTTTACAGGCCCATTAACACATCATGTGTTCTATTAAAATGAGAGGATGAACTTCCATATGTAAAGTCAGTAGACATCTTTGTTTTTCCAGAAGTTCTCCAGTGAAATCCCTGCTCAATCTAACATGCCTTGAATAGCTCAACATCAGGATGAAAATGATCACAAACAAGCTTCAGAAGCTGTTTTGAAACAAAAGAGACTGCAAAAAGAGACAGCATTCTGAACAGAAGAAAGCATGACTGGGTCTCTGATTAAATATGAATGTTGAAATTAATAAAGGGGGTGGTATTTTAAGAAGAGCAAAACACAAGAAATCACACTATAACTTGTAAGACGCCAACCGCATTTCTACCAACGTTCTTCAAATACATGCTAGTTTTCAACATTTAAGCTAGAGTAAGGAGAAAACTTCTTCAGAGGATCACACTAAACAACCTATTTTTAGATCCCAGTCACACCTATAATGAAGACACTTAGTATGGTATTAAAGCATTAACCAAATAACACACCATATGCACAGTAGCAGACAAAAATTACTTGCTTCCAAGTTGTTTTGTTAATGGAGTAAACAAAGTTGGAAAACAAACCTGTTTCATAGCTTCAACCCGCTTGTTAAGAGCTGTAGTCTGTTCAATAAGGGCTTCCGCTGCGTTGTCATGTTCCCTTAGCCGTTCCACCAGTGCCTTTGCATCTGCCAAGGCTTTTTCTATTGTGCAACTCATTTCTAAAGATTAGAAATGTATTATTTTCACCACACCATCTGTTTGTTACATGGACAACAGCTCTTTATGTGATATGTCAGTCTAAAGCAGCTGAATACCACCTTTCTGTCAGAAACATTCAGATGTTTTGTTGTCTTTTAGGAGTAGGAAAAAATCATATGTCATAAAAAGTCTCCCTAAATTCTACATTTCCTTTTCCTCCTTTTCAATTGCTGTTGAGATCATGTGTCACAGCATCGAAATGAAATGAAACTTTGTGTTGTGAGGACAGTATCAATATACTCAGGCAAGAGGAGAGCTATTGAACATATGGAAACTGAGCAGTGCATGTTCTTCTGTAAGGAGAGGGAAAAAAGAAGACCGACATTAACCATTTCCTTTTTCAATACTATATATTTTTCCCCATGTGCCCTCCTACTACTCAGATACACTTAAAGATATTTGAGAAGTATAAATCCAATGCCAAATAACTACAGCGGGCTGGAAGATTGTGATTAATTAAATCGGCGGAAAAGAAACACCTCAAACTGACAGAGGAGAAAATTATTCATAGAAAATTCAGAAAACTAAAGGCTTCAGTTTTCTTCACATCTCTAAATGAAATGAAACTGTAATTTTTTCAACAGGATACAGAAAGACAGCAACTTAGCTAAGAAAAAGAAACAACTGCATAGTCAAAATACCAGTCTTCTGATTGCAGTGGCTGTTAGCAGAAATTACCTATTGCTAGATCTGCTAAATGTGCAAAGTATTTGTATGTGCTAGCATTTCCAAAACACTTGCCTTCATATTGAATTTTTTCAGGCTCATGCTTGATAGGTTAAGTTTCAAGATTGAGACTTTCAGCTGAAGAAGCCTTGCACTTTTTCTATTGAAAATGGAACCTACTTAAAACCCTTGAACAGTTCTTCAGCAATCAGATAGCCATGACAGAAGTTTATTAGAATTACGGGCCTTAGAAGGCTTGATATTTGTCTCAGGAAACTTCCTGAGGTACTAGGATTCAACTAAACCCGTATCTTAGCCAGGTTATTGGCAGATTTCTTTAAGCATAAAAGCCTTTCCTGAGCTATGGGGAAAAAAAAAAATGGTTGATTCCAAGTTCATTTTCTTTCTTAGGCACCTTTACAAATCATATCCTAGGATCTTTAAGGCAAGCTTAAGGAAATCATCACATTTTCCTCAACTGACCTTTTGCTGCTGTCTCAGGTAAGCAGCAGAAGTAAAAACATTTCAAACACCTGAAATTCCACTATTCCCCTCCAAAGATTTACAAACATAGCAGGCATATCCCACACTCATGCATTAAGGTGGGGGAAAACTAAGCCAGAAGCAGAGTTCAGAATGTGCTCTCCAAAGAGCTGTTTGTACACGTGCTGCAAGGTCCAACCTCTCAAAAGCATTTTAATTTGGTAACTTCATTAGCAGCTCCCTCTGCTCTGAGGAGCACAAGTAAAACAAAAGCATTTAGTTTATCTTCCCTGTGGAGAAGAATCCTTCAGGGAAACTACCATCACAGAAAAGTGGGCCTTGTTCACTGATAAAGGAGCTTCAGAAAGTGAGCACAACTGTTTCAAACAGTGTTTCCTGTGGTTAGTGTGCGATTGAAAGTGCCTGCACTTTGACACCTATGAGTTTCCTATAGACATTCTTAATGTTAATTCTGTTAGTTCTATTACACAGAAAGGAATCATGCTACATTGCTTTTAAGTATCTTCTTTCCTCTCTCCTCATTTCTCCTTCCAATTCTGGTCTCATGTTCTTACTGAACTAAAAAAATATCAGACAAAAGATGACCTTCCACACCAGCTGGCTAAACTGTTACAGAAATTGACTTCATTGGATCCATGTTTAAGGAGAATTTGAAGAGCAGTGTTTAACTCAGTTCATGGGTCATGAATTCTCTAGCCAGTATAAACAAAGCTTCTCAGGCCTCTCCCTGGGCTTGGCATTCAAAGACGCACTTAACACCTCAGATCGTTTGTATGCATAGATAAAAATTTTTAAACACAGGATGTATTCCTCCTCCCATGCACTTTCTTGTTTTTAGCCGACCATGCAAGATAAGAAAAAAAAAATGTTTGTAGCAAAGCCACCAGCGTTCGTTTTCACAGCCACTGAGCTTGGGATGACACGTTTGTGCCCTGCGTGTGGAACACAGCTGCCCAAATTTGGCAGTGACTGCCCACTCTATCCGAGGAGCAGCAGCTTCAGCAAGCTGGAGGCCACCTGCTGTTTTCAGGCAGAATTTGTACCTCAAAAAGGAGAATTGTTATTTGTATTGTGGTAATCCACAGTGGCTCCAAATCTGGACTGGGATTCCTTTGGGCAAGACGCTGGCCCTAATCCTTGCGATTTAAAATTATCTCTAGTTACCCACTTGTCTGCCTATAAAAAACCCAAATCTTTGTCTTATACCAAAATAGATCTAAATCTGTGAGCTAACCTGGCCATTTAAGGAAAAAACTCCAACCAATGCATCAAATAGATTTGATTCAAATCAATTCTTGTCTATTATTTTTTAATGAGCTTAATGACTGTAGCAAAATTTCACGATTCCTGAGCTCTACCCTACATGAGATGCCCAGTTGCAAATGTATTTGTTAGCGTGCAATCTTACCAACAAGGTCAACAGGTAGCAAGAGCCACAACTCAACATAGCAATACTGCTGCTACATATTCATTTCCTGGCACTTCCTGCTATTTACTAATTGCTTCCATTATCAAATTTGGCTACCCTTAAAAAAACCCACCACAACATGCACACACAAGTATTTTTGCACAACTACAGCCAGTTTTCTGTCACTTGTGCGTTTTAGGACCGCGCTGAAAACTACCTTTTCCCACGGTTCAATGCTTCGGGTTTCTCCTCTCCACCGCTACCAGCTTGGCAAGGCCGAACTGCGCTGCCGTTCACAAGAGCTGCCGGTGGGGTGCAAACGCCCACCGGCGCTCCCCGCCTCTGGAGGAATCCCGGGGGCTGAGCTGGCGCCACATAGCTCCCAGCACTGCCAACCGAGCAACGAGCTGCCCAGGGCAAACGGGCCCAGCCTCAGAACTGGCCCCGACCCTCACCGGTGCCACCGCCGCAGCTCGGCGACGCGCGAAGCAACCCGGCAGCGGAGGGGGGTGGGCGGCGGGGCGCTCCCGGAGAATGTCATCTCCTCCCTCCTCGCCGCGAGAGCGGATGCCAAGACCCGTCAGCCCGCACTGTCGTGACAGCGGCACCTGCCGCAACACGGCGACTGAAGGCATCCTCAACAAAACCGAGCAGCAGTACTCGCCCCGGACCGCCCCAGACAGCAATACTGGGGGGACGAGATGGGGGGGGGGGGCTCCTCTCTCGCATCTATCGTGACGTCATGGACCCAGGGGCTCCCGCGCGCCCAAACGTGAGTCCGTCGGGCTCCCAAGTGCCCAGAGACAACAGCACCCCCCTTTCCTCCCGTCCCGTCCTGTCTCGTCGCCAAACACCCCTTCCCCGCCTCGCACCACTCACTCATGACCAGCGGCTCCGGTGAGCGCCCGGCGCCGGCAGTGAAACCCCACTCGGCTGGGCCCGCCCCGCTGTCAAATGGCGGCGGGCCGCAAGGGGAAGCGGAGGAGGGGTGCGGGAGGCGCGTCCCCACCAGGGGGAGGGGCAGCGTGAGGCCAGGGCAGCCGCGCGACGCCCCAGCGGCACCGGGAGAGCGCTTCCCTCGTTGCTCTCGCGAGAGGACAACCAGCCCTCTACACGCGGCTGTCGCGAGAAGCGCCTCTCCCGCGCCCGTCGCTTTTTCCTCCCCTTCCTATTGGCTACCTCTGGTGTGAGCCGCCGGCCCTCTCAGCGGCCTCTCCGCTGTCTCGCGAGACGGCTGTCCCGGGGCTCCGCCTCCTCCTACGCGCCGTGCTGGAAGCGCCGCGACCGGGCGGGGCGGCCCGCGCCCAGGCGGAGGGCCGAGTGGCGGGGCGGGTGAGGGCATGGGGGGCGAGTAAGGCCGCCGGCGGGCGCGGGTGGCTGGCGCCGCCGCGGCCGGGAGCCGTGAGGGGAGAAAAGGAAGGAGGGGAGGAGGGGAGAGGCGCTCCCCCCGCCAGCGCTGGGGGAGCCGTTGCGCCAGCGGCGTAAGTGGCCGCGCGGGGGTCTCGCGGCCTCAGGGGTGGGCGGAGCGGGGGGGGCTTCGGCCGCTTCTCCCACCCCCGCGGGCGTCGGGCGCGGAGGCAGGAGCCGGGCCCCGTCCTCGCCGCGGAACCGGCGGCAGAGGAAGCGGGCGGCGGAGCATGGAGGTCGCCTGGCCGGAGGCGCCCGCGCCCGACCCCGTCTAGGGCTCGCCGCGGGCCTCATCCCTCCTCCTCGGAGCGAGCCCGCGGCCGGGCCCGGGCTCGGCGCGGAGCAGGCCCGGGACTTCTGCACCAGAGGAGGAGTCGACCCAGGTGAGAAACGCATCCCTGCTCCCGGCCTGCGGGCGGGCGAGGACCGACCTCGTCCTCTCCGGACCCCGCCAGTCGTCTGCGTCTGTGCGTCCCGCGCGCCCTCCCTCTCTCCTTTCTCACTGCCAGCACTCGGCTTCCCTGGTCCTTCTGGCTCTCTGCCACGCTAAAGAGTGCACGTTCTTGGGCCTGTCCCCAGGCGCTGTGCTGGCCTTGGCTTCCGCAGAAGGGCTGCGGTGTGCCCCAGCAGCTGCACCTGATGCTGAGATCGGGTGTGAGACCTGCCCTGCAGATTTGTGCAAAGCATTTGACACTGTCCTGCCCAACGTTGTTGTCTCTGAACTTGAATTTGATGGATGGACCACTCGGTGGATAAGAAATTGGCTGGATAGTCACACTCAGAGTTGTGGTCAAAGGCTCGATGGCCAAGTGGAGAGCAGTGACGAGTGGTGTTCCTCAGGGGTTAGGATTGGGATTGCCTGTTGAACATCTTGGTTGGTGACACAGACAATGGGATTAGGGCTCCCTCAGCAGTTTGCCACTGACAGTAAGCTGTATGGCGCAGTCAACACGTTGCAGGGAACCCACTCAGAGGGACATGGACAGGCTTGTCATAGGAGCCTATGCAAAGCTCATGAAGCTCAACAAGGCCAAGGCCCGGTACATGGGTGGGAGCAATCCCAAACAGATACAGGCTGGGGGATAAGTGGATTGAAGGCACCCCAGTGGAGAGGGACTTAGGGGTGTTGGTGGATGAAAAGCTTAATGTGAGCCAACAATATGCCAGAAAGGCAACCGTATCTGGAGCTGTATCCAAAGGAATGTAGCCAGCAGGTTGAGGGAGGAAATTCCATCCCTCTGCTCTGGTGAGACTTCACCTGCAGTCCTTTGTTCAGCTCTGGATATGGACTTGTTGGAGTGAGTCCAGAGGGTTGACATAAGGATGATCAGAGGCTGAAGCATCTCTACTCTGAAGACAGGTAGAGAGTTGGGTTTTTCAGCCTGGAGAATAGACTCCAGGAAGCTCTTCTAGCAGCCTTCCAGTACCTAAAGGGGCCCTACAAGAAAGCTGGAGAGGGTTTTTTTTTTTTTTTTTACGAGAGCGTATAGTGATAGGGCAACGAGTAAGGGCTTCATACTGAAAGAGGGCAGATGCAGATATTAGATGTAAGGAAGAAGTTATTCCCTGTGAGGTTGTGAGGCACTGGCCCGGGTGGCCCAGAGAGGTTGTGAATGTCCCCTTGGCAGTGTTCAAGGTCAGGCTGGATGGGGCTTTGAGCAACCTGGTCTAGTGGAAGGTGTCCCTACCCATGGCAGAGATGTTGGAGCTATAGATGGTTTTTTTTAGGTTCCCTTGCAACCCAAACTGTTCTATGATTGGTGATCTAAGTAACACTAAGATTAATTTTCATGCGTAGTTCGGATCTCTCAAGTTATGATGTCCACTCTAACACAGGATCTGATGTTACGGTAGTTTCAAAAGTATTTCTTCCAGTATTTCTTCTAGGAGAAGGAAGCTCAGTCTGTGGTTGTGAAACAGGGAACTGCACTACATTTAATTGCAGAGTTCTCTAGCTTCATAGTTGAAAGAGTCTGATTCTATGAGTTTTGCTGGATAGGAAACATTGTAATTTCAGACTTGTTATGTCTATCAGTGAGAGATCAAAGTACAGATGCACGTATTTATTTTAAAAATATAAAGATATACCTAGCAAAGGGAAGACTAAAAATCTGAAGTCTAATGTTACTCCAAGGTCTGTATAGCCTAAGTGTAAATTATTTTTTTTCCCCTGTTGCTTATTTTAGTAAGTGAGCTGTAAGTAGGAAGAAGATTCTGTACTTTCTTTCTTAAAAGCTTTCTTATTTAATTAGAAAAGCGGGGAGGGTAATTCTGTGCATCATTGTTGCCTTTTCAACAGTATACTTTGGTATTTCCCATGTTTTTCCTACTGAGAAGAAACATTCTTCTGATGATAAATCTAGTTTACAAAATATACAGACAAGTAGGAGTTCTAGAAGGTACTTGTCTCCATGTAAATAGATACTTTAAAAGAACAACAATTTTATAGGAGCTAATGTATGAAATATGTAATCTAAATACTGTAAGAGGTAACTTCTTCAAAACTTGCATATTCTGGTAAGATTGTACTATATAAATCGCACAGTCATCTTGCAGTGTGTGTGGGGAGGTTTGCTATGTACAATTTCTGTCTGATTTTATTGTTCTGCTTCTTTTAGGAAGAAAATGAAAATCTTTTCTGAGTCTCACAAAACTGTTTTTGTTGTGGATCACTGCCCATATATGGCAGAATCATGCCGACAACATGTTGAATTCGATATGTTAGTAAAGAATCGGACCCAAGGAATTATACCTCTAGCACCCATATCAAAATCACTGTGGACCTGTTCAGTGGAATCATCCATGGAGTACTGTAGAATAATGTACGATATTTTCCCTTTCAAGAAATTGGTAAGTTGTAGTCATACTACATATGATACTTGATGGTACAAGGGATATTTTTCCCTTTTAACAAAGTCTTCTAGTGTTAGTAGCTGTTGGATAGATCAACAGATAAAATATAATTTATTATACATTTATTATAAATTGTTATAAAATTTCTGTGTGCTGTTGATATGTTTTGTAGCTGTTTAAATTGGTTTGAGTAATAATATGAATACCTTTACTTATTTAAATTGGGAACATTTCATTGTCTTAATGTTACTTTGTAACAGTGCAAAACATGAGGACAGGTGCTTTAAGGTAACATACAGATTTATTACTGTGTTCTCCTGAGCTTTGAGGTGATACAAACTTGAGTGAAGCATTGCTTTAATTTTGTTTCTAAATGCACTTGGTAGCACTTGGTAAGGTTTTTGGTGTCAACTTTGAAGGAATTCTCGACTTTAGGAAGAGGTAGGATCACTGAAGCTACCAGACACACAGCTCCTTGTTTAAAAAAATAAATGCATGGTATGTTTTGTAATACTGTATCAGATATTAAGGTTACTAATGGCTGTTTTGTTAGATATTTTCTCCTTAATGATTAAACCATTGTGAAATCCCTAAAGGTTAGTTACTCTTAAAAAGGAAAGTTAACCTTGTGACAGTGATATGGGTACAAACTAATGATGTTGGAATAATGGCTATGTCAGAGCAGCTGACACAGAGGCCAGACACTAACAAATACCTTTGGTAGTTCACTGATTTGATGTGTCAGCCATGCTGCCTGGATGGATTACATGTGCTGCTTCTCAGACAATTAATATTTAATTTTAAGTCTAATTTAGAGCATTTAATATCCAGTGAAATGCCATTATGGGGTTATATCAAGTGTATACTTAGTGGATTTTAATTGAGTGGCTGAACTGTAGCTCGTGTGGTATGAGAAACTGAAATTGAATTGGAAGGTATGCTTCCTCTTGACTTTTTTGTCATCATTAGAACATACTTTGTTATGTGCCGTTTATGAAATCTTTCTAGATATTTACTTTGTGGCAGTCTTTGGAGAATATTGCAATATTAGGATTTATTTTGTATCTGTTCTACTAAAAAATATTACGTAATTATTCAAATACTTCATAATATCCCATGGGGTTCATTTGGAGTAGAGATTGATTTAGTAGCTTAAAATACAAATGATGTAAGTTGTTAATGTTACTAAATGGTAACTGAATAGAGCAGGAGGTTTTGTTGTCTCTCTCTTAGTTTGGCTTGTTTTTGCATATATCTTTAGCGTATCAGAAGAAAAAGGAGTAATCTGTATTGTGATTTGGGGAAGTAACCATAATGGCTATTATCTTACCTGTGCTTTTTTGATCCTTTTAGGTGAATTTCATTGTGAGTGATTCTGGAGCTCATGTCTTGAATTCTTGGACTCAAGAAGATCAGAACTTGCAGGAGGTGTGCTTTGGAACTGTTCTTTTGTTTCACAAGTCTAGTTTAGTTGTGGAATAAGTAGCAAGTTCTTACTAAGTTCAATATGAAATAAATTTGGT
This sequence comes from Colius striatus, assembly GCF_028858725.1. Lineage (NCBI taxonomy): Eukaryota > Metazoa > Chordata > Aves > Coliiformes > Coliidae > Colius > Colius striatus. The sequence continues at coordinate 134,594,832 of NC_084759.1, forward strand.
TAATTGAAATGTTATTGGATCTGGTCAGAAATTATTGTGTAACAGAATTTCAGGAAGTAGCCTGTGAAACTGGGCTGTTCTATAAGCAGCTTTACATAATTTTTTTAAAACCCAGTAGCCTTGAGTATAGAGTTACACATTAAAATAAATGTTATGAAAAAATTTCTTACCTAGTTCTTTTGTAAGTTGGGCGTACTTCTTAAATTTTGAATTTGGATTTTTTTTTGGTAATACTTACATGATATTATAAACAGATATTTTTCTGCCATACATGGGAATATTATGTTCTCAAGGCTCAGTAACAATTAATAAATTAATTGCAAAGGGTAATTTAGGGCCAAGTGTTTTCCTGAAAGCTGGCAACATATGATGGTCTTTTAATTGCTCTGATTTTTCTCTCAACAGTACTATTTCGCAAGTAAAATAAGTTATAATGATGGCTTTTCTTTTAACTGATCGTTTTAACAAATGGCTGGAAAGTAACTTTCAGTAATAGTTCCTTTTTTTTCTTTTTGACTAGTTGATGGCAGCCTTAGCAGCTGTTGGGCCACCTAATCCTCGGGCGGATCCTGAGTGCTGCAGCATACTTCATGGTCTGGTTGCAGCAGTTGAAGCACTCTGCAAAATAACAGAATACCAGCATGAGGCTCGAACCATGCTCATGGAAAATGCAGAACGTGTTGGAAACAGGGGGAGAATAATCTGTATCACCAACGCAAAAAGGTGTGTGCAATAATGTGCTTCTATTGTTCTAAAACTATGTGAAATAACATTCTGTTTTAAAGTCTTTCATTGCTTGTCAAGAATTAGTGCCCTAAGTAGCCACCTTTTTCTTGTGTTATTAGGTCATTTCTTGCCTTATTAGAGGTTTCATGTCTGTTACAGTCAGAAACCAAAAATTTCCCACTTGAAATTAGAGAGCTTTTAGTGTCATGCTTCTTTGAACAGGATAATTGATTATCTTGCATAAAAAACCATATTAAATTTCTTTGTAGTGACAGTCACGTTCGGATGCTTGAGGATTGTGTTCAGGAAACTATTCATGAGCATAATAAGCTTGCAGCTAATTCAGATCAGTGAGTATATTTTTTACAAATGTAGTTTCTCTTATTCTGTGCATGCCTTTTACATCCCCTGTGAAATATGGCTGTATTTTTGTTACTTAAAACTTACACTAGTGAACTGTTTGAATGCCTGTCTGAAATAGAGGAAGCTAATTCATGATAGTGTGGATTTTAAGTTGATGTATAATCATTAGCTTTTCAATATCATCCTATTTTCTCATAGAATGGTATTACTTTTAAGTTGTTACTTACATCTTGCTCCAAAAGGAGACATGTAACTATCTCTTGTTGTATATTTGTAATCAAACCTGATTTTTGTATCAATAACACTGTATTAATTTTATAGTCAACTTTCTTTGACTAAAATAGCTCCCTGTGACTAGGTATCAGTTTCTAAATTATTGTGCTGCCTAATACTTCCCTTGCAATAAAAGAGTCCCTTGAAATACAGGTTGCATCTCCTCTAAGAAGTCATTCTTCCACCATGTGTTTTATCTAATTAAACAGTTAACTGTTTGACCCAGAGACTGTATATTGCCTTGTGAAGTGTATTATAAGTTGAGATCCTGCTCCTGGTTGCTCCTTAGGCACTTAAATAGCAGAAGCAGGAGTCTATTTACCTGCTGCAATTGCAGTTTTGCGTATGTATAAAGCATACTGCCACAGGGAATCGGGTTCAAAATCCACTATAAAGACAAAAAAGTGGTCTCATCCCTGTAGGAAGAGATGCAAAACAATGTATCTCTACAAATTTCCAGCCACCTTAGGAAATAAGCATGTTTGTTGGGTAGTTATTTTCATGGTCACTGGAATTCTGGTTTTAATATCTCTGCACACGCTCAGAGACACAAATCTTTTGTAGTTGAATGAAGCTGAATAGATTACACTGATTATGGATCTATTCCATTGGTATGTCCAAAAAGAAACATAGTGCTACAGGATCTTAATAGCTGGAAATGTTATACTTTTTTTATTATTATGATTAAAAACTTATTTTTAAGTATGTGCTTTTGAAAATCATTAATGTAACTTAGTTTCTACAGAATGCTTTCAGAAACAGTATATTGTAATATACCTTTATGACTCTCTGTTCTGGAAATTAGATAAATCTTGGTAGAACTGACACAATTTCTAGGACATAATCTGCCATGCTCAAGTTTAAATAGAATGTTTTTATTTTCCAGTCTAATGCAGATTCAGAAATGTGAACTGGTCTTAATCCACACTTACCCAGTTGGCGAAGACAGCCTTGTTTCAGATCGTCCTAAAAAAGAGGTAAGGGACTTAAAATAAGAAAATTTATCTAATTATTTGTTAGGAACCACGTTACCCTCAAAATAGCACAAATTAAATGTTCTGCAATAATGTTTTGATTCTCTAGTAAGATGCAGGAAAAAGTACAGGTAATTCCTTGAAAAGTTGACAGCCTACATATTGCCATCTCAAATATATTCTTTGTTTTCTTATGTTTTCTATGTTATGTTTTTCTTGTTGTTTTTTCATTTCATTGCTTAAATTTCTTGTGTAATCATTCATGATTCTTTTTTGTTGTGAAGAAAGCATATTAATGCTGTAGAATGATAGCCTTAGGTTTATTGTTTTTTTTTTTTTTTTGAGAAGGTAATGCACATTTAGTAATCAAGTGGAAAACCATCAGCTACTTGGTGTGTTGAAGAGGTTAGTTGAGTAACTTTGCTGTTATTCAAGCATAATCTGCCAGCTAGCACAAGCCTCATTTTCCCAAATACCTGTTACTGAATGACATGAATATTGTTCAGCACTTCATGTTCCATCTTGTTCAGACTAACATGTTAGCAGATGGTAGACTTGGTTGAGTGGTTTTCTCATGAAACCAAAATGAGCTTTTGTGTATGAATTCTGTTGTTTCATTGTTAGCAAATAGAATGCCTTCTTAGTGAAGAGCACTGGAAAGCTCATCTGCTTCCAAATGAAAGAATAGTATCTTGTAGGAGCCTACTTGAAGTACCCTGCAGGTACTTTTAAAGATTATTTTACAAAAAGGTAAAAGGATGTGTGTAAGAAATTGTTCTATATATTAACATCTCAGTTGTTCAGTAATGAAAGCACATGTGCTCTGTGACTTTTGTGCTTATTTGTGGTAGTTTGAAACCACAAATTGTTGACATATTTTTTTGAATATATGTGATATATTCTGCCCTTCACGAGTGTACTTTGCTCAGCGTTTTAATATGCTGTCTGTAAGAAAGAGGAAAGACAGAAGAGAAAGGTCTTATTTTTAACATGAAAATTGTCTAGTTCTATGTGTTATTTCAAAATAAAAAGACCTGTAATAGCTACCTTCCTGAGATTCTTTTCTACAAAACTGCCTTGTAGTTGTGTAAAACAAACAAACAAAACCCCCAAAAATGTGAACAGAAGAGAATAAATTGAGTACTACTTTCCTCTGTAAGACAGTTATCTTTAACACTGGGTTTCATGGGCTTTGTTTTTTTTGTTGTTATTTGGGTTTGTTTTTTCATTTGTTTAAAGTTTTTTTAAGCTTTTTTAAACCTAAAACAAATGTCCTTGTGGCTAGGGAAAAATCAAATGTATCTTAGGGCTTGTGTTTGTCTCCTTTGTGTATAAGTGGCACCCTTACAGGTAGGTACATAAAAATTAGCTTGTTCCTGTTACTCGACAGGTAAAAAAGCAAAAAACTAGGCCCAGAGCTGCTATGAAGAGGATTTCTTCCCCATGTTATGATACTAATTCTTCCTTTTAATGATAAATAACTTCAACTTTTTATCCTACTTCTTTGTTTGACAGTGTGTAACAACTGCAACCATAACAACTAGCATAGCCTGCAAAATTCTGAATGAGAAAGAATTTCTACTTCTTCCTTCTTAGTTTCCCATTATGTGAGATTTTTGGATGGTAATTTTTCCCCCAGTTGAATTTAGCAATATAAATGTGATTATATTGGAGTTTTAGATGAAAAATGCTGTTAGGTGATGCTAGAGCTTAATCCACTAATACTATGTGTTCTATGTCAATGTCTTTTAGCTTTCACCTGTTTTAACGAGTGAAGTGCACAGTGTCCGTGCCGGACGACATCTGGCTACAAAACTGAATGTTTTAGTACAACAACACTTTGATCTGGCTTCAACCACAATAACTAACATTCCCATGAAGGTAATGATGTGTCTATAGCTTTTTATTGACTAGCTACATCGTTTGTAAATTTGTTTGAAAACTTTTAATGTTTATTTTAATTGAATTTTTACATTGTTTTTCTCTCCATATCATTTTCTGTTTTGTTTTTTTTTTTTTAATTAGCCCACATTCAATGTCTGTGACCAGGTTAGTAAAAAATAAAGAAGGGGGAAAAAGAAGGAAAGAAGGATCACAGAACAAAATATTGTATTGCTGAATCTCAATTTTTGATGTAGCAATACAAGTGTTATTTCAGTTCTGTTTGTTATTTTATATAAATACTATCTTATTTATCTCAGATTACTTTGTCTGTGATTCTTTTTCTAGTTGTGTTTAGATATTCTTGACCCTTGTGCATTATAGTGGCATAGTGAGTCTCTTTTCCTCTGTTTCATTATCATGCCCACTCAATATAAAGGTGTTTGTAACTAATAACTGGTTTCTAACTAAATGTTTTCAAGTAGGTTTTCCAGTTTGAAGATGCATAAACCAGAAACAGGGAGATAAGGGATATATCTAGCTAAAATTATATTAAATTAAATATCTTATGTTCAAAGTTGTTAATGTCCCTATTTTTAATATATTTTTTTTATCACTACTGGGAGGGAAATCCGTACAACTAAGAATTTCAAGTATTATTAGCTTTACAGTAACTTTATGATTGGGCAGCTAGAGACAATTGAAATGGAAGTGTCAGTATTGAGACAAACAAAAAGGACAGAGCAGGAGCAGATAAACTTTGCTGATGTAAAAAAATTCATCATATTCTAATACTGCCAGTCATTACTTACATCTTTGAAAACTAGCAGTATTGTATTGACAATTAAGTAAAATATTTTCACAGTTTAATGAACTTTGACATGGGTCATGACATAAATGTGACTTAAGTTTGCAAATACCTTGTCTGCAACTTTCTGACCTGTGTGCTGTTGTTATGCCTTTCCCTTCTGCCTTTGTCCTTATAGTAATAGACCATGTTGGGTTCTCTGTTGTTTTTCCTCTTTTTTTTTTTAAACTTGTTATAAATTACCAAGGTTACTATTCTGTTTTTGCTAGTCTTCTGTGGCTGTTTAAAGATGCAGTGTCCTCTTTACAAACATTTTTTTATTTACTTGTGAACTTGGATCTACAAGTGCAGTTCATATATATCTTAAGTGCATGGAAACGATAGTAAGCGTGAAGTGTGGCTTTTCTTTTGTTTGGATTCTTGAGATTTTTAGTTAAGTTGTTACCAATCTATTCTGCAGTGAACATTTGTTGCTGCTCAGTAAGTTTTAACCACTGGTGGTATTCAATGTGTCATAGGCTTCCTTAACTTTACTAATTTACACAAAAGCAGTTAGGAGGAAACCATAGGGTTTCAAAAAAAGAAAAAAGAGGAAAAGCAGATGTCTGCATCCTTAAACAGGTCAGAGAGCAAACAGTTTCCTCAACGTTGCAATCCCGTTGTTGTCTGATGCACTTTGGAGACTTTTTGTTTTCTTCTGGAGTGAAAGGTAAATGTAGAATCATTAATTATGAAAACAATGACCTCTAGCTAAAACAACTATGTTTATTCTTTCTACCTTTGTCTTTTAAAGGAAGAACAACACGCTAACACATCAGCCAACTATGATGTAGAGCTTCTTCATCACAAAGAGGCACATGTTGACTTTTTGAAGAGTGGTAAGTAGAAACAGTCCTCCAAAAGTGGCTTTTGATTAGCCTGCTGGAAGTATTCACAAAGAAATCTTGTGAGCTGCAAGTTGATGTAAATTTCAGGCCTGGCTAGTGTGTTTTCAGTTACTCCTTAAAACCCAAGAGCTTGATTTGTAATGTTAGCATTGGAGTTTTACTCATTAGTGACATAGTTTGATGTAGCAATAAGGATTTAACAGTGAAAAAAACAGTTCAAATTCACAACAGGTCAGGGTTTCATATATGTTTCAGGATATTTGTCTGAGATTTGAGGACTGTGCCAACTTCTCATCAATACATAAAAAGTAGATGAGAGACCAGATGTGTGGTGATTTTCACAAAGGAAAGTACCTCTGTGGGTATTTGTGGAAAATTATTTGTTGCATGATTGAACTTTCTGTCTGTTAAGTAAGGTGGACATCACTTTTACATCTCATAATCTTGTTTGTGACAGTAATTGCTTTGGAAAAAACAGCAGTTATTTGGGTTTTGAGCTTGCTTATATTTGAAATGACTGGCATATTTTTTTGTAAATTTGGAATTGGATTACCAAGTATTCCTCTGAGGTGAGTTTTTAATAACTGAAGTTAGAAAAGCACAACAGTGAGCCTTAGACAAAAGTGTTCGGACAGCAGTACTTGATGTAAAAAGTTTGTCAATAGTTGGACTAAAAGTTCTGTATTAACAAAATTAAAAGCAAAGCAACAAGATTAACAAATGAGTTATGTCAGAGTTATTTAACCAAGAGTGGATATTTCTTATCTGAAGTTTGAAGTCATATGATGTGTAAAGAGTCATTTTAGGGATTTTGCTTTTTTTTTTTTTGGTGAAGTAATTACCATTACTTTGAGGAAAAAGAGGTAACTCCTCATTATCATCTATGAGTACTGTGCTCTGTATTTTACAGAAGTGTGTGATTAAAGATTGAGAGGAAAAAATAGATGCTACAGTAACAACTCACCTGAGCTTATAGATGTTTTATCACTAAAACATGTTTAGTGATGTTCAGATTGAATCTGTCATAGCAAAGAAGCAGGATAATGAGGCCTGATACTTCTTTCTCCCAAAAGCCCCACTTGTCAAATGTGTCTTTAGATCAGTTTCAGTTTTAACTTCGGAATACAATATGTACAAGAAATAATCAGCTCTAGCATTTGTTAAGGATTCTGATTTCTGTGTGGAAAATCAAATAAGAAATTGTCTTGAAGTCCTAGACATTTTAGAAAGGAGGGGGAAAAGCCAGTTACAGACAAAACATATCTCTAATTTTGTAAATGTTGAATGAAACCTATGGAATGTACTCTGACGCTGCAGTATTTTATTTGCTGAATTGATTTTTAGAATATGTGCAACAGCTACTGATTTTAAAAGGTTATTTTTTTGAACTGTCACTACTAATAATTTTTTTTTGCTCAAGTTAGGTATCTAAGTTTTAAAAAGTATATTGTTTTGTATATGTTCCTGTTATAAATATTTTTGTACCTTAGAAGTTTTACGATTTTTTTCCATAATAAAGAAAATCCAGTTGATCACAGGCTTTATCTGACTTCATATTGCAGGTGATAATCACACAGGTGGCAATAGCAGAGAAGGCACGTTTAAAGAAACTGTGACATTAAAGTGGTGTACTCCTCGAACAAATAGTGTTGGTAGGTAACATGGTCTTACAAAAATGATACTCAAATACTGTTGTCTCCATAAACTGATACGAATCTGAACCAGGAGGTAATACACTTCTTGTTAATGCTGCTTTTGCTGTATAAACCTTGCTGCTGACTGCACTCTGCATTACTAACAGTTATATGATGCTCTCTTGATCTTGGCTAATCGGTGATTTGTGTAACAGATAAGAGGGGCAGTGATCTTTTTCTTAGTCGCTTTTATCAGTCTCTTTAAGTATTATGAAGTTATGAGATTACAATGCTGAGTAATTATTTGTGCCTCCCACAGGGCCAAGTATACCTTGTCAGTATCACAATGATGTTTTCTTAAAGTAGCAGATTTTTTGGTTTTATTTCTTGTTTGGGGGCAGGGGGTGAATCAAACTATCTTTAGTGTAATCTTCAGAGTGATCAGAAAAAAGCTTTGTTAGAAAATGCAGTGATACTCTCAGTTGACTATTCTCTCGATATTAAACTTTCAAATCTGAATATAGGAGACCTCTACTCAAATACAAGTAAAAGAGGGAAAGGGAAGATTTAAGGTAGCACAGGAACCACTGGGCATCCTGTGGGCTATCAGCAAGTTAAGATGACTTTTTCAGCCACCAGATTAAAAATATATATAAGAGAAATAAGAGGAGGCTGACTCTACAGTGAAATAATTCAAGAGAGAAGGAACTGGAGGTGCTACTGGAAATAAGGCTTGGGAGTCTGTGTTGAAACAGTTGTGAGGATGTGGTGAAGGAAGCAGAATTTAGATTGAGACTGGTAGACTTTTTAGTTGTACTGATTGTGGAATAGCCTCCTATTCCTTTATTTTTGGGGATTTTTTTTTATGTGGAAATAACTCAGTTTTCTACTCATTTGTTTTTTCAGAATTGCACTATTGCACTGGAGCATACAGAATTTCACCAGTAGATGTAAACAGCAGACCTTCTTCATGCCTTACTAACTTTCTCCTCAATGGTAAATTTGTATCTTTCAACATTTTAACTGTTAATATTGTGAATAGAGCACTTGCCACATTTTGGTTTGCACAGCAATGAATCTCTACACGCTGTAAACGTTGTTTATCTTAACCTGGCGTATAAATAAGAGAAGGAAATTGCAAAATGTACTCAAAGGGAAAGTGTTTTGAAAGTTGAATAGGAGCAGAGATGTTAAGAAGGAATAAGTGTTGAATTCCAGTAGTTCTCTTCTGAATGCAAACGTAGAATACTTTTCAACTGATGATATCTAGTAGGAAACACTGCTTTCAGTAAGTGGTAGTGCACTTAATCACAATGCTTACTCTGACTGTTTAAGACATTACCAATTTATGGCTGTACCTGATTTTTAGCAGGTGCTGGGCAGCCTCAGAAAGCTCTTTTAACTGATGATGACTTACTATTTTGGTCAATTGAAACGGACATATGTATGTGTACTGGCATGAATCAAAAAGTAGGTTAGATTTAGTTAGCTTTTGATTATCTGCAAGATTTTGCCCGTTGCCATGGATAATCTTGTTATAAGAGGTTGCCACTGATATACATGTTAGGAAGGCAAGCCAAAGCTTTCTTCCAAACAAGTGATGTGTAGTTAATGTTAATGACAGGGAAATTTTTTTAACATTTTGCAAACAAAACTGCATTACAAAGGTCCTTTTAATGGACTGTTTTCTGAAGTCATTTGAATCAAATTACTTCAAATGACTTCAGACAAAGTCATTTATTTAAATTTGCAGTGATGTTATTAAACATGATGTCTTAATATATTTAAAGATTCTGTACAGAAAAAAATGTTGATTAATAAAAAGGGTTAGAACCTAAGTTAAGAGCCTATTTCAGATAGTCACTGTCTTCTGATCTATTTTTGTTTTGCAATAACAACTCTTTTGGAAAAGAAACCCTTCTATGCTTAGTATATTTTACTGGAAATAAGATAAAGGCAGTTTTGTTTCTCTGTCTGAAAAATGGTATCTGTTTTGAGCATTAATAAATAGTATTTATACCTTTATACTCAAGTAGATTGTTACTTTTTAGAAGTTGCTTAATGAGAATTTCTGCAGTAGGGCCAAGCAAGTTTAATATACAACATAATCTGTAATAATTAAAGATAGCAAACTGCCCTTACACAAGATACCATTTTAATATCCTACAAATATATATTTTTTCCTAAGAGTAATGTTCTACAGAGAAAATGATCAATTGGTCCAAGAGAGAGGCTTTTTGATCTCTGTAAAATTTAAAAGCATATGACACTGTTCTGTGTAAAGACATGGGGTAAATATTCAAAGAAGAAAGCTATTTCTAGTCCAGCTAGGTGAAACTCCAACTTTAATGGATTCAGAGCCTTAACTGTCAAGGGGCAAACCTGTATTGTGTATGTGTAGCTTTTAATTTAAAAGGGCAGCATGTGGTAACGAATGAAACCGATCTCGTTTCCAACAGGTCGTTCTGTTTTGTTGGAACAGCCACGCAAGTCTGGCTCTAAAGTAATTAGTCACATGCTCAGCAGCCATGGAGGAGAAATCTTTCTGCATGTGTTAAGCAGCTCACGATCAATTTTAGAAGATCCCCCATCGATTAGTGAAGGGTGTGGTGGAAGAGTAACTGACTACCGGATTACAGTATGATTCTTTTCCTTTTGTTGTTATGATTTGGTTAGGTTTGGTTTCTTCTTAAGTTGTTGCTTATCTCAGATGACAAGAGACGTAGTGCAATCGATGTGTAAAGGAAATGTTGGTACATGTTCTGGAGAGCTGGAGTAGATTGTGTGGTCAAAGTGATTTTCCTTGTACTACTGATACATATTAAGTATAAAGTAATACTTCTGCTTATTGTTATGCCTGAGTCATAGAATCATTTCTGTCAAGGAAGTACCTGCCTCCTTATGCACTAAGTAAAGTTTGCTCTGATTCTAGAATAACATTTTTCATGGCAAGTTCTTTCGGTGAACTTGGACACCCATAGAACTATATCCTGCTTATTTTTAGAAGGCTAGACTATATGTGAAAGATTTGTGCAAGAAATATAAAAGATGAAATTGTCAGCTTTGAATCCTGGATATGGAGCAGACAATCAACTGTCATTCATTTTAGAGTTTTTTCCTTTTTTCAACACATCCTTTATATCTGTTGTAAAAGAGCAGAACTGGCTTCCAGAAAAACGTAATAAAACTCTTCCCATATGTGAAATACCTTGCAGATCCATCCAGAAGGCTTCCTCATCAAAAACCCTGCATCAATTTTTAACCCATATATTTACACAACTGCTGTTGTTTTCACCTCAAATAATATACATCTGAAAGACAGATACAGGGCTCTGGTTGTTAGGGTCAAATTTAGTTGTGGGGATGGTACACAGTGATAAGCAAGACTGTTAGTACGTAACAGTTAGTGATAAACTAAGTACATATCTGTTAGTGATGTTTCACCCTTTCAGTGAAAGCTACTTTCCTAAAGAAATGCCTAATTGTATCTTGTTTGGTTATCATTAGGATTTTGGTGAATTTATGAGGGAAAATCGATTAACTCCTTTTCTAGAGCCCAGATATAAGATGGATGGAAGTCTTGAAATTCCATTGGAACGTGCAAAAGATCAGTTAGAGAAACATACTCGTTACTGGCCTATGATTATTTCTCAGACTACCATCTTCAACATGCAAGCTGTAAGTATCTTGGGATTTGTAACCTTTTATTCTATTCTAGATTAGATTTCACCTTACCACTTGATGAAATATTAACTGTATTTCATGATAAATCATTTGCTACAAAATGAGCTTATTTTCAGCTTTATTTTCGCTTAACAATTCTGTATGTCAACATATTATCAAAACGTCGAGAGTCGAATATTTTAATCTGACCAAGCTTCTGTGCTGCTGGGTAAAGAAAATGTGTATCTGCTTATACTTGCTCAGAGTAATTACTAATTTGAGGATAAGAGAGGGATGTATTTGTTGTGTAGTGTTCCGTGGTTCTGTTGCCTTTGATTTCTTTCTTCTTCCTGTTTCTCTCCTGTGATTTGCCCAGATTTTCTCTTTATTGACTTTTGTTTTATCTTACAGGTAGTGCCATTAGCCAGTGTGATTGTAAAAGAAGCAATGACTGATGAGGATGTTCTGAATTGTCAAAAAACAATATACAATTTGGTAGACATGGAGAGGAAAAATGATCCACTGCCCATTTCAACAGTTGGTACCAGAGGAAAGGGTCCAAAAAGGTTCCATGCATATCTCTTTTTCTTGATGCTGAGCTGTTTTTCAGAAATACTCTGTTTACATTGTTTTCATGCCAAATTTTAAAAATTTGTCCAAAGCTAATATGTATAAAGGAAATGCTGTACGTGCTCAAAACAAACACTGGGTACTTTGCCTGCATCATTTAGGGGCTATCATGGTACTCATATTGCTGTATGGTAGCGAAAAAAAACCCATTACTTTATTACCCAGGAATTGTATGTTAAAAAACTGAAAGCAAAGGTAGTCATCAGGAAAGGAAAGAGATCAGTAACTACGACGGAGAAAGTGGAATAATTTTAAACTAATCAAAAAGAAAAACCCAAGCACATTATAAATGAACAATGCTTTAAAATGGGGTTATATTAGAATAGTCAAATAATTTTGAACCATTTGTTTAAAATGGGGGCTACTCCTTCAAAAGAAGCACAGAACATTCTGATAGCTCCCTCATAGTGATGTGTGCACTGGCCAAAAAGAAATTCAGCTACAGGAGGTTTACTCACATGACTGGAAGTTATTTACAGTAGCATAGTACAATTCTTTCTAATTTCTTTTTTTAATCCAAAGAATTAAATAGTAATTAATTTGCACATCACTACATGGGTAACGCTCTGCATATACTGACATTGCAGATTTATCAAACACTTGAGAGGATCCAGAAGTACTTTTTGTCAGTGAGATCTTGTGGGAGTTCAGAATTTTATTTCTGTCTGTCCCAATTTAAACTTAACTCTGGATATTAATTTGGAACTGTTACATGCAACATGCTTTCAAGGATGGAGTAATCTCACGTGGATAGACCTGCAGTACAAGAGGACAGAGAATCTCTTCAGAGTTATTTTGGGGTTTGAAGGTGGTTTTTTTTTTGGCTTCTTAAGTTTGATTTTTAACCTTAATTTATTCAGTGGTTTAATGATCCAGTTAATCCAGTATGTAATATCTTTTTTTTTATTCTGGTCTTGCTTAGAGACGAGCAATACCGGATTATGTGGAATGAACTGGAGACCCTTGTACGAGCACACATCAACAACTCTGATAAACACCAGCGAGTCTTAGAGTGTTTGATGGCTTGCAGAAGCAAACCACCAGAAGAAGAGGAGCGCAAAAAACGAGGTAGAAAGAGAGAAGATAAAGAAGACAAGTCAGAGAAATTGGGCAAAGACTATGAATCAGATAAGCCATGGCAAGAATCGGAAAGGTAAATGTTCTAATGTGAAATAGAACTGTAGCTTAATAATTTTTTCCTGCCCTACCTTAAAGAGGATTTGTATTGAAACAGTTGCAGGTTTCAATGTGACGTGTTCATGCTTGTAAGCTTGGCTTACTACCAGTGAGTGTGGATCCCCAGGTTTTTTGATCCATCACTATTATCAAGGTTGGGAAATGGGCATTTTATCACCGTGCCTGCTTATCAGACTTCTCAATTTAACACATTATACAAGCAGTATGATTGGTTCTTGGACAAGTTACTGACTGCTTAGCAGATGCTTTGCAGTCGCTGCTGTTGGATTTTGTGACCACACTACCTCTTAGACATTAAACTACATGATAGAAATACAAAGCATGACAAAAGGCTTGGGACAGGCAGTTATTTGTTGATAGTTTAGTGTTCATGTACATAATCCACATGTATTTGACTCTGCTCTTTCATGGAAAGATGTTAATGACTGAATACCTACTGTCTGTAATTCCTGTTGTTACTGTAACTTGTGTAAGTGCTAAGCCTCCGTCAGTCTTGTCTGTTTGCCATCTTTGAAACTACTGTTCTAAAGTGATGATCAAAAAACCTTGATAGTAGTGAACTTCATTTGTATATGTGTTGTGCATGCTGCAATCATGAGGATAGGGGGAGCTTTTCACCCGTGCTATTGTCACCATGCCAATGACTATTGCTGCTACATTAACGTGTGGAACAAAAACAGGGACTGAGATAAAAGGGATTTGGTATAGGTCCGCATTCATGTAGGAAAGGTAATAAATAGTTATTTTTGTATACTCGCTACCTAGTCTTTCCTTCAAAATTCAGAATGGTTAACTGTCTCAACAACAACAATATAAGTACTGCTAAGTAACTTGGGTGAAATTGGATTTTAACATCCTTCCCTTGACTTAAAACTTTATTCAGAAGTCTTTTTTGTCCTGTCTTCCCTAATGTTTTTCACTCATTTCAAGGAGTTAAGAGTTATTTTTTGTATTATTTGAATTACGTATAACTGTGAGGAGTACAGAAAGGTATTGAGAATCATACATGCTGCTCTAGCATATTTTGCTTCACTGTTTTCCTTCCCCCTCATAAAGGCTAAAAGGTCTTTTGGATCGTGAAAAAGAAGAACTAGCAGAAGCAGAAGTTATCAAAGATTCCCCAGATTCTCCTGAGCCACCCAACAAAAAGCCGCTTATTACAATGGATGATATGCCCACAGTTGAAAAGGCAAAAGGTAAACCAAAAGAATTGCAACAGACTTTTTTTTAAAGAGAGAAGTTGTCGTATCAGTCTGTTTTCTAAAGTGATCTTGGCATTAAAGAGGATAGTTTTTAATTAAACACTCAGTGTTGAGAAATTTTTGATAACTATTTTAACCTCAACAGGTCAATGTAAAGAGAAATACCAAGATGGTGTGAGAGTCTACTGATAGGTACTTGGGTTGACGGGTTTGGACAAATTTCTGCTGTTATTTGAGCTACTGTATGTCAGAAATGTTGTTTAAGGACAGATATCAGAAATCACTGTCTCTGATCTGATATTGCTTTGCATAGTTTCTATTGATTAAGGCTCTTGTATAAGGTTATTTAAAATTAGGAGGTTTAATATATTGTACTGCCGTGGTCTGTAATGTCTTCTTAGCTTTTATGGGGATGTAACATTTAAGAATTCAGAATTAAATCACTTACATTCTTTACATGCAATTTTAGGGCCCATGTCCTTGCTGTCTTTATGGAGCAACAGGATTAATACTGCGAACTCTAGGAAACATCAGGAATTTATTGGTCGTTTGAACTCTGTCAACAACAAAGCTGAGCTGTATCAACATCTGAAAGAAGAAAATGGGTTTGTATCAGTAAATGCATCACTACAAGTATCTTAGCAGTAGTGAATATGCAGTATGGAGGAATACTTCAGTTACAGCATTAAAAAGATACTTTTTTGAGGATTAAAATGTATAAGTACGTTCCTTTATCTCTCAGCATTGATGGAGAATTCCAGTAGTGTTTGCTTTTCAATTGTTGCATTTGTGCTGAGTAAGGTCAAATGCTGATAAATGGTCTTTTCCTGGGCTTTAGTGATTGCCCTTGCAGCAAACCCCTTAAACTTTAGGGGTCTAAATGGTAGCTAAGTTGAGATTTCTTCTGCCACTCTGTTGCATGCTCTAGCTTTCAAAGTAATGGCCAATGTAAAAAAAAAAAAAAGGTTTATAAATGGAGAGGTTGAATCACCCTGTGATGTAATGAGGTTGATAGTAATCCATGTTCTACCATAAAATATTGAAAAACCAAGCCAGCCTGCTTTTAAGTTCTTCACTGTGAGGGTGGTAAGGCACTGGAACAGATTTCCCAGACAGGTTGTGGCTGCCCCATCCCTGGCATTGTTCAAGGGCAAGTTGGACAGGGCTTTGAGCAACTTGATCTAGTGGAAGGTGTCCTTGTCCATGGCAGGGAGTTGAAGCTGGGGGATCTTTAAGGTCCTTTCCAACCCAAACCATTCTGTGATTCTATGAAATAGGATGGTGGTGGTTCGGTAAATGGTGTAAGGACGCTGAAAATGAACCAAACTGCTAAAGCTCAAATTTCAGATACAGATTCTCTGTAGTCCATGTGAATTTGGGCTTTTATCTGTTGAAGTTGATAATGGATAGCTTTTTGCAGTTGTTGCTAGAAAGTTTCTTTGCATAAATCTTTACTTTATGTCCTGAATGCTTCTCCAAGAAGGATGAAATGGAAGTAAGATTGTGCATGTGGGAGCAGGGAGAGACAGGATGGTTAGTGAAGTAAAAAATTTGTATGAAAAAGGTTAGATTGTTTTCTGAAGCTCTTGATTATATTTCCAGTAAGAAGCCTTACCAACTGTTGTCTTGCATTTCAGGATGGAAACGACAGAAAATGGAAAAACAGGCCGACAATGATGATTAATTTTGTTTCTTGGGACAAAATTTGAGTGAATCACTAAAATATTTAATGCCGGAATTGATACCGGTACCGTTTCAGTACAATTGTATAGCTCTGGTTTGGTTGGTTTTCACATTTTTCTATTCTTATTTTTTCTATAAAATATGAAATGTGCATATCACATTAAATAAATAGTGTGCAAATAAGTAACTGTCTTTAAGTATTTTACAGTCATTTTTCTAGGCTGAAGAAAGCCTGTGCTGCCCTGGACTCTAAATCATGTAATCAGAAATATTAGTCAGAATTTGAAGTTCTTTCCCATAAATATTGTTTAATATTACAAAATCAGTGATGACTGTTTAAAAAATAATTCAATTGATTGAAAATTAACTGATAATATTGTTAATGTTGATTCATGAGTACTCTTATTTATATGAAACTTGCTCAGGATTCCAGAATTATGGAAAAGACCTCACACTGAGTACCTAGTCACTGATCTGAGAAAATGCCAGTCTTGGTTTGCGACTGAGGAGTGGGAGAGTGAGTGGTTTTACAGATAAAAATAGTTGGTTTAAGGGCTTTTAAAAATTATTTAGAAACGATCTTTAGAAAACAAAGCTTTTCAGATTCTTGTGCTGGAGTTACTTCTTTGTAAGCAAAAGTAAAATAAAATTTTTGCTAATTATTAAATTATTTTTTGATTAAATTTGCCTTCAAAGTCTTCCTCTGACCTGCATCCATTGCCTTATTCTAGCTTGTATAAGCAACTCAGGGTCTCACAGGTTTGATATATTATAGTTTGAGTTAAGACACATTGTTGTGAGCTCTTCTAAAACTAAATTAATATGTTCATATTTCTTCAATTAAAACTTTAAATGCCATAGTTGATGATAACTATAGCCAAACAAATGTCATGCAAGTATTATTTGTTTGTATTATACTACTTTTTTATCATATTGTAAAGCTTGTGTAGCTTTTACAGAAGCAATGTGTAGTTTTCAGAAATAACCTTAAGTCTGAAGACTTTCATTTTCACTACTTCAGTGAAAATAGGATGTCCTGCATCAACACGTCTCATGATAATACCCTCTCTGAAATGTTCTAATGGAGAAAACTACCATATAAATTAGTGTTTGTCATAAGTTTCTGGGGTTTTTAATGACATAGTACTGCATATCAGCGTGGATATTTCTCTTGTTTACTAAAGGAGTTTTTAAGTCTGGAACCTAGGGTAGCAAGCATAAACATGTCAGCTTTCTGCAATTTCTTGTTAGTCTAGAGAAGTACGTCTGAGAAGTTTATCCTGTGCCTTGGGGAATTGTGTGTATTGCATCTCCTAATTTGCCATTAATACTCAGATGCAGTCTGAGTACTAATGCACAAGAATGAAACGCTTTATTGGAGGAAAAGAAAAATTGTACACTTGCTATTAAAAATTGTATTAGTTTAGCTTGCTGACCCACTACATTATCCACTTTTGGAACATCTGCCAGGTATGACTGTTAAGTGATTAAATGAATGGGGGCTGATTCTGCAAGGTGGTTGACTGTGAGCCTGTATTCTTGGTGCTTAAGGAGCCTTACTGAGACATGAGCTCTTGCTAAGACAAGGGCTGATGGTTTCCCCAGAAATCCTTTACATTTATATTTTGCCAATCTTGTGTCCAGACTATTGACTTAAGTGAATTACTGCTGCTTTGTTGATTTTTACATCAAACTTCATAGCTGGTTCGTAGCTGGGTAACTGCTGGAAAGCATTGAAGTAGTCATATAGAGGAATTTATATTTATCCAAAAAGACAAGTGCTACTCATTCATGCAAGAAGATGTAAGTCCTGTCACTATTGTCTTGTACACATATACTTTCTCCCCCAAAAACCAGAATGTTAGCCACATTTTCATAGGCACAGCTAACTAGTGCATGTTGGTCATCTCCCACAGATGTGTTGTAGGTAGAGGTGGATTGTACATGAACAACTTAAATATGATTTAATCTGTTCAAATACTTTGGTTCTGTAGTTGTTGGCACACTTGTGGCTAGCAAGCTGTTAAAATTCTCTTTCTGTGCTGTGCCTGCTGGTTGAGCTGTGCTACTGGGATTGCTGGGTGGTGTGAGTCTTACCTGGAGGCATGCAAGCAGCAGAGGCTGCAGAGGCCTACCTTGGGGTGTCTTGATACAGCCATACGGCCCTTTGCAGACATCATTGCACTGCCACATGGAAATGGACTGGTTGGGGACCACCCCCATGGCTATTCCAGGGCTGGATTCCCTTTGGACTGGTCAGCAGCCTGAACACAAACTGGATCCACAAACTGCTGTCCTTACTATAAAGGCATGTGTTTGTGTCTGTGTTCTTTAGGCTGCAAAAGCTACTCTGGTTACCTTGCTGCTCACTGTGCCAGAGGAGTGTTCATGGTGATTGGTGGTTTGGCTGCTCTGTGTACTGGGTGACTTCTATACCTTCTGTTCAGAGTTCATTAGAACAATAGGTAGCTGCTACATACCATGTCAGCAAGAACACACAAGAACAGGAGAGTTACCCTGTGAGTTGTTCTTCCTAGACAGCTTTGTGAAACTCTATCTCTAGAGTTGTAATGTCAATGATTTGAGGTTCTTTGGTGATCCACCTTTTCCAGTAGAGTCCTGGAAGGGAATTCTGGAACAGGCATTCTGTATGTATCTCCTTTCCTTTCTGTCTGGTTGTAGCTGTGGTACTTGGATCCTATTTCATACTTTACTTTCAGGCTCAAGGAGGATTTTCTCAATTCTGAAGCAGTTTACAGGTTATAATTGGAAGTTATGGATTAATTATCTTAATCCATAATTAAGTTATGGTTTAAATTTTCTGTATATATTAAAGGATTTTGAAGTATTTGAAAAGTTTTTAGAAATTCTTTTATACATTTTTTTCCCTGTGGTCCTTGAACTGTCATTGATGAAAGCAGATGAAATAGTTTCGCTGCAAGAAAACAAGCATGTAACTTAAAAATGTATTTTTAAAAGTACATTACACAATTATCTAACAGAGTTTAAGGTTGGGTAGCTACTGTTGCCTTTATAAATGCTACATATAATGCTTTTAATGGAAACACTAAAAAAAGTTTTGAGATATTAAGGAGAGAGGCACTGTCAGACATGAAAGAGGGACAATGACAGGATGCAGTTTTTGAAAATAGGAATCTAAAATTTCAAGATGACATAGAGACTCAATGGTTGTAGCATCTTTGAATCTTAATGGAACGTGTTTTGTGATGGCCCTGACAGGCCTCTTCTATATAAATTTTGTGTTTATAAATCCAAAGAAACATAATGGAGTTAGTTTTATTCAGTACTGGTTGTGACCCCTCATTTCAACCAGCATCAGCTTGGTGTAAATGTTCTTGTTCTGACTTTTACAGGGATATCACTCTATCCACCTCATCTCTAGGTTACTTTTACATGCTTTACTTGGCATTTTGTTCTAATACTTAGTTTCAGGGTTCTAATTTTACTGCTGCCTCTTTGTCAGGTGTAGGTTAAGTATTTAAATTTCTGTTTGAAATTGAAAAGTGGTAAAATCACTAACTGCTTATGACCTTTCTTTTCTAAGTAGTAAGAATAGTACATTCTAGTACAAATTGCCCATTTGTAGATTTTCTCCTAGTATCATCTAAAAGTTCTTATGACCAGGGCAATATCCACAGACTTTCTTGGTGGTTATACTCTCTTGGTAATGGGGAGGGAATTGGTATTTTGGTGGCTGGAAAGGTGGTATGGTGTGAGGCAGTCTCAATGACCTAGAATCCTCCTCTTGGGAAGTAAGGGGTACCAAAGATGGCATTCATAACTGAGGTGAAGGTGAAGCCCTGCACTCATGGACAGGTGTTTTGCAAGGTTTCAGGGCATCCAGTTCCATGTCACTGTGACTTAACTGAGAGTTTCCCTGAAACATCACAGACTATGATCCAGGAACCTTGCTGTGATACTTCTAAAACTAGTAAACTGATATTATCAGAACCACCCTGACAGTGGCACAAAGACCACTTAGTAAGGCAGATGGGGGCTTCTGGCTGTGGAGTTGTTCTTGTCTTGAAGTGTAGGTAGGGTGCTGTTGAAAGACCCATCCAAGGGCTTTGTAGTGGGAAAGCAGGCTTTACTATATGAAATGTTGAAAATGGCCTCAATTTTGTATTCTGGCAACGTTGCTTGGACAAAGCGTGGGCTCATGTAGCCACCCGGCACTCTGAGTTTCTCCAGCACTTCCTGGGTTTCCGCTGTCGCGCACCACCGTGAAGAGCCATTGGCAGTTGTACACAACGAAATGTTACACCAGGAGATGAGCGTGGACCCAGATTGGAGAGCGGTCACCATGATGTCTTTGGGACTGCTGGAGTTCAAATAGGAGAGCTTTTCTAGAAACAAACTGATTCTTTTCCTCTGTCTCAGGAAAGAGTAATAGCTATTTCTTGTTCTGATGGTGTAAAAGTAGCATGGCATGTTGGTGGTCTTCAGAAGCTCAATGGTGAAGGATTCCCAGGCAGTCAGTCCTCCTGAATCTGTGGCAGACAGCACAGACTCCTGAGGTGAGTACTGGAAATCAATATCAAGAGGATAGACTTGCATGATTTGCTGAGATGTGTTAAACTGCAGCCAGCTTTCCAATCCCAGTGGAAAGCCGTCAGCTGGAATGATTTGTAGAGATAACTGTGTCGAGTTGCCATCTTGTCGTAAAATATGTCAGCAGGTAAAGGAAAAAAGAGGAGGCATCGGATAGTTGCAGTTAGTTTAATGGAATGAATAACCTTTGGGGAAGTGTTTGCTTGCCCTCTAGAGAGGAGGGAGAAATGGAGAGGAAAGAATTACGAGAGAAAATTAGCTATCTGATACTGAATGATAGCAAAGAAATCTCATCAGCCTCATAGGATTATGGAGCATGTTGGCCAGAAGGAACCTCTGGAGGTCATCTAGCCAGCCTCCCACTCGGAGCTGCAGCCAGTAGAAATGACATCAAGCGTGGCTTTGCCTAGCTGGGTCTGAAAAACTTCTGAGGATGAAGGGTCCCAAGTCTCTCTAACTTGTTCCATTGCTGTGTTACCCCCAAGTGAAAAAGTTTTCCTGGTGTCTGAAGCTCCTGAGATGCAGTTTTGTGGCAATTGCCCCTTCTTATATTAATCTACCATGTTTCAGAGAAAAGTGTTCTCTTTTTTGAGAAGTAGTGCTTCTTACAGATTTTATTTAGGGTCAACAGGGCTTCTCACCATTTTTCTTACATTGCCTCCCTTTATGATAAACATTGCAAATCATTCTGAGCTATGAAGTGAGTAACTGAGCACAACCACTTATCTACAGCAACATTTTTTAAGACTATTTGAAGACTATATTTTTTTTCAAATACTTCCTCTGCATGAAGATGGAAATGCTTTGGTAATCTTGAGTTTCTGTAGTACCATTACATGGAAATCACATACTAGTCCTTGGGAGACTTAGGCTGAAAATAAGTGGATGATAACTGCCTAAAATCTAATAGAGCACTGTTTTGTTGAATCACTATAAAACACTAAGACGACCAATTTAACGTATAGTCAGAGGATAATCTCAAAAGCCATTAGTAAGGTTCAAGTTTAGATTTTAGTCTTAAACAGGTTAATTCAAAGCTAAAATATAGAAAACAAAAGACAAATTGTCTTCACAAAATCTGCTTTATGTTATGTGAGAACTAGTACATCAGAAGCAAGCCACTTCAGCTGTTGTCCTTTCTTAGCCTGGATGGGTGGCATTTGTTTTTTCAACAGACAGGGTGCCCATCACTTCACACAGCTTCTGACCTGCAAATGCCAGTTGCAGATGCTGAGAACTGGTAAGGGAAATTCTGGACTTGCCTCATTTCTACTGCAACTTAATACTCTAAATTGTTGTCATTGATCACATTTTAACAACTTCATCTGCTTAAGCATATTAGATATATGTTCTTCCTAGTCTAACATATTAATCAGGTCTTGTGTAGTGCCTTTCCAAACAAAAATATCGCATTCTGGTAACTTCTACAAAGAAATATCACATATCAATGAATTTCATTCATCAGGTGATGCATTTACTACATGGTGGCAGTTAAGTATGTCTCATTTCTACTGCTTTAAACATCAAAGAATAAGGGCAGCATTCTTTCCTATTGTTTGCATTTTGTGTTATGGAAAGCTTAATATAAACTCCAAGGCCTTTCTTTATGTGATTAGATGGTGTACTAAGATCTGAGTTGGAAGCTGCCCAGCAGGAGACTGGCTGATACTTTGATACTTTACCTATCAAAGACTCCAGGGGGCTGTCATCAGGCTTTACCTTGGTTTGCCTTCATTCCCAGCACTAAAGTTTGTAGGAACCCCTGGGAGTGTGCTTGCACAAGCTGAGATCACAGAAAATGCAGAAGCTCATGACTGTATTTCCGCATGAAGTGTTGCCTTGGGAAACAGACACAATTCCTGAAGAAACAACATGTAACTGCAAAGAATTGGTCCCAGCCCTGATGTCCAAGTGCTCCAACGTCAGATACTGAAACAGAGCTCATGTATGTGGGGATTATTAAAACATGTTATTTGTCTTTTCTACACTTTAAGATAGGGACCAATTTGAAAGATTGAGTAAAATCATGCCCTACCCTTATCCTCCTTATATATTACTTAATGTAAACACTAGGGATTCATTTTGAAGGACACAAATATTTAGGTCACAGCAGTTTGAAGGCTGCATGCATTCTAGCATAGGAAACCACAGATACCTGGCAAGATGAATTAAAAGGTTACTGACGGGCATGTTCAGAAGTAAGAACACAGCAGTAAACTTTTTACCTGGGCTTATATTCTGAAGCCCCTGTGAGACAGAAAATGGACGAAGAATCCCTACACTTTCTGTGGACCCGAGTCTTTCAGACATGGGAAACGGCAAGAGATTTGGATCCTGGTGTGATGGCAGCAGTGTCTGCATCACCTCTGTGAAAATGAGAAGAGCATTACAATTTAAGAAAGGGATATTATGTTAATAATTTGCCGTAGGGTTGATAATGTAGTTTAAAAAGTTTTGTGGCATGTGATTGAAAACTGTGGCAGCATCTACCAAACTGGAAAGGACCATGAGAAGGAAGCTAGAGTTCAACTGCCCCTTTAGAGAATGAGGGAACTCTACCCAAGCAGCTTCTCTATCTGGAGCAGAAAGGTATTTTTAACATCTCTTAATGACCTGTGTTCGCAAGACTGTTAAAAACAGTGTTGTGTTAGGGCTGTGGTGTTCATCTGTGAGCTTTGACAGATGTGTACTTGGGCACCTGATGGCAAATGTAAATATTTCAGACCGCAGTCTTGTGCTATGGTCATAGACTTGACAGGTCTAATAAGTTCTACAAAGAAAATTATTCTGAGGGGCATTAACAAGATCAATGCATTTGACTCTGAATGCTGCATTTAGGAAGTATTTAAGATCTACAGTGTGTACCTTTTTACAGCTGTAATATATATGTATAAACCACATCATCTCTGTGGTCTAGGTATGTACTTAAGCCCAAGTCACAGATTCCTGCAGTTGGAGAAGGTGAACTATAAAGCATGTCTGGTGTAATTCTTTATATTCTATAGGATACTCAATTACTTCTGTGTCACTTCTGACAAATATTTATTGTTCTGTTCTTAACAAACCCTCCACAATGTTCCCCAGAAATGTTTTATTGTCGTTGCTGAGACAAAGTGTATCTAATACCTAACTTAAATCATCTTAGCTGCAACTGGTCATTAGCACTGCTTCAGTTCCCAGGGATACTGAGAACACTTCCTTCATCTTTTCAGCAATCTTTTACATAAACCTGTATTTTTTTCCTCAGCCTTTTAGACTAATTATTTCAGTTTGTCATTTTTCTAGACCTCTGACTATCCTTGTGTTCCTTTGGAGCTTTTTCAATTGCCCTACATCTTTCCTTAGATAGGATGGCTGAAGCTGGGTCTAATTGTTCAGCCGAGCTGTTCCTTGTACCAAGTTGAGCAAAAAATTTACTTTGCTTTGCAAGGAACACTGTGGACACATCCTAGTGCAGTGAAGTCATGTTTTTGCAGAAGGAACTGTCTCAGACTATTTTCTCACCATTCTTGAGACAGGAAAGACAAATAGAAAAGTAAAATCTTAAGCATACCTGATCTACTGCTGAGTGGATAAGTGGCATGAAATGAAGTCACCAGAGGTACTTCTGCAGCATTTGGCTTGATGTCTGAGATTTTATGTGACTTAGTGATGTCTGGCAAAATCTTTGTTCCCATATCTTTGTCTGAATGCAATTCCTTTGTGCTGCTGGATAAAATACTTGCAGACTGCATCTCTATTTTGAGCATGCTGCCACCATGAGAAGAACAAAGTGTATCTGTTGGTCTGGATAGCTCAGGTATGTCAAAGCTAGAAAAGCTGACTGGTGGGGTAAGAACTGGAGTGATATCAAGATGGGACAGAATGGTCAGGCTTGGTTCAGAAGATGCTTCAGCTTTACTAGAGAGAGTGCTGTATAACATGATAGAAAAATTAGCTGAGGCTTCAGGACTGAACTTTGGGATAGAGGGTCTATGTTTCTCTTTGGGTTACAGAAGAACCTGTGCTTTTCTCTCCTGCAAATAGAAACCTATTGGGCTGTTGGATAGTCATAAAAGGTCTAGATAACCATTCATAGTCATTTGTGAACACTTGGCTCAGACTGCTACTTGCTAGGGCGGATGGAAACGTGTCATCGGTGGGAAATGTGAAGTCAGACAAGGTTATACCTCTTACTGAAGCTTTTGGGAATAGTGAAGGAAGTGCTTCTGAAGAGAGGGATGCACTAAGAAGCATTTCAGGTTCTGGAAAGTGGCTTTTTGCATCATCGCTGTAATCTGGCATTTCTGACACTGACATTGCTTCTGGTAAAGACAGATCAAATTCTGTCTTGGAGGAAAATGTCTCCGTTGAGCTGTGAGGCCATTCATGAAGAGTGCTTATCACCCAAGTGTATGTGGGCCTGAAAAGTTGGTCTGTGTCTGAAATTATGTCCTGGAGGAAATGGTATTTGGATACTTCTGATTTACTAGAAAGGAAATACGAGTCTGTCTCAGGCATATGAGGCTTTGGCTGCTCTGACAGCAAGGATGTGCCAGAAACTCCAGTAGGCAGCACCTCCAGTTCAGAGAAAAGAAACATTGTTTTAGTAATCGGTGAAGGCAAAAGATTGGAAAATTAGAGTCTGCACACACAATAGATACTGGTGGGTTATTTGGCATGTCCCATGCCAAGTCATTTCTAAAGTGACCAGACTTTCTTGACATATAAGATGGATATTGGTCTGCATCTTGCACCTTGCCATCATTACACTTTCTTCACGAAAACATGATAAACTCTGAGCAGGTGATATTGCAGGTTGTATGAGTGAGTGGCTTGGCACAGTAGAGGACAAAGGCTTAGAAGCATCTCCTGCAGCTGATCTCTGGGTAATTCTGATTGGTTTTAAAGTAGGTGTTGGTGTGATCATTAATTGCCTACGTTGTTGTCTTGGAGCCTTCTTTTTATAATCCCCTCTCCTAAGTATTCTCCAGCCATGTCATACCCCAGCAGCTGTGAGAGGTGACGAGAGGCAACGTTGTGTTGCAGGATGTTGATGAAGTCTTGGAGCATGGCAAACTCCCCACACTTCATGGGCCAGGAGAG
This sequence comes from Colius striatus, assembly GCF_028858725.1. Classification (NCBI taxonomy): domain Eukaryota; kingdom Metazoa; phylum Chordata; class Aves; order Coliiformes; family Coliidae; genus Colius; species Colius striatus. The sequence continues at coordinate 134,620,410 of NC_084759.1, forward strand.
TCCTACATAATGGCTCACTGTGACATTGATGTGTGCAGTGTGTTGAGCCAGCACAACTGGGCTCTGTAAGCCTCCCTGTGCCGGGCCTGGGTGCTGCAGCAGGGTCAGCAGGGAGCAATCCACGTGGAGATACCTGGCCATGACATATAGGTGGTCCTGGGCTTCCAGAGTTTCTGCTCCAGTGGAAAGAATGATTTCAGCTGAAGTGATGGGAACTTCCTTACCACATCTGATATTGAAAATCCAAAATTGCATTGGTTAAGAGCTGTTTATCTTCCCCCTCCCCCCTCTTCTGTGAAGATACCAGTTTGCATTTAGTCTATGATCTTAGGCACATGCATTGCTGAAAACTTTACCTCCTAGTACAAAACTTCCTCCTGCTGCATATATGAACGTTTCCCATTCCATTAACTTCAGTGAGCACTAAGTTTTATTCTGTTGCACCCTCTTTGATTCCTACTGTGTAGAACACAGCAGCATGATCTGAATTTACCAAACACTATCTTTGGAAATAATTAAGAGATATTCCAAGTCCATTAGACTTTGAATGCAGGTACTTACATATTAGGAAAGTACCATCAGTGTAAATAGTGTTTTGTGGAGGCAAATCAGGGCCTCACTGTGAGCCTGCCTCTCTCTCTGCTGACAGAAAAACTCCAGATCTTAACTGGGGCAGGGAGTCTGTAAGCCACCTCTGTACAGTGGCCACAAGGAGAATCAGTGCCCCAGTACAGCTGGGCTTGGAATCTTCATGCTCATGCTTGCTGTGCCCTACTAGGGCTTCAAAGACAATTAAGGGAGTGGAGCATCTCCCTTATGATGAAAGGATGAGGGAGCTGGGGCTCTTCAGCTTGGAGAAGACTGAGAGGTGACCTCATTAATGTTTACAAATATGTTAAGGGCAGGTGGCAGGAGGATGGAGCCAGGCTTTTCTCAATAATAGGACAAGGGACAATGGGTATAAGCTGGAACACAAGAGGTTCCAAAGAAAGACAAGGAAGAATTTCTTCACTGTGAGGGTGATGGAGCACTGGAACAGGCTGCCCAGATGGGTTGTTGAGTCTCGTTCTCTGGGGAGATTCAAAACCCCCCTGGATGAGTTCCTGTGTGACCTGCTCTAGGTGGTCCTGTTCTGGCAGGGGGATTGGACTGGGTGATCTTTTGAAGTCCCTTCCAACCCTTAAGATTCTGTAATTCTGTGTACTGCTGTGTGGGAATGAAGCCCACTTTTAGATTTAACATATGCACATTCACTATTTTGGGTAGGAACTTTTTAAGCTTGTTTTGTTTTTTTTTTCCCTGAAGTCATATTTCCATGGTAGGAAAACAAACCACCCTGTCAGTTAGGGAGTACTCTTTTTTGTTTGTTTGCCTGTTTGTTTTATATCCCTCTGCCCCACATTGGAAAGCTCTCAGTTGGAAAAGCCATTGGAAGTCAGCCACTGGTAGATGTTTGGCATGTGGCCCAAGCTCCTCTCTCTATCCTGGAACAAGATGCTGTCCTGAACGTGGAGGGTGAAATTTGCTGCAAATTTCTGAGCAGGTGTCCTTCCAAAAGCAGCTATATTCAGCAGGTATTCTCCGCACTCTCCTCCCATCAGCAGCCCTTACAGCGTGTTTGTACTTGAGTTGAAGTCCAACCATTTTGGCAAATCTTCACCACCGACCAAAATGACCTGTTCCATAAGAAGATGGCAGATGAGCAAAATTAGAGCAAAATGGTGTTACTACTCTAGTTTTATGTATTACAAGTACTAACTGAATGGAAGTCCAGGAACAGTCACAAACAATCCATTTAAAAGAATCTAGAAACCACAGTTGCAGCAAATGGTGATGGGATTTTTGCTATCAGCTCTACTTATAATACATCTGAGGCCCTTCTTTAGAAAGAGATTTCTAATGAGTTTGGTTTAAGCATAAAACAAATGCCCATTTGCTGCAGGATTGCACTGAGAAGTGTATTTAATAACATTACCTTGTAGTGAGTTATTCCCTGAAAGGCAAATACTGGCACTGGATAATAGAATATTTTTCCTGTAAAGACGGTTGCATCTGGGATTCCTTGCAGGCTCTTTGTTTCTTCATGTCTGTTATCTGATTCCTTGGCAACTAAAGCAGCCATGTTTACACAGACAGGTAGGAGTGGAAAGAGAAGAGTGAGCAGCGGTATGACTCTTGTGCCTGGGAGCAAAGGGGACCCCAAGGCAGGAAAGCTGTAGTGGGAGTCTGCTGGGTCTCCAATGACCTCCATCCTTCTGCAGTGCTGGCAGCCTGGTGCTGCTCCTTCAATGCACCTCAGAGCTGTAGGGGAAAGAGAAAAAACAAACCTGTGTGCATGTTTACTTCAGTCAGATTCCTCTTACAGGGAAGCACAGAGCTGTCAAATGTGGCAAGGCTCTTATCGGTCTATTTGGGAGATAGTGACATCTGAGGAGGGTTATAGGTTTTTTTAATGCCTTGGTACTTACTGTCGCTGCCTCATTCAGGTGAAGGTTTTTTATGAGAAAACACCATGTCGCACAAAGCCAGTTCATTATGCTTTTTAACCCAGTTTTCTTCAAACTTGCTGTTGCTCCCATGTCTGCTTCTGTCATTCTAAAAGCCCACTTGGTCTCTAGGAGATGAAATGCTACACTAGGGCCTCACCAGGGGGGACCTTCAACATATGGCTTAGAGGAAAGCCAGATAAACAGTGCAGTAACCTGACCTGCCAGAATTCTGTGGTATTGCAGTAGCAAAGGGAAAGCTGAGTATGACACACAGCAAATGAATTGTGCGAGCAAAGACAGGCTGAGAGTCAACATCCTGCTTTTGCTTTGTAGCATCAAGGGCCAGGCTTTTGACTTGCTATATCTGATGCTTCTGTTTCAAGAGGAGATAAAAGCAGTAACGAGGTAAAATACTTCCTACACGTGTGAGACTCTCATAAACCTGTGAGTGTCTTCCAACTTTTAGATGAGAAGGGTATACAATATGCTTGGACTCTCCTGCTTAGGATAGGTCTATTTAAAAAGTACACAAGAAGAAAATAACTGCAGGCAGCAGCAATAGCATTGACTAAACCAATTGACATGGCTGGAAAAGCATGAACAATCTTTTGTACTGCAGCAGCCCTTCAGTGAGTACTCCTTTCTTGTTACAGCTCTTACAGCAGGATGTCTTGAAAGTCATGGCCCTGCTTGCATTGGCTCTACAAACCCAATGGCCATTTATCTAGCAACAAGGTCTGACTCTGCTGGATTTTAACAAGTATTTTCTTCCTTGTGTTTGTGGATGTGTTTGCAGTGTGCTTTGTAGTAGTTACCAACCTTTGTGTTATGTTTCACTGCCCAAATCTCTTCCATTTTAGTGGTGAGTAGGGTACCTTTTGATTAGAGCAAGAAATGTTAATGTAAAGCAATGCTCCTAAGTATTCATAGGTAAAGACAAAAAATGTGTGATATCTCCTGAACCATAGTGGTTTACTAGAACCTGCAGTTTGTCTTCCTGTTAGTATACTCTGAAAAAAAAAAAAAACCCAAAAACCAGAAAACCAATTGCCCTGCTGATAAGTGTGCAGCAATCAGTGAATGTGCTTGAAGTTGCTTTTGGACGAAGATGAATCTGTATCCATTGATGTATCTGTATCCAGTTTCCATTGCAACTGGGATTGACTCTGAATAAGTCCAAAGTTATGTTTCTTTGATTATGCTCAGTTATGCTGAGAAACAAGTTGCTACACTTGAATCTCCATTTTTCATTGTCAGTCTCCCATATTCCTTCTGCAGTCTCTGAAAACATAATGGCATATCCTTGTTCACTGATTATGAAACTCTGAGAAGAGTGAGTAGGTGGTGAGGCAGAAGTTCAAGTTGGAGATGAGAACTTTTAGAGAATACAATTCTTATGCAAGAGAATGGGTGCTTGGCAGCTGACTAATCTCTCCTAACGAATTTGCCTCCTGATAGCTTAGTAAATATTGCTGTGTGACCATGTATGAATCATTACTGTGCTCTAAAAATGATGGGAATGCTCTGGGATCCCTTGGTTGCTGTGAGTAAAGTAGTCAAAACCACCTCCAGAAGCATAACATTGGCCCCAACTCAGGGACCCAAAGCCTATGGACATATCTGCATTTCAGGTGGGGAAATGCCAATGAGTGTTTCACCTGTTTGAATCCTTCCTAAGTAACTTGACCTACTGGCTTTGACAGCAGCAAATACAGTGTATTTACTTTGTTGTGTCAGGTGAGACAGAATATTTTCAGTGCTAGAATGTGCTAGAGTAGCTTAAAATAACTAGAGTTTTACAACTTCTTCTGGAGACTTCCTGTAATTCTCACAATTACCAAGCTCATAATTAATTTCTCTAGTTAAATTGCAACAGAGGCATGTGTCAGTCTATTGGGTAAATACTTGATAAAAACAGGAACCATCTGAAGTGCCACTCTGTGGTTAAAGGGAGGAAAATTTGTGAACTTAGCTCATTCAGAAACAAGGATTCCTAGCTTAAAGTGTTTCATTCCCATCCAGAAGCAAGAAATAATCAAACTTTTAATGGAAAAACACCGTTCTCTTGTGATTTCACAACCAGCCTCAGTTGAACAAGGTACATAGATAAAGGATGAATCAAACAGGAGCTTTTGGGGACACCTGTAAGTACTTGTAAAGATAAAAATGACTTACTTATTTTGCTTTACTTCTAGCTTTAGACATAACCTATTTTTTCCCACAAGTCTATAATACGTTTACACAGATATGATTCTGAAACTGGAGAAGCCCACCCCTAAACCTTTTTCTGTGACACCAAAGAACACAACTGAAGGATACACTATCTTCTTTCTTTCTTTTTTTTTCTTTTAAGATAGGCTCAGTGATCAAACAAGGGAGTGGAAACATAAACTTGTCAAATGGAAATCATGACTGTCTTGTTTCCCTGTGCTATGCTGGCCCTGCTTAAGGTGTTTATTCTGTCACTACTGCTTCTGTGCAATGTTTAGCAAGGCTACTTGGATGGGTTTAGGGTCTCCTGCAAAATAGCCTAGAATGGTTGCGTTTTATGGCCTCTGCCACAAAGCCAATTGTTGATGAGGTTGTTTTTCATATTTATTAAAGCCTCACCACCTGGAATCGAGTAATTGCTTGGCAAATTTAACTTCCTTTTAAAACAACATTGCTATTCCAGCTGCCTTCTTGGCTGCAAAGGAAATCTAGATATTTTCCCAGCATCCCCAGAAAGCAAGCGGAGGGTGATTTTAAAATAATACTTTAGGTTTTCTGAGGAGATCTGATTCATTATTTTTGGTTTTTTATGTCTGAACCTGCCAGTGCTGACTGTCCTGGAGTCCACACCTTGATAATTCAGGCAATTTCAGAGCAGTCTCACATAATCTGAAGCCTGGTGGTAGCACGTTTTCTGTTGAACTGTTCAGTAGAGAAGTTTTCCACCTTTTTCCTTTGACTTCCATTACATTCCAGGAAAAGACTCTTGTGTTGGAGTTGCCTAGTAACATACAGAGATATGCCTGCAAATTGGCTGCTGGTGCATTAAGTCTTATGCAAAACATGGGAGATGGCTTTGTTTGGACTGTTGCAATAAACATATTGTCTGTTTTTTGGAAGACAGAAACCTGGTAACTGGGTCCTGAGAGACTTAAATGCATATGATGGAAGAAAGGAGTCTAATGTTGCTGTGTGTCACTCCTGAGTGACACGCCAGCCAGAACAAGTGTGATTGTGCGAACAACCCTCAGGACACAAGACAGGCTAATTTCCAAGCAGTGTTCACTTTACGTCATTAAATAAAGTTGTTTTTAACAGCTTCCTCCTCCATCCAGAGGTCAAGCTGTGTTAAATGGGGATGCATCCTTCATTTTTGATGTAGAGGAAGCCTAATGTTGTCGCTGACGTGTTGCTACCCCCATGCCTATTCATTGGGGTCAAATGGCAGATGTTTAGTGTGGCTTAATGCAAATGATGGAGGAAATCAAGGTTTCACTAGCTGTGATGTTAGAAAAAGTGTTTGGTTTCTATTCATGCCTTTTCTAGCTTCAAAATAATATTTAAAAATCCCTAATTGTACTATTTTTAAATGACCTGATGTTTATCTTTGACTTGCTGCCTCAGTTTTTCTTTTTCTCTTATTTTAAAATGAATGGGCAAAAGAGTGGAAAGGACAAAGGAACATCATCTGAGGTTGTTCTTAGACCTTGTCTTTACTTGTTTCTACTTCTCATTCTGCGTTGCACTAGGAAAGTATTTTCACTTCCCACCTCGCTTTCCCCCCAAATCCTCATATTTCCTCTGAGAAATTGTCTAAGTGGGAAAGTTTAAACATGAAAGCCAAGATACAAATTTATACCAGGGTTAAATTTCATTTTAACTACTTGTGAGGACGCTTTTATTTTGCTACAAGCATTTTTTTCCCCTGCAAATTATGGTTTCCTTTCCTTCTTTAAAGCTTAACTTATGACATTACAAACTGTTTAAACTGAGCTGGAAAAGGTTGAAGTTAAAAGACTCAGGCACTTACACAGTTACAGCAATATATCTAGCAGATAAAACTTTCTTGCTCAGACAAGCTCTCACTATTGCATCTTAGATTTTTTTTTTCCTAGGGAAAGTGAAAAACTGAGAAGAAAGGATTTACTTCAATGATTTAATTTTCTAAAGTACCATCTTTTTGTTCTCTATTTCAGCTTCTTTGAAACTGAGAACAACAGATTAAATTCAAAGTTTCTTTTTTTTTAATGAAAGGTCATATGTTGATAAAACTTGAAATGCTATTAAGTTTTGGGCATTTTGAAGTTATTAGCAATGCAATAAGGAAAAGGTCACTAGATTGACTTGAACAGATGCTCTGTTGTATGAAGCTTTTGTTTTTAGTGCTGTGTTCTGCAGGAAGGGGAGACAGGAAAGACCGTGCTAGAGCTGCCCATAAAGCAGGATTTTTGGCTTTACACCTTTTGTTAAATTCATGGTGAGACTTATAAATCTTAAAAACTGCCTGCGTGTCTCTCCTGCCATTAATAGGTTTTAGAAATCCTATCAGCTGATGTTACTATAAGCTGCCCTTCATGGCAAATGGAGGTACTGATTGAAATTTTTTTTCCCCTTTGCCCTTTTTTTTTTTTTTTTTCAGTCAAATGGAGGAGTGTGAGCAGAAACAAGCTTTGTACAAACACTGGGACAGGATGAAGGCCAGTGTGCCAAGTTCCAGCTTCATGTGATTGGTTTTCTTTAAAAGGGGGTGGGTTCTGTACCAGACATGGAACACAAGGTTTATAATGGACATGCTGACCGACCTTATTATGGTGCCTGCTGCCCCTCCTGGGCTCGGTTTTTGCATTCAGCTGTTGTTGCTGACTTCCTACAGCAGATTTTCAAGCAAGTTGCTGTGATAACCTCATAATGTTTTGGGGTTTTTTGTCTCGCTCATTGGGCTTGGTTTAGCCTTACTCTTAGTTGATGTGACAGTTTGGGACTGAGCATCCTTCCCCTGGCACCAGCCCCAAACTTGGCTCAAAGCACACTGTTAAACTCAATGCTGTGTTTCCACTAGTGCAAATCCTGTTGCTGTTGCTCTGTCTTCTTATCAGATAGCTCCTATTGGCTTTGCTGGAAAGAAGAAAAAAATCACATTTCCCTGTGATTAGATGTGGATGTTTCTCATAAGGAGAATAAATTCAACCTTGCCTGAATGTAATGAGAAAAATGCAGAGGAGACAGCAACATTGTCCAGTGCACAAGAGGCTTGCTGGATTTACGATGTGCAGTGCACCTCCTCCCACTTTGGGCAATTTCAGAGGTGTTGAAAACAAGGCAATTGGTCTGTTTGCCTCCTTCACCCCTGTTGTTTAAAGTGACTCCTAAAGCGCTCTCTTTAAAAACCAAACAAATAACAGCTGAAACCCCTGTGCCTTTCTTGTATTGCAGAAACTGAGAGGCTGTTGACTGATGATAGGACAGGAAGCAAATTTACAGCCAGATCCCTCTTACTAATTTTTCCTCCAGATGTTTTTCTTTCTTTGTTTGTTTTAATTTGGCAATTAACTAAACAAATTGCTGTCTGAACAGTGGAGCTAATGGACTCTGGTTTCCTTCAGGTTTCTCTGCAGTTCTCTTTCGTCTTTCTTAATGATCTCAGCTTCGTCCTCTGCCACATTGTCTGTGGGGAATGGCGATGAGAAGCTGAGCAGGGCTGGTTTTGGCTTTCCCCTCCCTCACTGGGGGGCACACACAGTCTTTGACTTCTGTCCTTTACTCAACTTCTGATTTTCAAAAACACTTAAAAAACCACCTTTTTCAAAGCATCCTTAAAGTCCATTCCATTTGCTCTAAACTGATTAAAAACAGGATCAGACATTTTTGATTGGAGAGAGGATCTCAGAGGGGATGTGCAGGCTGCAATTGCACAAGCTTTGTATCTTCATGATGCCAAAATGGAAGATTAGTTCCTGGAAACCTTCTTTTTTAAAAAAGGCTACCTATTTTCTGCATCCCTGAGTGCCATCTGCATGAGCTGTTCCTGCCATTTTAAGAACATATGGGCAGAATAAAAATCCACATCCTTGACAAAGCACTTTGGGCTGCTTCTGTTGCAAAGAAGCAACCAAAGGAAACGGTAAAAGCGCAATATCATTTAAAAAGTACTTTACTAGTTAAAATAAAGGAGATTCTATGACAGTTACTGTAGTAGACAGCTTTCATGCCTTTGAGGAATCATATGACTTATCAGCGAGGAAGCCATGACTTTTGATAGGGGTTTGAATATACTCTCTAAATACTTAATATGCCAGAAGTGAAAGAAAAACATTTTGTCAGATTTTAGAATGGGTTGAGACTTGCTCCAAGACCCTGGTAAGTATGTGCATGACTAATGTTGAGGTGTTCAAGGGTCTTTATTTGAGGCTTACTAGTATAGTGGGAAGTGAGAGAGCAGGGGGAAGGCAGCCCTTGAGGTTTTGAGTAAATTTAAACACTAAGGGAAGTGAGGGAGCTGTAGTCAAGTATACTGGGGGAAAAGGCTGTGAATGCTGTGGTCTATCCGTCTTGCACAGCACTTCTGGCACATTCTTAGCTTTCCCGTAAGGGATCCCCTCTGAACAGAAGCATAAATTTGTGTCCATTACTTGGTGGAGTCTTCTTAATGTTGTTTGAATGTAAGATGAGGCCAAAAACCATACTGCTACCAATGTCTACCCTATGCTCTTGTGCAAAGAGTAAGGTGCAGCACAATGAGAATCAGCCCCAGACTACAAATTGTGTTGAACTTGGGATGAGAGAAAACTAAAACAATTTAGTCTGTATAAATACCTCTTGTCTGAAATGGAATTATGTATGAAATAATGCAGAAAGCCTCTAGCTGAGCTTAATAATCGCTATTCCAAGAAGACAGCGGCAACCTTTGTGAGGCTGCACTTTCAAAGTCAAATCTCTGCAGCAGATTTTGATGCTCTGATGAGCCATCAGATAAACTAGCTAAGTTTTTAGGAAAAGTTTGGTTTTTTTTTTTTTTTTCTTGCAATCCTTCAGAGCTTCTGAGAACAAAACTATTTATTTAAAGACCTAGCTATGGATGTAGGAACCTTACTTCAGGCTCCCATTTTTGCAAATAAAATCTGGCTATTTGCCTTTTTTTTTTTTCCCCAACTCTTGTGCCTGGATGCTTTTATTTGCCTACATAATGTTTGTTCCTGCAACAGCCACCACTCTAAAAGTTGCCCTGGTAACAGGTTCCACTGTTGTTTCCTTTTGCAAGCAGGATAAGTGTATGGCCATGCCCTCTTGGCTGGGTGCTGCACTAGGAACAAGGAGAGAAGGCCTTCCACCCTGCCTCAGGCACTGCTGTTTGCCTTTGCCTGAGTTGCCCCAGCAGGAGCCAGCAAAGCATTTCAGGGTTTTTTTGGATGCCTGTTGTTGGGCAGCCACCCAGACCTTGCCTAGCAACCTCCAGCACCCAAAATGTTTGCCTAAAGGACTGTTTCTACGCCCACGGGCTTTCCCTATGCCTCACTGTCCGCCCTTGGCCTGGATTCCTCTTGCCAACGTGCCAGATGGCCTCCAGACCTCCCTGCTTCCCCGAAGACCTGTGTAGCTCCTACCGTTTACCTCTTGGTGTCTCTATTTCCCTTTCTGACCCCTGGTCCCTCCTGTGGACTTCACCAGGAGCGGTTAATTTGTGACTGTGTGACCTGCAATCAAGCAGCCAATCAAATGTTGACTGTTTTTCAGGACCAACTGTATGGAGAAAGGAGTCGGGGTATGGTTCTTGTCTTACTAAAACTCACAGACATTTTCCTGTTTGTTTTGTTTCTACTTACTTGCCAATTTCGCAGATATGCCTGGACATGTCAAAGCAAGGCTGATCAACTTCCATTAAATAAATCAACTTCATACTTCTTGATATCATTGATCTTTAGCTCATTCACTTAAAAAGCACTGAAAATGAAGGACAGTGTTATTGGTCTGCTTGTTTGGTTTTGTTTGGATTTCTGGTTTTTGGGGGGTTTTTTTGTTGTTGTTTGGGGATTTTTTTGTTGTTTGAGGTGTGGTTTTTTGTGGGTTTGTTGTTTTTGTTTTTTTTTTTTTAAAGGAGAGGCATTTTTAAACTCTTTAAGCTCACCCTGCAGACCAGCCGCAGAGCAGGACTAGGGGCGGGGCAGTTCTCCTGAGCTCCCTCTGCTCCCTTCCTCAATGCATCAGTCTCTTTCACTGCTCTGGCATCAGGACTGTGAGAAGTTCAATTTGTGGGACTGGGCCACAAAAGAAGAGAAAAAAGCCTATGATAGAAATAGTTTATCTCCAAAGCGCTTCTGTGTGTCTGCCAAGTGATAACTGGGGGGGAAGAAAAACCCAGCCCTCACGATAGCCATTTGGTACGTGACTGACAGATTTATGATAGGCTGCAGCTTCCTCCATTTGTCTGGCGGCGAGTGGCCAGGCTGGGCCATTGTGTGTCTGCCTTCTCACCAGCCAAGGCTTCCAGCTGGACCCACAGGACAGGAAATGATTTAGCGAAAGGCTTTTGGTGACAACAGAATTCCTGCTGATAACTCTTTTTTTTTTTTGTCCTCACCCTCAGAATATTTTTACAGCAAGCCCTAAGCCATTGCGGAGTGGTATTGGAGGTGGGTGGTTACAAATATTTGATTAGTGTGTCATGGAGCAGCTTTTATTTCTGTTGAAAGTATGATTAGATTATAAGTGAGATGGATATTAGTCCTTGGGAATTTGATACAGGTAAACAAAAATATTTTGAGACCTTAAGGATCTAGTGTAGGCTTTGTGTAGGTTTTATGCTTGAAGACTTCTTTTCTCCACCATTGTCTGTTGCATTGTATTATCCAAACTGGGATGTAGTAGAAAAGGGGAAAACAAAAAAAAAAAAAGGGAAGCTAGAGTTGTAAGGTGGATCAGGTTTTTCTGATGCATTGTTCATCTTGTCAGTGACTCGTGTAATGAAACGGTACATGTGAAAATGACCTTTCATTGTCTATGCAGTTAGCAGAGTACAAGCAAACTGCTTTTATCTGCTTTGGAGTTGGTTTGAATACTGACAGCTCAGATCTTTAGATCTTCTGTAGCCTGATGGGTGGTTTTTTCTGTGCAGGAGAAAGCCTGGGAGCATAGGATGGAGAGGGGAAATTTCAGGGGAAAATTTCAGAAAGCAGTTTTGCCACACTGATGTGCAGAAGAGCAGAGGCATGTGAGAAACCAAGAAGAGGCCTCACCTCTTATGTCCAGGCATGGTTGATACAAGGACTTACCAGGACTGTAGCAGCTAAATTCAGAGGTTTGCAAGCCATCAATGGGACCTGAGGGCTAGATTGGGCCAGGCACATGCTGAGAAGCAGCATCCAGTATTCTTTTTTTCTCCTTACCCTTCAGCACAGCTGGAGAGCTCCCAGAGATTCCTCAGGCAATCTTTAGATGGTTATTAAAACAAATGGTGGAGTTACTTCTGTTAGGCCATTGGGATGTAAATTCTGAGCACTTCCACTAGGCCAGACTGCTGCTGGGCAGATATCAGGGACTGTAAATGTGTACTACCCCAAACCAAAAGCAGAGGCTAGTGATCACCTGAGGATTACTGGAGGTAGGTCAGGTCTGCAAATGACTGTATGCAACTTGCATAATCCAGGCACTGCCCACAGGGTGAAATGACTCTGAAAATGATGTGGCAGCTCACAGCTTTGAAGAGATCCTGCTGATCCCTTTGAAGGGATCCCTTCTTACCCAAGCCATAAGCCTCAACCCTAGCGTGGCAGAAACCATATCCCTCGTTTTGCCATTTGCAGCACTGGCTTTCAAGAGCCAAGGCTGTGCTTTGTTTCATCACCCCTTGTTTAAGGGAGGCCAATGATGTCACATCCTCCTTCTTGGCTCTGTGCAGCTGGAAGAAGGAGGTGAGCTGGCAAAGCCAGCAGCTGCTTGAAGTGCTCCAGGCCTGTCTATGCACATCCTTGCTCCCAAATTCCTAGGGTTTCCAGAGCAGCTCAGCCAGGATGCTGAAAAAGCTTTCTTTTTAATCTCTCAATCTTCACTCTCTGTGTTTTTGCCAGTGCAGGTAAAACAGAGGTGCTCATTCCATGCTCTACATGCACCAGTGTTTCCACCAAGGTAAACAAGAAATAGTCTAGGTAATTACAGAGAACAATCTGAGTGAAACATCTTGTCTCTACAGCTGGTTCCTGGGACACAGGAGCAGGCAGGGCAGGCAAACTTGCCCTGCCAGGATATCAGCAGTGTTTCTTATACAAACAACAAGAAATGAAATTCATTGGTCTTTGCTCCAGCTAAATTCCAACTCAAGCGTGAAGGAAAACTTTGTCTGACTGACATTTGCTGGGAGTGGTGGTGGGGATTGCTGTGCTTTCAGAGGTCTATTTTGTATATGCACCCTAAATTCATGAGGCAGTTTTTTCCAAAGTACATCTGACGCTTCAGGTTTGTTTTGGGAGCTGGCAGGCTGCAGCCTTTGGCATGGCTTGATTTTTCATTTGTAGCATTACAAGCAATGATTAGATAGCCCAGGGTTTGCTCAGGTCTAACCCTTAGAACAGGATACCACCTTCAACATTCCCCAAAGAAGACTCTACTGTGGGAAGCATTTCTTATGCCTTTGAAAATCTGTGTGGTTTGGGGTTTTTTTAAGCAAAGAGACAACCTGACTGAAAATCAAACAGGATTATGTGTTATTATGGAGAGCAGAATTTGGCATGCAGGTGACAAGGCCAAGTAGGATCCCACTGCAGAAAAACACTCAACAACATTGCAGATCCTGACTACTTCCTCTCAGACTTCAGCTGGGGCTGAGGAAAAATCCCAAGGAGAATTCTGTCCTTTAGTAATAATGAGACTCTCTCTCTCCGTACATGTATATAGCATGTTTTATATAGCATGTTTTAATTTGATTGGATTTTCTTTGAATAAGTTATGATGATAATTGACTTTTCTTTGCAAGCTTCATGTCAAACTTTTTGTAGCCTGCTTTAGAAACTTAGCCTTTGTAAGCAAGTTAAATAGATTTAAGACCAGAATTGTTAAAACCAGTTGAAGTTTAGCCCTTTTCTTTGGTAGCAACAGGAATGCAAGAATGGACACACTGGTGATTCACCCGGCTCAGCATTCTCTCTCTCCCCCAGCAATGGGCCAGAGGTGGATGCCTGAGGAGAAGCAAGAACAACATACATATGCAGTGGTGCTTCCTTCAGCCAATTTGGGTAATCCATCACATGGATAAGGTGTCTCTACAGCAATTTTTGGTTGGTTTCTGTGAACTTTCACAGTCTCCCCATGAACCTACATAAAACTTTGACAATGCACCACATCTCAGGGGAAGGAGCTCTGCTGATAGATGCACTGCCTGTCATGGAAAGGACCACATGCCTTTGCTTTGTTCTCCATGTGATTCCTTTCTGTGACTTTGCTCTGCACTTCTTGGTTGCATTAGATGGACAAAAACCAGTCCCTGGAAACTCTCTACGTGCAAGATGTGGTGGACTACTGGAGAATGTTTGCTCAATTAGTGCTCTGTTTTTTGTTGTGAGTTTGAGGTTTTTGTTTGTTTGTAATGGAATCTAATTTACCACTACTGCCCTTCTCTGAACATTTTCATGTCCTAATATACCATTTTTCAGCAGAGGGACAGAACTGTACCCCTACATGAGGTTTGGGCCAGCCTTAGGTTTATGCAGTGGAATACAGTCACTGCCTGGTTTGCTCCTTTTTCTCCTAATATGAGAAGAGTGTTAACCCTCAACAACCCCTGCACCATTCTGTTGCTAAACATTAGGACTATACAGTTAGAGGGTCTGCAAAGGACATTCCTCTTCTTCCAAGGGTATCATAGAATGGTAGGGGTTGGAAGGGACCTTTAGAGATCATCTAGTCCAACTCCCCAGCAGAAGCAGGTCCACCTAGATCAGGTCACACAGGAAAGTGTCCAGGTGGGTTTTGAAGACCTCCAAGGAAGGAGACTCCACACCCTCCCTGGGCAGCCTGTGCCACTGCTCCGTCACCCTCACAGTAAAATAGTTTTTTCTTACATTTAAATGGAACTTTTTGTGTTCCAGCTTCATCCCATTACCCCCTGTCTTGTATATCTGACTGCAGTCCAGGACAGCTTCCTGGAAGAAGGGCTGAAAGAAACCTCATCTATCTCATCATCCCAGGGCAAATACAAATTGGAGGAAATTCTTGTTTTTAGACTCTTTAGCCTGTAATTTTGGGCTGGTCAGACATAGACCAACTTGAGGTGGAAAGGAGGGGGGGTCTTCATTTTGAGGAAGCTCTTGGAACTGTTTTTCAAGAGGTTTTCTTACAAACATGTGCAGATGTAAGACTCTCATCCTACAAGTAGGTAACAAACAAATATAATTGAGTATGGGTAATGCTCAGTTTGGACCCTGTCAACATTAGGAATCTTCCCCATCTGGGAGATAGAGATTTCTTTCTCCCTCTCTTTTTCCCATGTTTAAGGACAGAGGTTTTTACATAGACTGGGCACCAAACTTCAGGCAGAGGCTGGAAGAAAGCTTCTCAAATGCAATGCTGAAGGCAGTCAGTGGAATGGGAGACTTGATGCTGAAGTATTTAAGTACAGAGTGCTTTTAGAGGATGTGCAGCAGTTAGTAACAAATGTTTTTGAATGATCATCAATAAACCCTGCAAAAAAGTTCCACAAGCCAAATTGCTTTCCACTCCAAGTTATATTTGCTTCACTTTTTTCCTGTCTCTAATCCAAGCCATGACTAGTAATGCCTTCCTCTCCTAAATAACCGTCACATAAATATCATTTTTAAGCTTGCTGAAGAGCAGTCACAGCTTGCCTATCCTGCCCACCATGGTTTTCATGCAGGTTTGGAGTTGTCTTACCCCCAGTGCTCTTGTGAGGAAGAAGCAGAGGCATATCCTTTGTTGATATGGGAATGGCATTGATCTGTAGGACTAGCAGCAAGGACCTGTGCTGCAGAGCTGGTGGGCTGGGATGCAAACACTAGTGCCAGGGTGCAATCATCAGCACTGGGTTTGTTGCATCTCACTGTGAAGGCTAAGCAATGAGGACTTGGGAGACATCACTCTGGTTCCGGCCTTGTCCATCTCATGGTTTCTATAGCTATGGAGTTACATTTACTACTGCTTCGGAGACTGGGGACCTTCAGGCATCACAACACCTCTTGAGGTTGATAGTAAAAAATAAATTAGTAATCTCATTTTGCAGTAATTACTAGCTCTGTCTATGGGGAATTTTAGTTCAAGCCCTTTGCAGTGGTGTTACAATGCATAATTATGACTTGAGGTGCAGTTAGGCAGATGCAAATCATCTGGGTATGCTATCTCTCTGTTTAATCAGTGATTTGTTTGCCATTTGGGTACAGAAAATACTTTGTTTAAAAATGAGTTTAATATACTTCCAGTAAGAGCATCAGTGGGAAATAATGGAATGTAGCTGATTTGCTACTAGTTGAGAGCAATCAAGAGCTCCCTGGTGTGGGGTTCATTTATTCTGAGCTTTATGCAATGCACAGCCATCTAATTCCACATGCAGTATAAACTGTTCATGATTCCTCATGTTCTCTGTTTATAGTCTTTCCCATTAATCTTTAACTTTATGAGAATCACATAAGTTGTCTCCTTTGTTTGCTGGATCTTCCCCTTAATTTGGATTCTAATTTTCGTTTTTGGGAATGTCTTTGCCATTAGCATTGTTGTACGTTGCTGATACGTGGGTGGAAGTCGGTGTAGGAATCTTGTAGTGAGTTCACAAATTTTAGTGAGGGAACACAAATGATCCCCTATGCAACCAGCAAAGCAGTGTGTGATGACGTAAAGAAATTTGTCAGCAGATGAGGCTGTATATGTGCATACACGTGAGTGTTTGGGATAGACCAATGGGCGCTACACCCAGATGAACAACCTCAATAAAAGCCAATTGAAAAGGGTAAAAATCCTTCTGCATTTCAGGGACTAACCCACCAATTTTTCATTATTTTTTCCTAGCCCTTACCTGAGGTTGTATGTAAAGGCTAAATGGCTGCCTGGTCTGTTTGCACAATCCCCAGCACACTGGGGATCCTAGTGACTGACAAGGGCTCCAAAGTACTCTGGCACTATGAAGAATAAATACAAATTATTAGTTTGTCATCCAAAGAAAAGCAAAGTTTCCTTTCTCTGCACAGTAACCTATGGGTTGGGTTTTTTTACAGGGAGGGGAGGGATGTGCATATCTGCCAGTACACTGCACACACCGCACTTCTCAAAGTCCTATCCGAGCCAACACTGCCCCTCCCACATGAAGGAGGTTGTTCTTGGCCATGTGTATGACAGCCTTTCAGGAGGTTTGGCTACCTTGTAAGATAAACTCTCTGAACTTAAGCAACAAAAAAAAAAGTATCATACTTCCAACTGGTTGTAAAAAATCAAAATGAAAATTCATAACACAAAACAAACCACAGCAATCCCAACATTCGTCCTGAAGTTCTGCCCCATGGTCATCAATTGGTGAGGGACTATTGACCACGGAGGAACATCCTGGCCCTGACCTGCCATAGCCTGCTACTTCTGGTCTGTCTGCCTCTCATTCTGCAGGGCCTCTCATTCTGCAGGGCTTCTGAGCATTTGTTTTGACAAAGAGATGCTGCAATTGGATGTGGATCATCTGTGGTAAGAAGGCTATTAATTTGAATTTGTCTGACTACAGCACTCAGTCATGTCTGTACTCTTTCTTTTCTATGGGATGAGTTTATAACAAAACAGCCTCCCATTATTGTATCCCTGGAGTTTAAAGTGCAAGATCCAGCTGCCTTCCAAGTGTCAGAACTTCTTGGTGGTTTGAGCACCAACTTGGAGACAATGCCTCTGCACCATGGCCTTTGGAGACATCACATGTAATGCTCTTTTCCAGGATGGAGTGTTTAAGACTCAGATAGGAACCTTGCAGGCTTTTCAAAGGCAGCTAGGCAGGATAAGCACTAGTGTCTCATTGTTCTCTGCAAGTGCTTCAACAGCTCAGCTGGTTCACAAAACAAACAAATCTTCCTAAATGCCTGCTTCTCAGAAGCTAAATTAATAAATCTCAGATATCTTCACCTGTGCTGTACCCTACTTGGTAATACTTTGCTTTCTCGCATGGAAGTTGTCAAGATACATCCACTAATGCAGTGCTTATGTACTGTGGAAAGGGGGGTAAACCAGTTTTTCAGATGAGATAGCCGAGAGGAAGCTTTTATTTATCAAAATACACTGAAAGATTCTTTCTACTAGGGGAGGGCTTTTTTCCTCCATTGTTTCCAAAATCCTCTGTTCTCTTTGATGTTTGTAGGTGTGGTAGTTTGAGCCTGGCTGGATGCCAGGTGCCCACCACACCACTTTATCCCCCACCTCCTCAGCAAGCCAGGGAAGGGGAGAAAATAAGATGGGAGTCTCGTGGGTTGAGATAAAAGCAGTTTAATAAATAAGCAGCAAAGCCGCGCGCGCGGGAAGCAAAGCAAAAGCAGATAAGCTGTTACTCTCTACTTCCCATCAGCAGCGATGTCCGGCCACCTCCCGAGAAGCAGGGCTTCAGTACGCGTAGCGGTTGCTTTGGGAAGGCCAGAAATGAATCTCGCCTCCCCTTCCTGCTCCTCTCCTCCAGTTTATATTACTGAGCTGATGTCATATGGTATGGAATATCTCCTTGGTCAGTCTGGGTCAGCTGTCCTGGCCATAGTCCCTCCCAAGATCATGCCCACCCACAGCTATTGGTGAAGGTGGGGAAAGGAATGCTGGAGGGACAGCCCTGATGTTGTGCAAGCGGTAGTCATAATATTGATATCAACAGTAAGCACAGCACTGCAGGAGCTGCTGTGGAAAATCACTACCATCCCAGACCCACTACAGTAGGTGGTGTGCATGAGCCAGGGGCTGAAAAAGAGAAGCAAAAGGACATCAAGAAGCAGCAGCAGACAGATATTACCTGTCCCTGCCATGCAGCTACTGAGGAGACAACTCAGCCTGCTTGAGAGTTGGGCAGAGAAGAACCTCATGAGGTTCAACAAGGGCAAGTACAGAGTCCTGCACATGGGGATGAACAACCCCATGCACCAGTATAGGTTGGGGACTGACCTGCTGGAGAGCAGCTCTGCAGAGAGAGACCTGGGAGTTCTGGTGGGCAGCAAACTAAATGTGAGCCAGCAATGTGCCCTCGTAGCCAAGAAGGTCAATGGCATCCTGGGATGCATCAAGAAGAGTGTGGCCAGCAGGTTGAGGGAGGTTCTGCTCCCCCTCTACTCTGCCCTGGTGAGGCCTCATCTGAAGTCCTGTGGCCAGTGCTGTGCTTACCAGTACAAAAGGGACAGGCAACTTCTGAAGAGAGTCCAGCAGAGGGCCATCAAGATGATCAGGTGACTGGAACATCTCTCTTATGAGGAAAGGCTGAGAGACTGGAGAAGACTGAGAGAGTCTTCATCAACACTTATAAATACTTAAAGGGTGTATATCAGGAGGATGGGGCAACACTCTTTTCTGTAGTGTCCAGTGATAGCACAAGGGGTAATGGACGCAGACTGGAACACAAAAAGTTTCACTTAAACACAAGGATAAACTTATTTCCTGTGAGGGTGAGGAAGCCCTGGCACAGGCTGCCCAGGAAGGGTGTGGAGTCTCCTTCTCTGGAGGTTTTCAAAACCAGCCTGGACGTGTTCCTGTGTGACTTGATCTAGGTGGACCCACTTTGGACTAGATGATCTTTAGAGGTCCCTTCCAACACCTACCATTCTGTGAGATGGAAAACAGGAGTTAACTGGGGTAATGTCATGGGTTTGTGAGGAGCTTGTTTTGCTTGGTAACTCACAGATGGGGCTGCAGTGCAGACCTAGTAAAGAGTTCTCAGACTTTCCCCCGGCTCTTGGGTTTAGACCTGCTGGGGCCAATCTGGTATCTCTGCCATCACTATTTAAGGATGGGAATTTGAAGTGCTCGGGAGGAGGTGTAGGAGTGGACCATGTGAATGGAGGAGACCATGTGAACCCCAGTCAGAGAAGGAGGAAGGAAGGAGGAGCACTGGACCGGAGACTCCTCTGCAATCTGTGGCAGGAACGCAGCTGTACCCCTGCAACCCATGCAGGGCAATGGCAGGACTGAGAGCCACAAGCAGCTCCGGGTGAGTGCACATGGATGGGCAAGAGAGTGTGTGAGGAGGCAGCCATGGTGCAGGCTGTGCTGGAGAGCCTGCATGCCGCAGAGCAGACCCACACGAGATACAGAAAGGAGCTGCAGCCTTTGGAATGAATGCACATTGGAACTGCCCATGCAGAGCTGTCGGGTGTGTGAGGTACCCCGTGGAAGAGCAGGGAGGACCAGTGAGGAGGAGGGAAAAATGGCAGAAGCCATCCGGAGTAGACTGACTGAACCCCGCCTTCCCTGCCCCCCTGAGCCATTCAGCAGGGGAAGAGAGAAAGACACTGGGACCAGGGCTCTGAGCCTGGGAAGAAGGGAGGGGTGGGGAGAAGATGGTCTTAAAGGGCTGGTTGTGTTCTTCATCGTTGTACCACTCTGTGGTGTTTTCTGTTTGTTATGTTTTTGGGGTTTTATGGTTATGTTTCAGTTGGTGGTTGATTAAATTATTTTCTGTTGGTGGTGGATTAAATTGTTTTCTGTTTTCTTTCCCAAGCTGAGTACCCTGGTCTGTTTTGTCTGGGACCATATGCAGCAATTAAGCCCTCCCTGTCCTTTAGGAATTCTCAACTCTGTGGTACTTGAGTCTAATAGTGGTCTTTTGTCCCTGAATAGGCCTAAACCACGACAGGCAACGGATAGGAAGAAATGAGTGAGGACTAAATGAAAGCTCTGGGCACAGTTGTGCTGCAGATTGGTACTGGCTTGGTAACATGTACTGGGAATTGGGAATTTTATCACTCTCTTGGCATGCTGCAGAGATGTTGGTTTGGTTTTGCTTTTTATGTATCATATTACTGTAGCAGAAATGATACCAAAGATGAACCACATTACCTGCCACCTTCATAGGCCTGGAGAGCCGTTCAGCACTATCTCCACCCTGTTCCATTCTGCTGCACCTGTGGAAACAGTTGCTTGTTCCCCTTTTGCTTTATCAGACAGCTGCCACAAAGCCCCAGCTGGCAGAGGTACAGCTCAGGGGATTTCTAAAGGCTCTGGTTGCCACAGGAAGTATGGGTTTTTTCCTAGATATCAGATAGCAAATTATGCTGTGATGAGAAATTTTTTTCTTTTGAAGACTTCTTTTTTTACTTCACACTCTCATTTTCTCATTAAAATATGTCTGTGGTAAACCTCTCAGTGATCTCCATGCAGCCTGTGCTCTGATACGATCCAGTCTTGCTCTCTATGTATCTTGTGAGCATGTTCTTACCACTTGGCAGCTATTTCCTAACAAGAATGCATCAAGTATGATATTACCTCTGTGAATTTATGTCCCCGCATAAATGGAAAAAGATAGCAGTTCCTACAGGTAGACCCACGATTGTGAAACAGAGGTGCTAATGGCAGAATGCAGGTTTCCCATCTGATTTTAAACAGGAATTTGACATTACTACAGTGCACTCAGGAGTTAACATCAGGTGTGGTTCTAAATATATTCTTATGCACTTTAAAATTTAGTTCCTATTAGCTGATTCCAAGGGTTTATTTGCCTATGATATGATAACAATATGCATTTCTTATGTGCCTTTTAAACAAACCCCTATTTTACTAGTAGAATAACCTAGTTGCTGCTAACTTTACACAGTAACTTTCCTAATAAGTGAAAACGATTTTAACTCAAAAAGCTGAAAGGTAGCTAACCCATTCTAGAATATTGATATAAAAGATAATGTTCTCAACTTTAATCTTGACTACCAGCCCATGCCTTAATCCATACACTTCCCTATGGAAGGGAGTCATGACATGTGAAAACTTTGAAACAATTGTTAAGATATAATAGAGTATCAGTGTGACCTGAATTGAAAGAAATACCTTTACATACAGGCCTTGAGAGTAATTCAAGGCAAAAGGCATAATGGCTATGCAATTATTGAAGGAATGAGTCAAGAGCCAAAAGAAGCAGGGCGATCACCAAATACCTGGTCAGCCCAGACATACGAATTATATGCTTTAAACAGAACCTTACAACTGTGAGAAGGAAAAGATGAACATTTTATATTGATTCAAGGTATGCCTCTGAAGTGGTATACATTTTTGGAAAGGCATGAGAAGAGGTTTACTCAATAGCAAGGGAAAAGTATTAGTACATGGAGAAGTAATTAAACAGGTATGAAAGAATTTATCACTTCCAAATGGGATTGTGGTGGTCCGTGTGAATGGGAATCAAAAACGGAATTCTTTTAGGGCCAGGGGAAACAGGCTGGCTGATGAAGCAGCCAAAGAGGCAACATTAAGCCATGAGATTGTGAGTATGTATAATCTCACCCCACAGGTGCCTGCACCAAAGGCAACTCCTGTGTTTACAGAAAAAAGAGAGTTGAAAGACGTTGAGACAGAGGGGAGGTGGATCCTCCCAGATGGAAAAGAGATGTTAAATGAACAAGCTATGAGGGAAATAATGGCTATTTTACATCAAGGAAGTCACTGGGGTATGCAAGCAATATGTGATTTAGCTTTAAGAAAATATATATGTGTAGGAATGTACACAGTGGCCAAACAGATTTGTGAACGGTGTGTGATTTGTAAGAAAAAAAAAAAAAGGTCCTGAGGAAATAACCCCCAGGAAGGAGAGAACCTGGCCTAAGGCCCTTTAAACCAAAGATATTTATTAAAAGAATTAGATACTGGGGTTTTATTTTGTCTTTCCTCAGGAAAAAGGGCTTTTGTCCCAAACACAACCTCTCGAGTTTGCAGCCCACACCATCCAGCCTGAAGGGCAGATCTTGATCAAGTCCTGAAAAGGAACCAAACTGCAACCCAAACGGGAAGGCCTGTTCCAGGTTTTACTGACCACTGAGACAGCAGTAAGAACAGCTAAAAAAGACTGGACTCATTACATCAGACTCAGAGGACTAATGGACTCTCCACTTGAGGATGGACAGTGGCACGTATGTCAGACTACAAACCCCTTGTGTCTTAAACTAAAGAAGCAATAAGAATCCAATGGAAACAAGGACACTCATTAATGTTACTAACTGATGAGGTGGTAGTAGCAGAAATGCCATTAATTGTTGAAAATGAGGGGGATCATTGTAATTATGGGCTATTGTTTGTTGGAAATCCAGGGGACAGCATCATGACCATTGGAGTGGGACAAAGTAGTATTTGGTTAAACTATGGATAAATATAACTGACAGGGAGGCTCCACAAACTATACAGTTTAATGCTTGTCAAATAGAACCTATGAACTTGGAGCAGACATAAATGGAAGGGATTCAGGATTGTAGTGTAGAAACCAAAGAGGGGACTGAACCAAAGGATAGCAACTCCTACTAAAGTACCTAAAATAAAACCATGGGGCCCACCAAATGACCCAAAGATTGTAACTATAACTGAAGTAAATAATTTAACGTAAACATTTGAGACTGAAGCAGGATATGGAGATGCAAATGCCTGGATTGAATGGGTTAAATATACAGTGTAAAGCCTGAATCATAGTAATTGCTATGCATGTGCCTCAGGAAGACCTACTGCACAAGTGGTTCCCATTCCATTAGGATGGAGTAAAGAACCAAAGGGAACGAGATATATGACTGCCCTATACCAAGAAAAGACTGCATGGGGAAAAGAGAGATGCGGGTCTCTCTCACTGTTATTCTCTGCAAAGACGTCAAAGTGCCTCCTGTTTTCTCTACAGTGGCTGGTAACCACACAGCTTGTCTCTCACGACAGGTTAGAGGGACTACCGGGTATCTCGGAGACCTAAAAATGTGACTGAGGATAAAGCAGGAAATTACTCGGCTGTGAGTATCACCAGGGCAGATCTATAGTGGTATTGTGGAGGAAAAATCCTGAGGCCCATGCTCCCTCCAAATTGGAAAGGCACACGTGCCCTTGTTCAATTGGCTATTCCATTTACCCTGGCATTTGAAAGAGAATCATATATTTCAGGGAAAAGAATGAAAAGAAATTTGGGGGTGTCATTTGATGACAGGATTATATTGATTCAATTGGAGTTCCCAGGGGTGTACCTGATGAACATAAAGCACGAAATCAAATAGCAGCAGGGTTTGAATCCTCTCTATTTTGGTGGGCAACAATAAATAAGAATATGGATTGGATACACTATATTTATTACAATCAGCAGTGGTTTATAAATTACACCAGAGAAGACAATTAGATGCCACTAGCAGAATGGCATGGGAGAACAGAATAGCTCTAGATATTATATTGGCAGAAAAGGGAGGGATCTGTGTAATGTTAGGAGACAAATGTTGCACTTTCATACCAAACAACACAGCACCAGATGGAACCATAACCAGAGCATTACAGGGACTTACCACACTAGCAGAGGAATTGGCTGAGAATTCAGGGATAGATAACTCTATTACAAGATGGTTGGAATCATGGTTTGGGAAATGGAAAGAAATGGTAATATCTGTGGTTACATCTCTGATAGTAGTTGCAGGGATATTAACATCAGTTGGATGCTGTATAATCCCATGTGTTAGGGGGCTTGTACAACGGTTAATTGAAATTGCATTATCTAAACAAATGCCCTTAGACCCACCTCCCTACCATGAGAAGATGTTTCTCCTTAAGGAGCACGAAGAAGATCAAGAAGAGATGGACTTAAAGAATAACTGTGAAATAATATTGTCTAACCTGGAAGAGTCATTGCAAAAAGCAACAAATGTAAAAAAAAAAGGGGTGGGGGGATTTGTAAGAAATATTGATGTTGCTTCTGCAGAATTAGAAAGAAATTAAGACATGGAATTTCAACTGTTGTCTGCCTCTGTGTAATGTAAATCAGTGGACTGACCATAAGACTGTTTGTTTGTAATGTTAACTAGAGTTTTAAATCTCAGGACTGTGGGGAATGGGTGATAATATACAAAACCCAGACATCCCGTGAGGGGATTGTAGGCGCCTTGAGAAGTTGTAAATCTTGGAGTACCTAATCAATGGGGAAACAAGGGAGGGACCTTGTGGCCAGGATAGGGAATGAAAAGCCGAATATTGTACGTGTCAGATGTGCCTACTAGCTAGGACACCCGCTCTTGCAAGAATGCTTAATAAAAGTGCTTCAGTGCAGAGTCTGACCTGAGTCTTTCGCGAGAAAGCTTGCTTTGTTTCTTACGCTGGGCACAATCACTCTGAGATGACAGAAATCCATTGAGAACATCTCCCATACAAGGCACTTCATCTAGGCATGGAATAAGTTTGAAATATTGGTAGCATCAGCCTCAAATATTGCTCAATATTTGGCCTCAAAGAGATTTTCTGCTTACTTGGAATCCAGTCCCATCATTTGATTGTGTACTTAAGTTATTCTTTAATGTCCTGGAAATTAATCCACATTCGAGACAGGTAGAAGTAGAAGAGATTTTGGAAGGATCCAACCCAGATGCACCAACACTGATGAGAGATGAAGGCATGGTGGGCTGAGACCTTCAAAGAGAATTTCTTGCATCTCCCTATCAAATAAATCTCTTAGACACAGTAATCAATAGGGAAAAAAAATCCTTTCCAATCTCTAATTTTTCCTTCTTAACACATTTCTGAGGAACATCAAACATTTCATGTGGTGCTTTTAGAGAGCAGTGAGTAAGAGGGGTTATTTCTTTAATTGGACCTCACTAAATGACTTCTCTGGACAATGCAGTGGCACCTACCCAAAGTCTGTTGCCTTGTATTCACCTTCCTAATATCTTCAGCCTATTTTACCCATCCAAAAGCTAGAGCAGGCCTAAGGTGAAGATCTATGGCCCCCGCTCTCATGAGAAAAGACAAGATCTCCTGAGAAAAGCTTCTTATCCTGCTGTCCCTTTGCCTGAACCCAGCTGTGTCCTCGGAGATGCATCCACCAGCCCATGTTCTCACAGATTAGAAACGGCAGAACACTTCCTCCTGAAGCTAGAAATGTGGCCCAGGGAGGATGGATCTGCTGACAGCTGCTTCAGCAAAACTAGTGACAATTTTCTTTCCCCTCTGATAATTTTTAATGCGGTCAAAAAAAAAAAAGGCTGACATACCCATTTTTTTTTCTTTATTCTGTCTAAAGAGTTACATGGCCAGTATGTTAGAGCAAATATTAAAAAAATACTGCAAAATCATCAGTATTTAATTTTGAAAAAGCTGTTCAATTAAAAAAAAAAAAGCTGCTCAGAAAAAAACATAAAATGCACCTGGCTTTTTAAGCAGTCCTAAAGTGCAAATCTTCCATGGGTTTGAAATATATTTCCTGATGCTCTGCATGGTAAAATTCAGAAAAGTAGGGAAGTATTCCTCAGGTGCCCTTTGCATGCTCCATCATTGCAATTAAATTGCATCTATGCTGCAGTTACAGAGATTTTTCACTTTAAAAAAAAATTGTTAACTGTTTTCTTTAGCAATGCTAACTATTGCCACTTTATCCAGCTTGCAAATGCAACTGCATTTTTAGGCTTCTTGTGATTTTTCTTAGACTTTATTTTGGAAATTTTAACAAAACTTTAATTTTTTTTTTTACTCCAAAATGAAAATATTCTGTTTCAGTGAGATACATCAATGAAAACGCTCACAGTTGCTTGTATGTTCTCAGATACAATTATTTTAAAGGATTGCTGTATATTAACAATGCTGTATCCACACTGTAACCACTGCCATAAGGTCAGTTGGTAATATGGTATTAATAACAGGGCTCACAACACAATTGCTTTATGATTACAGTACTCTACAGGTCTGCCAGTTCTTCTGCTGCATAGGTCATAGTTAGCAGTGGGCTAGGACTGAAAAGGGGGTGCTGGGTTTTTTTTTTTATTTCCTTCTGTTAAGATTTTACTGTGAGGGTGAGGGAGCAGTGGAACAGGCTGCCCAGAGGGGTTGTGGAGTCTCCTTCCTTGGAGGTCTTGAAGACCCACCTGGACATGTTCCTATGTGACCTGATGTAGGTGGACTTGCTTCTGCAGGGGAATTGGACTAAATGATCTCTAAAGGTCCCTTCCAACCCTACCATTCAATGATTACTTTTTGCCCCTGCATTTTGAGGCTTGAACCTACCAAAGTCTCATGACAGCCAACAAAAGAGAAAATTCAAACAAGGCACGTCTCTATTTCGTACGGGAAAGCTTCACTTTTAGGAAGTGAAGCAGAAAAGAAACCCCAGGAGATGCTGCCTGATTAACAAGTCTGCGGGTGCTGGCAGTGAGCTCTGCAAGGTTGAAAGCAAACTCAGTGTAACCGTTGGCACTTGTTCCACGTAGGAATACTAAGTTCATTTTTTTGCGCTTCCTGATGCTCGCTGCTGTGGTTGTGAGCTGATAGAAGGCAATGCTTTGACTTCCTGAATCCCCTAAATAAAACATCCTTTCTGTATAGATGTTTTCAAAGAAAGGCGCGTTGTGTCTTCTGCTTCAGTTGAACTTTTGTATTTGGCTCTTTGAATGAACAACTTTGGTCCTTAAACAGTTGGAAACTTATTTCAAAAGGCTTGACTGTATTGCAAGGAAAAATATCTTTTCTTTAATGGTTTTGAGCTGCTCTCAGAAGTTTATTTACATAGCTGTTGTATTGTGCTACAGTTTGAAGGCCATCCAAGCTTCCTCTTTAATCGGAACTCCTTCTACTTAAATAATTAATTCACAAATAACTTCAGTTTTCAAAGTTTGTTTCTTTCGAGAGATCATTATTGCAAACCAGCGATAATTTAAATACTTGAATGAATACATATATTAGCTCCTGTGAATTCAGACATAGCAAACATCAAGTCAGCCAGTCTCCATCCATGTCTGCGTGCTGTAACATGAATGAGTGCGCCTGGATAGTGAGGGTGCAAAGCTCATGCCCACACACTAGTGAAAACCCCGAAATATCACTTGTCAGAGCTGTGCATTTTCAAGACCACCTCTAATGTTGAGAAAAACATATTTCCCTCCAATAGAAAGTCCTTTCTAAAACCAGGTCTTATGCATTTAGCTGGAATTTTTTGTTCCTACTAAGCCAGGTTGAACAGAGTGAGTAGGGCAGCACTTGAATGCTCTGTATTCTGGTTTTATGGTTCTCAATCAGGTAATGACATTTATTTTGCATGATTCACTACACTTTTATTATGTTACCAAATCATATTTATCTCTGTCAGGCCATTTTTTTTTTCCCAAGGTATTCTAGTTGTAGGTTGCTTTTTTTTTTTTTTAATCAGATGGCTCATATTTAGTATGACACCAATACCAATGTATTGTTTAGAACAACATCAGTAAAGAGTTAACTCCCAGAACCAGAAAAATGAGGCAAAATGAGTCCCCACAGCTAGCTAGCTATCATGAAATCATCTAGTACTCCGGTGTTTGCTACAGGCGAAATAAAACAAAGCACTACCAGCAATAAATCAATCCTTGTGTGGGGGTATTGTCAAAATAAGCTGTTCTGGCACTCCCTAATGCAACTTGTAGGCCAGGTAATGCTGTCTTTTATACATCCAACTGTTTTGAAATGCCATTGTGCTCAAGGAAGAGCTAGTCTGTCTCAAGCATTAATATCCAGAAGGTAGTGGGTTTTGCCAGCTTGTGTGGGAAACTTCATGAGGTGCTTTTAAAAGCCAGTCCTTCCTTAAGTCAGCCGTTAATTGTGTGTTGCTTGAGATAAGTATATTAAAGACATTCCAGCTACAGATGGTCTTTAAAATCAGAGTTGGATTTTAAATATCAAAATGTCTGGAATGCTGTATCTTTTTTTGTTGTTGTTCCCGCATTAGAAAGATGAGAAACAAACCCAAGGCTTCAAGTACAAACTTTCATATGCTTGCATGCTAAAAGTTCTGGGGTGCCTGCCTGAGTTTTGGCCTGGTCCCATCTATATCTATTGTATTAAAACAGTTAAAGGCATTCTCTTCCTCCTTTTCCCCTGCAACTGGAAAGCACTATCCTCTGCTTTCATTAAAACAAACATTAATGCTGCATGTTGTATGAGCCTCTAATTGGTCCAGTGTGCTTTTGCTGAAGTGGCCTATATATCTGTAACTTCATTCAAGAGGTAGGTTGTGTAGGTGTGGGCTTAAAGTCTTTCCAATTAGACAATTTTCAAATCCATAAAAAACTCAGCTTCTGTCAGGTGCCTCCCCTGTTTAGACAAGATGAGTAGGAAATTCAGACATCTTCCTAAGACACACAGGGTAGAAAAGGGGCAAGAATACAATGATGTTGGCCTGTTTACTTGTAGAGTTTTTGAGTCTGAGGTCACTCTAATAGTGTGTATTTTCACATCTAAAGTGGACCCTCAGTGCCACAATGGGGTGTTTCTACTGATCTCTCTTTGGATAAACTGCTTCTCTTCTGTGCCTCAGCACCAGAATGAACACAAAAGTCTAGGACATAGAGATCATGGTATAATTTCCCCATATTAAAATACTGCCAAACAGAGATCTAATGTTAGAATATGATGGCAAAGGTTTTTTTTTACTGGGAAAATAAGTACTAGACTAGAAATGAAAGGTAAGCAAGAAAGACTTATTCAGTTTTACAACAGACAGGGTGACACATGAACTGGGGCATCACCAGCTAATGGTTTCTGCATCTGTGTCCCGTTTCAGGGCGAAGTCTGTATTCCTAGCATTGGAACAAAAGATTACCAGAGATAACTGATGGAAAACATATTCTGGTTATTGGCTAAGCAGCCTCACCTTCACCCTGCAGCTAATGGCAAGTTTAAAAACAGTAGTAAAAATATCCTCATTTATCAACCAATTTGGCTTATTTCTGCTCCATTACCATCTCTGACCATGCTTTATTTGTTTCAGTGTAGACTTGTTATGACAAAATCTCTTTCATTTTAATTAAATTTTTCCAGATGCTATCTTGAGAAAACTAGTACTCAGAGAGGCATAATCATAATTTTTAAAAGAAGAGGGTTAATGCTGGTTAAAAATGCTAGAGGAGCATTCGTCAGTACTTAAGTGTCCTGTCTGCAAGGAGAGGATCAGCAAGGGTTTCTCAGATCTACTTTTCCAGGGTGATCTTTGTACGAATTTAAGACCTGGTCTACAAAAGCAGCTAAGTGCTTTCTTATTTTCAGTGTACAAATAACCTGGTAACTTCAATGACATTGTTGGACTGCTCCAAGGAGAGAGGTTTAAAATGAAGCATTTGCTTAAATTCTTGACTGTCTTCGTGATTTGACCTTATTTGCGGTTTCTTTTTTTTTTTTTTTCACAAAAACACTGATTTCATATGACTAATTTCTAGTTAACAGCTCTCACTGCTTGAACTGGATTGAGACTTCCAGTTAATTTGAGATATCAATAGAGAGCTACAAGTTGGTAGCAGCTTTCAGCTTCTGGTGCACTCCAGCCTGAGCCAAGCTGAACAAACATGGAAACAAAGGAGAATGAAGTCTGTGCCTTGATTTCCTTGGAGGGGAGGATTTGGGAGGGGCAAAGAGACTGCTGAGTGTAGCACTCCATCACTTCTAGCTTTGTCACAACAACTAATGCTAATATTTTTTAAAGTGACCTGGATTCATCTTTTTGTAATGCTAAAGCCCCTTTCAGTTGCCCACACTAAGGCAGAGCAGCCAAGGGCCTAGCAGTCTTGCCTCCCTGCTGATGACCTACAGGGATGTCTTGGATATCAAAGGACATTTCCAATGGCCCCAGTAAACTGTGTTTAGGCAACTGAGTTGAACCTTTCCTGGTTGTGACTGGTCCCAGGTGGGGATTTGCTCGCAGGCATAGAGAGGACTAGCAGATTTGCTGTTAGGCCAAGTTCTGAAGTCCATCCTCAAGAAAACTCCCCCTAATCTTAGGCATGCCAGGATTTCATTTACTGGGAAACATCATACCTCCCTGATTTCTTAATTAGGCCATTAAAGCCTGGTATAAAATGGCTGAGATAAACAGGGTCAGGAGGGCCAAGGATGCAGTTAATGCATTGTAAAGGCTTTGCTTCTCAGCCCTGGGCTCAAACTGTCCAGAACCACATGTTTACGAAATAAAACACCTGAGCCCTCTGCATGGTGGCTTCTGCAAGGGACTCTGGGTCAGTATTTTTCACCTGCTCAGTGAGCCATAGTTTCTCTCCCCATTCAGTGCCTTGTGCTGCTCTGACTTTCAGTTTCTAATTCTGATATGTTTTAATTTAGTCCATCTTTGGTATTTAGTATATGTGTTTCGAGCAGTTTGAGAGATCTCATCTTCAGGTTTCTTGTGTAGGGGCTGGTTCCAGAATAAGGGCTCTGACACCCCTTTTCTTCATACTTCTTTTCCAGAAACGGTTTAACAATTGTGGTTACTCCAGGAGACTGAACTGAAAGAATTTGGTAAAGTGTCAGATCTAGGGCCTGCACATGCAGAATGCAAGTGCAGATCTTTGGTGGTCTCTGTATCCTGGTGGGTACAAAAAAAAAAAAAAATCCAAAATACTCACCATAAAAGAGCAAAAGAAGGAACTCTAGAATGGCAATCCAGGGTTTTTTTCCCCTGCAGGAGTAGATGGTAACATTTTTTTTTTTACTTTGAAGACTCAATATTGATCTTGTCAAGAAGTTATGCTCAGAAGAAGTGAGATAAGGATGGAAGCTCTAGATGAGGGAAATTAAATGCAAGTGTGAAAGCCTAAGCTTATTATTCACTTCCAGCAGTCTGCGCACTCCTGCAACCAGATTTACATTCATATAGTTCGAGAGTTAGTATTTTATCAGGTTGTTAGACCTGAGCAGGTTGGTTTTTTACTTTTTTTTTTTTTAAATCTAAACGATCTATTTATATTAAATACATTGGTTTGGAAAAATACATTGGGTAACCACTACTAGCTGCTGAGAGGCCTGTAATTAGGGAAGTACTCTTAGGTAGGTAAAATAGAGCTGAAAAATCAGAAAAACACCCCAAATACTGTGATTTAAAAAAAAAATGGTAGAAATTAAACGTTTGTTTAAAGAATGCATAGCATTTTGAAGCAGAAGGATCACACACACAGGAAAAGTGATAGCCTTTCCTTTGAATTAAATACTTTTGTCCACTGATGGACACTTAGTTTCATAGGCTGGTGGTCTGCTTTGGGCAGTGACCTGGAGCAAAGTAGGTTTGTACAGTCCCACATCAGGCAATTCAGTCAGTGAGGCTGCAGCTTGTGCTGTGGTCACAGAGCCCTCTTCCATGGTGCTGAGGGGAAGCCCTCAGCACCTTGGAAGTCCCCGCTCTGCTGAGCATGGGAGGGCTGTGCCATCTCCTCTTTCTTGGCACAAAAGCCTTCTAAAGTGCTTTCTAGTTTATGTTTATTTCTTTTTTAATTTTTTTTAATTAAATTTGTGGCAATTTTCTTATGGCAACGCGTGCTGTGGGAATTCCTGCACAGGCCTGCAGCACGATTAGCTCCTGATTTAAAACAAAACAAACCAGGATTAGTGGTTCCTCAAGTTTGCAAGCCTTAAAATAGCGGGTGGCATGGGGCTGGCGACTAAACCAAGCACAGCGCAGCAGTGCTGAGGAAGCGGCAATGGAAGAGGGGCTGCCGTCCCCCTAGCTATTGCAGCTTTCACGCTCTAGAGACCCTATCCCGTGGCCTCTCCCTCAGGTCACAGCCCCGAGGAGAGCCATCCCCAGCCACGCGACCAAGTTCCGCAGGCGATTCTCGGGTACTGACGCGGGGGGGAATCTCGTAAGCGCCCCTCCCGCCTGGTGGGTGAGCGAAGGCGGCCTGACCCGTTGCGCGGGTGCCGACCCTTATGCCCGGGGTGGCAGCAGCTGCGGCGGGGCGGGGCGGTCCCGGGAGGCGGGCGGCGGGGGCGGGGGCGCGGGAGGCGGTGCGGCGGGCCGGGCCGAGCCGGGCCGGGCCGGGCCGAGCCGAGTGGTGGCGGTCCGCAGAGGGCAGCGGCGCTGCGCTCATGTAAGCCCGCGCCCGCCGCCGCCCAGCGCCGCAGGGGTCGCGCTGAGCGCCCGCGCCCCGCAGCGCCTCTGCTCTTACCCTCGGTTTTCTTTTTTTTTTCTTTTTTTTAAGAGGAGAAGGGCGAAATCCATCCTAAAAATGAAACAAAATGTCTGAGAAAATGTCCAGCTTTCTGTACATTGGAGACATCGTGTCCCTCTACGCGGAGGGCTCAGTCAACGGGTTCATCAGCACGCTGGGGTGAGTGAGGAGCTGGGGCGGGGGTGGTTGAGGAGGGGGGCGGTGGATGCCGCTCCGTGCCGCTCCGTGCCGCTCCGTGCCGCTCCGTGCCGCTCCGTGCCGCTCCGTGCCGCTCCGTGCCGCTCCGTGCCCGGTAGCCACTCGCGGGCGGGCAGCGACAGCTGCAGCACAGGAAGCGGCCGGCAGCGCGCGCTGCCGCCGCTGCCGCCACCTCGTCGACGGCGAGAGGAAAGTAGGAAGTGATAAACGAGGGTAGAGGGGAGGAATGAGAGAAGTTCTCGCACAGGCCCGGGGCAGCGGGGCCCAGCCGGCGGCGGTCCCGGCGGGGCGATTCGGCACCGGCGGCGGTGCCCGGCGGCGGCTCTGCGCGGTGCTGGCCGTGCTCACCGCAGCTCCTGCCGGGGCTGCAGCTCTGGGCCAGCCCAAACTGGAATGCCCGGCGTTCGCCAGCACCCACTCTGTAAAAGTAACCCTGTGCTGTACCCAAATGCGTTAATATAGTCGTTACTTGTAAGTTGTTTGTTTTTTTTTCTTTTTCCGGAGGTTGGGAGGGGGCTTTATTTTGTTGCACGTCTGAGAATTTTTGACCAAGACATGAGGGACAAAAGCTTTGTGTTCTTGTTCACCATTGTAATCAGCTCTTCAAATGTGCATCTCTTTGCTTCTGGTTTGTGTTTGCCTGAAGGCTTATCTGCGGCTGTTAAGGGTCAGATATTTATGATCAGATATATAATTTCATGGGGATGCTTTTTTCCATGAGCTCTTCTTTCTCTGCGAGGTGAAAAGGTGTACATTAGATGTGGCTGCTTCGCTGAAACACTCCCACTTGCTTCAGTTTTTTATTAACAACGACCACATTCAATCACCTTCTCGGAATTCAAGACAGAAAACAACAAGGAATTACAATAGGAATACATGGATATCTTTAAACCATTGCATGGTTTGGTTGTAGTGACATGTCTCAAGAATGCAATGGTTCCCTCTGTTATTTGTAGGAAAGCTACAGTACTTTCGGTGACTTTGTAGCAAGTCCAAAGCAAGCACGTCCTTAAACCTTTGTCAGTGGAAACATCTCCTGTGCCGCATGAATTGCAGCAATGCAGTTGAGAAGGCAGCTCAAACTCTAGTTGAATAGCAGTGGTGTTTGCTGCTTAAACGTTAGCAATACCTTCAGCATAGCAGTTAAACATGCTAAGGCTGATCTGCTGCCAATTAACCTGTATATCAATGTGTATCACACCTGTGTGTTGTGTAAGGCTGCCTGTGTCATGAGGTCTCTTCAGTAGGGAACTGTAGGGTGAAGCAAGGGCAGTATTAAAATGCAAACAATCACTATCTTAAGTTACTTGATGTGATACTGTTACAGGAACAGAGCTGGTGTTCAAGGGCCTTTTTATATTTTTATCTTACTTCCTATCCTTGCTGTTCACTCCGTGTGTTGCAAAGTGTTTTTCCATGGTTTGTTCCTCTATTTGTTAATTTTGTGCCTTCTCTATCAGTGACACTCTATTTTGTATCACATCTCCTTTTGTTTTGCTGACTCTTGTAATTTTAAATCCTATCTGAAAATGTTTGCTTTCTGCTACTGTAAAAGAAACAATATCACTGGATATTGTTTCTTTTAACCCCAGCATTTCTTTTATGTTAGTATAATTTGTTGTTGAGATGTTTGATTTTGCTGTTTGGTCTCATAGCTGGGTTCTGTTATCTGGGGGAAGCTAAATTGTTACCCTAGTTTTACTTTTCCATTATGTTGAGAAATGTTCCTCATTTCTGAGAACACCTGCTTGTCTACAGTCATTGACATTTCTACTATGACTGGTGCTTGTAAACTGCATGTCACCCGAATATGTAGCATTCTCTTGTCATGATCTTCAGACTGCTGATCCTCCCTTCGTCCCTTGGAGTTAGGGCAGGACTTTTACCTCCAGTTTGTAATAGATGGGAAGCCAAGATCAAAGCTTGCCTAAGGCACATGGGAGCTCTTTACCAGGAGAACTAACTGTACTCAGGCCAGCACTCTAATTAACAGACTCTCCAGGCTCTCTTTTAGCCTGCTAACCCAGCTCCAGAAAACTACCTTATATGAGACAGGACTCTGGCATGCATCTGTCTTTCTGTGGCAGGCCAGGAGTTCAAGAATGCTGATGCAGCTTTTCAATGCAGCTTTTTTTGTGCTCTGTTCCATAATGTAGTAAAGGCAGTTGCAGAGCCAGGAGGCTGGAGTTGAGGAGCTGAAGGCCTTGAAAGAAAAGTGAAGTCACCAGTGGGAAGCTCCCATGCCTGCTGAGTGGGAACACTGACCTTTCTGCTGGTGGTACAAGAGCTTGGACTGAAATTTAAAGTTGTGATGCCAAGTCATGTTGTCTGCACCAGCTATTGCAATTTCTGCCTTTGAACTGGTTGCAGGAATGCATAGGCAGGAAAAACAACTGTACAGGGAAATTCAGGGAAAAAAGTTTGCCCAGCTGCACATCTGATGTGCAGCTATTGCTGAACTCCTTCATTCTTGCAGGTCATCTGTTCACAAACATCTGAAATGAGGTGATCTTGTCTTCAGAGATGCCTCTTGTTCATGAGGTCAAAGTGGAGTAGGAGCAGGAGTGATTGCTTACTCACATCATTTGACTGTTGTGGGTCCCTGTTTTATTGCTTTTGCCTGTACTGCTCAGACTGTTATTCTCAAAGTCAGTGGGCAAACTAACTTGCACCTTACACCATTGAGTCCATCAGGTAGTCTCATGTGGTTACAAGAACTTAAAACCCAGCTCATTTCTAGTGACTGCACCAGGGAGAGAGTCCTGTTTATTTTAAGATGTCAAAGGCTAATTGTTTCTTAAACAAAGCGTGAGTGAGGCCAGTCTATAAATAAGATAAAAAAGTGCACAGCACTTCTCCAAGCAGAGGAGGTCTGTCACACCAGCGGACCTTACTCTTTGAAAAATCGAACCAGCTCAACAGCTTTGAGGGAGATTTCTAAGCAAAGGCTGTTTCATGCATTTTGTAATATTTTTTTACTCACTTGCTAGTGCAGAAATTTTCATATGCTCGGTTTCTCCAGGAAACTTAAAGCTTAGAGAGTGAGCTACTGAGATAGTGCAGGGCCAGATTAATATCTCCTATAATCTGAATGTAGAAATCTTCCTCTCGTGCAATTTAAGAGGTCTTAACCTCCTTGTTTAAGAGTATCCATGCCTCTTGGTCCTGTGTCCAGGTGAGCATGCTCACTGGTGCTAGGTGAAGCCAGGTGTGCCTTTCCACACTCTTCCTCTACAAAAAGGATTTGACAAGTGCTGGAATAGTGAGATTCTGTAAGTGGGACTCAAAAGGCTGGGGCAATTCTTTGAGCCGGAAGAAACCTCTGCTCTTGTCCTTGTCTCTGAACAGTTTCTTTACTATAAACAGCTATTGGATGTGAGCGTGAGGGCTCTGCTCTTAGATGTGATCCTTCTTAGTCAGAAGAGGAAACTGAACTTCTCTTTCGCATCTGAGGTTAGTACTGTAGCATGGGATGGGGGCAGGGAAGTCAGCACTCTTCCTCTGTCTGAATTCTTCCTCCTGTATCCATATTTTAGAAGAGAGTAGTGGTGCCCAGGTTTTGGAAGAAGAATCTGTCTCCAGGAGGGTGTTCCAGGCTGCAGATCCCAACTAGGGAGGGACACCTCTGGGTGACAGGTACAGAGAAGGGTTTTAGGGTTCAGTATTTTCCATTGTCTGCTGCTGGTTTTTAGGCGCTTGAGGTACTGAGAGTCCAGACAATCTCCTGCTTTTTTTCTGCTTGGCTTTGACCTTGTTCTAGGTTTGAATGCCACTCTGAGGTGCTGATGATATGTAACCTGCCTTTTCCAATCTTAAGGCTCTTGGAGCTTCCCTGCCTTTTCCTTTTTAAAAAGGAGAAAGCTTTTGAATGTATAAACTGATAGTCCTACAATTTAGAACAGAAAAGGAAACATTGGGGAAAAAGAATTTACATTCATGGGTAACTTTCTGCCATATCAAGATATATTTGGTACTGGATTATTGATCTGTGCTAATAATGTAGGATTTTCCCCCATTTTTGAGCTTTTAGTATGGTTTAGGTTTTGCAGAGTTGGAGACTTTATGTCCCACAGGAGGTTTGTGGCAGAGCTAGGGGATGAATCCAAGTATCTTAAGTTGTCCTAGACCAGCATCTGAACCTCGAGACCACTTTCCTTGACAATGATGTATACTGGGAATTAGAGCTGCTATCAATTACCTGTGGGTACAATGAAGGGAAAAAAGAAATCTCCACCAGAGAGGTGGAAAAAAAGTCATTAATGACAATGGCCAGCATCAGCTGTTGGAAAGTTTGACAACAGGCTTGTTAGTCACCATCAGTAGCTGCATTCCTGTTTCATCTCCATAAACGTACTTCTGTGCCATAGCAGCAAGAAACCTCATGGAACATAATTAATGGAGCAGGAGCTCCTGCTATGGTGGTTGATGATGAGAGATGCTGAGACTTATTTCTAATTAGCAGCAAAAAGTATGTTGTATTCAGACTCATTTTCTTTAATGTTGATTTTTATTAAATGGCTTCTCCTGCTCTTCAAGCAGTTGAAGAGCTTTCATATTTGAAAGGAGTGTCATGGTCTCCTTCAATGGGCTTATGTGCCTTAGTTGTCTTATTGGAGTTGTTCACACACAGATGTGAAAGCTAAAATGTGTCATGTTGGTAGCCTCAGGAATGGTGCACAGAGAAAAGATGTAGTGACTGATGATGTTTATGACACACCAGTGTAGTATTTTCATCAGTGCACTTAATTTTTTTTTACACTTCTCCCCAGCTATCTGGTCAAGGAAAAGAGCATACATCCTTTAATATATGTCCCTATTTCTTCTGCCAGCCAACAAAATGTAATTAGTCAGGAAAGATGAAAAGCCTGAGGAAAGTGAGAATGGCATAACTAGAATTACTCTTAATTTAATTCTGACACATATAGAGTCAGACAATGCGTTGAAGAGGGAAGACAAATTTCAACTTTCCTGTGGGCAAAAGTGTTTGTATGCTTGTATGTTTTATTGCCTAGGTACCTTTTCCTCCAGACTGACAGTACTAATGAGGTTTGATAGTTTTGATTGTGTGTTTCTTAATTATTTTTAAAATATGGTGTAGGATTAACTTTTTCAGAAATATGTTGTCTTCCTAATGCAAAAGCAATGGTCTGAATTCTGCATCTCCTTTGACTGTATTCTAACAAACACTTTTTAGCTATATAGTGTATTTCTTTTCTGTGATAACTTTCTTAGGCATAAGCTATATCATATGCATTATTAAATGCCTTCATTGATCTTACAATTAATGTCACATGAGCAGAGATGTAGACATATAAATACAACTCTCTATTTTGCCCATCTTACAATTCCATACATATATAAAATCTTATATCCTCTGTAATTATCCACTCACATTAGCAATTAGGCACCGCTCCAGCTTTGCCATTTATAACGACCTTATTTTGATACTCATTTAAAATATTCAAACAACAATGAGATAAATAAACAATGAGACAAAACTTTCCACAAAGCACCCTTATGGGAATGCAGCAAGTAATGGGGCCTGGAGGGAGTTTATTTGTTTCAAAAGTTTTACTTGCGCACAGAACACAGCTTGGGTGTGAAGGAACATAGAATTAGACTTAATTATGGTATTATGATTTATGAGACTGTATGCTAAAAATGTAATATCCTTGGTTCAAAGGGCTCATTATCAAACAGAAGTGGAGAGAAAAATGGGGTTAGGGAAAGAAGCAATTGATTTAATGAAAAAGTGAGTTTCCCTATAAGCTGTGTGGTAGTAATGGGCATGAGAGGACTTGGATTTTGAATTGAGACGAGTAATGTGGCTGTTACCACTTCCGTAGGTCTCAGCTGGGTGGTGAGTAACATGAAGAGTAGTCAGGAAAGAGAGGGGAGATGGTTAAACTTACATGACTTTAAGTCTGATTTAACTTGTTTTTTCATAATAAAGTTATTAACTAACCAATCTTTACATGGTTCTCTAAAAATCAAGAGTATCCTGTATTTTGAAAATGCCACAGAAGAAAGAGTCAGGTCAATCTTTGACATCCCCAGCCTGAAACGTTATCTCTGAAGAAGCATGTGAACCTTTGCTCAGTCAGGTGTTTTACTGCACAGAAAGATGTTTGACACCAGCTGCCCTTGGCCCTTAGTGGTGCAGGCTGCTGCTTCTTGGCTGAAGTATGAGCCTGTTTGTTGGGCTTTGCACATGTCCTTTGCACATGTCTTCAATGCACTTGAAAGTCTGGTTTCTGCTTCCTTTGAAAGGACATAGAATCACAGAATGGTAGGGTTGGAAGACACCTTTAGAGATCATCTA
Source organism: Colius striatus (assembly GCF_028858725.1). NCBI lineage: Eukaryota > Metazoa > Chordata > Aves > Coliiformes > Coliidae > Colius > Colius striatus. Next base: position 134,659,442 of record NC_084759.1, read on the forward strand.
GTCCAACCCCCCTGCAGAAGCAAGTCCACCTAGATCAGGTCACATAGGAACGTGTCCAGGTGGGTCTTGAAGACCTCTAAGGAAGGAGACTCTCCAACCTCTCCTCTATACTGAACAGCCCCAGTTCCTGCAGCCTTTCCTTGTATGAAAGATGTTCCAGTCCCCTAATAATTCTTGTACAAAATGGAGACTGGTGAAATTTATATGAATTTGATATAGTGAATTAGGGATATTTACGGAAAAATGGAGAAAGGAAAACAGTAGTTCAAGATTTCACTTTTTTTATCATCTATGTTGTGTTTTGCCACATATTCAAAGATGCGTACTTTAATTGTATTAAGGACATAAACCCCCTTACAACTGATTATTTTAAACTTCCGTTTGTTATTTGTAAATCTGATTCCATTCAACTAATTGAATCAGTAGTTCCACTGCCACATAGATGTGTAGATACTTCCTGACATAGGTCCTGGTTTCAATTGTTCGTAATGATGCTAAGCCTTGAATTTTTGGACCCAAGGTACGTGCTTGAGGCTGAATGTTTTTGTGTGGAAAGTTTCAAGGAAAACGTTCTGTTCTGAGAACAGGAGAAGCAAAAATGCATTGGTTATCCCTGTTTTAGAAAGAGGACCTTGTGGCTGTGTGTTGAGAACCTCCTTGAGCTGAAAGCAGTGTCTCCAGACTCACTTCCCCTCCAGCATGAAGGGTTTGTCCTTCTCTATTCCTTTGGAAATTTGCCCAGGTTCTGACATCAGTGAGTTGAGGAAGGTTTTCATTCAGACTCCTAAGACCATGTGGGCTGCCTTGGTACCAGCCTCTTGCCAGGGTGCAGTGGGTGTTACTTGGCAGGGGCAACTTCTCTCTGCTGGCACTGAGCACCAAGAGGCCCTAACCTGATCTCCAGTTCACAGGTTTTCCAGATTCCTTTCCTAAGGGACACAGGAAAGCTTCATCTATTCAGCTGCTTTGTGTCCCCTGTCTCTGGAGGACTGAAAATAATTTCTGTTTCTCCTAGATTGTTTCATATTTGAAGTGAATTAAACTTAATCAAAGAAATTACATTCTAGCGAGGCAGTGAGTTTGACTGCAAAATTGGAGACAGAGTTAAGGAAAGCAGAAGACAGAAAACACAAGCTTAAAATGTGTTTGTTATTCATGTCTTGTAGTAGGTGTCGTTTGAGATTTTTAGGGGCTGTTTTGGCTGTGGTAGACAAAAAATTGCTTCAAGAGTCTCATTACTTTAGTGCTGTTTTTCCGTCTGTCTTTCTGTGCCTGAGTCTCTCTCTACCTCTTATGTTCATTTGTTTGCATTTTTTTGATTTCTATTGGGTAGAAACAAAGCATTGTCCAAAGCATATGAATTTAAAACGTTTTAAAATTATTGCTTAATAGTAAAGGCAAGAGGACCCTAAAGTGTTGCATACTTGCAATATACCCAAGAATGAGATGCCCATTCCAGAGCTTGCAGTGCTGGTTCTTCTGCTCAGGTTTATCTTTTGACTTAGCAAGCTAAGTGAATTATCATTATAACCTTGGGATGGATTTTGCAAACCATGTCCATGAGTGCTTTTTCCCCTCTTATTATTGCTTAGTAGCTTGAAGTGCCTCTTTAGGTTGTTGCTGCCACATCAGTGAAGGCATGGAGATGAAATTTATATGAAAATACTTGGCAGAAGAAGACTAGGAAGAGCATATCCATGTATGGTTGTTGTTATTTGACAGTATAAGCTAAGCTTATGACAGCTCTTCTCTGTAGAAAGAATTGACATTAGAACAGTAATCAAGTTTTTGTTCTCTGCCCTCTGGCAGATAAAAATCAATGTCATTTATAAAAAAATCCAACTAACAGACCCTGAAACAAGGCTTTTTACATGAGTCTTAAAATACAGGAACTTGTTATTATCTAGTGCTTTGACTTTTATCTTGATTTTTCTTTTAAAGACTCGTTTGAATTTCAAACAGCTTTCTTTTCCCCTGCAGTTGACACACAGAAGTTAATCAATGTTGCAGGGGCAGCAGAATGCATGCAATCACAGGATTAGGAAAACAGCTGCTGAAACTCGTGTAAGCCCCAAATTTTTATACCTACTGCCCACTGTTAAAAGACAGCAACCCAGTCCTTAGGATTTTTCTTCTTTTTGGTGTAAACTTGTTGCTGGTATTTCTGTGTGTGGAGCAGAGGTAGGTCAAACACAGGAGGTTCTGAGTCACTCAGCTGCCTGCCTGCCTCCTGAGCGTGCTTTGAGCAGCAGGCACAAGACACTGAGGCATCCCCAGCCACACTTGAAGGATGTGTTTCATTTTGGTGTGGGGAATTTTGCCTGGCTCCAGTGTGCATCTACGTCCTGATGCCTGTTAAATTTTGCATAGTTGTATAGTCTTGAGCACTGTGATGTGGAATATTTAGCTTGGCAACTTGAGAGGGCAGCTGAGCTGAATGTGACCAGTGTAGTTTTGTCTGTAATCTTGTGATCTCTTACATTACTTGTGAAGTCCCAACTCCCAGGGCTGTATGAATTTTTGAATACCCTTAACTTCTCCCGTGTGGATGTGGAAAAGAGCTTGAAAACAGCAATGGTCACAAATGTAAAGTGTGTAAGAAACATTCTGAATTCAGTAGTAATTCTCTTCCACTAACTTAAAGTCAGAGCACATGCTTTGCAGATGTGAGGGGGTAACTGATTGTATGTGAATACTTGAGGCTGGAAACAGTGCTTATTGCATGACCTTGTTGATCCCAATTTGAAGCTAGCTTGGCTTAGATTTCCAGTGATATCCTCAGTTATTCCTGTTAACTGAAACAGTAGCGTGTTTTGTTAAAATACTTTCAGTCACCTTTTCTAATCTGGCAAATATTTTTTTAATTGTTCGTAATAAAGAGAGAAAACAAAAGTAATATATTTGGGAAGACTGGATATCAGTTTAGAAAACACTTAGAGCAGATCTTTGTCCAGCTTTAGGTGGTGAAAAATGTGCAAATGCATCACTAGGAAAGTTTCTTTCTTCCCATCAGAGAATAAAAGTTTTAAGACTACCTGGAATTTAATTTTAAATATTCTTTTACTTAATGAAACCCAACAAACCACATCAAGTGAAAAAGATTAACTGCCTATTAGTAGTATTTACTTTAATATCTTGGACAATTTCTGAGTTAGGTTGTTGCCTTTTGCTAAGGTAGACTCAATTTCAAGAAATTGCATCGTCCTCTCCTTACTGTCTGCCACTTACCAAGGTGCTGGTCCATGGACTTCAATCCTATTCCAGATTTGAAAAATAGATTGTAGTGAGTTTGTCTCTTTACAGAGAGTTGAAAAGTCAGGGTTAAGTGAAGACTTTTATGGAATTTCATTTTTCTAAAATTAGGTTTTACATCAGGCTTGATAAAGTAAAAATCAGGTAAGGCAATGTCTGTAGTGCATCTCAGGTTGAAGACAGAACTTAGTAAGTCAAGCTTTACTGTCAAACAGGTTTTATAAGTAATGAACTGATGTAATAAATAGTTTGGATTTTAGAGTGGTTGTAAGAACAGTAAAGCTGACTGTTAAAGTGAATGCAGGAAGTCCAAGTTTCAAATAGGATTTTTAGGTATCTTCGTAGCTATTTTGACATATAATTTCTGTCATTGTACTGTTATTTATAAAGAGTACTAGAATACAGAAGCCTTTAAATGATAAAAGTACAAAATGACATATAGACAATTCAGTGGATTTTTTTTTTTGTGGATTTGATCGTGAAACCATTCAGAGGCACTGCTGTGGACCCTGGACAGCTGCAGGATTTGGGTTAGAGATATGCTCTGTTTGTGCTAGCAATGGCTTTTCTTGTAAAAACAAAACAAGGTCAGGACCTGGCAGGCAATAAGTCTTGTCTGTATTAACTTTTGTAGTTGAACAGGTTTTTCTGCCACTGAATGGAAGGACTGATTGCTGTATTTCCGCCCCTGGATGTAATATCTAAGATATAGTAAAATCATGACATATGAAGTTTGAATACCTTATTTGAAGCAACATTGTGTATTAGTCTGGTGAAGTCAAACTCCTTGTCTGTGGGACTGTCATTTGGTTCATTTCCTTTCTGTGGCAGATTAAGCTGCCCACTTGGATTGGGCTGCTCTTAATAGAATCATTTTAGTTGAGTAGAGCTGGATGTTGGACACTGGTTTGAGTTTTCAACCATGGATCTAAAATATGTTTAAAGCAAAATATTATAAGAAGCAGAACAGCAACTTGCACGAGGTTGTTGACAAGTTGAAGAATATAACCAAAGATGCCAAGTTCTGGGTCAGTGCTAATTGTATAAATGTTAGTCTGGTAAGATGTTCAGTGCCAAGTTGCATACATTGTTTTGATTGGTTTATCTCACAGTAAGCCTGGGAGTGTTGTGACTAGTTGTGACAAAACTAGTTAGTTTATTAAAGTTTCCATGTGTCAAACGTTTGTGGTGTTTTTTTTTTTTTAAATTATATATATATCTAAAGGTGCAGAATGATGCTTCTTGTTGTAAGAAAAAGGCGTGCTGAAAAGAGTTTTATACTTGCTAGCATTATTGTCATGCTCATATGTCAGGTGGAACCTCATTGATACTGCTAAGTATGATTACTGTTCTTCATTTGTAATGGCAGTAAAAGATAAAACACTCCCTCCTTTCTGCAACCAGATAGCTGAAGCAATAGAAGTCATGACCTGAAGCACATAAACATGATAAAGCCTGAGTAAAAGCTGAGCAGTGTTACCTAAGAAGCTTCTTAGAAGTTCAGCATCAACAGGGCAAGCTATACAGGTCTAAGTGAGTAGAAGTACAGAGAATATAGGACAAAAACCTCAGTTATAACCAGAGAAAACCAAATATGTTGGCCCAAGAACAATAAAAATGAGTGAGCTACAGAACACTGCTTTCTCTGAAAACTGCAATCAAAGAAATTCCTGCTGTTTGATTTCTCCTGTGTCCAGGAAAACAAGAATTTGTAAATTCTTTCTGAATAAATGATCAAGAGAATACCTGACATGATCTCAGACTTTTCTTCATAGTGGAAACAGGCCTTAAGTCTCCAGAACTGACATCATCGCTCATGACTAATGGTAACCTGGTCTCATGAGATGGATCCAAACTTCTAAAATGGAAATTTGTGACTGGTGTTCTTGTGGAGCCATGGTGCAAGAAGAAATCACAGAAAAAAATGTTCACCCTCAAAAGAGATCAGAGGGAATTGACGTGATTACTCATAGAACTGGAAGCCTTGCAAATAGAATTAAAACAATAATAATAATGCTGTCTGAAAAAAAGAACTGGGTATATCAGGAGGAGACAAGGCAAAGAGGCTTCCCAGTAAACACTTTCTGTGATTTGCTGGTGAAAGTGAAAGCTTTTATGAGCAGCAATTAAAAAATGTCTGGGCAAGTCTGAGAAATGAGCAGGCAGTATACCTGCTCCTGAACAGTAAGGCGGGTCAATGGGACTATCAGAAATATTTTTTTTTTTTGTGGGCCTGATCTGTTTTTTTTTTTCACAGAATATAGAGGAAGAAAGTTATGGATTGCTTTGTGTTTGAGCCTTAGCAGAGACTTGACTTCAGAAATGATCTTGCTGATCACTTTTCTTGCAAATCGGTTATTCAGGTGTGGAAACACAGGTAAGAGAAGACTAAGAGGAGTTCAAAAGGTCAAAAAGCATAATACAATTTTTGAAGTACCTGAGGAAAACTCCCGTTTGGTGCTTAAAATTTCAGAGATTTTCATTGCAATTCATCTAAGGAAGAAGTACATGGTTGGGACTATACTGAGGTATCTTGAGAACAACTTCCTCTTTGGCTGTAGGAATTAATAGGGCTGTGCTTTCACAGGCATTCACAGGTCTGGGAGCAGCAGAGTGACCTTCATGCATCACACAAATGAATTCTTTGGAGGTTAGTTGCAGATATTGCCTTAGGCAGAAGATCAAAGAATTGTTCAAGGAATGACTGCTGGAAAAAAGATCACTTTTTGTTTCCTTCTCATAATTTGCAAAACCTACTGAATAAAATGCAAATCTCCTGAATTATTCACTTGAATGTGTTGTTCCTCAAATGGACTTCAGAGCACCCAAAACCTTTCTCAGGAGAGCATTTGGGGAGATAAGTGGCTCTTGCAATGCATCTTGAAGTGTAGCATCCCTTCAGAATGGCAAGAACAAGGTTTTCTAGTCACATCAGTCAAGCTTGTACTTTAGAAATGAGGTAGTACATAGAAGGTTGGATTTGTTCAGAAATTGTATTGTGACTTTGAAACTGCTGAAATTAGGGGGGCTGCAAGAGTCATAACTGATTTGAAAAAAGTATGATTTGCTGAAGTGTAAGCAGGATGTGGAAAATGGTGCAGGAAATGTGATTTTTGCAAGACAGATAAAAGAGTCCCAGTGCAGCAGTATCTTGTGGGGGCATCGATGGAGTGTGTTGCTGTTTGTTAGTTTTTTTTCTGCTAGAGGATTGATAGTTATCACTGTCCATTGATATAGTCATAGTCTTATAATCACAGATTTGTTTCACAAAGGTGTCTGATGCCTGTGAATTAAGCTGGAAATAGGAGAAACTTTGCTGAATGATTTTTTGTAGATCCAGAGTCAAGAAAAAAAACTAACTATGGATCAAAGAAAAACTTTAAATTCAAAGTATTTTGCTAAGCCTTTGAGTCTGTTGGCTTCCATAAAAGATGCATTGTCTTAATGTGCCCACAGTCTGACAGATGTGGTAGAAAGGATTGATGTGGACTCATACCTTCATCTGTTTTATTTTATAGATTCAAGGAAGTTGGGACACTATATCCCATTGCCTTCGAAGGACTATAAACAGGAGTGGATGAGAATATAAATTATACTCCAGAGTTATTTTGTTTCAGTATAAAGCAAATCTCTTTATTATGAAGAATTTTGGGGTGATTTTTGACTGCCATGGTTTAGGTTCATCCAGGAACAAAGGACCACGATCAGCCATAAGTACTGAGGGCCTTTGGACAGGGAGGGCCCACTCACGGCTTATGGCTGTGGGCAAAATAGACAAGACTCTTCAACTTGGGAAGAAAACCCCAAAATTAATTTAATCTGCCATGAACCAAAGACATAACAAACAAATATCCAACCGAAAACAATACAGAGAAGGGTAATGGTGAAAAGTGCAACCAGCCCCTTTAAGGTCCCCTTCCCCCCCCTCTTCCCCTCTTCCTGGGTTCAGGCACCTGATCTCAGTATTGTTACCTCCTCTCCTGAGTGGTGCAGGGGGATAGGGAATGGGACCTTCAGTCAATCCCTTCCTGATGGCTCCTGCTACTTGTCTCACTTCTGGGGAAGTGATGATAGGAAGGAGGAGAGATTCTGGTCTTTGCCCAGATTAGGGATTTATCTCAGGAGACTGGTGATTCCACCACTATCTAGTCTCTAGATTGAAAGTAGGATTCTTTGGGGTAGACAGTGCATGTGAAGGGATTGAGGATTGCCTGGGAGAAGCTCCACAGATTCTTTATAATGATGTAGACGTAAATGACTTAAGATTCTTTCTGTAAAGGCTGAACTCTCTAAGGAGAGGTGATAGACAGGACTTTATAGTGCCCCAGCTAGCCAGCAGCTCTTTGTCCTTTGAAGGTGGTGGATTTTCTCTTTGAAGGCTGGTGTTCTCACCTTAAACTGGCACTTGAATGACTAGATGAATTTCCATGTGAAAGGATTTCCGATTCATACCAGCCTTAATGTGGAGGCTTCTGCTTTCAAATAGGTCTTGGCCAGAGAGGATTGCTGGGGCACTCTTGGAAGTCTTTTATTTTACTATTGCCACTTTTGCTACTGTGTGATAACAGGAGGGGAAGTGGGATACTGGTGCCATCCTTGCAGTGATGTATTTAGTACTTGCTTGCTGATCAGGTGTTTCTGGGCCCTGTATTGCCACAATAAGTCTGCAAAGACTCTGATCCAAATGCCAGTTGAAAGTCTGCTCCACAGCCATGACAAGATCTATACAAAGTTAGTTGGCAGGAACTTCTGCAGAACTTTGGAGAGTGTAAGTGCTGTGCTACTTTTTTTTTTTTTCCTAATTTCAGGATGACAAGTTAGGTAGAGACTTTTCTTTTATATAAACACTGAGGTTTATATACAAACAAATAATTATTTTTGGTGCTCATTTCCTAGAAAAAAATTAAACTGGAAAGAAAAAAATAAACAAAAATATTCTCTTCAGATTGAAGTTTATAAAAAAGAAACCACAAAGGCTCCAGCTGACTTCTAATTCACACAATTGTTAACACAGAGCAGCAGACCAACCAGATGAACTGCACATTGTAAGCTGCAGGAACAATTTGTACTCCTTTTAAGTTGCCAGAGTAGTGAGCAGTACATATATGCAGTAGAATAAATCCTTATCTCCTCTTTCCAATTTTCTAAGAAAGGTTATCCATTTAGTTTAACCAATATCCGTTTATATCTTAATGGATCACAGGAGAGCACATAACTTCTGATGTCTTATTTAGGACATTACACTGATGGAAGAATTTTTTTATTGAGTAAACTGCAGTATTGGAGATTATTGTGCCTTTTGACTTGGTGAGTAGTTTTTCAAACCACTGAGACTGTGAGTATACATTTACTCTGCAAGCTGTTTTTTATCGGTGGCTGCACATCACTGTTCACCATCAAAACAGTTTATATGAGTGCTGCTTAGCACTCTCTAAGCAATATGAGTTCATATGCTTAAACAATTTAGTAGATGATTTGTGCTAACAGAGTTGACTGTTGCTTAGAGACAGTCAGGCTCTGAAAGGTTGTAACATGAAATGAATGAACTAGCTGAATATTTACTTTTTCCCTTTCCTGCATTTGGGTGAACTTAGTCCTTTTATTCAATGTTGTGGTCTATGAGTCTGGTAACTCAAAAAAGTGTCAGGTTACACCTAAATGCATGCTGTTCTATGTCTATGTGTCAAACCATAAAGACAGTTCAGCTTCAGAGAGGTACTTGGGGCAAGGGTGGTAGCTATGATTTCCAAGCAGAAAAAAAGCTTGAGAAGAAAATATCTGTTTTAGCAGGAGACCTGACCTGCCACTCAGACTGAAGCATCTCAATGCCCTCTTAAACGGAAGTGTTAATCAAAATATAGCAGACTAATTGTTTATATGAATGGATAAGATTATCCCAGACAATGTGGTGCTCTTTGACTAGGAGAAAGAACTCTGTAAACCACACAAAAAACTACATCACGGAGATAATAGATTGACTTTTTGATTTTATCATAAAATCTGGAAAGGTGATAAAAATGGAGCTAATTTTTGGGTGCGGTGCTGTACTATTTTTTCACATCAGCTTATAACAGAGAAGCATTATTTACTAAGCAGAAATGAATAGGGAATTGTAGGTAAGGCAGTGAGCAGGGTTTTAATCTTAATGTGCCAGGCAGTGGGTTAGTTTTGTGTAATAATGTGTCCAAGAGGGTTGTGGAGTGATAAGAAAAAGGTTAGAATAGTTTTACTGTGCTGAATATTATTGCACAATATTTGAGTGACTTTAGTAGGACTTTTTAAATGGGGATTGTGTAAACCAGTTAGTTTGTTTAACTTGGAACCAGATGTGAACTTTGGAATGCTGTTTTGTGTTCAGGTTCCCCTTGCAGGGAAACTATCCAGTAGCAGGGCAGCCTTACTGCTAGGAACCACTGGGGCATGGGTATAAACTTAAGGATCTCAGTCATGCTGATAATTGACCATACACTGACACAAAGAAACAGAATACACAAAGTACTGAAGTGTAATGCTTTCTTCTTGTGAAAGGCTGATAAAATGTATCACACTTTTTTTTTTCTCAATTAAGAAATTGAAGAAAAAAGTAGCCTGAGAAAGCTTACATCATAGCAAAGGGAAACAAGTGTCTTTTCATTGCATGCCTCCATGGTCCTCACTGCAGTGGTCCAGAGTTGGTCATGCAGAAGTAAATAGTAATGATCACATTCTCAAAAACTCACCACATTTTCACCTTCTCCAGTGCTAGCTGCATAAGTCTTCTTCTGACCGGGTCCTTCATTTTCTTCTTTCACCGCTCATAATGTTTTTTCCCCCATCACTTCAGCAGGTGCAGGACTCCTGCCTCTTTGTGCCACATTGCCCCAAGGCCTTGGAGCTCTGTTACTGTTCTGTCCCACCAGCTGCCTTTCTCATATGTCATATTGTGCCCTTTTCCCACTCACCCATTGGTTGAAGGCACATGTAAATCAGTTGTGGTCATAGAAAACTACTTGCTGTAGCAGGGCATGCTCAAAAACGCCAACATTTTTTCACAAGTTGCAGTCAGGGCTCTGCTCTGAGATATTCCCTCTGCAGTGCCTCCTGCCTTGCAGCACTATAGCAGCTGCTTACCCAGCATTGTGTCAGGTTCTGGTAGTGAATGGAGAAGGGGAAATGACTTTTTTTTTTTCCCCCATGTATACAATGAAAGGAAGCACTGTAATAAACTGAGTGAGGTAAAAAAGCTTTCCCGGCACATTACCTTCTAACACTTCTCTATCCTGTTTCTCTGTTTCAAGTCCCACTAGGTGGGACTACGCTACGGGGAGGTGCTGGGGTGAATGACATCAAGGCCTGGCCTCCTCACATCTATTTCTGCCCCTGCTAGCCCCTCGGACCTGGACTTCCTTGGGCAGAGTGACTGGGAAGCTCCTGCTCACTGCTGGGATGCAGTTGTTGTTGTAGTGCTGTAGGCTGTGGTGGAGTGAACTTGACAGAGAGGCTTCACTTTCTCACTTGGTGAGCAGGGCTGTGGGGAAAGCCTCACTTTGTCTCTTGAGGGGAGGAAGGGCACCTTTGCCTGTTTGAGCAAGAGAAGTTCTTGTATACTTTAACACAGTGGAGCCAGCATAGAGCAGTGCTGTTTCATTGCTTGACATAGTGAAAGGAACAATAAAGTGTCAAAGTAAAGTAGAAGACAAGGGGAGTAGGTGGATGGGAGGGTAGAGAGAGGAAATACTTGGAGATGTTTGCAGTGTTTCTTCTTTTGTTTGTGGGGGATCTGACTCATAATTTTCAGAAAAAAAGAGAGGGGTTTGAAAATTGTGAGATTTATAAAGGTAATCATGCATGGAGTCATTCTCTTGGTCATCTGTTTTTTGAGCTTTTGGAGATGGAGGACATTTTTCATGTTTCTCTGGGTAGTGCTTGACAGCAAGGAACCTATGCTCTTTTCAATGAAAGTTGAGAGTTTTTTAATATATATTCATACAGCTTCAGGAAGCAGACCTATTGAAAAGATACCAAAAATCACAAGATTTGGAATAAAATATGTGATATCATCACAGTTCTTTGAGTTGATTGCTTTGACTGGAAAAACTTTAGCAACGCGAGTTACTTGCAGCCCTCAAGCTGTTTTGCCTTTGCTTTATGAGATACATACTTTGACACAGGAGGGAGAAAGTACGTGGTATGTACCTAGATTGTGTTTGAAAATAACAGTGCTTTGCACTCACTGATCCAGGAGGACAAACTAGGCTCCCTTTTTTGTAGATAAAACATAGTTCAATTCTTTAAAACCCATGGATTTTATGGGATTGTAATGTATGTGTAGAGCAATAACACACTTAAAAGGAAGTTGAATGCCATTCTTCGACTTATTGTTTTACTGAAGTCTAACCTTCTCTAGAAGATGTGATTTCTTTGTTTCTCGGCCAGTTAATTCCCAGTAAATGTATGTAAGTGGTAAAAGACTCCAGTTCTCCAAGTAGATAGTGATTTTTTTTTTTTTTCAGGCATTTTTCCTCTGTTACAGTGTTAGGATAAACTGTATGAAGAGACCTGCAACCATTTCCTTCAGCTTGAAAGAATGCTGCAGAACTGGAGGGTTTTAGTTTAAGAGGCCAAGCTAATTTCTTTGTAACAGAGCTTCTTTTTAAGACACACCTTAGTAGGTGATCTAACATTTGGACAATTGACAGCACAGCCTGAGAGCGTTCAGCAGTGTCATTGCTCTGATATTTATGTCGTGCTACAAATCACACCCTGTCCCAGCTCAACCTAATGTCAGTACTGAGAGCACAGGTGGAAATACTAGGTCAAAGATGATGCCATTTTCCAAAAATTTTCAGCTGCCTCCGTAAACAAAAAAGTATTCACATGTGCTCTGGGGTGCTGCAATACAATGATCTGTATCAGCAAACTGCTAAGAGTGTTTCCTGGTGTGATTTTGGCATTAGTGCTGCAGGGACAGGGCTGGAGGGTTTCTGGAGGCTCCACCTTTGCTTAAACAGTGAAGTCTGCTGCGGTAGAGATGGTGTTTTCAGTGCCACTTGGCTTCAGACCCCAGGAATATTCTTGGTCACATTAAATTGGGTGTCAGTGCATTAAAACCAGATGGTACACCAATCTGCATAGTTTTCAGCTTGAGAAGGGTCTGAAGCAGTTTCCAGGTTTGAACCTGCTTAATTTATGGCATTTTTCCCATTTTTAAATGCTAGGTATGAAATATCCACACATGTGGCACAGCAATGCATTATCTGTTTTTTCCACCTGTACCTTCATGCTCTTTCACCATTGTGCTTCGGGCTGCTGTTTCTTGACTCTCCTGCTTCCCACCCCTTTCCCCATAGAAGAAGCGTTTCCAAGCATTTCCTCTTCAGGTTGCTGCTTAGTGCTTGTACATGTAACTCTTAAGTGAGCGTGCACAGGTTGAGTGTAGGTGTGGCAAAAGGCTCCAAGAGCTGCTCCCAGCAACTGGGAAAGCATCTCTGAGGAATCTGGAACAGCTCCCAAAATGATCTCTCTTGGTAGGAAACTGACTGTGCTCAGTTTAAAAACAAGTAAATGGAGTCACTGTAATTTTTCAGATGCTTTTTGTTTGGAATGTATTTTTTAACTTGCTATACGAAACAGAAAAGCAAACATTATAAAAAATACCTGGCTCAGCTGCAAAAATCTATAAACATTTATCATTGCAAAATGAAAAATAAAAAAAAAATTCTTTTGTTGAGAGAGTGTGAATGCATGTTGTTGTGAAGTTCCCTCTTATCCTTTTAATAGCTATGCATGATTCTTATTGCCATCAGTGACTCACTCCCTTTATCAAAGGCTGAGCAGACCTCATTCATTGAATTCCAAGTCACTGTCCCTGGAGACAGAAGTGGACACTGAAACCAGCAGCGAGATTTTGGAAGCCAAATTGGATGTTAGGTACAAGCTTGATGGTGGTTACATTGTTAAATTGAAAGCTGTCTACTTTTATTTGAAAGCAAAACCAGGCAGCACTGTACTTCCTGAGTGCTATCTCAGCGAGAAAGTGGTTGGAGAAGGTTCATGTTCCTGATGTAATGCTCAGGTTTGACCCTAGTGCCAGGATATAGCATACCATGTAGAAGGGGGCTGCAGGCTGGTGGGGAGTCTAAAGTTGTGTTGCATGGCACAATAGTGCTTACTGGCCTTGAAGACAGCCTCTGGGGCAGCTGAAGGAAGGTACACTAAATAATGTAAAAAGCACTGCATCAGTTGCTGTGGGATTCTACATGTTCACACTAGCTCAGGACTTGTCACCATTTGAAGGCCTTTGAAATGAGGCAAGTCCTTTCTTCATTTGGTGTCCTGACATATAACAATGTTTGTAATATAGAGGATTTTGGTATCTGTATTATCTAAAAAAAAAAAAAAAGGATTTTTATTTCAACTTTTTTGCTTAAGTTAGGGACATGAGGTTTGCCATTGCTGTGTGAAATAAAGACTGCACAATGTGTAAAATGTCAACATTTGATTAAGAAGTGTTTTTCCACGCACATTTTTACGTAGTATGACATCAGTTTGTTTGCCAAATTCTTACTGTTTATATTGCAAAATGGAGAAGGAACTTGTTTTGATTTCCAGGATCTAGATCCCAAGTTGTATTTGCAGGACCAATAATTTGTGCATATGTATTTGTGTATGTATATATTTCTGTACGTATATATTAGTCTATCTATATGTTATTGTCCCAGAAATTAAGTTCACTAGAGACCTTACTACAGTAGCATTTCTAGTTGATTCGTCTACTTAACAATACTTCTACATTATCCTGTTTCAGCCAAATGTAAGTTTCTCTCCTCTTGCTTATGCTTCCTTTATACCATAACCGTTGCTGGCTTGATGTGTAGGTGTGAATGCCTTCATTACCATTTTTGGTGATGAAGTCAATTTTTGATCACAGGACAGATGTTGGCATTTCTCAACAGTATTTTTCTGGGTAAACCTTTCTCTCAGTTTTCATTAAGTGATGCTAACAATGACAAATTTAGCCTTTACAATTCCTTTTGTAAGGGCACAGTTCTTCAATACAGTCCATTCAAGAGGACGTTCAGAAATATGTACAACTTAGTTACAGACAAAGCTGAGCAAAATGAACAAATTCTTCTGATGTAAACTGAATGCAGAATTTATTTGGGTTGTAATTATTTCTTCTGTACTACTGGCTTGGCTTTACTGTGTGCCCACTTGATTTTGACAGCAGTGATGCTATTAATAGGACCTCTTTTCCAAAGTAGCTATGTACCATAGAAATTTAAGCTGCTTAATCTGATAGGGACTAATTAGTGAACTACATCCCTAAAATTCACATAAAGATGCAGGCTTGCATAGTCCTGAAAATCTCATTTTGAGTTAATAATGGTTGAAGTGTTAGTGTTTCTAATGTGTGTTATGTCAGTGTACCTAGCAATCCTACTTCATCCATGCTTTTTTACATTAGGAGAACTGATTAGCAGATCTGTTACAGGTAGTTGTAAGGTGTAAGCAAACAAAAGTTAAAGTTATATGTTTAATCTTTATTTTCTGATTTACTTCTAAGTAAGCATTGTGTTTGTGTTGGGCCAAATCCTTTACTTGTTACAGTATTTGCATTCAGTATGTAGACAGCTGGAGTAAGAGTTAAATAGAAGAGATGCAGAAGTTTGATTGTACTTTAAAACTTTGATGAAGGATGTCTCAGATGTTCCTAAAATAAATAAACAGAATATTTGGACATTATCATGGATGTCTGTGGCATGTGACCTCTGTCCTGAGGAACATGAGTGTTCTCATGTTCTCAGCTGAGTACTGTATGTGGGATAATACTTCAGACTATTGAACAGCTGATGAACAGGTGATAACATTTTTGGATTTTAAGTTATGATGACATACTCAAAGATCAAAGATTTTAAACATATATTCACTTCTACAACATCCCACTTTTTAAAGTCATCTTAAAATTAAATGAATAGCCCTACTCCAGGAAAACAAACTTCTATACATCTGAAACTTCTCATATTATCTTAAACTGCAGACAAATTTCCAGTTTTAACAAAATTGTAATAATTAATAATACAGCTTTTTTACCTTCCCCATCTTGTGTACAATTGACTAAAACTGTCCTTCACAACTGTCCTTGTAAGCAATTGTTGAGTGAACTTAATTGAAACTGAAGGGAAGTTTCCCTCTTTTGTTCCATCACTGCTCAGTGGCTGGAATCTTTTGAGACAAACTACATCAGCATTAAAATCCTCACCCTTAAATATATACTGTTAGCCACACTGGCTATCTTTTTAAACAAAAGACTTTGCAGGCTTCAAGAGATGTGTATTCTTTGTACATTGTATATAGACACATTAACAGTATTTTTTCTCTGGTTGCTGGAGACCTGGCAGTGGGTATGCACCTCAAAGAGTGAAGTGTTATCAGTCTTGTTTTGCTGAGAGGTGCACACAAGGAATGTGGATGAGGGCAGAAGGAATACCTCAACCAGGTCCACCTGGGTTTCTCCTCTGCATGTCAACTAGACTGAAGAAAATGGGCACATGTTTGGGTTGAACTAGGAGAAAAGCCTTGCAGAATGCTAGTACCTTCATCCTGAAACTGTTGGGAGTCTCAACATATTTTGCCCAAGTGTAGTCATTTCAAAGTTATGAAAGTAGACAATAGACAAGGAAGAGAGGATGGTCGTGTTCAGAGGATCTGGATAGGATGAATCCTACACATCTACCCTTGAGTAGGTTATTGGGCTCTGGAGGTACCTGCCTCTCAATCTTGATTGAAAAAGGATTTCAGATGATGGATTTCAGCTAGATACCTTACTCATACATAGCTGATATGAGACCATCAGAACATCATTTGCTACCCTGCCTTTAGGCAACCTTGGTAAGGTGAGCTGGCTGGTGGTGGCTGTGGTGGACTCCTGAGGAGCCTCCAATATAGCTGTGCACTTGGTGCTGACACTGCTTCTTATTTAAACAACACTTAACCCTCTAGTGCACTTTTGGGAATGTAGGATCATTGGGGTGAATTTGTGGCCTCAGAGACATCAGTGAGATTTTTTCCAGTAATTTCAAAGAGACCTAAGATTTAATCCAAATAAGAAAGTATTAGTAGAAGAAAAATTGTCCAATCTCCCAGGTGATGCATATTGTTAGTGGCTTTATGTTCTGCAAGCCACTGCTGCTTTCAGAGAGCTCATTTTATCCTTTCCATTTCTTAGCTTTAAAAGAATGTCTTAATACATATTTCATCCAGAAGAGTATGTTTCCTGTGCAAGCTTTTCTTCTATTGAATACCTTTAGGCTATCATAACATCCTTGTTATGACAGAGTTTTACTTTTCATATTTCTAAAAAAAAAAAAAAGGAAGAAATCAGACAGTTCCTTGATTTTATGGAAATGTAATTTGTTTTTCAAAGCTACCGGGAAAGACTGAAGCCAAAACAACTCTGAGTAGAGTGCCAGCATTTTGGAGAAGTGTAGCAGAACTTTGTGTGACTGGGAAACAAGCTGGGTGGGGTGGGCTGTGCTGGTACACCTCCTCCCATTAGCAATTCCCAAGTCTCCTTTTGCCAGCAGAAATAAGTGTGCTTGGCACCACTGGAAAGTGACTTAATGTATGTTGTGATGGAACAGTGGCACAGGCTACTCAGGGATGGTGTGGAGTCTCCTTCCTTGGAGGTCTTCAAGACCTGCCTGGACATATTCCTATGCAACCTGATCTAGGTGGACTTTCTTCTGCAGGTGGCTTGGACTAGATAATCTCTAAAGGCCCTTTCCAACTCCTACCAGTCTATGATTCTATATTTGATTGATGAGAGAATCTTGCAATACTGTGTGAATGTTTATATACTTGACAAAAATTAGTGTGATCAAGCTAAGGTTGATATAATTTTCCTTGTCCATAAATGACTTACCTATTATACAAGTCAAGAAAATTGCAAAACTGAGAATAGAATCTAAGAATTATGCTTTCTCCCCTCCATTGCAATCTTTATTATAATAGTTTATTTTAACTCTGTTCTTACATTTAATTTTAATTTGCCAGATGTTTTAAATGTAATTATAAGAATGCATAAGCAAATTCTTCTAAACAGGTTTCTGAAGCTTTTACAAGCTAAGAGCATGACTGATTGAATAACAGAATAACAAAGAATAACAAAGTGACATTCAAGATTTATAGCTGGATTACTTAATAGAACAGGCAAAACTTTAGCCTTTTTTTTCTTTTCCCTCTCCAACATGAATGCTTGCAGGTAGGGTTACAAGAACTTGTGAATGCACTATCAAATAGAGAAAAAGTAAATTATGACTGATTGACAGTTCAATTGTTAGTGCAAACATAGAGCTGTCTACTTGCATGGTGGTTTGTTTCCCAGTATATACTTGATATCTTGCTTTCTGCCCTTCTGTCTTCATGATATATGATAGTACAACTCAAAGTGACCTGCACAAGCGTTTTTCAACACGGTGAGAATAGCTGAGTGTCTGTGATCTATGTAGCTAAGACAAAATGCATCCACATTCTTGTTTTACGCTGAAGATGGTTTATGGTGAAATTTGTCTGTGATTTAAGATAATATGAGAAGTTTTAGATGCATAAAAGTTTGTTTTCCTGGAGTAGGGCTATTCATTTAATCATGTCTTTCAACCTATGTTAAGCTTTGTGTTTGTAGCAACTAAAATTTGTTCAGAAAGGAAAGGATAAAACTGATAAAGCTTGAGGCAGGCAGGAGTCAGACTTTCTGCTCTCCCTCTGTGCTGCTGTACCTCATTGGCATGTGCTGTAATTTTTGTTTCAATATTGTATACTGTGATCCTCCCTTTTATCAAAAGGGATTTTTATAATGGAATCTTCCTAAATGGTACAGAAGCTTAATAGTGTTGCTATAAGTGCAACATTTTATTTTCTCTGCAAGCTGGGGTGAATGTAGGAGACCCTGAAAGATCACATCCCTGAAAGATGTGAAAAGATGATGATGAAAAATGAGGCTTTGGAGAGGAAGGAGACAGGAAAAATGACAAATTTAATACAGTGGAGCCAAATCACAGAGCTGTAAATCATTTGAATCAGGACTAGTAATCAAAAAGGAGTATGAACTCACATTTTGGGAAGGGTGAGGTATGATGACTCTAGATTTTTGGCAGGAGACAACTTGAAGCAAGCAAGAAGTGGGCTGACCTAGATGCCTGATAAGAGGCTCAATTAAATGAAAAGTGGGTGGACTTGGAGAAGAATTGGATGGACCTGATTGTTTTGGCACTTAGGTATTTGATGCTTGATTTCCAGGGCAGCAAAATTTTAATAACTTATTGTTCGCTATTGGTTGACTTCTTAGTGATAGGACTAGCACCTCTCTTCCCAAGTGGTTACTGTGTGCTGGGACGTGTGGCATGCAGAAGAGACTTTGTAAGAGAGAGTTACAGTTAGGAAGGGAAGAGGTGTGTTGGGTAGAGGGTTCTCCAGAGGAGTGTTTCTGATAAGGAGGTTGTATATATGGAGGGATGTCTGAAGTGTAGAGGAAAGGAGGTTTTGAGGGCTGATCCTTTGTTCATGAGGGGCTTGTTGAGGTTATGTGTCTTTAAGATGTAACGTCAGTATGACTCGTGAACTGATGTTGAACAAAGATATTGCTTGGCAGTTAAAATGTCCAGCTGCTGTTGCTGATGTCTGTTTTCAACATTGCCCCCTCTTCCTGCTACTATCAGGCCATATGTTACTCAGAAAATTGGTGAAATCACGATACCATTGAAAGAGTAACAGCTGAGGAATGGACAGAGTGTCTTAGATTGAAGATATTTCCTCTAGCTTAGTTTATTCAGCTTTTTGAGGCTGAGATTTCTTCATCCCCGTGTATTATAAAGTTAGACATCAGTAGCTGGGTCTTATGTTTTTTTAACAAGTTATGCACACACATGTATGTGTAGTTACATGAGTTTGCTTTTGTGTTTTGTCTTGCATTTTGGTTTATGTATTGTATTGCTTGATAATATTAGCTATATGAAGTGGAAGTCTCTGTTGGTAGGAAGGCTCAAAATATACTTCAGAATGATATTAATTTTAGTTGAAGGCACAAAGCTAAGATAAATTAATATTATGTTGCTGCTTTCTTGGACAATCTGAAAGCATTTTATGTTATGAAGGAACCATAAGATTCATGAAATCTATCATCATTCCTTTTCTGTCTTGTTTTTGGTTTTGTTCTTTTCTTGCATTGTTTTTTGTTCCAGAATGCAACTGTATCTCAGTAGTAAATTTTAAATACTTCATCATTGTGAAAAATTTTTGTAGGGCTATCACTGTACAACTGTTTCTTGACCCTTATGCTACATCTGCAAGTTCCTAGAAACCTTTGATATATTTACCTTTAGCCCTTTGTTAGGTAATCAAGGGGCTCATAGGACATGAGAGACTTATCCAACATATGTGATTCATACCTGTAAACCCATGTATCATTACTATTTTCTGCCAACATATCTGCATTATCACTTAACACTGCTACTGCATCATCCTGCTTCCTCCTGTTTCTCCAAATACATAGTGAGTCCCCACTAATTATTTTTTATCTTTTTTTATCTTCTTTTTTTTTCCCCCTTTCAGTGAAAGTCCTTACAGAGGGTGTTGCTCTGCCCCGTAGAAAGATGTGGGAATTACTCTTAAGTTTTTTCCCTGCTTCTACCCAGTGCCCAGGGAGTGGAGCAATGTTGGTAGTTGAAACAACAAAGCCGAGAGGTGCTATATTTGAAATTGCTTGTAAATATGTTTACACAGCTGGCACCTTATCCATGGAATTCATTGCTACAGGTATTACTAAATTGAGTTCCTGCACGCGTTTGGCTTTACATGTATATTAGAAGGGCTGGGATGTATGAAAAGGACTGTGGTTAGTAGGTCGAGAGAGGTGCTCTTCCCCCTCTACTCTGAGACCACATCTGGAATATTGTGTCCACTTCTGGGCCCCTCGGTTCAGGAAGGACAGGGAGCTGCTGGAGGAAGTTCAGCACAGGGCCACAAAGATTATTAAAGGAGTGGAGCATCTCCCTTATGATGAAAGGCTGAGGGAGCTGGGGCTCTTGAGCTTGGAGAAGAGGAGACTGAGGGGTGAGCTCATTAATGTTTACAAATATGTAAAGCGTGGCTGTCAGGGAGATGGAGCCAGGCTCTTCTCTATGATGGCCAATGATAGGACAAGGGGCAATAGTTATAAACTGGAACACAAGAGGTTCCAAAGAAAGACAAGGAAGAGTTTTTTCACTGTGAGTGTGATGGAGCACTGGAACAGGCTGCCCAGATTGGTTGTTGAGTCTCCTCCTCTGGAGACATCCAAACCCCACCTGGACGAGTTCCTGTGTCACCCACTCTAGGCGGTCCTGCTTTGGCAGGGAGGTTGGACTAGATGATCTTTTGAGGTCACTTCTAACCCTTAAGATTCTGTGATTCTGTGGCTCTCTGATGAGGAAAGTCAGTTTTAACTCCATCAAATGATGGACAAGAATGGAGAAGATAGGTGCAGGACTCTGTACAGGTTTGTGCATCAACCTCTTCACATGATGTATTGCACTCTCCTGGCTAAGGTTAACAGAGTTGAAAGCTGCCTTTGCTTTTTTCCCCTGCCTCTTCTGAGAAACACACCTTAACTCCTAGACATTGCTTTAGATAGTTTCAGTTCTTGTTTAACGTGTCTTTGTACAGTGTAGCGTGAGGTCTTGATGGCTTAAATGCCTGACAGTCTGTGAGACTGGCTGCATGGAGCAGTATGGTGAGGAACTGCCCTTGCTTTCTCTGCAGTGAGTGGAAAAACTTTCACAGGCTTCAGTGGGAGAATGACTAGGCATCTAAGACAAGCGATCCCGTGAACGTTGTTACTCACAAACTCTGATTCTGCAATTACTGGATACAAAGTCCAGTAAAGTCCAGTGCCATAGTTATTATTTTGACTTTTCTGGTGACTTATCTGACGCACCAGTGAACTATTGCACAACTTAATTACTGTAGCAATGCAACAGGAGACATTGTGCATAAACCAGATACTAACTGTGTTTGAGGAAGAACTCTCACAAGTAAACATACCATATACATGTAGGGGACTCCTTTGTCATTTATTTGCTCCCAACATATGATAAACTGAAATGCAGTCGTATTGTATCTGACAGGTACTGAATGACAATGGAGGGCACAACGCAGTATTGTCTGCAGTGCAGTTGAAGAATTAAACCCTTTGAAGTTTGCCAGAGCTTCTTTGACGATGCAGTGGCTTGAATATTGATATAATAATTTAAATAGCTAGCAAATTTGATGATACAATATAGTAAATTCTGCCTTTATAGAAAAGTCTTGGCTGGTGCATTTTGGCTTCCTATGCAAACCAGTGAGTGATGTTAAAACATTCTGTGCTGTGATCTGACAAGCTGCAAATGCTCAAGACCTTTTGTAGTCAAGCTTGTTGTTCAGTTTCAGGCACCTTAAATGGATTGCTTGCAGATAACCAAGGTCATGAGTTACTGGTTAACAGAACATTTTGGCTTAGTATAAAAAGTGGAGTTTGAATATTTTGCACTGTGTATCAGAGGAAGTGGTCTGTGTTTGAAGAGCCTCTTCTATTCCAGTCTATAGAACAGGCTGAACTATTGCTTCACATGCAATGTGCAACTCGTGAGAGCTTATGGTATGATAACAAGCACCTCCACAGTAAACAAGTAGCTCTTTGAAGGCTATACTGCCAAAATACAGGGTGAGTGTCATATGGAAATTTTGAGAACTGAATTATTGGAAGACAGATATATAGAAAATACCTTTTCAGATTTTTGTCCTGTGTTGTAAGAGATTGTGTAAGAAACAAAAGTGTCAGAAGCTGAGGCACTGAGCAAAGGCTTAGGAGATGATGTTTCTGATCTGTCCTGACCCATGTCAATTAATCTTTCTGTGCTGTTATTTTGTGTCTATAGGATGGGAGTTGCAGCAGTTATCTTGTCTGATGTCTTTGGTTCCTAATGACTGCAGAACTCAATTACGGTTCTTATCTTTATTCCTTTAGAGAATTCTTAAATGAAAGTGATAGATATTATTTATTTAAAGTCTATTTTCTGAGCTCTGGAAGTCTAACGTGTTCAAAAACTACAGCTAATGGGCTCAGACAGTGCACAGGATCTTGTTTGTTTTTCTCATTACCAACACTGTTTTCTATGTGGCTTTTTTTTTTTTCTCCAGTGATGTGGTGCCACACTGAAAGTTTTGTATTTTGTCCACAGTTAATAGTTGTCCTGAGAGTGCACAAGTTGTCACTAGGGAACACAAGGTGTTCCTTGTGAATTACGCTCAGTTTCCAATGTACTGCCCTCCATCCTGACAGTGCTTAAGAGTCAAACCTTACGGGTTCATTCAGAAAGCCTTTGAGGGATTTTGATGAGATAGGAGTACATCTTACCATTAAAATCCTTTGGTAAACTTCTGTCAAGGTAGTTCTTACCATCCCTGTTCCTTTTGTGACTTCACACTTTAGCTGCTGTTTATAGAAAGCTTTGGCCCATTAGATCATAGACAGAGGGCGTATTGTAGGACTGACTCTTGGTAAGTCAAGCTTTCCAAACCTCACTGTGCTTGTTAAGCCTGACCTAACCTGGACTGGTTAAGTCTTAACTTGGACATAAGGCCATGGCAATTCTGCTGCCTCCTCCTAGATCTGATGCTTCAATTTTCTTTACTCACGGACACCTCACTTCTGCATCCAAGTATGTTGTGAGATCTGAGCTGCTGACTTCCAAAATTCTTCATTTCACTTCTGTGTCTGGGAGCTTGCAGTGGGCAGCTGGTCAGCAGTCAGCTTGCTATAGGGGTAGAAAATTCATCCACGTGCAGGGGGATTGATCTTGCTGTGCTCATAACTAAATGCAAAGCCTTCAACTTGAGTCAAATTTGAATCCATTTATTGTGTAATTTATGCTTTTTCTGGCAATTTGCCACAGAAAATACTGCAAAGACTGTTGTTGTGAAGTGGCAGGGCAGTGGTGTATCCTTAAACATGATTTTCCTGAATAATTGTTTGAAACAACCTGATTATTTACAGAATACTTCCTGAAAGGAAGTTGAATTTATGTTTAGCAAGTTCTGTGATAAGATTAATGATTTATATTTTAAAACTTTCTTGTTTATTTAACTTCTAAAATGTTGTGAGAAATATATTTGATTTGTTATTTAGATTTTCTGCTGGGGATTAAATAAATGCTTATTCATTTTAGTGAGGTAAAATGTGATCCTGTGAGTTTTGATCAGAGCTGAATCTTGATTCCACATGCCTTCTCAGAGGGAAAAGACTGGAAATGTTGTAGAAAAGCAGAATGTTTAAAGACTAAAATCAAAGGTACTTTATCAGATTCCACATTAAAATTCTAGTGTTGGGAAACAGCAAGTCACTGGAGCAAACCTCCTGCAAGTCCTGATCATGTAAGCAGATCCACATATACTCTTATACCCCCCATGAAGGCTGCTTACTGTGCATCATCAGAGGGGAGGCAGTGATCTGCAAGCACAAAACAACTTGTGAGTATAGGGCCAGGCTAACTCACAGCACTGTTTGTGTCCTTTCTCATATCAGATTCAAATATGCCTTCGTGATTTTTCTTTTAGGTCTTTTTCCAGGGCTTAAGTGGATCAGAGTCTCTCAGTTGATTTTGATGGATTTTGGATTATAGTCTAAGGTAAAGGCTGTGGACAGCTGCAGAAAAACAGAGTCAGTGGGTTCTAACAAAAGAAAATAAGAGTTTTCAATGTAACAGCAATGCACATGTTGTAACAAAAGAGGTTTTAACTGGTTTTAAATGAAGTAGGATCTGAAACATAAGCCATAATTTAATGCAATAGAAGAAATCCTCTTTCATGAAGGAAAATGTAGTTTTCTTTTCTTCGTGTTGCGTAGTAACTGAATAATAGAGTTTCTAAGGTGTCTTTTGAATTAAAGTGGAGAAATGTATGAGCGTCCCTATCTATGGTTTGACAGGTATGTCTCTGCATTTACATATGCTGATGTCAAACACATGTTTTAGTAGTCTAACAACTTTTCTTTTTCTAGGTTAGTGGACGACCGATGTGTGGTTCAGCCAGAGGCAGGTGACCTTGCTAATCCTCCAAAGAAGTTCAGAGGTCAGTAACGGGATAATTTTTATTAATGACCAATTGATGCACATTTTAGCTCGTTGGGCACATTGCCGTACCAGACGTAACTTCCCAGATGCATTCATAGGTTATGAACACATTGGTGAAGTTTCGAACTGGAATGTGAATGACAGATTTTTAGTAGGTGGAAAACATGGGGAAAGGGACTAATTTTCTTTTAGTCTGAGTTGTTTGCTCTGTTTATTACATTGAATGCTGATCCTTCACTTTGTGACCAGCTCCTTGCTCCAGTCTTGCTCTTGCTGTAAATGCAAAACAAGCTCCTGAGGTTCAGAACTCCTTGATCTGATTATTTGTCAATTTTTTTTTAGAGATAAGACAACATTTTAAGTACTACCCTCATATATTTTCTCAGCTTTTTGTTTTGCTTTTGAATAAAACCATATCTGATTTTTCACAACTTTCTTAGATGTAGACTTGTAGATTTGGGTAATTCTACTCTCTGGTTGGAAAAAATAACAATGCAGTGTAACAACATGCAGCTTCTTGAAAGCTAAAAAACACTGCTGTAATATTCTGTGTACTTACATGCATGGAAGGAAATAAAACCTCTCAGTCTTGTCTGTACTTGATTTATGCCATTGTCTCTAGCTATGGCAAATGCCTTACTAGCCTGATCCAGACCTCTTTTGGTTTAAATGGGCTTGAATTTACATCTGTTACCAGATATTTTTATGTCTTGCCTGGTTTAGATCAAAGGGAATGTGTTTCATGGCTACTTTAATCTATCTCAAGGGGTTGTGCTGGTATTCTTAACCTTATTATTTTATATTCAATGTTTATTATAATACAGTATGTACCTACTATTACTGAAGAAAAGTTGCATGTAGAACATTGAGAGACTGAAGTTCTGCTTTCCCAGAGTTTTTAAGATTTTTTTTTTTTTTCCCATGAGATATTCAGGAAACATCAGCATTTGGTTCCAGTTCCAGCTGTAAGTGTTCAGCATATTGGCAGATCTTGGAAACTGAGAAAGTGAAGATGTGTACTTAGAAACTAGAAGATGTGTACTTAGTAATAAATTTTAGTCATTTGCGTAATGTCATGGAATAATGTTGCAGAAATGAGGATAGTATCTAGTTCCCAGTGTGGCTTTCAGGCTACCTAACTGTGATTTCATCCTCTTGCTTCCTGAAAAGACATGTTTCACTCATAGCTTCCAGGTTATACAAAATTTCATGTGGGTATTATTTTGATGGTGTTTCTGTCACTTCAACGTTCTGGTGTGTTACCAAGAGTAGAACATATCCAGGATCAGATAAGGGTCACTGGAAAAGATTTGCATGTCATAGTATAATTGCAGAATACATCCAAATGTCTACAATCAAGGAGCTGAACAGAGGTTAGAAAGACAACCTTATATTCTTCATTGTCTAACGTTTGAGGGCTTGATTTTATAACTTCAGTACTGTAGAGTTCTTTTATTGTAGTTCTGTGATGTTTCCTAACTTGAAAAGGTAAAGCAGAAAAAAGTTGTGTTTGTGGATTTTTTTGTTTTTATTTCTTTAAAAAAGTTATTTCAATAGCATCAAGAAGGTCTGGGCACTTTGATCCAGGGTGCAAGGTTGTTGAACTCTCGGTATTAATGGCACGTGTTCATTGGTGGCAGTAGTACATGTGTACATACATCAGATGTCAGAAAGTGATAAGACACAGACAAGATGTTCAGCTGTTTTCTGCTGCAAGGGGAATGCAAAAATCCAGAGTTACATGGTGCCTTCTGCAGAGGAATGTTTTCAATTAGTCACAGAGAGTTTGCCACTGTTCTCTATTGCAACCTTTGCCTGTTGCTTCCATAACACATCCCTTTATCTCTAGTTGTCTCTGCTCCTGCTTCCCCACAGCATCTGACCTTTCTTTCTATCTACCCAGATCCTACATTTCTTGGGGAACCCCTCTTCTCTAATTTCCAAAACTTGTTATAAGTCTCTTTCCTCCTCTTCCTCACTGCTGCCTCTTAGTTCCCTTTGGCTTTAGCAGCTTCTCTTCCTGTCACTTCTTATCTCTTTGTGGTTTAGGATGCACTTATATCTGACTTAAATTTGAAGTGTCTTGCTTAGCAATTGCTAGCATTGTGGTAGCATGCAAATTTGGATGAACTACAACATCTGTTAGTGAAAAAATGAGTTTTGTCACCTTGATTGATGTAACCCATCATGCTGTAATATCATAA
Organism: Colius striatus; assembly: GCF_028858725.1. Lineage (NCBI taxonomy): Eukaryota > Metazoa > Chordata > Aves > Coliiformes > Coliidae > Colius > Colius striatus. The sequence goes on from NC_084759.1 coordinate 134,686,023, forward strand.
CTATATTGTTAGGGGCCACATCTAGTAGCATTTTCATGCTGCTTCAATTTTATGTAATCAAATGGCATTCAGAAGAACAGCTGCAGCAGAGATAAAGCTGTTTGTTTGTTCTCTCCTTCATCTTACAAGTAAAATTCTAGGTGTGGGAATAGCAGAGGTTTTACTGGGAACAATGCAGTAACTTGCTGACAAATTGGGATTTAGCGTTTAGTACCAAAGAGATGTCTGTATTATGAGAGCAACCAAAATCACATCTCTGCCATGCTTTGTTAAATTTCTCAGCTCTGCTCAAGAGCACTGAGGCAGAAGAGTTGCTGTTATTTTGTGCCCCTCCCCCTCCCCCCCCCCCCCCCCCGAATCTTCTGGGAAATAGCATTCAATTAAAATCGGAAAGTTAATAAACAAAAATTGCTTTAAGTAGGTTCTTGACATGAAAAGAAGTCTTAGGCATGAATGATTGAATGATTAGAGATAAGCAACTAAAAATAGCAGCTAGCAACAGGAAGAGTAGGGCCTCTTTAGTAGTAGGAACTGCTATCTGTATGGTTTACAATATTTTTATCACTGATAGCTGAACTGGCGTTGATTTGAAGTTAGAGCACGACCTAAGAGTCAAAAAGTATGAGAAAGGCATATTTCTAACAAGATGTTTAGATTCAAAAGACTGACTCTGAAAATTCGCATCAGAGGACTATGTTTGCTCTTTTTTGGTAATATTTTATCAACCCTTCCCTCAACAGAAAAAATAAAAAAGGACTGTTTTCTAACTGCTTGTATTGCTCCTGCAGAGTTTACTTAGAGCAAATTTAGGTACTGAGCTGTTGTCCTAAACTGATAGCCCACGTAAAGCAGTGTCCCAAAATAGCAGTTTCATTTCTGTTATGTGTATACTTTTTTTTTTTTTTTTGAGTGGGTGGTAGCTATTCTAGTTGTTTCAGAACATCCTACAAAACAGAGTATTGTTAAGCTAAGGAAAGCTGTGGTTGCTTTTCATGTTGTGTCCATGGAAAGAAGTTGCAGTCCAGATTTCCCCTTCAGTCACACTGGAATGAACCTGATTTGCATCAGTGCAAAGGTGGGCAGAATGTGGTCCCACATGTGTTTCCTGAAGTCTTTTGGAAAAAAAAAAAAAGAAAATAAGAAAGAAATGTTCACTGTTTTGAAGTTGAATTTAAGGGACTGACCAAGCCAGCTGCTTCTTGTCTTAATTCTAACTGAAGCTAGCAAGAGCTAAATCTGTTCGTTTTGTGATGGAAGTGCTTACTTACCCTGCTGCAGGCCCAGGTTCACAGAGATTAGGAAAAACAGTGTGTACCAGAAGACTTGTACCTCTGAAGAAAAGTCACATTGTGAGCAACAGCTTAGACTGTAACCTTAAACACACTTCCACTTGGTGCTGTTGCCTCTAGTGGGAAACACTTTCAGCTTCCAAGGTGTAAAGTAGTATAGGTGAGATAAACTTGTTGGTCAAATTTAGCAACTCCAAAAAAGGAGCACGTCTCTCTTCTATTTAAAATGTAAAATGACCCAAGCTTTTAAACTGATTTAAACTTCCCTGCATTTTATACCCTTTTTTCTTGAGGCATCTGCAATGAAAGTGATGCTTGAGTTCCTAGATACCCTCCTCTTGCCTTTCTCTCAATTTTTAGTCTGTTCTAAGCTTTTTCTGATACTGTTCTTTCCTCTTCTCTCCCTTCCATTATGTTCCTCTGCACTCTGTCCTTTCTTTCTCTTACCTTTTCCTCTGCTGTCTGCCATTTTCCTTTTTACTTGCCTTCTCCTATACCTTTTTGATTTGTCCTTGTGTTTTCTTCTTGTTTCTCTAAATTCCACAGTTGCTTTCATTTTCTTCTCAGATTCCTGATGACTTTTTCTGTTGTCCTTAGGACTTGTCCTTGCCCCACTCCTTGCTCCCTTGCATACCTCCCTTTCCATTCACACTTCAGCTCATTTTTACCTTTCTGCATTTTTTTTCAAAACATAGATTCAAGTATACTGTGTGTAATAGATCTATCACTTCCACTTACCCATTTGTCAGCCTGCTGCTTTAAGTAAAGCCATGTGATAATTTGAAACACTTTAAAAAAAGAATGAGAGTAGGGAGAGAAACCATCTGACAAATATTATTATAAGCCAAATTTATCCAAGGTGAAGAAACATTTGAAGGCATAATATTAGTTATTTTCCTTTTCAGACTTCCTGAGAGTGGTTGCTTTTTGCTCGGAGGATGTGCTGTGTGTGTTTGTTCCACCCAGTATTGCCTTTTGAAGACTGGCATTTTGTGCACGTTCGCAGACTCGGGCAGATGCTGAGTGCCTCCTCTGTGCATTGTCTCCTGCATTCTGGAAGTTACTGCTTTCCATCTTTTGATTGTTCCGATTAATAAATGTCATTTTCCCCCCTATAAAATAGGTAACTGATATGTGTCTTAGCACTGATAATTTGTGCTATTTTCTTACTTTCTAATAAGCCAAGGTATAGTGTAGGAGATTACGCCTGGAGTGTGACCAGGGAAAGCTTCCCCTTTTTTTCCATTTTATAAAGAAAACTTGAAGTGATCTTTACTGTTTGAAAACTTTGTGTGGACTGGAGTGGGCATTGTTTCCCATTTTCTCCATCTTCACTTGTGCTCAAGTAATTGAAATTTTATTTCAAAAATCTTGGAAGATTTTGTGGGTATGAGAAAATTGATGAAACAGCAGAATTTGAACATATGAAAGTTTAGGGAGTGAACTGGCTGATACTTTTAAGCTATTTGCTTTCAAGATCTTTGTTTGCCTTTGATAGTGCCTACTTAATTAGCATCCTCAGAGAGGCATTTATGTAGAACTCTAAAATAATGAGTTAGGAACCAGGGCTATCTGAGAATGTCTGGATAAGTTAGAAGAGACGCTCTGTCTCATGAATGGATTGCTAGGCAGACCTCCAGGAGGGCTGAGCTTTTGATCTACTGTGTTGGCTGGAAACTTGCTTTAGAATCTTATGCCTCAGTTTCTATTTTTTCATGTTTATTTAAACTATAGCTTTTCTAGGGCAGACACTGATTCTTCCCCCCCTCCCCGCCCCCTGATGTTTAGAATCAAGAGGCTTGTATTTACACAGTATCCTATTGTTACTCTAATAGAAGTGGAAAATAAACAGAAAACAAAAGGAGATTACCTATTTTTAATGTATCTGGAATATTTTTAAAAAGTTTTAAAAGATAGAGAAGACCTTCTCTGTAAACAAATAATATGATGGATTTTTTGTCTCTAAAATGAGGAAAAGATAATTGAAATAAAACTGATTTTTTTTTATAAAAGCTCTTGGTAGTTCAACTTCTAAAGCACTAGACTGGAAGTCAGGAGAGCATTGTTGTGCAGTGTGGCTACAGATGGAGCTGTGTTGTGGCTGGGATTATCTACATTGGCCTGCTCTACATTTCCTTTTCTTCAAGAACTGTCATTAAGAAAAATTCACCCACCTTTGGGAGACGACAAACACAGCAGTGACTGCACATCTGTGCACATCTTGCATTTCTCTGTGGCGTGGTGGCACTGTGCTGGGAGACTGTGTGAGTATGGGAAGCTATGTGTTTACTCAAGTAGCAGGATGTGTGGGGAGTAACAGAAATGAAGACTGATCCTATAAAAAGAAGGTATTGTTACTTCAGAGAAATAAATGTTTCATGTAGCCTTCTGAGAAGGCACATTAATTATAGATTGTTAGAGAAAATAGTAGTGGATTTATTGTCTTATGAGCTGAAATCCCAATACTCAAATCTTGTACAAAATACAGTAACAAAATACTGTTGTTGTTTTTTCTCCCTTGGTATCCAGGATAGTGTAAAAGTTACCTGGGAGTTTTGTACTCTAGGTTGTATGATATAGTTCTCATTGTAAATACTCCCCTTTGAAATGAAAGTGAATACCTTTGCAAGGTGACTGGATTTGCTTTCATAAAGATTTGTAACACTTCTAGGAACGGCAACTCAGGGCTGTGATTAGAGAGCAAATTTGTGAGCACTTTAGAGCCAGTGCCAAGGAGAGTTCTAGCATCAGCCTTGTTTTGTACAAACAAGCTTTCCCACTACAAACAGTAGCGGATGATCAATTGCTATGAAGAAAACGGGCAATGCAATGAAAAGCTTGCTGTAAAGATGGCTAAAATATGTGTGACTAAATGGCCTATTTGCTGAACTGAAAACATTGTAGCTTGATTTGTGGCTTGAGAGCCAGCAGTGTTGCAGACTGCCAACTCTGGGGGCGCACAAGGTGGAGGAACATGTAGCATGATCTTACACTAGTGGTTTTGGCAGCACTAACATCTGATAGCTGTGCTTAGCTGGGACTGATTGTAGTTGAAAGTTCTGCCTGTTTTAAATAATGAGAGTTCATTTTTACTCAGGAAAGGCAAGGCCAGTCTTCACCCGAGACTGCCCTTCTCTGTCCTGAGGTGTTCCTACTGTAACATGGTTTCAGTAACTCCTCACAGACTGTAAAGAGTTGAGTATGTTGGAGAATATATGTGAAGGATAAATCTCAGAGGATCTAACTCTCCCCCTCTTCCTCCCTTTGTGAAAGAGTAATTCCATTGGATTGGCAGTGTTGAAAATGATAATAGGATCTGCATTGGTATCTGATGTCTTCTACAGAGAGGTTGTGAGTTTGACACTTAAATTTCTTTTCATAAGTGTGGAATAGCTAGGAAATTTTTCTTGTCACACATATGATAGATGAGACTTTGCACATATGCTGTTGTGGATTGGAGAGCTGGAACAAGTCCTAGGCAATTAGCAACAGCAGATGTTAAACTTGCTCTGAGAATTAGATATTGAGTAAGACGGCACCATAAAATAGAAACTGTCTGCTGCTGACCTGAGTCAGTCGTTAAACCCCTAGACTTTGGGATAGTTCCCTATAGCTTCACCTGCTGACGTTTTTTTTTGACAGTAGTCTTAAGGGTGAAGGACAAGATGATACTATAAGTAAAAATTACATGCAAGGGGTGTAAATTCAACAAGGTCACCTATGAATTGACCCAATGTGTAACTGGAATGTGTACTTTGTGTTGATATTGTGGTTGCTGTTTCATACTGCAGCACATTTGAAAATAGAGGTAAGGATGGCTATACAGTGGTGCTGGAAAAGATACCCTTTGGAGAAGGCAGCAGGAAAGCTGAAGTTAGAACTTACTCTAACTCTGTGTGTTTTTTGTTGTGAATGCCATTAACTGTAGTCAGCGTGATGTTAAATAAGCACTTGCTCACATGGAGCTAGTATCTTTGTTCTCTCCTTTCGTGTTCTGCCTTTTTGTGAGGAACACTGTGCCATACTCGGTGCCATGTGGCTTTCCAGTGGTGTTGCAGAGCCTCTTTGTGGGAAAGTTGTCTGATGACCAACAGAGTAGTGATGTTGCTGGTTCCAACCAAACCAGGGTGTCAGCACCTGCAAGAAGATGTGCTTGGGATCAGAAGAACTTTTTTATTCTTAATCCAGCCCTGGGGCAAAATTTCTTCTAAGTAATATGCATTGATGTTATTACCTAGCTCAGGCTTGAACTGCGGTTGGATGGCTGGGAGTCAGGCAGGAATAGTTGCTTCCCTCCTGTGTCTACCTGCCTGAGATCCTGACATGGAGCAGAGGTTTTTCAGAGGTTTTTCTCCTCTAAGGATGGATTAGTCCTCAGAGAGTGCTTGGCTACCTGTGACAGTTAAATATGGAGGGCTAATAGTTTTTAACAGACCTTCCTTTAACATCTGTAAATTGTAACCTGTGTTGGGAGTTTCATGGTACAATACACATTCCGTGGTGTATGTTTTTACTAGTCTCACAACAAAACTCTGATTGCTAACTAATACTTTCCTGTTCTCTTCTCTTACTAGTTGATAAACATGGGATGTGAAAGAACACATGATGATGGGGACCATGTGAGACTAAGTATCATTTGTCGCTCTAAATGATTTGGATGAGTCATGAGGCTCTATTTCCAGTCTTACAGGACTGACACTGGCCCAAAAAAACCCCAAAAGTCTTAAGTCACGGAATTTCACAAAATTTGCTTTAGTGCAAATTGACATTAAACTTTCAATTATTGATTCTGGTATGGGGGAAATAATAGTGAAGAATTGAACAAGCACTTAGGGAAGTACTCCTTGGCTTTCTTCCAGACCAGCTCTTCCCCTTCCTGATCTCCAGGCCCCTCAGTGCATGCTGCACATTGGTCTTGGGAGGAGATGGGGACTGGTGTTTTGCCAGTCTCTTTGTTGCTGCTCATTTCATTCTCTACAACTCCCTCACTGGCTGCGGTCTCCTCAGGGTGTCTCTCCTTCTCTGTCATTGTTGATGCAGCCATGTCACTTGGTGATTCCTTGCCCATTTTTTCGCCAGGTCTGTTGGATGGGGGTGCTGTTCAGTTTGTGTCACTTTGCTTTTTTTTCTTTTTTAATATGATATTTTTTTAATCAATCTAAGTGAAGGTATATGGAGGCCTGAATACCACGTTAACCTCCTTGATATCTTGAAGCTGAATGCCCATGCAGTCCTTTGTTTCAGCAGTGCCAGAAGAAGCGGGGCAGACAGATGTATAGTGTAGAGAAAGCAGGACCGTTTTTCAAGTTTTCACATGCCTTCAAATGGTGCATCTGTAACGTTTTTCTGCAGCAAAGACTGCTAATAAAGCAGCAGGCAGTTTTGCATATGACAGGCTCACAGCCTGGGACTCTTACAGAGGCTACAGAGAGATTGCATCGAGCAGGCACGTGTAGGTCATTGAAGGCTCATCTTGGATGTTCTGCCACCTTGCTTCTGGTATCATTGCCATTGAGCTGTGATGGTGACTGTGTTTAAACTGTGGTATCTAGGTATTTCTGGAAAAAGAAAACCATCCAAAGCATATTTACAAATTAAGGAAGTGTCTTTCAATGTTACTTAGGAGTATTTCTTTCAATCTTACACAGACTGCCTTTTCAAGGTGTGTCCTATGAACCGATATTCAGCACAGAAACAGTACTGGAAAGCCAAGCAAGCCAAACAAGGAAATCATACAGAAGCAGCACTGCTGAAGAAACTTCAAGTAAGAGACATCTGTATTTGTAATCTTATCTCAATCTGCAGGCTGTAGAATTACAATAGAATGAGAAAGAATAATAACAAGTGCCTTGGGAACCACCATGATAGGTATTATTATGCTACCATAGCAGCTTTGTGTTCTCCTTAGCTCTCCTACCTCCTGACTCTTATTTATTGTCCCTGCCTTGGTCTTTATCTTACTTTGGGCTCAGGGATGTGCCTCTGCTATAAGCAAAATCTTACTTTCATAAGTGTTATGAAGTAAAAATAAAGTTGTTGAAATCAGGAGTGGGTCCTGGTTTAAATCATGCTGTTATAGGCCCTTTTCTGTCTTTCAGGATGAAGTAGAGTGCTGATAATTACTTTCTGTGCTTGAAAATTTTAAAAATAGCATGAACGTTTCATATGTGATCCGTTAATTGTTACTGAGTTTCTGTTATGGGTAATAAAAAACCAGAATATTTATGAAGAGTCTGGATGATTATAGTTCAGAAAAGTATGCTGCAGCAGGATTTGGATGCTAATATTTTCAGTGCAGTAATGCTTGCAGGTTGGAGGAAGTGTTCTAAATGTGATGCCATTTCCTTGTCACTTTATCTCTTCCAGTAGGTGAATACATGTACTGATTTTGTAGAGTTTAAAGAAATTATCATTGTCTTGCAGCATGCAGCAGAACTGGAACAAAAGCAGAACGAAAGCGAGAACAGAAAGCTGTTGGGCGAAATTGTAAAATATAGCAATGTCATACAGGTAAATCTATTGAAATCCATCTGCCTTCTCTCAGAGCTGGAAAGGAAACAGTTGTTTCATTTCAAGGTTACAGTGAAAATGAAACAAAGCATTGTAATCTGGATTGTCAAGGGTCAGGTAAACAAAACTTGATGAAGTTTCCAGTATTGTGTTTTTTCTGTCTGTTTTAAAGCTTGCTAGAAGTGCTGCATGTTCATGTTTAAATAATACGTCATAGTATGAATTTTATGTGTAACTTTTTTGCTGCTGTGGTTTAGGGTCTGAATGTAAATATGTATCTTTTTATTTTAAAGATTTATTTCAAACGCATGTTACAGTGGAGCTATGCAGCTCCTTTTAAATCACTGAAGTCATTAGTCTTTCATGACATGTAAATGAAAGAGAAGTTATGTTCTTAAGTGCAGTACAACTTTCCTGTAATGGATGAAGTTCCTGAAGGTAACACTGTGAATGCACATTGGCCTACCTATGTAGTGTGTGCTGTAAAATTGATGGCTGACACATTTATCTCAATTAGGGACATAACATGTTTTCCTAAGCTGCAGCGTACTTTGATAATTCTCTTCTATTTTTTTTTTTTTGTCTTTATGTGTATTATGAAAAAATTGTGTGAAAGACTGTTCCTCCTCTTTTTGTTGAAGGGACAAAAATCAGCAGCTGTACTCATATTTTTAATTATTACTTGTTCACAGCTACTGCACATAAAAAGTAACAAATACCTCACAGTCAATAAGAGGTTGCCAGCTCTGCTGGAGAAGAATGCTATGCGGGTGTCGCTGGATGCTGCAGGGAATGAGGGATCCTGGTTTTATATCCAGCCCTTCTGGAAACTGAGGAGTGAAGGTGACAATGTAAGTGGAAATACTGAATGTGTCAAGTGAGAGAAGGCAGAAAGTTTCCAGAAGACACATGATTTCTTTGCTGTTGGCATAAATCACAATGAAAAAAAATATTTTTAACAGTGCTTTGGACTATTAGCTTTTATGTGTAACTAGAAATAGTTGCTAAATTATACGATCTGGAATCTGAAGTGTTGCCACATTCGTCTGAACCTCTGCTGACTGGTGTTGGGGCATCTTTGCTCGGTCCACCTGTTGTGTGCAGTTTTACAAAGCTGGTACTAACATGTAAGTTCTACTGGAGTAAAATTCTTTTACAAAAGTTTTTGAAAATATATTCTCAGCAACATTCAGTAGTGAATGTGTTTGGGGAAAAATATCAGGTTTCTTTAAATCTGTATTCATCTTCAACATGAAGATGGAATTGGAATTGGATTGGATAGTCTGGTAGGTCTTTTTTGTGTAGGTCTCAGCAGGAGTCTTTTGTATTGGTAAGAGAAAGAATATACAGGAGAGGTCTTTGCTGGATGTCTGAGAGTTGCACCATGAAATCAAAACTTGTTTCTTCATTGAGTTGTCTCGTGGCTTGGTTAAGTGCCCTCTGTGGACAAATCAGATCTGTGTCTGAGAAGGCCACGTGTGTGGTTTTATATTGTACACCTGTCTGGGAATGTTTGACCCCTCTCCCCTGTGAAGTAATCTGTGAAAGAGCCCTCTTTAAGGATCGCAGGCAGGAATGCCTGTTCTCTCGTGTATTTTCTGTCATTAACTTTGCGGTTACCCAACTCTTGGGATGTTATCCATTATGAGTATGATTGCTTTCAGCTCCTTTTGGCAATCTGTTGTGGGGAGGGGAAGGGCTGCATTCACAGATCCTGGTCAGAAGTCTCTGAAATCATAGTCTTTCCCTGCTCCACATAGTGATCAGAGGGATATGTGAAAGGCTCCCCTTTTCTCTAAGCCTATTGCAAAGAAAAGCAGCAAACATGAGTTAGCCCTCTGGATCACCTCAGCATGGCTTTTCAGCTGGGAAGAAGTGTCGTGGATCAAACATGAACCTGGTATTCCTTTCCCTCTTTGGAAAGAAAAAAAAAGTTGACTTATGGCTTTAAGGTTTTGGCTTAATTTCTTAGAATAATATAATTTCAGCATCTCCTCAGTTTCTCATGCCCTCATGCTTGGGAAATAAGTGCATGTCATGCTCTTCAGAGTGAGGACCTGGGGTTCACAGATTGTGATCTGCAAAACTATCGTGAGCACTTAGAGCTGAGAGCAACAGGGTGATCTTGAGCCTTATAAGTCATCCTCAGTCCTATCATAGAATCATGGAAATAGTTGTGCTGGTCTGAAAAATTTTCAGATCATCACAGTGATCACTGTCACATTCCACTCCACAGACCTCTTTCCTAATTTTTTTTTTCTGTGGGACTGTATGTGACATGCTCTGAGCTTCAAGGGCTGTGTGTGAAACTGTCAGGTTTCCCCTTAACGTAATGGCCACCTTTGGAACCTGTCTGCTGCACATTTTCTGTCACCAGCTGTTGCCTTTCAGCTGGCAGCAGGCCACTATGTTTTACAGAGGGAAGTCTTGAGACTCAAGTTTTTTTGTTCATTCTACCAGGCCCAAACAGATATGATAAGTTTCTCTGCAAACTTCCAGTTCCAAATGTTTGTCCTTTGGTAGCATTACTGTAACTGCTCTGTCAGACTTCTGCTCCTTCAACAGTTACAGAAACTGGGCAGCTATCTATCATTGTAACAAACAATGGGAGAAATCCTTTATTTGCCTCTTGGAGATGGAGGCAGGTTCCAGCCTTGTGCCTGCACCTTCCCTCTCAATTGCTCCCAGACATATGCCTATTAAAAGGCTGGTTTCTAGGGGATTCATCTAGAAAGCACCTAATACCACATAGGCTGGGGCTACTTTACACACTCACTAACTTAGCTTTTAAAGGACTTAGGGGTTTTTTTTGGTTTTTTTTTTTTTTTTTTTTACTTATTCTAACTTGTCAATGCATTGAATTAGCTTGGTATTCTGTTTGGAAACTTTAGGTTCTTTTTGTTTACAGTTTCTATGCTAGAATGGGGAAATTCCCTAAGAAAACATGTTGCAGAAGGCCTTTAGAGCAGTAGAAGTACATATTGAATTGCTGCTTGGGTAACTGCTACTGTGTCAGATAACCCAGGGAAGGTAGATCCAAATATGCTATACGTCCTGAAAGAAAAGAAGATGGTTTAGTCTGGGGAAAGCTGTGATACAGGAAGTCACGTGTGTGACTTTTCACAGTTGTTTAGCTTTGTGAAAATTAAACCAAATATTTTTATGAAGGAGAGTTAGCTTAGCTTCATTAGCAACTGATTAGTTATGCGGGTCAATTAAGGTAATGAAAAATATGGCTGAAAATTTGCAGTAATTGACGTAACTGCAATATTTTATGCAGACTTTTATTAAGCATATACCATCTCTCCTTCAATGGAACATGTGACTGATTAAGGCTAGACTTTGTTCCCATTCAGCTGAATCACAGAATGTGCACTGATAACATGATTATCTCTGTGTGGATTGCGTTTTCAATTGTCTGGCATTTTAGTGGTTTGAAAGCTTGACCTTGCTGCATGGCAAGGTGTGGTCTTGGACTTGAGGAACGCCCAGCCACTCGTGGGAAAGTTCTGTTAATCCTTCTGATCTTCTAAGTGTAGCAGCAGTGCCACTGGCAAATATGGTTATAACATAAAAGCAATGGAGAAGAGAGTAGCAGAGCCTTCGGTGTGCCCATTAGCCTACCTAATAGTTAATCTGAACTGAAATCACTGCTACTGCATCTTCACAGCTAATACAATGTCTTGTAACTGCCAATCTTTGTGATATACTACCCCTCAGCTGGAGATGTCATGGTAGCTGTCAGGTGGACTCACTGAGTTTAAATGAATGACAGAATCACTCTAAGTGATGCCAGTGCTGTTGTCCCACACAGAAAAGAGAATGCAGTCAGCTTTGACTGTATTCTTCTCACTCTTGGTGTATCCTCTCCACCAAGAGATGGGTAAGTTGCATGGATTTAGAAATTGCTTTGTGCAGGAAGAACTCCATCTGAGATGGAAGGACCTTGTAGGTTGAATTGAATTCAAAAGCTGAATTTTGAATGGCTTCACTATGAGTTTAATCATTCTTTGGAAGTTTCTTATCTGAACCAGAAAGTATAAGAGTCTTGTCAAAGGAATCAGGAATTAAATCCTCAAAGGCTGTATGTCTGATGCAACTTTAATGAATTGATATCTAAATGTAAGGAAGAAATCCCAGAGACCTGTCAGATTATTACCTGCTGTTGGTCTGCAGCATACTTGTGCCTGAGAGTCACTAAGGAAGAGGAGAAAGATCTGGTGTCAGTTTTAATTTTGCAGAGCAAAACCTTGGGAATACATTGCTCTGTCTTCTGTAATCTCCATGAAGTATGATTCTATAGGCAGAAAGACTGGCATGTTGGAGTGCAAGTGCTCTACCTCCAGTATTTTGGTCATGCTGGGGCATTATTTGGAGACAGAAATCAATTGGGTAGGAGCAAGGAGGAACTCAAAAGAGCAGACTTGCAGCTTGCTTAAAGCAGCCATACATAAGAGAACAGGATTCCTTCTTCAGTTTGCTTTTGTTTTCTGTGGCACACTGGCGGAGGGTATACAGGAAAAAAAGCACTGTGAAATTTTCCTCTGTCCCTTCCTTCCTAACCACCTATGGAATTTTGAAACAGGAAGACAAAGAAGAAAGGAAAAGGACATAGGATATCTATTTGCTTCTGTGGCAACTGGCAGAGACGGCCAGCATTGAGGGCAGGTTATTAATGTGGACTTGGAGCAGGGTAGAAGACTGAGACAGAAACCTTTGGACTAGATGATCTCTAAAGGTCCCTTCCAACCCTACCATTCTATGATTCTATGATATAACAGATCTTCCTCAGATGTGTGCCTACAGCATAGGAGCTGTGTACATATCCTTTCCTCTGTTTCCTTCCACAGTGGTCACAGGCTTACATTCTGAGAACTTCCTTCTGCCTCCTTTTTTTTTTTTTTTTTGCTTTTAAATAAGGTCTTCAATGACATGCTCTTTTACTAATTAAGTTGTTATAGTCCTGGTGTACTTGCAGTAATTTTGAAGTCCTCATTCCGCTTTGCAGGATGCAAGCCTGATGGTTTTTTGATTAATGAATTACCTGGTCATAACTTCTTAAAAGTGAGCTGTAAGTAATCTCTGTGTGAAGATGCATGCAGGCATGTATTGCATAAGTAATGTATCTTTTAAAGGTATTTTGTCATTATTTTGGTTCTGTTAGTGAACTTTTTTTCATCACTTGGATCAAATAGGAGTTTCATGTGTAGTCTGAGCATGACCACACTGTCCTTTGCTACTGTTCAGTTTAGCTGTGTCGATAAAGAACAGGCTACCTTCACTTTCACCTCTGCAGTAAGTGGGCCATATTCACTTGTGTTGAAGTTACACGAGGCTGAACTGGGCTCTGCTTCTTCATAAGAAATGTGCTGATCAATGCAGAAAGTGTTTTTATTTATTCATGTTCCAAAAGAAAGCATGGCTTGTGCAGCATTTCATATAGTAAAAAATCACATGTAGCCACTTGTCTTCGTGTGTGTGTGCTTAAAGTTACTGTGAACAACATAAGCAAATCGAGAGCCAGTGCCAACCAATCTGTGAGGATTGATTTTTTTTTTTTTTTTTAAATTTAATTCTTCATTTTTTCTCCCCCTCCTAGGTATGAATTTGAATGCTCCACATGCATGTCTCAAGCACTTCTTAGGTCAAAGACATTTTCAGATATTTTTTTGCTCTGCCTATATAGGTAAAGAATTGCAGGGGCATGGAAATCTACTTGCAGGGAGTCAGCTAGGAATTCCTCTTGTAGAAACAAGGCCTCTCAGCTGATATACATGCTGTCTGTATTGAGCTCCAAACACTATTTAGGGAGTAACAGTAGAGGAGATGGAATGTGTTCACCTCTTTCCGAATTTCCAGTGATTTATGTTCCAATTTGCAGTCATACAGTCTAAGTCACAGAACCCATGAGCCTGTCCTGACATTTGCCAGAAAATGGTCTACAGAGTTGAGAAGTCCTTGGGCTAAATAAGTCTTGTCACAGGCAAATTTTTAAGGCTTCTGTGAAATGAAAGAGACGTTGATGGGAGAAGTTGGCTGACAACATGAGTTGGAAGAATCTTGCTTTCTGACTACAGATTATTTTCTAAGTTTTTCCTGCCTTTTGGCTGGCAGTGTCTGGGGGATAAAGAGTAATTAATATAAGTTTTAGATGAACTGAACTGTTCCTGGAATTCATAGGCTCATGTTTCATGGTCTCAAGTTTCTGCTGAACCGAGTGACATGCTTACTGAGAATGTGAAAATTCATTAGTGTGAAATCTTGAACCCAAGCAACTGCAGAGGCATGGACTAATAGAGTTGGTGTGGGAATTGTTTGCAAATAAATTCACTGAGTGCCTTTCTTAAGGCATGCATTTGAGTAATTTTCTACAAGTGTAATATTACTTCATTTTATTGGATAATTATATAGGTCTAAGTTGCATTTTATTTCTGACTTTCAGGTTGTTGTGGGAGATAAAGTTGTTCTCATGCCAGTCAATGCAGGCCAGCCTCTACACGCCAGCAACATTGAGCTTCTAGATAACCCTGGCTGCAAAGAGGTGAGTTCAGTCAAGGGAAGAGAAGTAACTACTGATCTGAGATGTATTATGTGTTGCTCTTTACTAGTAACCAGAACCCAGCATGAGCCCACCGTGGGCTAAGTGCTAAGTTTAATATTAAACATTGGTTTCAACTTGGCCTCAAAAAACTAGGATGAAATATTCTTGGCACACTTCTGCCCAACACTGAAAGTTTTGTGAGGTTTGCTTGAATATCTGAAACTCTGATGTAAATCCTCTTCCAACAGCTCTTGAGATTATCTTTGGTAGGCTGTCAACAGACAGAGTAGTATTTTGCTCACTGAATCTTCTCCACCATCAACAATGTTATTATTAACATTTGAGACCTTCAGGACCACATTAGGAACTGTGTAAATATGTAGCTTGCCACTCTAAATGTGGTGTGATCTTTTAGAAGGACAGACTGTCTCAGAAAGAACACCCTTTAAGACTAATTGTGGTTGGTTTGTTTGTTTTCCCCAAAGGTAAATGCTGTCAACTGTAATACAAGCTGGAAAATAACTTTGTTCATGAAATTCAGTAGTTATCGAGATGATGTCCTGAAAGGAGTAAGTATGACTTTTTAAATTATTTTTTTGAATCTGAAAAATCATGCCATATTTGTAGAGAAATATTACATGGTGAATGAAAGATGAAATGAGGACTTTATGGAGCTATTGAGGAACCCTTGCTACAGCCCTTCAACAGCCAGAATATTTTTCCTTTGCGTTCTTGTCTTAGTAAGTGAAATTGTCTGATTATGCTAGCATCCATCCCCTTTCCCCTGACAGAGACAGCTGAAGCTCCATGTGAAAAGACAAATTTCAAGCCCAAAATTATGAGGTATCTGTACAGAATAGCTGTGACACTTCACTTCATGCCAAGATGCTGAAAGCAGATGTATCAAGCTTACAGAAGGGAGTGAGACGTGAAAAATTATAATAGCTGGAATAAGACAATATAGATTTAAATGCTGAGGGATTGTCTAGCTTCCTGCCTCCAGATCACTCCCTGAGATAATTTATATTTTCATTTTAAATAAAGAAATTTCATTTGTCCTCACTTGCACCTCAGTAAATCATTGTCCACTGACTATTTTTTCAGTATGTATCAAGGTAGCAGCAGCTTTTGAGGAAGAATCTGGAAGCTTTCCTCACCCTGAGAGGTTCTCCTCCCTCTCTCATCTGCCCTGTTGAGGCCTCATTCTGAGCATTGTGTCCAGTTATGGACTCCTCAGCTCAAGAGAGACAAGAAACTTCTGGAGAGAGTCCAGCGCAGGGCCACCAAGATGATCAGGGGACTGGAGCATCTTCCTTATGAGGAAAAGCCTGTGGGAACTGGGGCTGTTCAGCCTGGGGAAGACTTGAGGGGGACCTCATGAATGCTTACAAGTACCTAAAGGGTGGATGTCTGGAGGATGTGGTGACACTTTTTTCTGTAGTGTTCAGCAACAGGACTAGGGGCAATGGATGTTCCATTGGAAGTTCCACTTAAACACAAGGAAAAACTTCTTTCCGGTGAGGGAGGCCTGGCACAAGCTGCCCAGGGAGGGTGTGGAGTCTACTTCTCTGGAGGTTTTCAAAACAGATATAAGGATATGTCTACTGACTTTTCCTACCACTTAATAATGCTTTTTTTTTTTTTTAAATATTACTTTAGGGAGATGTTGTTAGGCTGTTCCATGCAGAGCAAGAGAAATTTTTGACCTGTGATGAATATGAGAAAAAACAGCACATTTTCCTTCGTACTACGTTACGTCAGTCAGCCACTTCTGCAACAAGTTCTAAAGCACTGTGGGAAATAGAGGTATTTTTTTCCTTTTTATAAATATTTTAGGACTCAGGGGCCATGGTTCAGTAAAAAATACATTACCACAACATCAATCATTCATAGCCTCTTGGTATCACTGTACACCTCCCTGTAGCTATTATTATTTTATGAAGTGGTTTGTGTAGGATGAACACTGAAGAGATGCTCTATTGCTGTGCATGTGTGGAGAGGAGATGCTTTCTTACTATATTTGCCTGCACTAAAATGGCAAAGAGGCAAATTCAGATTTAACGTAAGTGGTGTGATTTTATCAAAGCCAATTGAAGGGGAGTCAAATATCCTGAGTTCTGAGTGTTTGTATTTGATTGCATGTGCAATATAGAAAGTGGAAGTTCCTGACTGACAAGAAGTCTCACAAATGTGGTTGAGTCTATCCTTCTGCAACAGAGTACATTGACATCTGTTTAAAGTTAGGCTGAATAAAGGTGTTGTTGCTGAATGGGTGTGATTTTGAGGTCACTGGCTTTCTTTAACTGAGGAGCATTGGCAACTGGTATGGCTCAAACTCTTGCTATTACAGGGATATAACTCCTGTACCCAGAACTTCTTATTTGCTGAACAAACTGTACATTTAAAACAGAGCTCTTCATTCAAGCTAATGGTTGACCTTTTGTCCTGAGTAAGGACTGTATGGAACAGAGTATATTGCACCTGTAGGTATTTGAGATTACTGCTTAAGAGAGCCACTGCTGTTTGAAAGGGGCAAATGGACCTACTGTTTTGTCAAGGAGAAAAAGAAATAACCTGGGATATTTCACATGGTATAGAGACGTTTTATCACTTGGAATGAAAATTTATCAGAAGCCTCTAGTGTTGTCAAAAATAGAACTGGTATAAGTGGTGAAATAATGTAAGAGAGTTTGAGTTACGCTTTTAAGTAGTGCTGTCCTGCATTTGGCGAGGATAGAGTTAACTTTCCCCAGCTGCCACCAGGGGTCT
This sequence comes from Colius striatus, assembly GCF_028858725.1. Classification (NCBI taxonomy): domain Eukaryota; kingdom Metazoa; phylum Chordata; class Aves; order Coliiformes; family Coliidae; genus Colius; species Colius striatus. The sequence goes on from NC_084759.1 coordinate 134,703,132, forward strand.
GTTCAATCCCATGTGACATCACGCTCAGGATATCAGGGCTGTGGCAACTCTGGTCAGTGCGGGAGCTGTGGCTGTGTCGGGCTGTGCTGTCAGGCTGCGTGTCGGGCTGTGGCCATTGAGCAGTTACACTGGGTATTGCTCATTTTTGTGTCACTTGGCCATCATTGTCACTGCCTACTCTTTGTGCTGTTCTATTAAATTGTCCTTATCTCAACCCAGAAAGTTCTAGAACTCTTTCTTGATTCTTCTCCCCATCCTGCTGAGCTGGGGAGGAGTGAGTATAACTGGGTGGTTCAATGCATATTGTTCAGCTAGGGTTAAACCACCACAAGTGCCAACATGAGTGTAGAGCAGCTGCACTTGCTTTCTTGAGCTCCAGGTTCACACTGTGTTACTTTAAAGCAAAATTTGGCTCATCATGTTTTCTGGGAGTAGATAAATGAAAACGTGGACAGCAAGAGGAGGAGTATTTCCTAGCACCTGGAAAAAGAAGTAGAAGTAGTTGTTATCTACAGTGTGAGCGCAGAATTTTTCTCTGTGGTAGACTATAATTATGTAGTTTACATATTTTTTATGGAATGTGCTGTAAGATATGTCAGTGATCTAGGCATGATCTTGAAGAGGGTGATTAAAATTTGTACTTCTTCTTTTAGGTTGTCCATCATGACCCTTGCCGAGGAGGGGCAGGACAGTGGAATAGCTTGTTTAGATTTAAGCATTTGGCAACTGGAAACTACTTAGCTGCAGAGGTAAGAATGTCAAACATTAAAATTACTTGCTGCCTAGACAGATACTGTTTTGTGTCCTGGTAATACAGAACTGCTGTAGTATGTAGGTCCACAATGTAGATATCAAAAAGGATCTCACACTAGTTCACTGCTGTGTCATGCTGTATTATTGTAGCCAAGGGTTGCACAGAAAATTTACAAGATGCTAGTAGGTGAGTTCAAGACAGCATCTAACCTTAATTTCATCTGTGCTTTTGAGTCTTGAATCAGCTGTTTTTACGACAGTTATGGCAAACACCACTGTTAAACATCCACCATATTTACAATGAAAATCCTTGGATTCCTTTATCTCTCTGCCCATGTTTGCCCTTGGGTTTTAGGGTGGTGTTGTGATCAGTCAAACATTATTCTTTGCTGGTTCATGCAACCATATACAGACTAAAGCTTTTAGAGTGGAACTGAATGCAAGGTAAGCCTTGAGCCTAATCAGAGAAGTCTGCAAGCATTAGAACAGATACTCTAATTCAGGAGTTGTTCCTTTTTTTCCCCACAGACTCTGTACTTGAAAAAATATTTCTATGCTACTGATTTCAGTATATTCATCTCTGCCAGCTAGCATGTGGTCCAAGGCATCTCTATCCTTCCTGAAGGTTCTAGAGAGCACAAATTTGTCTGGTTATTATCAAGTACTTTGTTAGGAAAAATGGTGTTGTGACTCCCTAAAAGAGCAGCTTAATTTTTTTTAAGACTCGTAATTCTCCTTAAAAATAAAACAGGACTCTTGACAAGCTGAAGTAGAGCACATATTAATTTTATGATTTGGATCATAACTTGGATTTTCCTCTGGTTGCAAGAAGCTGTGAACTTTTAAAGTCGTACCCAATCTGTATTAGAATTGGTCTGTGTCCAAGTTATATCAATGGAATGAAAAGTAGGTTTTCTTTCACTGATTTAGTTAAGTCTGTGCAGGATTGCTTCTTTGGGCTTATGCTTGGAAGTATGAGTGTGAAAATGTACAGCAAGATTCAGTTATAAATCACTGTACTGTACGGAATCCCTGAAATAAGACTTGGACTGAGTTAGGTTTACAACAGTGCAACTTCTGTACGCAGACACTTCTTAGTATTCCCTTTACTTACCTTTACTTATTTCTAATGATGTCAAAACCAGTGTCAAAACATAAACAGTGGACCACCAGGACAGATACTGATGGTACTTTCTGACTAGAGATTGAATGTAATTTGGATTTTTTAATTGGTTTTAGCAGTAACAGTTAGAAACCTGATAGGCCTGAGTGGGAAAGGACATCATCCCTTTAAAGGGAATGGGCTAATATGCCTTCACTGCTCTACTATACACTGCTGCCTCCATAATGCAGCAATACTTTGGCTTGTGTGAAGCCATCTGGCTGTATTATGGCATTAATATTGGCTAATAGCTAATTTTCATAAGGCAACCAGTACTCCCACCTAAGAGACAAGTCCATTATCCTATCTGTTTACAGTGAAAAATGCTCCTAATACAAAGATTTTATTTGGACTAACTAGGCTGATGTAGAGTTCTTCCATCATCTGCTCAGGGGTTTTCAGGTGAAGAGGCGTCACACTACACTGAATGTCAAACATAACCTTAGATCCTTTCTACCTCTGGAAAGGACATCCCCATCAGGAAGGCATGTAGTATGGAGGCTACAACTGGAACAGTGGAGTTAGAGCTGGGAAAGCATTTGGGTTGGACAGAGGTCATATGCTATGACTGGAGAGCAGCACATAAAGTGTAAAATACCTGCTGGTGGGGGTATTAAGGGTACCACTGTAATAAAGCCTGGTACCACTGTAATAAAGCCTGTGAACTGTATTTTGCACACTTCACATGTCAGGTGGAACACACCAGTAACACATACATGTCACAGATCTAGGAACTGGCAGGGAGACACCTAATGTGCATGAGATAACTTTAAATCAATTGAGCAGAGCTTACTGAACACTTATCTGTGCTCTTGCAGCACAGGAAGATTACTCATGGTAATTACTCATTACTGATTATCAGCAGCGTCACACATTGCCATGACCTGATTTTGTTTAAGCTTCCATTATAAAGATATCTAGAGCAGAATAATAAGTACAAACACATAAACAAAATTCACAAATCTTTTGAGCTTTCTGTTCTGCTAATGGTACAGTTTCTGAGTCTGAGATATTGTAAATCAGAACTGATCTACTGTTTATAATCATCTTTTTCTTATTTCATCCTTTCATAAATCAGCTTCATGTGTAACATGGAGATTCCTGCAGTGGAATCTTGCATGGGTAAAGTTTCAGATGGTGAGCAGAAGTATTCTTCATGTGGGTGTCCCCTTTTTCTTTAGGTTTGTGACTTGTAACTTGTGTGAACAGTGCTATGCTGCCTTGTTATCTCTGAGGCTTCCTGTGCCAGATGTAACTCGTCGGCTTGATTTGTGGCTGGATGGATCAGTACTGAGCCATGTAGTGAAGGGAAGCCATTGCAGTTTGTTATGGTGTGGGGATGATTCGAGGACCAACAAAATTCAGGACACTTGCCCCAGAGAATTCAGCACTGTAATAAGCTTAAAGATGTTTCAATCCTTAGTGAAAAAATGTGGGGTTTTTTAATTATTTGGGTTTTTAAAAAATACGATACAATTGTTCAGTAAATAAAACGTATAGGTGAGTCCTTGTAAATCTAATTCTTATAAACTCGAGAGAATTAAGTCAATATGTTTAAGTCCTAAATTCCATATCCCTAAGAATCACCATCAGTTGGTGTTCCCTCTCTGACACTCTCAAGTAGTACTGTTTCCTTTAATCCTCTTGGCATTACTTGAGGCTAGTTTTCATTAATGTGCTTTGAAGTTCTTGTACCATATGGTCTTTCAAAGACCCTAAAGCAACATAGATCCTACTGCAAGACTGAGGGTGAGCCACCCTGACAGACCCATTGCTAAAGAAGACTCAGTGGAAGTTATTTGCCATTGCACATAGCTGCATTGTCATTCCCTTATTACTGAGCAAATCCTGGAAGCACAGTCTAACACATCAGATGCCTGTATGCTCTCATGCATAGGGCACAGGAGGGATATACTGAAGAAAAGGTTGATGTTTGGTGGTAAGACCTGGGACACTAGAAATCTGCATAGGTGGTAGTATCACCTATATATCCATCATTTGGAAATCTGAAGCTGCTAGCTGAGACATTCCCCAAACTTCAAAATCATGGAAAAAATGGAACAAAATAGCTGAAAATTGGAAAGAGAAATTCTGTTCTTTGGAAACAGTAGGAGCTCTGCTATTAGTGTTAGCAGGGCTTGATTTTACCCAAAAGAGCTAGATCCTTAGCAGATTTAGATACTAAGCCACCAGCTATGATCCAGGCCACTGAGTTTTATTCTCATCTTCACAGAGTAGGCAGTGTTTTAGAAAAAGTTCTGTAGAATATTCTTTTTTTAACCCTGGTTACAGCAAAGTGACCCAACTTATTTTGAAGTTTTATGTTTATAAAAAGAGGCTGCAAGGTTAGGTGAAAATTGAATGCTTCAAAGTAAGAAAGACTTTCCCAAACTCTTTTCTAAAAGTCTTTTCAGTGCATACATCATGTATAGAATGCACCCAAATCTTTCTGTGTGGGGAAGAGAGCTGCAATTTACTTGAACAGCCTTTCAAATGTTACAGATAGGGACCACACAGCTGTGCCTTTCTCATGGACACACCTAACCTTTTCAATATTCTAATCACCAGGATAAAAGCGTCTTTGAACTGAATATCAGCTTATTGATTGTGCTGAAGTGAAACATGTACCTTTAATATTATTCTCCCTGTGTATAGCAGCTCCAGTTCTCTGATAATTTGTACTGAAACTAGTAACACTTGCTGTGTGAGGATGTTAAACAGAAATATATGTGTACATGAAAGCATAAGTGCACACACAGGAAATGCAAAATAAGTCTTTTTATATAAACTTCTCAGATGAGATAGATATTGCTAACATAATCGCAAAATATATGCAAATATCAAATGACATCCTAGTCTCAGATATAACAGTAGACAATAGATAAACTGGATGCATTGCTTGTGAAATCTAATAATGATATAGAATTTGTAAGGAAAATTCTGTGATAATTCTGTTTTGCTTATTTGAATAGACTAAACTAGAGTTATAGATACCTTGGCCAAATATGACAGTAGATCTAGTGAGATAATTCTTTAACATTGAATTAACTATACTGTAGTAAGTGAAATAAGCTAACACAGGTAAGATGTTACAGTTTACCTTCTGTGATTCTATAAAATTCTGGCCATAAACAAGGTTCAAATTGTTACTGTCCTCCAGGGTAGTTCATGAGAATACTATGTTCTTCCAAAAGGTAATCTATGCCCTGAAGTTGTTTTCAATGAAAGAGAAGAGTGAGAACAGTCTGGGCGATGCAATAGGTTGAAGCAATGAGCTCAGAGATAATGGCACAATCAAACACACTTTTTCTGACTTGCAGTGTGCTTCATTCATTAAAACAAATTGTTACTCATATGAAGGCCTTCATTCAGTAAAGCGCTCAGGAGTAGCCTTGTCTTTGAAGTCACTGAAACATCAGCATTTATTTGCTCAGGAGGTCAAGAGTGTTTCAGATACTGACCTCATGGGCTTGGGCCTCCTGTTAAGTTCTCATTTGTGCAGCCACCCCTGGACTTCTGTGACACTTGTAGGACTGAAGGCTCCACAAGAGCCACTTTTAAGCTTATACATGTGAATATGCTTCATAAATGGCTTGTACAGGATGCTTGTGATGGCAAGGTCTTTATCACACATTCTGCTGATGGTCTAGTCACTGAAATAAAGCTGTTCAGTAGCTAGCTGCTTCAAGAAGTTGCAATCTGGTGGGCATCCCCAGTGCATGTCCCATGGGAAAACTCCATTGGCTTTCTTGTAGGGTTTGCTTTCATCTTTCTGTGAGAGTGAAAGTGCAGGATTTAAGGTCTGGAATGAATCAACTCTGATCAAAGTTTTGGGAGTTGGACTATAGATGATCTCTAAAGGTCCCTTCCAAGCCCTACCGTTCTATGATTTTGTTCTAAACTCTTTTGTTACCATCTCCTGTGAAACATACTTCCAGCTTTGGGGTTATTTTAACACTTAGATGCTCAGTGGAATTTCTTTTGAAGGTAGGAATGATTGAAGCCAGTTGGTCTGAGCAGCACAGGGTTACATGCACTTGAGATGAAATGACATATGAATATTGTAAATTGAACAGGAAGTCCAATCCCATTCACCAAGTCTGTGATTCAGTGGTAACAGCACTTCAGTGGCCAGGTAGGCTTGCAGAAATACTCTCTTTATGCAGGTATTTGGTTGCAGTCCAGTGACATGGTGTGCTGTCCCTGAAGTGATGTTGGTGTGGGCTACAGGCTGTGGGAAAGAGGGATAGTCTGTGCTGAAAATAGGGGATCACTAGGCTAAGGCACCAGGGAAACAGTGGTTGGGATGGGTTAACAGGAACTACTGAAGGCAACATCGAAGGCCTTGCCTTGTGTGGGTCCGCAATCTGAATTACATCTGTGGTGATGTAATCCACTTGTTGAGAACTCTTGAAACAATGGCCAGTTCAAGTTACTAATATTTCTCTCATCTTTCTTGAATAATTGCTTCCCATCAAAATTGCCCAAGATGCTTTTCAGAGAAGCATATGTACATCATTCACTTTAACCTGAGAACTGCTGTTAATCTTGGGTTACACTCCTTTGAAGAGATTTCTGTTATGTCTCAGTATTAAAAATAGCCTGCCGTGTGATACATATTGTTATAATATATGTTTACCTTGGTGGACAGAGTCATACTGTTACAATAAATTTAATCCTGCTGTAATAATCACTTGATTTGAATTATGGTGAAGGTAGCTGAATACATACTCAAGCTAATAGTGATAGAAAAACATCCTCTCTTACCTTCTGAATAGGACATAACAGAGAAGTGGAACTTGCTGCCACAAGAATAAAAAGTGTTTCATGAGACTTTTTAAAAGAATGCATATCTATATGAGAAACGATATCCTCAACATTAGCTAAAATTAAAAAAAAAAGGGAAGCTAATTCTTAAACTTGAGGATCCCTAGATAAACTTTCTCTGTAGTTTTATAGACTTATTTTTCATTCACCTTCTTAAACTGTTCTGGAAAATGGAGTACTGCGTAGGATGTTTTATGAAGGCAACTGAGACTGAAGGCTATAATCTAGGCCTTTTGATATCTAGTTTGGAAATTGGACTAATGAGTCATATCTTTTGTGTTCAGGAAACAAAAAGATATCAGTGCTTGCCGCTTATATTTTGGCATGACATCGAAGCAAGCATTTGCAGAAAATATATTCATCCAGTGATCATACAGCTCAAGCAGAGGAGCAGAGCTCTGTGATTCCTTCTGCTCTCAGAAACAGTAGGGCAAATAACTGGATAAAAATGGCCTTGTTTAACAGCAATGTGTTATACCTTTGTTCAGGGATAACAGTTTGCAAGCAGGAGAAGGTACCAGAAGATGGCAGCATCCACCAAGGCCTTCACATGTCTACTTACACATTTAATTTGTTGGTTCTGTGGGACCTTCTTACCTGGAGATTTCTTCAAAATCTTCTATCTGAGTGGTTTTTTTTCCCCAGTCTCTTCATTAAATGTTAATACAGCATTCTGATTAGGGTGATTAAAGGTTCTTGTAAGAAAAAGGGCTTGCCAAGGTGACAGGGTGAATTTGGAACTTATTTCTGTATTTCACTGTCTCATAGGAGGAGTATGGTTTTGTTTTAAAGCTCTATAAAGAGTGAAGGATAATTTACAGCTATGTGTGAAGAGATATAAGAGATCCAGAAACTGGAGGAGGAGAATGAATTATTGATTTACAGAGCCAGTGACCTGTTCTGCAGACATGGATGTGTTTTTTTTAAAGTGATAGCTAGAAGCTGTCTGTTTAGCAAAACCTAAAGGTAGATTTTCCAAGGTTTTTAAGAATCTTGAGAATGCAGCTAACTATCAGACTTGTCTTGACTTTGCTGGAACTTGTGAACATTTATATCTGTAGGTGTGCAAATGCTGATCTTGAAGAAAGGACTTTTTTTCCCGCCCCCCCCCCCCCCCCAGCCAACTAGTTTTGCAGTAGTGGTCTGTGAGACTGTGTTCAGCTAAGCTTTTTCAGTCCTGTCTGAAGTTGTCTGTGTTTGTATACATACAAGCTTTAGGAGGAAAGGAAGTATGAAGCCATTAATGCAGCATTTGGTGTCATTTAGTCACTACAAGGATTGCTTCAGTTATTAAAAATATAAGATCTACTGGTGCTGCATTTTGATGTGTTCCAAAACAGCAAATGTAGACAAGTAGTCTATTCTTTAGTGCTTTTTTTTTACTTACTATTTTAAGATTATCTGGGAAGTTTTTATTGTTATCTTTGTGCCTCTTTATTTTTGCTACTAAATGGAGGCTTAAAAGTCTTCCCTTGTTTGTTTTTTCTTGCTATTGGGTTTTTGTATATGTATGTCTTTGGGTTTTTTTAATCAGTGGAAGTTCAATAATGTCTAATTCAATCATCTCTAGTTATTTCTGAGATGACCACTGAAAGGTAGGCATGTGGCATCCTAATATTTAGAACATAACCTCTGAAGAGATGATGGTGCTTTTTTATATGGCACGTGTTGGCATGGAATTGCTGAAGCTCATACTGAGGTAGTTCCCTCATGAAAAGTCTGTCCACACTTCCTGTGCCACATGGGGGTCCTTAGGTAGAGAAAAAGATTCAGCTCTCCCAGTGCTCTCTGGAAACTCATCTGATCCACTAAGACACAGCTCATAAGCAAAACAGCAGAAAAATATAATTCTGAAACAGAAGGCCCTTTAAGATTTTTAAACTTTCCTCAGATTATGATTGTCAGGAACTTTGTTCCAGTGCTGTGGCAGTGTTGAATGGTATTTATCGAGGTAGAGCTGTAGCCAGTCTTTCTCCAGCAAGTTAATAAGATGGCAAAAGTCCTTTAAATACCACTGAAGTCTTTGAAATTATGCAAAAGTCCTTTGGATTTATCAAAAGCTAATCAGTATGACATTAACAAAGAACAAAGCAAGCTTAATGAAGATGAAAGAAGTGGAGAAGTGGATTTTTTTCCTCTGTGCCGGCTTTTTTTTCCTGTTAAACATTTGCCCTTGTTGATTGGGTACCAGATAGTGTGTTAACAGGCTCATTATCAAATGAAATGGGAACTGTTTATGTGTGTTGATTTAGAACCTTTTATTCTTTGTCTGTTTCCTCTAAATGTGGTTTTAACTAAGTAGTTAAAATGCACATTTAGCTGGAATTTGGCAATCTAATTATTTCCTTGAAGAGTTGTTGTAAATATCCTTTACCTAGTCAACAAAATTTTATTAAAATCAGCATGGGTATTTCTTTCCTCAGATGTCTGCTTTTCATTCTTAATTGAGTGTCCAAAAATAGTCTGTTTGGGTACTTTCCATGCATTCCTCTAAGAAAGAAATGTATGGTCTGAGATTTACAATTCTGTTGTTGGATTGTAAAGCATATCTTACGATGTGAAGATGCAAAAATGAAATCAAAGCCAGGAGTACCATGTTATTGAGAAGCTGTTTTGCTCAATAGTAGAACCTCAGAAGATCATGCACTTTGAGATATAACTTTCACTAGTTTTAAAGGTAGAGATGTCATCAGTGGAGAGGAGAGAGCCTGGAACTTCTGACACTCAGTCTAGCAGAATACTTCTCAGGATTAGCAGGGCACTTGCATTCTCTGAGCACCAAATACTGTAAGTAACACACAAACACATAGAAATAAAAGTTGTCTTACTACTGTGCAGACTCTACAGGAGGATGACCATGTTGTGAGGACGCTTAACAAAAATTTGAGAATCAGATTCCATGCCTTTGCAAATAATTGTAACCAAAAATAGTTTTAAAGCCTTTATTTTTCATGTATAAAAGCTGGTTTCTATTACGTGTTTGTCACACATACTCTCTACTGGGGGCCTTGTGATGCTCCTACAGTATGAGTATATTTGTGTATGTATACATTCATGAGTCTACTCTTTTTAAATCTCACTGTGTACAAAGGCTGAGCCTGAAATCTGTTTAAAAGACATCAATTTTTATATTCCTAGGAGTATGACCTGCAATGCTAACCCTGACCTTCAAGGTCTCTCCTGTACTCTATGTGGATCATGAGTTGGGAATTTGTCTTGTTATTAAAGTATACAAGTAAATGCTAGTTCTGTTTAGATTTAAAAGGATGTATGATCTCCTCTGTAATTAAAAATCTTTCTATAGATGCCAAAATAGTAACAGATTTTAGTGTTTAAAAATATGATCTGGGATGGTGGTGGTGGCCTTCTTGTGATATTCACCACCCTTGTCTGCTGATAGGTTTGCTAGGCAGCTTCCAAGGTCTCTTCTCATCAAGAGATTCAAATTCTAAGACAACTTGAGGTCCCAGATACTTCCTGTGAATGATATTGCATGCAAATTGCATCTGCATGTGCAGTGATTCTCAGCTGTTGATAGGACTTTATCATAAGGAAAAGCTTATGCAGCACCTAAATCAGTGTGCAGTGTTAGCCCATGTGTATAAAACCATAATGTCTTCCGTAGTGCTGTGATGTGAAAGAAAAGTTGATACGGTTGCCCCATTTTCTGGAATTGAGGAGGTTTTACGTAGGCTGGTTGATGTTTAGAATTTGGTCTGGATCCATATGTATGAGCAACTGGAAAAGATGAAGTGTCTGGTGTCATAAATCATTGTCATTGGAGTTATGACAACTGATTACCTTAGGCTTCCACAGCTGCCTAATCCTCACGGTAGAGTTGGTGTTCTACATTGCAGTGGAATGAGGGATGAGCACAACTACTATCAAGTGGCCAGTTCACTACTTCACTGATGTTAGTTCTCCTTTGTCCTTCCCTAGTTGTTCCGTAGTAATGCAGGCTGTATCACTTGATATAGATTGCACTTTCCCTACCAACATGTAGTGATTGCATTTTCTCAGGTTGTGTGGCCTTATGTAATGGGCGAGTATTGAGATTTTATGGTGAGCCTCTTGAGCTTGCCATAATGTGAAATGAGTTTCAAGGTCTTTGATATTGTTCAGTTTTTGTCCTTGAGGAAGCTGAAGTCTCATTTTATGATACTTTTTTCTCTTCCAAAAGTAGAAAATGGCTGCACGTAAGTTTGTTGGTAAGTTTGTTGGTGGAGGATTGTCGTGGTTTAGGCCCATCAGGGAACAAAGACCACGATTAGCCTCAAGTACCGAAGAGGCTGAGAATTGCTCGAGGGCAGGGAGGGCTTAATTGCCGCTTAAGGTCCAGGACAAAACAGACCAGGCTACTCGGTTTGGGGAAGAAAACAGAAAATAATTTAATGCAACATCAACTAAAACATACCCCCCCAAAAAAAAAACCAAAACATAACCAAAACGAAACAACACAGAGTAATACATCAATGGAAAGTCCAACCAGCCTTTTTAAGAACACCTTCCCGCCACACCTCCCCTCTTCCCGGGCTCAGAGCCCTGATCCCGAGGTTTTTACCTTGCCCCCCCCGAACGGTTCGGGGGGGCAGGCAGTGGAGGTCTCAGTCAGTCTGCTCCCAATAGCTTCTGCCGTCTGTCCCTCCTCAGGACGGGTGAACTCCACACCAGTCCTCCCTGCAAGTCCGTGGGGTAACTCACACACACAGCAGCCCTGCACGGGCTGCTCTGACGTGCACCCATTCCAAAGGCTGCAGCTCCTCTCTGCCTCTCGTGTGGGGCTGCTCTGCGACGTGCAGGCTCTCCAACACGGCCTGGGCCATGGCCGTCTCCCCACACAGTCCCTCGCCCGTCCGGGCTCACTCACATGGAGCTGCTGGTGGCTCTCAGTCCTGCCACGGATCTCCACAGGTTTCAGGGGCACAGCTTGCATTCTCGCCACGGCTTGCAGAAGGGTCTCCGGTCTACTGCTCCTCCTTCCTTCCTCCTTTGGCTGAAGGGTCCGCGTGGTCACCTCCATCTTGTATCACCCATACACCTCCTGCCTCGCATTTCAAATTCCCGTCCCCTAAATAGTGATCGCAGAGGCGCCAGATTGGCCCAGCCGGGCCGGAGGTGGGTGTGAACCCAGGAGCCGGGGGAGGGTCCGCAAACTCTTTACCGGGTCTTCACTGCAACCCGCTCCCCCTGTTACTAAGCCAAAAGCTGCTCCTTGCTAAACCAGAACAAGGATTAAGATTTCTGAATTCTTCTGCACTGGAAAAGAAACTGTTGGAGATATACATTATTTTTTGAGTGTAAGGAAGCTATTACAATAATGAGTTATGCAGTCACACTTGCTTGAGCTCTGCAGTTTGCAATGCATCCTGTTCTTACTATGTATTGACTATCTTCACCTTCCATTGTCATCTTACAGGAATATACGGTACTGTATTTCAGCTGCACTTCAGTAAAGTTGCAACTTCAACAATGACACAAAAAAGCTTGAAGACTGTTGAGTTTTAATGGAGCCTGTTTTAGCATAGTATTTTCACTTTCTAAATGCATTTTACTTGATTTATTTAGTAACAAGGAAAAAGTTCTTAATGTTATTTTCAAAGATTCTTTTGTTTAGACTTACTGAAGAATATGGAGGTTATCTTACATAAATCATAAAAAGCAATAGATTTTGGAGTGTTAAGACCGTCACTCTCTTTAGCTCATTCTGCTGTACTGGGATATTGAAAAGGACTCAGAACAGGTGTAATATGACACACAACACTACGTGATTTATGCCTCTCTACTTGGAGAGTATAGTATGGGATAATAACTAGTAGTCTGATTTTCAGAGATGCTCAGTACCAACAGACTCAGCTGAAATGAAAATGAAAGTGGCAGCTGCTCAGCACAGCTAAAAATGGGGCCATGAACATCAGTCCTAAAACTGCATTTCGTTTGGTTTTACTATTAAACGTCAGCATCTCAGTCTCTAAACATCTTTTTAGTTCTATTATTTCTGTTACAGTGGGGCAATAAAAGCCATCATTAGGGAGATGCACCTCATTGTTGATGTGAACCTTCTGTCTCTCTCAGCTTCTGTCCATAAGTGGACTATTTTGGGAATTTGAGGGCAATCGGTTCAGTAATTTCTAAAGTAGGCAAGAAGTGGCATGGGAGAGAGAATTTCCTAGTTTCTCCTGTTGTTGCTATATATATATATATATATATATATATATATATATATATATATATATATATATGTTTAAAGCATCTTTATATTTAAAGCAAACAACTGAAGAACAGCAGAATTCAAGGCTGAATTCATACTGGATAGACAACTACATTCACTGGGGCCCTCAATAAAACATCATTGATTTATTCTGTTTGAAGACCTTGTCCTCAGTGCATGGTTCACTGTGCTGAGTGAAGTGACAAACCTGAGATGCCCCAGACATTTTCTTGCATACTTACAACTGGTAGAATCAGAAGGTAGGCTAGAATTTCGCATTTCCGTACCTTCTATGTACCTGTGCTGAAAGGGCACTGTGTGTGGTTGTGACTAAAGAGTACTGCCTGGTAATTTTCTCTGTTCTTGGTGGAGAACCAGAGGTAGAGAGCTGAGCTTGGATGTTAGAATAAGAACTGTTTTAAGGTGTTGGATGAATAAAGGTAATACTGAAAGAAATGTGAGAAATTATGAAGAAATAAAACTATAGGAAAATGGTTACATATAGATGTGTACATACATGCATGTATATATGTGTTTCTTCAAGTTGTCTGTTGCTCAGTGCTCATCTCCCATTCCTGCTGCTGTATAACAGAAGTAGGTAGGAGTTGAGAATGTCACAGAGGAGAAAAATGCAAGATTTGTGATAGGTGTCAATGCAGGGAGGAAAGCAGGCTCTCTAAATTAGATTTGTGAGCATAACACACTGGCTAATGCAAATACTGAAATGAAGACAGGAGAATAAACCTTTGGTCATTTTTGTGTTAACATATCAAGTCATGATACAGAAGAAAGATGTTTTCTGCAATTTTAGTGATATCTAGAAGTTTTCCTCCTTTTTTTGGGCTTATGATGTGGAGATGGCTTTTTTAGGTAAAGGAATATAAATGATAAAGTACTAATAAAAAATTATAAGCTTAATCAGCTTATAAACTTAAATTATAAGCTTAACTCTTCACGGTAGTTGTCTGTGTTATGTTAGATGTATGATGATATGATATTGAAAAGTTTTACTGGGATTTGTATACCTTGCACTAGGCAATTTACTTCTGTCTCTTCCATACTGGTAATGCCAAGTTCAAGCCAAGAACGTACCCATGCTGTTGTTGCTTAAAAACTAGATTACCTTATATAACTAATAATTTCACTTCATCAATTCTAGCACTTTGAAGGCAGATAGTGTATTGAGGCATATGGTAAATATTGAGGCAAAATTGCTTCCTATATGTAAGTTGAATCTTGAAAGGTTTTGTATGCAGCCAGTATGTGCTGGTGTATATGTGTTCGTTTATTTGAGTATGTATCTGCCTGTATAATCCTTCATCTTCTTGTCTACATATTTCTCTTGTCAAGAGTAAAATCGTATTAAGCGCTGTTAAATAGTAAAGCTTTACAGTTAAGTGGTGTCTTTCATCCAAGCTTTTCATACTACTTTAGTTATTAATTAATGCTTAATAATCCTGGTATGTTATAGAATATATTATCCCCATTTATAATGGTTAAACAGAATCACATCGTAATTAAAAACTTGTCCATAGTGGCATTGCCATTTCTGTTTCAAAGATATCTTTATCTGTGTTCAGAGTCTTTCTGTACAATAGACATGAAGCACGTTAGTTTTTATCTCAATATGTCTGCTTAAGGTCAATTCTGGAAATGGTTGCATGTGTTTTTGAGTGGGTGACTGTAACTTGATGTGTTTAGATTAGTAACTGTCTGTGCTTTCTCCATCATTCTTTTTTGGTTTTGATTATTTGAGATTACTCTCTTGAGTTAACAAGTGTGATTGCAAGATGTGGTTTTTTGAAACGAGGACATAATGAGTTAAGTCAGTCAAAAATTGGATTGGTAATTTTTACACTCTCGTTCTTATAATTCTAAATACTCCACTGTCCTTTTGCAGGATGGATACATAATAGAGAACTGAACCAACCCCTCTCCCCTGAGTTCTGAAATATCTAAAAGTTAAGATAGTATTTGACTTCTTTTCTTTTCCAGCTTAACCCACACTATCCAGAAGGTAATAATGAAGGAAAAACTTTGGTAAGTGGAATTTATATATTGCATATAATTTGGGAAATTCTGAATCCTTAACTCAGTACAGCCCAGCCTATGAAAGTCCTTCATAGCTTTCATTTTACTTACATGTCACGGCCACTGGGATTGTTTTCTCTATCCTGTGTAAGATAGGGTGCAACTCAGAACTGGCGTTACAGGAAGTTTTCCCTCACATAAGGGAAATAAGAGGAAACTTTCAAATTCAGCATCAAATTGGTACAAGTTGGAAGCTGTTCTGCTTGGTGATTGGAGACATGAAATGTATTAATGCTTCTTAAATCAACTGTATTACTTCATGGCAAAACTCATCACCCTTTTTAGCAAGAAATCCAGACACAAGCAAATCTGGTTACTTAGGTGCACACAGCAATTCAGAGGCTCTGCTAGTGGAAACAAACCTCCTTGGGGCATGTTTGGCAGTGAAGTGTGGCTCTAAATCTAAGAATGTGCTGAGACTCCTTTTATTGCCTGTACTGCAAGCAGATATTCAGGCACAGGCTTAGTCTGAGCCCTGCCACACTTCAGACAACTCTAGCATAACATCTTCTCAAGGATCCAAGTTGTCCTTGCTGCAGTGTAGTTGGGTTGAACAAAGATCTTATCCCTTTTGCCTGGGAGGCAACAGCCTTTGCCTTGTACAATGTCAAGGGAATGCTGGCTAATTCTAAGTAACAGGCAAAGACAGACAAGTTGTAGTTTACAGTGTGTAAAGGAAGTGGAGTTTAAACCCTGGGGGAATCTTATTGTTACTGAGACAACAAATTAAAAAAAAAAAAACCTCGTTCCTCCATCATATTCATGGGATTGCTTTGAGAATGCTGAGATCTTTGAAAAAAAAATCAGTTCAATTTCTTTGTTAGCCTTCTGGCTTTTGTTCTTTTAGAGGACACATTTTCAAGTTTTTTCTCTGCATGGGGAAGGATTTTTTTTATTTTTTGTGAAATGAAACCCAAGATTCTTACATAATCACGTGCCTTCGGGGCTGCAATTTTAACAAAAATGGAGACTTGGAGGAAGCCCTTGGAGCTTTCAAATGGAAATGGAGATATGTTCTAGAATACCCTAGTGAGTAGGGTGCTTGCTTAGAAATGCTTGGGTTCATCCTCTTGCACAGTGAACAGCAGAGCTCCTCTTATAGATGTGCATCTGCATTAACACTGTGGTTCACATCATGATGCTACTTCTGAATCTAGTGTCCAGATTATTCCTTATGTAAGATACTCCAGTTCACTTTGCAGAGCAATCTCAAGTATATAAACTTATATGTGGCTGGATCAAAGTGAAAAGATACACATGCTTCTGGAATGTATCTAATGTCCTCCAACCTTTCATGGGTACTCAGCCCAAAAAAGCAAAAAACATAAGCTTTCCAGTTACAGCAATTCCAGTTAATCTAAATAGTTAAATATTTCCTAGACTGGATTGTAAAGAAAGTGCAAGAATAATCTGAACATGAATGTTAAAAATCACTTCTCTAATGACTTGGCTTAATGCTTCTGGGTATTGGTTTCAACTAAAACCGAGACCAGATAAATCAGATTAGACAAATACTTCCAATAAAAATGTAATCAAAACTGATTGATGATCAAAACTGGTATCTCTGTGGAAATTTTAGTTTACACCATCACCACTTCCTTGTGAAAAATGTTTTGTGAAAGAACGCCTAGCAATGTTTGGTTACATGTGCTCACAGGCACTTTTTAGTATGGTAGAAATCCCTTTGTATCCTTCACCAGTAAGTCTTGTTGGAAATAGCATGAGTCAGCAGTGACTATTTTAGGCCTTCAGTCTGTCTTGGGCAACTGAGCAGGAGAGCTTTGCATCCCTCTGCAGGAATTTATTGTAAGTTACAACGATGCAGTGTTTTCAATTATCTCTCAGAAGTACAATAATCTCACAATATTTGGAGTTCTTTAAGGACCAGCTATGTCAATCTTGTACCCAATGAGCCTATAACCTAGAGCACGTGCACTTTTTTACTCTATGATTTTCATCTAGTGTTTCTTCTGTCAGGTGACTGCCTATAACCGAGTCTCTGCAAATGCATCTTTGTTTTAATATTTTTTCTTTTTTTTTCTTTTTTAATTTTCTTTTTCCTATTTTGAAGTGAATAATTTTGAGATATTGCCCAGGAAGTAAACCTGCTGTAGAGGGGGAGGTGGGAGTGGACCTACTCCAGCAAAAGTTAAAATTGGAGTAGCAGGGATATGAGAGATGCACGTTTGAATCCTTTCAACTGAAGGAAGGAACTGAGCCTGCAGCTTGTGTTTTCCTTTCTTTTTTTTTTTTTTTCTTCTTTCTGCTAGTCTGTTGAATAAAAGGGTACCATCTCCTTCTCTTTTGTCTGGTTTTTAAAGGCAGCACAGCCATCTGTGTGTTTCATGCCAACCCTTAACTCCTAAATGTGTGATAGGGCTTCTTGTGCATGATTGCTGCCTGGTTTACAAGTCCTGATCACAGTTGCTTAGGCAACTGATTTTAGGAAGCAGCAGTGGAGAAGGATTTTCTGTGGTGTAATAGTGGATATAGACACCTAGGTTCTGCTTTAGTGCATCTTTTCTGGCTTGCCTCAAGAGATACAAAAGTCTGAAGAGGTTTTGACTCTGGAGAATGTAAATATTACTGGAAGTCAGTAGGACTTCTGTTCCCAAGCATTAAAGTTACACTCAGACTGTGGTTCATTGCTCATTTATGGGCTGCTTCTTGAGAATCCAGCCAAATTGTCTTGTGAAACACTGCTTTCATTTCTGCTAAAATTTGGCCTCAGAATGAGTTGATTAATATTCTTTATACATATTTGAAACTCGCTTTCATTGTTGAGATCTTTCTTAGGATTGAGACTGCTATGCATTTACTTTTTGTATTAAGAAGTTGGACAATTCTACCGTGGACTTCTAGGTGCAATTTGATAAATCTCCTTTGATTATATTTATCTGTATTTATGAATCCCAAACAAATTCTGCAATTCAAAGTTTTCTTTCTTGCATCCAAACCAGGTGACTTTTTTTTTCCTGATAAACGCAGTACATTTTTTTAGAATTTTATTTTACCTTCCAGCAACCAAGTTTGTTTTAATAAAATTTTATATTGTGAGATGCACGTGATACAGTTTAAACAAGTAGAATAGGCTTGGGAAATGTTTTTTTTGTTTTGTTTTTTAAGACTTGATTTGGAATTAACCTGGCAATAAACAACATGAAAAACAGTAAAAAAAAAAAAAAAACAAACAAAAAAAACCCCAAAAAAACCCACCATCTTCAAAATGTCAGTATTTCTGCTTATGTAAAGCCAGCAGTCAGACCGCTTGAGAGACTGGGAGGGAGAAGGGGAGACACAGATGCTGGCACATTATTATTATTCTGCTGCTGCACACAGGTCTGAATCAGCTCTGAAAACGCATACATTGTTTCTTACAGAATGTCTCTGGCTCCTAACAACAGAATTACAACGTGATGTCTGCTAAAAATGCGGTGACTCACAAATGAGTCAACAGTGAAGGTGTTATAGGAGGCTAACTGCTGTGCTGTCTGCCAGGGCTTTGTAACATGCAGGAGCAAGGCTGGCCATTAATTTACTCAACTTTCTTTTAATATAGAATTTTTAAAATCGTCTAACTTATGGAGTTCTGCTCACATTACTGCTCTCTGAAAATGCTGTTTTTCTAAGAGCCTCCTAAACTGGGTTAACATTGAAATACTACATGGTACTGGATTTAACAAGCATTTTCAGAACTCTGACTGCTATTAAATTTAATTTCTGCTGAAATCTGTAGTGTAGCTTAATGTATTCATTCAGGAGCAGAGCATTATCCTTATCTGTTTCTATGCCACAAGAGGTGGTTTTACCGATTGTAATTGTAGATTGGATTTCTAAAAGAAAAGGTATTTCAGATCTGTCACGGTTTTGTATTGCTTTTTGCAGTTGAGAGGAAGGCCCCTCCATAAGCAAAAGTCTATGTAAAACTTCTGAGTTTTAGGTGTGATATCCAGTTGAGATGATTAATGGGGATTTGGGTCACAATTAGTAGGAGCTGGGAAGAAGAGTTGTCTGCTGGGCTACAAGTCCAAAGAAAGACAAGTCTTGCAGTATCTGATTATTTTGTTTCTGATTATAATATGGGATTCATCTCCATTTATATTTTCCCTTCAAATTGCAAATACCATATTTTGCCTCTGGTTTTTTCTGAACTTTTAAAATCTGTATGATGCATAGCCGTGCAAATCATGGGTGCTAGCCCAGGAGTTACAGACTTTACTGTGAGCCTGGATCAGTATTTCCATTCATTGCCAAAATGGCTGTTTGTTTTCACTAGCTGGGACTCCTTTTTTGAACTCTCAATCTTTTTTTCCTAAATGAGTCCCTCCTGGTGGAGTGCCCAGGCCTCTGGCTGTGTGGTAGGGGGTATGTTCAGTTCCTCCTTGTGCCAAAGTCCTGTTGTGCATCTGAGTAGTGTGCTTTGTTTTTCTGCTACAGAATGAGCCTGGCAACTGGGGGGCTAACAGCCTTCTAGTTGAATGGATGCCTAGGTTTTTTTAGGTAGAGTAGACTGACTCTGCTCTTTGTACCTCCTGGTATTTGGACTGACTCATTCTTTGGAAGGTGTAGGTCCAACTCCTGCCAGGCAGAAGGGGAGATGAATGCATTTCCTTCATCCTTGTGAGCAATTTAACTAGTGCATGACAGTCCAGCTCCTTCAGCTTGGATGTGTACCTGATTTGACTTGCTACAGCCTGTCGCTGGTTTACTAGTAGTTTGGGATAACCAAAACTATTTTTTGTCCTCAATGAACTTACTGTTTGCTGATATTGTTTTACCTGCAATTATTACGTTTCTTCCCTATACTCCTAGAATGTAATTCACCTGCTTCTTTTTTTTTTTTTTAAAAAAAAAGAAGTCATGGGAGTACTTTCCTTGACTGTCACTGGCCACATCACCAACATATCTGAAGCTGTTCTTTGGCTTCCTCTTCATAGTGCTTTAAGTGCAACTTGCTTCTCTCTAAATTTGAGTCCCATCACAGTTTTTTTCCTCTCATCTCTTCATTGAATCTGGTTTTACTGTCTGCATCTGCTTGTGTGCCAGTTTCTTACCTGGGCAAGTGTTGTCTTTCACCTGCTTAAGAATGCACTGCTTCTCCTGAGCTGATCATATTGTCGAATTAATTTCAAATAGTCTGATACTTGCACTTCTTTCCACATCCTCATATAGACTCATCTAATGGTTCAATAACGGGTAGGTTAAGTGCAGATTCTGATGACTGCTTACTAACTTCAACTACTCATAAGAAACTTTCCATGTGCAAGTGTGTGTGTTCTCTCTGTCTTATACAGAGATACGTGCACATGCACTCAGACATAAATAAAAATCTGTACATGTTCATATGTAGTGACAGTATTGCTATCTCTCATGCACTCCATGTATATAAGTTGTTTTCAGAGCTGTCATGTTGAAGGTCATTTTTTGTTAACATGTTTTTTTCCATGACTAGTGCTTAACACTTATAATCTAGATTGAGTTGTGAGATGTGTCTGAGATCTTAAAGTAATATTATAAGGAGAGTTCCGAGGTTTGTGCTGGAGTCTGGTCTGAAACTACTGTACAGCTCTTGTGCAGGTCTGATTTTGCTCGGCTAAGGTTTTGATTGCAGTTAGCAGTGTTGCAGACACTATTCACCTCTTTTGAAGTGAAATTTTTTAGACTAAAAAACAGGTCTTGCTCATCTATGCCAGGTCTGACTGTACAGTTGTTAAGCCTGGTTGGCAGGATTTAGGTCTAATGAGCCAACTTTGTTGCTCAACTGCAACTGTTCAATTGTTGGGAAGATTACCGAGCATGTGGAGTCAGCCCCAACCTGTAGGATGAGCTTCTTCACAGAACTAATGGTTAGTGTGAACTATTAAAGCACAGGAAACCTGCCTTTGACTTTTCCTTCAGTCATAGAAACCTGCACATATGCATAATGACCTACTGGTGATGGTCAGACATTATGTCATCGCCAAACTTCATAACACAGAGTAGAATGTAGTTTCATATTTTGTATTATACTTTTCCCAGAGCCCCAGGGGAAGAATACGCATAAAATAACAAAATTACAGAGTCACAGAATCTTAAGGGTTGGAAGGGACCTTGAAAGATTATCTAGTCCAACCTCCCTGCCAGAGCAGGACCACCTAAAGTAGGTCACACAGGTGGATTTTGAGTGCCTCCAGAGAAGGAGACTCCACAACCCATCTGGGCAAGTCTGTTCCAGTGCTCCATCACCCTCACAGTGAAGAAATTCTTCCTTGTATATCTTTGGAACCTCTTATGTTCCAGCTTTAACCCATTGCCCCTCATCCTATCATTGGCCATCATTGAGAAGAACCTGACTCCATCTTCCTTACAGTCATCCTTTACATATTTGTAAGTATTAATGAGACCACCACTCAGTCTCCTCTTCTCCAAGCTAAAGAGCCCCAGCTCCCTCAGCCTTTCATCATAGGGCAGATGCTCCACTCCCATCATAATTTTTTGGCCCTGCACTAATCTCCCTACAGCAGCTCCTTGTCCTTCCAGAACTGAGGGACCCAAAACTGGGCACAATATTCCAGATGTGGTCTCATGAGGGCAGAGTAGAGGAGGAGGAGAACCTCCCTTGACCTACTGCCCACAGCCTTTCTAACACACCCCAGGATGCCATTGGCCTTCTTGGCCAAGGGGGCACACTGCTCATAAATGGTCATCCTGCTGTCCACCAGGACCCTCAGGTCCCTTTCCCCTACATTACTCTCTAACAGTTAATTCCCTAACCTGTACTGATATGTGGGATTATTCTTTCCCAGATGCAAGACTCTACACTTGCCCTTTTTGAATTTTATTAGGTTTTTCCCCACCCAACTCTCTATCCTGTCTAAGTCTTGCTGAATGACAGCACAGCCCTGCTTTTTTTTGTATACCAGTCTTTTCAGATTGGAAACTGTAGTAGAGTGGACAGTTTCTGGGAAACCGTAACTAGATTTGAATGTAAGTTATGGTAAAAAAAATCTGGATTCTGGATGCTGTTCTAAACTGTCCTATGTTACTCACCCTTTTACAGACCAGTTTAGTTTTCCTTTTTTCCATTTTGTTTGGAAATTTAGGAAGTAGATTTTTATTTGATGTTAGACTCTGTCTCTCACCTATTAGGCTCTTAAGAGGATTCTCTTACAGTTTGCCTGCCCTTCCAGTTTGGATCTCATTCTGAGTATATAAAATAAAATGTGCATGTAAATCACAAAGAAATTTGGTATTTTCTCAATCCTCTCATATAGCTTAAGTTTCTTGTGCAATATTTCTTGGACGTGGAATATGGTAGGATGTGAGGACTGCCAAATGAGTTTACTCTTGTGCAAGATGCAGGAGATGGTTGCCCTTTGTCTCAACAAGCCTTCTTCTCTGACAACTAGATGAGCCTAAGAGGAACTGAGAGGATTTCTTCCTTCCTTTTGGTTGGTTTTGTATTTTTTTTTTTTTTTGTCCTTCTGTCTCTATCCTTGATGGAAGTAATGGGGATGGACAGCTGCCACTTTTTAGGCATCATAATGAAAAGATGAATGTTTTTGGAAGTATTCAAAAAGTCCCTTGAAATTAGATCATCACTAGCTATTTCTTATGTAGTTTCACTCATCCTTGATTTTGTTGCTTAATCTTAATTGACAATACGAATAATCAAAGCTTTGCTGTTGATTATGCCTTACAGTTTGGTTTTAATCAAGGTACTAATGCAAAGTGAGTACAGCCCAGCCTCCTTACCTTGCGTTGTATATGTCTTCCCTAGTGATGCATTATAAATCATTGTAATAGCATTTCAGGTTTCCAGTGTTTGATTTTTCTCATTTGGCTTTCTTCATTCCTCTTTTCCTCTCCGTCCGTGATACATTTTGTGTATGTGAAGGACTCTGGGCTGCCAGTCTCTTAATTGGTTATTAATCTTTTGTAATACGTGTAACACAATGCCCTAGAGGAGCAGCTTTTACTTACACTGATAATTCTGTTCGTTGTTGCATGATTGCAGGCACAAACTCCAAATTACTTCTTCAGGCAAAGATAACATGCTTAGGAAAGGTAGTATTTGGAGTCTGGGAAGACAAAGGTACATAGGTAACTAAAGATGAAGATGGCTGCTTAGTGGTGCTGGGTCACAAAATTCCCACAGACTTTGAGCAGATGATGGGAGGAAGATTGCCACCTTTGATTTGCACGCTTCTTTTGAGGCACCAACATGACTTTAAGTCTGTCATTTGAAAGCTAGGATCCTCAAAGGGAATAAACTTCTCCAGTTGCAATGGGCAAACTCCAGACCTATGTTGAATCCAGCCTCTGATGCGTTATCTGTCTGTGCTAAGATTTTTAACACCGTCTAGCTAGTGTTTTGTGTGTCCCACTTGCAATGGTAAGTTGATCTCAGTGGAACAGATATTCTGGCTCCTTCTGTTTGGTAACGCCATTGCTATGATTATGATCATGAGAGAGGGAAAAAAAAATGAGCAAACTTAAATAAAGCAACAGTGGATTTAGGTAAATTGCTTGTTTATTTTAATCCCCTCTCCCGTTTAAAAAAAAACCCAGTTTTTATTAGTTTTCTTCTCTTTAACTTTTGCCCTTTGCAAACCAGCACTGCGTAGTTACATCAGCTGGGAGTGAAGGGTCTGCTGCTACCACAGGTTTTTTGAAGCTGTAGGTGTCAGGTTATACCGCATACAGTTCTGCAGTCTCTCTGTAGCTTGTGACCTGCTGTTGCTATAATGACTGTCTGAGACCCCATGTGCCTGGGGCAAAGTGCATCTTTTGTATTGCACACTCCAAAGCCAGTCATGGTACATTTTTACTAGAATGTCAAAAGAAAAAAAAAGTACAATTCAGATGTATTACTTGTCTGCAAGGTAATTGGAGAATTTATAATGGGCCCTGATGCAAGCAAATAACCCTTATACCTAATCAGCAGAGAGATGGCGACCTTCCTGCTTCAAAGAAGAAACGCCAAGCAGGGGAGAAGATTATGTATACTTTGGTCTCTGTGCCACATGGAAATGACATCGCATCTCTCTTTGAACTGGATGCCACCACTCTTCAGAGAGCTGATTGCCTGGTTCCAAGGTAAAAAAAAAAAAAGGACAAAAAAAGAGGCAAAAAATAGTGCTGTAGTGACAGGATTTCTTCCTACGGTTATGCTAGTGAGTAAAGCAGAAAAAAATAAAATCAAACACAAGCATTATCCTTCAGTTGAAATTTGAGGAGTGTTCATGGATAAAAAAGGGATGTATAAAACATGACACTACTGCTGCGACTGGCTAAAATAATTATAAGGATAAAACAAGAGACACTTAAGAGAATCTCTGAAGAGAAAAATAATGGGCCTAAATATTGCACAGATGTATATATGAAAATAGAACTGAGCCCTATGCACGGTTTGAAAAAGAACCTGTACTGCTAACAGATCTAACTGAATAGTTCCCAACCAAATAACATGTATAGTGAACCGAGTTTCTGTTTCCCTGACAGTTTACTGTGCCACTGAACACATTTGTTATTCAAATGAATTCAGCAAGTGGCTTCTGGGTTTTAATTGTGACTGTTTGGAATTTCAGCTGTGTGCTTAGCTGAGATTGGTTAGATAAGTCACACGGTATTGGTCCTGACTGAATGGGCATGCAAACCCTTGGGGGTTAGTTGTTATGAGGGTGGATTTTAAAGCTGACTACCTGGAAATACTGATGTATTCAGCTTCGAAGTGTATTTGCTATGCTAAGTTTTGCCAGATAATTTGCTTACTCGAATACTCAAAGCCCATCAGCATGAAAGGGAGAGCCTGAATGAAGACCACAGTGAATATATTTTAAAAGTAGAACTCAGAGCAAAAATTGTAATTTATTTCTCAGCTCTACTTTTTTTGATAATACCACAGATTATCATATGGAAAGAATTTAGAAGAATCTCATGTCTGCTCTTTGTTCCCTTGATTTTCAGTTGAGAACTGGTACTGTAAATGCTTGTTCTTTGGAACATGGGTTTGCAGATCATAATGGTGAAACTGTGAAACCGTGGTCAGTTCTACTTTCTGGCTTTTGTGCTGTGACAGCATGAAGGGATTTGTTACTTTGCAGAAAAAATAAGAAGAAAAGAATTGGGTTTATTCATGAAAGATATTTCTGTTCAGATGGTATTATATAGCACCTTCCTTTTAAGTTTTCTTCGTAAGGAATATTTTATTCCTAGGCTTATATAAATGCTTAAAACCAGCATTCTGCATAATCACAAGACGCTGTTTTCTCTTGTTGCAGTTCTGATCTGGGTGAGAAAAAGAGGAGATGAGGGAAAAGGATACTGCAGTATTTTTTAGGTCTTCCTCACCCTTTTATTACAAGTGGCCAGTGTGACTTGTGCCCTCAAGTCCCATGTCACAGTCATGTGTTGCACTACATCCCACTTTAGCTCAAGACTGATACATCTAACCTTTGTTTGCTTTGTTCTCCTTTAGGAACTCATACGTCCGACTGAGGCATTTATGTACTAACACTTGGGTCACTAGTACCAGCATTCCAATAGATACTGATGAAGAGAGGCCTGTGATGTTAAAGGTAAGCACGTATATTTTGGGATTGAAATCCCAAACTCACTCCTGAAGTTCTCTACTGGTGATCTCACTTCTAACATATCAAATATGCGTAATAGTTAGGATAAAGGTATGAGAATTGCTTACTCACATTAAACCAAAAACTATTGCAGATTGGGACGTGCCAAACAAAAGAGGACAAGGAAGCTTTTGCCATTGTATCGGTTCCTCTGTCTGAGGTCAGAGACTTGGACTTTGCTAATGATGCAAACAAGGTTCTAGCATCAACTGTTAAAAAGCTGGAGAATGGAACAATAACCCAGAATGAAAGGAGGTTAGTGAGTTTTATTTATTTACCTCCTAACTTGGTGTTTGGTTACTCATGATGTCATGACATAGTGGTAATGGGAAAGTTAGTAACATCTGTGTAGACATAGAAGCAATTTGAGAGAGGCAACTCCACTGCTGAGACTGGTAGCCTGGGATTAGATTCCATCTCTGGCAGAGCTTCCTTGCTGCACCTCAGGCTGCTCTGTCTGTTTCATCTGTAAAATGGTGGTAAACAGTACTTCCCCAAGTCAATGGCTATGTAAATAAATGAGTACCTCTATAAGACAAATGCAACCTGTTTGTCTGAATTTCCTTTGATAAAGCACTTCTGAGCTGTAATATGGGGGTCCATTATATTCAATTCTCATGTACAAGAAAACCATCTATACAGTGGCCACCATGGCAGAACTCCGGTTTCATGTGGAGTTCACTGTACCACACATTCATGCTGGTAGAAGGAGCTCTCAGAGTGACTGCAAAACTGTCCCAATAGTCTCTTTCCTTTCTTATTTCTGTTTTTTCTTTTTATCTTTTCCTGTTTTACAGCATTTTGATGTTTACTCTTTGTATTCACCCATGTTTCAGCTGTAGTGCTATTAGAATGTCTTTTCTTCACATCCACCCCTGAATTAAGTTACTGTGTTGTACATTGTAGCCAAATATATCCCACTGCCAGTGATATAGTTCACTATTTGTTTTCAGCTGTCTGTGGTTAAACCAAATATTAGACAGCATCTCTGGCAGTGTTAATTTGTGGCTTCTATCCCACCATGCATCATATACAGCTTTTTGCCAAAAATACTCATTTTTGGAGACAAAACTAAATTTTTGCTGTCAGTAGCAATTAGACCAGATGGTTTAATATCATATGGAGGATTTATCGTAACAGGCAGGTCTGTAATGGCCTGGGTGTTGGTGCTCAGCCTTGAAAAGCCGTTGGGCTATTTCATGATTGAGTCTAATCGGAGAGGGATCCAACACAATCAAGGTGTGACAGTCCTATATTTACCTTGCGCTGCTGTGTCACTGCAACTCAGTGTTGTCAAGTCTTGATGTTGACAGATTGGTAACAACACACATGTAGAACGTTTTGGAGTGGTTTCAGAATAGTGCCAGTACTTGTTTGTTCCTGTGATTTCCTTTGGAAAAAACCCCAAACCTATTTTCCCTCTCTTATCACTTTCCTGCTCATCTAAGTAGGGGGTCTCAAAATGTTATTCCTGGTTTCCCCATCCTCCATCTACCTTTTCTACTTTTTCAGATGATGAGAGGGAGGAGCTTGCTGTTCTCTGTGGGCTGAGAGTCTTAAAGCCAAAGCTCACTCAGCGGGTTTGCTGAACAGCACATCCCTCTTGTGGGTAATGGAAACTTTGTGTCTTGCTCCTGGAGATGAGTTTGGAAATCTGCTGGACATCTTCCTGCCACTTTCATAGCATGCCTACAAGTTTAGTAATTATAGACCAGATGTTGTCCAAATTCAGATGATACTTCCCCAGGGTTGGAGATATGCTGGGTTTTGTTTGTAAAAGATCGCTAGTTCTTTTAAGTGAGATTCACTGGGGTTTGGACTAGATGTTCTACAACTACCCTTGCAGCCCTTGAGATTTTGTGATTCTGTGATCTTCAGGCATCTGTACCTTGCAAGATATTTTAGTAACAAGTAGACAATGACCACTTTCTTTTTACATTTGCGTTTGTGTTCTTTGTTTTTGCATTTTCTGAAGGTAGGAGAGAAAGAGTTGCCTCTGTCCTTCTTAGCACTTGCTTCTTTCAAATCTTCTTTCACATTGCAAAAACTGAAACAAATACAGTAACTTTTCAATAGTTTCCTGGGTCAATAGGGAAACCGTCTAGCAGCAGAATGGATTTGTTCCTCTAGTGACTCTATATCATCTTCTTTCATGGACCCATGTCTGTTATAAAGTATAAAAATCTTCACTAGATTGTGCAAGAGTGTTTTTCTACTGGTCCTGGGGCTTGAGGCCAGCTGGTATAGATTTTGGATTTCTGAATACTCTGCATCAAACCAGCAGCCTGTATTTTTCTCCCTTTTCCCCTCTGGTTGTTGTTTAATGCCTTGGTAAACATCCTTGTGATGGATGTAAGCCTCTACTGAATCAAGGTCTGGAATCCTTAAGTACATGTCGAACTTAACTTTGTAGTGATTGAAGCTCCATTGTGCTAGATAAAGCTTGTTCCAAATGTTGATTTTCTTTCTTAATGAATCCTAGCAAATGTGGAATGACTGTATATAATAATGATTTGTCTATTCATTCTAGGTTTGTAACCAAGTTACTGGAAGATCTCATTTTCTTTGTTGCTAATGTGCCTAATAATGGGCAGGAAGTTTTGGATGTGGTCATCACCAAGCCAAACCGGGAACGACAAAAATTAATGAGGGAACAAAATATATTGGCTCAGGTATGTCCTACTATATTACTAATTTGCTTGTATTTGGAAACAGACTGCATTTGATAGAAAATTGTTACTAGTATTTGAAACAAACTTGCAATGTGGTCCCAATGCTGCATGCATCCCTAGTATAGGAAAAATTCTAATGCCCTTACATATCCCTGACTTTGTGTGAGGGCCAACTTGCTCATAAATAAAAATTAATATTCTCTTGAAGTAGCCTACTGAAATTTTTTTTTTTTTTTAAATTGATGAAAAAAGATGAAATTGGACAGCAGCCAGTATTAGCCTCCTTTTTCATCCCTAATTTATCCAAAATTTAGGAACTTAACTAACAATGTTTAAAATTGAGGATAGCGCTAAAGAGAAAGCAATGTCAGTCAGGTTAGTGGTAAATGTAAAGCTAAATGCATAAAGCTGTAATGTCTGAGATTGGAGAAAAGAAGGCTCAGGGGAGACCTTATCGCTTTCTACAGCTACCTGAAAAGAAGTTGTAGTGAGGCGGGAGTTGATCTGTTCTCCGTAGTAACAAGTAATAGAACAAGAGGAAATGACCTTAAAGTATGCCAGAGGAGGTTCAGGCTGGATATTAGGAGGAATTTCTTTATTGAAAGTTAGATGTTGCACTCGGGGAAATGCTCTAGTGGTTGATAGGGCTGGAACAAAGGCTGGACTTGATGATCTTAAAGGTCTCTTCTAGCTGAAACAATTCTCTGATTCTATGCACTTCAATAAGACTCTTGTGCTGATCTTGTCAGCAGATATTTCCATTGACTGTTATAGTTTAAGCAAAAATCTGGGTTTGATTTTCATTCTTGGTGACTTTGGTTTTGAACAGATATTTGGCATCCTCAAAGCTCCTTTTAAGGACAAAGGTGAAGGCTCGATGCTCAGACTTGAAGACCTTGGTGACCAGAGATATGCCCCATACAAGTACATGTTAAGATTATGTTACAGAGTTCTGAGACATTCCCAACAAGACTATAGGAAGAACCAGGTCAGTGGTTATTTTTATAATTACGTATCCTGGGTTTGACATCATTCTCTGCACTTGCAAGTGGGTTTCTCTGCTAATGGTTAAAGGGCTGGGTTTTGTGTAGGTTAGTAGTAGTTTTAGTAGTAAGAACTACTCATGCTGAGGAACAGCGTTTTTGTTTTGTAGGCGTTTGTATATGAATTGAATGATCAGCAATGAATATCGCAGGTTCACCTTGTACTTGCACAGGCTCAGACTGGGATTGGGGTCTACTGCTTCATTCATGAGCTTCCTGTTATTAAAACAATGCATTTAGGCTTTGGATTATAAAGTGAGAAGTCTGCAAAACTGTCTGTTTCTTTTGCTTAAATATTTGTAGAGAGATGGCAGTGAATCAGACCAGAGGTTGTTTTGTCAGGTAGCCTGATTTTGCACTGCAGGAGACTCCCCAGGAGCAGGAAGTATTTCAGAACATACTGTCAACTGCTTTGCACATTGCAGTGGGGAAAACCTGCACTATATGAGACTAAATGGACTAGAGATAAAATATTTAACTACTATGTGTGGTTTCTTTGTTTTCTTTGTAATGCCTTATAGAAATATTTCTCCCTTAGAGGGCAAGAGTGGAAGGAGGGAAGACTTGGGAAAGAAAGCTGCTTAGTTTTTATTTTTAAAAAAATTGGTTGCCATTTCTTGAATTTTGTATGTATTTTCTTGGATTAATTCCTTTGGGATATGAAAGAATAAGACGAGTTAGTCATTGCTAATATTGAATCTATGTCTTGGAGTACATATTTTAGGTCTTCAGACAGTCTTATTCAGGCCAGTTCAGAAGAGGAAAGTTTTGAGGGATAATTTGGTTGCTATTTGAGCTGGATGCTTCTGGTTCTAGAAGAAAAGCATCGCTTCATAACAGATCATCATGGGAATTTTCATTTTTTCAGGAATATATTGCTAAGAACTTCTGCGTCATGCAGTCCCAGATTGGTTATGATATTCTGGCAGAAGATACCATCACAGCTTTGTTGCACAACAACAGAAAACTGCTAGAGAAACACATCACGGCTAAAGAAATTGAGACATTTGTTAATTTGCTCAGGAGAAATCGAGAGCCAAGGTTTGAAGTGGTCCATTTTTTTTCTGTATTGATAAGCTTTCATATTTGCTGTGAGTCTGACTGCTAGTCATTGTTTTATTGTCTCTTTCTCCCAGCTTAATTTTTTTTTTTGACCTGGCAGACCAGAAACCCACTTGTACACTGTTGCACTAGAAAATATCAGATCTACCTCTAATTCTTGAAATTTGACCATATCTGCATTTCAGAACTAGAGCTTACTGAAAAGAGAGTTTATACTTTACAGGACAATTTTGAAAAACTGTGTTTAGTTCAGATTGGGACAAGGAGAAACAGAAGTTTTAATTTCTCATAATTCTGAAGCTCCTTTGTGAAAGGAGCTTTGTGAAACTTTCTCCTGAGCAAACTGCCATTGTATTGGTTTCCCTGCTTGATAGTCTTAATACAAATTACACAAATGTCAGTTTTTCCAAGCTTTTATTTAATATCAAGTTCTGATATTAATTCTGATGTTTACAGGTTCTGATTCCAGGTCAGACCTGACAGGGGCCTAGAGCAATGAAGATCTCAGAGGTCTAGGGCATAGAAGTGAGCATGTGTCCTAGACCAGGTCTTGTTCCAAATGAAACATTCTTGCCTTCAGCTTCAATGAATTGGATTTTTTTTTGTTAGTTTTAGGTCAGGATACAAAGGTTTGTTTTTTTTTTTTTAATGAGCAATCTATTTTTTCGTTGGATTTTCATTTGTAAGGTTTCCAAAGTAATAAAAATGTAAGAAATGGATGTACTGAAGGCAGAATAATGCCCTCTGTATTTGTGAATACAATTTTTATGTTAGTGATTAAAGATACTGCTCAAAGCCCTGGTGCTTCACTGCTTCAATTATTCTCTGTATGTCTGCAGCCATTTTGCCTGTACTCTCTAATCTCATTGCCTCTCCCATGCTAAACTGTGTTGGCTTTGGTTAGTACTAAGAGGAAACCACATTAGATTAACTTCTCAGTGTTGAAGGATCCTAGTGTCTATTGAAAATCTCATGTCGGGGTTTTTTTTGTATTGGAGGATGTCATAGTATTTGTTGCAAACCTACGTTGTATGACTGCTGTATACTCATTTCTTTAAGGCTGAAGTCCAAGAAAAATAAATGTTTGAAAAACACACCTTGCCAGGATAGTGCAATTTGAACAGTAAAGGCTTGATCTTACTACAGTTACATTCATGGAGAGTCTAGCAGAGGTTTGCAGCACTGCTTGTGTGTGTAAGAATTGGAGCAGAATGCTCTGAAACACATGAGCTACAAAATTTAAAACCTTCCTGAGTTGTAGCTCCAACTAGGTAATTCTTCCAGAATTCTGTATAATTATGTGCTGTTTACTTAAAATTATCTTTGTGATGCAATATTGCTGTGCACTGTGAATTACCTGTTACCACAACACTTCAGTTAAGCTATAGGTAAAATGTTGTCAAAGTGCACTCTAAAAACACTTTCTAAAACCATCCCTTGCATTTCCCAGATGATGTGGCCTGTGCTAATGCAGGAATAATTTTCTGTTTCCTTCTGTTTGGATGGTCACCTGTAGAAAGGTTCAAACTACTGGAACTTTGAACAACTGATAGTAGATGGTCACATTTTTTTACCTGGTTTTCTGAGGAAGTAGAGTGTGTACTTGTGTGCCTGCTACTATCTGCTCCTCCACCACCTCTTGAGCCTCTTGCCCAGTTTTAGCTACATTTACTAGAGGAGTGGCGGGGTCAGAGATACTCAGTTCCTACAAGTGCCATGAGAAGGAGCAGCTACATAGAGGGAAGAGGCCCTTTTTATATTCCAGTGAGGCAAAGGCTGCAAGTGTACTACTGTTAATACACACAGAGGAATCCATGGAAAAGAGATAAGAAGCAGATGCCTAGTGAATGTCCAAGCTGTGAGGAAAGCCTCATCCTGAATCTGTTAAACATGAGAAGACTTAAATTCAAGACACAAATTCATAGGAAACGGAATAACTTTGTTATTTCTGCTTTATGTGGAGTAAACTCTTTGAATACAGAGGTCCTGTTTTCAGGTCCTGCCAACTCTTCACTAACTATTGTCTGTGCCGCTTCCAAGATATTAAAAGGCAGATGGACGTGCGGACTCCTCCAGTGCACTTGGAGGGCACATGGCTATCTCCAGCACAAGTATCATCTCCTTGCTACTTGGGTTAGGGAGACACTGATGGGGAAGATGAGTGAGAATGTGTACTCTTGCTCTTAGTTCTGAACAAGGATGAGGGCCTTCAGTTGAGCTCCCCTGCCAGCCAAGTATAAGACTGCCTCAGTCTGCTTTTAAGTTCTGGCACAACTCTCTGGCCTTTGATTTGATGAGAACTATCACTCAGATGTTTTTCTTTTCTCTTCCTGACTGATTGTTCAGCATCATTCAGCGTGGCTCTTGAAGCTGTTACCATCACTCTTTATCTATTGTGAGTTGGAATAGTATGAATTGGCAAAGATTGTATGTTGGCAAATCTCATGATATATGCTCCCTTGAGTGTATTTGTGATGGATGCTGGAGATATCTACTGCAATGTTTCTGTGTAGTACTTTAAGGCTCATATTTTGTTGCTTCTGTGGTTTTTTTGACTTCAGATTCTTGGATTATCTGTCAGACCTGTGTGTATCTAACACCACAGCAATACCAGTCACTCAAGAACTCATCTGCAAGTTTATGCTAAGCCCGGGAAATGCTGACATTCTCATTCAGACCAAGTGAGCATCCATAATGGGAACACACCTTTTTGTTATCTGCTCTGTTGTTACATTTGTAGCAATTTGCTCGTGGCTCCATTGTGAATAGTTTGTATTTGCAGGCTGGTTTCGACACAAATGGACAATCCCTTGGAATGCCCAATCATCTCAGATGACATTGATGAAGAGGAAGTGTGGCTTTATTGGATTGACAGTAACAAGGAGCCTCATGGCAAAGCCATCAGGCATCTGGCTCAGGAGGCGAAGGAGGGCACAAAAGCTGATTTAGAAGTTCTTACCTACTACAGGTAAAACTCCTTATTGAAATGGAAGAAAATGTAAACTTTCTGAAGGCCCTGGTGCTGTGCTCATCCAATTCATTTGCCAGTACTAAAAAAGGAAACCAGGTCATGCCAGAAACTGAGATTAAAATTTGTTTCAATATTTTCTGTAGGAAGCTTCGTAGCCTCTGGTGTCTATTCCAGACAAATCTTGTTTCCTTTGCTCATGACAACACTTTCTATCTCTGTCATTTTGCCTCTTACCTTTTATTTATTTTGCTTTATTTTTATTGGACATTATCCTGGAACCAAGGCATGCTCTGAAGAAGGAGCATCCTGAGGATTAGAGGGGAGATGGAATCATGGAACAGTATCTTACACTGATTGAGAACAAATGGTCCAAATGCTTCAGCCTTCCATTGAACAATGCTTCCTTTAAGTTGCAAAGGGAGCCCAGTCTTCATGGGGGCTGAAACCTGATGTTAGCATTTTTAATGCAAGTTGAAATGCAAGTTGGCCCCTTGTTTAGCAAAGTCACTTTTGTTATTTTTTAGGATTTACAGCAGGTTCTCAGCAGGCTTGTAAAGGGAGGTTTAGAGATACATTGTTTCATTTCTAACTGATTTCTTTGTATGTCGTATGCTATTGCCTTTTTTTAAGGTACCAACTGAACCTCTTTGCAAGAATGTGCCTGGACCGCCAATATCTCGCCATCAACCAGATTTCTGCACAGCTGTCAGTAGACTTGATCCTACGGTGTATGTCTGATGAAAGCCTTCCTTATGACCTCCGAGCTTCTTTTTGTCGGCTCATGCTACACATGCATGTGGACAGAGATCCTCAGGAATCTGTGGTA
Source organism: Colius striatus (assembly GCF_028858725.1). NCBI lineage: Eukaryota > Metazoa > Chordata > Aves > Coliiformes > Coliidae > Colius > Colius striatus. Next base: position 134,737,360 of record NC_084759.1, read on the forward strand.
CCTGTCAGATATGCCAGATTGTGGACTGAAATTCCTACTAAGATTACAATTCATGAGTGAGTTGAAAGTATTTTGAACAAAACTATAAAACATTTTTGTAGGAGTTAGAACAAAGTTGTTGTAGATGTCTAAGACTGACACATGTATGTGACGAGGTATTTTGTTGCAAGACACAATGCTATTAATTATTGTTTTTCTTATAAACTTCCATAGGTAGTTTTACATGGAAATATTTCTATTTCACTTTTCACTGTGTTCTTATAGAGAACAAGCTGGGGGGAAATGGAATGCCCTTGCTCAGACCAGCTGAACTTAAAGTAATCCAATTGTTTCAAACATTGCAGATTTACTAGGCCGGAACTCAGTTTTATGCTTCAAGCTCAACTGAAAGTCACAGCTGGAAATCTAGAATTTACAGTTAGGTACAACTATTACCCCAAAAACAGTTCACAGAGACTTTGGCCTCCATCCAGCAAAGTACTTAAGAATGTGTTAAATATGGAAAAAAGCCTATTTGCTTTAGTGGAAACCCCCTCTGTTTGATTTGGTGGAGCAACACCGCCGGGATAGGCTCGGAGAGGGACTGTCTGACTGAAGACACAAAGAGGAAGAAGTATAGCAGCACAGCAGACAGTATTGCTTCTGTTCGTGAGATGAAGGGCTGTTCAGAGATATATGAAAAAATCATCTATAGTTGGTGGTGCAAAACAAGAAGCTGACTGTAATAGAATCATAGAATTGTTATGGTTGGAAAAGACCTTTAAGATCATTGAGTCCAACCAGCTGCCTCACACTGCCAAGCCCATCACTAAACCATATCTCTCAGCACCTCCTCTGTGTGTCTTTTGAATATCTCTAGGGATGGGGACTCCACCACCTCCCTGAACAGCCTGTTCCAATGCTTAGCAACCCTCTCAGTGAGAAGTTCTTCCTAATGTCTAATTTAAACTTCCCCTGGCCTGAGATGCTTTCTTGATCTGCTGCCTTCTTGAAGAAGAGTAAACTACCTGTTGAGTAGAGAGGATAGTGGAGACTTAGTGACCTATTAAATTGACACAGCAAGATTTAAAAGTGCTTTCTACTAGAACTGCAATATTTTCTTCTGTTATTCCTATTCACTGCAACCCTTCCTGATACTCTTGGAGGGAAGGTTTACACATCCTCTTTGTGTATACAAAGAATCATCTGACCTCCTTACAGAGAACTGACAGCAATTTCATAGCATTGTGACTGGTTTGTTTTTGCTTTAGTGACAGCTAATCCTGGTATTAGAGATTTTTTCTTCCTTCTGTGCCTTGTGTTGTAGGTATGATTCTTTCACAGACTCTTCGAGGAATGAAATGAAGAGAAAGTTTGCACTAACTATGGAATTTGTAGAAGAGTACTTGAAAGAAGTTGTAAATCAGCCCTTTCCTTTTGGAGACAAGGAGAAAAATAAACTTACATTTGAGGTATTTCTTATCTGTCTGTATCCTACTTCCAGTATTTATCCCAATCTTAGGTAAATTGACATTAATTCTTTCAAAATAAAGATAGTTGCAGAAAAATGTCCTAAAGAAGTACCAGTTCCTAATACCAGTGTTGCTGGTGATGACTCTTACTGCAGAAAAGAACTACTGTATGCTGTCAAACAGCTGTCTTTTTCTTGCTGTCTCCTGAGGTGGTTGCATTTCAGTGGCAGGAGGAGGGATATGTGTGCGACTGAATGGCCCATATGCCCTTTCTCTCCACATTACTGAGTTAGCATGCATGGATTCTTCAATATAAGGAAGTACTATTTTCTGTTTAAGATGAGACACTGAGGGAAATACTCTGAATCACTTAATCCTATGTTTAAGTATTGTTCTAAATTCCTGACAGAAACTTTAGATAGACCTAAATCCTTCAGGGTACAAATAACACTGAATAAAGGCAAAATGCTTACAGCTTTTCTAGTTCTTCCTCTAACCTACTTTCCAAGCTTTGTTGCTGCTGCCTTTGGTCATCTGAAATCACTTCTGTTCAAACTTACGACAGTCATTTTACTCTTCGAACTTTCATCTTCCCTGTAGCTGCAGCCTCTTTAAACAATCTCTTGGAGTCTTTCTTCTTGATCTTCTGTATTTTCTCAGATGCAGTTGTATACTTTCAAACCTCTGTAAAGCTCATATTGATTTTACTGTCTATTGAAATTTGACTGACCAGTTGTTTTGTCTAACTCTGAAAAACATTTAATGTCACTGGCCTTGGTCCAAGGCCTGTTCAAGTCCATGGAAAAACTTGTACTAATCTGAATGCACTCTAGATCTGAATCTATGTGAAAGCTGCTGTGTGAAATGCAACTGTATTGAACAGCTGAATACCACAAAGGTTGCTGATACTTTCTTAATTTTTAATTTCTTTTTCTCATAGGTGGTACATCTGGCTCGAAACCTCATATATTTTGGCTTTTATAGTTTCAGTGAACTTCTCAGACTGACCCGGACGCTGCTGGCAATCCTAGATATTGTTCAAGTTCCTATATCGTCATACTTTGAAAGGCTGAGCAAGTTTCAGGATGGAGGTGAGAGAAGCAGCAGACTGTTATTTCAGTGTGTAATTCATTATTTAGGTTGGAAATAATTTATGGAATGTCTTATTGGCCTTTCAAGGAATATATTGCAGGATGGATTAAGATGGTCAACTAAAAAGGAACCTTTTTCAATGATTTGCGGTTGCTGTGTTGGTGCTGCTGCTGGGTTGCTTGTTTGGAACTGAATTTTCAAATCTGGATCTAAGCCTCAACGACCCTTGTGCTGAACATCCCAAGCAAGTGCATATAGCATTTGCCTAGGCATGGTGATTATGATAGCTCATAGGTTGCAGAAGTGTTTATTAGGGATCTTAGCATCTCACTTAAAAGGAGAATAATATGTTACTGGCCCCACAACTGCAGAAGCATGAGATGGAAGTCCAGATGAGACCATCTTTTGCATGTATTTATCAGCTTTTTTAATCCAGACCAGAGTGTCTGTTTGGCAACCTCAGCACAGTACTGTATTGTCCCCCTACCTTATCTGTCATGGCTCATTCATAAAGAATGAGCATGTCAGGAAGGTGCTGAAACTTAACAGTTTAGTTTTCCTGTGTGTGTAGAAGGGGAGTATGACAATGAGGGTCGAGGAGATTGACTGATGCCAAATTCTGTTTTAATGTGTGGCTGGTATAAGTGTCAGTGTCACTGCATTAGCAACTGGCCAACAACACCAAAAAGGATGAGCTGTCTTGTTTGAAACAATTATTTTGTGTTTTCTCTATGAGGCCTTTTCTGTGCCTTGAATTTTCCTAATCGCAGTTTTACTCAGTCACTCCTACAGTGTGCCATCCTTTATAACTTTTTTCTTCTTTGACATTCACACACTCTTGAGAAGTGTAGATTGTCATTGTCATCTCTGAAACAAGAAGTCTTGTGCTTGATTCTCTTGATCTTTTCTCCACTACTGCCAGTACATGTTACTGAAAGCCCCTGAAAGTCTTTCCTGCAATGCTGTGCACACTAAGGCATGATATAACTATCAGCAGTCCGTCTACAGCACTAGAGAAAGACTGTGGGTTCAGACAATTGGAATTATATTTTCCTTTCTTGTCCCTGAAATACTGCATTGCAGAGTCTCTTCTTAAATGGCTCTAGACACAGTTTGACTCCAGATACTGTCTTGGTGTATTGGCAAGATGGAATATGCAGATGTGGTTCTTCTGTTCTGTAGTTCTCTCTCTGCTCAAGTCTTTAATCCTGATTATACATCTTATTCAATGATTTTACCTTCATTACCCATAAAATTGAGTTTCATCCTTAATTCCCTTTTATTTCTGTTTAATGGTTTCCTTTCAGGCCATATAGGAGAGGAAAGAGCCACTCATTAAGTGCAAAAGTTATACTAATTTCCAGAGCAATTTCATGCAGATCAATGGATTTACTTCAAAATAAGTGAGTAGGAAAGAATGCAGGCAATGTCACCACCACACAAATGTCTCACATTCTTTCAGCAGAAAAGGCATGAAACAAACGTGGGATTTTTTTAGTGCCTTTGATTAGCCTTTATATGGATTCTTTAAACTTCTTTCTTGTTTGTAGTTTTCTCCATGGATGTTTATCTTTTAAACACTGGACCGGTTCAGGTCAGGATGTGATGATCCACTGATGTTCTTTTGGCAATGGTCTGCAGATTGGCTTGGGTTTTTTTCTGTTCCATGGTCCTGCCAAGTATATGGCTGGTCAGTCTGTTGCTTTAGAGAGGGTATTTTGCTAACTCAAATTGTTGTCAATTGTATCTTCCATCTTAGGGGAGACTAGAGATAGAGATATTGGCTATGCTGTCTATGCTTAAAAATAACTGTTGAAATTTTGCTGTGGAGAATCAGGTGTTCTTATGCTGAAGTAGCTGTAAGACTTGGTGGACAGGCTTTCTGTAGCCTTTGACAAAAGAAAAGGATGCTCTTCTTTGGTCATTCAGCTGGCTGAATGATAGAGCCCAGAGGATGGTGATCAGTGGCACGGAATTGAGTTGGAGGCCTATAGCCAGTGGAGTTCCACAGGGATCGGTTCTGGGGCCAGTCTTCTTCAACGTCTTCATCAACAACCTGGATGAGGGGACAGAGTGTACCCTCAGCAAGTTCACAGATGACAACAAACTGGGAGGACTGTCTGATTCCCCAGAAGGCTGTGCTGTCATTCAGCAGGATATCGACTGGCTTGAGAGTTGGGCAGAGAGGAATCTCCTGAGGTTCAACAAGGACAAGTGCAGAGTCCTGCACCTGGGAAGGAACAACCCCATGCACCAGTACAGACTGGGAGTCAACCTGCTGAAGAGCAGCTCTGCTGAGAGAGATGTGGGAGTCCTGGTTGATAATAAAGTAACCATGAGCCAGCAATGTGCCCTTGTGGCCAAAGGCGGCCAATGGCATCCTGGGATGCATCAAGAGTGTGGCCAGCAGGTCAAGGGAGGTTTTTTTCCCCCCCTCTGTTCTGCCCTGGTGAGGCCTCTGGAGTACTGTGTCCAGTTCTGGGCTCCCCAGCTCAAGAGGGACAGGGAACTTCTGGAGAGAGTCCAGCACAGAGCCACCAAGATGATCAGGGGACTGGAACATCTTTCATATGAGGAAAGGCTGTGGGAACTGGGGCTGTTTAGTCTAGAGAGAGAAGACTGAGGGGGGATCTCATTAATATGTACAAATTCCTAAATGGTGGGTGTCAGGAGGTTGTGGAGTCTCCTTCCTTGGAGGTCTTCAAGACCCTCCTGGACATATTCCTATGCAAGCTGATCTAGGTTGAACTGCTTCTGCAGGATGTTGGACTAGATGATCTCTAAAGGTCCCTTCCAACCCCTACCATTCTAGGATTCTATGAAATGGATATTTAATGACAGTAGTTTGTCAATAATTATGCCTATTCAGAATTGCAGTTGGTTTTCAGGTTCTAGGACAAGTGGTTTTAGAAGTTATTTGACCAAATGGAAAAGTCATGTAATTCCTATTCTGCAACTGTAGTAGATGCAAGGTGGGAACTCTATAGAAGTTGAAGATTATGGGTAGTATCTGTTTATTTTACACAATAGATCTTGTATTTTAGGTTTTTTTAAAAAGTATAGGTTTCTTTGGGAAATTTGTTTCTGAATAAATTCAGGGACAGATACAATATACTACCTTTCCGTTATTGACATTGATTTGTTCCAGGTCAGTAGCAACAAAAGCTTACAGCATCTGATTCATTATAATGTGAAGTCATAGGCAGCTAGTGAGCTTGGCTTTTTACTGTTTTGACCACTGCTCCACATGGTGAAAACTATAGTCAGAATTTTGGGAATGGGTAGAAGGATATTAATGAAGGGTGGAGAATGAGGTAGGTCTTGGCTGTGGGAATCCTGCCTGGAGTTGTGTGCCTCAAAATCGAAACAAGCAGATTTGCAGCCAGCAATCTGGAGTCGTCTTCTCTGCTAAATATTTATTTCTTAAATAAACCCACTTAGTAAAAGTATTTGCTAAGTAAGGAAGTTGTGGTTTAAGCTCCTCAGCAACAAAGCACCATGCAGCTGCTTGCTTACTGGTCCTTCATGGTGGGATGGGGAGGAGAAAATGTAATTAAAGACTTGTGGGTTGAGATGACAGGGAGGGATCACTCACCAATTATGGTCATGGGCAAAAATGACTTAACTTCAGGGAAAAAAAAAAGATTTTACTTATTACCAATCCTATCAGAGTAGAATAATGAGAAATAAATCAAAATCTTAAAAATACCTTTGTCCCACCCTTCCCTTTTTCCTGGTCTCAGCTTTACTCCCAATTTCTCTGCCTCCTCCCCTCTGCAGTGGTGCAGGGGGACAGGGAATGGGGGTTGCAGTCAGTTCATCACACGTTGTTTTTGCTGCTCCTTCCTTTTCAGGGTAAGGAGTTGTCATACTCTTTCTCTGCTCCAGTGTGGAGTCCTTTCCATGTGAGATAGTCCTCCATGAACTGCTCCAACATGAGTCTTTCCCATGGGCTACATTTCTTCACAAACTGCTCCAGGGTGGGTTCATTCTGCAGGCTGCAGTCCCTCAGGAACAGACTACTCTGGTGTGGGCTTCCCACAGGGTCATGGCCCTCTTTGGGTGCAGCCACCTGCCCTGGTGTGCGGTCTTTCATGAGCGGTGGGTGAACCTCAGCTTCACTGTTAATCTCCACGGGCCGGGGGAACAGCCTACCAGCTCACCACAGGTTGCAGGGGATCTCTCCTCTGGCACACCTCCTCACCTCCTTCTTCTCTGACCTTGGTGTATGCATGATTGCTTTCTGCCCACCCCACTCTTCACCCACTCCAGGTTTTCCTTTCCTAAATATGTTTATCACAGAAGCACTACCACTTTTGCTGATTGGCACAGCATTGGGCAGAGGCAGGTTCCACCATGGAAGCTTCTAGCAGCTTCTGACAGTGGCTACCCCTGTAGTCTCTTTGCTGCTACCAAAACCCTGTCCCCTAAACCAGATACAGAAGTATATTTGACAAATGTTGAACTGTTTAAGCAAATCTGCAAAATGAGATGTATTTTTAGGCTTAGTGGAAGTTGTATGAAAACTTAATTAACCTTTTACCTCAAAGTGTCCTTTTTCATCCTTTACTTAAATTTTGAGTTACCTTGATGGCTGAGGTAGTCCTTAATGTTCTGAGTTTCTCACTCTTGGTTCTGCAAAGATTATGAAACGATCTCTATGTTATTGTAAATGTTATGCCCTACTTCATTTAAAAAGCTTAATTTTAATGCCACTGTCAGTTACTTCAACCAGAATTAAATCAGTGTTCATGTAGTTTTCAGGTGTGACCTTATTTGACAAAGACAGATTGGGGAAAATTCACTAGAAACATTTGTGAGTTAGGATCCTAGGAAAAAAAAAACCAAACCAACAAAAACCACCAAAAGTTTATTTTTGGAAATTCTTCCTACATAGATTGCATCCTAAAAATGAATTGACTTGAAAATGTTGCAGCCAACATTTTTTTTTTTCAATCAAAGTGTCTTAACTTTGAATAATTTTTGAGGTTAATTGAAGCTTTTTTCTGTTTCCTTTTTTCCCCTTTTAGATTCTAAAAAAATGAGGTCTAAAAAACACACTACCTCTATCCTAAAGAGGTGATTTTTTCCTTAAGGGGAAAGAGAGGACTCGGTAGTGTGGTCATTCTGGCAATTTCACTCTTGCAGTTTTAATTATTTGGAAAGCTTTTAAGTGCACTCTGCAGTATCATTCCAGAGTCAGGAGCCAATCTGCCTTGTCCAATACTGGGTATTTATTCTCTGTGAATTAAAATCCACATGTTTCTCTAGGTGCAATTTGATCTTTCAGATAGCTGATTTTAGTCAAACCTTGCAGCTACAGCATACGTCAGGTCTGAAAGATGAAATGACATAGTAGCAAGGTACACATTTGTCACGCAGCTCAGTGCTATTTAGTTTATGTTTGGGAATGAGAGTAATGAATTTCAGCTGCATATGTCTTTGGATGTGGTTCACAGTGCTGGACATCAAAAAGCTCTTGGTGGTGTAAAACTGGGTTATCTGCAGAGTATGTCTTTCCCTCAGGAGCTCTATGTAAATGGCTGTGATTTTCCTGAAATGGTGTCCACTGACACCAATTAGTGTCTTTTCAGTTTCCTGCACTTCCCCAATGGAAGACTATGCTCAGTCTATTGGAAAAACAGGTTTTAAAAACTGCCTGTAATAAACTCCAGTTACTCCTGTCTCTGTGGTTCTCAGATTAAATGTGTTGCTCATGACTGGCTCAACAGACTTTTTACCTGTTACCTGTTCAAACTGGTAGAGAAATATCCCAGCTCCTTCATGTTGTGCCTCAGTCTTTAGCTTGGTAGCATATTCCTCCTGTGGACTGAAGGGACTAAAGATGTGTCCATAAGGTGTCTTGAGATTGTGTAGCATTTATTTGAAATGTATTGTGAAAAGTCCAACCCCTGTATCACAGTGCAGACTTTGCTGCTTTGTTGTGATGTACCCCAAAGGATTTGACCTGACAGAGTTCAGAATGAGGAAGTTCTCACTCTGTCCTTCAGCACTGGTGGGCTACCATCTCTCTGCATAGGAATGCTTGTATATCAGTATGTCAGGGGACTCTTGTCCAGCCTTCTGTACCTTTGATGGTAGTCATCTTAGTCACTCAGCTTCAACTGAGCAAGAAGAAGGCTAGCCCTCTTGGCTGCAAGTAGAGATGCATACTGCTTAGATCAGCAAGACCACTACTACAGCAGGCTGAGAACAAGGTTGGACTTGCCATTTCTGTTGTACCTATGGATCTTCTATCACCAGGAAAGACCAGATTTCATCCAACATTGTTAGAAATGACTATATTATTTCTCAGCCTTGCATCCATATCTATTAGCTGCTCTTTTGTCTAGTTAACAATTTGAAATATCTTCTTGAAGCATACTTTGATTGGCAGTGGTGGCTGCCTGGCAGACTGGAGCAATAACTTATGCCAGCAGTTTACAAAAAAAAAAAAAAAAAAAAAAAGAGTTACAAGAGAAAAAAGATTTAACTGTTAGAAAAGTTAGCTGTGTTAGTCACAGATGTCTATACTGCAACTGTTGTTCAGTGCAGAATATTGTCAGACCAAGGGAGAGATCAGTCTGAGAGTTTAATGCTCTGGCATTGACCATTTCTCTTTCCTCCTTATTCTTTCCCACCTTCTAAGACCTGTGCATTAATGTGATTCCAGAGACCATTGCTTTTCTGTGAATCAATATCTATTTCATAGATGTAACTAGGCTAGAAGACTGGATTCCTTTGGTACTTTTTAACTCCAGTGTTAAATATATGTATTTTTCCTTTATCTAATGTACATGGCGTGAAAGCTGTATTTTTGGGACTGCTTTGTGGTTTAGGGGATAGGAACATCAACAGAATGTGCAGAATGTCAAGAGAAGGTGAAGTTTGGTGGAATTTTACTATGGCTGGAGAGCAGTGAGTTTGTGTGCGAAAGGGTAGGTAAATGGAGGCTGGGATGTCAGATGTGCTTGGGAGTAGGTAGGAAATGTACATATGTTGCATATTGTGGGTTTTTTGTTTGTTTGCCTCTTTAGTTCTAAGGGCTGTATAAAATGTAGAAGTGACCTTACCTTCTGCTGTTAGTGTCATGTGTTAGGTTTTCTGTGAGGCATGCCTGAGGTCATCTAGCTATTAAGCAATGAAAAATTGTTAAATGAAGAAATAAAGTGTGTTTCTTGGCCTATTTGTGGTAGGTTCTGCAATCTTTATGGGCAAATTCTGTAGAAAACCTGTAAAAATTAATGCCTCTTTCACAAACAGAGCTGTAAGGCTTAATACTTCTGGCAAATAATATATAGCTCTAAAGGGTTTGAAATAAAATGTGTTCCTTTAGGTACTGAAGTGTTGTTATTACATGTCTTAAAAATGGCTATAACTTTTCACACAGAAAAATGAAATGCATGAAGCAATGTAGCCAAATCAACAAAAGCAAAGAAATGTAGAGCTGAAGCTGCCATGGGTTTTAAATGTAGCTTTTGGTAATTAGACCCCTGTGCATACCATTCCTTGCCAGAGGATCCCCAAGGATTGTCAATGTTGCATGCTTTAAGATGACACTGAAATTTGAAGAAACTTACGGTGGAGCAATAGTATAGGTCTCACTGAAATCCTCAAGGACAATGCTGTTTAAAGTCAAGGCTCAGCGATCACCAGGAAAGTGACTTGTAGCTGTAAGTACTGTGTTATAACCTAGTTGAACATACCAACACTGAGGCACAGGTTGAAACAAGGTCAATTTTGATGAAATCTGACTTTGATGATGGTAAAAGTTTTGTACTTTCAACAGCAGGCCAGGTATCTCCTGAGCCTGGGATTCCCACTGAGCTTGGGAATCAGACTGAAGCTTCCTCAGTGCACTGGCAGAATTCAGTTTTGCCTCCCTAGGGCTACAGCTGGTAAAAGTTAATTTTACGAGAAAAATGAGAGTGTCTGAGAAGGACTGAGAAGGCTTTGGCACTTCATTGGGTTGTTATTGGGAAGGAGGTCTAAAGGGCTGCAGTGAAAGAAGTTGGCATGGCTGGGAGGGACTAAGTATGGTGGTAGCACATGCTGCCTTGGCTTGTGCCCTGCTACATTGGAAGGGAAATGTTTTCTAGGAGATGTTTGGAAGAAGTTGAAGCATCAGGTGTCCTAGTCAAATTATGCTCAGATTTGAAGGCATCACCCCTCAGCCCCCCTCCCCCCATTCCTGCCTTATATTAAAAAAAAAGTAATATTGAAGACTGTATTGAGCTTTTGTGGACAAATTAATGGAAATTATTGGAGAAGTGGATGGGTGTATATTTGTCTTTTCTGGTTATTAAATACCAGATTTCATGAAGAAATTATCATATATCAGCTCCTATTTAGGTACTTAGTTTCCAGAAACACTGAAACTTCTTCAGTCCCTCGTGAGAGATGATAGTCGTTAAAATCCTTTTGAAAATACAGGCACTTTTTACATTTCTGAGTAGGGAGATGAGCACTGTGGAAAACTGTTTGAGCTAAAAATGTGTGAGGAGTTTTGAAAATTCAGTCCTAGGCATCTATCTTTCCTTTATCTGTGTTGAGGAAGACTGAACAATAATGTTAGTAAGAGCAGTGTCTGTCCCTCTGTGGCCGCTAAGGATCAGATCCAGTGTATATAGTTAATTTTTAAATAAACAAGGCTTGCAATTAATTCCTTGGTGTCTTGGGTATATCTGTGGAGGGATACCCTTACAGTGAGCATTTGCCATTCTTTGAGGCTGGCTATTGTGTATTCACATTCAGCTACCATGCAGTTCTCTGCGCTGTGAAATACCTAAAATGCTGTGGATACTAGAGAACAAACTGAGGATGCTGCGCATAGCAATTGGCTAGGAACAGTTTGAAGAGAAGGCATGAATTGCCAGCTGCCTTTGAGGGTTGTTTTTCTTCCTGAATATGGCATTTTGTCACTTACAATCCATGCTGCATTACATAGCAGATTGTTGTTTACTTTTATATCCTGCTTTTAGCATTTTTGCAACCAGTAAATGACTTATCAAGAAATATGTTTATGTAGAAAATGAAGCATCAAATTATCCACTGTTTTGATTACTTGGATGGTTGTTATTTTTTTTTCCCCATAATAGACTCGTCTGAAAAGTCTTTCTTTTGAGAGGCCACTGTGTTGTCAATCGTGCCAAATTGTATGAGATAATGTGCTACAGTTTTGTGACAGAAACTGATATTCATTAGGAAGTTGTGATCGCTGTAATAAAAAGTAATGAAAAGGAGATGCACAGTTGTCTTTTCCAAACATGACAAGCATTCTCTTCTTTCCTCTTCCTTCAATGCCTGTCAATCTGCAGCTCCTTTAAATTACCACTTGTGCATATACTGATTTCACTCTTCCATGGACTAACCTCATAAGACTTTGCATTTAACAGGAGACATTTTCAATAGGTCCACTGCTTATCGAAGGTTTATGGCATCTAACTTGTGTTGGCAGGGGAAGGAATAGAAGAGAATTAGGGAGAGGAAGAGAAAATTGGAAAAATGGAAGAAGATCCATGGAGATTGCCTTGTGTTCCTTTCCTCTGCTGGTCAATTGCAGCTTTGAGCGCTTTTGCAATGTTTTGCTGATGAGAGAAGTGTTTGGTTGCACACACTAGCACCTTACAACATTGCAGTGACTGTTCTGTCCCTTCTACCCTTCTCAGTCATATGTAAATTTTAGTACTTTGACCTCAACAAAGATAACAGATGATGGAGGTCAGCAGGTTAAGGGCAGCAGTGCCATGTGAAAGCACAACTCAGGCTTCTCTTCACTTATTTCTAGCAAAGTGCACGCAAAAGTAATCAAGGTTCACATCTACTTGCAGTCTTTCCCGATGTAGCTCAGTTAAGTAGCTGAGGCAGTAAGTTAATTTTTCCCTGGGCATTGGTATTCAGGAAGCACTTTGGAGCTGTAACTAAGATCAGAGCTCCCATTATTTTGGTCATTGTGGGCATATGTGCTAAGAACTTAAATCTCTTTTGTGTTTTGTCTTGCATTGTTGCAGGCTTAGCTGACATGCAGTCAGTCACTTTTTAAGCTGCAGTAACCTTTCTGCATGTCTTACCTCAGAGACTCATACCCTTTCCTGCTGAGATAACTGTATTAAAGCCAAGAGAACACAGAAGCATAGCAAGAAGAAACGACTCACTAGCAAGACTGCTGCTGCCCTCTTTGAGTGACATTTAAATCTGTGCTTACATGGTCTAGACTTCCAAGACTGAACAGATAACACTGAGCACTATGAGTGTTGATTACTGGGGGATATTTTGGAAGAGGAACTGCTGCCCAGTCTTTATGTATGTGAATGATCCTCATGACTTCTTTCAAATAGAGCAGTTCTTCCCAGTGTTGAGATGCAGTCAGCTGCTTCATTGCCATGCATAGATGTGCTGGTTGACTGCTATCTGCTCCTAACAGATGGTTACGTTTCCTCAGCGCCCTACAAAACATAGTTGTTAAAATATTGTTCCTGAAAAGAATGCAGAATTGCTCCAGTTGCTGTATTTTTTTCTCTCAGAGGACATTCTCCTCAAGCCTTCTCTGATTTAATTGAAAATAATAGTATCAGGCAGTTAGTTAAAAATTTTCCAAGACAAATTTACCATGACACCTTGTCTCACAGCTGTTACTGATAGACATAATGCAGCATTGAGTCACTACCCATTTCAACTGTAAATACTAAACTGTATTAAGGAGACTTTTCTCTCAATAAAATCCTTTCCTGTGCATTAACAAAACACAATTAGAAACAGAAGTGATAATATGTAGCACCTCAATCCTCCCTTGCTTTGCTGCCTTTACTGTTTAGATCAGTTACATGAAGGTCAATAGTAAAGGAATATTGTGGATAGAGTATTCTTGTTACTGATGCTGCTGGGAAGCAGCTTCATAGCTACTGCTCACTGTTTTGTACCATCTTTTGCTGATGATGTTCTGTGGGTAAAGGAAAAGCACAGAAGTAATCTCATTTCTTTTTACTTTCTCTATGCCTTTATGAGCTCCATCACCCTATTAGCTGAGTACCTCTCAGTCTTTGTTATATCAGAGCTCTCTGTCTTTTTCAAGATGGAGAAGGTTGTCTTTTCGTTTATGGAAATGGTCCTGAAATGCAGAGAGTGACGAATTCCCTTGTCATTAAAATAATTGAATACTGTCCCCTGCGGTGCCTGTGCAGCACCTCAGTGGTAGCTGAGGAATAAGCAAGAGGTAATATATAGGCAAAATCCCAGTTTGCTATCCCAGTTTGCTTTCTCCAGGAACGTGAGGCCCACCCAAGATGTTATCTTGACTCCTTGACCAAAAGACAATAACTTTTTTAACTTGACACTGAGTGGTCTTGAAGGGTAGGAAGGAACTTTTCAAGATAAAGTGGAGTTCTTATGCCTCCTTTGTGACAAACTTCAGTTGAATCTAGTTTTTGAGAAGACTATCTTTTGGAATTGACTTAGATTTAAGTGGTTTAATTATCAGATAGTAATCCTATTGCCTCAAGTTATTTTATAAAGATTTCCTGAGCTTTCCAAATAGCAGTGCCTTTATTTGTATTCACCTCTATGCAACTGACTGAAAGCAATTTTGAAAATGTGTGAGAGAGGATGATAATTTCTCAACTGAGATATAGAGCAGGGGTATTACAGGCCGCGAAGCAGCTGGACAAGCTGTGAGTCTTTTTGTGGGCCTATCAGTCAGCATTAAGGACAGGATGTTATGAAAGAGTTCTTTTATTTCGAGATTTGAAGGTGATGAAAATGCAAAAAGTCAGTTTAACTGCAGCTACTTCAAGGGTTGAAGGTCCTCCACTTAGTAATCTAACTTTACCTGAGTGTATTGAAATGATGGTCAATGCAAATAAACGTGTAGCACACTGGGAGAAAGTGGATGATGAGGGAGAGAGAGATTCATACTAGATTATTCCCCAGCTGTTTGATTTGAAAGGAAAATGTACTATTTTCATTTTGCAGCAAAAAGAATATTTGGAATTATTTTATTTGCTTTATGCTGGTGTAAGCAGTTAGGGGAACTTTCTGTGCCTGTCTAATGTGAGGATCTAGCCCATAGTTTTCTTCTCCAACATCATGCAAAGTCAGAAATACCTTTTTTTTCCTTTTTTTTTTCCCCCCCTTCACTGTAGGGACTTGAAATATTATTTTCAAAAGACCAATTCAGAGAGATTGCACACCAGACTAGGTGCCAAATGGGACATCCAACATGACACTAATCTACCTCAATCACTTTGAAAAAGCAAATTCTTTGTGTATTTTCCTTTGAGAGTCGGGACTGAAGGAATAATTTTTTTCTCTGCATGCAATCCTTGAGCTCTATGGATTGAAGAAAGAAGGGCATAAGAGGAGGATATTACTAACAAAATAAAATATAGCTTTGACTTTTCACAGCACATTATCTAGGAAGAGGGTCTCTTCAGTGTGAGTAAAACTTGTCACTTGCATGGTGATTAAAGTGTACTAAAAGACATACAAGAACTATTCAGACTCACCTCAGCAAAGCTACATTTCCTCCATTCTTTTGTTTGCCTTTGGTCTTGGCACTTCTGCAAAGAGATACAATAATTTCTTTCATTCATTCAGATCTGTACTTTTCAAGGAAGGAAAGTGATTGATGTAGGAAGGGAGCATGATACTCTCGTTCTTCTACCCACCTTTGGAAGAAGATAGTCACTGATTCACTGAGATACTTTTCATAGCAAAATTCACTAAAAAGAAGACCAATATAATCTGTGGGAACAGATGGTATTTCTTGGTAGATTGAACTGGCATCAATGATAGGTACTATTGCAACTAGACTGGATAAAATTTTTTGCCACGTGAATGTAAATTAATATTTTCCCCCCAAGTATGACTTAGGAAGGGCACTGGGATTACAGGTACTAGTTTGACCTTCAGGGCTTGGACATTCTTCTGAAATTGAAAGGAGATAGCTGGATAGTTGCATCAGTTGGTTTTGCTTTGTGTCTTGTCATTTGGACGACAGAGATTGATCAGACTTGCAGAGCCTCAAATATTTACTCTCTCTTAGTGTGACAACAAACCAACCTTACTGTCAAGCACATATCTTATGTCTAGTCGTCATAGCGAGTACATCAGTGGGAGCAAGCGTGGAAAATTAACTCCTCCCCGTGTGTCTGCAAAGAAAGGTCATGAATTGCAGCAATAGATGATACAAATGAAATGCCAATAAAAGTTTTCTGACAGGAAACATAGCCAAATATTGGAATCACTTGCCTAGGGATGCTGTATAATGGATATGCAAGGCCTAAGTATTCTTAAAAATGTGTTAAACCAACCTCTTTCAGAAATTATCTTAGATGTACATAATACATCTTCAGTCCAAGGGATTTATTAGATTAACAACTAAAGTTTCTTTTGATCTACTTCTTGTGATTTATTGAACATGTTAACAGAGCTGTGGAAATATTTTTGCGTCTTTTCTATCTGTTGACCTGTCAGACGTGATCTATTTGGAAAATCAATGTTGAAAATTTATCGCTAAACTATTGGGTAGTTTGAGTGAATTCCTCTCCTGAGTTTTGCTTGAGAATTGAGGACTTGTTTTTCAATATGCCTGTTAAAACTGTAAAGGGATTTCATGACACGGATGTACGTGTGATATATAGCTTTGCAAGCAAGCTTTACGCATGGCAAATATATACATATTTTGTTTTTAATTCATAGGAAACAATGTTATGAGGACCATCCATGGTGTAGGAGAGATGATGACCCAAATGGTGCTGAGCAGAGGATCTATATTTCCCATCAGTACACCTGATGTACAGCCAAGCATTCACCCAAGCAAGCAAGCCAACACCTCAGACAGTGAAGATGTGATTGTAATGGACACCAAATTGAAAATCATTGAGATTTTGCAGGTAACAGTGATTGGTGGAATATTAAACAACAATGATTTCACAGTTCTTTACTTATTCACATAGTAGCAAGTTCTGTCATTGTAAAAATAAGACTTTCATATGAGGAAGAATACTACTGTGTGTGAACAATTATACAATTGTGGTCCTCACTCTGTTACACCTACTTCACTTCTGATGGAAATAGGTACTGTAGAAACTTGTCACGATAAATGTGAAGAGGCAGAACTTTAATCTGCTTTCGTAACCTTTTCTGAGGACAGTGCGTCTGTTTCCAGTTCTCATCTCATTAACACTTATTTTACACTGGAGTAGTTTGCTTGACTTTGTTATTTGACTCTTCTGTTGCAGAAGTTTGATGAAGGGCAGAATTGGACCTAGACTCACTCAAGTCATGCAAGACCATACACTTTTGGAGGCCATTTCACTCTTAGCTTGAGAAGAGCCTGTGGGCTGCTATGATTTTCTCCCAGCTAAACTGACAAGTTCTATGGCACTAGTATGTCTCCTGAGATACAATTTTCACTTAGTGCTATTATTAAGTGAAGTAGCACTCATTTGTTCTGTATATCAAATCCTGATTTCTGCAATACTTGTATCCTGAAGGAATATTTCAGTGTTTTCTGTAAATTTTATGGATCTGCTGTCACGTTTGAAGGATTCTCTTTGTTCTGATTGCTTTTAAATGATTTAAATTACCTTAATTACTCATTGTCCTGAAAGACTATCAATTGTTAAAGTATCCTAAATACTGCATACTTTGATTTCAGAGCTCCTTTAGTTTAAGGCTTATGGTGAAAGACAGTTATGTTGCCTAAATAATACCATTCAATGTGTATTGCTTCACATTTTCATTTGCTTTTGGGCTGAGTTTCTTTCCATAGTGTCTTAGTCTACTGGTTCATGCTTAAAAGAACTAACCTCATCCTGTGCATTCCCTGATTGCTCACAGGCGTGAGAGTCATGTTTTTGTCTCATTCTTTCCTTTTTCACAGCATATGCAATACAGGAGCACCTGGGACTTTGGTGGTCATTTCATCCTAATTTGTTACTTAATCTGTGACTTGTTAGATTTAGTCAATGATCAAATTACTGCAGATTAGCAAATTGTCTTATGTTGGCTGAATCACAATAAATGTGCGTAAGTATGGTCTTAGTTCACAAGAAATAAAAAATAATTCAGTTTCATTTAATATGCAGTGAAGGAGGATTAATTTAAATCACATTACCTTTCATTATTGTGCTATTACCCTCAAAGGTGGGTGAGATTTTTTTTAATTTATTGCATTATCATACACAGCTAGTACAATGGTGATTAAAACTATTCTAATAAATGGTTCAGTTTAGAATAATTTAATTCTCAATATATGCTCTTACTCATTTAGGTAAAGGCATTTTTTACTTAAGAGTTTCCATTCTGCCATCAGCCAAAATTAGACAGATGGCCTGATAGACTGAGTTGACTATGTGTGGACTTTGGGAATTTTTTTTGTTTTTAAAAATCTTCCTTGTATAATTGTAGAGTAACTTGATCATGGAAACAAAATAAGCCTGCCTGATTTTCTTTTCTGTTTTGAAGATTATTGTTTCTTAAACTGACATTTTATTTGCTTGGTGTAGTCCTAGAGAAATCCTATTACAGTGTTGTGGGTCTGGGAAGCTTGTCTGACCAGTTAGAGATCAGAGAAACAGGTCACCACCACTTGCTAAGTTATTCTCTCACTTGAATCTTGATAACTTAGCATGTGCTTTCATGCTTGTTGGTTGTAAAATATGTTAAGTAATTTTAAACCTGTTTCATTGTTTCCTTGCATTTAATGTGCGTAAGAGCGTAAGTGTGGGAAATACTGGAACTCTGTCCATGGGCAGTCAGTTATTGAAGTTTCAGCTATGTATATGTCAATCCTTAAATTGGTAATAATATTTCCAGCCTAGTAATTTTCCTCACTATTCCAATAAAAAAGCAGCACTTCCAGCTTTGAGTTAGTATTTTCCTGTAGGAGTTTCTCATTTTACATTTGAGGAACAAGTCACCAACAACTGGAAGAAAGCAGTGCATTGAGTGAAGGGCATCTCTTCTACCATTAGAGATGTAGCTTCCAAACCCCAAGTTATAGTACTAGGAGATCATGAAGGAAATGCCTTTTGCTCCTCACATCCTTAGCGGATCATTACAATGTAACAAAATATACGATGTGGCTTCTGCCTTACTCTCGAGGAGCCTGGAGTTACTGCCCTCGGCTGTTGTGTATCTTGAAAGGGTGAGCCTTGAGCTTGTCTTTACTTTCAGCCCAGCTCCACTTCTTATCTTCATGGGGCATAAGTCCAGCTGAAATATGAAACAATTGGTTTCAATATAAAAGTACTGATTGGACTTGCAGGCAATGAGGACAAAGCAGTATGCTGGAGTCCCTGGACAAATCCAGTGGGCAGTCAATAGAGTTCAGTGTATCTCAGGATGGTTGAAGTGAAGAAAGAAATAAAAAAAACCTGATGAATTATTTCATAGTGGATATATTTACTTAATAATTTGCATAAAATAATCATATATCCCTGTGCGTTCCACCCCAGAAAAATCCTAACCTCTGTTACCAAATGGCAGAAGAAGTCTTATTTAATTTTTTTTTCTTATAGTTTATTCTCAGTGTCAGACTGGACTATAGAATATCCTACATGTTATCTATCTATAAGAGAGAGTTTGGGGAAAACAATGAAAATGCTGATTACTCTACAACATCCCCACCAGACACACCAGGGACTGCCTCAGGTAAATGTTGCTATTGTGTTGCAGTGTGAAATAATTCTGTGTAGGCTACTGTAAACAATGAACTCAACTACATCAGGAAGATACATGCAACTTAAAAAAGCATGTGGCAAAATGAAAATGTTAAGAAATCCTATTAAGATATTTGCTATCCTGTCTTTAACAAAAATGTGATTCCTTTTTCTTCTGGTGGCAATTTATTTTCTTATTTATACCCTTCCCGAAATATTGCATGATGACAGATGTAGTGAAGAGTAGATCATGAAAAAATAGCTGGGGTTGGATGAGGACAGATGTGAGGTGAATGTGGTATGGGAATGGAGTGGCTTTCCAGGGAGTGTTCCTGTGCATGCAGAAGTGCTTAAAAGGCCCACTGCTGTCTGTGTGACCACCTGGAAGTAGGAGAGAACTGCTTTAACTGGTGGTGCTATGTAACAGAAGGATGACTAAGGAGTTCTAAAGTCTGAAGTAGTAAGGCATATCAAAGCTATTCCAAAGCAAAATGATGGTGTGCTAAATTATTTTGTTTATGATAAATATTCTCAAGGTCATATGTCTGCTTTGTGGGGATTGGCTCATTTAGCAAAAAAATGTGGAAGTTTCAAGTTCGGTGCATTTCTGGGTCACTAGTGGTGGTTTATATAGTTCCTAGCACCACGGAACTCTGATCTCTACAGTTTGGCTCTTCCTTAGAATGGTAGTACAGAATTTAACTCTGCTATATGTTCTCTTCCTTCCATACTAGTCTTGCAGATAGAGAATTTTGTCTAGTTGAGAAATGCATAATGCAACCTTTACTTAATATCTACTTTAAAGAGGAACAGAGTTCCATTTTGCTGTGCAGATTAAATAGTAATTACTGTTTGGGTTTGTTTAAATTTAATTTTCATTTCTTTTCCAGCAATTGTTCCTGACATAGATGAAATTGCATCTCAGGCTGAAACCATGTTTGCTGGCAGGTATACTTTCTGAAGTTTTATCTTTCTCTGTGTATCTGCTTGTTCATGTTGATATTTCTCATGGACAATCTCTTTTTATTCTGTGCTTATTTTCGTACCCCTTTCTCTTAGTTTGAGTGTTTATTTCAGAAAAGACCTGGATTTCAAACAAGCAGACAGTCCAGTTGGTATGTTTGGACATGGGATTGGAAATTACTACCCTCTTAGTTCGAAGAGAGTTGGTAGAGAATTTTTGTCATGTTCCCAAAGGCAACTGGGGAAAGTTGTACAGGGGTTTTGGACTCAAACACACTAGTTATTTGTTTATCTTATAATGCCTCACATGGGTGCTTCTAAAGAAAGACCTTGTTCTGATGTACCTTATGGCTGTATCACGACATTTATTGTTTCAGTAAGTTACTGTTGACCCATAGTTTTTCTCCTAGATCAGATGACTTCTTGTCATTGCATCTTGTCTTTGAAGTGGTTTAGAAAGTTATGTCAACAATAATCTCTTTCATATGACTCCTCAAATCAACTGTGGACCACTTGCTATGATCTTCTGGACCACCAGAGGCCTGTAGATCACAAGTTATTCTTGCAGAGTTTTGGAAGTTATTTAATCTACCCTGTGAACAAAAAAAAAAAGCACAGAAAATATCCACACTGGAGTTACCACCATTATCACTATGTTGGTTATATCACTAAAAATAAATTCAATTTAGACAACAGTGTAGACATTAAAGTTTTTCTTGGAGAAGGGTCTGCAATATGAGTACTCTGATCTTTCCTCTCTGTCCCTTATGTTTTCTCAATTATTACTAGCACAAGCAATGCCTCCAGTCCTCTCCCTGAACTCCCATAATATAAACCAACACACAGCCCTTGGCATCTGCATCTTTAAAATGAACAGAGAGACTGAATGGTTTCTTGGAAACGTTATTTCTGCTTTGATATGTTAAGTGTAAATCTGCTTTCTGCTCTTCCAGTTTATGAATATGATACCAGAAATATAATGGTTTTGGCAATTCTTACTATCTTTTAGCTTATTTTTTTCTTAAGTTAAATTTTAATACCAGTTGAAAAGGGAAGGAGTGGAAAGGAAAGGGCCAGATTAATCTCCAATGAGATGCTGTTTACTTCAATTAATTTGGATTGGGGATGAGCTTGGCATAACTTACGCAACATGTAAATTAATGCTTTTGCGATTTTAATCACAGTATTTGGCATATTTTGATACATACTTACTTTCATTCTAAAGTCTCCATTCTGCTACAAGATTGGTGCAACAGCCTGTAACTGTAGGATTCTTTATAAAATATTGTTAAAATGATGTTTGTAGTTTCCATCCTGCAGTGTATTTGATTTGGTTTTAAGAACTCTGTCCAATGAGGATTGTGTGTACAGACATATTTATGCCAAAGGCTTCTCTTTTTTCATATTTAATTTACTTTATTTGGTCCTTTTTTTCTGACTTCTGTTGCAGAAAGGAGAAGAATGCGGTGCAGCTTGATGATGAAGGGGGCAGAACTTTTTTACGGGTCCTCATTCACCTCATCATGCATGACTACCCTCCTTTGCTCTCAGGTGCTCTGCACCTGCTATTTAAGCACTTCAGCCAGAGAGCTGAAGTTCTGCAAGCATTTAAACAGGTATGGATGGGCATAGTGTTGTTGCAGGATACTGACTGTGAGGACAGTCCTTCCGAAGGCTGTTTTACTTACGTAGATTGCTGTTTTGTAGCATGACAGTATTATTTCCTGTAGATTCAAATTCAGCAGAGATTTTTGTTAGAGTTGACCATATGTACTAGTTTATATTACAGTTGTGCACCCAGAAATAGTTATTTCTGGGATTGCATCTGTTACTGAGGACATAGATCTGTGGTGGCAGCAAGGACACATGCATCTTGGAACGAGACATAATGTAGTGATCCGTCAGAGACAGAGTTAGCGTCTCATGTTCTGCAGGCAGCATACAGGTGTTAGCAGTAAGAGTTTCCTGTCTTCAAGGCTACATAGGCTGGGTAGAAAGCTCTCTTGTTATTCATGTGATGTTTCTAGTGCTAATTCAGGTGTCTTTGCTCCACTGCATGGTACAGATGAACCCAAGTAACAGGAAGAGAGTAATAAAGCCAATCCTGTTTTCAGCTTTCATTCTTTCTGCTTGATAATGGTGCATGTGCAGGCTCCATGTGTCAGTGGATTAGGATGAAGAGATCTGATGATATGTGGCAGGATGACACAGAACATCTCTGTTGCGTAACCCCATATAACACGTGTTGATAAGACTAGCTGAAACTTATTTCAGGAATTTGATAGCATGTTTTCTCATTGTTATGTAAGATGTGGAGGTTTCTCTTGTTTAAAAACAGATGAATGATAAAGACCTGGAAAACTTTTGTTCAATGTTTTTTGCAGTGTAGCATGATGGCTTCCCAAAAGTTAAGCCACACTGGTTAGTTGCATGAATAGCTGTTTTTCCCAGGTAAGCAAGGACTGAGTAGATTAATGTGTGTAAAGGACAGTAAAGGTTAATATACAGATTAACAAAAAAGAAGTACAGAACATGGAATATGAATCTCTGTCGATGCACATTGTTCATAAATTCTGTAAATAACAGGGTTTTGCTAAACTAAGAGAGAGGATGATTAAAATTTTGTATCACAAAGGAAGTTAATATTTGTCTGCATGTAGTGATTTTTTAAAAAGGAACGTCCGTACCAGTGTTCTTTTCTGCCATGTGACTGTAGTGTTTTACATAAGTATGATTTCTTTAAAGTAAATCAATAAGCCCTATTAAGATTGTTGTTGGTTTTTTTTTTTTTGAATATTGTCTTCATTAATAGTCTTGGTACAGCAAAGAGCATTACAGAGAAAGGAAATGTGGAGATGATGCTAAATCAGTAACTAGAAATAACAGTGAAAAAACCCAGATAGTTTGAGCAGTGCAAAAAAAAAGTGGGATTAATCTTAGAGGCAGCCACTGAAATTACATAGCTCACAAAATGACTTTTGGGATCATGTTCAAACAAGGTTTTCTAAACTAGAGTATCAGTGTTAAAATCTGTTCTGTTTCGATATTTGATTATGGTTATATAGGTGATCATTGATGTTGCCAGCCATTCTTACATTTTCTTGGATATCCTGCTTCATTGTCATATCATCCTTTTTGATGAACCCGGGCTAAAAAGTCTGCTGTGTGTCATGTTTTCAGCTTCATATGGAAGATAATGTAAAGCACCTGAGAGGAGGGGTTAGAATGGAAATTGTCCAGCAAGTTACCCAGGCATAAGTGCTGGCACTGCTGCTGTAATAACTTTATAATTTTCTGTATTTCCAGGTTCAGTTGCTGGTGTCTAATCAAGATGTTGATAATTACAAGCAAATCAAGGCTGATCTTGATCAGCTACGTTTGACTGTAGAAAAATCAGAATTGTGGGTTGAGAAGAGCAGCAATTACGAGAGTGGAGAGGTGGGCGACAATCAAACCAAAGGGGGAGAAGAACCAATGGAGGTGGGTTTAAAGACTTTGTTTTTAGAATTTTTTCAATGTTGATAGGTAGTTTAATGAACAACTGAAAATCTGTGGTCTTGTTAGTCCAAAGCAGCAAAGTAAGAATATACAATGTTCTGGCTGAGTTTAGGAGTAGACAGAATAGGAAATAAAACTTCTTTTGTCAAGATATTAAATAGCTTTTCCTGCTGCTTTCAGTTACTTCTATGTCACAAGTTTCCTTTCTTGCTGTCTAGTGAACAAGCCACAGTGTGTGTCATGACTCTGTGGCCAAGGAAGTAATCTAGGGATTACTAGTCAGTTGTGTTGACTTGCTGGAAGAAAGGACAAGCAGACAGTATCTGTTCCTGCAACTAGGAGAGACAAGAACCATCAAACACATTTTTTTAAACGTCATGAGTAATTCTGTTCTCCACAAAGCAAAAGACTGACCTAGGAATATTGAGATTTTTGTAGGCAAACTAACATTTCAGTTTTTTGACTTGTCACACCACACTGTTGGGATGTAGAGATGTTTGAGAAGCTTTAGAACTTGAGTTTGGAACCACAAAAACTTGATATTTTTAATTATTTAATTGATTTAAAAAAAAAAAAAAGTTTTCCAGTGAAAGCTGAGGCCTTTCATTTGTGAAACCAGACTTTAAGTATCTTCATACTGGGAAGATCCAAGACTTCAAGCAGAATCCTAATTGCGTGAGACAATATTAAGTCCTACTCTTTTGCTGCTGTAACTTAGTTGAATTTAGTGGTGTTCGAGGGGAGGAATCTGGACTTTATGAGCCTAAGTATCACAGAATCACAGAATGGTAGGGGTTGGAAGGAACCTCTAGAGATCATCCAGTCCATCCCCCTACTAAAGCAGGTTCACCTACATCAGGTCACAGGAATATATCCAGGCAGGTTTTGAAAACATCCAGAGAAGGAGACTTCATAACCTACCAGGGCTCCCTCACCTGAACAGTGAAATAGTTTTTCCTCATATTCAGGTGGAACTTCCTATGTTCCAGCTTGTGCCCATTACCCCTTGTCGTGTCACTGGGCACTGCAGAGAAGAGACTCGTCCCATCCTCTTGGTCTTCTCCAGACTGAACAGCCCCAGGTCTTGCAGCCTTTCTTCAAGATGTCCTCAAGCATAGCTCTAGTAGGAAAGAAAATGTTGCTTTATGTATTTAATGAATGGAAAAGGTAATGAGGAAACAGGATACATAATAGCAGCACAACATTTACAACATTTTTTAAGCTATAATACATTTTAAAAGTGTAGTAAGATCCTTTGTATTCCTATGGCTAGCCCTGATAGCAAAGAAACTCCAGCGAGAAGGAGCAAAACAATGTGTTTGAAATAGAAGCAATACCAAAAATAATGTTTTCAGTGTTTTTTTTCCCATGGGGAATCTGTGGGTCTGTATGGATTAGCAGTGCTTCAGTAGATGCACAGTATGATCTCTGACAGATCTGAGAGTGTATTGTATCAGAACAGTAACATATAATCCGTACAACTGGTTAGATCATCTGGTGGTAATTCCATGAGAGCTAAGCCAGGTTACAATAGCTCAGAATCTTGTCCACTATTCTTTCCCCTCTTAAGTTATTCTTTAACACTCAGTAAATGTTTTTTTACCTGGCAAAACTACTTTAGATAGCGAATACTGTCTTTGATATTTTAAGTCAGATGTAAGAGGTGAGGTGCTGGTCATAATGTACAATGTGTGAAGCAGGTGTCTAGCTTCTAGCAGATCAACATCTCTGTGAGATCCCATGCTTCCTTGGAATGGATGCTGAGTATTCAGTACAAAGTTAGATGAACCGCTAGGTCTTTAGGGAGTATACTTAGTTTGCCCGTACTTAATTTTTCCCAAACAACATTAATGTGTGTGCAAGGGCTTCGATTACATTGCAGAACAGTCTTATGTTAAGACCAGATTTCTGTCTACACTAAGGCATATTGCAAGGCTGGTGTAAGAGTTTTAAAAAAATCAAGGGTTTTTTTTTTTTTCCCTTCGGCTTCTGAGTCTTTTGGGGTAATTGTTTCCAGCTTCCTCTCATATCTTGGGGGAGGCTAGAGACTTACATTTTAAAATTACTTTTTCAGTCATATGACTCCAGAAATAGGATTTGTAGGGAAAAAAAAAAATCATGATCTTTTAAATAAAGTATTCAGAGTTCTACATGGGAAAATAACAAATCTTACACGCAGGAACATCTTGATAGGAACTGGAGATCGGAATTCTAGGAAAAGGTGCCTGGAGTAACATCAGATATAAATTAGACACCATGTAGGATTAGGAGGAAATACTGAAATTGATACCACATAACTGAGACTTGCTTGACAAACAAAAAGCAGATAAAGTTTGGTAATATTTAGTAAGGACATTGTGAATCACAAGTCCATAGCCCATGGACTGTGGAAAGTGTGGTCTTTATTGTCCTTCAGAAACACAGATCTGAAGAGGAGAAACAGTCTCAATGAAATTACTTTCAAGAATAGCACACACTTGCTGGAATATAGTGCAGTGGCATGTATAGAGCTTCTCATCTTTGCCATCCATTGAGAAAGTCTGGTGAAGTTTCAAGTGGTATAATCTTGCAGCACCGTTAAGCACCTGGTGTTCATTTCATCTCCTCCTTTCCTGGTCTGTGCCAGTTTGATCTGGTTCTGCAGATGTGTAAACAAATATATCCTGCAACATCATATGTAGGTTCAAATTGTGAGCTGCAGTTTCTCAGAGTGCCCCTCATTCCCCTGGTAAGGAAATACAGCCTATGGAGGGCAAAACTGTGCCTGAGTGACACTTACCAGTGCCTTGCACAGCTGTCCTACTGAGATGAGTGCCTGTTTCAGTGGTGAGGAACTTCTTGGACTGAATTCTGGAATCTGGGTCTTGTTTGGAGGCTAGAAAGAAAGGATCCCCTAACACTGATGCGGGGTGATATCCTGGAGTATTAATGGAGGAACTAGTCTTTTTCAGAAAATACCATTTCCTAAAGGTGTACTACTGAGACGAGAACCTTTCTCAGTGCAATCTATATGACTCCTTGTACCCTATGGAAAAGTTTGACAGAGAATGTCTGTCATGCGGCATAATGAGGGAAGATATGCAACTGAGTGTCTCTGGCATCCCAGTGGTGTGATTATCTCCTGATAACTACATCCCTGGCATACTCTTATGGGTTCAATAAACAGGTTTTTATTTTGTTAAGATAAAGGCTAGATTCAGCAGTTTAATGCTGATAAACACTTCCAGAGAAGACATATAGTTCACATGGATTATAAAACTACATTGATTGAGGAAGAATGTAGATAAAAGTAACAGGTAAATTAATCTTGGTTAACCGACAGTCCCAGAACAGAGGAGGGTGGTTAATTATAGCAAAGAGCCTGAAATATCTTCCAAAGTATTGATTCAAACAGCTAGAGAGAAGGCAGTATGCATACAAACAATCCTAAACAAATAAAAGTTCTCTGTAGTTGCATAGATCAACATGACCATGCGGAACAGGGGAGCTGACAGGGTTATAAACTGCTTCCAAGGCCAAGTGGTGCAGCTGTTCTTGCCCCACTGGAAATTAGCACCAGGTGGGATTTATAGAACTCTTCATCTTCACCATCAGCTAAGAACGTTCAGAGAGAGGTTTCAAGAGATATGAACAATCAGATTGGTGTGCACATGTGTGTTTTAGCATAATGCTTTTCTCTAAAACCGTAGGAAGTTTGAGGACACAATGAAACTCAGAAGCACACCTGTTTGCTTACTGTGAGACAATCTCAAGATCTGCTCCATTTTTTTATGTATGCTTAATAATTTCAGGATCCAAAGTCCAATCTTTCACTTCTTTATGTTTCCAGCTAAGAAAGGTTTACTGTAGCTGTCAGCAGAAAAAAATAAAAAGCACTGCCAGTATTCTGACTGCCAGTATTTGTGTAGATATTCATTTGTGTTTGATTGAGATATGCATGGAAAGTTGTGTGTCTGTTGGCAGTTACTTGCTGACTTGATTTTTCGTATTCATCATATTTTAACTGGGGCTTTCTTAGAGCCAAGGCCCAGAGCATGCAGCATCATGACTGTTTGTCGCAGTTTAACATAAGGTTCTCATTTATTTTTAAATCCTTTTCCATATTATCCAGAGATAAGGATGGAAGCATCTCCTTCATGAGAGGAACACCTTTAATTTCTACGTGCTACTTGTTCCTCTATTGCTAAGAACGCCACTTTACTTACCTCAACGACAGATGTCATCTTAAGCTCTTTCCCAGGAGTTTTTAATGTTTACATACACAGACGTTGTAATCTTTCCAGCTGTTTTAGAGATTTGTGGAGCAAGTGGTGGCTACTGAAATATACTTGTGGTCCCTCTTCTAATGTTATCTCAGTTCCTTGGGAAGTCTAGTCTGTGATTTAGGGGGATCAGAAGCCTGAAGGCATAGAGTAATTACTTCAAATCATGTTGGAAATTTGAAACAAAGGGAGGACTTGAATGTGAATCTTTTCACTCACTGGACCAGTGGATAAAGAATAAATGAGTCTTTATTACTGATGTTATGTCTGTTCTCTATGAGCTGCTGTAAAACTTCTTCACTTGCTGTTATTAAATATAATTAGTTCATGCTGAGGAAATTGCAGTAGGTCTCCATTTGTTATCTGTTCTTTGTTACAGGAGTCAAATATTTTGAGTCCGATAGAAGATGGGACCAAAAAACCCCAGATAGACAGCAATAAAAGCAATAACTACAATATTGTTAAAGAGGTTGGTATATCTGCTAAGAAACTTACTTGACATATTTGTTTCATAAGTAGATTTAGCAATTATTTTGGAAGAATGTGTTTTTGATTGTTTTTGTGTGACATGACCGGTTCATTACACACTTGCATACTTATTTGTTTGTTTGTTTGTAGATATTGATTCGACTCAGCAAACTTTGTGTTCAGAATAAAAAATGTCGGAATCAACAGCAGCGGTTGCTGAAAAATATGGGCGCCCACTTGGTAGTCTTGGACCTTCTGCAGATACCCTATGAAAAGGTTATTCTCATGATTTTAGTAGTAAATAACTGGAACTCGATAAAGGGAAAGGTCTCAAGAAGCCAAAGAATCAGTGTGAATATTTTTTGTAAACTGAATTTAGTCACCTATGGTATAGACATGAAATGATGCCATGTTCTACTTTAAGAATAATGGGCTTGTGCCTAAGCTTAAATATGTCTGCCTGCATAGAACAGGTTTTATTGAGCACTTGATGTTTGCTGCCTCAGATACATGGATATCACTGTGCCATCATCCCATTCCTGAAATAAGCAAGCCTTAGATCTGCAGGCACTGCACAGTAGGAAGTATTGATTTAGTGGAACTCCCGGTAGGGTATCTAAATTCTGCATTTGGATACTGATAAGAGTGCTGTCATAGATACATAACATGGACAAAAAGCTTTCCAGGATCAAATCTGAAATAATTTCTTTGTTTCTGTCATGGAAGCTTCTAACCATGTTCCCCTTGCAAGTTTTTCAGAAGCTAATGTGATTTTGTACTGATTTAATGGCACTGAGCATACAAGTGAATGATCTAGATAGCTTTTTAAAGAGCATGTCTTTCTAGATCTTATAGGAAGCATTGAGAGGAGGTAGAACCTCTTCTGGACTATGTTTTCCTGTTACACACTAATTAATGCTATGATAGAGACACCTGAGTTCATCTGTCTTCAGTAAAATAGTGATTGTCCATATAGGTGTTTCATTGAATTATAGAATACTATATGGGAGGAATATAAAATGGAGATGGAACTAGAGATGTATTTGTGTGGGAGTTATGTATACATTTCTGTAGGTGTACACACACATGCACACATACATCTGTTTCTGTATGTAGCTATGTAAATGCCAAAGCTTTTCAAAAGCTTAAAATAATTTCAAGCTAGAGAGCTATTTTTGAAAATCAAGCCACTTGGCATTTTTTGAAGCTATGAAATGATAACCCTGCATGAGGAAATCTTTGAGTTTTTTCCCTTACTTGTGACTGCCTATGATCAAGCTGATTCAGAGTAAGGGACAGCCACTAATGGACTGAAGGAAACTAGATCAGTTGCTTTTGCCAGAGGGAGAATTCTGTCCCTATAAAAGCTAAGGAGTATTGGTTTGTTCCTGGTTGAATTCATGTTGTGTGGTTTTAACAAGTTTGTTTAGGTATGCCCAGATGATTTTGTCTTTGCTTTCTGCAGAGTGATGAAAAGATGAATGAAGTAATGAATCTAGCCCACACTTTTCTTCAGAATTTCTGTCGAGGAAATCCTCAGAATCAAGTTCTCCTCCACAAAAATCTCAATTTGTTCTTAACTCCAGGAGTAAGTATTTCATTTTAAGGAGAATACTATAACTGGAAGTAAATTTGGACTTGCTGAAAAATGACAGTGCTAAATAAATTAATTAAATTGTACTCTCTGCTTTTTCTGTCCTTGTCTTTTATCTCTTATTGCCTTCTCTTTTCTCCCCTGTCTCTTCTCCCTTATGTCTCTTTGTGCCATTGTTTTTAACATTTTAAAAGTGGAAAACATTATTACCTGTAGGATTTACCGGAAGCATCCATGAACATGTATCACATCGTTTTATTTAGCTCGACTCTGATTTTATTCATCCTAACTCACATAGAGATGGACTATATGTCAAGGTAGAAGATGCTGTGATTATGCTGTCATGAAGCGTGTGTGACGGTAGAATCAGAACCATAAGTTTGTGTTGATGCTTCCATTTGATCCAGCTAATCTAAAATTTGATCTTCTATTAAATCATTGTCTTCACAATAAACTTCTTTGTCGTGGTCCCTTTGTGTGTAACGGATGTAGTCATACAGAATGACATCTTGGTCAGTGTCACATTACTGAGCAAAACATGCTTTTATTAGAAAGAGAACATTTGCGTTGTAGAACCTCTGGCCTGTGTACATTAGGAAGCATTTGTTCTGTTGTTTTTTTAATGCTTTTTTGGGAAGTTAGTGAAAGGTGCTGAGCTGACTGCAGTGGGGACTAGTGCCCATAATCCATCCTAGCCGACACTGACACATAACTCAGGTGTCAACTATGAAGCCTACTTGCACTTGCATTTCTTCTCTTTTGAAGTTCAGCTTCTTATTATGCTTTTGTTCATACTCTGGAGCAAACTTGGTGTGGATTCCTTTCAGATGACTCTAAACAGAAGGGCATGCTCTGGGAGCACAACTGACCCTTGTGAGCCTTTAGTCCAAGGGACAAAACTAGAGCAAGTTTGAGGCAAAAGCCTCAAGAATGCATAAAGACTGGGTGCTGTGTCCTCAGCAGTGTCCCTCTGTTGCTACAGATCTATTCTTGTAGTGTGCTACTTGCTAATAGAAGCATAGCCTTAGGCTCCCTCTGTAGTTAATGTGAAAAGACGTGTCTTGGAGTGGTCAAACTACATGCACAATGAATTGCTTGCAGGAAATGTCTGCTTCTGTCGACCATAGAGGGAGCCAGAGGTAGCTAATCATCTAACTTGGTTGCCTCAATGCAAAGTTTGATGGTGAATGGGATGACTGTGGTCTTAGCTGTCTTGTATACCAAAGTCTCTACAGAGTGCTTTAGCAGTGTAGTATGTGTGTGTCTTCACCTTCCACACAGGCCCAGATTTTGTTTATGTCCACTCTAGGACCATTTTGTACTCACAGAAGAGTGTGAAGAAATCTCATAATAAATGAAAGCTGGGCCCTAAAGTCACTGCTTAATTCCTGGACTGGTGCACATTGGGCTTTTCCAGTGTCCCTTTACCAATGTGCTTTTCTCTAATCTAGAGTCTTGTAAACCTTTCAATCCCAAAACAAATCTGCTCTTGTTATATGGCTGTTTTGATTTTAATCTGTTTAGCTCCTGGAAGCTGAAACCATGCGGCACATCTTCATGAATAATTACCTGCTGTGTAATGAAATTAGTGAAAGGGTAGTGCAGCACTTTGTACACTGCATTGAGACCCATGGCCGTCACGTGGAGTACCTGCGTTTCCTCCAGACCATTGTGAAAGCAGATGGCAAATATGTGAAAAAATGCCAGGACATGGTAATGACAGAGGTAAGTGAAGGATTCATATGTTAATCACTCCTGTGATGTCTTTTTAACCCACTAGTACTTTGAGGTTGCATTTTGTGCTCATGATACCAATGGGATGTAATGGCGTCATTGCTTCAGAATTTTAAACGATTTCACAAATAATGAATATTTTAGCAGAATTTTTTGTGAGTTTAATCTAATTTTGTAAGGCCATCTGTATAACCACTAGAAAGAAAACAGGAGTGTTAGCATGGTGATAGAGAGATGTCTATTTGTAGATGATGTAGCATGGAAATCTGAGTTACATAAGCCTTCATTTTCCTGTACTGTAATTTAGGATCGCATTCATGCACCAGCAATGCTATACCGTTGGTTTTGCCATATAAGAGGGTTTTATCTCTATGGCTTTGTCTAAATAGTATTGTAGAAAATTTTTTAGCATATAACAATTCCAGGTAATAATTTCTGACTTTTTATCTTTTGTTTGAGACCACTTCTGTTAGAGTTAGTAGCGCTACTCTAGCTTTATCTAGATAGATTTGGAATCTGACCTAGTAAATTCTGTAGAGTGGTTTGTGGACAAATCTTTATGCCACTAAAGTTACTAGGAAAACACCTAATTGATTTCTCTGCCATTAGGATTTGGTATGTAGTGTGCGTGATAAATGAAATCTTCTACTTGCAGACACTTGTGCATTTAACTGTAATTATGCTAATAGTTCAATGAGAATAATAAGTGGATGAAGCTGAATACGGTGTAAAGTCCAGGTAGGATTAGAGTCCCGGGAACATTTTTCTTTACTCTACAAAGTGCTTTTTTTGAGTTTGTTTTTTGAAAGGAAATTTTCACAAAGAAAGTAGAGATAAGCTCTAGTTGTAATATGAACAAAACTAAGCACTGTTGAAATTTTGTTCCATGGCAACAAAAAGAATAAAGTCTAATTAAGAAAATAAAACTTCAGCCTACGTGGATAACATTTAATGGAATCCACCTCAAC
This sequence comes from Colius striatus, assembly GCF_028858725.1. Classification (NCBI taxonomy): domain Eukaryota; kingdom Metazoa; phylum Chordata; class Aves; order Coliiformes; family Coliidae; genus Colius; species Colius striatus. The sequence continues at coordinate 134,770,051 of NC_084759.1, forward strand.
CTTTTCAGTTTGACTGAAGTGTTTTAACATACAATATCAATTGCAAGCCTTTGATTTACGTAATTCAAACACTACTTGTGCCTATGTGCTTTTAGACTTTTCTACTTCCAGCACAGCTTCCTGTAGATTTTTAGTTTCTCATCAAACAAAACTTTTAGATTTTTCTCAGTTTAAGTACATTTTGTTACTGACCTATAACAACACAAAGATAAATTGTCATATTACATTTTCAAGCTGACTGCATGATGAAAATCAAAATGAACTCAGCTGTGACATTTATATCATGAGTCTTGTAGGAATTTTCTGGGGGTACGGGGAGAAATTCTGTTTTGATGAAAGAAGGTAAGATGATCATCTGTTTTTTAAAAAATTTAGGAAAATACAAATAAGTAATTATAATTTGTTAGAAAAGGATGCTAATAATGAATCCAATATAAATGGAACACTATAGCCAAATGCTTGGAACTTGCCATGGAGTCAGGACAGTTTCTCAACAAACAACTGATTGTACTTTGTGACATTAAACAAGTGGTGTAACTTTTTCTGTATCTCCAAATGGGGAATGTAAATAATTTACCACAAAACAAGAAAGAGTATGAGTGTACATCGTGCCACAAGTACTCTTGTGTTTTCTTTTGCCCATGGGAAGTATATTGAAGCTTATTCCTGTTTACTGGGACTAAAGGATAAACTGATCATATTTACATTTCAGAAAATGCGTACAGATGGAGCACCATTGCGAAAGAGTACTTTCATGAAATACTTTAAATATTACCAATCTGGCTCATTCACTTCGTCTCATATCCTTGGTCCCCATGTCTGTAGGGTGTTAGTAATGATTTTTACCAACCCGAAAGGTTCTTTAGGACACTTTTTCTCATTACAAGTGTGCTTTTTACTAGTTCCTGGAAGAATAGTGTCTATCAGTGCAAACATTATTACGAAAGAGAAAGCAGAATTTACTTTTGAATCAGATCAATGTGGCAGCAGAGCTTTCTGTTATCTATAGTGTTCTGGACTGAAACATCATGGAGTGTCAACAGCTGCTCCGATACTGACCAAGCTTCATTATATCTCCATAAAGTTCTTAACTTGTTGAAAATATACTTTAGTGGAAGAAAATGCTGCTGGGATTTTTTTATGTCGGTTGTGGGTTTTTTTTTTCCTCAGCACTGATCTCATGATGCTTAGTGAGAACTTTGGCTGTCACTAGGTACTTCTCATCCTTTTCTGCTTTTAAAGGGAAATAATTTTCTCTGTTTGGATCACAAGTGCACATGCATTTCAGAAATCACATTTAAAAGTGGATATCTTGGGGAAAAGGGATGACATCTTCTCTCCTTGTGTTTACTATGATTACCTTGTCCTCCTTAACTCTTCTACTGTTGATGCAATGTCATCTGCTTCAGTTTGTGATTCTTCACATTCAGTACCTAGCAAACATTCCATACAGCATCATGTGTCACAAGTTCACTGACTTTGGTATTCCTTCATCGTTAATCAGCAATAGACACATGAGGGGCCAGTTTGATGTGATATGATAAAATATACAGCAATACTGGTACGGATTAGGTATGAGCGTAACTTTGAGGGAACCTGGAGAGTCCTCTTCTATCTTCTCTTTGTTAAAATGGAAAATAACTATGGGAACATGGTGAACAGCTTAACAGAAAGTGACAGATTATGTACCTTCCCAGAGGGCTTGGTGTGGATTTTTTTAATAATATTGTATGTGAAATGTCCAAAGCACATAGTATTTGAGACATCAGTGTTAAAAAGTTAGGTTGATTTTCCAACATTTTCAATACTGGAACTGTGGGGAATGAAATTAATGGTATCTGAGTCCCTGTACCATCTCCTTGCTCCTTACCAAGCACTTATCCCTTTAAAAACTTTTTTTTCTGTACTGTGAGTTGTCCAGAGAATGTATATTTTGAAAAATCATGAATAGAAACATTTCAGTAACCCAAAGATAAATGAGAAATAGGAATTGCAGAAAAGACTGCATTCACAATTGAGTCCACCTAATTGTCAAAGTAAAGACAAGCCAGAAATGGGGAAAAAACAATCAGAAAGGTTGTGAATTCAAAATTTGAAATGTTGAAACCCTGGAAAATGTAATGAAACGTTTCTTGACATTCCATTCTGGGTGACTGATTTTCATTTCTGCTCTTGCTGCTTTCCCATTTCTCAACAGCTCCACCAACCTTTATTTCTAGCCTTAAATTCAGTAACCTAAGATTTCATGTTGCACATAGACTTGGGTGTGTCAAGTGCCTTATTCACAAAATATGTATGACTGTTGTGCTGCCAAGATGTATTCTGTATTTGGAAGGGTTTACGTGGATTATTTTCACCCACATTGACAGTGCATTATGCCTAAAAGGAAAGCAACAGAAAGAGAACAAGGCTACTGTCCTGTCCCACCTTCACTTGAGCTCACAGAGCAGTGCTGGCAGTAGGTATATTCAGTGTAAGAGAGATTCAAAACTGGGTTACAGTAAAATGTTTCTGTGAAATCTGCAGAGATGGGGCTGCCAGCATCCACCTCTACTCTGGATCCTCTAGAGATAACCAATGCACCTGTAGCAAAATCAAATATTTATAATATACACCAGTTTTCTGTTAACTGGAAGGAAGTGCTGGCATGACATTGGCAGTGTCAAGAAATGCCTGTCAAATTTGCATAGGTTGGGAAGAATTGTCCTTTGCTTTTGATTCTGAACAAGGGCGCAGAGAAGGCTGGTTAAATTCTGGGTGAGCCACAGGCTTTTTTTGTGTGAGGCAGCATGGAAGATGTAACCTTTCTGCACTTCAAGTTTCCATCTATGAAACAGGAATAATAATGCAACCTGGCCTCACAATAGCAGGTAAGTGTAATTAATTAACTCCAAACAAACATTGAGATGGTAGGAGTAATAAGAACGGCATGTGGTCTTACTGTCAGAGCCTTACTGGCATACTGTCAGAGCTCTACAGAAATTAAACTTCAAATTCCCTTTGCAATATCTCACTCCTTGGTGAGTTATTGCAGGTTTGTACTTATGTAGATAAGAGCAGAGGTTTGCCTTGGATATTGTTTTGACATGTACATTTGGTAAGCTACATCAGAGTAATTAGGGTTTTTTTAGCTAGATAATCTTTGTGTACATACAGGTAGAACAAAATAAGAAATCAAGAAAAAAGTAGAATCATTTAGATTGGAAAAGATCTTTACAATCGCTGAGTCGAAAATGACTGCAGTGCAGGATGCTAAAACTTTGGGACATCTTTTTTTAGCTCATAAATGGCGGTGAGGATGTGTTGATATTCTACAACGATAGAGCATCATTTCCAGTCCTACTCCAAATGATGTGCTCAGAGCGAGACCGAGCAGATGAGAGTGGACCCTTAGTGTACCATGTCACTCTGGTGGAATTACTAGCAGCTTGTACAGAAGGAAAGAATGTATACACAGAGATCAAGTGCAATTCACTCCTGCCACTGGATGATATAGTGAGAGTAGTGACCCATGATGACTGCATACCTGAGGTAAGATTCACTGAATGAGGAAGCAGACTTGATATATTTTAGAAGGTAAGAAAACATTTTTGTGTTTATAACATGCTGACAGAAACCAGACTGGAAACAGGTGGCGTTTGTTGAGGTGAATGAGTGAGAAAGGATAGCCAATATTTTCTTAAATGGAAAATTCTGTATTGTCAGCTTTTTGGGACAGACAACTGGTTTCATTTTCATGGATTTGTCCAGCCACTATCAGAGTTTAATGTTCTGATAACTTCTGTCTGTAGCTATGAAGACTCAGTTGAGTGGTTTTTCAAGCTAACATTATGTTGCCACTCCTTGAATTTGTTGGAAATGATGGGTAACATTCTGGCCATTCTGAAGTCAGTGGGAATTGTTGGTAAAGTTTCATTTTATTAAACTGAACTGCAGTCCAGCAAATGTTTTTATTCACTGTATATTGAAGCCCAGTTCTGCAGCTATTACTGGAAATACTTCATTATGACTGTGGTACTTCAAGCTGATCAGAAGGCAAATGTTTGGTTACACCAAACCGGATGTAATCAGAAGAAATTCATAGTCTTTGCAAGGAGTTTGCTCTAGCCACATGTATTGATTGGATAGACATCTGCAGGCTATCTGGTGGAAAAAGTATAGCTCATATCAACAGACTTGGGATCCATGGGAGTAAAGAATCCCTCCATGCCATGAGAAAGTCCCCTTGTGATTGATTCTTTTCTTAAAAGGAAAAATGTTTGCTCTGCTCAAAAGTTCCTCCTAACACTAATTTCAACAGATGCTCATTTTAAAAAGCCCAAACAAATTAAGCCTAAAAGTCTGGCATGAGTTTTCTCCTGACAGCATTAAACATATGCAGCCATCTCCTCTCCTTTGACCATGACAAGAAATTTTCAGTGTATCTGTTTTCTGTTTAAATTTAATCTATACATTTCAGGTGCTGGATATCTGTTTTTATGGTGTGCACATGCAGACTTGTAATGCAGGAGAGTATCACTGAAGGCTTGTTAAACTTTGTGCTGTTATGGCTTCAGTTGCAGAGCAGCACAACATTTGTGTTCCATTTAGGTCTGACTTACCTGTCCTGCTGCATTAGAATTGGGGGAATATAGGAATTGTAGTCCCAGCTCTGCTAAAGACTACTTTTTTTTTTTTTTTCAATTATGTATATATTTGGCAAGCCTGTCACAAGACATCAACCAACCGCAGTCAACTGGCAAGTGCAGGAGTGTCCTGCATTTTGACAGCTCCTAGCTTTGGAACCAGACCCTTGAGCCTAATATACTTAAAGATCAGGTTTATTATTGATTTGTTTGGTGATGATTTTGTCATTAGAGTAAAAATGTTTGCAAAACTTTTCAGTTTTTCTTCATGTGATCTTTCAGTAAGTACTTTGTTGCCTTTGTTGCTCAGCTTCTCCTTAAATTTCAGAACTGAACATATACATTATTACCCTTACTAGTGTTAGTACTTGAAGGATCATCTTTATTGTTCAGTGCTTTTGCAAATAGAAAATGTCATGTTAATGTTTTTTACTGTTCTATTTCATAGTGCTTGTGTTTTTGCTGTTCCTGCAGGTGAAAATTGCCTATGTTAATTTTGTTAACCACTGTTATGTGGACACTGAAGTGGAAATGAAAGAAATCTATGCCAGTAACCATATTTGGAAGTTATTTGAGAACTTCCTTGTTGATATGGCAAGGGTAAGCTTCATAAGACATTAAGTATTACCATATAGTCATGAGTGGCAACTTCTTTTAGTGAACTTCTTTTATTAACTGTTTTTTTTTTTTTTTCAAAGACAGTAGAATAAGTGTGGGTTTATAAAAAAACAAACAGTAATTTTTGTGTTATCATCATTTAACCTGCTGATTAGTAACAGCCATCTCTTTTTAAAAAGGCATCTTGGAACCTGTGTTTCTTCCTCTTTTCTTCCAGAAAAATAAATTGTACAGCTTTGAGAGTCTGTGTATGTCTTCTGAGAGCATGTGTTACATGACATTATGGTGCTGACTAAAAACAAAACCCACATCTGTAATCTTCTTGCTTTACTCTGTTAGTACAGCGAGGATCATAGATCAAGAAGTTCTTTGATTCATCTTCTGTCTTTAATGTCACTTTGGCCTGCTTTTGTCTTTATTCTACCATCGCTAAATTCTCACTGCTGATGTGAAAGGCAGATGCAGAGCTATGGTCTTTCAGAATACTAATTTTTATATAAAGTATAGGCTGCAAGGTGATGAGGCACAGTTAATACCATAGGCATTCAGTTACTGTGGACCCTAGTGAACTTCATGGTATCATTACTTGTTGAATTAAGTCAGTAGCTGAATTAAGCTTCAGTTGCCTGGTATTTTGAGGGAGAAAATGAGGGACGTCTTATGACTTGCAGAAGGATAAATACAATAGTAGAGCCAGGAGAAGCTACTGTTACATAATGATTACAGCTTACATTACATATCCTTTTCTAGAAGGTTAATGCTTCTTTTAAGAGCTTAATATTAATGTCAAGTAATGGACTGTTCAAGAAGTAGAGCTGCAGGTTTTTGGTGGCTGGTTGACTGTGTTTGATCCTTGATGCTAGACAGTATTTTGGAGATGTTATAGAGTATGTTGTAATAGTGCATGCCTATCTTTTTGTAGTCCACGGTTCATTGTGTTTTATATCCTTAAGTTTTCACTCCCTATGCTCTTCATTTTGTTGAAATAACGAAGAAAACGTAAAAGAATCTCAGTTCAGTCCTGCAGTGGACACTTACCCCCAAAGTAATTAGTATGCCACAAAATAGTTTCTTCGCAACTTATTAGGAGAAAATACCATGAATTAAGGCCTAAGGATGAATGAGTGTAAAGACTTGTTCTGTACGATAGACAGTGGGATCTGTTCATTTCTCTGTGAACAGAAGACTAATAACTATTTGAGGGTTTTTCTGTTTTGTTTTTCTTTCCTGGGGACAGGTTAAGAGAGGGATGTTTATGCTCTCTATTTTTGGTGGTAGTCATTTTCAGCAGTAATGAGACCTTTACAAACCCTCTTTTCTCGCTTTTTGTCTTGACTCCGTTGTTGTGTTCCACAGTGAAAGCCCTTCCAGACAAACAAAGCTCACATGAAAACTGAAAAAGATCAACAACTTCTAGGAGGGGTATTCTGATTTTTAACCTTGCTGATTTTACCCCAAGAGGTATTCTCTCTTGTTTAATTGGCTTTCTGGATTGCCCTTTTCTGATATGTCCTGGCCCTGACCCTCCAAACAGACTACCCTCCCTTGCCCTTGAATGTGACCAATTTCTTTGCCCTTAGGCTAGAAGCAGACATGTAGAGAGAGGGTTCTGTCCACAGTTCCCTTCATGAGCCCGGAGACTAACTGCACTGTGCCAAATGATGTAGAGTTGTCCTGATTTTAGTGATCACTGAGCTTGTTTTCACGAACTACCTTTCTTGTAAGAGAAATTAGACTCCAGATCTTCACTGGTGAAGAGTGAGTGTATTATTAATGCTGTTTTTTTTGTGTGTGTGCTGTTTGCACAGAATGGGGAATTTGCTCTCCTGTAAAACCGTCAGGGCAGGTGTCTTAATTAGTCCTTTTAATTTCCCTGTTAATGGCTAAAACAGCGTGTCAGAAGTGCTCTGGCCTACCATGCACTTTAGCCAGACCCTTGTGAGTAGCCATATCTTACAGGTTATTGAATGTATTTGTTCAGGTTTGGTTTTCTGGGGCCCAGGCAGAGCACATGTGTTATAAATACATCAGTGTTATGTAGCTGTCAGGACAGTTATAATGCTGTCAGCCTTGTGAAAGATATTACAATAGCTTTCAAAGCATTTAGAAAAAGAGCCCTTTGATCCTCTGTGTTCCAGTGAGCTAAAAGAGATGCTTTTGCGTGGGGGAAGGGAAATGCTTTTCTTTCAGCTGCCACAAATGCCTGTCAGTAGGTGAGTTTGAGAGTTTTGAGTCTGAGTCTGTTATTAGAGAGCCCTAAGGTGAAAGATGGGGAGAGTGTTATCCTCAGGTTGGATTCCTCTCTTTGTTATTAAAAAAAAAAAAAAGTACCCAATTTTTTTTACAGTTTCTGGATTCAGGAAGGAAATTGTCACTCTCTTTCAACAACATGATACGTTGCAAAGCAGGCATGAGGCAGATTCATGTATAAATTCAGTTCGCTGAAAGCAGCCGTGGTTTCAAAGACACCCTGTTTCTACACTTTCTGCCAACCTACTTTCTCTCGTGTATGACTTCAAGCCTTGCACTAAGCAAAGTGGGCGCTGCTGAAGGAAAGGCTTCCCTTTCTTGCATGTGACCCAGCATGTAAGGGAGCAGCTGTAGTCTGGGCAGGATTAAAGGAAGAGGCAGGATCTGACAGCTGTAAAGTCATCCTGACTTTCTCTGCAGAAATTTACAAGTGTTATTCATGTGAGTTTTGGTCTCAAAGCCTCTTAAGGGATTTGTAAACACTGCTTTCTCAAACGTTGTATCCATTTCATGCATTTTTCTTCCATGAGGAAACATCTTTCAGTCCCCACAGGGCAGAGGGAGAAGAACAAATGAGAGGATTTCCAAATTCCTTCTGTGCTGAGAATTTTTCAGACTGGTGTTGGTGCAGAGTGGCGTCCCTACATATGGCCTCACTTCTTAGACAAACGAAGGGGAAAGCTTGAAAGCGTTTTGTAATTTACTTTTGGTGATATCTGAATTCACAGCTCCCTGTCTTCCCATTGGGATCACAAGTGCTGAGCCTAAGAGCTACCAGTGTCAGCCAAAACTAACATGAAGATTAATTAAAAGCAGAACTTTGAGAGGTTTTTACTTCTACAATTTTTGAAAAAATAAAAAGTTTTGATTATTGACTGAATCTGTTACCTCTGTGAGGATGGGATGGGGTTGTAGTGTCATACTTTTCCCAAAACTGAAGGAAAGAAGAGTTTGCAGTTTCAGTTTATCCACTGTTGCTTCTCTGACAAAAATATTTCCTGTCCGGAGGTGATAAAAAATGTACTATGTGGGGACATGACTTATCTATCTGACATGTTTTAGAAAAGTAGACAAACAAAGCTCCTCAAGATGCCTCATTTTTGTAGGTCTCAAGTTATCTTTGGTTATTCCTCTGCCTACCATATGACAACACTTGTGTGTTACACTCCAAATGTTTTTGTGAGCTGCGTCTTCCCCTGAACACTGGATGTTGTGTCAATGGCCTTCGTTATAACACTCCTGGTGAAATTGCTGTCTTGTTGTGTCCAAGTGTGGCAGTGTCAATGTGTAATTAGAGAGCATGTTTGCCTTGTCTGAGATTCAGGTTCTGTGGATTATCCTTCTGCTTCTGTCACCAACTTTTTTCTTAAGCAAGTCACTCGGCTTCTCTGGACTTCAGCTCCCCATACATAAAGCAATGTAATGGTATGTACCACTCAGGTTCACGATTTTGTGTCAGTTGCTCAGATGGTAATGAGAAGGCTATTGCAGTAGTCAATATATAAAATAAATTCTGCTTTTGTATAGATTCTCTAGGACATTACAGTAGTCTGTGGCTTGCACAGGTGAAAGAGAGCAGCTTTGCCTTTCATTTCTCATTAAACACGACTAGAACTGCATATTTAAAGGCAGTTGAAGATCCAGTGTGACTATAGTCTATCCTCCTTATTTGTGCAGTCTTGTCTTTCTCAAGCTGTTTGGCTCTCTGTAGACTTGTTTTAGTTCTATTTACATTGATTAATGTGCAAAATAAACAGGACTCTGTATAGATATTAAAAAATGTTGAAAAGAGAGAAAGAAATACTGAAGGATGCAGTCCACTACAGTAGTTTAAATGTGACGTCTTTATGCAGTAACAAACTTTTAGTGTTATACCAAAGGGTGTCTTCAGGAATCTTTTGTACAAATCTTTCCATATCCTCCCACCATTTAATCATCCTTCTGTGCTCCAGGGTTGTCCCAGTATCATCCATTCTCCTCTTTCATTGTCTTCAGTTTGTCTTTTGTATTTTCCCCTTGTGGCTTTACTAAGTAATGCTGCTTGTCTTACAGTTTGCAGTCCTGGAGGCTGTTGGTATTCACTATACTATTTCCTTTCCTTTTCTTTTTTTAAAACATTCTTCCTACAAATGAGTTTCACTTTTGCCACCCATTTGGGGTGATTGATTGTGGATAGAAGTTAAATGTTACGTGAAATCTTTCTAACGTAAGATGTTTGTGTCTCCTCTGTCTCTAAAGCCTCTTCCAACTAGCCCCACAATGGGAGGAAAGGCCCATTATCTTCTTGAATCTATCTAAATGTGTGACCTGCAATGTGCTGATGTAGGGAGATCTTTTTTTCATGGTGTGGCAAAGAATAGACAGACAACCAGAAAGTCTCAAAGCGAATGGTATTCAAAAGTCAGGGTGGACCTCCAAGAAGAAAGATAAGCCATCACAAATGCCGCTTGAATTCTGAGATAGTTACTCTGGTAGATTTTGTATAAAAAGAATTTGGTTTTGTATTAAGAAATATTACATGTCTTGTAATAAATACAAAATATTAAAGCTTGCTTATTTGAAAGAACTAAATCTCATTGTTTCCTCCTTCTTCCCTCTAGGTTTGTAACTCAACGACAGATCGTAAACATGCAGACACATCTCTGGAGAAATATGTCACTGAGCCTGTAATGAACATTGTGAGTGGCTTCTTCAATTCGCCATTTTCAGATAACAGTACCAGCCTCCAGGTAAGGAAAAGAGACATAGACAAATATGTAATTCAGACCATTAATGAGATAGCCTTCTGCTACCCAGATAAGAATGCTGTGTCTTTACGTCCTCCTTTAATTTTTCTGTCCCCTCTCATGCCACTGGCTAGCAGCTTAATTCCTCTTTAAAGCACTTTCTCTTAATTTTTATCACTTACAACTCTGAAACAGTAGAGAGCTTGATGTGGTTAAATTTACTCTCGGCTCTTCTGAATTCATTGGAAGGAGGTGTTCTTGCAGAAAAATGCCCTATATTTGTATTTCTATGATAAAAATACCGTGTCCTATGACAAAAGGGACGTACCCAAGAACTGGGAAGACTCCTCGGTCCTTCTGCTCTTTGCAGAAGAGCATTGCTTGATATTGGTGGTAATCTGAGGAAAAATTGTATGATTTAGCCTTTTTAGAGATGCAGCATTGATTTCTGTTCCCTCCAGTCCTGAACAGCAAAGAGAATTTAATGGAGTTTTAACTTGAGTCTACAAGCTTAAAAACCCCTTGTGTGTGGTTTACATTGTGTCAGATCCTAGGGCAGTTGTGAATAGATACTAAAAGGTAAAATTCCATGCTTATCTTTTTTGTTTTCAGACACACCAGCCTGTTTTCATTCAGCTGCTGCAGTCTGCTTTTAGAATTTACAACTGTACCTGGCCAAACCCAACGCAGAAAGCCTCGGTGGAGTCATGTATCAAGACTTTGGCTGAAGTGGGTAGGTGCCAGGTTTTACTTTCATTGTTGTTTTCTGTGGTTTAAGATCAGACTTGACTTGAGGTTGAACAGTTTTTAATTTGACTCTACCATCCTGAAATTGTGACAGGGATGATTTCAGAAACCTTAGATTTTATGGTTAAATTCTTCCTCCCTTTATAACCCATTCAAATCTATCCCATCAAATAGGGTTGTTAGGTGAAACCTGTAAGTCAGATGAAGTTGCTAAGTGAGCAATGATTGAACTTTACCTCAAGCAAGTTATGATATTGAAACACAGCATAAGCTATGAGAAAACCTGGGCGTTTCTAGTAAGCAACTGTACATTGGAGAACACTCATCAGTTTTTCCCATCAGTTCCTGGGAGATGCATTCATTATTGTCTGTCATGGTCTTGTCTGTCAGGGAACTGGGGATGGAAGCCAGAATTATGCCGCTCCATAGCTTCTCTGCTTACTCCTCACCATCAGGCCCACTCATTTACTACTGTTACATAGTCAGCCCTGTTGGGAATATTGCCTTGTGCTGGCACCAAGACTAAATTAATTCATCAGGGCAGATAATAAGTTACATGCTTTCAGGTAAGTTCAAATACCATCTTAGAGTGGGAGATTTATCCTAAAATAAAGATTGTTTCCCAGTACATACCGAAGTTAAATTTCTGTGGATACAATTTTGAAGTCTTCTGCCATGACAGGAAAAAAGAATTATTCAATATCGTTTCTACAAGTCAGCTGTTCTGATTACCTGTAGACTATGTTTTGCTCAGCATGAATGAAAACTAAGTAGAGGCAGATATATAGAAAGTGGCTAAATTTGATTGTCGATGCAATTTTTAAAAAGTTCTAATAAATAATGATGAAACAGTAAGAGAAGATCTCTTAACCATCTGCAGCATCTGTCGCATTGTAACCGTCATCTCTAAATTTCGATTTTGGAATCGCTTTACAGGAATCTTGTTTAACATTTTAACCAAAACATCTCATTAACTTTTTGTGTGAATGAGAACACGCAGTTACCTAAAAACTTAGCAAACTTCAGTTGTTTTATTTGTTGTGCAAATGAGTTAATTATGGATTCCTCTGGCAAGAGAACTTTGGAAGTTGAAGGCATTTTATTTCCTTTATGCTACAGCTACTACAATCTCAGAACTTTAGCCCTACAAATCCTTGTTTGTGTGCTTAATGCTTAAATCCCTGCTCTTCTCTGGCAGATCTGGAAAGAGTCATCAATAAATTGCCTCCTATGGGAGTCTGAGGAAAAGAGGAGGAAGTAGGGCAGGTGAGAGTATTTTTGAGACCAAGGATGACCTGGGTGTGTTTCTAGACAGCTCGGTGTATTCATTTCTGAAGAGCTACACCTAAAATCAAATCCTAGCTCAGATGACTTGCTGTATTATCTCACCAAGATGAGGGTGTTTGGAGACACCTGGGCATAGTGCTGAGACAGTGAAGCTGAACTCATTCTCACAGCAGCCTGACAGGGAAACATAAGTTGAAATGGGTCAACTTAAGAGGCTGACAGATCCAGCTTCTTGACCAGGTGCAGCAGCATGTGAAAGGGCTAGTGTTTTTTGGTAGGTACTCTTCTGTGTACCTCTTGTTCCTGGGGGAACCAAGACAAAAGTCTGAATGCAAGGCATGGCTGATGTCTGGAGTTTTCTTCAGATATGTGACTACGTTCCTTGTTTGGTGAATTGCATTTCTACCTCCACCACAGTATTTTCTTTTATTCTTTTTTCTGGTTTATGTAGATGATTTACAGTTGGTTTGATTTTTTTGTTGATTTTTTTTTTGTAAGTGTGCTCTTGTGCTGTCCTGTGGATCTGGCCTTCTTGCTACTCTGGTTTAGCACCATGGGACCTCAGTCATGCTTTGGGCTCTCCCAGGCACGACAGAGAGGAGCTGAGCTGCTGGTGAAGGCCATCACCCCATGTCCTTCTCTGGGACTTCCCTGCAGGTGCTGCAGTGCAGGGAGCCTCAGAGCTGCCCCCTGAAAGCATATGTGAGGATGCTCATTGGCATTTGACTTGTCAGTGTTGTCATAACTGTTTAAGGATTTGTCACTAATGCCAATATTGAGCATGGCAAAATTGCCTTGTGTTGTGTTAGCAAATTGCCACATGTTTTTATTTGATGTTTTATTTTGGGAGTACAGAAAGGGAGTGAGTAAGGGAACAGGTGTGAGGGATTTCCCCAAGGAACAAGGTAGCAGAGATTTTAACAAACACCCCTGTGCAAAAGCTTGGCTGGCTAGTGGAGATTTTAACCACTGGTGATACTCTGTATTTTTAGGCATGATGCCAGACATGTCTTGCCTGGGCTAATTGACTAGGCCTGGTCTGCCCTGCTGAAAACTTTGGAAAGAGTGCCCCAGCTGGGGATACCAGAGGCTTTTAATATTGAGACCCTTTTGTGATAACAGTACAGGCCTGGTGCCATTCTCTATTGGATGTTCCACTGCACAAAATGGCGCTTCTCTTTGAGAAGGCAAAGGTTTCTTCCATAGTACAAACAGGGCAGCCTTTATTCCTCTTGCTGGCTGTGTATGTGGACTAAGTTTGGATTTTGCCTATGCATCTCTGAGCACCCGTCTGCCTTTTTTTTTTCCTTTTTGACTGGAGAGTCTGATAGCTTTAATGTTAGGGCCTTCATGCTTCACAGCAGGGTTTAAAAAAAAAATCCTCTGGAAAGATTTTGCCTTGGATCAGAGAGAGAGAGTATTGGACAGATTTACAGCAGAGACCAAAGACTTTTGATAGAAAATAAAGTAGTATAGCATTGAAAGAACAAACATGATTTTTTGGTGTATGTTGTAGTCCTGGATTTAGAAATGAATCTCACGAGGAAGAAGGATCATACACAGATTTCCCAGGATATCAAAGATCCATATAATAATACACTTTTAAAAGACCCATTTCAGAGCAAGTTTAAGCAACATATATTCTGCTCAGTGCTTACTAGTTTGTTGCTGGCAGGTAGATGTAAGTATTGCCTCAAGAGCTTAAGATCATTACATCTGTCTTCTTATGAGCGCTGTAAGAATGTGCATTATCTTCCAGGTCAACAAAAGGATATGTTGCAGAAGCTAATTTCTTATAACCCTGGAACTTCAACTCCACTTGACCACTAGGGAAAACCTTCATAAGCTTTTCAAGCTTCACTTGCTGGTTTGTCTCCAGGCAGTTGTCTGCCTCCAGTTCAGCAAGAGGCATAGAAACATTCTCTTCTGAAGCAGACCCTCTGTGGCTGAGATGTGTAGCACACAGATATCAACGTGTGTCCTGGTTTAGGCCCATCAGGGAACAAAGACCACGATTAGCCTCAAGTACCGAAGAGGCTGAGAATTGCTCGAGGGCAGGGAGGGCTTAATTGCCGCTTAAGGTCCAGGACAAAACAGACCAGGCTACTCGGTTTGGGGAAGAAAACAGAAAATAATTTAATGCAACATCAACTAAAACATACCCACAAAAACCCAAAACATAACCAAAACGAAACAACACAGAGGAATACGTCAATGAAGAGTCCAACCAGCCTTTTTAAGAACACCTTCCCGCCACACCTCCCCTCTTCCCGGGCTCAGAGCCCTGATCCCGGGGTTTTTACCTTGCCCCTCCCTGAACGGTTCGGGGGGGGGGGGCAGGCAGTGGAGGTCTCAGTCAGTCTGCTCCCAATAGCTTCTGCCATCTGTCCCTCCTCAGGACGGGCCAACTCCACACCAGTCCTCCCTGCGAGTCCGTGGGGTAACTCTCACACATGGCAGCCCTGCACGGGCTGCTCCGACGTGCACCCATTCCAAAGGCTGCAGCTCCTCTCTGCCTCTCGTGTGGGGCTGCTCTGCGGCGTGCAGGCTCTCCAACACGGCCTGGGCCATGGCCGTCTCCCCACACAGTCCCTTGCCCGTCCGGGCTCACTCACATGGAGCTGCTGGTGGCTCTCAGTCCTGCCACGGATCTCCACAGGTTTCAGGGGCACAGCTTGCATTCTCGCCACGGCTTGCAGAAGGGTCTCCGGTCTACTGCTCCTCCTTCCTTCCTCCTCTGGCTGAAGGGTCCGCGTGGTCGCCTCCATCTTGTATCCCTCTTACACCTCCCGACTCGCATTCCAAATTCCCGTCCCCTAAATAGTGATCGCAGAGGCGCCAGATTGGCCCAGCCAGGCCGGAGGTGGGTGTGAACCCAGGAGCCGGGGGAGGGTCCGCAAACTCTTTACCGGGTCTTCACTGCAACCCACTCCCCCTGTTACTAAGCCAAAAGCTGCTCCTTGCTAAACCAGAACAACGTGCATCAGGTTTTTATCTAAAGCCCAGTAAACATTTGGCTACCTATCATGAATAGAAACACTTAGAAAATAATATATGTATTTTAATGTGTCTTGGATTTCTGAAACAGATTATCACAGTTATGAGAATTAACACCTTGTACATATATCACTTTTTCTTTGTCTCTGTTATTGCATAGGACAACTTTTGCTGGAAAATATAGTCAGAAAAAGGAGGGAGCAAACCAGCTTCCATGCCACTGGTAAAATAGCTACAAATGAAAAATATTTAAAAGTTCCCCCAATCTTTGTGAAAACAGAGGAACTAAGATGTCTAACAGTTTAATTTATTTCAAATGAATTCACTATCAAAGGACATTCAGTTCCTACATTTTATCAGTTTTGCAAGATTGAGAAGGGTGGAGGCCCATCTTAAAATTTGCATTTGAAACCATTTACTGTCTTTCTGCATGGCAAAATTGAGGAGTGTCACCTGGCCTCAACACTAGAGATCTGGATTCTACATCTTGTATTGGGGCATACTTTTCCTCCTAGTACTGACCAGTCTTTCAGGACGCATGTAAAGAATTGTCTTTGCTTCTTAATTAAGTGACAATTCTTAAATCTTCTCCTCTGAGCATGTTTTCTTTGCCTTCACAAGGATGAATGTAGTTGTACTATACTCTTGCCTCTGTAGTATCCACTAGCTTTCTCCCTTATATTTTTACAAATTGCATCTTCCCTCTGTCACTGTATGTGTATACCAAGGATGTAGCATGTGTATATCCTTGCTCTTACCACTGATTATCAAATAATTGGAATTTCCCAGATGAGTAAACAGTAGCAGATAGGAACCTGCATTTTGTTAGACTATTTCTCTTGGCAAGCTCTTAGGAATTAAAAAAAACAATCTGTTAGCAAGCCAAATTACATTAGTCATAATCAGATTATGCCTTAAGATGCTTTAAAGGAGAAGCAAAAAGAGAATCCTTGTGTCCATCCTACAAAATCGGAGGTGAGTCCTGTAAGATTGTTACTTCATAAGTTCAAAACTGGAACAGATACAGAGGAAGTACTACTATGATGGCTAGATGAAAGAACTGTATTAAGCATAGAATCATAGAATTGTTTCAGCTGGAAGAGACCTTTAAGATGATCAAGTCCAGCTTTTGTCCCAGCCCTATCAACCACTAGACCATTTCCCTAAGTGCAAAGTCCAACTGTCTCTTAAATGCCTCCGGGGATGGTGACTCCAGCACCTCCCTGGGCAGCCAGTTCCAGTGCCTGACTACCCTTTCAGTACAGAAGCCCCATGTATTTTACATAGCAAAACAAAGGCCTGTGTTCTTGCTCTTTAAAAGTACTTAAGAAGAAAAATAGTCACAAAGAGGAGACATTTAAGCTAAAGGTCAGTGCTGACCCAAAAACAACTGGATATAAATTACACGAGGTTGTAAATAACCTAAATAAATTTAGATTGTAAATCTGAGGTTTGGAACCAGCTTTGGAAAGATGTCCTTGGTCAAGGGGCAGAGGGAAAATGAAGGGAGAAGGGATGGCAAAAAAGCCTAGCTTCACTTTAAATGGGGCTTGATACATTCTTCAAAAGTTATTGAAGGACTTGGGGTTTCTGTAACACAGAACAAATGGTCTGAAGAAGTAGTGAAGTCCTTTCTAGTTGAGTATTAATTCCTCAATCTCAGCTCATCAATATCCCTTTGGACAGAATCAATAAAAAACTCTCCTGTGGGGCTTCTTGACTGTGCTTTTATGTCCCCTAAACCCCTTCCTTTTCCCTTACAAATTCCAAACAGGAAACATTAAACATTGGAATTACTATGCCTATTTTAATGTCCATATAGATGAACTTTCCTATAACATTTTTTTTTCAGCCCTGAAAATACTTTATTTCACTTCCTATTTGAGTTTTAAAATCTTTCTTCCATTTTATAAAAAGCTAGACCTTCGTTTTCAATTTTTAGTTCAAATAAAATAATTATCTTGTTGTTACTTTTTTGACAGCAAGAAGAATGCATTTCAGATGAAGCACATATTTTATTCTATTTTAACTGTTTGTGTTTCCCTAATTGCAAGAAAAAATTCAATGATGATCTTTTTACAGACTGATAAATATTTTAGCATAGATTTTTCTGTTGGAAAAAACCCATTCAAGTGAAGGGTACAAGATTGGCAGGCTTGTGTCCTGTCTACACAAAGCTTTTATTTCTCTTCAAAAGTCTTGCTGTTGCTAGTGTTAGAGTCTCTCCATCCAAATGCATTTGTTAAGCAGTCAGTAAATGATTAAGGAGCTGGAGAGACTGATTTATGGAGCAAAATTAATTGAACTAAATATGCATCACTCCATTAAGTGACAACTGGGAAGCATGGAAGAACATGATATAGCTATCTGCAACTACCAGAGGGGTGTAAACAGCAAGGGAGAGTAAAGACTTCACAGCTAGGTACAGCTGTGGCTTTTTTGTGACCCCAATTGCCTGTCAAGCTCCAACTTGAGACACTCTGAGGAGTGAAATACCCGTGTGTCCCCCAGAAAACCCACACCAGGGGTGGTTTATGGTAGTGCAAAGTGTACTGGATAACTGTGAAGCCACTAAATACTGTTATATTTTTTTATATACTACAAAAGCTGTAGTGAAATTTAAAATTAGAGAGCAGTAGGTGGGAGTATCAAGGAGAAGGGCAACTTTCCCTGTGGCAAGATAGATTACTCTGGAGAATGGACATCCAAGGAAAATTACAAACAAGGAGTACTTCCTGGAAATCCTTAGTACTAAATTGATCCTAAAACTCAGGTGTAGTGAAGGGACAGTGCTTCAGCAAGTGTTCCTGAAATAGGTCCTTTTACTTCCAATTTCTGTGCTGCTGTGAAGAGAGCTACATGCAGGTAACTTAACAAAATACATCTCAGCCCAATTCAACTCTTCTGTTAGCAGCTGGACTATGCTCTTGGGACTTCAGTGGCTTGATTTTTAGCTTCTTGATTCTCAACATTGAGTTTGCCCTTTTCTTTAGAGTCCTCAATCTCAGAGTAGTTTTTGATAGTTTAAATAGTCAAGGAGAGGAAAGATGCTGATGTATGAAATGCACACAGAAGCATCCAGCACAGAGCAGAGTATTTTACTGTGAACCTGGCTGATTTTGCAGCAATGTGTTGATCACCATTTCCATGCGTGCCGTTTGCTTACTTGGCTTGCCTCAGCCAAGGCTGTTGCTGATAGTGTAATTGTGAGCAGCAAATGGAGAGTTAGTCATGCAAAGGATTTCCCAGCAAATTGGATTTCTTCTGACATTGTCAAAATGGTGCAGTCTATTCAGCGTGTAGTGATCCCTGTGCAGGGTGCCCTAGGTAGGAATAGTGCAATATGAAAGCCAGTGCCCTGCCCTCCACTGGACGGCAGAATTTACTTTAGCTGAAGACAGCTTGGTGAGTATCCCACTTGATACTTGTGGTACCAGTTTACACACAGCCACGTAGCATGCTGTTTTTCCAAGTTCACTAGTTAGATGAAAGACTCCTTCCTGGCTCTTTTGTCTACCAGCTCTAACCCTAATTTTTGAGTGCTGTCCAAAAGTATGTCTAAGTGGAACAAAAATAAACATGCTTTTAAATATTTTATGTTCATACTTTAAGGGAGATTGACACATTTTGAAGAGGAAAGCAGCCTACAACACCTAAATTAAAAATAAATATTTATGTTCACATTTGTTCATCAGCTTTCCAAAATGTAAAAATATGTTTCATGTTGTTTTAAATAATGAAATGTGAAACAAATGAAAGATAAACTTTCTACAAGCTGCAAAGAAATAAGAAGAAAAGGCTTTGTTTATAGCTTAGATTTCAACAGTGCCCTTTGACAACCAATACAAATCTTAATTACAAATGGAATTATACATATAAGAACTGTTCAAAACAAAGGAGTTGAGTGGTTTTTTTCTTCTCTCTCTGGTTTTCTTTGTGATACTTTTAATTAGCTGCAACTCTTTGAACAGTCATAGTCCTTGACTGCTCCTTAGACACTGATGGAAGTTAACTTCAAATGGCATCTATAGGACTGCAGAAGTCTAGGTTTTGCTCTGAAAAGCATGCTCCCCATTGCTAAATTTATTCTTGGATATATCAGGATTCTGCATACATACCCCTTAATTGAGAGGTGAACGTTGTCCAATAACATTCCAGTGATTGACATTAGGACACAATAAATTGGATTAATAGGCTGCAGCATCCTACTCACACTGGCAGAACTTTAATGGACTTCTGTAATAAAGTAAGCAGCAACAGGGCAAATGAGTTTCGAAAAATAACTCAGTCAAATAATATGGAAAAACAATCATTAGAAATAATGGCCAGCCATACATGGTATTTTCCTCATGATAATCAGGAACCTTGCCTTCAAAACAAACGGAGAGCAGAAAGGAAAAGTCAATTGTCAGTGTGGAAACTGCCATACATCTGCTGATGAGGATTTTTATATGGTTGTGGGGAAATGTGTCTTCTCATCTTGACCTAAGAAAAAAAAAAAATTTTTAAAAAATTCCCTATGGCAAACTGTTTAAAATAAAGTACCTACCAAAATAGAATAAGAGATCTCTCTTCTATCCCAGTTAAACAGTCTAAACCACAGGTGGAGAGCCTGATCCGGCATCAGGATAAACCTTTGCAGTGGGAAGGGAAGATGGTGCCCTGCCCCCATGGGAGAGCTATTAAAGGGATGAGGACACGTGTGACAGAACATCTCTTGCGGTAGTCTGTGAAATGGGGAGTTGAAGTGTCACAGGCAAATTTAGGTTTAGAATAAAGGCTGACATTACAATATAGTATCTGGGGGAAGAGAAGGCATCAACCTGGGATCTGTGCTTCACTGTTCTCAGCAGCACACGGGCCTCATTTGAGTTGTATGTCTAACTCTCTGCTTGTATTGCACTCCTGGGGAGTTTGATGCATAGGCTGTTTAAGAAAGAAGGGCATCCGTTGACTTCACAAATTCAGGATTTAACATATACGTGTTTTAAGAACTGGGAGGGAAGGGTTGATGCTTTCTCCTACAATGGAAAGCCCAAGTAAAAATGCAGAATGGTGGGGAAATGCCTCAGAGAAACATCATGCAAAACTTTACTTCTGATTTTTTATTAAATATAAATTGTGCCATGAGAATGAAGTGAAAAGATATAGAGTACAAAACCTAATCACTACAATGTGACCTAATCTTTCAAATGGATATATTGCTGCTTTAGTCTCTTGTTTATTGTTGAATTTCGGACAACTAATGCTGAGCCTTAAAAGAGTGCCACTGATCTCCAGTGGAATGGAGAGATGCAGCTACCACAAAGGTTTTTGTGAAGGAGAAAGCAGATACCTTTTAACATTGTCTTTCAGATTTGCTTTTCCACCAACAGTTTAGGATGCAATAATGGTTTAATAGCGGATGCCCTGTAAGAATTCATGAGAGTCTTTCCTCAGGTTTGGGTTTTTTTTCTTGTGATATTGTCTTGTGACTTCCTGTTCCTCAAGCAAAAAAACAAAAAACCCTTCTTTTTTTTTTAACTATTGCTTAGATTTGTTTAAATATCAGTTAAACTATCATATGTTTATTAACTCTTGGTTATATTGCAGTGGTATCCAGGAACCCCATGGTTTAACAACTCTGGCTGTATAGGAAAATGGAGAGAGGAGAAGAGAGAATCTTTTTCAAGCTTAATTTGTATGCACTTGGTTTCTCAAGATCTTCACAAGAGAAATACATAGAAAAGCAACAAACAGCAATTAGGAGAAATTGGCTAAATGTGTTTATATCCATTAAAAAGAAGAATTTTTGAATTTACTTCTGCGTAAAGTAAAACTAGCTGTTGTATTAATGGATGCTCTTATTGTTACTCTTACTAATATATCTCAGGATCTGATTTAAGTTAAAAAAATATGTTTTTAAAAATAAATACTTGTACTTCTGCAAATATGTACTGGAAATGATCCTCTTTACATTACAGCTGATGTCTACCAGCATAGGTTTTTTGATCCTTATTTTTAAAACATGTTAAAGTGAGATCCCCTGCCCCTTAAATCCAAGATTATTGGGATTTTTGTATGCTATGACCTTCATAAGATTTTTCAAGTTTTTGCCAAGATAATTTTTCTCTTTTTCCTCCCATTAAAGCAAAGAACCGTGGGATTGCAATTCCAGTGGATTTGGACAGCCAGGTTAACACTTTGTTCATGAAGAGTCACTCTAACATGGTGCAGAGGGCAGCCATGGGTTGGAGAATGTCAGCCCGCAGTGGACCTCGTTTTAAAGAAGCTCTTGGTGGGCCTGCGTGGGATTATAGAAATATAATAGAAAAACTACAGGTATGAAAATAGGAAATGGCTTAGGAAAGTGTTGTGGTACTGCTGCATTTATCTAATGTGTGCCAGATATGGAAAACACCAGAGGGAGACTTACTGCATTTTTCCTGCTGGATTAGAGACCTTTGCACTACTAGATGGGGGAGCTCAGCTCTTCTCTGATGTCTATTCAAAAGTGAAGCCGACACACAGGGTCTTTTGATCCATGATCTGAATTTAACTCCTACGAAGCCGATAGGGAGGGGTAGGAAGTATCTTCTTTTTATTAAAGTGAGTTTGCAGAGCAAGATCTTCTTTCTCCGTTTTCATGATCACATGTCTTGTTTTGGCTGCAGAAGAGGTACCAGAGTTTTTAGGAGTTGTTGTGTCTGATTTGTATCACTGGAGATTGCTTATAAGATGCATGTAGTGGTGGAAGTATGTCAGGAGTTTATAAACTAAGAAAACAGCAGGACTCAGACAAATGGAGGAGCCCTAAACACTAAGGAAGCCACACCTCAGGTGATATGTTAACACCACATATGACAGGGAGTGTTTTTCCAACACATCGTCATCCGAACTGTTTTGTCAGCATTAGTCAACAGGAGAAATTTGGAAGAGAACAGCAAAGTAGATAGTAACAAGTACCTTCTCCACTTTGCCCTGCTTGGGAAGTGGTATGAAGAAAAGCTTGAGGTTGCTATGCTGTCACCCAGGTTAACAAGCTATCAGAAGTGGGTCAAATAGCCCAGTGCACAGTATTGTGTAACTCCACAAACTTTGTAGTTTTCTTGTAGTTACTAATGTCATGCTGCTTCTTTCCTAGGATGTAGTGTCCTCCTTGGAGCAGCAGTTCACTCCCATGATGCAGGCTGAATTCTCGGTGCTAGTTGATGTGCTGCACAGTCCAGAACTACTTTTTCCTGAAGGGAGTGATGCCAGAATAAGATGTGGTGCTTTCATGTCCAAGTAAGTGGTGTAAGGAGAGGCCTGTTTGCTTCTTTGGAAAAGATTGGCAGGGAGATAAAATTTTCAACAGTGATTTAAGCATGTAGATGTCTGAGCTCATATTGAAAGCTGAAACTGAGGTCCTTTGCTACACATTTTATGTTTGTTAGCAGTGTAGGAGTCTGAAGAGGGTAGAGAGAGAGGTTGCTTGCCTTATCTGCCTAGAAATGGGATGTTAGTAGTTTGTTAAAATTGTAGCAGGCTCAACCTACTTCTGTTTTAGCAATGGGCTACTTTTGTTACTAAATTTCTCCAAATCTACAGCAGAAGCTTAGACTTTCCATAGAAGAATCTTCATAAATTCTTAATGAAACGGGGGGCTTAGGACTAGTGTTGTTTTTGTGTTGTTGCTTTTTTGTTTTGTTTTTTTTCCCTACAGGAAATAAATCTTTTGATTTTTATTTTAAACTGCCAACAGCTCTTTTTAAATAGGTTTCACTGGCACCCCTACCTGGTCTTGAACTATTAGATGTTTTATTTGCAGTCTGTGCATTGGAAAATCTTGCAATTTTTTTATTAGTCCTCAAGTGAGATGCCCTCCCTGCCCTTGAGAAACTGTAATTTAAACAGAGGTGCCTTGGGGAAAATGAATGCATTTGGCAGCTCTCCTGATACCTTAGTGTTTTGTATATTCTGTAGAGGTAGTGTTACAACAATGTTTGGAAAAATTAAGCTGAATTTTGAGCTTGTCCCATCCCATGCCCTTTGTCCAAACTCCTGTTCAAAGCCACCATCAAATCAAGTCTAGGCCTGCTGGCCCGTGTAATGCAATAAACAGTTTTCTATTTAATTAACTTGTATGGCAAAGGAAGGCTATTCAGGGCTATGCAGAAATCCCGAGATAAAGAGGTACTTCTTCAAAAATTTTGTTAGTACCATGGGCCTGAGGGCTGCATTGTTTTGGACTTGTAGCTCATAAAACTGGTGAAGATGACAGTGGGAGAGTCCTGCAGCGTGTCTGCACTGAGCCCAGGGTGCCATTAGCACAATAATCCCTGGAGGTATTTAAAAGATATGTAGATGCAGTACATCATGTGGTTTAGTGCTGGGCTTGACAGCATTAGGTTAATTGTTGGACTCAGTGATCTTAAAGGTCTCTTCTAACCTAAATGATTGTGTGATACCAACTTAGCAGTAACCCAAATAGAATTAGTTCTGTTGGGTTAAGGAACACTGGTGTAAAAGATAGTGTCAGCCCTCCCAACAGTGTTTTTGGTGACTGGCTGTGATTTAGGACTGTTAGCGATGCCATCTTTTGGTGGAAATCTGTGGCCACAGTGCCCTTGCCTGATCCTAGGCCATAATTTGATGAGTGCTGTTCTGTCCATCATGAGCCAGCACTGGTGCTGAAAGAAAAAACTTGTTCAGGGCCTCTAGATTTCCTCTTCCCTTTAGTTTACACAAATGTTTCTCCAGCAGCGTGTGAATCAGTGCAAGGACCTGCTCTGCACAGAGATAGAAAGGCTGCTTCTGCTATTGGCTTAAGCTGACTAAAACTCAAACTCCCATTGTAGTTGTAGCTGAAGTCAGAAATGTACCTTGTTTTCTGACTTGAAACAGTCTTGTAAAGGTGTTATGCAAATGTAAACAATGGTTATGTTTCATCCAAATGTTTGCATTTATGAACACTTCCATGTAAGGTTTTTTTTGCATCCTTTTGGCTGGGTGCCATTTGCTAAATATATATAATAAGCATTTTTTTAACCATCACCAAAGTCAGAAGGTATAAAGTTTGTAGCTTTTAAAGTCTGCAATGGCAAAGATGCATGGCAAACGTTGTTACCTTTAAATAAAGGATGAAATAGCAAGTTTGGATCTTAATCTGTAAGCATTCAATAAAAGTGGATGTAGAATTCTGCCTTCTGTATGGGTAGTAAGACATGCAAATTGACAGAAAAAACTCAGAACACCTTGAAAGTCACATTTCCTTTTTAATTATGGTTTCTCTTGTCTATTTTTATTTCCTTTCCTTGGGGAAAAATACTGCATCAGACCATTTTTGCATAAAGATATTGCAGTATGGCTTAGCAACAATGTGCAATGCTCTTTAAGGTTTAATATTTTACTTTAAGGTTGATTAATCACACAAAGAAGCTAATGGAGAAAGAAGAAAAGCTCTGCATTAAAATTCTTCAGACATTACGAGAAATGCTTGACAAGAAAACTAACTTTGCGGAAGAGGTACTGCTACCATTTTAGTATTAAATATAGAACTAATAGCATGGTATTAAAATGTTGGCTGTAGGACAGTAACAGAATCTGACATGATTTCAATTTGCTACATGTTTTAAAGATAATGTGGTGTCTTAGTAACAATGCGGTAAGCTAGAAAGTAAGGTTGGAACAAACAAAACTGCCTTACATAGCTGGTTTTGTACTGGGGACTTGAGGAGTCAAGGCAAGGAAGATGGAATGAGTTAGCTGTAGCGAGTATTGTTATGCATAATTGTTATTTATTGGATATCCTATATTTCTGGAGAATTGTCTCCTTATGTCACTTCTGAATTTATGTAACATAAAATCAATTGCAAATACCGGGATTTTTAATTGCAAGTGTACAGTTTTCTCTGGTGCCAGACTTTTGTACTCCATACACTTTTTAATGCTCATAAATGTATGACAGGAATATGTAATATTTAAGCAGAGCTGCCAGTTTTGGAGAGAAGTGATATAGTCTGTACTCTGTAAGTGTCTAATTATTTCTTGCACTCCTCCCAACTCATTGCCCAGTTTTTTCTTTTAAAACCTGTTTTTTTCAAATATCTCTTTCCTCTTGAACTTACCTTTGGGTATCAGTAGCTAGATTCAGATTTGCATGTCAGCTGTCCCTTCTTTTGAGCCTGATCCCTGTGCCTTTTGTGTAGTTTCCTCTTATGTGCATTTCTGAGTATTCTTGCAGTATTATTCACTTGTAAATATGAATCACTGAGCTATTGCCTAATCTCTCAGTGCTGTCATTTTCATTTGTTCACAGCTGACATGTTTAGTCAAATATGTTCATGGGATTCACTTTACCTTGAGAAAAAATATTGGTTACAACACATTGTTGCAGTGTTCCACTATCTTAGGCTTTTGCACCCAAATATTTCCAGATGTCTAAGTAATAGCACTTGTTGTTGTACCTGCCAAATTTATCCACTATTCAGGTAGGCCGGCAATGAGATTCAATCTTAACCCCAATCTAACCTGAGGAATAATAAGGTCTGTGGTGATGAATAGGACCATGCCTATTTCTGAGTGTTTGAGATTTTAATTTTAAACGGGTTGGTCTTGTCATAGGATGTGATAAATTACCATCACATTCTTTTCTCTTTTGTTAGAAATGGAAAATATTTACAGTTTCTTTGTTTCGACTGTATATTGTTTGTTTTGATTTCAACATATCGACACAGGAACATATTGCCCAGGCTTCTAGACAACCTGCTAGACAGGACAAAAAAAATCTCAAGGCAGAACAGTGAGATGAAGACAAAGGCAGCAATAGCAAAAACATCTACCCTGCTCTATGTGAAAAAACCCCAGTCATTGCATGCAGAGAAAACCAACCTCCCCTTGGCCTCCTTGCTTGAAGCAAAATGTGGCTAGGCCTGGGCAGACAGGTATTTTTTAATAGTATAACAAGAGTTTCACAGGTGAACCAGATACTGTTATTTTTCATTATTATTCATACATATTCTGTTAGCTATCTGGGTCTATAATGCCACTGCATCACATGAAAGAGCTTAGTTTGCTTTTGTAACTCTGTGCTATGATGACCTTTGCCAAACCTCCCCAAAGTAATTGCACAGACCTACTTAAAGTTAACTTCATCTTAGGACCACAGGTGGGGGAAAAAACCCCAATGCTTTAATATATGACTTGAAATGAGCAAGTAGAACAAAAAATTGCCAGTGTTGATTGCTCTTTGCACCTTGTTGTGGATGCTGGCAAAGTGAGAGTGAGTGAAGGCACCAGAGGGAGTATGTCCTGTTGGTGTGCAGGGCTCTTCACCCACCAGCCCAGCCTCTGCTTCTTGGGAGTGGACACAGGATCCCTTGCATGACCCTCCAGCATCTGGATAGGGCATGGCAAGTTGAAGAGCTCTGCCAGAAACAGAATTTCTCCCTCATGCTTTGTCTTGAGTCCCATAGATTTTACGCTGAGGTACATCACAAATTGGTGCAAACAACTGAGTAAATACACTTGTATGGTTTGCAAGTGCTTTTCCAGATTGTTACTCTTATGAGTCATTGTTCATGGTATGGACTTCAGAATAGTAAAAATAGCACAATGAGTAGCATCTTGTGCATGTTTCCAACTTTTATTTGAACTGCGATCTCACTGCCTGCAAAGTTATTCAACTAGGCTATGCAAACACTAAAAAAAAAATAGTAGTAAATACATAGTGGTAATACCAAAACAAAGCTACAGAGGGATGTAGGACATTTTGGCAGACAGCCTGAGTTTGTTAATCACCCATCATAGTGTATTTTGTGTGATAAATTTGACAGAAATGGTAAACCTCTGGTTTCTGCAGCCTTTCCCACGGTGAGAAACAGGGAAGAAATCATGAAATAAGACTTTTTCCTACCTCTTTATCTTTGCTTTACCTCCCACAGTCGAGATCCAGGTCTAGGAACCTTGCCTTCTACAGTCTTTATTTCTCATTTGCCCACTGGAAGGTAGCCTGTTTCATTGAAGGGACAGGAGGAGAAAATAACTGTAGGTGCTTATTTCACTGTTCTTTCGCCTGTTCCTGTACCCACTGTCTCAACTCTCCAGTGTTACCTCCCCTTACTGGTGTGTTTCAGGGCTGCCCATGCTCTCCTGTCTCCATCCTTGGTTGCCCTTGCAGTCAGCCTTTGAGGCAGTGCTTGCTTGTACCTTGTTTTGCTTAGTGCCACAACATATAATCATGTTAGGAATCAAAGTTTAATCTCGGAAGTTTGATTTAAGGTATATAAATGACAAATAAAACCTCTTGGTCATTGTTTGGTTTCATAAGCAATTGTGGGTGATTATTACAGTCTCTTGTGAGTTCTACATTAAGTCCTAGTCCAGTTTGTATCAATTAGCTAAGTAACTGGAATTAACTTTGATCTACAGCCCCTCTCTTAGAGCAAGCTCTTCTGGAACAGTGGTAAAACACTTAGGTATTAGGCAATGTCTGGAGGAAGTCAACATTCCCTGGGTTCAGACTGTTAACTGTGGTACAGATAAGAGCCTACTTTAGACTGAATGTTTAAAAAGGGAAACAGAAGAGGCAGAAAGGACTGTGTTTGTACTAGATCTGGCCCATCTATGTTTGGGGTTTTTTTTTCCCTGTTGCTGGCCATTTTTAAACCCATTTTACAAAACCAGAAATGTCTTGGTCTAGAATTTTTAAATTTTCTAGGCAAATCGTTTTGTTCTTTGCCATAGTGTTTGATTTCAGTTTAATTTCAGCAGTGGATACTGCCTTTAGACCTACTTGGATGTCTCTGTTTGAATTTGAGTAACATTTCCAAAAGCACCTGGGACACATCGTTTGCTAATACATGTTCACTTTGCAAATGACTGAAGCACTTTAAAATCTTGCTGCCCTGCTGAGAGTGACTGTCCTTACAACAAAGCTGGTGGGCCAGGAGGGGCAACTCCCCACAGCTGCTTGAAAAAGGGTTTAGAAACTTAAATGAAACCCTCCCTCCCTCAGCAAATTGGATAAAGTTGTTGAACTCTTGACTGAAGTGTGCTCATATGTGACTTCTTAACCCACTCCAGCTGCTGGTGTGTCTGTGTCTTGGGCATGGACAGCCTTCTGATTTCCCAGCTGTTTTTAAATGAGGTCAGCATCTCTGGAGAAAAGAAAACACTGTCTCTGATAATGTGTGTATATGACCAGTTCAGTGTAACATTATTTGCTGATCAGCGTGTTAGTGGATGAAAGTGCATTACAGAATATGGCAGAATCCATGCCTGCCAACTGGTAATTCCTAAGGAAAATATTATCATAAATAGATTGAACCCTTCAGCAAGGGTTACTTGTGCTGCAGAACACAGACTTTGTACTTTTTTTCCTACTTTAGGTATTGAACTATAGTATAAATAATTGAGAACTGCATTTTTAAGCATCAGTAGAACAAAGACTGTGTAAGCTGCTTAACTGTCAGAAATAAATAGTTGTGCTTTTGCCTTTTTTGGAAAAACCCATGAAAAATGTTGTCTTGCTCTTAGACATTTGCACTAGCTTAATAATTTAAAGTCATCAGAGTAGCCTTGTAGCCTTTTGGTTTGTGTTAATGTTTGTGCATTCCACTTTAGATATGAAAAACTATCCTCTCCTCTTTGTTTTCAACAACACCACCAAAAAGCATGTGAAAATGTTGTACAGCTTTGGTGTAAATACAAATGTATTTTATTCCTGTTAGATGTAGTCCCTGATATGGTCACTATTGGCTCTTAGTCACTCTGTGCCAGAAGACCCAAGTCTTTTCATGTGGAGCTGTTGATGAAGCTCCAATGAGTTTGTCAAAAGCAATAGTCAAAGTTCATGAATGGGTTGATCTACCAGTCAAGCTAAATCCAGTGGGAGCTAGAGGTCTTCTTCTGATGAGAAAAATGGTCTTGATGTGTCTTAGAAACCAGGAGATGTTGGGAGCCACTACAGCATACCAGCATTGCAGCTCTTTGAATCAAAGGCATTCTTAACTTAATCTGCATTCTGCTCTATAGCCTCATCTTTTCAAAATGATTTTACTTATTTGCATCTGTGAATTAGGCAGCGTGCAGATAAATAGCACATGTAGGTAAAAATAAAAGAGGAAAAAAAGAGAATAATTCTGAATATATGGGGCTTGCTGAATGTGTTATACTTCAAAATTATGTTTATTTTAAATAGGAAGAACAGAATCCAAAATTCCTTTATTTGTGCTACCACTCACATTTTTTGATTAGTGGGACTGCAGGCATTCTGAAGAATTACATTTAATTTTTCATCATTTCTACTGTCTCTTTTATTTGCATTCATTTAGTAAAATACCTGTGCATTAGCCTGTTTCTTCCCCTTGCCAACAGGCCATTCTCCTTACTAAGCTCAATGTGGCTGCAAGATAATAGCAGGTTAGAAATAGCAGGAGGATGTTTAAGCTCAACGCTGGTTTGTTTTGTTTTTTCTAAATCACTTGTACGTTTCAGCTGATAAAGGACATTTTTTCAGTACCCCACATTAAAAACTGTCTCCTTAGGAAAATAGCTGCAGTCTTTCACGGATCAGAGGTGTAGGGAGAAAAAACATTTGGTTATCTCCAGCAGTGCCAGCCTGGTTGCTGTGACTAACCTGTACCTCTGGTATGGCCAGGAAGGTGCCATTGTGGCTTTGCAGTGACAGTGAAGTGATGAAGTATAGCAGAAAGTTCAGATGCTTCTGGGACAAACTCCTCCATCTGTGCAACAGTTGATGTGAAGGTGATGGTCTGTTGCAGAACCAAAGCCTGCAGAGATTCATTGCAGTGGAGGATTCAAGCTTTGCTAATGCTGTGAATCCTCTGAGCTGGTCATTGCAGCAGCAGGAGCATCAGAGCTTTTGGATACGCAAGACTAAACACTGAATGTGGTCAGACCCTTGAAGTGTGGTAATTTCTTATGATACCCATACTCTGCACTTTACAAGTCAAAGAAATAAAGCCTACATAGAAACAAACCAAGAGTTTCACTTTCCCTTCATCTAGGCTTCAAGCTGGAATAATTAAGCTAAGAGACACTCCAAGACTTGTGATACTGTTATTTGTACTAGCTAGGTGGTGTTAGCCATAGTCCTTAGTGCCTCAGGCCACCATCCAGCAGGGTTCTGGTGCTTTTACACGAGGTGTTGATTAGACTATTCTGAAGTAGCACCCCTTATCTTTGTGGTATCCCTTATCTCTCCTGGATGTGCATCGTTCTGGACTAAAGGAGAATATTTCTGTATGCTGTGGGGGACATGCTCCAGATATTCTGCTGGGTTTCCAAACACATACGTTTGCAAAAAGCTTTATTTTGTGACTAGTGCAGAAGCCTGTTAGTACTTGGTATAAAAAAAGGATGACGTATTTTTAAAGGGAGAGATTTGTCTATAAGTAACAGGCCCCAGAATTTGACCCAGCTTTGAACTGTCATCTGCTTGTGTTCAGAAGCCTGTTCAAAGCCAATTGGGCCAGTTGTGAGGTGGTTGTAGTGGTCTGTGTCAAGGATAGTTTCAGGCAGAATGCCTCATGTTGACCTGGACAAAAACTTTCAGCTGAAAGTCTCATATAATACAGACAGGTAGGAGACAGCACTTCTGACCTCATATGAAGTGTAAGGTCCTGACGTAGTTAAAGACAAGAGCACTTTAATGTGCTGTAGTGAGACTGAAGCACATGCCTAACCACTTTGCAGGACTGAGTGCATTCATGATTTTCCCCTCTCTTATGTACAAATGTTAACCGTCACTGTGATCCAAATACAGTATCTCCAGAGACTTAAAGGTACTTTTAGCTCAAGTGATAGTTGAATGAGCAATGGTGTTCACTATTTGCTGGCACCTATTCTTCTTTGTTTCAAAACCTTGGTTATTTTGTTTGTTTGTTTGTTCTCCAAGTCACAAACAAATCTAGTGGCAGAATGCCACCACTGAAAAAACACATGGTTGTAAACACATTTCTGAAAGACTGTAGCCTCTCAGCAGCTCATTTTTCTCAAGTTTTCAGAATACAGTAAGTTGTTATTAAATTTTGTTTCAGAAATAAGTCACAAATCCTGATTGATAAATTGTTTTGGAACTTGTATCATCTGCCTTTCTCACATATATCATCTTTCCTCTAAAGGAGCATTTGACACTGAAAAATATTTTTTTCTGTAGACATTGACTTAGACAGCATCAACCAAATCAACAAACAACTGGAGTAACTTGTTCCTTACTCTGAACTTCAAATGACCAACTTGTCTGGAATCTTCCCTTTATACAGTGTATGTGACATAAGGATGCTCCTTATTTTTCCCTTCTCTTTTCTACGAATCTGACCTTAAGAACAGCAAACCAGCAAGATCTTAACTTCCTGCAAACTGTTTGGCACTCTTCTCAATGTTATTACTTTTGGATAAAAAACAAAAAAAGGGAAAAAAGTGCAAGAGAAGGGAGATGTTTAACGAATGAAACCTTTGGGTAGTTCTGAACGTGTTTAATCTCACCTTAACTCAGGTACAAAATTCATGGAACTGATCAGGATCCTTTATGTGACCAACAACAGTTGGATTTTTTGGTTCTTATTTTGAATACAGGTGGGCTGGATTTTGCTAAAGACTTCAGCGCATCTGGAAGTTAAATTCCATGCTCACTATATAGCTATCTGAACCAAATCTACATCATGAAGGCATCAAGACTGAGGTTTTCTTTTCGTCTGATTGATATATTTTAAACCACTAATAAAGCAGAAAAACATTTTTAGAAATTTAGTAGAAGGTTTTAGCAGATACTAGATTGGCAAAGGGCTAAGTAAACAACTAAAGGGATGTTGTAGGCTAGTATGTAAAATGAGACAGCAGTGTTGTTATGTAGCTCCCATCTCCAGGTGTGTTGAGTTTTGTGTGAGGATATACTCATATGCATAAATATTTATTTGAGATGATTTATTCTTATTCCATCTCTTTTTTTTTTTTTGAGCAGCATATTACCTCCATGATGGAATCATATTAGAAGATAAATATGTGAATATGCATTCTGAGTCCTATCATATTGTTTTAGGTTTAATGGAGTAGATGCTCTTGCTTAGAATATAAAGTATCTGATAGGCGTTAATGATCTCATACTTACTTAACATGATTCCCATGGCCACCCTAATTTGGGTCTTTAAGGTATCTTTAAGACATCCCAAGAGGCTTCTGTCTGTGCTTCTGTCTATAGAACAGGAGCAATTCACATAGGTACAATAGGGGTTTTGATGCTCTGCTTGTCTGATGCTGGGAGGAGCTACACTGAGGTGAGAAGGGGAGTTCAAAGGAGCATGTGAGTGCAAGTATGGGGAGAGGAACAGATTGCAGGCATCCTGAAATTTGGGATAATTGCTGTTTTTTCTTGTGAGTTTTTCCTGACAGCAGGCCTGGAGGATGTTTCTCCCACACACACCTCTTACTCTCTTTTAAGTATTAGTTGCTCCAGGGAAAGTCCACATTTCTGACCAGGTTCTATATCACTGACAGGTAATGTTGGTGATTTTTACTGGTGAGCAGAGAGGAATGCTGCAGTATCGCAGAGACCACTGTGTGGCAACTGTGGACTTTTTGAAAATGTCTCCTGTCTATTGAGAGCAGGTCAGCTGCTGCTGCTGCTGGTTCTGCACAGCTGAATTCCCACAGCAGTCAGATGTCTGCAATTGTGGAGGGGGTGAGAGAAAATGTCTCCTTTGGTTTTGAATTTCCTTGGAAGGGGAAAGGGTTCTTTTGTTTTCTGAGGTTTTTGTTGTTGTTGTTGATTGTCACAAATTTGCTGTTGCTTTATTTAATATGTTTGAGCAACAACCCTGTTTGTACTTTGCAGTCGCACCAGAGATAGCAGTGAGCAGAATTCAATGCATTGTATTAAGGATGGCCAATGAATATTTATGATAGACCTAGGGAGCCAGTAATAAAAATGAAATCGGCATGATGCCACTAGATCCGAATCTTTGATCTCTGTTTTAAGAGAAAATACAATAAAGCAAGGGATAATGGACTCATTATAATGGAATGGTTAGTTATGGTTAGTTAGGGCAGTGTGAATAGGTGGCATTGCATAAACTGCTTTAGTCCAAGATTTACGATTCAGAGATGTGTTTCAGGAACTGAGTTTCTACAGAAATCATCAGTATATGATATTATTTTGATTTAGGCCAAACACAAAGAACTACAGATGAATTTTTACATGACGATTACCATGCTTTGAGCATCCAAAGGTTGCCCTATATGAGAGGGGTTGGAACTAGATGCTCTTTAAGGTTTCTTCCAATCCAAACCATTCTATGATTCTGTGAATTCTTTCAGATATCAGGATGGGCTATGCACTTGGCTTACTAGAGGAAGCAAAAGCCATAAGAACTACCAAGGCCCTTCTACTCAACTTCTGTGCTTTTACTCCTGATCTTTCACCCTATGAGCACTTAGGGAGGATTGAGCATTACAGGAAGGTGGAAATTAAATTCTATTCCTTGCCTAAGCTGTCTTGCTGGATAACAGATGTGAGGGGACATTTGGGGTCATTGGCAGAGAAGGGAATGCTGCCAGTTTGGCATCATCCAGGAGGATACCAAGTGCTGTGACTGTAGATGCACGTACCAGCTGGAACCACCGATCTCCATCAGGATCAGGGAGAAACTACTGCAATATGCTGAAACAGCTTTGGAGAAGCCTTAATGAAGGAATCGGTATTTGACAGGGACAGGGAATAGGAGTGAGCAAGCTATTTTTCTTTTTAATGGTTGCAATTACTTGCTTAACATCCCTGCCTCACTAAGGAAGACACAGAGGAGGGTTGATTCCAGGCCACAGATGAAAGCTGATCTTAAAGTCTCTGTCTAGCCAGACATGAGGAAGAAATGGAAACTCACTGTTTTCTGATTTGTTTCATACTGATGTAATTTCCAAGGGACTTCATCACTAATGACATCTGGGAATGGATTGGTCTGTAATGGGGTCCATCTCCCCCGTCTACCCCTTTTCAAGGAAAAGAAAGTATATGCTATATTGAACTTTGGAAAGCAGCTATTAAGCAACCACAGTAACTCCTTCTGATAGGATTTTTTTTTCTTGTCTGATGAGGATTTTACCCAGCATGTTTGGCCTTGGAGGAGTGCCTGGATGGTATTGCCAGCTGGAATTGTCAGAGCTGCTTTGTCTTCTGTCCCAGGAAAACAGAAGCCTGGCAGGCAGTCACTCTCGCTCTTATTTCATATCCCTGCTTAGTCAGAGTTGCCAGCACCAAGCACTGAAAACCCTGAGTCAGACCACAAACAAATCACGAGATTTGGCTTGAAAATCATAAGATTTTTTAATTACAAGAAGTTTAATTGGGATTTCTTCAAGTCTTTAGAATATCTGTTCTTCCAATTTTATTGTACAAATCCCAGAACTTGAAAGATGCTTTATTGAATTACGCATGTGTGCGTTTACTTAAATGAAAGCCAAGTTCATTTACACTTATCTGACTGCTAGAGTTTGCGGGGAAAAGACCAAAATATCTAAATGATGTGCGTTGACCAGGTTACTCAATGAGGTTCCTGTTCTGGAGCTGGTGATTGCCCTGAGGATTATGAGCTTAATTATATCGGTGTCACTTTGACCCCTAGGCTTTTTGCAGAGAGCTTTTTTTTTTTTGTTGTTGTTGTTGGGCAGCTCCTGAAAGTGTTCTTTCAGTTTATGGCAATGAACACTTTGTGCAGGTTGTGCCTTGTTTACCTTGCAACAGCTTTTCACTGGCAGCACGTGGCACTTTGCCAGTGGGACCCAATTAATCCCTTTTCTTCCCCGTGCAGTTTCACCGTAGCTCGGGTTGTGCTCAGAGCACACACGTGCAAATGCTTCCTGCTGTACACAGTCATGAGCATAATGTGCTGACATGGTGTGAATGTCAGTCAGTGAGAGGCTGTGCGAGCTCTGAGCTGGCTGAGCTCTGGAGGTTTGGGCTAACGTTAGCAACTCCAGATGCAGAGCTGTCACTTGGGGTTGGGGAGAGGACCATTCCACTCTGAAAATGTCTCTTGGCACTTGTCCAAAACGTTTTGGCCCCAAGTACTGAGCACTTACACTAGTTATGTCACCTTTTTCCTACCAGCCTCTTACCACAACCACCACCTCCTTCCCCCCCTTCTTTTTCTTTACTACCTTCCTCCTCTTTCTTGCAGAAAATTTGGTTGGGTTTTTTTTGACTCTTTAGTTGTAAATGGTAGCATTTGTGTCTCGTTAGCCCCACAGCCACTAAGGCTAGAATGCCAGTCTTTCTCAGGTGCCAAAAAAATAAATTAGATAACCTTAACTGTGAGGTTTTTCAGTATGAAGACTTCTTACTGACTCCTGGGGAACAAGAATCTTCACTCGAACCAGGCGTTTTCTCATCTAGAACCAATTAGAGGTTCTCAGCTCTAGGCTTTCTCTCAGACCACTCCACTGGGTGCAGTTTAGCCCTTTAGAAAATCAGTCCCTTCTGTATTTGCAACCATTTGACTGTGGCTCTCTATAAATGAAACTCTTTGCATTTAAACAAATGTGGAAATCCTACCCATTGCTGGAAGTTCTTCCTCTTTTACTAGTCAGGGCTGTTTTTTTCAAAGGGGCTAGAAATGCTACTGGAGAATGGACTATGCAGCCTTAGTTCCCTTGATTTTTGTGAAGAGACCCATATTAACTAGCTTGCTTTTGTGAGGCAGAGGAAGTAACAGTGGTAATTCACTGCCAGCAATAAAGTGGGTTATGGTCAGTAAATTTATCCTGGGTGGCACAGAGGATTGTTCTGGTTATATGTCATAGACTTTATGAAATTTGTCCTTGTTGTTGCTAGCATTGTGTAGTTCATTTTAATTCTGACAATAAAACTGACCATAAGGGGCATTTTGAAAAATGTAAGTTAATCAGTTTAAGCTGTCCTTTTCGTCTTTTTCTTCACATGTAAGTATTCTTACCATGAATAACTTCACATCCAGAACAAACTCAGATTTTATTACTTAAATTTGGGTTTTTGTTTTGGTGCTGTATGTGGAAATGCTTGCATGAAAAAAAAACCAACAAAAAACCCAACAAACAATCCCTCAGCCAGAGTAAAAAGTTTAAGAGATTACTTTGGGCTGTGATGTGCTTAGTCAGAAAAGAGTAATGTGTATCACAGAAGTCTGGGTAAAGTGGTAGCTACTTCTGCCTGTGTGTACAAATAACCTGCCATGCCACACGGCAACAGGAAAAGGGAATGAAGTGAGAGAGCAGTGCTGGCTGCTTTGGAGTATAGTGAACGTGTGTGTTGAGCTAGGATTAGGAGGATGCAGATAGAACTGGCTCCTTCTGGATTCCTACCTGATGCTCTGTGAGGTTGGCTAGAAGGGTTTTCTCTCCAGAGTGTGGTCTGCAGAGGGTTACCTGACTTAAATGAAACTGTTTATATAAACAGGTTATTTCCATACCTATGATACTGAAAGAGCTTGTATTCATTCAGGAGCAAATTCTAGCATATCAGGTAATCTAAATGCAGGTCTTTTACTTTTCAAAAAAAAAAGAAAAAAAAAACCCCAAAACCCCTACGAAGTCAACTAGTTGATACATACTTATATTCCACATGTATTTAACTTAATTTTTAAACTCTGAACAATTTGAAACTGCAAAAAACCAGTTCCTTTGACATTTTAAACAGGCTATATCTTTCCTATTTTTGCACAGCTTTTCCTTTTCTCTGTTTTGTTCTGATTTTTACCAGAAGAAAGATTTTATTTGGGAGCTGGAAAGGAAGTGTCGGTGGGATGTTTTCTTTTGAACTAGCCAACAGTTTGTCTTCTGTGTCTCCAGTTATTTTGATCACTATCTGTCTGTTTTGCTACTAAGGCCTATGTAGCGTGATTTTTACTATTGAGCCAGCTGGGGCTCTGCCCCACGCAAGAACCGTGAGGTAATAAAATCAGAGCAAATTAAAAGTGTTTTCTGAAGCCCGCTGCATGATTCAGAACTATTAATTTCCCAGTGCAGCTCTGCCAGCTGAAAACAGCAGCTTTATTGCCCCGGACTACACCATGCACGTACATCTCGATCTTCCAGCAGGGGCCTCTAGAGGCACAGGAGGTGGCAAACCAGCTGCCGGGCAGCTGCAGCTCTGCACAAAGGAGCTCTTTCAGACACGTTCTTGCTAGAAAAGCACATGTGCAGCTAAAACAAGTTACAGTGCCCATCTGACTTGAGCAAGAGCCACCCTAGGGAAGAAACTACCTTTTTTTCTTGGTTTTTTTTTTTTTTTTTCTTTTCTAGTATCCGTGGATAGATTGCCCTAATGCTTCTGATCTGAAGAACACTGTGTTTGGGACCAGAACTTAGTTCATTCTAGATTTTTATGCTGTGAGGAGGGTTGCTGAAGGACAAGGGAAGGGAAGTGATCTCCCCTCTGATGGGCTACTCAAACACAGCACTGCTTTTTGCTCTGAGTCTGCTGCCCAGTGATGCAGTGTTGCTGTGGACACGTGTCAGTGCAGCAGAGGGTACTTTCAACTATCACAAGCTAGCTCCTGTTTTGGGCTGCTCTCCAGAGGACTGAATGACTCACCTTCACAGAAGGTCTCTCTGAAAGTGGAAGCAGGACTTTACATATGACAGTGCAGAACCTAGCGCTTGGCAGGGTGCCCATTTTTTCCTCCTTAAGCAAGCAATGTGCTCCTCAGCTTTGTAAATTAAAGATTTGTTGAAAAAATGATATGGAGTCTTAACAAACACTGATTTACTAAGTTTGGCTTTAGATTAGCTACATAAATTCTTATTCTGAAGTTGGCTTCTCTTGGGAAAAGGTAGGCTTTTAAAAATTTTCTGAAACGTTGGCATACATGGAAAGAGTCACTTCTTGAGTTGTGCAGACTTCAGAGACTCTTCCTGCTGTGTTGGCCAGCTTGACTTGCAAATGCGTGTTCTCCTGAAGGAATAATTCTTGGTCACGGTGGCTCCACAAATCTGCAACTGAAGAGGATGATACAAGAAAAGACTAGGCCAAGGGACTTGTACATAGTACCCTCCCCTGCGAATCTGCCAGTGGTCTACAGGCACTGGTGCTAAGCATGGGTGGAATGGCCATGAGATACTATGGAGTGATGGTATGAGACCATTACCAAAATGCATATGGAATAATCACTGTCCAAAACAATGAGGAGCTGTCTATGGGGGTCTCTGGTATCACTATTGAGCTGTGGCTGTTCAATTTGGCAATGCAGGCCTGCAGATGGTGACACTGGTAGAAATTCCGATGCCTGAACTGGATCTTGCCCTTTTCTGTTCAGTGGGGAGGAGTGCGTGTTACCCTCAACAGCTTATATATATACACTGTTAAATACTGCTTGCCTTGTTTGTGGACAGTCCCTCCAGGAAGTGTGATACCTGCTGTGGTAAGCATGTGCTAAGCAGCAGAGGGCTGGTGCCCACACCTGGGGCCAGGTGCAGTTGGCCGGAGGACGAGGAGGAGTAGTGAGCCAGCCCCGGGTCGGGGGCCCTCAGCTAGAACAGGGTTTGCCAAGGCTCAGGCCTCTCCACCGCCGCCGCGGGCTGTGCCCGAGAGGAGCATAGCAGGCTGCTTTCCCGGCGGAGCCGCCCACTCGGGACCTAGGCTACCTTCCCCCGGTAACCCGGCGTTCGCGTCGGCGGGAGCGGCAGGGGCGAGCGCAAGGCACCCACCGGGCATTACCTCCAATAGTCTACCTCTCTTCGGGCTCCTCTAATCGCCTTTGCCTGGCCAGCTGATTGAACGATCTGTTCGGAGGAGCGGGCGGCCCGCTCTCCCCTCCCCTCCCCTCCCCTCCCCTCCCCTCCCCTCCCCTCCCCTCCCCTCCCCTCCCCTCCCCTCCCCTCCCCTCCCCTCCCCTCCCCTCCCCTCCCCTCCCCTCCCCTCCCCTCCCCTCCCCTCCCCTCCCCTCCCCTCCCCCACTCTGCGTGTGCTGCTGCCCGGGGCCCCGGCACACGTGAGTGGGCATGTGAGGGGTCGGCTGCCGCTGAGGCGAGGCGAGGCAGGCCAGGCAGGCAGCCCGCCCCGTCCCGTCACCGTCCTCCCCCCGTTCTCCCCCCGTTCTCCCCGCGCCCGGCAGCGGCAGCACCGTGCCGTTATGTAACGCCCGCAGTGTCTGGCAGCGCGCGCCGGCGGGGGCGCGTCACGTGTGCCGCGGTGCTCCCGGCCCTGAAATTCAATTAGATTGCCTCTGCTGAGCGGCCGTGAGCCCGCATGAGATAAGCGGTTGCCGTTAGACACTAGAAAGCGAATGGGTTGATTAGCCGCACATGAATTGATAAATTGCCTCTGTAATTCCGGCGGGGATATTTGCATTGCATATATACATCATCACGCCATCGGAAAGCAAGCCTGAAACTTAAGGCGTTATGTAACCTGGTTG
Organism: Colius striatus; assembly: GCF_028858725.1. Taxonomy (NCBI): domain Eukaryota; kingdom Metazoa; phylum Chordata; class Aves; order Coliiformes; family Coliidae; genus Colius; species Colius striatus. The sequence goes on from NC_084759.1 coordinate 134,809,666, forward strand.
GAACAACAGCAGCAGCAGCAGCCGCAAAAGGAAACAACCAACCATCTCCTCCTCCTCTGCCCTCCCGTTGCCAAAAGATCACAGAAAAAAATCGTTTTGTTGGCTGCTCGGCCGACAGCCGTGGTTCTCCTGGCCTCTGAGCGTGGGGTTTCGTAGGCAGCAAAGCTTACTCTTCAGGTTTAAGGATGATTGACGGGTTATTTGTCAAGAAACTGTCAGTTTTGGCAGAGGATGCAGGCTTGCAGACACTGAAGTTTGCAAGTGCAGGTGGCCTGTTAGGACTTTTCATAAATTATTCTGTATGTGAGACTCCCTGCTGGCATTACACACGGGTGTCTGTGCGAAGTCACAAATGCACTCGTGGTAAACCTCTTGCTTTTTTTCTCCAGTTCTCTGCAAAAAGAAGGGCTTGTGACTGCAGGGGAAAAACCCAAACAAACAAAAAGAAACCTTGCCTGAAACAACCACCAACCTGTGGGGGGATTAAGGCCAGCTTAAAATTTAAGCAGTCATTTTTTGTTAATAAGCATCGGAAGAGCAAACTCACATAACAGAGCTGAAAGACAAGAGTAGTGGTTCTCCCATCCCCACGCTTCAACATTCACCTCATAGTTTCTCCAAAGTGCACTTTGAAATTTCATCATTCCTTCTCTAATGGAAGCTACTGTTTGCTGTGTTGCCCTTGAAAAGAGTAAAATTGCTGCCCAGGAGCTCCGAAGAAACCAAACTGTCTGAAATTTTAAGCTGTATTAAATCTTCTCTGCTTTCTAAGGGCCAGAATGTACTGTTTACAGGCAGTATGATTGCATGGCAGTCAAAACATTTTCTTTATAAACATTTCCCTTGCCACCACTAGAGTAAGAAAATAGCCATTTGTAAAGCTGTGCTTGTGAGAAAACCTAGTGTTGTTTGATAAGAAGAGGTATACTGGTTGTGCATTGGGGAAATATTCAGCAAATATCATTTTGTCTGATAGACATTCTATTATCCTATATTTATTATATTTCCAAGAGGAAGCTGTTACTGTTGGAGTTGCTTTTTTATTATTAGTAAGGATCACAAAATGATGTGAGGTTTGGGTTTTTTCCCTGGAATTTAGAGGATCTTTTTTTCCTCTTCCTTTCTCTTCCTCTGTTCTTTCATTTCATCTCTATATGCACAGTTAACATACTAATGTTTAAATATACATTGCAATGTATAGTTATGTAACCCTGTCTTGCAAAGTGCTGAAAAATGATCCTTGGCTTCAACTGCTGGTGAATTTTTTTAAAAGTAATGGTTTTTGTGTATAATTTAGCCCTATCAAAAGATAGAGGCATGATACAGCTACACAAGGACCATTTTATACAAATCAGAACAAAAATAACACAAATTTTACCCCAACAAATATCATATGCCACATTTCTGCTATTCAGCAAGTCTTAAATACAGAGTGTATAAATGTTTGCTAACGAGCGGATACTGAGTTAATTTAATGAGTTGGTGATGCAGCCAGTGACTGTTCATTATCATCAGAGATTGTAACTTGCTGCAGCAACTCAGAAAATAAATTAGTATAGCTCGGACAGGACTGTACTGTGAGCAAATTGAGAGCTTCTCTGTGCAGCTTTAGCAGTCTTTGGTTGTTCTTGCTTTGTATTAGCCACTCTGAAATTTATTTAGCATCCTTTTGCCATTCATTGCTCATTCATCCAAGGAAGGATAAGGAAATGATCTCAGATCTTGCCTCTCATGAGCAGAGGCAGCACCCAAACAGGTAGGTAGAATCAGAGGTCTTAACAGCTGGAGGTCAACAGCATGCTCTGTCTCAGAGTAAATGACCACTCTTCTGAAACTGTGGGGAAAGAAAATATATTAGGACTCAGGTTATCGTTCAACAGGCATTGTAGGAGAGAAAGGAGGTCTAAAAGTGGGAGAGAGCTGTAACTACGACTTGAGCAGGTCACATTGCTTATGAGTGGGAGCAAATCAGGGGTCCTGGTTACCTCTGCCAGTGACAGTCTGGTGTTAAAACATTTGAATGAAAACATGTCACTTAGATACCACTTACTGAAAGAGCACAGAGAAAATTTTCATGTGTTTATGGGTTTTGTAGGGCTTCATCCCTTAGGTATCGATGTACCCTCAGAGCTGTGGGTTAGTAGATACTGCAGAGACACAGCACATAAAAAATAACAAAGGAATTTGGTTTATTTTGGAGTTGGTAGAAAATCAATGTCCCTCTAGTTTAGGGTGTAAGTGCAGAGGAAGAGATGTATATATATATCCACTTCAAAGCAAACGTTCTTTACGCTTAAAATACCCAATAAAAGGTAAAACTGATTCCTTTTCTCCCTCCCTGGTGCAGAGCTTTAGAATCTGGTTCTGCTTGCTTATTCTTTGCCACTGTCACAGGATTTTTACACAGTGATGGAACTCATAGATGGATGTAATGAAACTTTAAAACTATGTCGAGTTTTGGAAATGTTTCACCTGTTTGGGAATTTTTTTTCTTAAAAAAACCCCCACCAACCTACAGAGAATTTTAAAAATAGACCAAGTCCCCCTGGAATTCAATTACAGATGCCTGCCAGCTGCTTCCCCTGCCTGGGACTTGCATTTCTAGCTTTTCTGTTCCTCTGGATGTTCCTTGCAGGGGAACAGACTGTGTGACATGACTGATGAACAGACAGATTGGGGAGAGGTGCTCGGGTATGGACTCCCCTGCCATCCCTCCATCCCACCTGCTGCTTGGACTGTCCTTTCATAGTCATGATTTGAGCTGTGCGATTGTTGTACAATGTGGATACCGACTGTGCAGCTACTGCTGGGACGAGCACTTTATTCTCAGGCTATGTGCAATGACTTTTCAAAAAGCTTTTTATTTAGGCCCTGTAGCACTGCATCTTACAAAAAAAATTACAAGAATCCCATCTTCTTGGATCTGTATTCTGGGTGAGTTCACAGGCATGCATTACATCCCCCATTTGCTAAAACACTGAAGTGCAGACCCTGAGTGAAACTGCAGGCTTCATTTCCCCAGAAAATATATGCAAATTGTAATATATTTGCCCATAAATGCATATGCTGGATTCTTCCATAATATGGACCCTGAAGGGATTGTTTCCAAACTTCTTATATGTAGGGCCAGAAAGAAAAATAAAAAATAAAAATATCTATGCTTACTTACTAAATTACATTTACTGTCTTTTGTTGTGTATCATCCTTTTTGGTCTGATCACAGATGATTCATCTGTCCAGTTCCGGGAGAACATTTTCCAGCAATGTTGCTTGGATGTAATCCTCTCTCTGGTATTGTCCTGTTTTACCCCCATAGGCTTTTTGAGTGTGTGTGCCCATCTGTGTGTGGCTGTGGCAGGAGCTTTCCATCCAGTCTAGCTGCCTGCAGGATCACACTGGTTCTGTGCTGCCTTGCTCTCTTGGGTATCATTTTACTCTTTGATTGGGAAGAATATGGTTTGAGGGTTTGTGACAGAAATTCATTTACTAATTCATAGGGGAGGGAAGTGGGGGGGATGGGGGAGAAGGGAAATAATTCTTTGGTACAGAACAACAATCCTCCAAGGACATAGTTATAACAGTTCTTGTTAAAGTACAACGTGTTTGTTTTCAAATTGTGTAGAAAATGCAGTGATTCTGTGGCTTAGGCTATCGCATTCTTAGCACACTGATGTGGTGCTGGGGCACATTCAGCTGTTCCTAAGTTGAGCAGTTCCCTGCTTCATATCTGGTCCCACTGACTTCAGGGGAAACTACTTATTCACAGTTCTCCCTGTAACATGCCATTGCTGCCTGGCTGCTGGAGACATAAGTTGAATGCTATGTTTGCTTTGAGATTTCTCAGTGATTTTTAATTTTGATGCTGGGATCCCAGCAGAACTGCATTTAATTAAGAACCTGATCCATGGCTCTGAGATTTAACTATGGGCAGTGTGTGCTTACAACATGCAGTGCTGCCCTGCATTAGAGACTAGCTCCACATTAACTCATTAACTAATTCCTCTAGCAGCGTTGTGCAGCTTTCCTTTCTGGTACTGTCTTGTTTCATGTTCATGAGGTTCCTCTTTGTAGCGTCACATAGATGCACCCACTGTGGGTGCTCCTGAACTGAGTTCAGATTTGTTGTTCAAGTACTTGTTTGCTGTATGATAGGTAGATTTTTTTTTTCTTCTTCTTAAGAGTATAAGTTATGTTAAAGGTTGATGCTTCCAAATTTTATTTTTAAAGGAGCCTGATACCCATGTGATAAATGTGATGAAGCTAATGTCTGAGAAGCAGAAGGGCACGTAGCAGGTCACTGGAGCTGACAGATTCCAAGGGGCTGTAGCTGGTTGCATAAGCCACTAGCTTGGATGGTTTGGTGTAATTCTGTTTCCAGACAGCATTACATCCAGACAGTGTGGGGATTGCATGTGCCAGTGGTGTGTGTTGCCATACAGAAACCACAGCAATTCACCCTCAACATAATTACCACCTACAGCAAGGCTAGCAGCTTTTAAATGAGGAGGAGTGGGATTCTTTCTCTAGGAAAACACCAAGTTTATGTCTTGCTGTAAATATACCTAATCTCATCATTAGAAGGGCAAGGTATAGCAGCAAACCTCAGCTGACATTGAATGGAATGAAATGTTTTAAATACTCTCTTTGATGTTAATCTGGCACAGGCAGAATCCAGAAAAATCAACTTAAAACTTGTACAGTGTTAGTGATGGTTTTGGTTGTGCAGTGTAGCTTCTGTTACATCTAAAGCTTTAATGTGCATTTTCAATACTTTGTTTCCCTCTGTCTGGATGTTAATATTAATATTATTACGCTTACAGCTCTAGCCACTTCCAGACTTATTTTGGACTATTGTTCACTTAAAATTCCCAGGATCATTGTTAGAGGGGAAAGTACCAAGTTAAAATTTTATATCTAATTTTTAACTTCCTTTTTTGACCTATTTTACGAATTCCTCTTATTACTATCTTAATAATCAAATTGAATCATGACTATTGATGTTGTTGATGTACAGATTTAGGGGAGTTGCATCCTTCATTAAGTGCAGACATGCAAAAATAGATACCTGGGATTTGATTGTTTTGCTGTGCTGATAGAAGCCACAGATGCGGGAAATTTAAGGTGGCTTCCTTTGCACCTGATCCAAATCCCATTAAAGCCAGTGAAAAGATTTCTAATTATATTAGAGCCGTGGCAGGGTCACTCCAGCTACACTTTCCTAATACCCTTGCTGCTATCATTGTCTGCTCAGTGTTCACTGCAGGCTGATGTCTTAATTCCCCTCCTTTGTGTTAACTGAGCAGCATAAAAAGGTCAGTCATAACAAGTAGGACATTCTCCACTCCTTCCCACCAAACAACTGGCCTTTACTGGTTTAGAAGTTTCTCAGCCATTGAACCTGCTCCTCATTGTTACAGAGCTAAGGTAGGTGGAGTACAAATGTTGATGGAGAGAACTTAGCTTATTGGAGAGCATGTGGGTGCTTAGGTCCCCACAGAGTTATTGGCAAAAAAATAATTCCTAGTTTTTATCTAAGTAGGCCATTGGCACCAAGTTACTTTCAAATCTGCCTATTTAGTTTGCAGACAGAACCCGTTACTTTGGCCTTTATGTGACCCACATTATTTGTTCCTGTAATTATGGGCACAAAGAAAGGCTGATGTTAAAGTGGTCTCATGGGGTGCAGATCTAGGGTATCAGTCATTTGGATGAAGAGAGTTTAGTTTTTCCTTGTGTCCCTTTTGCATTTTCACAGTGTGTGCCACAAAGGCTGAAAAATGGTTCTGTGCTAGCAAAAAGTTGCAGTGTCTTCAGTGTAAAATTTGTTACACTGTATGGAAACTTACCCACTGCCAAAACCATTTGACAAAACATGGAGGAATTCCAGTTTCCTTTGTTAGGTAGGTCTGCAAAATGTTGGGAAAATACATGTTATTTGATCACGATTCATTGTAGGTATGCACATCTGTATTCAACTGAACCTTGTGAGCTGAATGCACCTGCCAGGCAGACCTATCTGCATCTGAAATCATCTCCAACTTCTTTGCTTACTTCTTAGCTTACCACTAGCAACTCTTTCAACACATTGTTGTTTAGCAGCTGTGACTCATGAAAGGATTTGACCATTACAGCTTTCCAATAAACACAGCTGTAATCCTGTTGTAGAAGCATCTTAGTAATGTAAGAGCCTGCTTACACATTTGATCCATATGAGCTTCTAGTTGATATTATCATAAATCTCGATATGTATTTTCCACCGCTGAAACATTACAGTCTCACCTACACTCAAACTTCTTTTGTGTATAATGTAATACCAAAAGCAGGAGAAAGCATCTCAAGTGATTTCCTGTCTTTGCTCTAGGTGAAGGAAGAGAAAGATGCATTCACTGCCTGGAAAATGGCTGACTATTGGATTAATAGATCAGATAGTTTCCCAGGAGTTGAATATCCTTTGCTGCTATTAGACACATAGATGTGAAGTAGATTTTCTGTTGAGAGTGTCTACCTGCGAGGTGGAGTGGCATTTAGGCCAAGAGATGGGCTTGCAGTAGTGAAGCTGTGCTTGTCCAGCTAAGAAATTTGTGGCATCTCTGCCCACAGGCACATTTAGGGTCTACCCACAAAGACCCAGTCATCTTTGAAGGATATGAGAATATAGTGTAACATTTCATGTGAAATAGCTGTCCTTTAATATAGTCAGCCTGTAGTATGTACTTAGAGTAACTTGTGCTATTAAAGGGAATAGGAAAGGTTTTCGTAATCAGTACCTGTATTGTGGTGGCCCAAGTCTGGAGTCCTAATTTAAGTAAAACTTTGAGCAAGAGGACAGTATTTAGAGACAAGCTGCCTACCTGTGGGCCCCTTTATCATCAGTGCAAGCTGAGGACCATAGCATCTTTCAGTAGCAGACTGTAAATTAAGGCCTGTAAGATCTGGCTATTTCCTCTCAATCCCGCTTTCCTCTTTTGCTTTCTGATACAAGATCTGTTCCTTGACATGCGAATGCAAATCATAATGGTTATCTCAGAAATCATTGTTATGTTGCAATGTTTTTATGAGGCCAGTAGCCTAATGCTGCAAAGTTGTTTGCAATGTTAAGCTTCTACACCTAAAGCAGTGAGGTATCCATGGTAACTGTCTTGCCTGTACACGGTACCCAGGGCTGCCTTTTCACACAGGTCAGAGCACACACATTCTCAGATACTGACTTAATTTAGTCTGCCTCAAACATCAGGTCATTTTTAAAAGACACTGCCTCTGACTTTTTTAAAAAATAGAATTTAATATTTAATTAGTCGTTTGAGCCTTTGTATTCTACTGCTGAAAGCAATGTTAAAAGGCTTTGCCATTGTAAATACATCTGTTGCCTAGACCTGTTCAAATTAGACCTAAGTCTTGTGCCGAAAACGTTAAGGACTTTGCAGCAAAGAAAATCCAAATTAAAGTTTCTGCTCTACCACTGATGAATCATCCCAATATGAAGTTTACAATTGCACAATTTCATCTAGGTCGTCTGTCAGGTACTCAGTATACTTGTGTGGTTCAGAGCGTTCCAGGGATTGATTCCTTCCTTCCTTCCTTCCTTCCTTCCTTCCTTCCTTCCTTCCTTCCTTCCTTCCTTCCTTCCTTCCTTCCTTCCTTCCTTCCTTCCTTCCTTCCTTCCTTCCTTCCTTCCTTCCTTCCTTCCTTCCTTCCTTCCTTCCTTCCTTCCTCATCTTTTTGTCAGTTTTTATAAAATGCACGTTCATTGAGGATTTCTGTTCTACTCTGTAATTATATATTTTTGTTTGAGTTACCTGCATATATACAAAAACCCAAGGAAAATTCTCTGCAAACCTGAATGTCATGCTTAGAACGTTTTTCACTTGCCAGCCTACTTCAATTTTAAGCTTGTCCCATCCTTATTTTTTTTAACATAATTTTGCATTGTCTTTTGCATTGGTTTGTTCTGTCAGTTGCAGTGATTTTTACTGTAGTGAATCACCAGGTGTGTTTCTTCTGAGTGTTCAGGTTAGTGATTCGAGTATGGAGAAGGAGGAACCGGCTCAACTTTTAACCAGATGCTTCTTTCCCAAATGCTTACTTGCCCTTTTCTGCTCTCCTCCGGAGCTATTTTACCAATCAAGGAGGCATGATTACCAGAGTTACTGAGGGGGAGAAGCTACAAATCAAGTGCCGCATGTCTTATAAACTGTCCTTGTTACAGCTGGGGGATAGAGAGGAAAAGGGCAAATTCAGAGGGGGCAAGGAGGAAGAAAAAAGATGGGAGACATCAAAGCGGGAGAGACAAACTCCAGATCCTCTCCCAGTCATCTACATCATCTGTTCTGCACTGTATAAATCTGTCAAGCTTTTGGCCAATTCTCAGCAGCTCTGGGTGCCACAGAAAGAATACTAATACTTGTTTCTACATACAGTGAATTTTAGGCCAGAGAAGAACATTAAATATGTAGGTGGAGGCATCTGCATGACACTCAGTCCTTAGCAGTCAAAAAGCTGTTTCACCATCAAGTGAACTCACAGGGAGACAGAAAGCTTAATAATGTATAGGAAACCAATTTATGTAACAAAGTCATCAGAAAGTTGTAATTAATCGAAAGAAATGAATAATGATGACATTTTGGGCAATGTTATTTAGGGCTAAATGAGGGACCTGGTGTTCCTAGGCTGTCATCAGAACAGAGAAGTCTGACACTGCCATGCAAAAGCATTCTTTAGTGTCTTAGAGAATGAGGTATTTTGGACTTTGTTAGTATAAGAACAGAAAAATCATCTGTGGGATGCAGAAGGACAAATATGGAGAGTTACCTGGCTTAGCAAGTGAGCGTGGGTTCCCAGGTCATGACTAGCAGAATTACTCGCTGAAGAACGGATCCCTAGAGCTTCTGTCTAAGAAGCTGCCTTTTGTTCAAAACTTAGTGTTTCTACATGTCATTGTTTTTACATAAACTGGTAGTATTTCTTTAAGCAAAGATAAAGGCACATGAAATGCAGCCCTTTTTCACATTAGCATTTTGGTAATGTAGTCTTTCATTACGACAATTCTGCTCTTTGCGTGTTGAATGTGGCTGATATTTTGGGTCACTGTAGTGCTGTGCTCTGGGTATCTCTCTCCTCATGTCAGATTTCATAAAATCAACTTTTTCTTTTGAATATGTAGTTTTTGAATCCAATACAGATAGAATTGATACACTTCATGTTCTCTTCTAAACACATGTGGATTGCCAAAGAAAATCAGACCAGAGGATTAAGAGTCCTGTCTTTCTGTGTGGCAATCACCAGATGCTTCAGAAAGTCTTGAGAATCCCCAGTATAGGCAGAGCTCAAGTTTTCTATTCTTCCTGAAGTCTTGGGATAATCCTTACCAGTAAGATCATAAATCTGTCGCTCCTAAAGCATGAGATTTTGTCATCTTTCCCCTAACTGTTTTTTAACAGATGCTATTGTAACTGGTTTTGCTTGTTGTCTGTAGAAATGTCCAAACTCTTTTTGAGTCTTGCTCAATTCTTGGCCTTTGGAACTTCCCAAGTTAATGAGATATGCTATCCAATTATGTGTAACTTAACAAGTATTTTTTTATCCCTTTTTCACCTACAACCTTTACATTCCATTGAAGACCCTTTCTTGATTGAGAGAGAAAGCAAGAATTCCTGACCTCCCCATCTCCTCACTATTCATACTTTTCTGTACTGCTGTCACATCTTTTCATCTGTTCTCTAAGGTGAGCAACCTCAGTATTTAATACCACAGTTTTTCTACATCTCTATGTGCTCCCAGCACTTTTCTGAGCCTTCTGGGAGATGGCAACCTGTAGCAAACACAGACTTTGGATGAAACTCTAACATTGAACTAACTTATGGCACTAACTTTGTCTATACTATTTGTCATCCTACTCCACTTTTTAACACGGTTTTAATAGAATCATAGAATGGTTTTGATTGGAAAGAACCTTGAAGAGTATCTAGTTCCAGCCCTTCTGCTATGGTCAGGGACACCTTCCACTGGACCAGATTGCTCAAAGCCCCATCCAGCCTGGTCTTAAACAGTGCCAGGGATGGGACATCCATAGCTTCTTTGGACAACCTGTTCCAGTGCCTTACCACCCTCACAGGGAAGACCGTCTTCCTTACATCTAATCTACATCTGCTATCTTTAAGTTTCAAGCCATTAGCCCTTGTCCTGTTACTACTTACCTTCATAAAAAGTCCCTCTCCAGCTTTCTTGTAGGGCCCCTTTAGGTACTGGAAGGCTACTAGAAGAGCTTCCTGGAGGCTTCTCTTCTCTAGACTGAACAACCCAAGTCTTTCCACCTGTCTCCATAGGAGGGATGCTTCAGCCTCTGATCATCTTCATGTCCTGCCTTTGGACTTACTCCAACAGGTCCATGTCCTTATGTTTTATGCCCCAGAGCTGGATGCAATATTACAGGTGGGGTCTCATGAGAGCAGAGGGATGGAATCCTGTCCCTTGACCTGCTAGCCATACTTCTTTGGATTCAGCCCAGGATATGGTTGCTTTTCTGGAATGCAACTGCACATTGTTGTCTCACATTCAGCTTTTCATCCACCAACACCTCCAAGTCCCTCTCCACTGAGGTGCCTTGAATCCACTCATCCCCTCACCTGTATTTGTGTTTGGGATTGCCCCACCCAGGTACAGGGCCTTGCACTTGGCCTTGTTGAGCTTCATGAGGTTTTCATAGGCTCCCCTCACAAGTCTGTCCATATCCCTCTGCATGGGTTACCTCCAGCATGTCAACTTCACCACACAGCTCAGTGTTGGTGGCAAACTGCTGAGGGAGCCCTGATCCCACTGTCCATGTCACCAACGAAGATGTTCAACAGCCAATCCCAACCCCTGAAGAACACCACTTGTCACTGCTCTCCACTTGGCCATCGAGCCTTTGACCACAACTCTGAGTGTGACCATCCAGCCAATTCCTTATCCACTGAGTGGTCCATCTGTCAAATTCAAGTCTCTCCAGTTCAGAAACAACAATGTTGTGCAGGACAGTGTCAAATGCTTTGCACAAATCCGGGTAGATACTGTCAGTCACTCTCCCCTTATACACAGTAACCCCATCATACAAGGCCACTACATTTTTCAGGCATGAATTGCCCTTAGTGAAGCCATGTTGACTGTCACCAGTTACCTCATTTTCCATGCTCTTGCTGGGCACAGATGTGGAACTGACTGGCCTGTAGTTCCCAGGTCATCCTTTGTTTTGTTTTTAAAAACGGAGGTAATGTTCTCCTTTTTCCTGAAGTCAGTGGGAACTTCACTGGACTGCCACGACTTCTCAGATATGATGGACAATGGTGTAACAAGCTCCTCTGCCAGTTCCCTCAGGACAGATGCAGATGCGTCATACAGGTTGCATGGACTTGACCTTCACAGAATCACAGAATGTTAAGGTTTGGAAGGGACCTCGAAAGATCATCGAGGTGCAGGGCCACCTAGAGTAGGTCACACAGGAACTCATCCAGATGGGTTTTGAGTGTCTGCAGAGGAGACTCCACAACCCATCTGTGCAGCCCGTTCCAGTGCTCTGTCACCCTCACAGTGAAGGAGTTTTTCCTTACATTTCTTTGGAACCTCTTATGTTTCAGCTTGTACTCATTGCCCCTTGTCCTATCATTGGACATCATTGAGAAGAGCCTGACACCATTCTCCTGACACTCGCCCTTTATGTATCTGTAAACATTAATGAGATCACTCCTCAGTCTCCTCCAAACTAAAAAGCCTCAGGTCCCTCAGCCTTTCATCAAAAGGGAGATGCTCCATTTCCTTATTCATGTTCCTTAAATAGTTTCAAACCTGATCTTCTTCTACAGTGGGTGTTTTTTTATTTCCCCAGTCCCTGTAGTGGCCTTCTGTGACTTTGGTGGTGTGACTGAAGCATTTGTTGGGGAAGACTGAGGCAAGAAGGTCGATGAGCACCACAGCCTTTTCCATGTCCTGGGTAACCATGTCTCCCGTTTTCTTCTGGAGAGGGCCCATATTCCTCCTAGTCTTCCTTTTATCACAGACATACCTATAGAAGCTTTTCTTGTTGCCCTTGATGTACGTGGCAAAATTTAATTCTATCAATCAGAGCTGTAGCTTTCCTACTCTCATCCCTGGCTGCTTGGACAATTTCTCTGTATTTCTACCTGGCCTTGTTTCCACCCTCTGTAGGCTCCCTTTTTGTGTCAGTTTGTCCAGGAACTCCTTATTCATCCATGCAGGCCTCCTGGTATTTTGCCTGACTTCTCTTTGTTGGAATGCATCATTCGAGAGCTTGGAGAAGAGAGCCCTGGCGAGCCTCTCTTCCCTCCAGGGCTGTATGCCATGGTACTCTACCAAGCAGATCCCTGAAGAGTCTAAAGTCTACTCTCCTGAAGTCCAGGGTACTGAGCTTACTGCATGCTCTCTTTGCCATCCTAAAGGTCTTGAACTCTGATATTTCACGGTCACTGTAGCCAAGGCTGCAGTTTTGAGGACAATGCATATTTGAGGACAATGTCCAGAATAGCACCTCTCCTCATTGGCTCCTCTGTTATCTTGAGAAAGAAGTTGTCATCAGTGCATTCAAGGAACTTCCTGGATTGCTTATGCCTTGCTGTGTTGCCTTTCCAACAGATACTGGGGTGATTGTCATCCCCCATGAGGACCCGGCTTGTGAACATGAGGCTGTTCCACTCTGTCTATTAAGGGCCTTGTCTGCTTGGTGTCCTGGCTGGGTAACCTGTAGCAGACACCCACTATAGTGTCCTCTTTCCCTGCCCTCCTATTAATCCTGACTTGTAAGCTCTCAGTCAGCTCCTCATCCATCCCCTGCAGAGCTCCACACTCTCCAGCTGCCAATTGACATAGAAGGTGACACCCCTTTCTCATCCCCCATCCCTTGATTTTCCTCAAGAGCCTTTACCCTTCCATTCCAACACTCCAGTCATGGGAGCCATCCCACCATGTCTCTGTGATGCTGACAAGATCGTAACTGCACAGGCATATGCAGGACTCTAACTAAGTTGGGGCCCTGATGATGCTGACTTACTGGCTGGAGTGGCTGGAATTCCTTTGTGCTGCTTTCAGATGCTCTCCTGCTGTCGTGTGGGCCCGCTCTGGGCATCCCTTACTGGCACTGGCATCAAACTGGTAGGAGTGAGTGGACTGAGGTTCCTCTCCCTTTCACTGAGATATGCTAACTAGATGTGGCAGCGATGTTGCATTCAGAACAGTGGGTTTTACTAGGAATCAGAATAGCTTGAGCTGTGAATTATGTGGCCCCGTAGACTGTTGGAGGGTTTTGTTGTGTATTCATTCAAAGCACTGACTGGCTGGCATGCAAATAAAATCTAATTTCCAGTTGTTGGAGCTGTAAAGTTCATCTTGGTTTTCATATTGCCATTGAGACATTGCTGAGTGTTGCATGGCATTTGTCAGAGAGATATCATTAGTGGAGGTATCAGTAGTCTGTATTTTTTCTACAGTACACTGTAGAAAAATTGCAGTCAGTTACAGGACCTCCAGAACAGTTTTCTGCAGGCTCACCGTCAATCTGTACTGTACTTAACAGCTCTAAAGAAGTATATGACATTGCATTTCCATCGCTACATGCTGTATATGTAGGAGCATTCCAGTGATAATGTATTTCTCCTTGGAAGCAATAGAAATTTAGACATTATGATAGCAACAGCTTCATAAGAAATGTATACTAAAACACATTATGATAAAACAGCTACTGCACATGCGCAGCAATCTTATCTGTGACATAAATAACTCAACAATTTTAACAAATAATATATATAAAGGGGCAATTTAATATTATGGGTGAACAGCTTGCATATTAAATTTTGTATAAAATTTTTGGTAGTTGAATTTTGAAAAGCTGAGAAAGCCTCATGAAGATGTGTTCATCTCTCCCTTGTCTCTACCTTTGAACAGCTGATTTAATTTCAAACAAATTTTGGTCATGTTTTGAAGCAATTCTAGAGTGGCTTCAATGTGGGTGATTTGGGTTTTTTTCCAGTTTAACCTGGAAGAGATCTTTTTCCTGGTCTGGTGAAACTTTAGAAATTGCTGTTGCTACTAAAATAAGACAACAGCTAAGAAGCTATTGAGCTTGGGCATGACAACCGATATACCTCCAAAAGCTATTAAAATGAAAATGTTATTCTCTTAACAATGTTCAGTTTTATTCAGCAACTTTGGCTAATAGAAACTTCTGCTGCAGTTTATGAAACTTCTATTTCAGTGTTACGCAAAGTCAGAATTATTTCCGTGACACTCTTCAAAGGACATTATTAGGTTTATTTGCTTGAGCTGATGAAATCTTAGACTTCAAGAGTAGAAAGCTAATATTAGCCTCTTAATTTAGAGGGGAAGATTGAGAAATGATTGGAAAACAGAGAAGTTTTTCCTAGTAAAGGGTGCCTTTAAAAAATCAGAATGTCTGCCTGTCATTTGGTAGAGATGCTCTGTAATGAAAACTTCAGATATGGCAGAAAAGGATAGCTCCAACACCAAGTCATTGCAGTTTCGATAAGCAGTATGTAAAAGCCAGCATATACCCTGAATGACCCTGGATAGGTGCTTAGCCTACTCACTCACTAATGACATTAATGAGAGTTGAGGTAGCTTGGCCCAACTTAGGCTTGCAATCAAGACCTGATTCCTCATTCCTGAGGAATAAACCTGCCAATTGCTTTTTTTCCCCAGCCTCCTGAGGAATTCAGCAATAAGATTATCCTAGAGTCTGACTCTTCCAGAGCAGAGCAGAGCTCTGGTTTTCTTTTAATTGTAGGATTACCTATTTCTCATACTTTATGAAGGGGTCCTTTCCTTCTAGTGTGGTCTTACTCATAATCCTGGATTGCCATTAATTCTTAGTTGCTTGGGCTCTCTTGCTGGCAATGAATGTGCTGATTTGCCGTTTGACGGAGAGGAGATGCAGTGCTTTTCAGCAATAGCCAAGGGACAGCAGCTACATCCTTGCTGAGAGTCAGTACCAAGGATCTGAGCTCCTCTTAGCATACAGTATCAACAAATCTACTGGGGGAAGTGGCTTAATATTTACTTGATATTTACCACCTCTGACAATCAAAGTCATGAGTCATGCTGCTAAAAATGATGGAACTGCCTTGGTTTGCTCTCTTAACGACCTAAAACCCAACAACATGTTTTAGGGATTTTTTTTTCTGACCTTCTTATTCTGGCCACACAGATTTCACATTTCCAAGTACTATTCCTGGAACTGGGAGCACTAGAAATTTGGGGTGTGGAGGGGTGTATATGTGTGTGTTCTTCTTGTGAACTGGAATTTTAGTACAAGCACATAACTCTAGGTGCTGAACTTAAATTGCCAGTTATCAGGAAAAGGATAATACAATTTGCAGAGTTGGCATTAATAGAAAATTCCCAATTAAGTTCACTGGGAAATTATGCAAACTAACACTTTACAAAAAAAAAAAGGAGGGGAACAGGGATTATAAACTCTTTCAAATTATCCCTAAAAATAGATAGCTAATGAAGATTAAATACTAGATTTGCAGTGCTGTCTAACTTTGTTCTACTTTTTTGTTAGTCTGAAATACCTCCTAACTTCATAGATATAATGGAGTCAATGCAATAGCTAGCTTTGCTCCAAATGGGAATTGTTCTCCTCTGCTTAGAAATGGAAGGTGCTGTGTTTTGTTTGCCATGCTGTGCAGCATACAGCAAAGGGAGAATCTGCCTGTCACTGCAATTAGCACTTAGGACATCTCATACTCTATCTGGTCCCTGTCCAGCCTATTCTTTTGAGCTGGTGTGTGCTTATTTTCTAGCAAGATGCTAAGACTATGTTTCCATATACCATTGTTAGCACTGGCAGTTTAAATATTGCTGCTGCCCTAAACTGCCACAAGACTGAATTCCTTTAGCCATTCCCATTTTGTTGCATGGATGGGACCTGCTTAAGCATGCTTTGACCAGCTGTTTTTCTTTGCAATAGCCACAGTCTGTGCCAGACTGTAGGAGTACAAACTCACTTGGCCCAGCTTTGTATGTTGGCCTTCCAAGAATTTAAGGTAAATTCAGATCTTTCCTTGCAAGCTGTTTAAGGCTTCATTTTGTACAATCTTTAGGCACCTAAAAGTGCGAGTATACTTGGAGGTACACACACATACAGACACTCTTGGTTTTCTCTTTAATGCCCAAGAAATCAGCAATAATTTGGTATCTGTTTTCGCCTAAGAATACAAGGCCATTTGTCAGAAGCATCAGGCGTGTTGGTCATTTTGTCAGGCTGGTTCTTGGGGCACTATAAATACAGATACTGGTCACTGTCAAAATCATAAAAGGATGGAATCTGGCAGCTACATATACTGAATGTTGTGGCATTCAGGCAGGAATGAGTGACATTAGAGGAAAAACTGTTGGTTTTAATGAAGCCTTAGGATTGTTTTGAAACAAAGCACATGTTGAGGTAGTAAATGTTGAGAGTATTCTTTTAATATCAATATCTTTTTTAAAAAATAAAAATAGACATACAGAGCAGTTCTAGCTGAGTAATTAATGTTAACTGGAAATATTTGTGGATATTGGAGAAAGTGACAAACGTTGCAGAAAGATTCCCAGAGGCCTAGTAACACAGACTGAGACATAATCCTGATAACCTGACATAAAAAATGGATCTGTCCCTTCAAATATAAGCAGAGTGATATGAATAACTGGAATGCCTTAGAATAAACACTGAATTTCTGAAGTGTCTTCATCGGTCTCTTTTCATCATCAATTGTGTCCAGTTCTGGACCTCTCACTACAAGAAGGACATTGAGGTGCTGGAGTGTGTCCAGAGATGGGCAACAAATCTGGTAAAGGGTTTGGCAAATAAGTCCTATGATGAGCAGCTGAGGGAGCTGGGGATGTTTAGCCTGGATAAGAGGAGTCTGAGGGAAGACCTTATCACTCTCCACAACTACCTGAAAGGGAGTTGTAATGGGGAGGGGGTCAATCTCTTCTCTCCAGTAATGAAAGATAGGACTTGAGGAAATGGGCTCAAGTTGCACCAGAGGAGGTTTAGATTGGACATTAGGAAGAATTTTTTTACCAAGAGTAGTTAAGCATTGGAACGGGCTGCCCAGGGAGCTGGTGGAGTCACCATCTTTTGAAATATTTAGAAGATGCATAGATGAGATACTGAGGGACATGGTTTAGTTTAGTGATGGGCTTGACAGTGTTGGGTTAGTGGTTGGACTCAATGATTATAAAAGTCTTTTCTGTAACAATTCTATGATTCTTTACTAGTAGGCAAGGATGAAGTAGAGGAATCAGTGGGTCTGGTAATGGGTAAAAATGAGCAGGTAAAAACTGAAATACAGAAGTGCCTCCTGAGCCACTTTGAAAATCCTAAGCCAGTAAGTGAAGACCTGAGTATATCTAATACAAAACAGGACAGGCAGTGTATCTGCAGTGCATCCTTTATCTAGGAAATTCAGTATCTGTAATGTATTGACTTTGAAGTTCATCATAATAGTAACATGGTGAAACAGAAAAATGGCGTGAAAATACTGTTTGGCCACTTCTATTGTTTTTCCATAGCTACCTGTTTCAAATTGCTCTTAAAATGTCAAAGCCTGGTAGTGTTCATAAGTATGCATCTGGAAATTAAATATCTGTTTTAGTAAATATTCACATTAGGACATTCAGGGGTAAATTTTTCTTGCAGAGCATGAGGAGTTCCACACAGAAATCCTGTTAGCAAATAATAGGATTTGTGTGCAAACTCCCTGTGCATCACTTTGAAAGTTTACCCCCTGCAGCATAAGAGTTAGATAATTTTAGTCTTTGAAAATTATGCTTTTCAGATCTGGTCTTTTTCTACAATATATTATTGGTGGTGCAGTCATAAATGCTTCTGAGTGATCATGACCAAATCTTACATTGTTTTCTTTCACTGGTGGAGAACTTGGATTATTGTGTGCCTCAATGCTTTGTCTTGTGTTGGAGAAAGTTGCAAAGGAAAATTACATGAGTGCAAACATGATCTGTTTTCTAAGTGCACAATTTATGTCTGCAGATGGAAACCATGTAACTAAATGAGCATCAGGACAAGTGACAGATATTAACAGTAATACTTGCCTACAACAAAAACCTGTTCTGTATATACAAATATATATACACATATGTAGAGATCTAATGTTTGAACCGAAAAAACAGACATTTGCAGCTAATATTTTATGGGCCAACAGTGAAATTTTGTAATATACAAAATAAAACTGTATTTTCAAAATGTTTTCTTCTCAGTCGAAGTCTGAATGCCCTGATGCTCAGATTTTCACTAATCCAGGCAGGTTTTCTCTCCTGTTGTACTCAGTGGAGACAGGTTTTTTAAGAAATAGTGCCCCCCCCCCCCCCCCCCCCCAAAAAAAAAAAATCTATCTTTTAATAGGACACTATCCTGAGTTTCTTTAGGGTGCAAAAATTGGACAGTTAATGAGGCAAAAACTGGTTTTCTTGCAATGTGTCCATAGTGAAATAGACTGGCAATAGCATTTGATTTGCAATGTTTTGTCACTTAAGCTTCCAGCTTTTGATGGAACATGGACCTATAATGAAAAAAAAATTAAAAGACTGCTAAAAAAAAAACAGACTCCATTTTGAAATCACTTCGGGTTTTTTTTAGAGAAGGGTCATGCTTGTGGTTCTTTATCTGCATTTGTTAATGAATCTCTGCACTAATTACAACGTCAGGTTTATCAGTCACCCTTTGTGATGTAGGCAATTTGTGTTGAGTGAGATTAATACCAGATTCCTGTAGGATAGAACAATGGCACATTTAAAATGTGAGGCGTCTCTGCCTGATGAGAGACAGCTGGGAGATATGGGTGGCCAGTTCTGCTCTCCTAGGAGAGCTGTGTCATAAGTCTGGTGCATATTTTGGATTTTTTTTTTCTTTTTAGAGTTGTATAAAAACTTTTGCCAAGCAGAGTATGTGTCTGCTCCTTTTCCTACTGAAGTTGCTGGCAAATCTGTTGATTTTAGTTGAAGCAGAGCTGGACACGAGTTGGACTCAACCTCATTATTTAGAAGTGCTTTTTCTCTGAGGCAAGTAAACATTCCAGTGTGCAAATAACTCTGCTCTTGGGTGTCATATTTTATTGGTGAAAATATATCAGTTTCAACTATCAGTTGGCTGAGAAAATTCTTGTTGCAAAAAGATCAAAAGCAGGAAAAAAGTTCACTGTGTAAAAATAATCAAACAATGCCCCAAAGCAACCAACCTCTCCCAACTCATGAGCCCCCTGGAAGTTGCTGGCATCATGAAGATGGAAATTTTCCACTTTGTTGATATAAACTCTGGAGCTCTCTTCCAAGCTCCCACTTGCTCACATGGTAACTGTGAGCCTCAGTTCATCTATTTTGGAGATTAGAAGATATCTGTGCCATCTTATATTTCAAGAGCATGTTGAATCGTTTTTCAAGGTGTATAAAACTTTCATGCTTGATATCTTCACAGAAGCCACTTGCACAAAACTGCTTCTGCTACCATGTTTTGTGTCCAAGGGAAATAAGGGAACAAAATAGTTTGAAAATGGGTGAAAAACAACCAACAACTCATCCTGAAGCAGACATTCAGACCAAGCCAGAATAGAAATTTCCTTTATAAATGATGAGGAGAAATCAGAGGTAGGTATTTTTTAAACAGTCTTCATAGAAAGCCAGGCTTCTAACATTGTCTGTAGTTACTACAGGAAACGGTGGCATGATGTCTTCATAAATTATGTGAGATGACATGTTTTTGTCACTCAGCTTATTCTCCTAATGTAGACCACAAGACCTTCAAATAATTTCTGAGAAACTATGTAGTGGTGATTTAGTAACTGCCAGCAATATGGACTATCACACCTCTTCTTCAGCTATTTCAATAACTAAATGCCATTACTGCTATATAAAATAAAAATAAAATTTGTAACCCACAAACTGAGCAGTCCATCTATTTCTGCCCCTTTCCTAGATGAATTTTACTGTCTTCAGCTTCTTACCAGTATGGCATACATCTATGTATCATTGCTTGTTAGATTTCTCCCAGTTCTCTGGAATTTTGTGTCTGTTCCAAACTTTCTGAAAACCTGTATTAGTAGACCAGAGATCCCAACCAACTCCTCTTTTATACTTGGCTGCAAGTTTATATTGGGTTTACATGATGAGGTTTTTGTAATAGAGGAGCTACAAGGGTGGCTTCTGTGAGAAGCTACTAGAGGCTTCTACCGCGTCTGATAGAGCCCACGCAGCTGGCTCTAAATCGGGCCTACTGCTGACCAAGGCTAAGCCCATCAGCAATGGTGGTAGTGCTTCTGGGAGAAGTTACTCTGCAAGATCAGTTACTGCTGGAGGAAGGAGAATATGTGAGAGCAACAACTCTGCAGACACCAAGGTCAGTGAAGGGAGGTAGGGGCATGCATGGTGCTGCAGGTGCTGGAGCAGGGGTTCCTCTGCAGCCTGTGGTGCAGCCCGTATTAAGGCAGACGCTGCCACCGCAGCCATGGAGGCCACAGAGGAGCAGAGATCCACTTGCAGCCCAGGGAGGACCCCATACTGGAGTGGATAGATGCCCAAAGGAGGCTGTGACCTCATGGGAAGCCCATGCTGGAGCAGGCTCTTGGCAGGACCTGTGGACCCGTGGAGAGAGGAGCCCACACTGGAGCAGGCACCTGTTAGGACTTGTGACCCTGTGGGAGTCTGTTCCTGAAGGACTGCACCCTGTAGAAAGGACCTACACTCTGGCAGTTTGTGAAGAACTATAGCCTGTGAGAAGGATTCATGTTGGAGCAGGGGAAGTGTCATGAGTCCTCCCCTTGAGGAGGAAGGAGACACAGAGAGACAATCTGTGACCACAACCACCATTCATCATCACCTTGTGCTGCTGGTGGGGAGGAGGTAGAGAACTTGGGGGTAAAGTTAAGCCCAGAAAGAAGGGAGGAGTGAGGGCAAACTAATTTAAGGTTTCTCTATTTCTCATTACCTTTCTCTGATTTAACTGGTAATAAATTAAACTGATTTCCCCAAACTGAGTCTATTTTGCCTGTGACAGTAGTGATGAGTTATCTCTCTGTCCTTATCTTGACCTATGAGCCTTTAGTTATATTTTCTCCCCTCTGTTCAGGAGAGAAAGGGAGTGATAAGAGCAGCTTTGGTGGACACCGGGCAGTCAGCCAGGGTTAACCCTCCATGAAGATTTAAAATGCCTAATTTTCATATATCCTTCTGGATTAATACTGAAATATGCTCACAACATCACCCACCATATCGTAGAAGTATATGTTACACATGGCTGCCTTTTCTGTGTTGTTACTGGTAATCTGAACGTTTTCACTTTGTTATTTCAATGTAGAGTGAAAACCAGAGAGATCACCAGATCATCTAGTTCAGCCTTCTGAACATCAATAAATATTACTCCCAATTCTTTAATAAGTATGCAAAGTTATATAAGACAGGACAGATAATTTATGGCAGCATTATACAGTGAGCTGGTGCTGATGCAGGTATCCACACTAAATGTTGTGTACCTCTCTCAGCCATTGCTTCCCAGCGCAGAACACCCTGTCTTTATGTGGAAGCCTTTTGCAGGCTCAGAGAAGAAAAGTGAATAAAACATTGCTTTAAGGCATTTAAATGAAGTTTAAAGACCAACTAGCATAATGAAATATAGACTGAGAAACCGTAATTTGTGTCTACATGTTCTTATTGGAATAATTTTTCCCTATTGGAAACTTTTGTCTGTCAGTCCTTAGCTATTTAAAACTGCAATAACAATAAGCAGTTGTTGCTTTCTTGTGTGCTCAGTCTTTATCCTAGCTTTTGTTAGACACAATAGAGTGGTATTCATGAGTAACAATGAGACTGTTATGTTTTGTGTTTTTTTCAAAGCTATACAATGTTCTAGCCCTTGTAAAAGAATTGCAGTCAGCTGAGTGATGTTTACATGCCACTTCCATACCCTAGCAAGAGGTATAAAAGAAAGTGTTATTGTAGCCATCAGAGGAGAGATTCAGCTTGGAAGGTCAAGACTTCTGCCACATGTAGAAACCTAGGCAGGGAAGATAGCACTCTGCTGCCTATTGTGCTTTTATTTTTGGCCTCTGCTTCAGTAACAGGAGTGTCAATAATAGTTGCTGCAAACTGCTTATTCATGCTACTGCTGTGATCATTTACTTTTGAGCAATATGAATTTTGTGGCTTTGCTAAGTTAGGAAACAGTTTACAAGGAGATCAATGATCTCACTTGCCCTGACAGCAATTTGCCTCGTCCACATGAAGGGGCTGTTCTTGACTGTGTTTTTTGGCATTCCCATAAAAAGTACACCCAGACACCTATACTAGCAGGATCCACACTTTTTCTGGAAGCAGGATCATTCCAACATTTTCTAGCATGATGCTTCAACACAGTTGCAGGCTGGAGGTGACGGGCATTTCTGGTACATTGCACAAGCATTTGCATGTTTCTCAGCTCTGGTTGAAAGAGCTTGGCTCTTCTGCACTTTGTAATGGCAACTGATTTCATGAGGCTTTGGCAAGTTGTACTGACTGCCCAAAGTCATCAGAAAGTGAATGTAGGTCCTGAGCTTGCAGATATGTGGCCTGAGGGTGTGTTTTTGGCATAGCTGTCAGGCAGAGTGTCTACCACATTCCAGTTTTTCAAATCCAATGTCCTTGACTTTTGACACTTTAGAGAGAATTATTAAGTGTTGTCTAGATTCATAGGAGGCTGAGATAGGGAGTGAGAGCAGTAATCCTAATAATTAAGACTTGCTCCTTGGGACAAGAAGTGAAGTACATGCCCTAGTTTGGACGTGGGTGGAGCAGGATTCAGCTTCCCATAGCTAGCTGGAGATTCATGTTCGTATCTCTGCTCCTTCTGGTGTCTTAAAAGGTAGTAAGGTGGGAAGAAGATCTGAGATGTGCCAACAGTTACTCTCTTCTAGTCAGTAAAACCCGAGTGCTAAATCGTTCACTTTATTATCAAATGCTATTTCATGGTTTAGAATGTTCTTCCTGATAAAATAAAGGATGTTTTGATGGATCAATAAAGCTTGTGATCATGGATATTATTCTTAACTATATGTAGATGTCTTTTGGTCTTTCTTCCCATGACTGCACTGTGACTGTTTATATCATTTACTATGGTGCTCTATCAATCATTTACAGACTGCATAGATTGCTGAATGAGGATGTTGCCTCAAGCTGAGTGGTTAATCAAGTGGTATGGCAAATGCCAGCTTGTCTGATTAAAAGATCTTGCTGCAATGCAGTGCCCATTCAGGATTGGGTCCTAGTCTGCAGTTAGGAAATATTTCGGCTCTATGATCCTGTTTGTGTGGTACGGCTTTGTGATTCTGTGACGTATATGCCTCAGAGAGTTTGAAAAGGGACTTAATCCTGATTCTTAGTCCATGTTTCTCAGTTCTGATGGGAACTATTTTCTCTTCAATAACACATTTTTCTTCTTCAGAAGATGAGAAAAACAAGGGTTGCTGGACTTTGGTCATGGCTAGAAACAGGATGTTGAGCAGGAGAAGCTGGTGCTCCCAAACATCTCGAAATCTTTTACGAGCTTGGTTAGTGTACCTTGTCCATGCATGCAGCATTAAACACCATCACAAAGCAGGGAAGGAATTTGTCTCTGCATGAGATCCTCAGAGACTTCTGGTTCTGTCTTCCTCAGTACTGTAGAACATGCTGGCTTAAGCTCACCTAGAAAATCTACTTAATATTAATTCCCTGGCACCGCAGATGTGTAGGTGATGCTTTTTATTTTCCTTGCAGCCATTGTATTCATAGCGTTTGATATTTTTTCTATAGGCTTTGTACTTTCCTTCACTGATTGAGAGAACTCTGTATAGTGTATTATCAAATTAAAGCATCAAAATGTTAAAACTAGGACAGAATGGCTGGTTTGTGTTGTCAGGCTGCACTCATACAGAATATTGCATTCTGGCACTTGTTTGAGGTGGACAAGCCCATTGTCCTTGAAGTCCATAAAGCAGTGAAGCACCACTGTGGCATGTGGTTCCTCTTGGGAATATTGCTAAGTTAACAGAGAAGTGGGAGTGTGAGTTGTGTTTCTTGAGGTGTGTCTGGACTTCCCCACTGCTTGCTGCCTGTGGTGGCCACAGAGATGGTTCAATTGAGAAGCTGACTGCTACAGATGCTAATACGCAGACAACAGTGAGCTGATAAGTACTGATACAGCTTCTGGTGCATATTTTTAAGATCTCTTTTTCGTAAGCATTTTAAGATCTCTTTTTCATAAGTGAGTAAAAGTAAGGAAGAAGTCATCTCATTTTACTTGCAAGCTGTTGAAATGAACAATTTTTCCCTTTCTGTGGTAATCATCAGAGACCTTGCTGTACTTTTTTCTTTATAAAATCTTAGGTTACACGTGTATCTACAGTTGTTGTGTCACCTACTGCCTCTGTAAAGCTGAATGTTGACTGCAGGTGTTCCCAGGAGACTGAAGGCAAAATAAAAATGCCAAGTAGTTGATACTTCCACTCTTGATTCAATGTGTCTTATGCTGCAGAACATATGCAAAATGAAAGGGAAGATCTTCAGAGAACTGCACGCAAATTTTGACTGGTTTTGGTTTTGGAAGTAAAGGAACAAGGACATACAGAGAATGTTTTTTAAGCTGTTCTATCAAATGTCATATCTCTGTTTTAATATTTCATGTGATGTAGCTCCTTTCAGATGATCAGCTGGATTATCTAAGATCAGAGAAAAGGGAGTGATACTACTCAGCTGCAGAAAATAGGAAGAATGTACTGCCATGGCAGAGTAGGGCACAGACCCACTGACTGTGGAGCACTGGCTCTTTGTAGAGTTTGTTTCAACATACATACCTTACAGATAGAAAAAAAAAATCATGGAGGTGGAGATATTTTATTTATAATCAATAAGTTGAAAAGAAACTTCAAAGAAAGTATTTTAGAACTCTTTCCCTGAGATTTGTTAGATAAGAACATTAGACATTTGTTTTCTGGACAACTTCACTACTTGTATGCTTAGTAATTATAACGGGAAGACCTAATAAATTATGTATCTATGTCAAACAGTTTGCTTTTTTAACAAAGGAAATTGGCCACAACTCTAATTTCTTCTATTTTTATCTTTCTCTTAAAGGGCAACACTTTAAGGAAAATACTCCTATATCGCTACTTTAAAGGAGAATATGGAAGTGGTATGAATGGGCCTCTGTCTGCCAGCTACAGCAAAACTGTACAAGTGGGAGGTAAATCAACACAGATCAGTTGAAGAGAACAAAATTAGCAGCACTGTTTTTCCTAATAGGCACATTGGAAGTGCTCCAGGGATTCTGTTGGTAAATAAATCAGACATGTCTGTAACTAATTAGAAGAGAGGTAGTATCAGGCTTTTCCTATTTTTAAGTTACCTGGACTTGTCTCAGCTGGCTGGTGTGAGTTTGGTGAGGGAAGGACCTTCCCTGTGCCCTCCAATTAATCATTCAATTCAGTCCCAATTGGTAACACCATTTTAATGCCAGTAAATTGACATCCAGAAATTCAACAAAGCCCAAAACATGTAAATAATAATGTTACTCTTTCTGGGAACTGAAATATTTTTTTTAAATTCCAGATCCTTTATTGATACATGAAAAAAAAAAAGATACAAGTAATTTCTTCTCACAAAGATATTAATTAGGCAATGGAACAGATTTTTCTGAGAGGCTGCAGAATGTGTCAGTTCTTGTTACAACTTTACTGGCAAGGCTATGATGAACCTACTGTAACTACTGTGAGAAGGAATTTTGAGTAGATGATCTCTGTAGGTCCCTTATAACCTAATTTTTTTGTACAAGCCTGTTATAGAAGCCTTGGGAAGTTACCATAGGGTGGTTCCTAAGAAAATCCAAAGTAATGTATGTCATGGGAAATGAGGCAGAAGCTAGATGAACACCCAGGTCAAAATACTTGCTCTTGTATTTTCAGCATATATAAAAGGCATGCCCAGATTTGTGGACATTTCCACGTTACCCAGCTGATCCTCCTTGGCTGTCTCAGTGTAGACACTGCACATTTTCAGTCCTAATATCCTGTACACCAAATTTTTCTCTCTAATGAACAGGAGAGTAAAGGTTTACTGTTTTTTCAATTCTCTTGAAAAGGCGTGTGTGTGTGTATGTGCATATGACTTCATCACAAAGAAAGTCAGAGTCATCTTAATCAGTTTAATCAAAGTAGTAGTGACTGATTGAACAAGGATTATATTTTTCCTAGTGAAGTAGACGCAGTTACGTCTTTATAAAAGTAAGCGTAGCAGTAATCTGTGATAAGAAAAGGTAGTTGATTTAATGAGCTAATACATTTAACAAAATTCCTTAAAACTCCATGTTTAATTTGGATTAACTCAAGTCCCTTTCTTAAAGAACATTGTTGTTATGTCAACGGTCTAGGAGTTACATTGACAGAAGGATTTAGCTAGGAGGTCATACCCATAACCGATGTGGTCTTACAACTACACAATCTTTGTATAGTTTAGGCCTGAGACTAAAAAGCAGATTTAAAGTGGTTTGAGAGTACTGACCATACACACAGTTTAGCATATGCATCAGTGGAATTTAAAAAGGGATTTGGTGGACAAATCAATGTCATGTTCAACTTCTTTAGTGTGTGAATATCATGACAGAACAATGGTTTGGGGTTTTGTTTTATTTCTTATTCTTAGAGTCCAACATTGCAGTTTCTCACAGAATTCTTGTTTGTATCAAGGGGAATTTAGCCTGAAACAGAATTTCAAAATTAAATTTATTATGTTTCTACTTGTATTCATAGCAAAAACCATTATTTCTAATATACTCACTTTCATATACAACTCGTAGAATCATAGAATGGTAGGGTTGTAAGGGGCTGTTAAGAGATGAAACAAACATAAATGGTATGTATTTGTCTAATTTTCAGGATTTTCAGGACAAGACTCAGATAAATCTGGGGTAACCATGTTTGATATTCAGTGCCTTCTGGATAAAGAAGGTGCGTCAGAACTAGTCATAGATGTCATAGTGAACACCAAAAATGACAGAATTTTCTCAGAAGGCATTTTGCTTGGTATTGCATTGCTTGAAGGTGGAAATACACAAACACAGGTACTTATTTAATTTACTTATTCACATATTGATTTTCAAATGCATATAGTCTGGAGACATGAAAAAGAACCTTTTGCTCTGAGTTCTGTGAGAAGTTTATCACTATAATCTGTATTGCTATAATACAAATGTAAAGGTTCCCTGTTATTACGCAATATCTCAGTGTAGACTCTTCAGTAGAAGAGAATATTTTTCAGATGTCCTTTTCTGTATAGCACAGCTATCTTAATCTGGTCTTTGCCCTGTGAGCATTATCTCCAGTTATTTCATAGCTCTTGTAAAATTAAACATTGCAATGCTTACACTGTATAATAGCAATAAAACTATTTTCTAGAAACATTTAGGGACATTTATCAAAATCTCCAAAGAAATTAAAACTGGTCATTTGAGAAGATCCGTATCCCAGGCCATAGAAAATAACTACAGTTTCTAGTTTTTGTGAATGATATCCTGCTCACTCAGCTTCAGCCAAATAAAATTATTGTTTATTTTTACTCTGTGATCAGCAGAGTTACTGTAAGAGAGATGGTATGAATCACTCGCTACATTTCCTTGTATCTCATTGTTGCATGTGAATGAAGCTGAAATAACCAACTTTCACTCATTTTAGGACTAGAAAAGTTAAACAAGAGGAATCCCATCCTATATCTTTATTCTTTAACGTTTTCTGGACATAGATTGTACTATCTATTTTAAAGAAGTGAGATTTTGTTGCAGCTTTCTAAAATGAACTGTTAGGGGCTATAAAATGCTCTACTTTAAAATAGAGTTTGTAAACTGTTGAAAATGCTACTCAGCCTTCTTGACAGTAATACAAAGGGACTGAACTTCATAGCCTAAAATATTAATTCCAGTTCTGTTTGAATCACAAAAAATGTATATAATCTAAACTATAATATTGCATGTTAGGTGTTTCATTACTCTTCTTGTTACATAATAACAATTAACTTTCACTATTATTTGTGGACAGGATATTGTGACCCTAGAGTGCCAGAAGAAATTAAGAGTGTGGCAAAGTAATTTAACTTCAAGTGTAATAGTGACATGTTAAGGATTGCAAATAACAGTGTTCACCATTTTATCCAAATTTTAAAATGTTATCATTAATCTCTGTTACTAGCCTTTTATATCACTTTGTGAAAGAACTGATCAGGCAGTGGCAAACCTTTTCTGTGTAATGAAGTAATTATTTGTTTCACAAAAAATAGTGTATTTTTAGTATTTCTTCTTCATTAGAAGATTGATATCTAAAGAATTATTTTATTCTTCAGTATTCAACTTACCAGCAACTGAAGGAGCAAAAAAAGTCAGAGAAATTCTTTAAAGTCCTATATGACCGCATGAAAGCTGCTCAGCAGGAGATACGATCGACAGTGACAGTGAACACTATTGATTTGGGGAGCAAAAAGAAAGATGATGATAGTGACCTAAGCATATCTGTTCCCAAAAAGAGAGGTAAGAAGGCACCTGTGGAAAAGAGGGAAGAAATGCATTGTATTCTAACTGTGTGTACTGTGCCCTCTGTGCCTCAAATATTCTGCCGAGTTGATTAATAAGCTTTAATATTAACCATTGATAATTTGCATCTTTTGTCTGTTTTTCTCTTAATTGTAGACCATCTCTTAAGCTGGTTGCAAGGAATTAGCTTTGACAAAATCAGTGCAGCTCTGCCAGTTCCTAACAGTAGAAGATACAGAACCATATTTTCAGAGAGAAGTAAAAGCTGCTTGCTGCTAATGGGGCTATTTCACAAGAGCAAGCTCAGGAACTGATTTCCCACCCTGTGGTCCTTCCATTGTTCCCATCATTTATTGTATATGGGAGAGAAATAGTAGGGCTTTTTGTTTTAATGTTCTATTTCACTCTGGTTTGTGGTTTATTTGGAACATACTAACCCTTCATGAATTTTGCCCTGATATTCTTTGTAAGTTGCCTAGAGGTCTTTGAAAAGTTAGGCACCAAGAAAAATTGTATTCATTATTATTGTTTTCTTATTGTTTAATCAAATGAGGAGAAAGAGTTTCAAAAATGAAGGAAAATTATCTTCTTTTCAGTAAAGGATTCAACCCTCCATCTGAAAGAGGGTATGAAAGGACAGTTAACAGAAGCATCCTCTGCAACATCCAAAGCTTACTCTGTGTATAGAAGAGAAATGGACCCAGAAATAGATCTTATGGGCCCAGGAGCAGATGCTGCAAATGCGGAAGAGAAGTCTGCAGAAGAAGCAATCATGAGTCCTGCCATTGCAATCATGCAACCAATATTGAGATTTCTTCAGCTGCTATGTGAGAATCACAACCGAGAGCTTCAGGTAAAGTGTTTTTCAGCTGAGCTCCAAAAGTATCACAGGAGCTGGAACTTCATAAGGGAAGAAAAACACAGCTGTGCCATACTCTTGTTACAGGACCATAGCCACATGGAATTGAGAAGTGGCTAAATGTTCCTGTTAGTACAGTTTCTGTGCACAAATGGCAAATCACCACAGGCTTGAAGATGGCAGGAAGTTTCTGTGCAAAGCTTTGGTACTCTTCCTTAGCTATGGTGATCAAAGGCTTTAAGGTGCTACGTGTGTCCCTGCTATCAGTTCCTCTGATAGAAATTACTGTCCCCATAGCAGCCTTTGCAAAGTGAATTTTCTGCAGAGACCTCAGTTCCACATCCAGCAGCCTCCCTTACAACAGTGTTGGCTGTTGTTTGAGCTAAGCTCCTGTTCTGCACTGTTGCCAAGGAGCAGTCCTAATGTACCTGCTCAGCTCTGGAGCAACAAGCTTCCAAGAGAAGGTTCATAGTAGATGGATGAGGACAGACATGCAGGAAATATATGTCATCTAAAGCCAATGCAGATGTTGGCATTCACTTTCCCAAGCCCTCCTTTCTCTACTGATTTAATCAGATAATAGTTCCTCAACAGCTGCCCTAAGGTATGATATATTTTCTAGAGCATAGTGTTGTTCTTCAGTACCTAAGGTACAGCGGCCATGTGGTAGTAAATGGTACCCTTCAGTGTTTTCATGGAAAAAGATTGTGTCTGACTTGACTCTCAACTCATCTTTTATTTTTTTTGTTGTTGTTCCTTGTTCCTTTTCTTCATCCACCAGAATTTTTTAAGACATCAGAACAATAAAACAAATTACAACCTTGTTTGTGAGACCCTTCAGTTTCTGGATTGTATCTGTGGAAGCACGACAGGTGGACTGGGCTTACTGGGACTTTACATCAATGAGAGGAATGTGTCTCTTGTGAACCAGACACTGGAAAGCTTAACCGAATATTGCCAAGGTCCATGCCACGAAAACCAGGTAGGCCTAAATAACTTTTCAATGCAGAAGAATATATCTGAATGTATGATGTCTGACTACTTGTCATAAACCCTTCACTGTGCTTGGTAACATACATTCACTTTTAACTGCTATGACTAGGCTTAACACATTTCAAGCTTTCACAAGGCCTGAGCAAAACTCAAAATAGGTTCTTCCTGTAGCATTTCTGCTTACATGGAGGGTTTCCAGACATCTTGGAAAGAGTTTAATGTCTTATGTCAGTGGGTCTGTGACTTAAACCTCACTTTATGAGGCTGGATTTTAGTCACAGTTGTGGACGTACATCTCAAATAGTCTTGTTTTCTTAATTTTCATACATTTTGCTTTTGCTGATGCTTATATAGGTTGCTAACATTTACTTTCCTTAATTCACACAACTGCCACAAAGTTTAATTTACTATTCTGCTATACTACCTAATGGTATCTTTAATTATGGTATAAGTAGTGAAACGGATGACATTAAAGACCATGCTTCTAATCTTCTATGCCTTGCTTGATGCAGTCTTCTTAAGTCATGTAGCTGTGACTTTTGATACATGTCTCTTTAGTGCCATGCTGAGGCAGTATAGAAAGGTAAAGAATGTAGTTATGTACTAC
This sequence comes from Colius striatus, assembly GCF_028858725.1. Classification (NCBI taxonomy): domain Eukaryota; kingdom Metazoa; phylum Chordata; class Aves; order Coliiformes; family Coliidae; genus Colius; species Colius striatus. The sequence continues at coordinate 134,840,707 of NC_084759.1, forward strand.
TATATTTGATCTAAAGAGCACTGTAGTAAAGTTGTCACAGTGGATGAAATGGCAGAATTTTTACTGTGGATTAGCAGTGGGAAAAACGTGGTGACTAAAATTACAGAGGCAATTTATTGTTGATATTAGAAATAGCTGAAGAAATGCATGCAGTATTAATGCTATTTCGTTAAAGTGCACAAATGAAGTGTAAAGTACTCTTATTATCATTGCTGGTAATCAGCTGCCTTTGCCTAACACTTTAAAAACAAACAAACAAAAATCCTTTAGTGGTCTAAATTTTAAAGAGTCCTATTTGATCCATTAATGAGTGGAAAAAAAATCTGTAAAAATAGAAAAATAAAAGGACAGGAGATTAAAAGAAAGATATGTTTTAAGATATTCTCCAACAGGTTTACTTGAGGAGCACTGAAGGAACGCTGATAGTGGAAGGGAAGGATTAGTTACACATTACCACTTAGACCTACCTGCTGGGAAGTTGCTCAGGATTTGAGTTATGCTCGCTTACACCAACTGCAAACCTAATGCAGTGTATTTCAGAGGGAAATGCTCCACATGCGCTTTTTTTTTTCCCCCTCTCTTTTTCTGGAAAACTTTCTTCTCTTATTGTCCTATAAACCTGCTAGAATTAAAAATATTGTAGACTTTTATATAACTGACACTTACAAGGCTTAGAGGTCCAGGACTCCAGCTCCAAAAGCCTTTAGGAAGGACCTTCGGCCATAATTACAGTTTTGAATTCCATTTCCAGAAATTACCTTCTGTGCATGACATGTCCAGATGCATGTAGAAAACCTTAATCTTCACAAACCATTCATGCTATAACAGCAATATTAATGCTGGTTGCTGAATGGAAACTATGAGTTTGAGTGTGTAAATTTGATTGAGCCTACATTATGTCTCTGCATGTTTGTTCAGCTGAAGTTGGCAGTGCTCCTGTGGGCTGCCGTCTGTAACTTGTACCACTTGGTGCCAAACTGCGTGATTCACTGCAAGTATATTTTAGCTTGCATCGCCTTTCTGCCAGGTGTATACTTCACTATTGACAGTGTTAGCCTTAGTTCTGTACTACACAAGTCTCCCTCAGCGCCTCCTGTGGCACATTTTCAGGCTGCTTTGCTTTGGTTATGAGGTTCATTGCTGCTACGAGGTCTTTCAAGTTCTGGATCCCTGTTTTGGAAATTTACTTATATGCATATTTTCTCTTTCCCTCTGCCTCCTCCATTTTCCCCTTTTTCCTCCTTCTTTCTTCCCTTTCCCTTCACCACCTCCCCAACTCCTTTCTTGTATTTTGCAGACTTGCATAGCTACCCATGAATCTAATGGGATTGATATTATAATTGCACTTATCTTGAATGACATAAACCCTCTTGGCAAATACTGCATGGACTTGGTTCTTCAGCTAAAGGTACAGTAAATGTAAATTTGTTTATTTAAATTTTAGTAATAATAGAAGATATACCTATGCAAGAGCTCCAGGCAATCTGACATTTACTTAATCTTACCATAGCATAATATACTCAGTAGCCTTTGAAAACAAATGCTCCAAATGAATTCAGCTCAGCTTCTGAATCCTTATCAGGCCCTCTACTGTAGGCCTCTTGACCCACTGTTGTATTTTGGAGTATGCCTTCAGCTTTTTGGTTTTTAAATCCTATTAAACAGGCACAATATAGCTAGCATGAAGAGCCTATGTTGTAGGCATAAAATCTCATGAGACTGAAAAATAGCAGCACTGTACAGACATGTAGCAAGTCAGACATTTGCTGTTTATACTGAACTCTAAAAAATTACTTGAGAAGGAAATATTTTGAAAAAAGAATAATATATCAAATGACCTGCAATGTCAAATAAAGTCGAAAACAAGGTTAAATTAAATTGTCCTAGTGCCCTCTGAGGAGGAGGACAAAGTCTAGGGTAGGAGGGTGAAGAGTGGAGTGGGAGGGGTTATAATTTTGTTCTGTGTTCTCTGGAGAGCTGGATAGGCTTGTAGATAAGTTTCTCTGGTCAGTGTGCCATCACTTGCAGAAGGGAGCTCTGCAGCTGTACTGTCTGCCTTAGAAGGGTAGGAATTGTCCAAGAGAAGCCTTGGATTATTGCCTTTTCTTGTCTTCTGAATGAAATATTTCTATTGCAGATGGTCTGTTTCCACCTCAAAACCAGCAAATACTTTGTGGTTGCTGCGTTGCATCATATTGGCAACGTTATTTCTGTCTAATAAAATAATTACTATAGCTATATATCATGTACAATGAAACACTGAATCAACAGTGCTTTACATATGATTTTAATAACTGTAATTACATTTTTGAATGGCACTGTAATTCAGGCCCCCCACAAGCAAAACACTTCAGCAGACATTTAACTTTGAACATGCAAATAGTTCTTTTGAAGTCCAGATTTCAGTCCTTGAAAAAACTTAGCTATGGTAACTTCAGTGCCAGTTTGATTTCCTATTGTCATAAATCCATCAAAGGCTTGAGCAACATCTTTTCTAATAACCAAAAATGGAGTTTAGTGAAATTGCTGCAAGGACCAGTTTGATCCTTTTCATAGAAGACTATGTATGCCTTACTCTTGACCAAATAGCAAAAGTTGTAATGAATGATACCAAAGGTTCAAACTGTGGAAATGATTCTGATTTTGCAGAATAACGGAGTCATTTTGGTTAGAATGGACATCTTGAGATCATGTTATCCAACCCTCATGATTAAGCACAGTCAGCTAGAACAGGTTTCCCAGGACCATATCCAGTTGAATATCTCCACAGTTGGAGACTCCACAACCTGTCTGTGCAACCTATTCCGGTATTTGATCACTCTCACAGTAAAAAAGTGTTTTCTTGTGTTTAGATGGAATTTAATGTGGTATCTTAATTTGTGTACAATGCCTCTTGTCCTCTCTCTGAGCACTGCTGAGAGGAGTCTGGCTTCCTTTTTTTGTTCCTTCCCATCAGATATGTATATATATTAAGATCCCTCTGAGCCCTCTCTTCTACAGGCTGAACAGTTCCAGCTCTAAGCCACTCCCTGTGTGAAAAATGCTCCATTCTCTTCATAATCTTTGTGTCTTTTTGCTGGACTCATTCCAGTAAGTCTATTTCTTTCTCATACTGGGGAACCCAGGACTGGACACAGTGCTGGGCCAGATGTGATCTCAGGAATTAGATCCAAATTAAGAAGCTACTCGTTTTTATTTTGAGTGGCATCACGTTGAAGTAATGTAGCACTGAGTTTCCCAGGTTATGTTTAACGCTGACAATCTGTCAGTGTTCATAGGCAGCTATGAAGTTGCAAATACATAAATTTTGCAATGAAAATACATAATGCAAAGTATATAGGATGACACACACATAAAAACAAGCTCAGACCCTGTATTCAGGGAACATTATATGTTGAACTTAGACCATCTAACCAAAGCAAAGGCAATACAGAATTATATTTCCCCATGCCATCTTAATTTAGCTTGTTTTGCACATAGCTTGTGATGTGGTATTTAATTACATCTTCATGGATTATTTTTTCCACTGGACTCCTAAATCATTTTGTGAGCAGAGCAGACAGTGTTTACTGAGTTCACAGGTAGTCAGTGTTCTGCTCTGCTTCTTGTTATTTTGAATATGACCCCCTGGCCTTCCTTACTGACTAGTATTTAAACCCCGTCACACAGTATGACCTCAATATCTGCCACTCTGTATAGTGACAGGATGAAGAGATATTGTCAGTCTAAGGGTAGAGAGTAATACTAATGGGTTTTGGGCTTTTCTCATAGCGTGTTACTCTGCTGTAATTAGTTGCTTCACATATTGATTTATTTTTCCAAAACTCTTATGTGGAAATAAGATGGAAAGCCATCTTATTAAAGAGAAATGAAGGCCAGAAGTACTTTGGGTTGTCCTGTCTGTAGCACCTGGCAACTGAATTTTCACACTACTAATGTGTTATGCAGAACTTTATACTATATTTTCAAAGTACTGGACCTCTTTTCCTCATTGATGTGTGGGAATGAAAATCAGATCCTTTGAGAAAAGCACACAGAAAATGAAGAACGAGTAGTAGTCAAATGAATGTCTCAAGTGCAAGGGATCAAAGAGAAAACAAAATGACCTGGAAGATGCACCCACCTGCTGTAATTCTAGGCTATGGCATGCCACTTTTGCAGAATCAGTAGCAAGAAGCTGACTGTTGATGACACAAAGTCCTACCCACTCTCTACCTTTCCATACTTCCTGGAAGCTTCAGGAGGCTTCTCTCCATCCCCACCGTTGTTTGCAGTGGGAAATAGCTTCAGAGTCCTCCTCAACCATGAGTGAGTAGACTGGTGCCTTCCTCCACAGTTTCCTCCTCTTCCTTCTCAAGGGAGCCTGTCTTGCTCCCTTCCCTCCTTCTCAGTTTGAGATCCTACTGATGCTGCCACAGCTGACTTGTCACCACTGTAAGGAAAGACTGCAGCGGAAAAAGAAGCATCCAATTCCTCAGAGCAGCACCCTGTTCAAGTACCTTAAAATGCTCTCCTTTCACTCTTCCTAGTCTCTATCACTGTGCACATCAAACTTTTGTCATGTTGGATGTAAGGTAAAGAGTCTTTGGACCTTTATAATGGGTCATGCTGGATCAAAAGGAAAGGGGAGATATGGGAAAATCCATATGGAGTCCCGTTCTTCTTTAGCCTCTCTCAGTTTGATCTTTTCTGCTCATGTGTTGTTCTTTGTCCTTACCTCATCCTTGTGTTGGCAAGCGCATTCTCCTCTCTCCTGGTTTATCACTCAACCTCCAGTCTCTGCTCTCAGAAAGTCCTAGTTCCCCTGTTATGTATAAATCCTCATTCTATTCATCCACACTTCTATCTTCTCCTTCCCTCTGCTGCTGATTTCTGCATCCTACAGTCCTCCAACTAGAGATGTTAAACCTCGGCTTGACACAACCCTGAGCAACCTACTTTGAGCAGGATGTGGAAGTGCTGAAAGATTAGTCCAAAGAAGATCCTCAAATGTTGGATTTTGTGATCCAACTTTCATGGTTTTGTTGTGATTCTGTGTCCACCAAGAAGAAACTCTGAGGGCTTTTAGCTGTGAAATTCCAGCAAGCTTCTACAATATAGTATTCAAATTGTAATTTTAGAAAGGACTTATGAGTTGGACTACTTTGTGATTCCTTGGGGACTACAACTTGCATCATTTTCTTGTCTTCGCCTTGGATGCCTGAGATTTTCAGCTCTACTATCAAAACTTGGAGATACAAAGGCTGCTTAAAATGGAAATTCCTTGATTGTGCAGGAAATAACATCTTTCTTTTTGCCCTGATCCCAAAAGCATCCAAACTCCTCAAAATTGTCTGTACTAGTTGTCCAAGGCACATACTCGCTGCAAGAAATTTCAGTTTGATTTGCTGATGTCTGAAAATAAGCAGCTAAGAAAGAGTTTGTATGGTGGGTTTAGAGTTTTACCGGCCCTTATCTGTATAACAGGACTGCAGTCTGCTTCCAAGTGTTCACTCAGCTCGGTCTGTAACAGAGGATGATGAGAATGCCGTGAATGGGAACAGAAGATGCTGTGGCAGGCAAATCAAGGCCACCATACTCTGTCAGAAAGCAGTCAACCCTCCAAACCCATTCTTTCTCTCCTGTCCACAGGATCCAATTTAACTGGAAAGCAGTCTGGTCTCCGAAGTCTATAAGCACTACTGGGTTACTGCTACTAAAGCTCACACTGTTTAATCCTTTGGAGAAAGAAGTCTCAGTGAAAAGCAGCAGGTTGAAAAAGTGGAGTGTTTTTATACATTTCCCTAGGAATATTTGATAGTGAAACAAAATTCCAGATAGTATGAGAACAGGGATTTTTTGTAGCTTTTCAAATAATACCCAGTCAGATTTTATAAAAAAACAAAGGGAAGGGAAACCTGCCTGAATGATGAAACCTTTTGTGTAATACATTTTGTAATTACCTTTGTTGAGTATTGTTTTCACAGAAAGGCATGGCAAAAACTGCTAGGTGGGCAATAAGAAAAGGAAATGGGATTTTGTTTCTTGTGTACAATATAGAACAAGACTTTGTATTTAAGTCAAATATTTTTCAGTCGTTAAAACACTTCTTGCAGTATAGTGGGCAGGATTAGTTAGCCTTACAGTAAGCTGACATTAAAATGGGAGAAAAACCCTATTAAATATGTCAGGAAGGTAAAAGATGTGAGTAGTTTAAAATCTTATCCACTAAAAAAGTGGTCCTCGTAATCTCAATTAAAACAAATGCAAGGGTCATTAACCCATGAAATAGATTTTTAAATTCACATTAATTTTGTTTTGTATTTCTAGAACAATGCCTCCAAGCTTTTGCTGGCTATTATGGAAAGCCGGCATGACAGTGAGAATGCGGAAAGAATCCTTTTCAACATGAGACCGAGGGAGCTGGTGAGAAAACTCCTGAATATTCATAAATCCTTTGGCTGAAATAAAAAATTCTGTCATTAAAACATTTTAAAAATGATCTGCATCGAAGCCGAAAAGTGTTGGCAGCATATAGTGACACAATGTATCCAGATAGTACTAATTCACAAAAAGTACTTTAAAAGGATCAGGCATGCATGATTTCAGTCTTTACGACTTCATTATTTTTATCCGTTCCGAGCACTTTTCTGTAATTGTTCCCTAACTAAATTATCATATTATGGTAGACTGTCTTCAAGTACACTTTGTCAGGGGCTGGCAAATTAAGCCTGTACAGTTTCCAAGACAGTGCTAACAGAAATGTGTGTGCATACATGTAATTTATATAATGTATGTGTAAGTTATATATACCTACATGTATGCCTTGTGAACAAGGAGAGTTACAAACAGTTGTTGCCGTATTTTGGGATAATGATGATGCTTGTGTAATTCTCCAGGAATTTTAAATAAGTTGGAAAACTGTAGAAATTGTTTCCAGTCCAATTGACCATGTAACAGCAGTGACTAAAAAATCTGTTTTGTGGGGAGCTCTGTGGGCCCTTAGGCAGAGCCCAGTATTCTGCTGGCTTCAGGGCATCATCGCTGAGGTGGCATGTTATCACAATAAGGTACAACTGCAGGATCAGGACCTGCATGAGGAGTGACGGATTGTCCCCACGTTGGTTCTGTAAGAGGCTTTTGAATACTTTGGAATCAGTAGATCAGTTTTTATGAGCATTTGTGAAAATACCTGCTCACAAAGGCTCAGCATTCCTGTTCCTTTCTTGTGATTGCAGTTTTGCTGATGAGAAATGTAGCAGTTTGGAGCTCTGTAAATTGAAGCTTTTCTTCATTCAGAAAGTGCTTCTCAGACTGCTTGCTCTTCTTGCAGAACTGCAGGGCACCCATCCAGGCTTGAGCTGAACAAAGCAAGTGTATTCAAACATAGTGTGATTACTCTTTTTTCCCCAAGAATGACATTTATTTAATCTCTTCCTGTTTGGGTTTGTATTACAGGTGGATGTGATGAAGAATGCTTATAACCAAGGCCTTGAATGTGACCATGAGGAGGAGAATGGAGATGATGGCATCTCCCCAAAAGATGTTGGCCATAATATCTTTATTTTAGCACATCAGGTATGTCTTATTTATTGTGTGACTGCTTCCAGAAAAGTGTTAGACGGTTAAACCCCACACAAAACCTGTATGATCAAAAAGGGGTTTTTTTTCCTGGCTGTCATTTGCGTACAACGTGATGACTTTATCTGGAAAATTGCTCAGAGCAAGACAAGCAAGCAGTCTCACCGGATGCTTAGGCACTCTGTGGGATTTGGTGGGCTCTCTTCATGTGGAATAATATTGTAGAGCAAAACCAGTTAATGTCCATTTACCTTTGTTGTCCTCTAACGTTAACAACTCATTTAATCATAAATCAAGCTATCATTATTGGTGCATTTTAAGTAGCAGCTTTAGGCGTGATGCCTAGTGAACTTGAATTGAGAAGATTCCTATTATTTTAGATAAACTAGCTAGCCAATAAGAATAATTGGGCCTTTTTACTGTTTTCTCTTTTTGAATTATGTTGTAGCGCTCTCAAACTTTTTCTGATAACTTTTGCTTCTCTACTGATAAAGGTAGAATGTGTATGGAAGATTTGTATTTAATGAGTTGGTATCAAAAATAGTTAATTTTTCTATTGTACTAACAGTATTGAAAAGAGTTTTTAAATTAAAAAGGTAAAGACCACATTTTTTTATTGTATCATAAATTATAGCATTTGGCCTTACACGCAAGGGCCAAATCTTTAAAAAATGTTTTTACTTAGTAAGTAGAAATAAACAGATGGGTATAGGGGGAGTGTTCTACATTCAGTATGCTTATTAAGGTTGTTAGGAATTGAATACTCAATGGAAAAAGAAAAGAAAGTGATCTAAGGTTACAGTAGTATTATGCAATGTTTCTTTCAAGCAAAGAATGCCAAAACAATTACTGATCACATTTAAATAAGTACATCTTGTTATTATGTTGTTGCGATTGATCATGTTTGACTCTTGTGCTTTATGTAGGACTGTATAAAAGATACTCATTGAAGAGGATAGAATTTTTAGAAAGCTTCTGTAGCTCCTTACCTTGTATGACTACTTACTCCATGTATGTATGCTTTTAATGAAAATCTAAATGCTTGCCAAATTCAAATGTTGGTGTTTTATGTCTTATGCCTACAGTTTTTGATAAAGGACTTAATAGGGTTTATGACAACAGAAAATAAGTTTTGGTGAGTAGAATATAGGCCTAAAACTATATATGAAGTGACTGCTGAGATCATTTTACAAAAGAAGTCACTATCAAGGGTACACTAGCTAACTGTAGATTAAGCACCATCCCTAGATACATATTCAGGACGCTAGAGAAGTCTATGATGGTGCTCCACAGCTATTCCAAATGCCTGACCTGTAGTTGGCATTTGGCTGCATAAGACTGGATATTTTTACAGCAATTTACTGAGATTCTTCCTGTTCTGTGCAGTTAAGTGGCATGATTGGCTCTATGCTGTAAAAATATCCACCTTTTTACAAAAGAGGGACTGTTTTCTTTTTCTTGCATTTCTGTAACACAGCGTGTGTGTGTTTACAATAGCTTTGCACCCATGTCAAGCCTCATATCAAAACAAAGCAATGGAAGGACAGGCAATTTGGGGCCTTTCTCTATCCTCCACTGATGAAAAGCTATGATTCTTGGCACACAACTGATGATCTTTGACCCCAAACTCTTTCCATGTGTGCCCTTTTGGTTGTTCTGGGATGGGCAGGATACGAACATGGTCCCTCCTCAGTAAGGCCATTGTTGCCAGGTTCTTTTCCTGTCTCCATTCTCCTAACACCCTCTTATGCCTTGCTGTGTCAAAGTGGCTTTTTGGTGCCTGGGCCTTGCATTTGGCTTAGCTGATCTGGTTTACATGACATTTCTTTACTCTGCTCCTTACAGTTTCACAGTTCACCTGACTTTTTTTTTTTTTTTTTTTTGTACAAGCAGGCTAGCTCATTAGTCACTTTCCTGACATTTCCTTGTGACTGCTTGCTCTAGTTACAGCTTTTTGGTCCTTCCATAAGAGCAGAATCAAGACCATGAGTTCCTCTTTTTGCCGTTACAGCCCTCAAACACAGACAGTTTATTTTGGGGAGCTCAGACTTTCAGTTTTTGTCGTTGCAGTCTTCAGGGTGATGGTAGGTTCTGCATTTTGCCACCACTACATCCTTCCTTGCCCTTTCTGTGGTTGATTTTACCAGAAGCAAAAGACTTTCTTTTAAATGTGTGACCCACAGTGCATAGAAAGTTAAGAATATGTCACCAGCAAGACTGAAATTTCTGCTACTGAATCTCCTTTAGAACCTTCCAGACCCTACCCCAAATCCTTATGCAGGGATACATGAACAAGTGCATGTGCACACTTGTACATAACACACACATACATAAAAAGATATGTGGGCACAGCAGCATGTGACATGATGATAAGATGCTGACTAAATATGTCACATCATGACAGCTATCATGTCCCTTCCACATGTTTCTCTGCCCTCTCTTTCCTTTATTTCCTCATGTCCCTCTAGCCTCCCACGTGCCATAGCTGTGCTGTCTCACCTGCACTGACTCCAGACTGTCTGGACACTACTCCTCCTCACTGTTCCTGTTCAAAGTATTATGAGCAGAGAGGAGAAGGGAGCACCACTGAGAGAAAGCAGAACTTGCTTGTCAGTGAGGAACTACCCTGAGCTGCATCCCTACTCTGCAGTTTGGCATTGGGGTAGGGTCTCCTTTCAGACACAGCTCTCTACAGCTGCTTGTGGAGAAGCAACACAAACTCACGCTTGAGGTCACATCCTGGACAAATAAAGTTGTTATTGCTAGATAGAAAGCATTCACCATTCTCTTGAAAATCCATGGAGGAGATTCCATTTTCTTTGTCTTGTTCAAATGTCATGCTCAGAGCCGAGCCTGGAATGTGACATTGCTAATTTCCTACAAATTTCCTTTGGATGAATGCCAGTGGTGTGTTACGGATAGTTCCATCCGTTCTTATACCACTTTTTTTCAAGCCTCAGTTAAACTAAATTGGTGTGGTATTTTTATTGCTGTCCTTTTAAAAGATCATGTTAAAGCAGGCTACACTTTGTTTTGCAAAGTCAGTAAGACTGTCCACAAAGATATTTCATCTTGATGTGATGTCCCTGTAAAGATTACGAAAGCTTTTGACATAGTAGCACAAAAAGTTTCATATTTAACTCATTTCTTATGTACAGAAGCTTTAGTGCGGGAGAATCAAGCTTGTTAATGGCTATCCCAAAAGAAAAAAGAAAACATAAAAGACTGAGGAAATCCACTGGCTTTTCAGATGATTGCTTGAGCTTGCTACCTATTAGTTCTAACAAAGCATTTCAGTAGTTTCTAAACAACAAATAAAGCTTTCTTGGAGTTAGTAGTGTTTCTGTGAGTTTTATCACTCCTTTACATTTATATGAAGTAAGGTAAGGCACTGATTATAACCACAGGCTCCTGTAGTTTGCATCCATGTGCTTCTGTTAAAAGAAAATACTTTGGAGTGTTTCTCTGTGTTTTTCAGCTAGATGCAAACTGCCTAAATCAGGCATGAAGCCCAAGCTATTACACTTCTACCTTTCAGCAGGGGTACCATTCATGAGGCTCAGAAGAACTTGAAATAGCCTTACAGAGCTTGCAGCATGGGAAAAATGCACTTTCATCTGCCTGTAGAACTGTGTAGACATATCCTTGGTCTAAGAGGATGTGAATGAGTAAGGAGCGGGGAAGAAAATTGTAATTCCACAACAAAATTTTCAAATTTGCAATGCCTTGTGACTTCCTCCACCTGGTTCACAAAGCTGTTGCAGGAGTATAGGAGTACTGATCCAGTGTGTCATGATTGTGATGCACTCCATTAATGATGCATGTTCTGTGTTCTCAGACTAGGGGAATATTTACTTAGCTGCTCAGTTTTAAAAGGATGTTTAAATGCCTTGCTAGAAAGAGACGATGAGTCTTGGAATCCACAATAACTTTGTAACTTCCAGGTAAATAGAAGATTGTTGAATTCTTTAATAAGGTTAAGCTAAAGATTTATTTAAATCCAATGGAGTACTAAAACTACTTATACAATTTCCTGGCAGCATCAAGACTTTTGAAAAATTATTTCCTCTACCCCATAAGGTTAGAAAAAATTAACACTGCTTGATATCAGTGTAGACATACAGCATAGATGAGCACAGACTTGAAGGAGACTGTCTTCTGATAGACTTACACAGTGGGAAATGTTCTTCCATTTATAACTTCTTAAAATAAATCAAGGGAAAAGAGATAGGATTTGGATTGTAAGGTTCTGCAGGTATTGCTAAACATACTGTAGCACCTGAACATCATGAGTTAGTCATACTCCTGCCTGTCTGGTGCTAATTTTAAATGGGCTGAGCAAAATAAGTCATTCAGTCTTATGTATTTAAGATATTAATAGTAGAATCGAGATTGCCTTATCAAACCTGGCAAGCTTGATCCAACTGAAGTCTTATTACTATGTTTTCTTCATGCAATGTGTTGCGTGAAGAGTATTTGCTAACTAGGCGACTAAAATGGTAGTAATTAATGGCATGGATTTGTAGTTTGGGAGTAGGGATACAGTAGATGGTATTTTTTAGAAGTTACTGGTTTTGATGTTTGAAATAGGGCTGGTTTGAAGAGACTAGGATATGATGCGTTCATTTAGGAGACACTAAAGGCAGTTTAAAAAAATTTAGCTATCCAAATATGTAAAATTCTAAGAAGCTCAAAGACACTGTTTCTGTAAGTTTCTGTTTAGCATGTCATTCTGTGTCTCTTGTTGTGTTTGAGTATGGCAAGGCTGGGACCACCTTTATTTTCCACATAAGTGCTGTGCCTAGAACTACATGATTCTGGGACTTGATATGCTACAGCAGAACAAATCCATGACAATAGTGATTTCATAAATTTTCTAAGGATTGATCTTCCTTTTATAGGATTTTGCAGCAATTAAAAACTTTTGTTAATTTTGTTTCCCCCTCTCTTAAAGTAGATGGTATTACCCAATGTTACAGGTAAAGACACCAATCCAGAAGCAAATATAGACAGCAAGGCATTATCTCCCATGGGAAGGGAATACATCTTGCTTCATCCCGTGTACTTTCCTTTGACTGCTACATTGAGTTTCCTTCTATGCTCCATTGATCCCACCTACTTTACGAGGAAATTTCCTCTTTATGAGGAAAATTGGCATTTATTGGGTAGTACAGTTGAGAAGTGCATAATCACTGAACATATTAGTACTTTATGAGTCTTTTGAAGAGATCGTGCTAACCTATGTTTTTCAAATAATCTTTTGTGTGCTGCCAATATTATGGATTGTTAAGGCAAGAAGAATTTTCATAAAATGACAGAATCACAGAATGGTAGAGGTTGAAAGGGACCTCTAGAGATCATCTAGTCCAACCTCCCTGCTAAAGCAGGTCCATCTCAATCAAGGGATTCCATGGCAAGAGCTTGCTTAAAATGATTGGTGCAGATTTTCCATGGTTTGGTGTGTGGTGAACATGAAATGTAACATTGTGAATGTGTGCCTTCAAATGTGAGACAGGATCACTGCATGTAATTTGTCCTTTGGTATGAGAATCCAAAGATTTCTGAACTAGCTGTGTTGTCCCAGGCAAAAAAACCCCAGCATTCTGCATGACATGTGACTGTAGTCAGGGGGACATTTGAGGGGAAATTTGACTGTTTAAAAAGAATTGTTGAAGAGGACAGAAATTAATTATTTAATATTATCCATCTCTATGCCACAACAATGAAATACTTGGAAAGCTATTTAGGATAGGGAACGAGTGGAATAAATTACAATCTCCAGTAGTCTGCAGTGGGCATTAACTGGCTCAGTCAATAGTGTTATACTATGGAAAAGAGATGCATGGAAGCCAAGTGGAAAAGTCTTGCAAGAATACCTTCACCCTTGATGGTGGTGTTGATGTTACTGCCCCAAAACATTTCCCTAAAGGAGATCGCCTATTCCTTATGGGAGCTGAGAGTTACCAGAGTCGTTTACTCTAAAAGGCAGGGTTATCTTTATCCAGTTGGAAATCAGCTTTCAGCTCTAGCTCCATAAGAGCTGAGATCTGACCACCACACTGGTTTAATGAATTTTAAAATTTGCAGACATCTTTTTGCTCATTCTCTGCCTCAGGCAGATGCCTTGCTCCAAACCAGAGCTTTGCCCGTTAGTCCAAGAAGTGCAAATATAGTTCAGTCACATTTTGTGTAGCAATTCTCAAATTTTGCATCTGAGGTAAGCAAGCAGCAACTGGCAGGTATTACTTGGGTCATCCCAAGCCGTTCCAAGTCGTCCCTGATGGCAAATGGAGGAAAATACTATATGTACTTAAATAAACAGAACTACATGTTGAGACTAGAAGATGGTCAAATCTATCCTTCAGGATAAAACTGTCCTTCAGGATGACTAGCGCAAGTTTGTGCAGTAAGGATGCTCCCTTTCTGCAGAACGGGTAGAATTTTTTGAACTAAATGATTTTTTGCAAGACTTTGCTGAGGCTTGCATTTTTGGAGTGGGTTTTGTTGTTGTTGTTTCTCTCTTCTTAACAGAGAAGCTCTTGCTCTTGGCAATGCCAAAAGAAAGAGCTAATAGGGACCAGTCCCAGGAACCATGACTGTCAGGGGACTCATATCCTTGGCTGCCAGACCTGAAACTTCTCATAGAACTTTTATGCTCCACATGTTGTTTTGTAGTTATCATCTTGATGAGACAGGCTAAGGCATCAAAATGACATGGGCTAATTAAATGTCAGCAGAGTCAGAAGCTGTTGCAAGGAATTTACACTTAGATTGCCAAGACACACATCACCCTCCTTGCAGCTCATTAGGATGCTCTATAACTCTACCTTCAGCCAGCTACGGTATGGAGAGGCAGTATGGAGTGTGCCACAAAGGCTTGACACTAATGAGCACCTGAAAGATTAAACCAATGTCTGTGGCTGCTGTTAGGTCTCAGGTTAAAACCCTGGCAACTTGTCCTTCAATGTTTTCTTTCTCTCCCCTTCTCCTTGGAAGCAATCACCTCAGGATCCTGTCCTGACTTTGACAGGGATCTGCATGGGGACCTCTGTTTTCCCTCTGCTGTCCTGTTGACTTAGACTGCTAAGAACTGCTAGGATTTATGCTAAAACTTTTTGCTGTAGACTGGCCACCAAGGTTTTGTCTTATTTTAATTTTCCTGGTTCTGCTTCTCTCGAGTAAAACCAAGTGTCTATTATACATAAGTGTGTGTTTTATTACATGTAATATTAATGACAGATATATCCTGTTTGTCTGTGGCAACTGTGCATTTCACTAGTGCACAGGTGGCCTTAATATTTCTGCTTTGTGGTATTCTTCTTCTGTCTTTAACTTCTGTAATCCTATGTACTTTTGTTTTGTGGTTTACAAGATTTTTTTTGTCATTGGGAAATACGTTGTATTAGTGTCAGGGCCCAAATGTTACACCAGAAGAAATATCCTTTCTTTTTCAAATATCTGCATTGTGAAATCTCTGCATTAGTCTGTGGTTTTACTCTGAAAATTGGCTGTGGGACAATGACATACTCTTTAAGATACTCTCTGCTCTCTGGCTGTATTTGCAGTCCTGTGTTAGCAATAAACATGTGCTACCTTTTTATTGCTATCTGAAGCAACATGGACTGGGAATGAACTTTCATTCTCCTTTGGTTCTGCATCATCAGCAGGGTGGTTTCTTAGTTTCCCACTTCAAGAATGGGTCTTAATATAGCCATATCTTCAGCTGACCTACGTGGAAGTGTCTTCAATGAAAACAAGCAAGCAACACGGATTTACGCTGTTAAAGAACTTGACCTGTTTCTCTCAAACTGTACTCTTACTCTCGAGCTCCTCGCATTTGGCATGCAAAGTTTTCAGTAAGAATGATGATATATGGATGAAAAGGAGAATGACTTGACTTTAAAGCTTTTTGATTGAAATTACATGGAGGAGCATTAATAGAATTAAAGATCATTTTACTTGTAAATTGAGTAAACTCAATCCAGAAGCCATTGAGAGACAATAAATGTGGGACCACACAGTGCCATCTTTGCAAAGTCACTCTTTAAAGTAGACCGCTCTTTCAGTTACCCTCAGCTGCAGTGTGTACATTTGTCTGCTCAGAAATATATATAACATAACTACTTAATTCATTCAGATTGCAGCAAACTCCCCTTATTAATAAATGGAGATTTTTCACAAAGTATTGAGTTTCTAGTAGTCTGCTGTAGTGAAGGCTTCCTCTGGAAGCAGAGCTGGGGCTTTTCCATTAGAAGTGACCTTCAAGTGAACCAAAGTGCACTTTTTCTTAGATCTGAAGCTGAACTAAACCATTTTACTCTAATCTAGGAGGAACTTGCTTTGTTTGTTTTGAGGAGAACTGAGGGTAACCTTGGAAATACCATGAAAGTGAAGTCTGGTCTTACTTAATATTATCAGAGCAATTCTAATAGACCTCAGATATGTGCATTGTGAAATCCTACACCTTAATTAAAAACAGGGGGGACATCTTCTCTAACAAAGACATACTTTTTTGTCCCACTTGATTGTTCAGTACTCACTGAAGTAATTGTAGGTTAACAAAAATAAGGAGCATTAAACAATGTCATAATATGTCTGTTCCTCACAGTTGTTCAGTTTTAACTCTCATCTCCTCTGATGTAACAATTTAATTAGGTATCTCAGTCATCATAGGGTTTTCTAGAGTAGACAAGGTCTGAATTTGTAATCAAATAGGCAGAGCTCTTTATTTCACTTGTTTAACACAGTGCAGAAAACTGAAAATGAGGTCCACCTTGCACTTTTTCTGAGGCAGCTGTAAGAATTACTGATTAAAAATGTCCAGTTGTGAAATTTAATTTTAACAGCTGATTATACTTTTCTGCACCAAAAATGAGGTGTACAGTTACTTACGTCCACCAGTATTTTACAGCAGTAGAACACTTTCAGATCTGCACACAGATAATCATCTAATCAGCCTGAAGTTAAAGAAATGGTTTCTCTGCCATTGTGTGTGGGCAAGGATTTTCATAGTTTGTTTTATGAATGATGATCTATTGTAGCCTTAAATGAAGTTAGTCTTTCCAGACTCTTTTTTTCTATGAGTCTGTCAGCTGGGCACCATTTATCTGCTACTTAGATGGGTAAAGCAGCATTATTTGTGAATGTAAGATGAGGAGACAGATTAAACTTTCACCCTTTTTCTTGCCCTCTGGAAACTGTTAGGTGCCAGGTGAAAGTGCTCTCCTGAGGACACTAGGCATAATACAGAGTTGGAAAGAGCAACTTACCATTTTGCTCTCTTTTCTCTCTGTTCCTATGACCCCAAATTATATTTTTTAAAGGTATTGTCCTCTACTAATTGGAAGATGAGGCAGACATTCAACAGCATCATTGAAAAAGCTGGAAAATATCACCACTGTATTTATTTAAAGGGAGACACCTCTCAGTTCCTGTCGGCCTCCACACTCGGTAGCTGCTCTGGTTTGTACCTCACAAAGTAGATGCATCAGACCCCTACAGAGATTAGGAAATGCATGTCCACCATGCAGGACTGCATAATGGCCATACTCCAATGCTTGAATCAAGTATTGTGAACTTAAGCCTCTTTAATGTGCTCCATTGAAGATTGGTAGATGGCTTATCGCAGCCTCTACCAGTGCAGTGTATGTACAGAGGCCGTCTTCCAAGCCATACCTGCATGTAGCCGAGCTGATGGTTATATTGTAGTGAACTGCCACAGTGTGTAAAAGACATATGGCATTACACTGTAAATGTATGAGATGAGACTTAAATATGGGAAAACAGGAGGAGGGGGGCAGCAATGCAAGTGTCACATTTCAGCTCAGAGACAGAGGTGGTTTCCATGTAGTTTGGGTAGACTCTGGAGAAGAGAATGAGCCCATTCTGGACGTATCAACCTGTGAGTTACTTTCTGCTCTGCTCTTGGTGCCAGAGGAAGGGAGGTTGGCTGACAGTCAATGTCTTCTAGTCTTACAGCTTACAGAAGGAAATATGTCTATACTGTAAGACTTGAAGTCTTCAAGATGTGGTTCCTCCCACCACATTGTCCCCAAAATAAGTTGCAAGCAGTTCCTCCTTTTGTTTGTGCTAACCTTCATTTTCTTTAGAAGCCACATATTAGAAGGCAGTAGACAGTGCTTTTGCAGAGAATCACTGTTCTGGATATGAGAAACTTAGAAAGTAAAGTGCTTGCTTGATAGCAAAAGGATGTTGAAAGTTCCTGAAAATGGTATGCCATTCACAGCTCCCTTATCTCAAGTTTATGTATATGAAGTGTTGGTGGCTTTTTTGGGTGAACATTTCTCTTGCTGTGTGGATTTGGGATCTATATGCTTGCTGGTCTGTTGCTGGTTTTGATCTTTCTCAGACTGAGTCTGTACAAGGTCTGTCTTTAGGTGCAATGTTTTATATGCCTTTCAAAGAAGTTGTGTGCGGCAGGGATCTTCTTCCTTGTTGTGCTATGGAGATGACTAGATTCAGTAACTCTGCTCTTTTTCTTCCTTTTCCATTAAACTTTCTTGTTATCTTTCTATAATCACGCCTGACACTTTCATCATCTTATTTCCTTCCATTCTGTACTCTCCAAAGATTTTCTTTCAATAATGGTAGGAGACAGTCTACAAGTGCAGTTGTGCCACCCTGTTGGAACATTCTGAATTGAATACTTCTGTCTACATTCTATGTTCAGTATGGTCAGCGTACACCAAAAAATAAAAATGACCAATGTATGTATTTGTCCAAATTGGCTCATGTAGACACAGCTGCCCATGAAAATTAACACGTAGCCTGCAGAGAAGTTTCACACCCTCTCCCCTTAAATTAATTTTATTTTGTTGCAACACATTTTATCTGACCTAAACTTTCCACACACATAGTTTTTTTTCAAGTAAGCTTTGTCCGAGAAAGAAACTGAAAAGAAGGCAGATGGAAATAAAGCTCATTGAAATACTAGCAAGTCATTTTGTCTTCTGCTGGCTTTCACCAAGGATAAAACTAGCAAAACTGTGGTGAAAAAAAAAATACTGTGGTGGCTGCAGACGTAATAGTGATAGAGATCACTCAACTGTGGTGGTTTCTCTTATGTGATAACGTCGAGGTGTTTTATTTCTTCCTTCCTTGTGAGGTAGATCACTATTATCCACAATTTGTAGTGTACACCACATGGAGGCTGGGGAGGAGAGGTGGTATCTCAGAGGTTACATGAGGCCATAGAAGACCCAGCAACAGAATCCAAAATGTCTGGACCACCCAGGGCTGTGCTTGTGTACTGCAAGTCATCAAGGGAAGATTAACTCTAAACCCTTTTGGTTGCTCTGTACAGTGTAATCATCTAAATGAAATCAATGAATACTTGATTTGAGAGTCTCCCATTGCTCCATCCCTGCTGTTCCTAATGTTTGTTAACAGATTGCTTTGTGGTAGAGTGCAAAGGTGCCGCTCTATAAAACTGTAATGACTTCTGGAAAGGAAGTTGCCCTGTGTATTGCAGAAAGCACCATTCAGTTTTGATTGGAACATGGGGAGTTGAGAAGTTGTTATTACTGTTAGTACAGCCGGTTGGAATAAAAATTTTGCACAGTTATGGTTAAGATGACATTTGCTTTTTTCTTTCTTTCTCCTTGTTTACTGGTGGGATAGAAGTGTTCTCATTTGCCCTGGGTAGGGAACTGGTCTGGCACGCCAGGGAAGAAGATCTCATTTTTGTCTCCTGTTTCTCACCCATCCTATTTGCTACTTCCTTGACTTTCTCTTTACTGTTGCTTCTCGGTCCTTGGGTTTTTTCTTGTCAGGAAGCTTTTTTACCCTATCTTGCTCTCTAATCAGAAAATGAAGCATTCAGTGAAATGACTGGGGTTTCCCCTTGTGAGAGGGTTCAGTGGTGCCAGATCTCAGACTGACTGGCTCTGAGAGACAAAGAATTGAAGGGGAAAAAGAGGAAAAGCTTGTGGCTGTAAATGAGCCCCAGCTGCATAAGTCTGTTTGCACAGCAAGGTGAAACTAATCGGAACAGATGCAATTATTCTGCTGTTGCTGCAAGTCCTATTTTGTCTCATTTCTCCCTCGTGAAAGACCACTGGCCTTTGGGCTGGCAGCCCACACTGCTTGACAGGGTAGGGATGAAGGTAATTTACAGCAGATCTATAAGATGTCATGCAATGGGCATCAGGTCTGTACAAACAGCTCTTCCTTCACTTTACCTGCTGTCTTCCATTCATGAACTTCCAGAACTGTATAGTGGTCTCTGGTCTGACACGCTAGATAAGGATGACTGGCACTCTAGAGGATTGGCTAGTGATGTGCAGCTGGGGCACGGGGTAAGGGCAGAGCAGGCACTGAGCAGTGCTATAGTTCCGAAGCGCACCACACATCAAGTTCCCTCCTGAAAATGTCCCCCAGACCCCAGAATGTTCCCAAATGCTGCCTGACCCAGTGCCCTACCCCTATCAGGTGTGCCTGTGTGCCAGGTATCTTCCCCCACCAGATAACAGCCTTAGAACTTTCAGAAGAAACACGAGAGAATTTGTGACAAGCTTACCAATACTTTTAATATTTTTGTTTCTATTCTTTCAGATGTGTATAATACTTAAGAGTAATACTGTAAGCATAAAGGGTTTAAAGGTGCGGAAACTATTTGTGTCTTTATTTGTGGTTCTCGGACAGTTATCCAGAGTTTATAGTAATGCTTCAACAGCCTTTTCTAGAAAATCAGTTTAACACGTTTGACAATTTGCCAGCGAAATGGCTCTTCTGTGAAATCTCTGGTTTCTTACAGGACACTAATCCTCACTCCTTTTGATCCCTTTATATGATTCTGGTCTTTAAAAAGTCATCTTTACCCTCCCAGGTTTGGCAGTCTCTAAACACTAGAGACTGAAGTAGCTCTCACAGAATTTGGGTCTTCTTAGGCTGCTGTTTCTAGCTTGTGTTTCTCAGACTCCTGACCTCTTTTTGGGCCCAAAGCAAAGCCTGGTGAAATGGGCAGGAATTTTGACAACCATCTCAGCTGTGTACTGAGTTAGACCTCATGCCTCTGATGAGGACTGGGCTATGGAGGAAACTCATACAGTTTACAAGTTCCAACCAAGGACTGACACTGTCTTGCAAAAATACAGAAGATGTCTGTGGTTTACAGAGGGAATGAAAAGTGAAGAATTACTTTGTCTTTTCCCAGCAATTTTTACACACACGCTTACATTGGCAAGCCAATCTAGTATTCCAAATCAATGAATTATTAACAGACTGATGACATGAATGTTTGCAGCTTTAAATCACTTTTTTCTTTGAGAATGTTTAAATAAATGCATTTTTTTTTTCTCAAGGAAGTTTTGATTTTAAAATAAAAAGGTTGCAGGAAACCTTTTTAACTGCATACTGTTAATTGCAGAAGATTGGTCTGCTGTGGTTTTTCCATGCTGCAGATTATACATGGAATCCCAGATGCCTAGCTGATCCAATTTTATAATCATGTTGTTTGAGGAGTTTAGACTGAGTATTACTTGTAATTCTGTCATTTATCTCTACTGTTTCTTTATTAATGTCTTCAGCGTTCTTGGTGTGTCCTCAATCTTTCACATTTTGTACTGATGCTTTATTACAATGTTTTCCAAATTTTTTAAGTAACAATCATTCAAGATGAACAACAGTCCATCCTCAGGAACCAAAAGCCAAATGATCTTTATTCAAGCTATTGCCTTACACATCTCTCTTTTGGAAATCACTGTTCCATTGTACAATACTGCCTCCTTGTCCCTATGTGCCTTGATACACAGTAAAATACAGCATTGACATTTAAAATTTTGTCCCTGGCATGGATGAGTGACTGACTGAGGGAGTTTTCTTCTCAGAAGTGAGTTTTTTGGGGCTCTTTGCAAGTTCAGAATCTAGAGATGGTTATGTTTTGTATCAGTTACACTTGCAGTGCATTTTTGGGACTATTCTTTTCATTATACTTGTTATTGACCATGCCCATCCAGTGTCTTGTCCTCCAGCTGCCCCAAGAGATTTGTGCAGCACTTTCAGAAGTAACACTTTAACTATATCACATGAGTTAAATACAAAAAAATGTCATTCATAGCTTGCACAGCCAGTTACAGGCTGTCACCTAGGGTGTATTATAGGCTTGGGTCAGCTTTCCATATTTTAGATTCACAGTTTGTCACTACATTGTTATTTTCATTGTTGTGTCTTTGATCTCACAAAAAGCTTTGAGCTGATCAAGGAGTCTGTTGACATAGTCCCCTTTGTCCATGTGGGCCTTTGAGATCATTACAGGGTGAAGGAAGGATCATGAAAGCAAAGCTTCAGAAAACATTGTAGTTGCCAAATAACATAGCATTTCCAAAGCTGTTCTGTGTCTTACTGTGGACCTCAGATCTGAGCTTTCACAGACTGCTGTCCACACCATTCTTTCATTAATGTAGCTGTGACAATACAGAAATATTAGCAGTACTTATTTTTGTGTGAATTTAGTAGAATCCACCACACATAGGAACGCAACACAAGCAGAAAGTAGACCCTTTGCCCTGGGGTTACTGTATGAAGATCTAGAGTGCTGAAGGTAAGTGGATACAGAGAGATGGGGAAGCAGACAGAAATGAGGTTATGAGCGCTTATTGCCTAGAACTGTTGCTGACACCTTTGGGTAGGTTTTCCTCTGAAGTCTGCCATAATCAGCAAGCCTTGGCTGTTTCCAGTGTGTCTTCGCCGGCAGCTGCAGAAGATCATTTTGTCTAGTGCTAGTGTGAGGAAGCCCCAGCTGTGTGGTGCTAGGCTCTTTACACGTATCAGCACCAGACAGTCACTGCCTGAAAGCAGAGTCTAATAAATATAATAAAGATCGCGGAATCTGAACTATTTCAAAGTATGTGGCTACATGACACCTGATAGCAAAGCATGCACTGCTTCAGCACTGTCTCAAATCACTAGCAGTCTGTTTATACTTTGCTCATCAGTCCCATTACAGCACGAGAGATCTGAGATAATTTTTCCATTCTAGTTCATCTGGTAAGGGAATTTCTGTTGCTGATATTTATTGAGAAATACTTTTACAGTAAAAGTTATGGACAATTAAGAGCATATCAGGAAGCAATGCCTGGAGATTTCTTATGGTTTACAGATGACATTTTCAATTCTGTATACAAATTAAAGTATATTAATGGGTTTTTTTTTGTGTGTGGTACTAATGGAAATTTCTGAATCTATACATGTCTCTTTCTCCAAACTGGCATAATTTTAATATGAGAAGAACTATCCATACATCCTTGACTTGCCATT
Source organism: Colius striatus (assembly GCF_028858725.1). NCBI lineage: Eukaryota > Metazoa > Chordata > Aves > Coliiformes > Coliidae > Colius > Colius striatus. Next base: position 134,863,543 of record NC_084759.1, read on the forward strand.
TATTGGAAAATTTACAGTCCTAAATGTTGACATTGGAGGAAAAAAGATCAAGATACAGGCAAAGTTCCTCTGTATAAAGATAAAAAGGGGATATAAAGATAAAAAAGATGAACATATTTGCTTCTGGTTATCCTAATTCATCACTCCAAGCAGGGTGTGATTGCATTCTGTCTAGTCAGTTCTTTTCTTCCTATCTTAAAGAAAAGATATAGCTTAAGTAAAGGGCATTTGGAGATGGCCAGGGAAAATAATTGAGTCACAGAGAGTCTTCTGTTTGAGGAGGGATGGGAAAGATAGGGATTGTTTTAATTTAAAGAAGAGACAAATAAGAGAGGACATGACAGTAGTGTACAGAATGATGAACGATAGAGAGGGTGAATTTGGCACTCTTGCTTGCCATTTCCTAAGTACAGAAGCAGAGGGACGTTCAGTAAAGCTGAAAGGCAAAAAATAGTAATACTGTTTAAACAGTAGCTACCTTGTTTCCACAAGCTCATCTTCTTTCTCCATGATGCCAGAGCATGTAATGAGGGGAATACAAAAGACCTCTAGAAAATGAATTAAAGTTGTCCTGCTAAGCAGATGTTGAAGGCATACTGCAGAGACTACTGATGGGATCAGATTATATGGCTTGTGTGAAGGAGAAGAACTAGCCAGATAGTCTTAAATAACCTTTTTAATCTTAAAAATAAGTGGAAGATGCATAAGATATTAACACGTGAAATGAGACTATCCATACATTTGCTAGATAATGAAAAGTAACTATTCAAAGTAGGAATCTATTCTTGATGGAATAATATTGCTCTGCAGTTGTCCTCCATATGATTTTTTGCATATCTCCCTGAATATCTGCTTGTGACACTTTTATAAGAGGCTCAGGGCTCTACTGTCAGGGCCATGCAGATTTCTGTCCATGAGGAAGTTGTAGCAAGTACATTTATTCTTCCTGAATATTCCTTTCTGGTATTTGCTTCCTTTGGACAGTGTATTTGTTGTTCATTTTTAATTACTAAAATTGTATAAAGAAAATTAAATTTGATCAGTAGATTCTGGGGAACTTCAATACATACAGTAAATTGCATATGTACCTATTGCCCCTTTCTTAGATAAAAAGTAGAAGGTGAGACAGGCAAATAGCTTAGAAATGAGTGAGATGTTTCTGGTTACATTATTATAGTATCTGTTTGGATCCATTGTTAATTTTCAACTTGATCCCTGACACCCTTTTTTAGATTTGCAATTATTTTATAGTTCTCATCATACTGTGTTATTTCATGTAGTGCAGTCCCAATCCACCTGTGGCGCTTGAAAGCCTGGGTCATTTTAAGTGCTGTATCTGCCTCATTTCTAATGTCTCTGTTTAGTGCATTGTAGTAATGTCAGTGTAGTCATTAAGACATGGATTACGTCTGCAAGATATCCTTTCCTTTCTTGCCTCAATTCCCCCCACCTTAAAATAGGTGAAACACTTTTCTGAATGAAAAGGACTTACTATGATATACGAAAAAATTGCATTTTTAGTAGTGTTTCCTCATGCCTTGTAATTAGGTCTTTGCACTGACTTAAGGAACATCATGAATGCATTGTCTGACATTCACAATGTTAAACTCTGTGCAGCTATAAAGCATTTAAAAATTTACTGTTCAACAAGAACAGATATATTTTATGCATTGTATAAGTATGCAATTAGTATAAGTTTGTAGGAGATAGGTATTTGTATGTTTGTGTGTGCTTGCACACACATGTGCTGTGTAAATAAACGCTGCGGTTACAAATTTATTTGCCCACTACTGCAGTCCAACTGCCTTTGAAATAGTCACATATATTATCTTGGCAGTGCTGAAATACTGACCTGCTGAAGAACAGTTTATCCATTTGAAATGACAGGGAAAATGTAATTGTAATTACATAGTCAAAAGTATGCAAATGTTATGTATAAACTTAAGTGAAAAGAAGCACTCAATCTAATTTTATGGCATTTGTCAAAAGCCATCAAAAAAACATCTAGGCTACAGGCTAAGCTGCCTTACATAAATCTCAGGTGAAGACTTGCTGCTGACTTTTTAAGACTAAATTATTTCTATTGTTATCAAGTAATTACATTTTTGTTGTTATCTGTGGAAAGAGCCCCACTGGGTTGAGCATGTAAGTATATGGGAGTGGGAGGAAGGAAGATTTGTGTTAGTTAAGTGGAGATGATGAAGCTGAAAACATAGCAGCAGGACATAAATCAGATTTTTTTTTTTCTTTTTCTAGTTGGCTCGTCACAATAAAACATTGCAACAGATGCTGAAGCCAGGGTCAGATCCAGATGAAGGAGATGAAGCCTTGAGGTATTATGCCAATCATACAGCACAGATAGAGGTAAAGAATTGCTCACTAGAAGATTGAATATGAGACAAGTTTGCATTGTGTGCATGGTCTGTCACCTCTTTAAGTTTCTGAACAGCAAAGCTTATTCAAATGGTGTTCATTATTTATGAGAAGGTTTTATAATATGCATTTGTCAATGGAAGAAAAAGGAATGCACCTATATGTATAGCTCCAAATAGTAATTTTACAGTAGCTCTCCTGTGTGTTACCAAACATGTTTTGTTAGGGAAATAACGACTGTGGATAGTAGCTGTGTCATGAAAGAATAAACTTGTATGGTACATCATTCAAATAAATAATCATGAGTTTCAAAGCCAGCAATGCTAGCTGATCAAATTAAAAGTCTGGCTTGAGTACAAAGAGGTTTTGAAGTGGTGTAGACATTCAGTATGGCTTGTTTTAAAGACCAAGGCTTGGTCTGGTACATCAGTTCTATTCTCCGTTTTAAACTTTATTCCTGCTGTAGATTGGATTTGGATCAAGATCCATGGAGGTATTTAGGTTCTTAACTCTTATATCAGTTCCTGTGCTCTTACATATTTCATGGTATTATAAGCATGAAGATAGAATTTAGGAACTGTAGTTTTTCTAGTCCTTAGTGACTTTGTAAGGAAGAGAATTTCTATGGTGCAGAGGCAGCTGCTGCAAGAGGCTGCAGGAAGAAGAGGCATCTGTTTCTCTCTTGGAAATGCGGTATCAAGTCCAAAATTGGCTGTGTATGAAAACTGCACAGTATTGCTGCCCACAGGCCCAGCCTGAACCTGAGCCAATATTTTTACCTTCAGTGGGCTTCCAGGCCCCACCAACATTGGACCTGAACTGCTGTGCGTAGGGAGCAGTCCTGATCAAAGCACCGTAGGTCCATATTGTCCTGGCTGCCATCAAAACAGACCATGGCTGTGTCTTTCTCTGTTTCCGACCGTCCTTTTTGGCTGATACTGGTGACATTATACCACCACAGGATAGATGGAAGTTCCATGTCTGTGGTTGTCCAGAGAACAACTCAGTGGTCCTCTTAAAATATTTTAATACTTTGTGAGTTTCTGAGGTGCCTCTTAGCAATTATCAGCTGTGTTATCTGAGTAGATTGTAAGTGCTTAAACAAGCACTGTGGTGTGCTTTGATGTGGCCAGTAGCTTTTTCCTGGTGTAGTTTCTGAAATCTCCAGAGACTTCATGGCTGCAAAACCTGTTCCTTGAGCAGATATGGAGGCCCCTGTTCTCAGGAAGGCTTTTCAAATGTCAGTCTACAGAGCAGAACATGCAGCTTACTCCTTTGTTTCAGTCCCTGTCAGCTTCCTTCACTCACCCTACCAAGTTAGCTGCTAGTCACATAGTCCTGAGACACAACTTAGGACACTTAGGACACTTCAAAATTGCCTGTTCAAATTTTATATAATGCACATGCCCGCATGCAGACATGGCCATAATTATCCTTCATCTCCAATGCAAACGTGCTTGACTGTATTACTCTGAAAAATGACTTGAAATGGGTGGTTTTTTTAGTATGTTCACAGGTTAAATATGAATTAACAGTGAGAAGGGAGGATTCTTTAATGCAGAACTGTGGCTGGAAAAGTGAAACACAACCTAACGTTGCTGCTATGTCAAATAAATGTTCACTAGTCTTTCTCTGAAAGCAGACCTACACCCATGTGGCATTTCAGATACAGCTGCCCTATATCAGGGTATCATTTGTCTAATTTGAAAGTCAGACAGTGTTTTTTTTTCCACTGGTGGCTGTACAGAGACATAGTTCTAGGACTCGAGTTTTCTACCCATTTCTGCATTTTTAGTAATGCAGAGTCCATGATTAGAATGAGGAAGCAAATTTGATGACAGTGTGGTGAGGTAGAATAATATCTGGCTTACTCACCAATAACTCAGTAGCATCTGAAATACAAACAATGCAAAACCTTGGGTTTTGCCAAGTAAGGAGAGAAAGACTGACAAGATCTGGGTGCTGTCTGAGTAACAAGATGCTATTTTTGCATGTTCGCCTTCAAAACTTATCTCATCATCGAAATGCTCTCAAGGTGACAAAAGAATTTGTGAATCTGAAGTGAAAGCCCCTGAACTTTGGCATTGTTTACTGGGAGAGATTAATTTCAATTTATTGCAACACTGAAGCATTCTGAATTAGAACTTTTTTTTTATATCTGGGGGAAGTTTGGATCTAGGTTTTGCCCGAGATGTATATTTGCCACCTTATTTTCTGACAGGCTTTTGAAGATAGAAAAGTAGTTTTACTTTGTTTTGGAATTGATTGGTTCAACTTCATTATAATGTTCAAAGTATTTATAGACTACTTTATAAATAAAAGGGGAGCTATGAACAAGAAAAGATATGACAAAATGGTTGGAAAGCCACTGATCCTGAAAAAAATGTGCATTTTACTTATAGATTGTTCGCCATGATAGAACAATGGAACAGATTGTCTTCCCTGTCCCAAATATTTGTGAATTCCTCACTCGGGAATCCAAGAGTCGGGTGTTCAGTACAACGGAGAGAGATGAACAGGGAAGCAAAGTCAATGACTTTTTTCAACAGACAGAGGATCTGTACAACGAGATGAAATGGCAAAAGAAAATCAGGAGTAAGTATTGCAATTTCAAAAAAATAGCTTAATTGTGTGAAAATCCTACTTTTAAGCCTTCAGATACTTTCATTTTAATAATACATTTTTCTCTGTTCTGATACTGCAACAGGAAAAACTGCTCAGGGCTTGAGAGTGTAGGGCAGTAGAGTATAGGTCAGCTGAGGCACTTGCATGCCACCATAAAAGAGGCATAATATGGAGCAGTTAGTAATATAAGTAATGTGTTCAAGATGATGTTTTGGACTCCAAAAGTTAAACTGAGGGATGGATGAACTGGGTGTAGTTCTACAAAACTCAATAGAGTTGCACCTAATTAAGCCAAGGCCCCTAATATTTAACAAAAACATGTGTAGCTGCATATTTGAGGTTTGCAGATTCCTAAAAGCCCAATAAAAAAACTTGTAAATGTCAGTCACTTAAAAACATCTCTCACCAGAACCTCAGCTGCTTTAAATCTGCCCGACTCCCATGGAGTCAATTCCTCTCTGCTAGTTCACGTCAACCTTGCTTGACTAGGCTGCAGTACACTCCAGTCTGTTAGCCCATACTGGGATATGTCTGTGATACTGGGAAAGACATTTGTACCACCTTAAGCTGCTTGCAGATCTGATAGGCACAATCAAGGTGATTGTGGGGAGGAGGCCTAAAGAGGAGATGCACTGAAGCAAGGCTAGGTACCCCAAGTTTCTTGTTTAGTTCATTGTTGGGCATTACAGCTGCTGGCCATCAGGAATGAGGCTGCTGCCCATGTCCTGAGGGCAAGAAGCTCCTGCCAGCTCAGCCACTGTCAATTCTACCCTGTGCTTCTGGAGCAGAAAACTAATTAAACATCTACAGTAGCCTTAAGGGATAAGGAAGAAAGTTGTATTTTATATATGTAAATATATAAATATATATACACAAGAGTGATCGCTTCATTCACTGATAAAATGCAAATGGCATTGGGGTGGCACACCTCAGCTGCTCACAGCGGCATTATGCAATTGATTAGGAAGGAAATGAAGAATAGGATCTATGGAGAGAGAGGCAGGGAATTTGGTAGTTAAAGCAATATGGCTTAATATAGCATCCTTAACGTGATGGAAGCATGAATGTTGGTTGCAATTTTCATAAATGTCAATTCCCAGACTATAATTTTCAGAGTCAATAGTAAGTCTTCAGCATGGGCCCTGTCAGCCCAGGTCCACTTCCTTTGGTGGCAATGTAAGAATTTGTCTGTAGTGACAAACTGAGCAAGGTAGAACTTAAAAAATAAATGAATCCAGAAAAAATCCCTATATGCAGAGTCTATTTGTATTGTCTGTCACTATATTGTAGAAAAACTACTCTGGTAACAAAATCGTATCTGTGGCTTGTGCTTCAGAAACACAAATAAAAAAGCCCAAGCCTTCGCTTATATAGACCAGACCTGTCTAATGCTATAAGCAAAGAAAATTGCTTTATTTTTATTCAGAACAGAAATTCTTCAATTCCTTTCATCAGTGGAATGGCCCGCAAGTCTCCATGTGTTTTTTTCATTTGAAAAGATAACACAGTTTGAGACTAGGTTCACTCTTTAGCCAAGTGTCTGTTAACATGCAGTCTGTATTGCTTAAATGGACAGATGACATTTGCATTGTCTCCAAATGCTTAAATCTCAGCAGTCAACAGCATAAGGTTAACACAATGAAATCAGAATATTTACCTAATCACAATTAAAGTCCATTTAGACTAAAGCCTGAGACAGTCATATGCAGCTGAAGGAGTCTGCTGTTTATAAGAAGTTAGCTGGGTGCAGGCAAGTCAGGAATGTTCTCTGCATACTTGGAAGAGGTCCTCAGTACTTCAAAATCTAATTAATAGGAATATATAATGTTTGAATAAATAAACTTCTCTGGCTACAGATTTCTTCACACTATTCCACATAGAATGTTGGTTTAAATGTTCATTGAAACATATGGTAGTGCAGTCACATATATGAAGTGCTTGCCTGGGTCTTAGTTCCTAGCCTTTTTTGCTGAGTCATTTATGTGACTCTGGACACAAAATCTTATCTCTGTTTTGTCTTATTTCCCTTTTTAATCTTTTCTAACTAGGTTATTGGTTCTTTGGGATATAGACTATTTCTGTTTATTTGTACAGCACTTCACATATGGAGATCCTGGCTTCACTTGAGTCTTAATTTTTAAGCAGGAGTTTCTCAGCAGGTAACCTTGGACATCTGAAGATCATGCAGGAAATAGTCAGCTTTCACAGAACTAAATCTCAGTGAGACCAAATTTTACCTGCTAGATGAAGCAGATGAAGATGTCTTTACTTTGACAGAGGTGGGGAAAATACCACAGTTCTGAAACCACACCTATTCCATCATTATCTGAATAATGTCATCAGTGTACTCGGTCCAAATGGACCATCTGGATGACCCAGTCTGGGTCTCTTGCTTGACTGGTATGCAGAGTGCTAAAATGTCTTTGTTTGCTCTATTTTTTTTTATCTGCACTCACGGAGGCTATGGTTTCAGAGGCAGGTGGAAAGATTCCTTCACAAAAGATCCAGTCCTAAAAATCTTAGCAGAGGCAAAACTCTTATATATAATAAACTGTATTGGTATTTTGGATTAAAGCTCTGCTTGAGACGTGGCAAACCTGTGTTTAATATTTGTCTATTTTAGTTTGTTTTAAAGATTGTGTATTTTTGTCATTAATTGGTATTTTTTTCACTTCCTTGAGGCCATTACTCTTTGAGTTCCTGCCTGCTTTTGTTTCACTGATTGCTGCTCCTCTCCCCTTTCTAGATAATCCAGCCCTGTTTTGGTTCTCCAGACACATCTCTCTCTGGGGGAGCATTTCCTTCAACCTTGCTGTGTTCATCAATTTAGCAGTTGCTTTGTTCTATCCCTTTGGAGATGATGGAGATGAAGGCAAGTGGAGTCTGGTTTTATTTTTCCTTTTAATTTTAGATGCTTTCAATTCTAAGGTAACACTTACATAAAATACATCTTCAGTTATGCTTATATCTGCAGAAGCCATTTAGTATCCTCTAAGTAGGTACCAGATGTTGTCTGAAACGTGGTAGTTGATCTGTGTGTCACAGATCATGGCTCGTGCAATATGAAGTAAAATGGACAGAACATAGCTTCTAAGCTGAAGATTATCTAGATGATCTGAGCTAATTTTTTTTTTTTCCTCATATTGCCATACTGCAGGCAGTGCTGCACACATTCAGTTATAGCTCCTGAGCTGAAGGATTCATGGCAGCAGAGGGACAGATTCCTTAAAACTGACCAAATTGAATGACTTGCAGTCTTAAAAACAAATGAAATAGAATGATTTGAAAACTAGGGTGTTAGCTTTTGACTTGTTTTGTTTATAGTAACTGTTACAGAGGATAAATGCATTAAATAAAAATATGCTTTAAACCTATGATTCTGTCTCTCTTCAGCGCATGTCACAGGAAATACAGTAAATAATAAATTTCATTGAATAAATGCAAGAGACTAGCGGGAGGCCTCTTTGGATCCAAAACAAGCTTAATTGGGATAAAGGAGACTAAATAGTTCCAAATACTGGTAATGGGAGTAGAGCCATTCACTCCTGGATCTTTGATTCATGTCCAGTCCAGCCAGTAATGTGACTGAAAGTCACCCCTGTCTGATGGCATGTGAACTGGACTGGTGGAAGCAGTCCAGCTTCTAGTAGATACATGTGCTTTTCACAAACACCAGAGCTGGCACCAGCAAACATTCCTGTTGGCTGGTTAAACAGAAAGGCAGCAGATTAAGATATATTGGCATGGAGACCCTTTCACCCTGCAGGGTGGTCTCTGCAGGTCACAGCACAGGCATCACTGTAGCCTTCCGTAGCAAAGTCTTCAGGGCTGTGCCATGTGAAAGGGAAGCATCTGTACTTAGTCTTTTCCTGTTTGTAAACTGCCTGGAGAGTCACTCGGAGTGCACACACATTAGAGGCCCATGCAGGATGAGATGAGAAATAAAAGAGTTAAAAATAAACCTTTTAAGTACTAAATTTTGGATAATCTATAGTCATGGAAATCCTCTGGTCTGCAATCAGTAGGTATTAATACTTACTTTCAACTGAAGATTTATACAGTATTAGTTTAAGTGGCCCCAGTAATCCAGTCATTTCAGTTATAGTGTATTTCAGGATTCCAGTTCCTATTGACTGTAAAAGCAAAAGCTATTCCCTAGCAGTAAACAATTCGTGTGGCCAAATGGGATTAGCAGGTTATGAGGCAGCTTCCTTACTTCCAGCCTCCCCTTCCACCAAAACCTGATCTCACAGAGTTTGTCTCACATTTTTCCTCTTTGTCTTGTGTAAATCCCTCCCATACTTAGATGTCTGATGTGTCTGGACTGATCTAATTATCCCAAGAATGCTGCCTTTCAGTAGATTTCTGCAGTTCTTACATCATATGACATAGAGTGAAATTGTGCTCCAGCTGAGGACTCCATGCCCCCAGCGTGCATGTCTGCACACGTTACTGGTGTGGGTCCTGCAATCTGAAATTATTTGACCTGCTGTAAGGAAGAAGGAAAAAATGATTGGTTAAAGAAACACCGAGTGCTTTGGCCTCACCTTTCAGATCTACTTGGAAGTTAGATTTTAGGGTGGATTAAAAGTTTCCAAATCTTGTTGGCCAAGAAACTCAAAGAGCTGACCTTGAACCTCCTGTCAAAGACATAAACACTCCTGAACTTTGGAAAAGTTCAGATGCCACCTGAATGTTGAGGCTTAGGCCTCATCTCATTGTTTTCTAATCCATTGCTGCTGCTTTGCTGCATATCTGTTGCCAAATAGATACCATGGTTTCTATTGTGAGTCTAGCTAAATTTTCTATTCCTTTCACCTCCATCGCTGACCTCTCAGTTCATCTGATAACAATAGAAGTCAGTGTACAAGTGTGACAGTGCCCAGAGATCTGAATGTGCTTTTTATATCACAGCAACATGGTGTGTTTCCAGGGCTTTAAGCAGACAGGGGAAACAGGGGCATGGCTCGAAAGCTCGGGGAAAGCTGAAGCCAGCATCTTGCAGAGCTGCAGAGGCCGCCTCTTGAAGGCTGCGGCTCGCAGGAGCTCAGCGAGACGCGGGACCCGCTGCTTCCCCAGGACACAGGCGCAGCTCTTCAGCTGCTCCCAGCAATGCAGATGCTGCCGCCGCCTGCTCCTGCCAAAGTCGCGGCGGCCGCCTCCCGCTGCGGCAAGCGCCCCGCTCCCGTGCAGAGGCAGCGACGCCCGCTGAGCACCCGCAGCCCTTCAGAAGAAAAGCCGCTGTGCCGAAAAGCAGGGAGCTTCCGTGCCGCCGGGGATGGGGAGGTGACACTCACTGCAGAGCGCTGCCACTAGCTGCGCCGCCCCGGGGAGCGGCTATTTTTGTAGCTGAGCAATCCTGGAATTAGACCGGAGGAGCCCTAATGATCCCAGCAGAAGGGAGCTGATTAGTAGCTTTCTGCAGGAGAAGGGTAAACTGTTTTGTCTCTGACCACTCCTTAGATTTTAATGGAAGTTTCATTAGCTGCTCTTATTATCACCTGTGCAAAAATCAACACTACTACAATAGGACTAACTCTTTCTGCAATTAGGGGAAGTTGTGGTCAGCAGTCGTGATGCATGAAACCCCTACCATTCTATGATTCTATGAATCACGCTTTTTGTTATATAGCTATATTGGCAAACGGATTGATCTTTTAGGTCTGTTTCTGGGTGAAAAATGGAGTCTCCAAAACTGCCTTTTTCAAATCTCCCTTTCTTCCCTGCACAGGCACGCTGTCTCCGTTGTTTTCAGTCCTCCTTTGGATAGCAGTGGCATTTTCTACAGCAATGCTGTTTTTCATCTCCAAGCCTGTTGGTATTCGACCCTTTTTGGTGTCTGTTATTCTCAGGTCTATATATACTATAGGGCTTGGTCCTACCTTGATACTTCTTGGTGCTGCTAACGTAAGTACTTAAAAAGCAAGCAGAATTTCCCTTCTAGCAGAAGCAGAGATATTAAGGGTCTCATATTAAGAAAAGCCATTGATAGAGCCATGTGAAAAATTTCTTTTTCTGGTTCGCTGGTTAAGCCAAAAACATAAATCATTTCTAGTCATCTTGAAACAGCAGTATCAACAAAGTGGAAAGATAAGGAAAAAAATCTGTTACCATTTTGTGCATGTATAAATACTTTAAAAATAAAAACAATATGAAATTTAAAGAAATATTGCTCAATTAGTGCAATAAAATTTAGTTTCTCCTATTAAAATAATCATTTTCTCCACCAATACACTCAGAAATATTGATGCAAATTTGTGAGCTCTTTCCATGAGCTTAAATACATTTTCATGAGGAAAAAAAAATCAAAATTAAAAATGACAATTCTCTGAGGCCTTTGACAGATTTCTTGAGATGTCTACTGAGCTTCGTGAGATATATACAGTCATGCTCACAAGTCATCTATTTAGACTTCTATCTGGCTGCTACAGCTCTAGGTCACCACACCACAAAGTATTGGGCTATTTGCCACCAGTTCTGTGTGTATTTTACATACTTAAAACTACCCAGACATAAAGACAAGTAAGCAGCTCTTGCCCATGTCAAATCTGTGAAAGAAAAAAACATATTGAGTCCTCATTGCTGGACTAACAAACAGATGAGCCCTTTTGTGTTTGCTTCTGCACCGCTCTTCGCATGTAGACAAAACTCAGGAGCAATGGCAAATCTGATGCTGTTGCTTAAATGCCATACTTCAGAAATGCTGTCGGGGTATTTTTATTAGGGGATTTTATATTGAAAAAAATATCTGAAGGAAATAGTAGGTCTTAAACACACCCCAGACACTTTCTGTTGTGTTACTATTGTTCTCTTTCTAGTAGCATGCCTAACTGATCTCACATACTCCTGGGTATAAACTCAAAATTGTTAGGAATTTATTCTTCAGTTGCTTTTTAATGATTTATGACATTAATCCTGCCCTACATACTCGCTAACGTTATAGAAATGAATGACAATATAATGAGGCACAGTGCAGTGTTAGTGGGATGATGTACTTCCAGTTCCTCCTAGTGTATCCTGGGAGATGGATTTCTCTCATCTTACTCCAGCTATCTAGATATTGTGCATTTAGTCAAGGCAACCTATGTAGAGTTTTCACACGCTGCAGCAATGCAAACAATCAATAAGAGGGGTTTTTTTTCTGGTGGAATAAGCCTAGTCTTTGTTATCCCCTACAGCTTTGTAACAAAATAGTGTTTCTGGTGAGCTTTGTTGGGAATCGTGGAACTTTCACCCGTGGCTACCGAGCAGTCATCATGGACATGGCTTTCCTCTATCACGTAGCTTATGTCCTGGTTTGCATGCTGGGCCTCTGCGTGCATGAATTCTTCTATAGTTTCCTGGTAAGTATGTGCTTCTGTGGAGAGGAAAAGTTTGCAAAAATAGAAAATACCGTTACCCATGCAGCTGTCTTCAATTTCTTCCTGACAATCAAGCCAAAGCATGTGTATTTTTAGCATGCCGTTGTGTTGCTGCCCCTCAGGAGCTGCTGTTTTCGTTAGAACCTGTGTCTATTAGGACTTATTTTATCTGGTTTAGAGTTGAAAGCTTGCCTGCTGCTTTTCAGACAATCATCATATAAACCCATTCCTTTCTCCCACCCTCTCCCAGCTTACATATATTCTGTGTCCGTTACTCCTTTGTCTTTGGGACAGGAGTTGTCCACTGTTGTGTGCATCATACCTATACCAAAGGACCTTGTTCCTCAGTTCATCTTGCAGCCCTAATGAAATGAATGTTAAAAAAGCCTATTTGAGAAATTGATATGGCATGCCTCTGGTGTATCAGGAAGATTCATCACTTTAAATGTATCCCACTTCATTTTCTTCTGTTGCCATTACCCAGGTGGAATGCCTTTTTATAATATGATACAGGTGCAATGAAAATAAATCATACAAAATTATGCTAAACTCAGCTAAGTGCTCCCTTCATGCTGAATAGCAGTAAAAGGTGTTTCACTGCTGTTGTTTTCTAATCCTTTTGCTTTATACTGGAACAAGTTTGTAGGGAGACTGATTAAATTGTGGTCATTTTTGTACGTTCACTTTCCTGTTGTCATATTTCTCTCAGCTTCTTGAATAGTTGTGAACTCTCAGCATTTCACAGTGATGTGTTAAGCACACTTAAACTTTTAGGGATTTGGTCTTTAGTCTGGTAGAGCTTCTGTTGAAGTCAAGTTTTCCAGACCTTGACATTAAAGTCAACTTCAAAAGTTAGCCAGATTTCGAAGGAGACAAGATGTTGTGGCTGTAGCTGCAGGACCCTTTTCAAATGGATGCAACTCTGCTGCTTAAAAATGCACAGCAAATTACCTGTCATTCCTTCAATAATAATGTCCTCACTGCCTTAAAGTACTTTACAGAGTGCCAAGTGGTTTAAGAAACACTTTTTGTGCTTAATTTTTTCTGTAAGTGCTAGTTACAGTGTTCATGATTCATGGCTGTTATAATTGTCCACATTCCCAGGTTCCTTCCAGGTGTTCACTTTGTAGTGGATACATTAATATTTGTTCCTTATTTTAAGCTTTTTCTTGTATGGAATGAATGATAACTATCTTCTGACTTTCTTCCTTTATTATTAATCCTTCACAAGGCGGTGGATTTCAGATCTTGTGAATTGTGGCTAATATCATCTTCTGTGGACCATTTGATAAATCATTGTGTGTCACTTTATATCTGTAATCTGAGTGTTTTGAAGTGGAAATACATACATTATAGATAAGATCAAAAGCACCATAGAACATAAATAGAAAAACCTCCCTTTAAAGTTAAATCCAAGGAAAGCATACAGTGCAGGGTAAAAAAAAATAGAAGTTTCTAGCTTTATACAAACAGTGCAATGAATTTAACTTTGTCCTAAAATGAGATGGCCCCAGTTTTATACATATGAGTGACTTTTAAATGATGCCACAAGCACAAAGAAACAATTTACAGACATGTAATTACTTACATGTATGAGTACATGTTTATGAGATGGGAGATCACATGAAAAATGAACTTGTAGATACAGATCCATAGCATGAAGATCCATAATATAGAACCATAATGTGAAGGTGCTGTTTTTTAATTTTAATCTAGCCCAGTTTTGAACATGGGGAAACAATGGATCTTGTTGGTAACTGTTACCCATGTCTGGATCAGGGTCATATATGCTTTGTGACTTTGGATTTGCCTATAATCGTTCTTAAAATTTAAAATTCTCTGCTAGATTTTCTCCTCCTCTAAGCATTCCCAGCTCCCACTGAAATCAATGTGAATTATGTGTTTATGAAGAGGAGAATTTAGAGGATGGCTAGATGTACATTTCAGTAGTTCAGATTGTTTTCTTCTATATTGCCTCATTTGTATTCATTTTTTCCTCTACTCTGTGCTTTTCCCAGCTGTTTGATCTGGTGTATAGAGAAGAGACACTGCTAAATGTGATAAAAAGTGTTACCCGGAATGGTCGTTCCATTATCCTCACTGCCGTGCTAGCACTCATCCTAGTTTACCTCTTCTCCATCATTGGGTTCCTCTTCTTGAAAGATGACTTTATCATGGAGGTCGACAGGTTGAAAATCAGGACTCCTGTTGCAGGTATTGTTTTTTATATTAAAATTTGCTCCCAACATACGCCTTTTCTCTCTGCCTAACCTAACTTTCATCTAAGCAAATTGAATTGCTTTATTTGTATCTGTGAAAGCAGAACTAATTTCATATGCCTGAGAACTCAGTTAAGTCTCTGGGTAAAATGTAACATCTATAAGTGTTGTTTTAGACTATGCTTATCTGTTGAAATACTGAAGTCTAACACAATTAATTTATATGTTTTCTTTTCAAATACATGCTAATATATTAAAAAAATAATCTATATTTCTAAGTGTTTGGAAGAGCAACTCAAAGTGGATTCTATTGGCTTTCATCTGCCTTATTTTCTGTGTACTATATGAGGCATTTGATCTTAACATGTTCAGTAGGTTTATTAATTTGATTATTTTTTAAGCTTCATCCAGCTGAAATTTATTATAGAATCCACAGTTCTACTGATGAAGGTTTCCTGGAGCATCTTTTAAATTTAGCATGTGTTTCATGAACATCACCATTAGTGTATAGTTCTAGCTTGAGTAAAATCATTGGGAGGTTTTAACTGGTTTTTAACCAGTTTTTTACCATTTTTTAAAAGGCCAGAATTTCAGCTTTCTGGAATGAGAGGTTTTACCAGTGTGAACAGAATGTTACAAACTTGCTTTGCTAAAAAAATAAAAAGCGAGGTCTGGTCCATTGAGATCTTTGTATATGCAGCCAGCCATCCTGCTGGGAGCATGGACAGAGAAGTAACTGTCTGCATAGAAATACCTGAGAATAATTCGTGATTAAATTCCTAGAGGCATGATTTTCCCAAATGCTGAGCTCTTCAGACCTGTACACAAGCACAGAACAACTAGTGGAATCCAGCCTCATGCTCAGAATCATGCTCGGTGTTTGCCAGCCTTTTCCTAAATTTATTCTTTCAGGATTTAAAGCACACAAGTTAAAGGTCATTCAAGAATGGTGGGCATATTTTGATACTATGTGAAAAAACAAAGGAACCTTGCAGATTTCTTTAATGCACCTTGCTTTTTTGCTATTGATCATCTTAAATGGTCTAACTTGGCTTTATTTTGACATACCTTTTTTTTTTTTTTGGAAACAGAACAACTGATGCAAGGCCACGCACAGCACTAGTCCAGTGCAGTGCAATAATTCTTGGGTGTTTGTGTTTCTTCTGTTAGATTCTTAGAGGAATTTTGTGGTGCAAGTATATTCTTGCTGGCTTTATACGTTGCCATTCCTGATCAAAAACTCATAAAGAGTATATATTGACTATATACTGATGGAACATTATGCATCCCAAGAAAAGTGCTTTAAAATTTTCTTTACAAAGTAGCACAAGAAGAAAGTCAGAGTGGGTGTTTTCTATGTTACACATACTGTCTTACACTGTTAGCTTTGTTGTATGATTTTATCTTCATTTTTTCCCCCTTAAATCTTTCTGTATCTCTGATTTCAAATGCAGGAAATTGTTGAAGATGCACAAGATAAAATTGGTTTGATAAAATCAAACTGATGTACACATTTACCCACTTTAGGAATGTTAAATTAGTGTTTTACACAAACCCATACATATTTACAAATGAGTACCAAACTTTGTTATAATCCTTGAAACCTCTTAAATATTCTACATTCAGAATAACTGAACATCAGCTTGGTGTCCTTCTTGTCAGCTTTTGTGAATAATTTATCTAATGATTTTTAAAGTGACATTATTTTCATATCTGACAGTTGTTTCATGCTTTGAATATATTTTGTTCTAACCAGAAGTAGCAGCATTTGATGTTGATTCATTAATTTCAGGAGATGAAATGGGAATAGCTGAGATATACAGTAAATATAAAACTGCGGTTTTGTTCCTTGTGATTGCTTTGAGCTGTTGAGGCAGACTGAAGAATGAGGAATTGATGGTGTAATTTGTTCTGCTTTTTTTCTTCTAAAGTTTTCAACTCAGTGATTTGCTTCTAGAAAATAATGATTTAAAACTTAGTATCAATGTAGTATCTGTCTTTTTGTCAATATCCTGCCTTTTCCACAGGTATTGGTGAAGTCCCCACTACAACCCTCACATCAATGATGGGAGCCTGTGCAAAAGAGAACTGTTCCACAAGCATCCCAATTGTTAACCCAGGTTAGTACAAAACCTCCCCCAAACTCATCAGAGAATCACAAAATGGGTTGGAAGGGATCTCTAGAGAACATATAGTCCAGCCCCTTCCTAAAGCAGGTCCACTTCACATTACCCCTTGTCCTGTCACTAGGCACTGAAGAAAATAGACTTGCCCCATCCTCTCAACACCTATATATACTATGATTTAGAATCATAGTATATTTAGAAGCATTGGTAAGGTCCCTCCTCAGTCTTCTCTTCTCCAGAAGATCTCTCAGCCTTTCTTCATAGGGAAGATGTCCCAGTCCCTTGATCGTCTTGGTAGCCTTCCACTGGACTCTCTCCAGAATTTCTCTGTCCCTCTTGAGCTGAGGAGCCCAGAACTGGACACAGGACTCCAGATGAGGCCTCACCAGGGCAGAGTAGAGGAGGAGCAGAACCTCTCTCAACCTGCTGGCCACACTCTTCTTGATGCATCCCAGGATGCCATTGGCCTTCTTGGCCAATAGGGCACATTGCTGGCTCATGGTTAGTTTATTATCAACCAGGACTCCCAGGTCTCTCTCTGCAGAGCTGCTCTTCAGCAGGTCAATCCCCAGCCTGTACTGGTGCATGGGGTTGCTCCTCCCCTGGTGCAGGACTCTGCACTTGTCCTTGTTGAACCTCACGAGGTTCTTCTTTGCCCAACTCTCAGCCTGTAATTGATCTGATGATGATCAGGGATTTGATGATGAGAGTTTGTGTGTTATTATTGTGGGGAATTTTTGCTAGTGTGAAAAGTGACGTTCATTGTTGTAAGTCAGAAGTGCTCAACTTCTGTACAGCTTGGAGCTTAGGTGGTAACTTGCCTTTAGCGTGAGTACTTCCCACACCTGATTTCCAGTTGCACTAACATTAATTTAGTTCTTAAAAGACCTTGCTGAATCATGCTTGAATGTACAAATTGCTTCTTTCCAAATGACTTTACTGAGAGAAAAAGCTTGCTACTCATCTGCCACATCCTCACCTGCACACACTGAGCCACTATTAGAACCATTTGGGGCCACATAAGTTGATTGTAATGGCATAACATATGTCAGCAAGATTTTGTATATACTTTTACATCCACCTAGGCTGAGGTTGTAGTGTAGCCAGAAGAGCTAAGAGCCCAGATCCAGGATGAAGTTACTATGGCTTAATGAGTTACTGTGGCTCAGCTAAGCTCAGGCAGCAGTCCATTCTTAGCTTGTGGCAAATGCAGGGAAATGCAAACTGTTGCAAGACCTTCTCCCAGTAGATAAAAAGTGTTGCTTCATGCTGGTGGCAAGTGAAAAGCTTAATTGCTCTGGTTTAGCAGATGGGTCTACTTGGTTTTACTTTGCTGCCTGCATTATGAATCTGATCTGCATGTCAGAAGGACCCTGTCAACTCATATATCCTCAGTTAAAAGATCTGAAAAGTGTGTCCTGCTGGGACAGTTACGAGATACCAGTAACCACATATTAGGTCAGGAGGGAATTTTTCCTAGGTCAAGCTGGCAAAGTGCTTTTTCTGTAGTTGGAGACTGCAGGGTCACTTGGGAATTTTGTTGGCTCTGCTAGAGAGAGGGACTTTTGATAGTGGAGCAACTCTATCTCTCCTACTCTCTTCCTGTGGCACAGTCTAGTTGTGGTGGTTGGTCTTTCACTACAGATGTTGTTTGTTTTATTGTGTTGTGGCCATTACAGTTTTTTTGTGTGCACAGTGGATGGTCTACAGGCTTAAAATATTTATTGCCAGAGTTGCCTGTGGTTGCTGGAGGCTGAAACTGAGGACATAAGTGGTCTTTTCCTATCCCATGTTCCAGCGTAATGCTGTTTCATAGGCTTTATTCCTCCACTACTAATTCTTGAGTTTTTAAGGATCAAGGGCTTCAGGGAGAGGGCTATAAAAGTAGGCTTTTTCTTCCCAGCTGGTGTGTAAACAAGCCTCATAAACAACATGGGAAGCTGTCTGACTAGACAGAGAAAACAGTCTAAGAGCTATTGGCAAAGCTGCTGCATTCAAGGAGTAATCAATCAGTCAAAAGAGATGCAGTGTGGCTTTTGCCAAGCTCTTTAAACAACAGAAATCTCACATTTCTTATTGTTTGGATACTATTTCTTTAAAATTAAACAATAGTGAAAGAGGACTGTACAAAACATCTAAGTACACCGTTACTTAATCCTGGAGCAAATTTATTTATCCAGTAACATTAAAAAAAAACCCCGTTCAACAAGAACAGTTTTGCTCATCTTAGCCAGCAAATCACCTGTCAGAAAGTTGTGCTCTACAGTCTGTCTTTTGCTGGACAGATCTCCCTTTTAGCAAAAGCATGAGTTTGATGGAATGCAGAGGCCTGAAATTTGGTGAGATTCTTGTTGTAGCAGCATGAACAAGTCTACACCTGTCTGTAGGAAACATGAAATGTTCTCAATGACATCTCAGGTCCAGAGTGGAGACCTACATACATTGCTTTTCAGATCAGACCACTGCTGATAATTTGTTCTGATCAGACTCTGCTTCTTCCTTGAGTTTCACTGATTGAGCCTGTGCTCAGTCATTGCTCATGCTGGTGAGGTAGTTGACTGGGAGCCTGTCTGCTCTGCTCTGAGAGCATGCCCTGTCTGCAGCCCGCTTCCTCACTGCAGCACTGAGCTATCGGCATCTCATCTCTCCTAGAGTCTCTCATTCTTCACTCTAAAGGTATTTCTATATCACATAAGTCTTTGCTTGATGATGTGCTTAATCACCTAAAGGAGCTTCACCTGTACTGTCTCTTTGCACTCTAGCCCCTAAAGACCTGTGCTAGAAAGGTGTACAGATACCTGTTTATAAAAGGGAACATTTTCAAAGAGTCATTCCACTCCCAGGCCTAGTACTGCTCTGTGTAAGTTTGGCTAGATCCTCATTGGTGCTGATATGTCTCTCCTGTCTGTGCTTGTGTTGGAGATCAGACCCAGGAGCCACATGGCTGTGGTCCGTCCGATGAGGATTTTTAAAGTAAATCTTTCTGTCATCCCACTTACTGCCCTGTGATTAACATTGTGAACTTTCATTGCCTTTGAATTAAATTAGTTAGGAAGACGACAGCCTACCTAATACTGTCTAGCCACTAATGGGCCACTCACCAGACTGGAGATGATTGCAAATAAAAACATCTGAACCTCAATTAGTGTCAATATCGGGTCATTTGCAACATTTCACTCTATAGATTTCACTCGTTTTGGTACTATGGGCAAATTCTGTGTAGACAGGGATTGAGTCTGGGTTATGGGCACTGCTGAGCACCAGGGCAAACCAGCTGAGGCAGAGAACATGTGCCCGGAGGGTTAGCTGGCTCCTGTTGCTCCACATCTGGGAGTAGACATATGTACGTCTATACGCTCCCCACAGTCTAGATTACTGCACTGGAGATTTTTGCCAACTTCAGACTATCTGGTTCTCTGGCAAAGATCTTGCAACCTGAGCTTTCTCTTCTGGCTGCGACGTGGGGTGTGTGGTGCAAGGTGTCCCAGTCAGCTGTTGAGCTCTATCTTGTGTCTCTCTCAAGCATGGGCTTTCTCTGCATTTGGATCTCAGTGGATGTGGAGAGTTGTGGCCTGTGTTTTTTAGTAGATAACTCTCCCTCTTGTTGCAGTTTCTGGTTCTTAGCCCTGGTTTATCCTTGCTATTTACCTGCACCTGTGAACAGTGAAAATCGTGATCTATAGTTAAATAAATGAAATAGAAGATGCAGCTTTTATAAGGCTTTTCATTTACCTAGGGGATAATCATCTTTGAAAGCACAGATATGAGCTCCAGAAAAAAAGTGATGGAGTAGTGTTTGGAAGGAGGAAGTAAAGGCAGGGTACAAAAGCAAAGGAGTTGGTATGACTAAGATCACCGTGCCAGTAAAAAATTTATGGATGTGACAGGACAAAAAAAAAAGGTTTATTATTTCAACCCTTTCAGTTACAATATTTAAGCAGTTATTTTTTAAATCTGGAGTTACTATTGGTAGTGATGTCTGTAATGACCACATAGGGAAATCTATCCTGATGTCTGCTTTTGCTTTTCTACTTTCTCAAAGTACTTGAAATTAGGAGTTCTTTCTCATTTAATTTGCTCATATGGCAAAAACAGTAGATACCAGCTCTGTTCTGCAAACACTGATCACAATGCAAACACCACAATTTGGAACCCATGCTTTAAAGCCAAATCTCTGTAATGTGAGTGCTTTCGGTCAATTCAATTTATCAAAGTCTATCTCGGTGCCCCAGATGTGGTGGTTTGGGGCTGTTAAATATGCTGTTTCAGTTCACTATCACAGTGGGAGGTTGCTTTTTATGAAAATGCTTTACAATAAGTTCATGGAGCAAACTAAGTGAGAATGGCTGCCTTCCCTGCTAAAGCAAACCTATCCCTAAAGAGAAGGAAGGCGGGAGAGACAGCAGTCACAGTCCTGACCCTTCAGTGCAAACCAGCAGGACGCAGGGAACAACTCAAGCAGGGCTCTTCAAAAAGAGGCTGTTGATGTAGCCGCAGCATGGGGTTGAGCGCGTGATGGGAAGAATTCTAGACGAGGCAGACAAAGTCTCCCCAGGGACTGGTGTTCCAGCCCAGCTCCTCTGCACGTTCAAATGTCTCCTGCACAATAGTACCCTCTGTGACTCGGCCAAAACCACACAGCAGCTCTGCAGCAGAGATAAGAATAGAATCTAAGTTTTCAAGCTGAGGTCAGGGAGAGTCTCTCATTTAATGTATATCAGACCCATGCTTGGGCACGTGTGCTAGTGGAAAGATCATGGACAGATTTACTCATATAAAAGCCAGCCTCTCCTTAGTGGTTTGAAATGCTAACATGACTTGGCCTGTACATGAGTAGGTAGCGGAATGATTTCACAGGAAGACAATCCTTTTACAAATGTGCTTCTAACTGTGTTTATATTGCTTCTCCTCTACATGTCAGCTGTGCTTTTAGGAGGCCCACTGAAAAAGCAGTCATACTGAAACCGGTGGGAGAACTTTGCAAGGAAAAGGAGTACTCCCATGAACAGAGATAGCTACTTGGGGTCATTAACAGACGTACTGGTGGGAGAACTGCTTGGGATTTTCTCTGTCTCTCTTCAGGCTAAATATGCCTGATGTGCCTAAGTATGTCACCAACAGTGATGTGCAAATGAATTGGGATGATCAATGAAGTTGTAGCTGGAAAATATGAAAGGCAGATGTGTATTGCAGTTGCTTTGTCTAATATAGAATTGCAGCTTTGTTTGATTCTATGATCCCTAAAACTACTGCCCTCCTGTTTGCAGGTGAAGAAGAGGAGGATGGAATAGAAAGGACCTGTGACACCCTGCTCATGTGTATTGTGACTGTATTAAACCAAGGCCTGCGAAATGGTGGTGGTGTGGGAGACGTGCTCAGAAAGCCTTCCAAAGATGTAAGTGTTTTGGCTGAGGAAATGCATTACTCCCTGTGTATCTCATGAATGCCAAAGTCAATTTTTTGGAGGTTACAGACAGTGTTTGTATCTAGTCTGCTCTAATGTCACACAGCTGATTTATCTGTGTAATTTTACATCCCAGATGGAATACTTAATGAGAAAAGCTAAGCTTGGTGTTATGGTAATACTTGAAGAAAGGAACACTAGGTAGTAGTTTACTCCATCTGGAAAACTGGAGCGTATTCTAACCTTCCAAGCACTGCTAAGAAGTGTTGCTGGATAGGATCACACTAGAATTTCTAAATGCAAACTTTTGAAAGGGATGGATTGATTGATTGATTGATTGATTAAAGAGTATATGTCAAGGCTGTAGTATGTATGTGTATGATGTCAGGAGGTTGGGGCATCACTTTTTTCTGTTACATCTAGTGACAGGACAAGGGGTAATAGGATGAGGCTGGAACACAAAAAGTTCCACTTAAATGTAAGGAAAAACTGCTTTACTGTAAGGATGAGGGAGCACTGGCACAGGCTGCCCAGGGAGGGCGTGGAGTCTCCTCCCCTGGAGGTCTTCAAAACCAGCGTGGACATGTTCCTGTGTGACCTGATCTAGGTGGACCTGCTTTGGCAGGGGATTTGGACTAGCTAATCTCTAAAGATCCATTCCAACCCCTACCATTCTATGATTCTATGATTCCATGATTTTGTGAACTCGTAAGTGTAGATGTAATCCATAAGGTGTCAAAACAAAATTTCATATATCATGGTATGTGTCCTCTTCCACAAGCTTCCTCCAAAATTCAGTTCATTTAAGGACTTTATTTAATACTTGGGTGGGTTTATGCATTTTTATTTTAAGTTCAAAAAGAATATTGTAAGTAAAAGCAATCTAGCAGCACTTTGCTTGGTGAGCTACGCCATAACACGAGGATTAAATACACAAATAAGATCTCAGCAGGGTTTGCAGGAGTCCAGAGACAAATAACTCAGATCTGAATGGAAATGCTCCTTGTGCTGCTAGTAGGAATCTAGGTCTTATCTCATAGATTAGGAGATTCTACAAGTATTTGAGAACCCCATAAAGTCTGTAAACACAGGCTTTGAACATGAGCCTTGACACATAGCAGTTATTTAATGCTAAGTATGTTAAAGAATTTCACAAAGAGTAGCACTCTTATCCCAATGAATCTGTGGGAATCCAAGAAAATCAGTGACTTTCAAATCAGTATCATGGTGAAGAAAGGGACTTGGGTTTTTTGTTCCTCCTTACACTGAGTGTCATCTCCTGTTTGCCACAGAACAACTTTGTTATTTTTAGAGGTGTCAATGGGAGTCCATTCCAGCCTTTGCAAGAAGGAAAGGATCTATGATGTAGAAACACGCATGTGAGATGAAATGGGAAATATGAACACTTTGTGTACGTGTATGTGTGCCCACACCTGTGTGTGTGAGCATGTGCATGTTGTGTTCTTGAAAGCTGCTTGCTTGGTATTCCCCCTCTGGGCCCAGCTTACAACCATGTGACTGCATTAGTACAGCCCTGAAACCATTAACATGCCCTGCTTGGGTGCAGAGTATAGTGGCCTGGCCTTGGCATCATGCAAGCATGATTGATTTCCAATTGTTCATTGTGAAAACCTGGCATCAGTCTGGAGTGTTGCACAATGACAATCCCATAAACATATCCCTGTATGCCACAAGGCAGTATTAAGAAGAGCTGTCATTTCTTTCAGTGGGTACTAGAAACTGCATATCCCCATTTCTATACTGGCAGGGTAATTATCTTCAGTCGAGCACTACACTAATACATCTGCGTTGCATGTGGTAGACAAGCCACTGTTGTCTTCGTGCTGTATGAAACAACATAAAGGACAACAGGAGTCCCAAAGCAATAAAAGCACGTGAAGCCAAATCTTTGTGTAATCCCATAGGTAGTCCCTCTCTATTTCTGTAAGGCTAGTGGAATTTGGCATATGAAAAGAAACACATGTAGCTTTGCTTAAGCTAATGTGAAGGTGTTGTTTAATATTTTAGAAGTGTGTTATTTTTATATCTTATCACAACCTTATTATTGTTTCAGGAGCCCTTGTTTGCAGCACGAGTTGTTTATGATCTTCTGTTTTACTTCATTGTCATAATTATTGTTCTGAACCTGATCTTTGGAGTCATCATTGATACATTTGCCGATCTGAGGAGTGAAAAGCAGAAAAAGGAGGAAATACTTAAAACAACCTGTTTCATCTGTGGTAGGTGTTACTGAGCTATTAAGACATTTGATGGCAAAAGGAACAAAATGAACTATTCCTCAATAAATACAGTGTGGACCTAAGGAGTGGTTATCTTCTACAAGGAACGTCTGTAAAAATGTCAGAATTTGATTCCAAATCTATTCCTTCTCAGTAGGAAAAAGATTTGCTTTATGAGTCAAAAGCTAGCTTTACGAAGATGTGGCTTCAGTCTCCACCCACGATCTGAGGGAGAAAAGCTGTGTCTCACACTCGTATCATCACCAGTAATGGAGAGGGTGCAGCTGCTGACTTTATTTCAAAAAGTGTGATGCAGATGAAACTACAGCTTGCCATTTCACAGCACAGTGCATTCCAGAAGGGTAACAACAGCAAAACCCGCCTGTTTCAGAAGGTGATATGAAACAGGGAACAAAAGGATTGAAATTGTCCTCCCAAAACCCATGGATAAATTGCACTTGTTTTGAGGTGCACTCAGAAGGAGGGGCAGGCCTTCACTCCTCTAGAGGACTTCAGAAATACCTTCTGTTTTGTAAGCTGGATGTTGTTTCGATGGTCGTACTGACAGGGATGAGCATTGTGCAGAGCACAATGGCTTTAGTGTCTGTGAAAGGCTCTACAAGAGATCAAGAGAGGAAAACTGTAAACAAGGAGGCAAACTTTTGTGAATCCCATCCTTCCTCATCATGGCATTCTTCAGAGATTTAACCTGTTATAGGAGAAAAAAAAAATAATCTTATGACTACAGCACTGTAAAGACTGTGACTACAAAGCTGCAGAGACTCGCCCTCTCTGCTAGATTTAAATGCACAAACGATCCCACTGCAGCTTAAGTGGGACTATTCATATGCTTGATGCTAAACACATGCATAAATCTTTGCAGGATCAGGACCTAGATTGTATGCTGCGTGCTAACCAGTATACATTTAGAAAGAAGCAGAGCCAACACTTGTAAAGCACTTTATAGCCCTCAGCATAGAAAGCACTGTAAGACTGTAATATATTTATTATATTGTTATTGTTATTAAGAGGAAATATCACAAAAGAGAATAAACTGTGCGCTGAAAGAATTCTGTCAGGAATGCCTTCTGGCCTGGTATTTCTTGCCTGACAGTTACTGCGTGCAGTTATAGCTTTTAAATTAAGATCCTTCAAATTTATGATCCTTTAAATTAAGTTAGATTCCTTTCTGTAGCGTATTTAACAGATTTGGATATTTTTATGTTCAAGTTTATTTTTTTGCGTTATGTTCACATCTTATTGCAGGACTGGAGAGAGACAAGTTTGATAACAAGACCGTTTCATTTGAGGAGCATATAAAGTCAGAACACAACATGTGGCATTATTTGTACTTTATAGTTCTTGTCAAAGTTAAAGATCCAACTGAATACACCGGCCCAGAGAGCTACGTGGCGCAAATGATTGTGGTAAGTCAATTTGGGCACATGCTTTCCGCAACTGAGAGATGTTCCTTGCAGCTAGAGCAGAGAATATCTTTCTCTTTCCTTCTCTCTGAACAGTAGGAGGTATTGATCTGTATTTTTAAAGATCTTTCCACGTGTCTTAGACAGTCTGCCACAAAGCCCTGTCTTAAACATAATGAAAAAGATGAAGGCACAGGCCACAGTCTGTGGTTTGGCGTGTGTGCTGTCATGCTCTGTGGGTTCTGCTGCCTCATTAGCCAAACCAGGGGCAGAAGAGCATGCATCATAACATCTGCTGCTGCTCCGGCTTTGTCCAGTATCTCTGGGCTGCTGTCCAGAAAAATAACATCTCCTGCTGAACAGTGAAATGCAGGGTCAGTATTGAGGGCTGGTGCTTTTCTCCTATGACTGCTCTGAACAAGCTTTTGAAAAGACCAAGAAGAGTTGCTGCAGGGATTTGAAGAGCTACAGAAACTGCCTCATGAAGCTGTGAGAGTATGACTTGGATTCAGAGACAGCAATTTGGTGACACTGGGGCAGAGACATGTTTGATTACATTTTGTTTCCAGCCTGCTACCAAAGAGGGTTCATTCTAGTAAGAGAGAACAATTGGTTATCAAGGCTGCCTGACTTGGGACTTCATTTTTGAGGAATTCTTCCCACCTACTGTGATATTCTGATGCAACATTTTCTTCCCGTGGGCTTCCTGGCAGGTATCACACTGCTCAGGGTCCATGCCAGGATCTGTGGTTACAGAGCTGGTGTTTGCCCGAATCCCAGAAGGAGTACAATGAAGTGTGTGTCAGGCTTTGCTGGTTAATGCCTTTCTGGAGCTATGTTTCTTGCTCTCTTATTGATCATCGGGCCTTTGATTATACATACCTACCCAACCTCACTAGTGAGATGTTGGGTACCCATTTAGTCCTCTTATACTTCAGCTTTCTTCAAGTCAGGCACCTGTTTTAAATCGATCCCATCTCTCTGTCTTGTCAGTGCAGAAAGTGGGTTATTTATCCTACCTTAAGACAGGTGTCTAGGATAGCTGGAGTGACTCATCCTGGGCATTCCCTCTCTCACTCCATTGAGAGCCTGAGTGATTAGTTTAGCCGAGATGCTTAATTGAGAGCTAGCTAAAATTAGAGATTACTCCCAGCCACATACATACTTGACTGCTAAGATGGAATGGAGTTTTTGTAAAGAGCTGTTGCCACTACACGGGAAGGTAGGGTGGCAGGTGACAGGAATTCAGTGCTCAGGTACAGAGGAACAGCCTGTGTCCATGGAAATTCCGAGCTGTTGGTCTTGTTGCCCAGCTCAGGGCATTTGTACTGTTTGGCAGTAATTGATCTTCACTTCTGCAGTATGATGGACAAGACAGAGAAACTAAAACAAACACCTTTATCTTCTGTTCCATTACAAGAAATTATTCACAGTGGCAGATTGTCCTCTCACACATGAAAATATTTTACCTTCGCACAGAAATGTGCTTTAATTCATGGAATCAATAACATCTCCAGACTCTAGGGCTTGTCTCATTTGTCTGTTCCTTCTCTGCACCTCTTCCTCTCCCTGCAATGTTTGTATGATATTAAACTTTGCGAGTACGTATGTTAAGTATTAATGTTTAGTTGCAAGGGATACATTAATATCCATAGTAAGTGTATTTATCCTCTGGCAGCAGCAGTTTGACTTTTCTGATGCAATTCACTAATGTATTTTACGTTTGCCTCAGTGGTGGGAACTCCTATTTGAATATATAAAATATTAACAGAAAAGCACCAAAACACGTGACTTCAAGCACTGAACTGATTTCTCAAAGCCCCTGTTCCTCTGTGGCAGAATGTTGGTGGTTTAAATGGTACTAATCCAGATTTTGAGATTATGAAGACCTCTGAAGGAAGGCTTGTTTTTCCCCTGGGTATATATAAAGTTAATGTTTTTTCTGGATAATGAGAGAGGTACATATGGATGTAGAAGTGTAATGTTTAAATGGAAGAAGGAATGGAGGAGCAAGGAGGGAAAAAAAAAAAAAAGAGAGAAACAAATCTTTGAACAAACTACAAGTGGCTGGTGTGGGATTAGTTATTGTATTTTTCTGTAGTTTAAATTCCCCAGTACAAAATCTAGGGAAGGTGTGTTGCAGAAGTAGTGGTGCTGCATAGCAGAAGCAATTTCAACTGCTTAAATGAAAAAAAAAAAGATGAAAAGACAAAAAAAAAAAGACTCTTTCCTTGGAGCCAGCGAGATCACTGTATAGCACATTGTACAAGAAACATTATGAAATTATATAAAATAATACAACTAGATGAGTGGAGTAATCTGAAAGTATAATATTCAACTGGAGGAAGAGATCTAGAAATACAGCTTTGCTTAGGACCTAAAGAGTTGAAGGGAAAACACTCAGGGGTTGTTTTGCAGCTGTCAGCCATATGGGCAGATGTAGTGTACGTGTTTGGTGTGTTTCAAGCACAGTATGATAGTCATGAAATTACATGACAAGTGTGTGTAATGTGCTATGTTCCATGCAGAAATTAAACCTGAGGTATGGGTTTTGCCCTGAAGACAAAGAGAGAAGCTGATTCAGACTTTGTGATGGACTGAAAGCTGGGCAATCATTCTTGTGATGCTGGGAGGGGTGACTAAGTCCTTGGTAAAAGACCAAATTCTGGTTAGGATCTGGCACAAGAGAAGTAAACTTCAAATTCACCTTTCACAAGGGAACTGGGACTTGCCAGTGGAACTGACTTGCTGCTGAATGAGGTTCACTGGGGGTATACAGCAATGCCCTTTAAGAACAGGGCAGTCTCAGAACCTCTTTGAAGGGAACAAGGTGGAATAAGATTTTGTATCACAGGTTATATAGAATATGTAAAAACTCTGATGAATCATACTCCTGGAAAAGCTCTCTTAACTCTACTAGTTTCTGTTATGATTAGGTATGCCTTTTATGGCTGCTTCTGTAGCTTCTAATGGATCAAACCCAAATTTCTGTGTTTTCACAGCTAGATTACTTAGAGAGAATTTCTACCCGAATCATAGAATCATAGAATGGTAAGGGTTGGAGGGGACCTTTAGAGATCATCTAGTCCAACCCCCCTGTAGAAGCAGGTTCACCTAGATCAGGTTGCATAGGAACACGTCCAGGCAGGTCTTGAAAACCTCCAAGGAAGGAGACTCCACAACCTCTCTGGGCAGCCTGTTCCAGTGCTCTGTCACTCTCACAGTGAAATAGTTTTTTCTTATATTTAAGTGGAACTTTTTGTGTTCCAGCTTCATCCTGTTACCTCTTGTCCTGTTGCTAGCCACCACAGAAAAAAGGGATGTCCCAACCTCCTGACACCCACCCTTTAGATATTTATAAATGGCCCTGCACTGGACTCTCTCCAGAAGTCCCTCTAGTCTTCAAGGATTGGATCCATTTTTAAAAACATGTAGGCCTACATTTTGGAGTATGCTGCAGCAACTTCTTCAATACAGAGTTAAGCTCCTAGTGTTATCCTCACTATCTCCACAACTGTAGTTAGGAACCAATTATGATTTGTACTTGCCTACTACTGTCTTGCAAAGTATTGCAAAAAGTAACATTGGAATGGTTATCAGTATTAACTGAGCACCAGGGAAAATGTCTGTAATTTCTGATAGGTTCTTTCCAGTTTTGCCCAGCCCCATTAGGGCTCAAAAATATGACTGTTTGTGTCTCTCAGTCTTTTATATGTAACACTTGTCCATCAAACAGTGAAGCATCTAGTTTGAAGACTTGCTGATAGAGGAATTGTAAAAAGAAACTCCAGAAAACAGGAATACTATGGTTTTCTTGCTTTGGAATACTATTTGAAAGGCTGGATGCCAAAAGGAATGGGAATTATTTATGCATCTAACTTCGCTTTTCCCATTCCTCCAATTTTCCCATTCAAGAACAGGTAAACAAACTTGTAGGTGATTTTGTAGTCACTCATCACTCAAAGGCAATATTTTCACAAGTTTCCAACTTCATTTGTATTTCTCTTACTGAGGTGTCTTGTTTCAAGGCATTCTCATTATCTTACATGTCTCTGGCCTCAAAAAACCTTGGGGCAGATGACTTCTTTTACTTTCTTCCTCTGGACTGTGGATGTTGTCTGTAAACTCCTAATGTTCCTTGTGATTTTGATTTTCCCAGCAGCACTGTGTTTGCTTCAGTGCTTAGCATACTGCTCTGAGCAGTGACAGAAGTAATCAGTAGCTATCCAGCTTTCATAAAGCAAAGTATTATTTTTTCTTTTTCTTTTTTCCTTTCTAGAAAAAAATGTCAAACATTAAATGTATTGTAAAACAACACACAGTTTATACACCTCTGGCTTTTCAGACAGTTACTTTACGGAGACATTGGTGAGAATAAAGCACTTCAGGTCTTCTAGTGATGCCCATTCTTCTTGCACACTATCTTATATCCATTATTTTCTGAAATATTAATGAATATTAAATCAGGGCAGTAGGTTTTATTATTTGTTTGTTATCCAGGCTTCTTTTGTGAAGTCAGATAGGTATTATAAAACATCCAAAAGGACAGAAATTTTGAAAAGCTGGCTACATGACTCGCGTTTGCACCGAGAACCTGCATGAGTGATTCCCCTATTGACTTTTCATTCCTGTAGAAAAAAACCTTCTTACCTGACCCATTTGACCAGAAATACCATCCCTAGCAAACCCAGAAAGATGCATATAACTTGTAATACATCAATAGGGCAATCTTTGGATGTTCCTTGTGTCCATTTGTCAGGGGAGACAGTTTAATGCGATAACTGGAACAGTGAAGGTTAACATCCAAATTTTCAGACTTCTCTTTTCAGAGGTGCAATTTGTACAGGCAGATTTCTCCAAAGCCTCAGTAACTGTGAACAGAGAAATGGAGGTAAAAAAGGTAGATGAGTAGTTACTGATTTTCTTGCTACAAATTAGCCTATGATTTGTACCTCCCTTCATTTGCAAAAAATAAAAGGCTGTTGGCATCGTAATTAAATTAATTGTTTTGTCCATTGGAAGAATGAGAGACTTTAGTAAGTGAAGCCCTGAAAGTTCTGTTCTCGTGTGCCCTGTCCACAGTTCTTAGCGAGTTTCATAATGGATTTTATCAGCATTAGTGCTACCTGTCATAACTACATAATTACAGCACATAATTATATTATTACTTATTTACTCTAATTATGTAATTGGATGTAATTGGTGCACTTACATAACTCCTCAATCAGCTGAAAACTGCTCTAAAACCAGCTTATGTTCATAAAGAGTAAAGGATACTTCCGTGCATTAGACCATCACTCTCAAGCAAGGTGGTGGGAAACCAAAGGTTCTGTTTTCCTGCCATTGCAGTCATTTGGACCATGAGCCTTTGGTACAGTGACAGTATCTTAAAAGTATTTCTGTACATCTTGTTTCATCTGTAAATATATTTATCCTGAAAGGTAAATTCCTAATACTAAATCTCACTTCAGACTACTCAGGATCCCAACATCTCTACTGAAATCAAAAGCAAAATTCCCATTAACATTATAACAATCAAGTAGAAGAGACAGGTTGAGCAACACCAGCCTGAAATTCTGAACTGTGACTTTCTTGTTCATTTATTTTAAACGTACTTTTGTGTCACAGCAACAACCTGTCATTGTTAACGTGACAAAATGTTTCAGCTGCTTAATTTTAAATATTTTAAAGGTGTCAGCTTTTTTATTTTTCTTTTTTTTTCTTTTTTTGTATTTGTTAAATAAAAGCAGTACTTACCAAATATTATGGCCATTTCTTTGTCATGGGGAAAATTGTATTTCCCACTTTGAAATAATCTAGTTGTTTTGTTGGAGTTTTTAAAGTAAAGTTTGAAAATTGATCTGAATTTAGTGTTCCCATGAGCTGATGCTTTTGTCTCTCTTCTTCCTACCTCCAGTCTCATGTTTTTGCCTTATTTTTCTATTAGATACCCAGAAGTGAGTATTGAATTCAAAAGCAGCACTGGGAAGAATGCCAAATGAACCACTGAGAAGTCTCACAATAGTTGTCATTCTGCCCATGCTTTGTGCTAGGCAGCACAAGCTCTTTTCCCTCAGCATCCTTCTCTCTCCTGCCTCACTGCTCTGTGTTTTGCTGTGATCCCACCTCAGGAGCCAAGGTGTGATGTGAGCCGTGGCAGCACGTAGCTGCTGCCCAGGTTCAGATCTCAGCAGTGCTGCTGCAAGGTCCTGTCTGGAGTTACTCCATGAGGGTATGACTCCCCTGGCACTGCAGCAGGGAGTGGGGGACAAGCTCCCTCCTGGAGCCAGAGTTGCTTTCGTATAGTCCCTGGCACACCCGTGTATGATCTGAAAAGGCTTTTTTTTTCATTGTAGCCAATCTCAGCAGAAGTAGCTGACTGTCAATACAGCAAAAGTGTGAGCCAAGCAGAGCCTGCAGAGCCCGACAGCTGTGAGTCGAGAGCCTGGGTGCCCATCCTTTCAGACCTGTGAAAGAGGTTGTCCCAGGGTTAGTTAGTGAATGTAAAGTCATTTCCCTGATGCCAGATCCTGGTGCACGCCCTCAACCCGATGCCCAGTGTATTCAATGGCTGTCCCCAAGAAGCCACGTGGAAGTTCTAGAGGAGGCAGGTCCAAAGGAAATAGAGATCAGCAAGGTGAAAGCAGTGAAAAAGTGCTATTTGAGAAGGGGGAAGAGCATGCAAACAGAAGGCAGGCAAGGAAGAGGAGGGTTTGTGGAACAAGCTGTTCTTTACTGCTGTCAATTTCTGTCAAAGAATATCATAAAATAATATGTACTAAGAGGGCTATTGACCTCAGCTCTTAAAATATAACTTTTTTGGAGAAGAAAAGTTCGGACATCCAGGATTTTTCTGTTCTGTCATCTGTCGTCTTTTTGACATTTAGAGGCAAAAGTTTTCCCTGCTAATTTTCCTCTCTAATGTATAGATATTCTTATTACATCCAAGGATCGTTAAGCATTGTATGGGTAGAGAAAATGACCTAAACCGGAGAAATGTCAATCCAAGGCAATGTGAGTGATGCAGAAGATATATGGGTGGTCAGGAAGGCACTCTGCATGTTTTTCACATGCACTCTGGTGATTCATACTGGAAAACTTAAGAAGTTTCCTCCCTCAGATGTCCACTGTACCCTTCTGTTGCAACTAAGCACAACAATAGCAGCATGAGGAGGACAAGCGATATGTTTGTTCACTCCTGAGTTTCTACGCTTCACAGCCCAGAGAACTGATGTGAAAATTGATGGCCAGTGAAGTCACACCAGTCTGAACTACACTGATTGAGGAGAGGACACTGTACCCATTCTGTATCCTACTCTTTGTAGGTAGGATAGTATCAGCAAGGAGAAAGGGCATGCTGCTGATAGGTGTGACCCCATCATCTGCTACAGCTAAATCTGCCAGGAACAGTGAGCTGTGGTTTCTTAAACTGGCTGACTAGAAATAAACTGTATTTTTAAGGCTTCTTCGTTATAAAATCTAGTTTGATGTGAAGTTTCTGATCTGGCAACTCACAGACTTGGAAATGCACACAAATTCTTGACTGGCATGGGACATGGAATTTATAACTTTTGGGAAGCTAATAATGCTCCCATTGTTAGGATTGATTTATTTTACTTTTTAAAAACTGGCTTTTCTCCATACACTAGCAGATGTTATCAAAGCAAAGCTTGCAAGGATGAGATGTATATATGGATGTATCATTAATGTATGCAACTTTTTCTTAATTACTTTTAAAAGACTGATAGGATGCATGTCACATTATGAGTAATTACTTACCATGGCAGTAATACCAAGAGCACAAAAGCTGGCTGCTAAGTAAGATCTGAGGTCTCTCTGTCAGGCTAATTTCCTATGAAATACAATGCTGGATTTGTCTGCAGTTTTCATAAAATAAGCAATTAAAGAAATACGCCTAAATAGATGATTTACTGTACCCATTTTTTGTTGCGCTCAAAATAGCAGAGCGAGCAAGAGTACAACTGTCTGTGTCCTTCCACAGGCCGTGTGGGGAATTCAGGGCTTCAGTTTTGATGCACAGGGTCCCAGAGTAATTTTTTTTCTGGTTTGAGGCCTGCCTCAGATTCACAGAGGATACAGAGTCACTAAAATAGAGCTGGAGTTGTACTTTTGCACAACCACTACTTGGGTATATGAGTGGAGGTCCCAGTTTTACATTTACAGAATAGACTGAGGTGGTGTAGTTTTTCCTACTGCTAGGTATTGAATTATTTTTCTGTTGTTGCTTTTACTGTTGTTAAAAAATGATGTTAATTTCTACAGGTAGTGCATTGCTATATTTGCTTCTCTGTACAATGTTTCCTCTACATTATTATCTTGCAGAAGTGCTGAACACCTCTCTCCATAAAATAAGCAATTACACTAACCTGCCTAATTAGCTGATTTCCTGCTCATTTGTGTGTTGCTCAAAGCATGAAAAGTCAGCATCACGTGAGGACTTTGGATCTTTGCAAAAAGTTTTTATTCTACAGGAGAGCTGAGCATCTTCTTTTCTACTTCAAGGACTCTGCATCTTCCAGAAGTGGGCTCTTTGGTCCACCACAAGTAATTTAGTTGGCTTGCTTAGCTAGGTGATGTGTGAGGCAGAAGAGGTAATGAGAGGGAAAGGTAGATTTCATTTGGTACCTCATTCTAAATGCTTGAGGTTTTAGTGGCTTTAAGTTTATATAGTAGATTCTTTCCAGATAGGCAAAATTAATTATCCTGTTGCTTCTTGAATGGGAAACCACAGATCTGATCTTGCCTCTTTAGAAATTATGCCATTCGCTGGAATGAGTAAAAGATTGATATCAATAGGAGGTGCTGCAGCAGAGGCAGATTTGCTGTGTGTAGTGAAGGTATGGTGATAACCTTCATTCCACTAGCTGACTCAGTGAGGGAGTGAACATGCCGTTTCCAAGTGCCCTTCTCCCTGCCCCTGTGCTCAAACACTTAGCCCTTATGTTCTTGTTAACTTCTAAACTGACAGGTCCCAGCACCAACACAACCCTGTGTTGTGGTTTTGTTGTGTTTTTCCTCTTTCATTTGAAGTCACTTCTGAATACAAAGCTATAATGTAATTGCAAGTTAACAGAGCGGAGCCTAAAATTCCCCAAAAGTATATTCATTGAGACTGCAGTTTTCCTTCACCCTGAGGTCTGGAATCAGTTGTTTGATGCTACCCAGCACTAGTCTGTTTTGATCCTCTGTTACTGAGGCTCATTTGTAAGCTTAGCTTGATTTTTTTCTGTGTTTGAAAGATTTGGCCACCTGTCTGTTGACCCATGTTTAGACTCCAAAGACTGATATTGCTATAAGGACGGGTTCTGCTTTGATAATACAGTGTAGTCACAGCCTCCTTGTCCTCCTTCCAACTTAATTCAATTTGCAAATTAAAAAAAAATTGTTTGTTTCTTTGCTGCTGGCCTTGAAAACTCAAGGAGGGATCTGTACATAAGACTCTGTTCCTTGAAACTTGCACATCCCCACGAACATGGAGGGGAGGTGTTCCAGCTGGAGCACCCTCAAGCCAAGCAGTGCTGCTGGCAGGACAGAGCCTGCGGTTCCCTGCTGGAATCCACTCCTGCCTTGACCTGCCAGGGACTAGAGCTGTTAACTTTCCAGGCAGCTTGCAAAAGCCATCTTTTATCCCTTTGTTAAAGAAACGTGTGGCCTGGGATGGATCTGTGTGTGGGCAGACCTTTATTCTGTGATTTCAGATGATGGAAAGGCTCTCCAAGGCACTAGATAGGCACCTACTGTTGCACTTTAAATCCTGGCAGTAACAGAGCCTCAGTTCTCCTGGGACTGGCTGTGTATGGCTCTTCCTAATGAAAACTGGACTTTTTACTGGGCTCACAGATACCAATAAGAAGTTCAACTCCAGAACAACAATGTGATGAGCAGATCCCAAAGCGTGTAAACTGAATTCATTTGATATTGTGCTGTGGGAGAAACAACAGACACAAAATACTTCAATACTGTTTGAGAATATTATTACAACATTTGAAAACAATTATTGTTCTTTGTATTACAGCGGTACTAAGCTTCTGGCTTCTTGAATAGGAAAGAGACTCCAAAATTGTCCACAGACAAGGCAGATAACTGCAGATGCTGAGGAAAGGGAAGACCACAGGTTTGCCCAAAGACATAAGAGCAATTAGTAAAAAGAATGGGGAGATAAATTTGAGGTTATTGCCTTACCAGGAACACTATTTAAAAGTAAATATGCTTAATTTTGGTTGGAGTCAAAACACAGTGGTGAAATTCTCAAAGAAGTAAACCAGGGAAGGCTTACCAAAGCTGTAGTTCTGGTTCTGAGTTCTCACAGTTCAGAGGCAGAAAGATTTGGGAAAGTTAGGTGCAACATTACCACAAAGGTGTTTTACAGGGTGTAACAGATGTGATGAAGTTATTTTTTTTTCTGTATGTGTCACCTGGAGAAAAATCCACCAGCCCATATTACTCTGTGTGGATAAGTTTCTGAATTTGTGTAACTTTGGTCTCGTTGTACCCTTACCTTTTGGGATCAGCTTCATGAGATTTGTGTCAGGTTTTTCTATTTTGTTGCAAGGCTAGTTCACAGTCTTCTCCCTCTTTAGTGTGGTGAGTGTGTGTATGGTAAAAAGCTAAGATTGCATCATCTTTAATAAAAAAGCATATATAGCCTAAAGAAATCAGATTAGCTCTAGAGAAAGAAATCAATTGGGTTGGCAAATTGTATCTGTGGGACAAAGTGCAAAATGTTTTTTTCATACAGTATTTATTGAACAAATTTGTTGAGAAGATGGTTAAAAATGTTCTACAGGAAAAAAAAAGAACCATTTTGTTCAATTTAAATGACATTGATGTATTTTTCTACATCATGAAATCTTGCAGTATTACCAACAACAATCCCTGATAAAGTACTTTACACAGTTGCCTCGCAGGGCATTTTGAGATAAAAGTATGTATCGGAGATTGTAAATTGGCTACATCCGATTTATATATAATGGAACCCACTACACAATTCAATAGATCAGGAATCACATTACACTTCAGTGAGTTTGGGGTAGTAGGAGCTTTAAAGAGTCTCTAAAACAAACAAGCAACTTTAAATCATATTTAATGAACCCAGTGTATTTTATACACATGCGATTAAAATGTTTTGTCTCTGTTTTTCATTTTACTGGGTGCTGCTGAAGGAAAATTGTAATTCTGGGTTTGTGAAACCGATCATCTGCTTGTTCTCAAGAGAAAATGCATTTGAATTGAACAGAGCAAACCATATTTAAATACTGGGCTGAAAAAACAAAGAAAAACAAAAAGCAGATCTATACAGAGGATCCATTTCAATATTTTCCTAGCAATGCGAGCAAGAGCACTAAATGAAAATGCAGGATAGGCAGATAAAGGTTCACAGAGTACCATGGTATATTTTTCTTTTATTGATCTATGCTTGCAGCCTCTGAAAACAGTAGACAGGAACCAGAATGACTAGACATTTCATCTTGAGGGTCTGGTTTTGCTGATTTCCACCTATTTACTAAAGGGAATAAATGTGCTCTGTGCTTCCCAGTAGGCAGGTGGGACCTTGTGGAATCTGCATCTCACCCAGCTACAGGTGGGCCTGCCAAGGGCCGTCTCCTTGGCTATCACGTCTGTGTGGGCAAGGAGTTGTGCTCACCATGCAGAGGACTGTAGAAGCCCCATGGGCAAGCATTTGAACAGAGGAAGCGATTTGAGAGCAGATTGATAGTGTTCAATGCCCATAGGTTGAAAGGTGGCTGTTGCTTGGTCTTGTTTTCTCAAGAGGTGCTTCAGAGAGAGAAATCTCAATCTTTTTCCTCACCTCTGACTGATACTCAAGTATGTGCATTTATGCATGTGTATGGTACTATCCTTGATCACATCATTGCTTTAAAAAGTTCTGTATGGCCCATTAGTGATAAGTAGTAATTCGTACTAATTTTTAAAGAAAATAATGTTAAGTTGACATTTCATACCACACCATGTGCAAAAAACATTAGAGTGAAAATCAGAGGGCCCAAAGCAGGAATATTCAGATCAGGATTCCTGAACCAGAACGATTGGGCTGCAATCAGCAAAGCTCTACCTGTGTAAAGCTGAGAACAAGGTCAAGTCCCTAGCCTCTGAAAACTGAGTCTCCAACTGAGTCTTTGTATTTCTCAATGATACTGTTACACCAAATTTAAGCTAAAGCTAGGAAATGGACAGTACTTGCAAAATACAAGGTGACAGGACCAGAGAATTAAAGCACAATGTGAAAAAAACCTCATAAATTTCACTAAGTATTCACCCAAATCCTGTGCTACAAAAGATACAAAGTAGAAGTTATGGTCTGGAGTTTAATCATGGAGTTAGACTCTCATCCACTGGATTAAACCAGCATTCACCTTGATGAAAACAGGTCAAGATTTGTGGCGTCCTTATCAGCTGAATGGTGAATATGTCCCTAAGGAGCAGACAAGATCTGTGTCCACAGCAGTGGCATGATATTGTAGGGTATGCTTATGTCGCAATGGGGCTAGCACTGTTGGCTTCTGTCTGGAGTTCAGAATCTGCGGTACACTTGCTAGCATGTTTTGCAAAACAAAATCAATATAAAAGACGAACCAGGAGAAGGGAGACTTTGGCATAGAGAATGGTGGTGTGCAGGTAGGAATGGTGAGGGTCTGGGGCAGCACTGCCATTGTCTGCTTTGAAGGCAGTCAATGGGAAGCAGAAATACCATTAGCATTCATCTAAGTGCAAGGCAGGCCAGCAAACGAGCAGTGAGGTTGTTGAAATGATGCCGGGAGCAGCAGGGGAAGAAGGAGAAAGAAGTTACAACTGGAGGCACTTTGGTGGGGCAGCATGAGCATCTCAGGCCCTCTTATGTGTGAGGGCTGCACTATGTGGTGTGGCCCTAAGAGAGGCTGCACTCAGTGCTGAAACAGCTTGGCTTGCAGGGTTCGAGGACAGCACCACAGTGAGCCATGAGGGAAGAGATAGGAGCTACCAGGTGCCTCTGCACAGAGGCTGCCATCGCGTTACACTCTGCTTGCTCCACTGAGACAGCTGGAACTAAACCAGAGCCTCCCGTGCTGCCATTAAAAGGTTCTTTTTTTAAAAGGACATGTGCACTTAATGTCAGAATATTGAAACCATACCCACGTGAATAAAGTTAGTAAGCCAGTGATTCATTGCTGTTTCAAATCTCTATCTAGCCACAGTAAATTTCAGCTCAGTCTGTGTCCACATGCAGGCTATGATTTACAGTTCTGCATTTTATATCAACAACATCTGTTTAACAAAAGAAAAAAAACTATGCCAAGAACATTTATTTTCTAATCTCAGTACCAGATGTTTCATTATGCACAAGATCCAGCTATTATATCAGAAATAATTTAATTATTTTAAATGAACTATCTGAAGCGTTTTTCCTAAAGCATGTCCCGTAACCACTAACAATATAAAAACATAGGAATGTGGAAAAATAAACTCACATTCTATGCAAACCTATATCTGTTTTAAGGGCACAAATATCAAGCACTAAATCCTAGCTTCAGATGGTAGTGTTAGGATTCTCAAAGGTTTGCAGAGGAGAATATCAATTCTCAGGGTTATGACAGAGATAAGGTGTCAGAGAGCAATTGAAACAGCAGAAAAAAAACCAACAGTTGAGAAATGAACATGTGCCGCTGGTAGGGAAGAAGCGATAAGCAAAGAGAGTGGCGCTGGAGTGAGACACAAGCTGAGGCCCTCCAAGCACACCAATGATGTGCCGTGGAACTCTGGTGAGTCCCTTGGCCTGATCTGGTCATTGCACGGCTGCAGATCGCCCAGGTTCCCACATGGAGGGTAGCTGGAAGGTGCAGTTACTGCACTGGTGACAAAGCTGCTTAATTTTGTTTCTACTTTGCACCTTCTGGGGCAAAGCAGGATTGCTTTCTTCAATGTTCTGACTGATGCAGTCCAGGCCGTCACGGCCTTTTTTGTTGAGGGCATGCTACCGACACGTATACTTTTCCTTTGCATGTGAGTTTGCCCACAACACTGGTTTGAGATCACATTCAAACACAGAGTGTCAACTTTAAAGAATTATTTTCATCATTGTTGCCATCCCTTGGAGGTAAATGCAAGATGTGTTTGATAAGCAGTTTGATGGCTTTGGGGTACTTGTTCTTGGAAAAGCAGGGTCCTTTACAAGGTTTCAAGATGAGTATTGAAACTGCCACATAGACTACCAAAGAAAAATCTTTGCAATTTGAGGTTTATTATCATTCTGTGCCATATTTTTTTGGGGAATATCACAAGCAGGAGTGTTGATGCTGAAACACCAAGACATTTATAACTGTCTGGCCTGGATATCAGTCTTGAAGGACTCACAATTATTCAGAATTATGGTGATAGATTCTGTTGCAGCCCTCAAAACCATCCAGACAAGTTAAAGTAAATGCATCAACAACTCTGCTAAAGCAGATGATGAGTCTGTGTTGTGGTTCCAACCTTATTTCAGGGAGGAAACAGATTTTTATATTTGTGAGCTGTGGAAGCTGTAGCATGTATCAATCTAGTCTAGACCCAGCCAGACCTGTGAGTTTTATTGTTGCATAAAGATTTATCTGTAATAGCCAAGGTTTATTTTTATTTTATTTGAATTACTGTTGTGGATGCATATAGACACATACAATTCCTAATTTTCCTCCCTCTAATCTTGTGTAGCACAGATTGCTTATCAAATACAGTCTTAACATTAAAGTGTCAAACAGGATTTGCAGAAAGCTATTTGAGGTTGTAGTTTAGGATGAATGTTTATCAAAGTGTGGATTAGCTGAATCATGCACTGAACCAAATTATTATTGTCTGTGATTAAATCACAAAGTGGTTATTGCCTGTGTCATCTAAAGCAAAAGATAGTTTAAATCTTTAAAATCCCTTTATAAGGTGGCTGTTGGAGCTACATAACTACAGATTTTTAGGACCAGACTCTGTCCTTAGGCAGAAAAACAATAGCTTTCAAAAGGTCGTTTGAACTGATCACTCTCTGCTTATACGGGCAGCAGATCTGGGAAGGGAATGGATGAACTTGTTTACATTTCAGACATACAGAATAATTACTCAGAAAATAGATGTCTTTGTACCCAACACTGAAGTATTTATTCAAGGTGCTGTCTCAAAAAAGGAACGTGAACAGCCTGTTCATTCTTGTGCCTAGGAGGACACGAGCTGCCTGACGAAGGGCAGCAGTGCCCACGGTTTGTTTGCCTTCATGCCAAAGCATAGGGCCCAGGCCACGACGCAGTCACAGGGGGTGAAGCTGTGCCGTGTTTCCTGGCAGTGCTGCTCCTCAGGCGTGGAGGCCACAGTGCAAGGTTTTGCCACCCCAGTGGGCACTTGAGAGGCCACAATCTCCCTAAAGCTGTAGGAGGCTTTTGCTGGGCTGCCAAGATATTTGCCATTCATTGCACTCCAACAGGCGCATATTGCAGGATGGGATTCCGCTGACTGCCCAGCGCAGCACACGGAGGTGCCGGTAGCAAACTTTCCTGGTGATGTCTGTGCTCCTCTTCTGCACTCTTCAGTGACCATCTAGCCAAAGAGCAACAGTGGCTTTAAGCACACCCATTTGCTTAGCTGTGCTATTAGGCAACAAATAACCCTCCTGACAGCCACCTCACTCTCCTCGCTGAGTCACCAAGGAGCAAACAATCCCAGAGCGGTAGAGGAGGGCTGGGGGACATGGAAGCCCATCTCCTGCTCTAATGCATGCAGCTGCAGAGGTCACAACCCAGGAGGAGTCATGAGCAGTCATTGCCCCTTTTCTTTTTGAATAGATAGGAGGGAAGTCCTGAAATGGCTTGTTTTCATGTTGCAACAAGGGGTCACGAGGTGGAAAGGGCTGAGAGTCACTGTAGAGTCTGCTGGAGAAATGAAAGTCTGGTACAGCTGACAGTGGTGTGTGGCACTTGGAGCCCCTGGCAGTGGCACTAGCAGAAAGAATGCATTAGGCTCACTCCTCTGCTTCATCCACCTTGTCCTATTCTTTGACCTGGTTTTTTTCCTCATTGTTATCTAGTAATCTATCTTTTAAAGGCTCAGCCTAGCATTTCCTGCTGGTTGCAGCTGATCTATCTCGCTGCTAGCCTGTGAAACTGGCACCTCCTAAAGAAACAGCACTCTAGCAATTTCTCCGGAGGCATGGAGTCAGCTCAGTGAGAGGTCGATTGAAGCCAGTTGGCTGTGCCAACAGGACAGGGGTGGCTCGAGAGAGACTTTGTACAAAGTATAGAAACTCTAAACAGATTTCTTCAATCTTTTCTCCATCTATGCTCAACCAAGGCTAGCAATGTCAGAAAAATGGCTGTTTTACTGAAGGGAGGAAGTCCACAGAAGGGAAGGAGAAAGTTGCATAGAAAACTCCAGGAGGCAAACACAGCCTTTTGCTCTGAGCACGCCTGTCTGAGAATAAGGGGTTGAGGCTTCTCAGAAAATGCAAGTAGCAAACCCTCTGAGCCCTGTGGTTTCTCAAGCATGTGCCCTTGCCGTCAGCACCTCGCAGCAACGTGTACCCAGACTACCTTGCAGAGAGGTGTTTGCCCCAGATGAGCTTTGATTCCCACTGGAGTGTTGCCAGTGACGGGGGAGGACGGAGGGAGCATGCTGGATCACCACACGAGATGTCTGCACTGCTTGTGTGCAGTCTCTTTGGCCGGCAGCCTTTTGGCTAGCCCCATCTGCCTTCTTGCCTTTCCTTTCCCCTCCTTTCCCCAGCTGAACTGACGGAGAGGAGGCTGCGGCTCTTTTCTGTCCCTGCAGCCTTCCTGTCTGGCTGACTCTTTGCCCTGGACACAGATGTGTACTTCAAATATGAATTCTGCAAGGCATATGTTAAGCTTGTGGAGGGGGAAGATGCTGTGATCCCTAGGTGGGCTGCTGTGGTTGGGCTGCAAATAGCTGCTGTCCTGTGCAGGAGTGAAATAGGCACTAAGCACTATGTTCAGCCCTGGTTATTTGGAAAGAAGATTTTGTTACATTTTAACAATTAATTCTGTGTCCAGGCAGCTACTTCGTTTTAAAGCATCCAGTCCACATACCTCACCCTCTGTGTGCCCATTTCTACTTGAGTTCTGTCACCTTGCACTAACTTGGTTGCTGTTGGTTGAGCCCAGTGACAGCTGTTTGCAGGGGTTTGCCCTGTTCCCTGCCAGCTGCCTCCCTTCCTCGACCAAATGGCCACTTGGTCCCAGACGATGTCTAAGTGAATGCTGTCCTGGGTGAAATGATTGAAGTAATCTAAGAGTAATAGCTGAGGTGTGACAAGTAACACCCTGCAACATCTCATCCCCCCCAGCCAAATAAGGCAAAGCAGGCGTGCACCTGCAGTGTTACAGGAGGCATGTTATA
The DNA here is from genome assembly GCF_028858725.1 of Colius striatus. Taxonomy (NCBI): domain Eukaryota; kingdom Metazoa; phylum Chordata; class Aves; order Coliiformes; family Coliidae; genus Colius; species Colius striatus. The sequence continues at coordinate 134,906,703 of NC_084759.1, forward strand.
GCTTTAACGTGTGTTAGTTGGTCAAGGTGAACCCTGGACTGAGCCCATAAACATTTAAGTCACAGAACAAATGTTTGAGGTTGTACAAACATGTTAACTCCCTCCAGTTAATTGGCAAGCAATTACCTTGAAGCAAAAATAGCTTTCTCATAGTTGAGCAGTCACAGAGTACTTGTGTCCCACCCCAACCATGAACACTTACAGATCACTAAAACGTTTGTCAGAGGAGCCTTGTCCAGTTGGCCTTCTGGATCCTGGCAGGTTTGTGATTGACAGGTTTTTGTCTTCAGCAGGAACTGCTGTTTGTTGGTAGTACAGATTCAGCAAACAGGGCTATGCGCCAGAGCTGATTTTCATGCTGCCCTTTAATAAAGTTCTGCAGTTCATAATGTAGTGAAAAAGTAAGGTAATACTGACCATCAAAGGCGTGTAGTTCAGCAAGGGAATATACGTGCTGTGTGCACTATAATGTAACTACAGAGAAAGCTAGATAAGTATTTTTAACATAAAAACAAGTTGGCAGGCTAGAACATGTTTCCTACTGACCTACTGAATTTTGCATCTCTCTGGTACTTTGCATGACAAAGATAGACAGCTGGACTAGATTTCATTAGAGATATATGCAGTTGAGAACCAGCAAACAAAGTCCTGCCTGAACCCAACACAGCACTCAGGACCACTGAGGGAGAGAGCCGTGCTGAGCTGTTTGACCTGTTGCCTCTCTGTTCCAGGAAAAGCTACAGAAAGTCGGTAGAATCTTCTCACGAAGTCTCTGGTCCATGCAAACACATCAGCTTCTCTTAGAACTTGAATCAAGTTCTTACTTGATCCTTCACTGCATTTTGGCAAAAAATGCCCAGATCTTCTTGGTCTGTACCTAAGCCACAACTGAGTTTCTTTCTTGGGAGCATTGCTGGGAAAGTAAAACTGGGCACACAGGAATGAGTGGAGTCTGTCATTGGGCGCCCATGACTCTGGGGCTCATGGTGGCTGACATGAGTTGGCGTGTGTTCAAAGAGTAGCTTCAGCTGAAGTGCTGCCATCAGCAGCACAGTGCTGTGTGGCAGTGGTCCAATTGCTCTGTCCCTGTCTTTATCTGCCCCTGGTCATCCCTCTTCCCAGGAAGTATAATGATGTGCCAGTGTTATGGAGGAGGGAAGAAGGTGACACTGGGAGTTTTAAGAGAGGTAAGCCCACTGAGCTGGGATATCTGGCATCTGCACGGATTTGTGCGGCATTTCTCTGGATGCTGCAGCATGGTGGAGGGTCAGTCTACAGAACTGTTTCAAAGGCTGTTGGCAGCCTCTGCTTCATGTCCTGAAGGAGTGAGGGAGTGGCAGATGAAAAACAAAACTAGCAAAGTGCATTTCACAATCCTGGCAGTGGTACTCTGCAAACACAAGGCCTGCAATTATGGAGTCTCAGGTTGTTCTCCCTGCACAGCCTGGCTTTAGAAACTGTTGTTATGGCTAGCCTTGCCAAAAAGGGCTCCTGGCCCCTCAGCTGGTTCCTGTGGCCTCACAGCCTTGCAGTTCGTACCTTCAGGTGCTTCAAGCAAGAGAAACTGTAATGGGTGCAGATACTAGAGCTTTCCAGGAAACATTCAGATACAAGTGCATCTCTGTTCTCCGCAGCTCCTTTGAATTCAGTTTCTGTGCCTGTGGTGGCAGACAAATTTGCTGGCAAACATTTTGAAAAAAAAAAGGCATTGACCCAGAAAGGCACCGTGCACAAACTGAGCTTAGTGCAAATGAGTACACCTGCGCCTAATGCGAGGCACGTGATGAATGCTCTGCTTGATCCTAGCCAAAACAAATTTAAAATGAGTATCAGAGCATACTGGTGGAAAATGAATGCAGGTCTTGTAAGCAGGACTAGGAGTGTACAGCTCCACATGTCCTCCGGGGACGTCCAGCAGGGAGGGTCACGTGCATGCTGCTCGGGCTCACCAGCAGAGCTGCTAAAAACAGGTTTGATTTGAATGAGTTATGACCCATTGAAAGTGGCATCATGCGTAACCACAGTAAATTGTCGTAATGAGATCACGAGGCTCAAAAAGTTGGGCAGCGAGGAAAGAGGCCTCATTCCACCAGCACACATGGCTCACTGAACTTGCAAAAGGCAGCGGAAGGGCACAGCCTTGTTCCCCAAACATCTACAGTCGGTTTAGCAACAGGACCAGAGGCTGCACGGCCACACAAAAACTCTTTAGAAGTTTTGTGTTAAAAAGAAGAGAACGAGCCTAAATTCTTACGACTTTGTATTTTGTCTTACCTGGTGTGACAGTGGGGACTGGGCTAACACGGGTGGTGTGAAGGCGTGAGTGCTGTGCTTACCAAGGGTTAGTGTGCTTGTTTTTAAACCATGTTTCTGTAGGAGAGGAGAGTTTGGTGATCAGGGCATTAGCACTACATAGTTAAAAGCAACTCTCTGTGGAAGCACAATAAAGCTATGTTCACTTGGTGCATCCCCAGGCTGACAGCTCTGCCAGACCAGCCTGTGTGCACTCTGCTCGGGTATGGCTGCCCTCGGCCACCCAGTGGGAAATACTGCACAATCCTTGCAGGCTTCTCTGTTTTCATGGTGAGACAAAGTCTACAGTAAATTTTATGCACTCTAAACTTTATAAAAATATCAAGCCCGGGCAGCATAAGTAGCATGGCTCTTGCCTGCCAGGGGTTTTGTAGGTGAACTTCTGTGGAGAATGCCTTTTCTTTCCTCCTCAGTGCTATTTGTGTGGGGCCATTCACAGCATAGGAGACTGAAAGAAACACACTTCAACTCAATTTTTCTTCTAAAGTTAGCAAGAGCACGTGTCCATAGAGGTTCGTTGCAAAACACCATGCATATGATCTAACCACATCCTTCCACTCCCTACAAGGTGGAGAGCGGAGGTGCATTGATATAACGTGTCACCAGCTGCATCACTAGCTACAGGACCCCTTTCCTTTGGCTTGTGCCTTAAGGCAGACAAGGTTGCTTGTCACATGGTTGCCACTCCTCCTCGGCTTGCAGCCTTCAGTCTCCTCTGTGTATTGTCTATTATGCTTTGCTCACAAATATCTGTGCCCTCGAGCCATGGAAACAATTCAGGCTCATACTGATACACAGCACCTTCCTGACTCATATCATCTGTTTACAGCATTTCAGTTATGATTAAATTCATAGTCTGAATCCATGAGTAGAGAAACACCCAATTCCATGCTTGGTCCTTAGCAGGTTAGCCCTTGGCCATGGTGTTGGGCTTGCGTTTACCTAAAGCATGCTGTCTGAATAGCACGCTGAAGCCTAGGCTATTCTCAGCACCTCAAATCTTCTGTTGTGGCCAGCTGAATCCAAAGTTCCTCTGCTCTTGGAGAGGGCAAAGAGGAGTCCTGGAGAGGACTCTAGCTTGTCTTGTTTTTCTGATATTGGCTCACTGACATTCCTGCAAGGACAATTGAAATAGATGGAAGCCAGCCAATCTGAAGAGACAGTGGGAAAATGTGTCCCTGGATACACTTAGGAGCAAAGCACAGGAAGCACTTGTTCTTTCATGGTGCTAGTGTACCAGAGAAGTCTCCCCAGAGCTGCCCCAACAGGCCTGGGTTTCTGCATGGCAGAGCCATGGGTGAATATGCCAGTGCTGCCCATGCAGCAGTACAAGTGCAGCTGTGAGGAACCAAGATTTTCTAGTTGGTGCCTTCTTTGTAGATAAGGAGAACCAAGAATAAAAATGCTTGTGTAAAATACTTTATGAATTTACTACTTAAGCTAACTTGCTGCATGCATGTTATCCACTGAGTAGAAGTCCTTGTGAGTTTTCGTTCTCTAGCCTCAGCTTAGTGGCACTGCAGAGGCCTCTACTAACAGTACTCATCTTTCTAATACCCATGTAGGAGAAGAATTTGGACTGGTTCCCTCGGATGAGAGCCATGTCCCTGGTTAGCAATGAAGGCGACAATGAGCAAAATGAAATCAGGAGCCTGCAGGAGAGGCTGGAATCAACCATGAGCCTTGTAAAGCAGCTTTCCAGTCAGCTTGCTGAGCTCAAGGAACAGGTAAGTGCCGTGCAGTGAGTAGCAACATGAACATGTGTGGCTGAATGCGCTAGCTTTCATCAGGTCACTGTCAGGACAGAGAGACTTCTGTCTTAGGTTTTATCTTTGCCTTCAGTCAGCTTTCTGAGTAGATATACAGATACAGGGTTGGAATGAAATTGTACTCTGTTAGCAACACCAGAGAACAGGTAAGGAGAAAAGCCGAGGGGGAATTAGTTATGAAATCCTCCCAGTGAGTGTGTGAGAACACAGGGAAAGCTGCAGAAGTGATGTCGGGCGCTGCATATGCAGGCACTGCATAGCCCAGCACCACAAAAGGTGTAGTGTCAGAAATCACTGTGCATTGATGAGAATCGCTAGAAAAACTTCCTGGATCCAGTACTTGGATCTTTTTTCTCCACTAAAAACAGTAAGAGTGTTGGTGCAAGAACAATTTGTGGAGCCTGTTGCTTTTCTTCTGTCACCCTTGACTTTGTGCTTCCCATTCTCTCCTGTATGGAGCACAAGCTGCTGGCTTCCTATAAAGCCCTGCTGTTGCCTGAGCCACTGTATGTGTTTTCTCTCACTTCAGGCTCAAAAGGCCAACTCCTTTTTTGCTAAAGATGCTGGTCACCTCTGGTTTGCTCATTACAGTGTCAGAAAAGACTCTTTGTGTTTTCTTTATGAGAAGCACTTGAGTTACATCAACAGAGTTACCTAATTATCCCCCTTCAAATCCCTCCTTAAAACTTTTTCCCTGTGGAAGAGTCGACAATAGTTTAGGCTGGATGTGCTGAGACCATAGCTTGTTGTGCTTAGCCATGCCATCCTGGTGGGATTTTTTCATCCGCTTCTGGCTGAATCTGTTCTCTCCTGGCTTAAATTTAAACTCTCTGTGGCTGGGACCATCTTTTCATTCTGTGACTGTACAGCACCAAGTGCAGATGCTGACACTCTGCAGGGCTACACAACGTGAAAGCAGTGCAAATAAATACACTGTAAGACAAGTAAGAATAAAATGTCCATACTTTGCAGGAGACAAATCTCCAACTTCAAAGGCATCTCTTACTTGTAATTTTCAATGCTGAAGAAAAGAATTCTACTCCCTGTTGTTTTGCTTATATATATCTTGCTCTGTGACTGCTAAATAATAGTAAAAAGGGGAAAAAATAATCTCAACTCATCTCTCTCTGCCTTTTCACCTTAGATGACAGAACAAAGGAAGAATAAGCAGAGGCTGGGCTTTCTTGGATCAAACACACCCCATGTGAATCATCACATGCCACCACCCTGATACCACGGGGAGAAGCCGTGACTAGCCTTTCATCAGTATTCCTGCTTTATTATAGAATAAAAAACTGAGACTGAGAGGAGTGAACAGTGCCTATTGTTACAAAGTTAAAAACAACCAAGTGCCAAGATGTTAAGTGGTTTAGCTCTGGGAACAATTTGTAGCTGTTTTTCGTGGTTGAAAGGGACCACAGCCTAGAATGCGAGAGATACAAGGGAGCTCGTTTGTATTCACTTGCAGGGCCGGACTCAGCTGCGTTTGTGCTCTGCAACCCAATGGCTTTGGTGATGACTGCTGTTGTGAGATGAAGGTCCTGGCAGTCTTTGGCCACGTCCTTAAAGCTGCCTGCAGACTTCTGCCCAAAGCGCTGGGATAAGCAAGATGAGCAGAAGGAGGAGAAGTGTTTATTAATGCGAATGCAGCAGCCTAGTTCAGAATCAGTAGCAGTCGTTTCTGGCCTGTTTGCCAAATAGAGATATTAGTCATATTTGCTTGGCATGTGCTGTTTTTTAATTACCGTAAATATGTCAGTTGGGTAAGCAATAATGTTGCTTCAAGTAACTTCTGCTAGGAAGGAAAGGGGAGAAACCTCAAAAGACCGAAGGAAAAAAAAGGAGGGAAAAAAAATAAAGAGTTGCAAAGAGAAACATTAACGCTTTTGAATTTTAGCTGTCACCATGCAATTTCTTATTTATAACATGGAGTACAATGGATCTACAGCTGTGGGAATGTTATGCGCAGAACACTGACAACATAACTGGAAGTGATTTCTTTCTCCTGGCTTCAGATGTTCTTGATTAATGTGGCCGTGAGTTTTCACATACTGAGGAGTTAAACTGTGTTTTAAATTCAAGTTCCAGTGGAAGATTCAGGAAAAAAAAAATTATACCTGTAGTTTGAAGCATGTATGGGCTTTTTTTTTTAAAAATGCTTACAAGTGTCTTTCTGTATGGAACTGTAATGGTGTCATTACCTTCCATAAACTCATCTTCAGCAAGAGTTAACTTAAGTAAATAAGCACCATATTCTGCCAGCTTTCTTCTGAGTCAAAGATCATGGGTTTGTGCCTGCCCTTTCAACTTTCAGGGGCTTGTAGCACTGGCCTGGCTGGTGGGGAACAAGGGGGTGATGCCAGAGGAGCTCCTTCCAGCTCTAGGAAAGATGACAGCTGAGTCAGATGTGCAGGTTTGTGCCGTATCCTGTATTTCTTGGGATGGCTTTAAAAGAAAAGTTGCAGATTTTCCACAGAGTCCAAGAGAGCTTTTCTCTCTTTTAGGAGAAGGTGTTTTGGGTACAAGTGGGAGTTGTGATCCCAGTTAAATATCATTCTCAGTGGGTTTTGGTTGCCTGATTGTCCTCGGTACATTTGAAATGTACCTCTGTTATGTTGATTCACGTTTTAAGCTAAAATATTTTTCAATGATTTTCCCACTGTAACATTTCCATTTTGTTGGAAAAGCTGTTTTCATCAAAGGTGAAAGTATTATCGGCTCCACTATTTCTAGTTTCTCCCTGAAGAAATCCTTGTCTTGTTTAAGGCACCATTCAAACCAGTAGGCCCAGAGCAAAGGCAAAGGATAGGCATTTCCCTCTTTTCATTCCAAATTCAAACCTGTTCTTGAAAGACATCTCTTGAAAGACATGGAAAGAAAACCTTTTTCTGTTGATGTTGATTTAGTCCACAGAGCATCCCAGTGTGAGAAGTGATGGCCATTTCCAGCTTTAGGATCTATTTTCCCTGTAATTCTCCCAAATGTATCCAGTGCTCTGCCTCCATGTGCTAAGGTGAAGAGCAAGTGGGAGTTATCAGAAATGGCCAGGCTGATGAAAGTGAGTGATGAGAGACTAAATTTTATACAACTGCTGGTGGGCTCACAACCTTGCTGCTGCCAGACCATCAGCTGCTTGCTAGTCAGAGGGAGTACATGAAGGTAACGGGAGCAGGGCTGAGATGACCAATGCTGTATGTTTGTTTCCAAGGCTGGAATGACTTTTTGGAGTGACTGTTGTCTGGTCTTTGGAGAACAGAGCAGGTGCAGATGTGGCATGGCTACCTGACGGCAGGAAAGTTGCTAAGTCAAAGGAGAATGTAAAACAGCAGTTGTCTTCAATGAATGAGTGAGATGTTTTGGGAATAAAGCTTGAAGTGTGTCTTTCCTTCATACTTACTGTGTATGAGGTCTCGATGTTAGAGGCCCAGCATCTCTGTGATGGTGAAAAACCCTCTCATAAGCCTCATCTGCCAGTGAGGTTAGGGCTTCACATACCAATTCTTAATTGGTATGTTCAGCACTGAGAGGCTTGCAGTGAATTGATTCTGGGAGTTTGCATCAGCCACGTGCCACGCAGTAACCAGACACCAGTGTAAGATAAAGCCAGATTTACCTCTCTGATGAGACCTGTTGTGCATCACAAAACCAAAGGAGTTGCACACAAAGTCAGCAGTAAGTTGGTAGAGAGTCAGACAATGCAGCTGTATTAATTCAAATTAGTCTATGCAGATCATCAGATCTAGTCACAGCCTCTGTTTCAACAGCAATTTCCTCTTCCTCACGAATATGCTTATTAGAGGCATAAAGCACAATTTAATGATACGATAAATTAAATGATCGCTATTTATTGTTGGAAGTGGGCGGTTGACTAATACTGAAAGTGGTTGACACTTTTCTTGTTTACACTCACAGAAGGCAGCAAAACTGCAGCACATCAAGGGAGCTTTCTGCTGTAGGAGCTGGAAAAACTTGAGACTCCATGTGTTTGTGCCCTGAGCTTAGGCCGGCAACTGCATGCTTCTGGTGTTCTCTCTGTCCTGCACCCTGACTGATGTCCCCAAGGCTGCAGAGCCCAAATACTGTGCTTCAGAAGGGAGAGCTACAATCACAAAAACTAGGAACTAACAGATGCAAATTACCCTTTGCCACAGTGCCTCTCTACTCTTGATAGCTTCTGAGAGAGGCCTCTGTAATCAATAATGGTAGGTTATGCTACTTGCACAGGTTATAAATACATTTCACTGAGAATTTTGACGTTTTTGCTGATTCTGCCAAAGCTTAGGCCCTGCTCTGCAGCGCTCATCTGTATGAGCAATCTGTACACTCGCATGTGGTAACCTAAATGGGAGACTTCTTACAGAATCACAGAATCTCAAAGAATAGTTGCAGGGAGAGAGCCCAAGCCTTAAAGATTGTGAAATATCCCCATCAATGAGTTTAGCACAGAAATTATTGTTCTATACATATATTTATATGTGTATCTTTGTTTAATGCAGCTGGAGTATCCTCTTCTTAGGCAAGCATCATTTATCTTACCTATTTATATGAAATGATTGCAAAGAAGTGAAAATATCTAAGAGCTTTTAATGCCTTAGAGGGATTTATAATTATAAGCTCCTTGACAGTTAAAATCTACTTAAGTAAATATGTCCATTGCTGCTGGATGTAACTTTTAATAAAATGTGTCATTTTATATACATCTGTCTCATTCTTGGTGCTAAGGTGCAGGGAAATGTTTGTTGCTGAATTGAGGACTGATGGGGAACTCAGGTTGGTTGTCTTGCATGGGAGACAAGGCTATGGGCATGCATCCATTTCATCTAAGTGACAAAGCAGATGGTGTCAGTATGGTCCTGAATGGACAGAGGCTGAATCCAGCAGTGAAAGCAAGCATTTCTTTTATTTCAGGTGTAAATCCCACTCAGAAGAATGGGATATATTGCTGCCTTTCCTGAAGGCTGGGTGGCAGTCATGTGTAGAGTTTGCTCAAGTGCTTTTTGTGTAGGCCAGGGGCAGCACTGGTTGAAGGTGTGCAGACAGTGATCCTGATCAATGTGAGTGTCACCAGGATGTGAGTGAACAGCCTCAGGGTTTTCTTCTGGTGCTTGAAGCCCATTAACTCCATGCCAGGGGAAGTCCTGTCTGCCTCCTCACATGCCACAATAGGAAGAGTCGGCAACTCACTGTGAGGCTTTGAGCATCCTAAAGTATCATATATTACAAGCAGCAAGAGCAAGGTGATTTCCTATCCTTGTGTCCCTCAGGGGAGCAACCGGCAGCAGACAGCATGTGATGCCCACAGTCATCTGAGTGCCCACATGGGGGATCTGTGCCTCCCCCATGCAATGACCTTTCCAGACAGAACTGCTGGTGGTGCTTGAGCCTCTTGCTGCCCATCACACATTTCTGGTTCCAGACCAAGACTTTGATTTTGGAAATCCAGCCTTCGAAAGAAATGCAGAGGTTAAAGTCTAGAAGGCTTGATGTGAGTTCTCTTACTAGGATGCGGACTTTTGTGTGTGTGAGGTTTTTTGGTGTGCTTTTTTCTTTTTTTTTTTTTTCATGTATTTATTGTAGTTCCTTCAAGTAGCATGTTGAAGGAGGGATTGAGGATTTCCCCCTCTCTTCTAGGTGAAAGGATTGAGAAAGATAAACAGCCCAAAATCACCATCTCTCTCAACTGAGACAACTCAAGCTGAGGAAATCTGTGGTCTTAGGAAAAAAGGAAGCACGCTACAAACCTTCAATAGGAGAATTACAGGTGTTTTTTTACTTTTCCAGACGTGTTTATGACAGAAAGTCAATATTCATGAGGAAAAGCATGAGGCCCCTTCATAGTTAGAAAAAGCTTTCTAATAAGAAAAATCCTATTAAATGGAGCATGCTGTTGCTTCTGTGCACTTGTTATACCAACCTGCTGAGGTTCTGAGTGCCATTATCTGGTATGACTTTGAGGTTAAGTAGACAGGAGTTTGTTCACTGCTAGGATTCTTAGATTGTTCTGTGAGAAGATTGTCCTAAGAGAAAATGGGGTTTCATACAGTAAACTTCCAACCTCAGATTATAGTCACATTGAAAAACAAAAAGCCCCCAAATCAGAATTAAGCTCCTAAGCCCAAATGGGAGCAGTTTTGCATGCAGAACTGAGAACCTAATGCCAAGGCTTCTCTTTTTAAAAGATGTTTTCCCCAAAGGTACATTTTAATTGAAAAGGTGTTTCAGCGAGCTAACATCTCCCTCGGCATCAGCTGTACAGACGTTGTCAGGCTCATGGTGATGTGGCCTTCAAGCAAATTCAGCTCCTCCGTTTTTACTGTTGCTACTCCTGTGACAAAAGCATCTACAGGCAAGGATGTTTTCTTTGGAAAGAGCGTGCTTTTTTCTGGGGAGGGCTGCCAAGTTTATTTTTAAGTGGAGAAAACTGAGGTTTGAGGCTGCTAACCCCTCTGCTGTCCTGGGATGCCCACAGGAGCAACTGGCAGTGTGACTCCTGTTTGGAGGCACCCATATTGAACATCCTGTATTTGCACAAAATCATCCCAAATGACTGAAAAGAAACTCGAGCTCCAGGAATTTTAAATGTGGAGTAATGTATTGCTATCATTGGTTCACACTTGCCTGCTCTATTTATATGCTGTACTTTTTCAGTCCAAAGCAGGAAGCTGCAAGGCACAAGACAAATAGCCTTTATAATTTTGCTATTTCAATGTGTTTCTCTTGCTGCAAATGGACAACAAATACCTTTTTTTTTTTTTGCACAGTAGTTTTCTTTCTTTGTGACACCCATCTCTCTCCATGTCTCCACCTTTGTCCTCTGTCACTCAGGTAAGGTGGGATCTGGGCACATCCAGAACCACCGGCTGTTACCTGAGAAGCCAGACCAATAAGCTCAATTTGTAGTCAAATCGGTCAAACTCAGTGTCTTCTCCTTATGACTTTCATAACTCCATTTAAATGTTGTAGATTGTGTTGTCAACTAACACGTTCAGTATCTGACTTGGTACTAGCAGGGTTTTTTTTCAACAGCCCTTCTTGTGGTAAATTATTGCACAATCTTCAGCCTGGAGTTTGTTTTGCTATCTATAGCCTGTTAAACAATCTGCAGAGATGGTAAAGTTGATGTGAAGTAATTAACAGCTTCTGTTCCAAACTTTAACCCAATCTGCTAGAAGAAAACCATGCCTTTGTGGTGGAAGCCATCTGAGATCTGTTGCCTGAGCTGGGCTGAGCCCCAGCCCAGTAATGGCTTGTGGAGGATGAAGGCACGGTCACAGTCATGCTGGTGCCATGGGAAGCGAGGAGTGGGGCTGCTACTGTAGCCGGTGGCAGGCTGCAGCCACATGGCCTTTGCCGAGGCAACACTCACACCCATGTGCAAAGCTGTGGGGTCAGCCAAGGCATTGCTTTATGTGGGTCCTGTCACTGCCCTCCTCTCCTCCCTCCTCCAGTTCAATTTCATCTAGATGGCAGGAGCAGTGTGGGGATACAGTTACAGCCCAAAGGCTCCAAATCCCTTTATAAAATATTCCCTTCTGGCCCCCACAGTCTGCAACGTGGTCTATAGGCTTTGTTCCCAATAACAAGAAGTTGCCACGTAAACTGTGGACTCTGGCACGTCGTCATTGTTTTGTGTAATGGCCTTCAACTGTGGTATGTCAACCTGAATTTCACAATCCTCTCCTAGGAGCATTTGCTCTCTTACCAAAGATATAAGGGTATATTTGCTTGGTCTTTCTTCCCTGGCCTGCCACCATTACAGCATGAAACACCCAGGAACTGTGTTATCTTGGCCACTGTTGTAGAGTCCTGCAGTTGTGTTCAGCAGAGCACAGGGAAACTTTGAAACAGGATTCAAAAAAATTTCAGTCTTAGTTGACATTGGAGGATGGCAGTTGGCTCAGAGTTTGTTGAGTGCTTTTCAAGTCAGCTTTTGCTGGCTTTGAGGTTGGTTCAGGCCTATTGGTAGCCCACCGGGGAGCTGTAATGGTGGCTTTATCTGGCACTAAAGTTTTCACCCTAATTTGATAAAGACAGCAGAGTTCTTGGTGCCTCCAAAATACTCTCCGAACCCTTCATCTTTCTGTTTTAAGAGTTGAGGGATGTATGTGTTATGCATGAGCGTGTGTGGTATGCGCACACACAACTCAGTCTGAGGGTATTTGGGAACACTGGCATGCAGAAATAAGGACATGTTGGCTGCCGACCTAAACAAGCAGAGCAGCTGGTGTTATGAACACTGCCGTCCCATGGGAAATGCAGATTTTTCTGCCTGTGGCAGGACTGTACTGCTGAAGGAGGAGTTGAGAGGAGAGTTTGATCCCTGGAGCCATCATGCTCTTCCCATGCAAACATAAACATCTGCCTAGGTCCCTGGTTGTTCAGCTGGGACGTGAGAAGATGCTAGTGGGGGTATCATGCACCTAGCCAAAGACACTGAGAGTTGTAAATATGATGTGTTATAGATTCTATTTATCATGGAGAAAAAGAAAGGGAAGGAAAGTTCAAGGCAAAGCCTCAAGGGTACAGGAAGGTGTTGTCATAAATGGTGGTTTTACTGGTGAGATTTACTCAAAGTTTACTTTTGAGTTATTGTGAAGAGCTAGTTTTACCAGAAGTTGACTGTCAGTGTCTTTGTCAATCTTGGGTGTGTTTTCAGAAGACAGGGCTTAGCCAGAAGCTAGAGATCCAGTCAAAAGCCTGTTGCTCAGGATCCTTGGTCTATGAAATATGGGGTTTTTTGAAAGTTTGTCCATGGCACCTCACTTGGGATGAGTGCTCTTTCACATGGTTAGCACAAATCTAAATAAATACAGAAATATAAACTGAGCTGGAAATTTACTGAGTATGAGCTGTCTTGCAAAACTTCCCGTGTTTCCTGGCTCTGGATTGGATGGAAATACCACAAAACTAGCTTCTCTCATAGTAACGTGATACTTCTGCTTCTGGGCTCAGCTGAACATGGGAGGTGGAAGCATGTGCAAGAGAGAAAAAAGAAAATCAAAAGCAAACTATAAAAACTTATTTTTAAGCAAACAAAAGCAAACTATCAAAAGCTTATTTTTAACACGGAAAAATGGAACAATTAATTAGAAAGACTGAAGGGGCCATTGTGATTGTCTACTCAAACACCTTGTATAGTGCAGGCCATAGAGTTTTCTCCATCTGCTTCTCTGTGCTGTGACATAGAGCTAGAAAAGATATCTAATCTGGTTTAGGAATCTTCTTGTTAGACATGACATGTATCTGCTAGCTGGTTCTCTTAATCACTGAATCACAGAATGGTAGGGGTTGGAAGGGACCTCTAGAGATCGTATAGTCCAACCCTCCTGCTAAAACAGGTTCACCTAGATGAAGTCACTCAGGAATGCATCCAGGTGGATTTTGAGACCTCCAGAGAAGGAGACCCCACACCCTCCCTGGGCAGCTTGTCCCTTACCCTCACAGGAAAGAAGTTTCTCCTTGTGTTCTGGTGGAACTTCCTGTATTCCAACTGGTGTCCCTTAACCCTTCTGGCTCAAACTTCAACCCAAGTGCTATGTCCAGCTCAAATGAACCTAGTTCCCCATGGGCTGGTTACCATCTATCCAGGAGAAAAGAATCCAGTCTAATGCAAACTCTGTGTCCAAAGCTTGTTCTGCAGCACAGACTTGGTAACAGTGGGTCACATCTCTAAGTGCCTGACCTTGTGTGATGGCTGGGATGTCTGGCTGCCAAGCCTGTGGAGGCAGATACAGGCCCACCTGCCCACCAGGCCCATCACCTCCAAGGTGAAGAGGACATGCATGGAGCCATCTCATGGACTGAATGCGGTTCAGCTGCACTGACACTGAATCTAGGCAGGTATTGTGCAGCCAGATCACCTCTTATTTTTCTAGAAATTCCTTTTGTTTTGCCCAGTTTTATCGATGAGAGCTCCCTTTCCAACAGCCTTACCTTAGCCAGGGATTCATAGCCACAGTTTCCCCAGCCAAGTGAAATTGCAGGATCCCTGTATTTTTTCCATCTGGCCAAATTTTTGGAGACAGAATTTATGTCAGCCAAGGGGGAAAGGAACGGACAAAAGTGCTGTCACTGCTGGTCATAGGTATCCACAGCAATGATACCCGCAGCAAACACCGTCTTAGGAGAAGATAGTTGGGAAGTCAGGGCACTGCACAGTTCCTCTCCCCTGATCCAGCCTCTAGCACAGCATTTCACTTTCTTCAGTGTGAAACAGGGACATTGATCTAACCTGCCTTTGACATTGCTCACCCAACAGCCTTCAGCAACTTCTTTAAATCAGAGGAACAAAGATCTCTGCCCAAGTCATGGCCCTTCCTCCTGCCTTTGCCAGCAAGTGCCATTTTAACAGTATCTTCTGAGAACTGATTGAGACCACACGTGTCCTTTCAGTCAGGCCAGCAAATAACTTAAGTCTGCCCATGGCTGTTTTGGATCTGGTGATCTGCATTTAGAAATAGTTTGGGTATTTTTAAATGTTGCCTGGAGCCATCTGGTCCCCTCTTCATTTTATATTTTAATTGTCATTTATAACATATTATACAAGCAATTCAAAAGCCAGACAGATGCTGGAGGAACATGAGTCCTGATCTGAAACACACTGAAATCTCTGAAAGCATTTCCCTGGCTTTCAAAGGGCTTGGGGCTGGCACCCCCACCAAGGGAAACTGAATGGCTGTAGCTCTGTGGACTCCTGGCTCTGGGATACTAAGGCCACGGGTTGCACATTGCTGCCAGAGTTGGGGGCTTGTTCTTGGCATAAGACAGGCAAGCCCCTGACTTCTGCAGGGGAGCTGGCTCCTCGTGGCTACTCTCATAGCCCGAGGCACAAGGAGGTCAAATGATTTGCTCAGGTCACCAGTGCGTGAGCAAATGACTCATCCCAGATTTTCCTGGCTTCTAAACCCTTGCTCAAACCACAAGGCTGCTTAATGACTTAGCAGGGTTCTGAGGAAGTAAGAGATAAATTCCAAATATACTATGGCTAAGGTGTTTTCCGCTTGCCATTTGTGAACCTAAAAGAGCTAACTTGTGCCTGGGAATTCCTGACAGTTTGGGGAAAGCTATTTGTTTGATGAAGAGATGGCTTAGGAAAAAAACCTTTTGCTTTGCCCTCTGCTCCATAGCAAAATCTTTCCACCTCCAGTCTTTCTGCCTGACTCTGTGCAGAACCCTGCACTGTTACCCTGAAGGTAAGCCTTCTCTTGTTTGAAATAGGACTAGTTTGTACTTCCTTAGCCTGAACCATCCCACGACATAAAGAATGGCACAAAGGGGACACCACCTTGATGTCATCTCAGGGCTAAGAGTGACATCTCATAGGAGGAAAAGCATCCCATATCAGGTTCAAACATACCTGATAGCTGTTGCCAGCAGGCCAGTGGTAAGAGTATGGGCACATACTAAGCAGCTCAGGGAATGATGGCTAAGCAAGCAAACCTGTGCTGGCAAATGTACCCCTGCTGTTTGGTGACATCCCAGACAGCTTATTCTGGTGGCAGTCTGGCCCCAGCAACTATCTGAAACCCAGGAATGTTTACATGTAGGAGATATACCTCTCAATTTTCTTCTGCCAGTTGTCCTGGGACAACTCGGGTAGCAGCTACAGGACCAGTAATTGCAGAGGAGCAAGAGGACTACAAATCCCCCAAGCCAAGCTGCAATAGCTCCTCAGCATCCTCATAGTATAGGGAGTTATTACCACGTTCCTCTATTATAGTAGCAATCTATTATATTTCAAACATATGAAATAAAACAGGGCACCAAACATCAAGCTGTCTGAATAAGGATTTTTTTCTTATTTTAAATAAATCCCTGGACATCAATGGGCAGGCCCAGAGAGTCGGATGCCTCACAGAGAAAACAAGAGAAGGGGCTGGATCCAGGCCCCCTCTCAGCCCTGCAACAAGCAGTCCAGCACAGCTGGCACTAATTGGCACTTACTTTGGCGGCAGATGAAGTGAGGAGGAGACAATGGGGCCTGGGTTGGTTTCTCGTGCCTGGAGGTGATCCTCAGCACTGAGACCAAAGCCCACTAAGAGTGCAGAAAGGAGAAGCTGCAGCAGTGGCTGCTGCTGCTGCTCTGCTCAGAGAAAAGAATTTTGGAGTGTAAGCCCACGTCCATAGGATGTATGCCCAGCGCCAGGCCCACTGGCACACATGAAGAGAAAGCAGGGGATGGAACGTGCTGCACTGCTGGCCATCGGGTGGTGAGGTGCTGGTGGAGTGGTAAAGCTTGTAGTTACTTTGGCCAGTCATGGACAGCTGGTCAAGTCCATGACTGTCACTGAAATCCTTAGCATCAGGCTTTCTGCAGTGTCCCACGCTAGAAAATCCAAGCTGGAGGGTAAAGGGCTTACAAACAGTTGTTGCATTGTGCAATCATGGCGTTGCTTCTTGTAGAGCTGGAAGGAAACACAAGCTTGAAGCTGTGACACCTGGAACACCAATAGGCAGCTAGAAAGGAAAGAAGGGCAAGAAACGCTTCATAACAGAACATAATTTGGCAAGGAGAGATGAAGGAAAGATACCTTTTTTTAAGAAAGAAACTATTGTGCAATTTCTGATTGCATTATAATGGGGATTTTGGTGTCATTGAGCAGTAATTCCATGAGTACCTTTTTTTTTTTTTATTTGGTGAAAAGTATAGTCACCATCTTAGACTTATCTATTGGCAGCCTGGAGGCAGAGTTTTCTTTTGAACTTCGCAAACAAACTTGAATGAGGACTAAAACCCCATCCCCACTTTCCAGCAAGAAGTGCACCATGGTCAAAAGTGCCCTTGAGCTTTCACTGCACTGAGGCTTCAAGACAGTTCCAGGTCTCTACAACCTTCCCAGCAGCTGGGGTCCTGAACCTCTGTGTTTAGGGTTGCCACCCAGATGCTTCAAAGCTCAAGACATTTTTTTTTAATTATTTCATGAAACACAAGACAAATAAATGTAATAACACTCTTCTTGTTTGTCCCTTGAAGCGAGAACACACAGCTTAGGCTTCAGCCCCTTTTCCTTTCCTTTACTACAAACAGGAGAAGCAGCTGAAAGACTTGGAAGCCGCAAAGGATGAAGTGAAGCTCTTGGGCAGTAACTAGAGATGAGCTGAGGGAAAACAGCTGCAAGCTGGACACCGGCAGACGTGTCCGACCCTGTCCTCGGGGAGCGGTGGGGAGGGGTGATCCTTCAGCCCGGGAGGCCCTCAGCCCTGCTGGTTCCAGGGATGTGCCTGTCTCCCTCCACCCCTCTGGCACAGCCAGACGCGGCTCTGCCTGTCTGCTGCAGCTGCACAAATCTCCCTCCTGGGAGTTGGGGGGCGGGGAGAAGAGGTTCTCGGCAACCCGTCAGGCTAATAAGCTAATAGCATGCAAATGCACATTTGTGCTGGAGTTTCCACCTGCAGCAGCAGCGGCCTGGCAGCACCCGGCCACACTTCCACATGGCAAAGGGTGGCCAGGTAAGGGCACAGCTCAGAGATGGAGTGGGGAGCAGTGGCTTGCTCCAGCCCCAGAAGCTGTGTCCAGCTTGCATTGATTTTCTCAGGGCTAACATCCTCTTGCGTGCATCTCTGCACCCCGCTTTGAAGGAAGGAGACACGATTTATTCAGCAATTGCGTGCCTGATATTTGATGCGTGCCTCAAGGGGTGCAGCCCAGGAGCAGCACAGCCCAGCCACAGGCAGTCCAGCCCAGTCTGGGCTGTGTTCAGCCATAAAAGCCCATGTTGAAGTCTCCCTTCCACCTCTCTGTGCGAGTTTTGGCATCCCTGGGGATTTTCGCTTAATAATCTTGTCTTTGCTATTGACTTGTACAGTAGTAATTGAGCTTCAAATTTAATTATAGTATGAGAACGAGCTGTCACTTCATTGAAGATACTTCCTTGACTATTTATTGAAGTAAATAGTTGTACTGACTTTGCATTTTGAAAGGAAGGGACTAGACTTTGGGATCTCTTTTATGGCTCTGTTTATATCTTTCCTTCCAGGCAGAGAACTTGAATGAAATACCAAGCCCTGTCTTCCAAAACACTCCCAGATGCTTCTTTCTTTAAACCTCCATTGGTTGTGGCACATGGAGAGTTTCCCATCCATCACCTCATAGTCTCAACCATGAAAAATAGCCAGGCTCAGTACCTATAAAGACTCAAGTGCTTGAAACAGGTTTGTGTCATATGAGAACATCAAGAGAAAGGATACAGGTTGGAAAAACCCCCATGGTTGTTTTTTCTCATGTTTGAATACAGCCAAGACAGGTGCAGCAGCATGTACATCCTCTTTCCCAGGGGCTACTCAGGTGTGCTGGCCCCCATGGGCCTGAGAGGAACTGTGGCATCCCCAGCCCTGTATGTCCCAGAGCTGGTAGTGGGACCTGTGTCCCCAAAGGCACTGGGGCTAGTGGCATACATCAGGGTTGGTGGCAACAAGGTGCCTCTCACATTTCAGAGGGAACGGTCCAACAAGACCAGCATGGCTCTAATGAAGAGTAAGTATTATGTAGGCACTTTAGTGATAACAAGGCACTCAAATTGCCCTCTGATATTGGTTATTTGGAAACAACACACAGCTGATATTTCCAGTTGTGAGAGCGTATGGAAATGTGAGGGTGGGCAGCAGCTCACTGCTCCTTGCTGCCTGCCCACAGCTGCGGAAACATCAATGTTCACACTCACTGGCTAGGAAGAGAAAACAAAACCCTCAGCACTGCTCTGGTCCAAATTTTGTTTTATCACAACCAATTTTATGTCCAAGTGAAAGAAAACATTCTCCAGAAACAGATTAGCAGTTGTTTTACACTTTGCAGACTCCCTCTGACTCCTCATTTCAAGTCCTTCCTAATTCCCACCCAGCTCAACCCACTGCCAGACTGCCCTCTCCCAACCACACCACTGGGCACACTGGCAGGAAGGATTTGCTGCACATACAGATCATGCCCTGGGTAAGAAAGATCTTGAATTACTAAGGATTGGTAGGACAAGGGAGGGGAACTAACTGTTGCTTTTACAGGGAAATGAGTTCTCCAAATGCTGTCCAGGAAGCCCAGCTGCCTGACACTGAGGCTGATGAAGCTCTGAGGATCAGCCCAAGTTAAGGAAACTCCAAAAAGTGCTGAGCAGCATCATTTATGCCAGAACCCACTTGCCTGGAATTTCCCTATATGACTGTATAATTTCTAATATACAATTTGTTCCCTCCAGCCATTACAGTTACCCTCCATAACAATCACAGTCTTTGGCATATAGTTTTAGAATAATTGTTTTTAGAGGGTCATTCTCCCCTGCTGTGACTTGATGTCTTGTTCTGTGACTTCATACTCCAAAATTAATCCTTTGCCATACCTGCTGCGAACCCAAATGATGTATAACCCCAAGGCCAATACCCAAATGCACTTGGACCTGCAGAAAATTGAACTCTGGGTTCAAAATACAAAAGTGGTTCTCACCTGCCAGGTAGCTGAGCTGCCCAGTCCAGATCACCTCAAACTTTGGAGGAACTTGAACTTTGCCAAAACTCATAAGCAAGGCCCATTTTTGCTTTCCTCTGGTCGTTTCCAACCAGAAATTCTTGATTTACGAGTAGAGAGCAGTTTCAAGGCTGATACTTACTTTATAATCCCAGTCTAGTGGAGGTTTTTGTATCCATTTTGTTATGGGTAAATCCTATCTGACACCTTCTCATATCATCTTTCTTACAGGTACGTCAGATACAGGTGTGTCAGAGAGAGAGAAAAAAATTTCTTGATGATCCCTAAGCCTAAAGCACGGTATATTTCAATTCTCTTTCTTATACTTCAGTGAATTTCATTGTCTATATGGAAATGTGGGAGTCCTGGGGCCTGACTGCCTTGTTACAATGTGCAGAAAAATTGCACATATGTGTGACGTATAGCCTGGAAGTGCTGCAGTGACCATCACTCTTCACACTGCTCCTGTCCACCAAAGCAAGCAAGTGTATGAGCAAAGGTGTACCCATCCAGGGGTGATCATGTGGCAAGCATCTCCTCTCCCTAGGAATTCAAACATGACCTGCAACCCCAGCTTTTCTCCTGCTGTCCTCTTTTTTTTAGTTATTTTCTTTTGGGCTTGGGTAAGTGTTTGAAGAACATTTCCTCATGTCCTTTCAAGGGGTCAAACATTTTTAAGCCTTATGTAGGCGAAGTTTTCCTGCCAAATAAATAAACCAAGGCAGAGACAAACCTCATGAACAAGAGTCAGGATGGTTTCTGTCCCATTAAGGGAATTTATGAGAACTCAGTATAGTTTTAGGGGGGGAAAAAAGTTTACTTAGATGTCTGTTGAATACTAATCTTTTCTGAGTATATCACAGTCTTCCTTAAATAAAGCCTAAATTATTCAGGAGTATTTGCATGCTGAGATACAGCAAATTTACAGGCAGTACAAATCAGATTTTTTCATCACAATATTAAAGGAAACCAAGTGCTGAATTTGGCTTCTTAACACTTCATTGGCCATCTCCTGTTAAGTAAAACAATGACACTGCTCATTAAGATACAGCATACATAATTCTGAAACAATGGCTACCTTAATCCTTACTCACAGCATCAACAAAATAACCATGAGATGCCACAAATTCATATTTTCAGACCAGTTATTCTTTTTACCCATTTGCTGTATTACAGGACAGCAGTGACAGGGAGCACCACTGGTGATGAACAGCATGGATGCAGCAACCTCTGCCCTGGGGAAGTGACGGTCTGTGATGGATGACAATGTGGAGGGGAGGTTGGTGGTGACTGAGGCTGCCCTGAGGGTTATCCCCGCTTTAATCAACCTCTGTCTAGGGCAGGAAGGTTTTCCCCCTGGGCTGTACTGGCCCTGCTCCCCACTGCCACCACAGAGCTTGCAGGGGAAGCATTGGCCTTATTTATAGAACAGCTGCTGGTTTTAGGTGCTGTCACATGTATGCTGGAAAACATGGTGCTTGAAGAGCTGCTATGCCAGTACAGCATATTCCAGGGGCAAAATTATATCTATGGTTTTGTTTTTTTAAAAGTGCTTGTGAAAAAAAGAATTAATGCAGGATTATCACAGTATGTCAGCCTCACATCCAATGCAGTGTCCCACCAGGACCAGCTTTTAGAAGCACTTCTTCAGTTAGAATCCTTTGCTGCTGGAACTGATTTTATTTTATTTTTCTAGTCAGGAATCTGACAGACATTTTCAGGTGAACCAAATTCCTACTTTTATTGGCAGGTTTAGGCTGGGCTGGGGATGAGATGATGTCAGTGACCCAGAGTGGAGGAAGGAGCAGATTGAAAAGCAACACTGTATTCTGAATGGAGATGTCTACAACAATTTCCGCTGAAAGTCCTGCTCATGCAATTACAGACTGTGATATAAAAACAGAGCTGCTGCTGAAAATAGTCCCCTTGGAGAAGACTGTGCCTACAATCCCCATGGATCTGAAATCTCACCCATTGCTTCTTCTCAAAAGCAGACCTCTGCTATATTTTAAGGTTATTTTAGATCCAATACATATATTTTCCCTGGTGCCTCAGTTTACAGAGTCGAATATGTGTAGAGATCCTGTACCTGCTGAAGTTGGTGAAAACCTACTTACTGGCTCCAGTGGACTTTGAGTTTGGCTCTTATAGGAAACCACCTTACATGTCCTAACTAGCACTTCATGTTCCCTACTATTGCTTTTCTCTTGCTCCAGCCATCATGTACATTTAATAAGGTCTGTGAGCAGCTGAATGTGGAAGTAGGAGGAAGCCTGAGAGAGATTAGATGAAACTCTTTAGAGTTAGAGCAGAATAGAATAGGAATAGAATGGAATAGTTTCAGTCGGAAGGGGCCTACAACAATCAACTAGTCCAACTGCTTGACCACTTAAGGGTTGATCAAAAGTTAAAGCATGTTGTTAAGGGCATTGTCCAAATGCCTCAAACACTACAGGCCTGGGGCATCACCCAACTCCCCAGGAAGCCTATACCGGTGTTTGACCACTCTCGATAAACAAATGTTTCCTAATGTTGAGTCTAAACTCAGGCACAGCTTTGACTCATTCCTATGAATACTGTCACTGGATATCAAGGAGAAGAGATCAGCAAGATCTCTTGCAGGGGAGAAGATGACAAATAGATGCTTGGTGAGATCCTGTGTAATGGCCATATTTTTTCTCTTTTCATTTTTGCCAGTTGCAGGCCTCTGCGTGTACAAGTGTAGGAGCAGGAGAAAAAGGTGCAATGGATGGACAAGATGTCAAAAATTTTCCATTTGTCCTGCTACCTGCCTGGACCAGAGGAGCTAGGAGGGAATACAGGTCTGGTCCCACCTAAAGAACCACTTCATCTATGTCATGAAGCAACCAAGAAGCCACCACCCCAGCCTTGAACCTCTCCTGCATGCTTCAGTCCCTTCCCAGCATGACTGGCCCGGTACTCATCTGGTGTAAATCAGACTTGCTCCTTTGAAACCAGGGTGATGACCTGAGAGCAGCTGTGAATTTGAGAGGCACACCTATCTTGCAGCTCAACCAGCTGTGTTGGATTAGCTTGGATCTACTTGGAAGCTCTTGTTAAAGGTGTTTCCACAGAAGGAAGGGATAGAAGGGGTGTAGGAGGCCTGACCTGGACTGGCCTGCAAAATACACTCTGCTGGAAGGAGGCACATGGCTGGGAGATGAGTTGGGCACTCATTTTCTCCCCCTCCCCTTGCCCCAGTGATGGCAAGCTTCCTGCAATTGCTCATTATGATGATTATAATGTTTCTGGTGTGTATGTGTTTGTGCACACGTGTGCAGTGGCTTCTCACTAAACCTGATTCAGTTGGCCATTGCCAGATGGTACAAAAGCTTACCGGAATTTCATTTTCAAATAAACCACAGACTTGGATGAGCTAATGTTGTTCCACATAAAAAGCCACAAAATTCAACAAAGTGATGTTGTTTCAAGACGGGAACATGTCAAATGAGAGAACCGTCCGGTCGACTCTGAAAGAGCTACACACTCCCCCTCATGCTTTTAGAAGCTGTTTACGTACAAACACTGGGCACATGGCACTGCAGCTCGGTTTGAACATTTCTCCGTGGCTGATGCCTGTGGAGCAGAGCCTTGGCAGCAGTGGTGCAGGAACCACAGCTGCTCATAAGCCTTACTGTTTTGTTTTAACTGTTCCTGAAGGGCTGTCAGCCCTGGAGGAACTGCGGCCTCTTTTTCCATGTGGGTGAATACACCACCGCTGCTGGGGGATGTGGCTCCAGGTAAGTGTCCTTGCCACCGTCACTGGGACAGGGGAAGTGGCCTCCTGTGATGCTCCAGAGCTCACCTGCTCACAGCCCAGAAGCTTGGGGGCTACCCGGGAACCAAACTGGGACCACCTGCTCTTTTTATATCTAGCTCTCTGCTGTCACAGCTTTGTCAGAAATGGTGGGGCAAGAAAAGGGACACCGAGGGATAAAATAGCAAAATGGCCTCAGCGTTGCAGTGGTTCCTGATCTGCTGGAGCCAAAAGTACAGCCCCAGACATCTTCTCTCCCTCTAGTAACTGCAAGGAGGAAGCCATAAAGCTGGCAGCAACAGAGGCAGAGCGGGGCAAGGATGCAAAGTCATCCTCAAGAGAAGAGCCCTGCAAAAAGACCTCTCTCTGCACCACCGCCCTGAGCCGTCTGGCAGAACCTGAGTATGTAACTTCTGTGCATTTAGCCCCAAACAGTCTAATATTGGCATAAATAGCACTGTGATTTAATAACAAATTGGCAGAAGCCTTCTCTCCCCAGCAACAGCCACTGCCAATCTGTGGCCAGCAAATTAGGTCTTGGCCCAGATGAAGATATGCAGAACTGCTAGAGAAAGTGAGCCTGGTGCCTGGGGCCAGCAGCCACAGCACGGCCTCCCATGGGCCTCTGACAGGGCCATCTGCAAAAGGGCTTCAGCGTTGCAATAGTAAGTCTTGCAGCTCCTAAGCTGTGAGACTCAAAAGTGTGGCCTTAAGAGGGAACAGGTCTCCAGCCAGGGAGAGGTGAGCGGGGTCAGTGTGACTGCTCAGAGGAGACTCATTGGTGGTGGAGGCATTTCATCATGACTCAGCAGTGCAAGAATTACCAACAACAGACACATTTGCAACAGTAAAGCTTTGCTTTTCATTTTAAAATGCATTTGGCTATTGACATATTGACACTGGCTCAGGCTGATGGACATTGTACTAAGCCTCTCTGCCTTGGGCTGAAGGTGTCTGTCTTTGACTACTTTTCATGTCTATTGCCATGTTGGCTCTTTATTGCAACCTAGAGCAGGCCTAAGAGATGGTGCTTATAAAGTATCCATGTTTCTATAGCCAAATCAGGGTTGTTCCTGTGGCTTTTCTGCCATGCACAGTCACAACCCCCCTGCTTGCTGCCTCTTCCCAATCTGTGCCCTGTGCCACTATGGCAGGACCGTGGAGTAATCACCCTTCCTTCTTAGGAGACAGGAGAAAAAGAAGCTTACTGGAAATGTACTCCCAAGTTTCACCAGAAAGCTGTTAAAAAATGGAGGGGAAATTAAATCAGTATCAAAATATATCAACCTTGTACTTTGTAAGAAGAGTAATAAACAACCTCAGCTCCAAGAGAATGATCTGCTTTTGCATTAGAAATAGGGTGTGAGGGGCCAGCTCTGACCACCCAGACCCCTTGCAGCTCCTGTCCAAGGACATGGTGCCAGTCAGTTTTAGGGGAGGTAGCCTTCCCACTCCTGAGGAAGCATCCAAACACCAGCAGAGATAGCAAAGACATACCAGCAAAAGCTTTTTTTTCTTTTTTTCCCCCTCAAACTCTCAAGCCTGCAGGACAGACTTTTGTTTCAATTACATCTTTATAAATAACTTTCTATTTCACACTCACCTGTTCATTTTCTACCCTAGTTAGAATCAATATCACCGATAATTATCTGTCAGAACTTTTATATATCACTGGACGATGACTAAGAAGGAAAAGTCTTTTTCTTTACATATATTTTTTTTTCAGATTGCTTTAAGTGAATTAACCAACAACAAGAGACAGCAGATTGATGGTGGCTGGAGACTAGATACTAATTTTTACCAACAAATACGTGCATTCTCACAAGGAGAGACAATAAAAATCTTTCCAACAGCTCTGGCAGCCCCAGCAGGAGGGTCACTCATGGGACTGTGCCCTCTCTTCCTCAGCCATCCTGCCCTTTGGACATCTGCAATACACCAAGGTGGCTACTGCAGCCCTGGTTGCCCATTAGACCCCTTCTTGTGCCTCCAGCACTAGCCCTGCCTGCAGCAACCTCCCTTCCCAAGGGTATTCTTCTTCTTCCCTCCTCATCTTCCACCCAGCATGAGATATTTCCTGTATGAGTTTAATCTTTGACCCCTAATCTATTTTTAGAAAGTTTTATTCCTCAAAGAGACTGTTGCTGGACCTGCTGCTAGAAAGATGAATGAATACCTCAGGTCAAAAGATATGTATGTTATATGTATGTTTTCCTGGTGAGCTGTCCTTCCTCCCCTTTATTTCTTCTACCTTTCCTCTTGCACTGGTGTAAAGCTACCTTGAGAGCTGCTGCTTAGTTTGAAACAGCCAACTTATTCCTCGTTTGTGTATCACAAAGGGTTGTAAGGGTGAGGGAGCCCTGGCACAGGCTGCCCAGGGAGGTTGTGGAGTCTCTTTCCCTGGAGGTTTCAAAACCTGCCTGGACACATTCCTGTGTGACCTGATCAAGGTGGACCTGCTTTAACAGGGGTTTGGACTAGATGATCTTTAGAGGTCCCTTCCAACCTCAACCATTCTGTGATTCTATGTGGAGCACAAGACTTGCGTAAGTGCAGTGGTTGCATGATAGCTGGTAGTAAATAAATCATAAGCGGTCCATCTCCCACTCACTCCTTTGCAGAGTTACTGGGACCACATCCAACAGAATAACAACATTTTTTAAAGCCAAGGCAATAATTTACACTGGTGTAAATCAGAAATTCTGCTCTGACCCCAGTGGGTTTACCCTGCATGATTCACATTCTTGTTTTCAAACAAGAAGCCAGAATCCCTGTCCAAAAGGTTTGTAGTTTAGGGAGGGAAATGGCTGGAAGCATGAACACAGAGATGAGGAGCTGTATGGCAGGTGAGTAACAGAAACAGATTCATGTTTCCCAGGCTTGTGTTCTGCTATTGGCACACACAGCATTGCATCACCAGCTTCTAAATGACCCAAATCACAGACAGCGGTCCTGAGCCATAGCAGTTTGCTTGGGGTTTGCATCCCATCTGCATCAATATTTATCAGCTCTGAGAGCTTGATCCACAATGGACAAAGTCATCATCCCTCTTTTCTCTCTGCTCTCACAGAATCTTGGCATTGGTTTTCCCACATGAGTTTTGCCTCCCATGGTGCTCAGGGCCACATAGGTCATTTGCTCTATGAGTATCATAGAATCATAGAATGGTAGCGGTTGGAAGGGACCTTTAGAGATCATCTAGTCCAACCCCCCTGCAGATGCAGGTTCACCTAGATAAGGTCACATAGGAACATGTCCAGGCAGGTCTTGAAAACCTCCAAGGAAGGAGACTCCACAGCCCTTCTGGGCAGCCTGTTCCACTGCTCCGTCACCCTCACAGTGAAATAGTTTTTTCTTACGTTTAAGTGGAACTTTTTGTGTTCCAGCTTCATCCCATTACTCCTTGTCCTATTACTAGCTACAATAGAAAAAAGGGATGTCCCAACCTCCTGACACCCACCCTTTAGATATTTGTAAATGTTAATAAGATCTCCTCTCAGTCTCCTCTTCTCTAGACTAAACAGCCCCAGTTCCCGCAGCCTTTCCTCATATGAAAGATATTCCAGTCCCCTGATCATCTTGGTGGCCCTGCGCTGGACTCTCTCCAGAATTTCTCTGTCCCTCTTGAGCTGAGGAGCCCAGAACTGGACACAGTACTCCAGATGAGGCTTCACCAGGGCAGAGAAGAGGGAGAGAAGAACCTCCCTTGACCTGCTGGCCACACTCTTCTTGATGTATCCCAGGATGCCATTGGCCTTCTTGGCCACAAGGGCACATTGCTGGCTCATCTTTAGCTTATTAGCAATCAGGACTCCCAGGTTTCTCTCTGCAGAGCTGCTCTTCAGCAGTTCAACCCCCAGCCTGTACTGGTGCAAGGGGTTGTTCCTTCCCAGATGCAGGACTCTGCACTTGTTCTTGTTGAACCTCATGAGGTTCCTCTCTGCCCAACTCTCAAGCTGGTTGAGATCCTGCTGAATGGCAGCACAGGCTTCTGGGGAATCAGCCAGTCCTCCCAGTTTGGTGTCATCAGCAAACTTGCTGAGGGTACACTCTGTCCCCTCATCCATGTTGTTGATGAAGATGTTGAACAAGACTGGCCCCAGAACCGATCCCTGTGGAACTCCACTGGCCACAGGCCTCCAACTCGATTCTGTGTCATTGATCACCACCCTCTGGGCTCTGTCATTCAGCCAGCTCTCGATGCACCTCACTGTCCACTCATCCAAGCCACACTGCCTGAGCTTTCTGATGATGATGTTATGGGAGACAGTGTCAAAAGCCTTGCTGAAGTCAAGGTAGATGACATCCGCTGCTCTCCCCTCATATATCCAGCCGGTTATACACTCATAGAAGGCTATCAGGTTGGTCACACAGGGTTTCCCCTTGGTGAAGCCATGTTGTCTCCCCCTGATAACTATCTTTTTCTTCATATGTTCAGTGATAACATTCAGGATGAGTTGTTCCATCACTTTTCCAGGGATGGAGGTGAGGCTGACCAGCCTGTAGTTTCTTGTGTCGTCCTTCCTGCCCTTTTTGAAGACTAGCATGACATTGGCCTTTCTCCAGTCCTCAGGCACCTCAACTGTCCTCCATAATCGTTCAAAAATGATGGAAAGAGGCTTAGCAACCAAGTCAGCCAGCTCCCTCAGCACTCTAGGATGCATCCCATCAGGACCCATTGACTTATGAGCCTTAAGCTTGGCCAATAAGTCTTTAACCTCTTCCTCTTCCACCCAGGCAAGTCCTCTGCTGTCCTGGCCATCCTGTTATCCTTGCTGGACTGGGCTTCCTGAGGGCCAGCCTTGGCTCTAAAGACTGAAGCAAAGAAGGCATTCAGTACTTCAGCCTTCTCTGCATCCTCGGTCGCCAGAGCACCCTCAGTGTTTAGCAGCGGGCCCACATTACCCCTCGCCATCCTTCTGCTGCTGATGTACTTGAAAAATGTCCTTAACATCCCTGGATAATTTTAATTCTAGAAGGGCTCTATCCTTCCTAGTTGTACCCCTGCATGCCCTGACAATGTTTCTATACTCTTCCCAAGAAGCCAGTCCCTGTTTCCACTTCTCATAGATGGCTGCTTTCTGCCTGAGTTGTCCCAGCAGATCCTTGCTCATTCATGGAGGCCTTCTACCTCCTTTTCCTCCTTTCTTGCGCATTGGGACACACTGATCCTGGGCTTGGATGAAATGGTGCTTGAAGACTGACCAGCTCTCATGGGCACTTCTGTCTTCTAGAATCATATCCCATGAGATCCATCCAAGTAGATCTTTGAAGAGGCCAAAGTCGACTCGCCTGAAATCCAGGATCACGGTCCTGCTTTGTGGCCTGCCTCTTCCACACAGGATCTTGAACTCTACCATCTCATGGTCACTGCAGCCAAGGTTGCCTCCAACATTCACATCCCCAACCAGGCCCTTCTTATTTGTCAGTACCAGGTCCAGTAGCACACCCCTCCTTGTTGGTTCCTCAATCACCTGGGACAGAAAGTTGTCAACAATCTGTAGGAACCTCCTGGACTGCGTGTGCTTGGCTGTGTGGCTATCCCAGCAAATATCAGGGTGATTGAAGTCCCCCATGAGGACCAGGGACTGTGATCATGAGGCAGCTCTCCGCTGTTCATAGAAGGCCTCATCCACTTCCTCCTCCTGATCAGGTGGCCTGTAGCAAACTCCTACAACAATATCACCTGCCTTGCCCTGCCCATTAATTTTTACCCATAAGCACTCAACCTGCTCCTCATCCCCACCCAGGCACAGTTCAGTACACATTAATTGCTCTCTCACATAGAGACCAACTCCACCTCCACACCTTGTCAGTCTGTCTTTCCATAACCCTCCATGGCTGTGCTCCACTCATGGCAGCTGTCCCACCACGTCTCTGTGACCACAATGAGGTTGTAGCCCCGCATCTGCACTCACATCTCCAGTTCCTCCTGCTTATTCCCCAGGCTGCGTGCATTGGTGTAGAGGCAGTGCAGGGGCTTACTCAAACACACAGGTTTCCCTGGATGGGTGCAAGAGGCTCCTCCCCTGTTTGTCTCTTCCTCAAGGTGGTCAGCCTTTCCACATTTCAGCCCAGTGTGCAGATGAAGGGCACTTATCATTGCATTCCCTGTCACGCCCTGTTTCCCAGCTAGAGGGGACAGCTTGTTCTATTTTGCTTCTCCCCCCACCCCCCAAGTCCCTTAGTTTAAAGAGCTCTTTATTACGTTTGCTAGTCTACTCCCAAATATTCCAGTGCCCTTATGGGAGAGATGAATCCCATCCTGTCCTGTCAAACTGTCCATTGTCAAAGATCACAAAGCCTTCCTGCTGGCACCAGCCTCTCAGCCAGGAGATCACTTGGCTGATTTTTCCATTGCAGATTCCCCCTTTATCTCTAGTGAACAGGACAGAGGAGAAAATAACCTGAGCCCCTCTACCTTTTACCTGCTCCCCCAAGGTTTTAAAATCCATCTGGATCCTGGAGATGTCATGCCTCATGACATCATTCATACCTACATGGAACACAAGTAAGGAGTAGTAGCCTGCATCCCTGACGAGCTGTGACACTTTCTCTGCCACATCCCTGATCTTGGCCCCAGGCAGGCAGCACACCTCTCTTGACTCCCTACCTGCTCCACAGATGGGTCTCTCCGTGCCCCTTAGCAGTGAGACACCCACAACAAGCACCCATCTCCTCTTTCTACAATGTCCATTACCTGTTGCAGGTGGAGCAGCTGATAGGTTGTTTAGTGATAGGTTGTTTCCCCTTTTGGAACTTGCTTGTTGAAGTCCCTTGTTGCCAGTGCCCCATACTTGTTCATAGTGGGCACTCTGGAAGTAGGGCTTTGAAGATGAGTCTTTGTCCTTCTTTTTTTTGTAACCAAGGTTGTTAGATTCACTGGAGGCTTGCACCTGATTGCGGAAGCCTCCATCTTTCTCCACCTCTGCCCCTGTAATACTACAGAGCCTACTCACAGTTTCCTGCAGCTCTTTCACCAGGTGCTGCAGTTCTTGAACTTTAGGGCACCTATGACACATTGTTGCCTCAGAAGCATAGGTCCCTAACCAGCCTAAACACTCCCTGCACTCCACCTGTACTGAAGCCTCTCTACTAACCAACTCTATCTGGGTGGATGCATTGCCCATCACCTGGGTTTTGTCCACCTGAGCCTTGGCTTTAGTCCTCAGGCGAGTGCTCACCATTTTGCTACATTCAAGCTGAGGCACTTCTCTGGCTTCTGTTTCTCTAAGTGGGCAGTGGGGTTGTTCCCTGCCCATCCTCCCTGCTCACCCTGCCTGCGCAAACTGCCATGTCACTCCCTGTTCGCCGCACTCCTGGTCGTTTGCGCTCTCTGGGGGACGATTAAATCCCCCACGGTCGCTGCAGCTCTGCCTCCTGGCAAGACCGTCCTCCTCATGAGAGCTGCCTGGTCCTGGCAGCTCTCCTTGCTTTTCCTCCACTCCCCGTGCTCCAGGAACCCCTGGATTACCTCAATCGGCTGTACAGCTGCAAATAAACGAGCCTTGCCTCTGCTGTATGTACTGCCGATAAAAAGTAGTAGGGGCAAACAATCATCATGGGGGCAAACCTCCTCATCCCAGAGGAGCAGCTTCAGATTTGAGACCCAGAGAGTATGGTCCTCCTGTCAGCATCTGCTAGCATGGCTGAGTGCTGGCTTTCGCTGCCAGCAGCGCTGCCCATGGGGGCACACAAGGGGATTTTGGGTGTAGAATGTAGCCTGTCTTAGAGAGGAGGAGGAAGAAGAAAAGCATTTCAGCTTTATTTTGCATTTCTTAAAGATTTCTTTTAAACTTACTCCATTTTTTTAATGACAGGCTCACAATGTGTGTGGAAAAAAAACCCACCAGTTTCAAGCAGCTGTATCTGTAGGAAAGCCTGAGACTGAAGCCATCCTTGCAGATGGCATGACCTTGCCTAGTCCTTCACTGGTGTAGAAAGCGGGCTCAAGTTTTGTGTGGCACCTGGTTTCCTGATGTGCCAAAGCACAGGACAAGTACACTCAAGGACTTGTACAGGCAGGGAGTGAAATGTGGAGCATGGCTGGATTTCATACACTGGAACATACAGCTTGGGACTGCTGCCACAGCTTGCTCCAGAAGAGACAGATTTACATGTGCAATGCACTGCAGCACTGCAAACTCCAGTGTGCCCAAAAGCCAAATGTTCCCCCTCTTGCCACTATCGTAACACTGTGTTTGCTTGGCGAGGCCTTAGCTTTGCACACACACTCATACCACTGCGTGGAGGAGCCCAAAGCATAGCTCCTCAGGCCCTACAGTGCCTCCGGTGTGAGGAATGAGCTGCTTCCCAGTGCCACATGCACAGCAAGTCGCTCTGGTCGCCCTGAGACTGATCTCATGATTTTAGGCAGGAGGGGCTGATTCACTATTTTCAGCTGTGCTTCCGCATACAGCCCTATGTGGGTGATTTGGTATGTTTCTTAACACCCTCTTCCTGGTGAGACTGGCCGGGCATTGCCAACAAGGGCATTCCCGGGAGGACAAGGGGCTACTGAGGGTAACAGAGGCTTGCAGGAGGACAACTGCTCCAGAGAAGGCAAGGAGAATTTGTCCAGCTGGCCTGCTCCAACACCAGCCAGGATGCCCAGGTGCAAGGGGAGCTGCTGGGATACACCTCCAGCACAGTACAGAGGGAATATGTCTACCAGCTGCCCCTGCCACCTCCCACGGCCTTTGTCTGTCTCTGATAAAAATAGCTGCCCACCTCCGTGCTGCACATGCAGGCAGGCGGCTGCCTGCACCAGCTGGGCAGCAAGGCTTTCTGTTTCAGTTTATCGCGTGGCATCTATTTTAGCAAGTAGCTGCTCTTGAGAAGTTTTGCTCGTGGAAACACCTACCCACTGCTCTGCTCTCCCCAGCCAGCACCTGGGCTGAGGGAGCAGCCAGTGCTCCCATCCCACACCTTTGTCCAGTGGTGCTTGTGTCTATCCATGAAGCCCACAGCCCTTGGTCAGGTTCTAAATTTGTCCTGCTTTGAAATTGGATCTTCCTCCACCACTGCAAAGAGTCAGCTGCCTTTTTTTTAAAGGCACTTCAATCGAAACTTGTAAAAATAGGTTTGGGAAAAGGGATTCACATCTCCCTACTATCCTGTAAAATGAAGTGGTTCAAACTGCGGGTCCCAAGATGGGCCTATGCCTAGTTTCAACTGCATTAGAGCCATTGCAAAGGAGGTCCAGATACTTCACAAAGGTGCATGGAATTGTGATTTAAAGACAATACCAAACCCTCACAGCCCCCTTCTTAGCTGTGGAAGCAGCAAACATGCTGCAGGAAAAGTTTTTCTGGCTTAGCAAAAGTTCACTTCCAGCCTCCTTTGTCCTTTTATCTGCAGTGCATGGCCATACTCAGCATCCCTTTTTCTGTGAACGAATGCCAACTGTCAGAATGAAAGAGCAGGCCCTTCAGTGGGGTTCTGCATCACACCGCACACTGCAAGCCTTCCATCAGCCTTCAGCATAGGTAAGAAATGAGATCCAGGAGTTAAGGGTCTCTCGTGCTTTCATTTTCAAAATTGATCAGCAATTCTGGTTGCCTTCATTTTGAGGTGTCCATCTCAGGACAGCTTTACCAGAGTTGACTTGCAGGGGCTGCAGAACCCTCCTTCTCTGAAAGTCAAGGTCTTTGAAAGCATTTCAGGCAGGAAAAGTGAAAGAGCAGGTTGCTCTTACCGTTGCTGAAAGATGTAGTCCAGGAATGCAACTGTGTGTGATCCCCAGAGGCACACTCTGCTGCAGCTGCCGACACAGCAGCATCCTCCTGAAACCAAGGGGTGCCACCCCTTCATGTGCCTTCATGTGTTGCAGCTATCCCTGCCCTCTATGGGATGTGTTTGGGCCAGGGTTGGGATGGGTGACTGCAACACAAAACCCAGACTGGGAAGGGCAGGGAGCCAGCTGTGTGGTTGCCACTTCCCACTCACCGTGTGCTGCAGCAAACTCTCCACAAAGAGACTTCAGTGTCTGACAAAAATAATCAAGTTTCCTGTCCCTACTCTCTTCAGACATGGAGTCTGTTTGACGGGAAGAGTGAAAGGTGACAGTAGACAAATGCCTCTGATCACTCTTCCCTTGACAAATTCTACCAAATCCTCTCTCATTAGATTATATGATGAGCACCCAAATTGAGGTTAGAGGATGTTAGTCCTGTCTTTCATGGAGGCAAATCCTGACTCTCAGGTAACTTCATGAGCATGGCTTTCATCCTAGCAGCCTGCCCCTGTAGCTCAGGGGCAGCCCTAAGTCTCAAGAGTCTCAGCACAGAGACTCATTCAGTGCAACTCCAGGTTTTTGGCATTCACTAGCCCCACTGTAACCCTGTGATGCCCACCCATCACCACCCAACGGGCCACTTGCCTGAGAGAGGCTTGCAGTAACTGGTCTGGACCCTCATGCATCTCTAAACAGTGCCATAGGTGATTATGATGAAAAGCAGGAAAATGGTGGGAGGGAGTGCAGGACTTCAACTTGCCTCTCACTGTCCTTCTCACTGCCAGGCCAAGCTGCTGCTTACGGCATTGCAGCCAGCCCCTGGGATGGTGCAAAAGCAGATGGCTGCCAATTGACGTCAAAGGAGTGCTGGTGGTTTGTAAGAGCTGAGGGACTGCTTCTGCTCAAGGTGGGTTTCCAACACCACAGGAAAATGTTTAAATCCCCCTCCCTTCCCCTCCCTCTGCTCCAGGAAACAAGTGCCTTATTTCATTCATTGGCTGGTTTGGTTATGGCAAGAATCCTGCCCATATTTTGGCTACTTGGATGTTTGCTGAAGACCAAGCAACCCAGATAATGCTAGCAAAGAGCAGGGAAGTGAAAACAGGAGGGGAAGGTGGGACAAAGCCAAGTTTAATCTCCTCTGCCCCAATTTGTGACACATGTTTCCAGACAGGACTAAAGCTATGTATTTTTTCTTCTCACATTGCCTGTGATGTTCTGGGGGCTTGTGAAAAAGTGAGATGATCAGTTCCTGCCATCCTCTCCTCTCCTCTCCTCTCCTCTCCTCTCCTCTCCTCTCCTCTCCTCTCCTCTCCTCTCCTCTCCTCTCCTCTCCTCTCCCCTCCTCTCCTCTCCCCTTCTCTTCCTATTGGGCTAAGGGAGTTGATTTCTACTGGGTGTATTTCCCCTTGACTACTTGAGTTCTCCTTCAGCCATTTAATTTTTATTTTGTGTTATACCTATTAGCTACATCCCCATATTTTCACTTGTCTCCATGCAGATTTGACAGTGACAATGTCAGTACATTTTCCCTGAGTGAGTACTGTAAGAGATAATTTATACCTAGCCCAGACCAATGTATTTAATTGCAAAGTGATTCCTATGGGGCATGCTTGGAGAAGTCAAAGTGTAGACTTCCACTGGCTTTAGGTCATGCCTGAGCTCCTGAATCAGTCCATATATGTTACTGCCAATACACGAGGCTGTACTATTTAAGATTGTCCAAAACATGTGTTTCAGGTGAGACCAGTGTGCAGACCATCACATGAAAAGTTTTGTGATAACAATTGACTGTAATTGCTTTCATGTGGCATTGACTCTTCTTTCCCTGATTATTTTTAGTCTTCAAGGCTGTTCCTTGATCAACCCACTTTCTTTAAGAGCTAGCGTTGCCTCTAGTGTGATGTGGCGGGTCTAATGATGCTCTTTCTATTAAGCATGGAAAATCTTAGCCCACAGCTAGAAGCAAAACAGAATGAATTTCCTACATATTCTGATCCAAGGCCACTGAACTGAATGCATCCAAGTTTTTCATCCTTTTCAGTAGCCTTGAATCAGGTCCTTACAGACACTTGGAGAAAAAACATCATCAAAATCCAAATGAGCCCTAATCAACACATTCTTTTTAGTGGTAAAAAAAACCCATACAGTAAGACATGTCATGTTCAGACAACAAAAAATCAAACTAATCTTTATTGCTCTCTTATTCTACCTGCTTTTTTCCTCCTGGGGTGAGGATTTGCGGCTCCTAAAGCTGTGAAGAGGAGTGGCGCAAGCCTGATGCTGATCTGTCTGGAGTGGAGAGTGTTCCATGCTTGAGAGAGGAGGCAGGGCACAAAACGTACCTGTGGCAGGCTGTTTTAAAGAGTCGACAAGGCTTTGAAGCTGTTTGGATATGTGGGATATTGCAATAAATCTGTGAGGAGGTGAGTGTTAAATGGAGTATGCCACCAGACTTGGTATTTTGACATAGCTGCCAAGGCCAAGCTATACCATGACTCAGGCCTTTTTATGTGCTCACATATGGTCACACCCCTACATACAGCTGTAGTTTTACCACTGACCTGGTTTTGGTTGGGATAGAGTTAATTTTCTTATTAGCAGTTGGTAGAGTTTTTGGTGTAGTTTTACATACGTCCATGCATAGACTTCATGTTATGCAGCACCTCCCCATCTCCCTCTCTGCAGGGGCACATGTGTCCTCACAGAGCCTTAATACTCATGCCTGAACAGTGTGAGCTCACCCATGGGTCAGTACAGCACATTGCTGCCTACAGTCTCCTTCAAAATCGGTCGGTCTCCCTTGGGAATGCAGGTAGGCCTTGACACTTTGGCCACCCCACAATGCTCCCCCGTGTTTGCCTTGCTCAGTGTGACACCTCTGGAGCACAGCTGGGTCCCCTGATTTTTCCTTAATCCAGATGAAATTTCCAGAGCCTTTGATGACAACAAGGCCTGCTTTAGCACAGGGCCAGGGCCTGCCTGCTCTCACAGTACCATACATGCCACTTTGGCTAATGAAATCCACTTTTTGCCTATTAACAGGCAATTAGCCTGCGTGATTTTTCAAGCACCGTCTCTCTGTAATTTTTTTATAATTTGCTACAAACAATGGCCCAATCAGTGACTGGAGCACATTTGGAGAAGAACTCAGGAGCTAGAGTCTCTCTAGCCAACTGTTTGCAAATTGTGCCTCCCCTGCCCTGACTAAGCAGCGGCTGCTCGTACCCAGCCTGCAGACCCACAGAATTTTTCAGGGCTGGTGGAGGATGTGCAAGGAAGTCCTGCCACTTTGGAAAATGGAGAAGGAAGAGAAACACTGAAACCTGGGTGGAGTGAGTGAGATAAGTTTTTATTAGAAATAAAGCAGAGACGCAAGTCCTGTTAATTCAGAAGGCCAGGCTTCTGCAAGCCCCAGTGTTTCCTTTTGTATGCAAAAAAAAAAAAAAAGTTGAATCTGAAACAGTAGCCTTAACAGAATGTATGTTTATATATGAATATAGCCTGTAAATTGCCCTTCCCCACCCCCCAGCCCAATTAGGTTACAAAAATGAATTCCTGTGGTGATAGCAAAGTCTATCAGCAAAAAAACCTTGTCTGGCAAGTTCCTCATCTAATGCAGTGCTCTGAGGTTGGGAGACTGGGACAAGGAGGGAGAAGCCCCTACAAGTATACTTGTATATGTAATGACACCTTGGATAGCGAAAACCCAAACTTTTAGAGTGCTCCATTTAGGGCAGTTTATTTTCACAGAATCACAGAATAGTAGGGATTGGAAAGGACCTCTAGAGGTCATCTAGACCAATGCTCTTGCTAAAAGCAAGTTCGTCTCAATCAGTTCACACAGGAATGTGTCCGGGAGGGTTTTGAAAATGTCTAGAGAAGGAAACTCCACAATTTCCCTGGGCAGCCTGTGCCAGGGCTCCCTCACTTGAACAGGAAAGAAGTTTCTCCTCATGTTCAGGTGGAACTTCCTGTGTTCCAACTTGTCCCCATTACCCCTTGTCCTGTCACTGGGCACTACAGAAAAAGACTCGTCCCATTCTCCCAACACCTGCCCTTTAAGTATTTGTAACTGTTGATAACACACCCTTTCAGTTTCCTCCAGGCTAAACAGCCCCAGATCTCTCAGTCTTTCCTCATAAGAGAGGTGTTCCAGTCCCCTCATCATCTTGGTAGCCCTGCACTAGACTCTCTCCAGAAGTTGTCTATCATTCTTGAAGTGGAGACCCTAAAACTGGACTCAACTTTCTGTAGTGTTTCACTACTTCTGTAGTGTTTCACTGCTTCTCAGCATGTTGGCAAGCTTGGGCAATGAAACAGGACAGAAGGCTTTCGCTTTTCCATCAGCTCCCCTTTGTTCCCCTCTCGTGGGTGCTACTTGCCCTGCTTGGATTCTCAAGGTGGAAGAGAAAGTGTAAATGTCTGTTTTTGATTGCTTTCATCACAATTGTTCCCTAAACTATCCCGCCACATCCCCAGGGACCAGTATAGTCAGTATAAATGGAGATATCTGCAGCGCTTGGTAGACTTGGGCACATTACTGATCTGGGCTGTCAGTTGCACCAACGCTGGCAGCTGGAAGAAAATGTCTCAAAAAAGACATGAGGGTGGCTTCCACACCCCTCTGCATGCATGTGGCTCTAGCTCCACCAGTGATGCTTCCAGCCAGCCCAATGGAGGACATGTCAGGCAAAGGCTTCCTCTTGTCACAGTTTTGGTGAAAGAGAAATCCCACAATTAAGTAAATCTTAAGTAAGAAATCTCTCTTCAGTTGGCTCTGGGCCACTTAAAAACAGAGTTCTATTTACATAGCCACAGAGAGTGAAATGGGATTAAAAACCTGCCTTGCTCAAAATATCTAACTTCCAGGACAATCACAGCTCTTTAACAGACCTGCCTTAGTCAGTGTCACACTCTGTATCTCCTGTAAGTAGAGGTCAGCCAAGTGCTTGTCATTCATAATATATCTGAGTGAAGGAGAGGTGTGTATTCAAATCACCCTCTGCAGATCATTCTCCCTGTTCAGGCTGGGCTCTCACTTGCATTCAGCGACTGGCTCTCAGATACCCATGCCAGGCAAGAAGATCTGGGTGCACCTGGATAAAGCAGAGAGTCATTTGTGAGCTGTCTCAGCTCCATACTCTCGCTGCACTTACTGGCTATGCTGTAGTGTGAAGATGGCTTTGTGGAGTGGGAAAGCACTATGGCAAATAAGCTGGAAGTTCAGTTGAGTCTTTTGACTGTTTGCTTGGACAAAGGCATGGAAATCAGGTACCAAAATAAAAAGAAAATTGTACCTCCATCCTTGTAGATGCAATCATTGTTTATAATGTTTGACCACAGAGCTGATTTAGCAGTGGATAAATGCTACTGATTAGTGGTTACAGGAGGTAGCAGTGGAGCAGAAAGCAAAAATCCTGGAGTAGGGGCAGAATTGCAGAGAGCTGAGATGTGGTAGCATAAAAGTGCATCTTCTTGGAGCCCTTGCTATAGGTGCTACAGTGAACAGCCATGTCAAAATGAACTCAGGAAGATGACATCAGATGAGGCTACAGTGCTGCCTGCTGTGACACAGAATCATAAAATCATAGAATGGAATGGTAGGACCTTTAGAGACCTTTAGGGACCTTTAGAGATAGTCCAACCCCCCTGCAGAAGCAGGTCCACCTAGATCAGGTTGCATAGGAACATGTCCAGGTGGGTCTTGAAGACCTCCAAGGAAAGAGACTCCACAACCCCTCCAGGCAGCCTGTTCCAGTGCAACATAGCACAGAAAAACTTGTCCATGCCTCAGAGTTTATGTTACAGGCCGACAACGGGAGTGATCTTTGAGTTCAGTGGTGACCCTGGCCAGGAGTGGTGGGTCTCGACTGCCTGCCATGCCACCCCGGTGCCTTAAGGAGGCTTCAAGCTTCATGCTTGAGACTGAGTTGCTGTTGTTCCTCTGCACCTCCCTCAAATCCCCCCTAAGCCAACACCCTTTGCTAAGACCAAAAAACTTTTTCCAGACTCAAGCATGTGTATGTGTGTGGGTGGGTGGGGTGCAGGGGACTATGAAAATTTCAAGGGGAGGTATGACATCCTGGCTTTCTAAATATAGAGGACTTGAACTGCGGCTCCTCTCACACGCTAGCAGCGTGCTTTCTGTTTCGAAAGGCCCCTAGAGCAAATATTGCACTGGCTGGTGGCATGAAAAAAAAAAAAGTCAAAAGAAAGAAAAAAAGTGCAACAAGTTGATTCTGATTTGCAGTGCTCTTGCTCAGAGCTGTTTTCTAGGCAAAGCTCCAAGTGGTGCCCATGCAGAGGCAGCCGGGCTGGCGAGGTACAGATGGCTGTCACATGAAGGCGGTGGCAGTAGGAGCAGGCTGGCAGCAGCCCCAGGACCCTGCAGTGCTTCCCCTCTGCCCACTGGCCCCGGTCCTTCCAGCGGCAGCTGGGGAGGGAGAGGGGCACAAAGTGCAGCCCCACATCGGGAGAGGGTGCCACCTCAGTGCCCTGGCACTAGCAGGGCTGAGAATGTGACATTTTGCCTCTGTGTGAGGTGCCGTGTCTCAGTTCCCTTTTTGTTGCTGTTATTACCACTTTGATATTTGCATAGCCCAACATCAAAATGCCTCAGAGCCAGAGGAAAGTGGTAGCTGCTGCTTCTCCTTTTAAAAACCAAGCAGTTTTCTACACAGCACCATGACTGCCTGTGTGTGCTCGGGTTGGAAGAGCAGGCATATCATCAGGAGGTTACAGCCTTTGGAAAAGTTTTGCAGAACTGAGTTTAATCGAGACTGAAGATCTTTAAGCCAAGCTATAAAATCCAGTGAAGAGTTATATCCCAGTAATAGACCCTATTAGAGGGTCTCGCACAGTCTATAGAAAGGATCTCCTCTCTATTAAATTCTCTAGGGCTTAAGTTCCCATTTACACAAAGGGCCCTTTTAGCCGTGTAAAATGGCCATAAAGTAGGTGTAAAAATGATTGATGTCATCTTTACAACCCCTTTACACTGGGAAAACAGTGTAAAGTGGCCAGGGTGCAAATGAAAATCACACTTTGGTTTGTGAGAACAAATTACATAGAGTCCTTTGCAAATTCCGTATGCCCGTAGTGGTTTAATCCTACCCCTTTCTGCAGAATTCACTCAGAGAATAAATTCCCAGGACTTTAAAAAAAACAATGGTTCTTTCTTCAACACCTCTGTCTTTTCTGAGCCTCTTAGTCCCAGTCTTTTTCCTGGTGCAGTCCGTGTGGACTCTGATACCTGGAAAAGGCTGAGAGCTGTCTGAATATGCTGTAGTAGGTGAAAATCCTTTAATTAGTACTTTCAAAAAAATCCTTGATCTGAACAAAATACATATTGTAAAACCATACCAAGGGGAAAAACGGTTACAAAGACTATCATGCCCATTTCCTCATCTCTCCTGTTTTGATTTCATGCTCTTGAGAGAAATATATATATATAAAAAGAGGAAATCCAGAAGTTAGTCTTTGCTAGATCAAAATACCCCATATTTATTCATCAAGCATTAAAACACCATCAGAATACATAATGAAGGTTGCTTTCTGCCAGAGAAAAAAGTTAAACTGAAATGCACTGATTAGTGAACTGAACTCGGCAGTGGCTTGAAGTGGAGGGTTGTGCTGTTATGGAGGTGCATGGCTTACTAAGCTGAGCAGTCTCTCTTCTCTTCTCTTCTCTTCTCTTCTCTTCTCTTCTCTTCTCTTCTCTTCTCTTCTCTTCTCTTCTCTTCTCTTCTCTTCTCTTCTCTTCTCTTCTCTTCTCTTCTCTTCTCTTCTCTTCTCTTCTCTTCTCTTCTCTTCTCTTCCCTGTTGCCACACATTTGTGGTGACTCTGTGCCACCATGTCTTTTGTGCTCTAGAGGAGTCCCAGTAAGGTTAAGCCCAGGGCTGAGCAAGGCAGAGGTGAATCCAGCCCATCTAATGAGTTAGCCTCTGGGAGCCCAGTGCCTGAGAGGTAATGTGAGACAGAGAGTGGAAACATGTGGGTGAGATGGAGGTCAAAAGATTAAGAATACAAAAGCCCAGCTCCAGGGGAAATGCCACTTGGCTAGGGGGCCAGACATCTCCCACAACAGCTTCCTGCTTCCAGTCTGCACACAGCACAGCCTAAACTGGAATACTGCAGACCAAGTTATCTTCTGAACAACAAGGACACTTGGGAAAGGACAGAATGGGAAACATTCCCTGTTCTGCCAGCAGAGACTTGCTCTTGTTTCATCAGCCACTGGGACAGTGGCTTATAGTAAGAGTGGGAGGAAGCCCCAGATCTCAGCTGTTGTTCACACTGCCCTGGATCCTTTCCTGCTTCTTGTTATCTTCTTTGTGGGGAGTCCACATTTTCAGCCAGAGGGAGGAGCGAGCACAGCAAGGGTCGTGTAGGTGGGAAGAATGTGTCCTCTGCCCTACACTTCCACAGAATGCATAGCTGGAGTTGTGGAGGGATGGGAGACAAAGCAACATCTGAGTACAAGCAGCCAGTGAGAGGCACCCCTACATATACATCTGACACAGGAGGCTGCCCTTGGCATAGGTCCTTGCTCTGCTGGACGAGGGGAGACAGGCTGGAAACTGGTTTTTCAGAACCTGTCTGGACACATTCCTGTGTGACCTGGTCAAGATGAACCTGCTTTAGCTGGGGAGTTGGACTGGGTGATCTCTAGAGGTCCCTTCCAATCCCTACCATTCTGTGATTCTGTGATTCTGTGATTCTGTGATTCTGTGGGTGATGGGCTGGGTTCCTGTCACCGCACAGACGACCCTGCCAGTGCTGCCAATCAGGCCTTACGTTGCCAGCTCACTTGCACATTCCACTGCTGTCTCAGCTTGCTCCCAGCACGCCTGGGAGCCAGATTTAGGACTTTGGATGGGTGGTGACACGTCGGCAAGAAAACAGGCACCCTTGCAAATGTGCCCTGCAGCCACCTTTACTAGTGACTGATATTTTTAGGTGCGTAAAAAAGGGCCATTTGGAAGCTGGTCTCAAAAACCTTCATTCTCTCAAGCTCCTCACTTTGCAGCTTGGCAGAGAGCACCTTGGTGATGCTATATCTACTCTAGAAGCACTTTCCATGACAAAAACTTGAGTACATACACTGAGCATTGCTCTAAGTGGACCACAGGAAACAACAACACTCTGATCTTCTGGCCCTGAAGGTATGCTGGTCTAGCCCTGGGATGATATGTAATCACCATATGGAAGGCAATTTTTGGGTAGGATTAGAGCTAGTTAGACAACTAGCTTTTTGCCATACTGGGTTTTTGATGTCCTGGTGGGTATTTTTGCTTCAGAAAGATTTTGCTTTTTTGAAGCCTTACAGAAATTTTATTTGCTTCCTGCTTGCTAATAATTATGGCACCGTTTTTCTGACGTGATTACTCCACCCCACCTCAGAGACACCCTTGCTCTGTGTGGGACTGGGAAATCCCTAGTCATGGCAGGGTGTGAGCACCGGCTGCCTTGCCCTTGCACAAACAGATATCAGCAAGCAGTGCAAAATGCTGCCGATTTAGAATTGCTCCGACATGTAGAAGTCTGTGCTGTGCATGTGGTAATGACAGGTCAAGGGACAAGCTGGGATGCTTGTGCTGATATAAGGCTAATAAGACATGAAGCACTTCTAGAGTCACAGTTTCAGGGTGAAAAAGCTCTGTTTGGATGTGGTTTGTTATTCTGTGCTGCTTATTAAGAAATCCTTATTCTCTTGCCCTCGTTATTATAAACCATGTCTTCAGGAGACTAGCAGTCTCTTCTTGCTTCCCTCCCTCCACCCCATTTTAAAAACATTCATTGTTGCAGTGATATATCTTTCAGGGTTGTTGGCCTAACTCCACTGTTGGTATGTAAGGTTGATTGTCTTTAGAGGAGTTACACCAAAAATGCATTTGGCCTTTTGTGCTCAGAGTATAATTGGTGGAACTGGCTAGATGCTGGGTTTGGGAGCCTATAATTACAGCAACGTCAACATAGTTTTCAATGTGATTAGTGATTTGAGGTCCTCTACTTTGGGAGCGCAACTTGAGGTTTCTTCAGTTGATCTTTTCTCACAAAGTGCTGGGTCCTCATAATTCAGAAGTCTGTGTGTGGTCTCAAGCAGGACCCACCGATCCACTGTTGGTCAAAGCATTCAATATTGTTGTTTATTAGTAATTAGATTAGGAAAC
This sequence comes from Colius striatus, assembly GCF_028858725.1. Classification (NCBI taxonomy): domain Eukaryota; kingdom Metazoa; phylum Chordata; class Aves; order Coliiformes; family Coliidae; genus Colius; species Colius striatus. The sequence continues at coordinate 134,949,926 of NC_084759.1, forward strand.
CTATATCATTAATGACTCTAAAAAATCTTCTGTGTATTTTATATGGCAGTTGTCATATTTGCTGAATGAACAGTCACTTTGTTGTTCATCTCAACATGTCTTTGAAGAGGTCTTGACCACTCTATATTACATTTCTGTACGGTAAATCCCCATCAGGTTAGCATGGATTATACTAAGAGCATCCAAGACACAACATATTCTCTAAGCATGATCAGCATAATTATAATTAAGCAGTTTGGACCAGATCTTTACCTGGTAGAAATTAGTATAGCTTCTCTGAAGGCAAGAACAGGTATCTACCGATGAGGGAAACGGACCCAATTTCTTAATGGCTTTAGCCCTGTAGATGAGTTACCAATGATTTTTTTAAGCTCTCATTTTCTCTATGGCTATTTAAGATCCTCTTTGGTGAGAATTTCCACAGCTGCATCTTTAGCACTTTGTGATTTCTACATAATCTCACAAGAGACCTTTTGCAAGAGCAGCCATTATGATAAATGCTCCATAAATGATTGAAAAATATATTCATTAAAACCGTGTGAATGTTTTTCCTTGTCAAAAACCATATAAACACTCATCCCTCCATGGTGTCTGTGGTGATAGCATGCTGACATTTTCATTCCCTGGCTACAACCCTCCTACCAGCCCAGTCCCTATACTTTCTGTTGCTGGCCTTCAGTTAAAGGGTAGAACCGCACACCCACGTAGAAGACCTGGTATCTGTGTTTCCACATCACAAAGCATGCCAACAGGCACACCAGGGCTGTGACCAGGTTGAGGGCCATCTGCAGGAGTAAGTACAGGTTGAGCATGCTGGTGAGGCTGCCACAGTCAGCTGCATCCTGGTAGAGGAAGGTCCTGCCAAGGGGGTCCACACTGTCCAGTTTGCACTGGCAGGACTCGAGGATGGTGTCACAGGTAAACTTTGTCATCTGCAAATAATGGTGTGCAGCAAAAGCCACTGCCAAAACACAGGCAATCAGACCCAGGGCACTCAGGAGAAAATACATCAGCTGAAAGAAAGCAATTAAAAAATAAAATAAATAAATAAATAAAAAGAAAGCAAGATCACTCTTTTTCCAGCTACACAGAGAATGAGGAACACAGAACAAATGCATGCACATGTACTTCACAGGGAAAACATGCATTCCATGTACTATCTGGACATTGTGTACTTCAAAAATTGCAAGACAGCTATAACTCTCCGATGATGCAAAGTTCAGCAGGTCATCTCAAGTAATTCTGTCTTCTTATTTTATATGAGTATTACCTTGCAATTTTGAGACCTGATGAGAGCACCAAGAAATCTGTGTCCCCTCACAGACAGAAGGTTTATGGAGAGGAAGGGAACATCTTTCCTTACTGCAGGTACAACCTGCATTGGCTAAACTTAGAGCCATCAGCTGAGACAAATTAGTGCAGTTGCCTTGAAGCAGAGCTGAGCAGACTGAGGCTTGGGCTGACATCGTATCCCAGGCTGTGCTGAGAAGTAGGTGTTTTTGAAACTTTGCTCATATGTTTTTCCCAGCTCTTGGTTTACATGCCCAAACAAATCTAATTCATACTTGCAAATCTCCCATTTATACTTGCTGATCTCCTGCTTGTGACCCTGTGAATGTGGCCAGTCTGTTTGCTTCCCAAGTCCTACTGTGGAGTGGGAATGCAAATCTCTATGAGACAGTGCATGCTGTGCTAATCTCCTTCCAAAACTTGTCCCATAAGCATGGAGAAGTCTTTCAAAGGCATGAAAGAGCACCAAGCATCTTTCTTTTCCCAGTGCTATGGCACAAGAAGGAAAATGATCTGCTTGTCACCCTGCTACTCCTTACAGCAGTGGCAACTCAAAAATAGGGTAGCTTTTAGCAAGAGCAGCTAAGCAGAGTCCACCCCCACAAACACATGGAAACTGGCAGCAGCTCTGAGGCTTTGTTACTCTGGGTTGCACCTTAGACCCTTGGATTCCAGAGCATATGGATGTCCCTTACTTTAGATAGCTGGAACTGGCAGTTGCTGTGCTGCATACAAACTGTGTGTGAATGTATATTAAAATTGTATTCTGTGTTTAGCCAAAATAGCGTTTTTGGTTCTGTTCAGCACTGTAAAAACATATACCTTTCTTATCATGTTATCTGTCAGACATGTGACATGGTTGGGAATCTGTTAAACAGCAGCTTCTCTCTCTCTTTCTCACTCTCTCTCTTAACCTCAATAGTGCAAGCAAACTATTAATGTAAAAGTGTTTTTTATGACCTTCAAATTCTGAGTATTTATGTCTTGATAAAATTCACACTCCTGGTGTATTTGTCTTATATCTACAGCATCAGTTGCCAGCTTGAAAAAAAAAAGATATGTGGACTTATCACAGATCTTAGAGCACTATATACATTTTCTCACCCCTACCACCAAATTCTTACAGCTACGTCTTCATTTCCAAGACTGGCTACTATTAAATTTAATGACTTTCCCTGCAGCCTTAAACCAAGGGCAGCTTCAAAATGAGGATAGCTCTTATTAAATGCAATTACTTTACCTCCACAGATTTCAAGGTAAAGGTCCATGGGAAAGGTGAAGTTGGAAAAGGGAGATATCTCCTCATGTAAAGTGCACAGAAAACAGAGTGCTGCTGACTGATGGACCAAACAAAGGTATGGTCATTTGTAAGCCAGTGGCATTACTTTAAAAGGTGGTGCAAATCAGTTGGATGGGGAAAACAGAAAATGGGCAAACATGGGTGATTATTCATCTTCTCTGAGGGTTGAAAGTTGTGGCGTGATGTGGGAGTGCTAGTGGACTGTCTGGAATTCCCTGGATTCAGACCAGCAGAAGACAGAATCAGGCCTCCCTGATAAATGAGATGTTAAGCCAAGACTACACGATGTGCCTGATTTTCTCTTGGCAGGTATTTTATTTAGCTGCCAACTTCTATCCAAAGTCAGAACAAGAGAGCATGAAATGTACAGCCTAAGCTACACTCCAGGTACAGTAAGCAATAATTTGCCTGTTGTGTACCTAAAGGGCAGGAAATCTCAGAACCTGTATCATCCCTTACAGCAATCCTCAGTGGTGAAGAGAGATGTGTGGGGACATAGGGCCATTTCCAAAGAGCTTATTATGCTTACAAGATGTTTGCAGAGGAATCTCTCTGTGAGCTGCTGAAAATTAACACATTTCCAAATATCAAAGGTGAGGCAAATGCAAATACTGCCTGCGAGGGAGCACAAGACAGTCAGTGCTGAAATCCCATCAGCAGATTAATCACATGCCAGACGTGGAGGCAACTTCAACATTGCAAATACAGCTGCATCATGAACTCTGCCCAGGAAGCAGAGCTTGCCAGTGGAAAACTGTTTTTTAACAGCCTACGAGAGGTAGGCACTACAATTGCCATTTAAATAGAAGGAGAAAAGGGAAGCAGGGAGAGACAGCACACGACGAGGTCAGAGCGTGGCGGCTCATCCTCCTTCGAGCTCCTCGTCTGAGGAAGAATTATTTTAGCAATATTTACAGGTAATGGTTTTGCTCCACACCAGAAAGAAAATAAACAACCTAAGATGGATTGAATTCCTCATGGAAAAGGCTTCCCATCATTATCAGAGGCAAAACCTAAAGGATTTGCAGACATGGATCCAGGGGAGCCTTTCTGAGAGCCGTGGTGACTGAGGCGTGAGCTGGCACAGGGAACAGGAACCGCAGTGTTTGTCATGGTGTGGGCTGCTGGGGCTGGGTGGGCAGGAGCAGAAGGTGTCACGCTGTGGTGGGAGATGCCATGTTGAGGACCACAGTGAGTGATCTGTCAAATTAGCATGCAGTCCAGGAGGTCCACTGGAGATCTCAAGATTGTTCTGTGTGGTGGTTATTCTTTTTTGACAAGGGAAGAGGATTTCCCCTTTTAAATACACACATAACAGCTGGGAATGCTGCTTTTCTGTGCTGGAAAGCACACTTCCTGCAGACACAGAGATGAGGCATGGGTAGAAATTCAGCCTAGGGCTTGCCATTGAGCCCTCAAAGGGCAAAGCCAACTTTCTCTTTGTGGATACCCACAGTAGTCTCAGTAACGGACTTCTGCTGAAAACAGTTCTAACATCTCCTTACTTAACAGGATCTGAGGCTTACGCACGTGTGAGGTGAAAGAAGCAGCTGTTGAGAGAGAGGAAGGCAGAGAGAATTGCACTACTCTCCTCCCACTTCCCACCCTGAGGGAGTCACTCTCAGTGGCCATAGGGCCACCTTGGGGGTTGACTAAAACCTCCCAGATCTCTGTCTGTGTGGTCCTCCTCCCAAAATGATCCTTGGGTTATGAAAGGGATCCCGGGGTTCTTACTGCACTCCAGAGAAGCATGGCCAAGATTTTCTTGTAAGATTGTGCAGCCTTGGTGGGCACCAGCTGCCAGCATGAGGGTAGTGCCTTGGCTGAGGAGCAAGTCCCCAGGAGGACAGCCAGGCCAGATAGGGCTGAACCTAACCATGGCACTGGATGAAGCATCAGCCCCCCTCAAGAAGGAGAGAACAACCCAGTTTGCTGAACTTCGTCTCGTGATTTTAATTTTGCATCCTCAGCCTTTTATAGCTAATGTTCTTATTTTGTTCAGAGACAGCCTTTAAGTGACATTTGAAGATCTGAGAAGTGATACTGGAGATTCAGATGAGTCCTGTGTGATCAAAGCCCTGCAGCAGGCTCTTAGCTCCTACTTTGTTTAAAATAGGTACATGCCTTGCAGCCTGAAGCTGCACTGTGGGATAATTTGGGATGTCGGACAGGTGAACAGCCTGAGAATGACAGAATTTTGGGGCCTGCTGAAATAAGAAATGCTGGAAAGGTGGATTTTGGGAAGGAGGGTTCTTTGAGTAGGCAATAGTCCATGGGCTATTGGTGGAACTAGAAGTCTTTCAAGGAAGACTTTAGCTCAAATTCTGCCAAGTGGTGAGGAAGAACCCATTTTATATCGCCTGGGGAGCACTTTTAAAACATTGCTTTTGTGTAGGAGCAATGGGTCACATTCCTCACTGCCAGGATGGGTGGTGTTGCTAGGGGGGTGGCAGAGACATCTGAGCTGCCCAGCCCAACATGCCGTTCCCACCACGAGGGATGACTCCCTTCCTGCTTGAATGCCAAGTTCAATTTAATTCTGCACAGCAAGCCATAAAAAGCCTGGCGTGGCAGCTCCTGCCCAGCCCAGCAGCTCCCCGGGCAGCTGTTACACTTACTTGAGGGTATAAAGGTGATGGGCAAGAATGTAAAGGCAATCAGAGGGCAGAAATGATTGTTCTTCTTCTCCTTTTCCTTATGTAAGTGTGGGAGAAGCTTGAGAGAGACATAAAAGATGCATTGGGGGTCTAGTTTCTAAGGGAGGATGAATGCCAGGTTTCAAAAAGCCTCTCCCTGCATGTGATTTCCTTCTGCCTTTTTCAGTTAATAATCACTGTTATTTTGTGTTACTTGCATTGGTATTTTTCTTGGTTATTATGTGTCTGCAAAATATTAAGAGCCCTGGAAATTCCAATAATAAGGAAAAACAGACCAGAAAAAACAGTGTTAAAAATGCCCCATCTGGAGCAAGCGTTCTCAGCCTTTTTTTTCTAGTTGCTTACCAAGTGTCAACAAAGCACAGTTCTGGGGACTGAGACAGGTCATGGGGCATGGTTTCTGCCCCTCTCATGCAGTGCTTGGAAGGGAATTTTCTTTGTGGAAGAATGCTTGTCCCCATGTTTACTAACACTTTCCTATGTTCACTAATGTCTGACTCCAAAACAACGCATCGTGTGCTGGGACACAGATGCTGATGCTCAGGTATATCCCATCTCTCCCTGACAGTGAGGGCAGGCAGGTGGAGATCCAGCCACACTCTAATTTGTCTGTGCCCCCACGGTTTCTTATTTCATATTGAAGAGCAAAACTTCTGGGAAGATGCTGAGATCCTTCTTGCGTCATGTTGAAAATTAAAACTTGATTTAGGTGGACCCATTTTTTGACACCATGCCTCTTACTCTGCTCTCTGTCAATATCTCTACTTAATCAGTAACTCTCAATCTTTCACTGAATGCTTTCCAAATCATTCCAGATTTGTTGATCTGAATCCTTTTGCTATTCTTAAAACATGGCAAATAAAATGATACCTTTTTCTGATTTGAAATATTTGTTATTAAAATTTCCTCTTTATAGGCTACAGTTTCTTCCTTAGCTGCCTGGAAAACACCGGAAAACCATTCTTGCATTACAGGTGCATTTTCACTTCTTTTCATGTGGTCTTAAAAATGTCCCCAGTATCAGCTTTTCTGATTATATTTAATGACATGAGAAGTAAAAGAAATTTTTAAAAAAAGTTACGGTACCTTTACTGTGAACTGCACACACGTCTTCTCATCAGGTTGGTATGAAATACAAAGCATAACAAATCCCACTAAGGACACCACACAAAGCTGCAAGGGAGGAGATAGAAAATGTGTCAAAGTTTAAAGAGAAAAAAAAAAGAAAGAAGATATTTTCTTTTTTGAGCCAAAACACATTTATGGGTTAGCAGAACTGTAACTCAAGGAGCAGCATGTAAGTGAATGGTTTGAGTAGGAGCTGCAGCCATGCATGTAAGAGCCTTGTATATGTGGATGCACTTGTGAGGAGGCAAGAGCTTTAACCTTCACTTTATAGACACTGAGGCACAAAAAGGTTACTCAGATGGATTTTTGGAATCAGACCTATGGAGACACAGCCCAGCAATAGCCTCTAGGATGTGTTTTGAGTTTTTGTCCGTGTAGCTATCAACATTCATGATGCATAACTCTGTAATTATCAAAACTATATGTAAACTATGTAACTATCAAAAAAGGAGCAGAAGGCTTATGAAGTTGGGTTTGCAAGCCCAAAGAGCATCATCCTATGTGCTACTGGGTGCTGACAGGGTTTTTATATCACCAGTACAGGTTCTAGATTAGTAACCATAGCTGCCGCTGGATAAGAGGCAGCACAGTTTATAGCAGAAGCTGTAAAACACTCCTAGAGTAGACAACTTGCTAAAGAAGACATCTCCCCTGCAATCTGAGACTGTGTTTTAGCCTTGTGGAAGTAATTGCTGGAGCTTAACAGTAATGGAAAAGTATTTACGCATTTTTTAATTTGTTTAGCTATCTTTATTATAAATTCTGAACATTGAGATTTATTTGCAGGAGCAGATACTCACTGGTAGGTATTTTCCAGCCCCAAAAGGAGGGAAGATCCTGCTCTGAGGATCTAGCCCAATAAATATGATTTTCTTTTTTAAGCAGTGTTTTTTTTTCTGTATCCCCCCCATGCTACTAAACACTCCAGTCAAACGCTTTCTTTTCCCACATTTTTGGAGGAGCAGTGAACAGACCTCTCAGGAAGACGCGGGAGCAGCAGCTCCGTACCTGGACTGGAAAGTACTTTCTGGCAGCTTTCCTGCTGTTTGGACAAGAGGAGCTGGGTCCTCAATTGCCTGACGAGGGCTCCCTGAGCCATCATGGGGCTGCTGGGGCTCAGTGACTATAGTGAGAATCTATATTTCCCCACTCCTCTTCATTTTGAAGGTTTTGAAGACTTCTCATTAATCTGAGGCTTTCCACTTTCTCAGAGGCTTTTCTCTTTCTCAGAGCAGTGGAATTTGCTCTCTTGGGCCAGGCCTAGGCTTTGCTCGGGGATGGGAGCATACCATGGAAATACCTGTAGGACCACAGGACTCCTTCACAGCTCTGTCCCTGCCTGCTCACTGCATGGTCTGGCAGTGCTGATCACATCCATATTTCCAGCTGCATAGAGGACTGCTTGACCTGCAGTGAAAAATGTGTAACTGTCCTTTTAGACAGCAATGGCTGAACGCGTTTCTTTTATGACCTCATGCATAAAATACCAAACTTCTCTTCATATCTGCATTGTTGGTGTAAGGCACTAGACAGCAGCCCTGTAACGGAAGAGTGACTCTCAACACACGGATAGTCATGTCCCTCAAGAACCTACATGACTAATAACACTTTTTGCCATAAAGTTTTATTTCATGTAATTTCAGTAGGACATGAATAGGAAGCATTGCCTGAGAACATTTATAAAGAAAGCGTCACTATTATTTACTCCTTTCCATGTCATGCGTATTTATATTCTGGTCCTATGACTTACACACGGCCTCCAATTTATTTGTTTTCTTCTTTTTATTGTTGACAGCCATAGCTGACAGGGTTGTCAGGGAAAAAACAACCTTTCTTGTCAAAGGTCCTTCAGTGCTGTTTGGTTTTTTTTGCTTTGCCTTATAGTGTTTCTATGTGACTCAACCATGTTTTATTTCTCAGGATTAATCACCTATGTCCTTGATCCCTTGCACTATATATTAATCTTTGAATTCATTTAACATACCCAGGAAACTCAAATCTTAAGGAGATCATATCTCTAGTAATAACCAAATGATAAACTCTCCCAGTGGCAGTAGTGGCTGAAGGAAACAACCTGCAGCAAGAACTTAAAAGAAATTCTTACACTCGCTTAACGTTACACCCCCCAAATTCACATGAAATTAAAGTGGCTGCTCACGTCAAAGATTGACCCTAGTCTTATCAGGAACCAAATGCTGAAGAATCTTCTCACGAGTAATAAATCAAATTTGCTTTGCTTCAGCTACACTAGCGGGCACGTACACTTGCATAAACCAAGGGGCAGATTTGCCTCCAGGTTACTCCCATGAGACATCATAGGACTCTGCCTGCCTTCTCATTCCCATTCATGTTTTCCCACAGAAGTCTGACAGAACAACATTCATTTCCTAGGGCAGAGTCAGCTATCAATGGTAGAGTTTTCTCTCTACCATCAAGTGCCTTGTACAATTTCTGCAAAAAACCCTGCCCACGTTCAGTGTGTCAGGATCAACCCTCCCTCTTCAGAAAGCTTCCCGTACGCAAGACTAAGGTTTAAAAGGATTTCCACTCCTTCATGCACTTTCTAAAGTTCCTTCTGGATTTTAAATTATCCTCTGGGATACTTGAGGAAACACATTTGTAGAGAGGTATTTATGAAAGATTACACTGGGTTGAGATTACAGCAAGTCTTGGCCAGGATGTGTCAGAAGGCTTAAATATTTATTTCATAACAATATATCAGGTGGTTTTGGTTTTGTTTTTATTTTCTTTTGTTTTTAACCAGAGGTGTGTATTTTTGTAAGTGGCAGTAAAAAATAACCATAAAATAACTACTGCTGAGAACTATGAGCCATATATATTTTACATTTCAGTTATTTAAACGTAAATTCACTCACTGGAGCAAACCAAAGTATGGAACATTTATATAGAAAGAGATTTTATGCTTCTATTTCATCTGTTATTAATAGATCAGTTTTTAATTATATCTTTGAAGTTTAATAGAATAACTATAAAAATCCTCTGGTAAATATTTGTTAGGACCCACTAAGTAACTAAGACAGATGTAGGCACGTTACAGATCCAGTTGATGCTGATTGCTTTGTAGCATTAGGTAATCCTGCGTCCTAGTGTTCAATAGCTGCTGCAATATGCCAGCGTGAAGGGTACATTTCCTATGCCTTATTGACTAAGCACACAACATAAAGTGCAATTGAACTTGCTTTAGCACTTGTTTGCCACCAATCGATGTGCATTTGTTATACAAATAAAATACATTCTATAAGATGTGCAGAATCACAGTTAATTAGATCAGCTCTTGTAAGTTTTCTGGAAATCTAGAAACATACATTTCTGTGCTGAGTAGATTTCAAATCAAGTTTATTTCAAGATCCTACTTCAAAAATTTTTTAGATGGACTAACACACCCTTTGCTGAATAGGTAGTGATAAGAAAGGTTATCCAAGGAAAGAATTTAAATTTTAAAAAATGCTGTCCAGAAAAAGACCTGAATGTGACACAGAAGTATTTAGGAAGGGTTCAGATTTAATTTTGGTTAAGGCATGCCCTGTGAAATCCCCTCAGTTCACAATCCAGGTAAAACAGCTGTTTACTAGAGCTGGATGAAAAACTTAAAAGTTTATGCTGTAGAAATGTTTCAGCACTACTTCTCCTTTGTGGGGAAGCATTAGATCTTCCTTCCATTGGGCAGTAACATTTGAAGTTACTTAAGTATTCTCATTTTTTAAATAATAATCAAAATAGGTGAAGATATTTTCCAGCTTGCTCCTACCCCAAAGAGGGCTAGAGCCTGTTGTCATGAGAACTGAATTAAGTTCCTAAAGATTTCATCAGGAATGGGGTCTGATCCTAGCTGCTTTTAGGAGTGGGTCCCAGTTGGTTTGCCTGGGAGGATTCCTGAACCCATGGAGATCTAGCATCCAGTCCTGTGCTCTTCAGGGGTTTGGCAAAACTAGTCTCCCTGCACATGCACACGGACAGGCTGGCACAACTCTGCGTTTCTCACAGCTTAGAGCCTCTCACACTGCTGCAAAATAAATGGTTTAACAGTGAGACAGCAACATGCATTCAGCGGTTGCAAAGAGTATACCTTTCCATATCTCTATCATCTTGAAACCATAACTCACATAGTAAAGAAGATCCATCTCAAGCTTTACTTTTGCTGACCTTTGCATACTGAAAAGCTCCAGCAGACACCAAAGTGCCAGCATACTCCTGCACCAGCCAACCCTGTCCCTTCCACTAAACTTATTACACTTCTTAAAAGCATCACAGAGGGGAAAAATAGGCTCATCATCTCAGACAGGAGCACAGGTGGCAGTGCAGAAGGTCATTCAGATACAGCCCTCAGAGGCTGCCATCCAGTGAGGATCATGAGGCTTAGCACAAGGGAGTCTCTTCCCATTGTCACCTCACTGTGGCTCACTCACATGAGTCCTGCAAGGACTAAGCACAGAGTGTACAAGTGGCACAAGGACACCACATGGCAATGATGAAGACAGTGCTGTAATGTACACAGCTGGGGGAAATACAAACATGTAGGGCACAAATTTCTGCTGCAGTTTGCATTCATTATCTTTGCACTCTGGCATGTTAATGTGATTTGCTTTATTTCAACAGATTTCAAAACCACAGAGTCTCCTCTGGAGACATTCAAAACCCACCTGGACAAGTTCCTATGTGACCTAGTCTAGGAGGTCCTGCTCTGGTTGGGGAGTTGGACTGGATGATCTTCTGAGGTCCCTTCCAACCTTTAACATTCTGTGATTCTAACCTGTCTGCTTCTCTCACTTGTGCAACTAGGGGGGTGGGGGTTAGCCCAAGCATCACATAGAATCACAGAATCTTAAGGGTTGGAAGGGACCTCAAAAGCTCATCTAGTCACTATAAAATAGGTGATTTTCTCCAGCAAACTACTTCCTACTCAGAGCATCTTGGAAAGCCTGACACATCAGGCTGGTAAAGTGGGAGCTGGAAACTTCCATCAAGAAATGAAGGAATAAGGCAAAAACCTGGTTCAAAGGAGCATCTTGGGTCTACACCACATAAGACAAAAGTTGCAAACACTCGTATATATAGTTCATGTACACTTTATGTTTGCTTATTAGAAAGAACCCCCAGCAACAACCTTTAGGGGCAGAAAGCAAACATCTTGAAGGACTGTAGCTCTCAAATATATGCAGTGCAAAGCCACACAGCATTGCTGAGAGCCATGGAAGTACTCTTCATTTTTACTAACAATGTAAACTCTCAAACTTCAGGACAAGAATTGCTATTTCCAGAATTAGGGAAGAAATTTGTGGATGAGTCACTTCAAGACACTGTGGATCTTTCTGTTTGTAGGGACAGTGGTAAATAAATTTTCTCTTGTAGCTGTCTCAGAAGTCTCTGGCTTACCTTCAGAGGGGACAATTGACTTGAAGGTACACCTGTTTTATCAGATACGGCAAAGCTTAGTTCTCCTCCACACCTTTGGAGAGGCCATATTGTCCACTGGATTTAACGCCCTCACTGGACACAGGCTTTGATACCAGAAAGAACATGCTCCTGATGGCTTTGATATTATGAACCAGGATCACCTCTGATGCCAGACATCTGTACAGGCTGTTGCAGACAGAGACATTGATGTTCAGTCTCTTTATGAAGTTTGAGGAAACTGCAATGAAAGTGGGTAGTAGAGGCAGCTTTCACTGTTCACTTTCATCAGCATCAAGTCAGCCTGGATCTCACTACCATATGTAAAAAAAAAGCCAGTCTGCCACACAGAGGTATTGCACATTAATACCTTTTTCCCCATATAGATTTCTTGTTAGATTTAAGGACACCCTAGTTGCATATAAATTACTTCCAGAAATAATAGCTGTAATAGTAATGATAAACATGTATATTGTTGTTGTAGGCAAAGGCCATCATGATCTAGGAAATCATTCTCTTAACAGCCATAAACATTGTAATAACTGGCCATCCCTGCCCCACCTACAGAATAAAATAATGATATCTTTACTCACATCCCTTCTAGCCATGCAGTAACACATCGTGGCAGATGCACAACTTTCTTCTAAATTCTGCAAAGTCATCAAAACGGTCCAAGAACATTAATAATCAAATGAAATCATATATATTTCTGTAATGATCTTTGTTGTTGAGGTCAGTTGCTCAGTCACTTGTGCTGTGAGTGGATTTAATTCCCACAGCAGAGCTCAAAGGCCACCATCACTTACAAAGCCAGGAGCTGCAGCAGCAGTCCATTACTGCTGCTAAGTCAGAAATACGGTGCTGTGTGAGGGAACTAAAAAAAAAAAAGAAATTAAGAGTTCCCAGAGTCGGCAGTGATTTGCAACATGAGAAGTGTAGCATGGTGAAGAGTGCTACATGAACACTACTCCTAGTTCAAGATGTGTCCATGATTATGAAGCTATAGAAAGCCATCATCTCAAAAGCTTTTCTAGGCTGTGAAATCCTATTTGAACAATCTGCCTCTCCCAGTCTTGCCCAGGCTTTTTGTATACGCAAATCCAGCCAGAAACTCTGATTTTTTCCCCTCCTTGCCCTTGAGGCTGTAGCTAGATCAGGGAACTAAACCACAGAGGTGTCCAGGATTAGATCAGCACTTGACCAGGTATCACACAGATCTCTGGTGTGCAACCACCTGCTCAAACTGTTCTGAAAGGTGACATTTCAACCCTTTTTCCCATCAAAATCTTTCTTTCTATATCTGACCAAAATAAAAGTATGGATTTTAGTTAATCAGGCATCAATGCACAGATGCTCTTAGAAAATTATGAAATTTAATAGTAGAGGGCTCTGAAGAATATAGCTCTGGTGTTACATATATAGCTATAAACAAGGATTGGAAACCTCACCAGAGCATTATTTCATGCAGCATACCTCTTTGTAGAGCATCCAGAGTTTCACATACTTTGGAGAAAGTTCAATTAAATACCTAAACTTGGAGGCTCTTCTTGAAAGCAGTCCTCCCTCAAACCTTTTGATGTTTGCCCATGGCTAATTGAAACTAGCTTGTATAAAAAATGGATGCCTGCATGACTATAATTTCCATTAGGTGCTTTGATGGCACCAGTTTTTAAGTGTCACCTTTTACTGAAAATTGAAATCGGTTTCCCTAATAACAAGTAAAAGTTAAAAACTCAGCAAGACTGTATAGGACGTAAAGTCTGACTGAAAGCCACTTCCACAACTGGTACAGGAAAAGGTGTCAAAAGCAACAACCAAAAAAACTCAGCAAAGGGCCAGGGCTAACAAGAAAGTGTCTCTCTCTCCTTTCAGGCTTTAAAAGATAATACATTTCAAGGGTTTTTAAATAATTGCTCCCCATATCAATATGGAAGGGGTTTCGTTGCCTCTTGCTCTAGCTGGGGATGCTTCCCAATTATTGACCCTCCCTAGGAAGATTAAAAGGTTGCCTGACACATAAAGCTGTTGTTTGATGTTTGGCAGGATGACCACCACTGTGCAGCCAGAGTGTCCAGCTTCATGGAAAAAAGTTACATCGAGCAGGTGGGAGGATCCAGAAAGCGAAAGGCAAGAAGGCTGACAGGGGTTTACCTGTATAGGTTTTCTTCATTTTATCACGTGGGAGACCATCTGCAGAAAGGCGGAAACATCTACAGAGCCTCATCTCTGGGAAAATTGTCAGAGACAACACGGCGCTTGAAATGTTTTGTTACACTGAGCCAGGGAAACTATCTGCATTATAGAAACAGCCACAGGTACAGCAAATCCCTTCTGGTCCAGAGGAGCACAGATCTAGCCAACTTTAGCTAATCATTAGGGCACACCTAACTCCAATTTCTAAGTTATATTTCTTTATAGCTTGGTACCATCCTGTTTTCCCCAGACATCGGTATAGCAATGCTTCACCCCTTCAGTATCTGTCTCATAACATTCTCAAAGCTTCTTAACAGTTACAGACATCCATGGTTACACCCATTTTCAGGATGAGTGTCCCAACCCCTGGCCTCTCCCTGTTGTCACCTTCTACCATTTCAGAACTCCACCTTCATTTTAGGGGCTGTGCTGCTTCCCTGAATATTGGGGATGCTGGAGTGACTTTGCTGAGAGCTGCACAAGACAAAGAGGGTGCTGGGTGTGGGGAGCTTGTCACATCACCTTCCTGCCCTTCCAGCCCCAAAACAACAACAAACCCTGGCAACCTAAAGAGACAGAGGCTGAGTCAACACTGCCTGTTACAGGCAACACTATTGATTTTGGCACTCAGGTTTACCAGCCCACGAGCACGTGCTGAGTCAGTGACAGGACCCACCATCTGAGTCAGACTCTCATGCAGCAGTACATCAGCTAAATAAACATCTCAATTATCAGTATCTGATAGGGATATCAGTGATGGGAGATAGTCCTGTCTGTTTGCTACCCCTGTTATACTAAGTATCAACAGGTCTTTCAAGCATGAAAGCCAGCCAAACTGCCCTGCCAACCTCGGCTGTCTTGCACCGTTCCCTGATGCTGCCGCATAGTGCACTCTCACCCTTCTTCTCCTAAAAACTGTCCCTCACAGATGGGTATTCCAGTCATCACGGTTTATCTCACCTATCCTTGTCTGTGAGGTGCTCAAAACAAAGAATATCTTTCCTTTGGTGAAGGTTTCAGTTTAATCTTTTTTTAAAGTTCTTTAAAGAAAGTATAAAAACTTGAAGAGACAGAAACCTTTCTGACTCCAGGTAAATGTGGGGGTTTTTTTCAGTTAAATTTCTGCCTGACTTTTGCCTCACTCCATCAGGGCAGAGAAGCCAATGCTCAAACACTGACGCCAAAAAGCAACGTGCCATGGCTACCCCCTTGGGTAAAGTTCAGGGACCCTCTGGCCTGTGGAAGCACCTGGGGAGATGTGGCCTTGAAAAGCCCGAGTAGGAAGAAGCACCAGTACTTGGTGCTTCTTGTACTTGGCTGGGGACTTGGTCAGTAGTAGAACTTTTGAGACACTTTTTGCAAGAAAATAAATGACAGCTGGAGCCACGATTGTAGCCATGAGCTGCTTGAGAAAATGATCTTCTCTAAAATATTTCTTTTAAATCCCAGTTTTATGTACATCCATCCATACATATGGATTTAAAATAACTTTCTGACAGAAATAATAAACACCCTGGATAACCGTTTCTGACGAGCATTTCTATAACTTTCTTAACTGCCTGAGTCTGCAAAATGGGGCTACTGAACAGGAGCTTGCCTGTCAAAACTCTGATACTCTCTACTTTTGATCACAGTGGAAATAATCTAAGAGCAGATTTTTCAAGGAGAAACACATTGTTTCTTCTTCTGGGTGTCAAAAGGCCACAAGCTAATGAAAAAGAATGAAAAGGATACCATTAATATCTACTGCTTCTGCAACATTTTTCATCCAAGGGATCTCAAAGCAAGGGGTGATGGAGAGCCATTATTAACCCCACTTTACAGGGGAAATAACAAAGTTTTAGTGAGGTTAAGTAACTTGCCCAAAGCTACACAGCAAGTCAGTGTCAAAACACAAGAAAAAAAAATTAAAGCCCTGCACTCCTGGGTGGATTTATGAAGAGTTTATCCAAGCTCTTTCAAAACAGCAAGAAGGAAGAGCCTGTCAGGGTGGTCCAGACAACACTTCCAGGTACTCAGCACAGGTCTCACAGAGAAAGTGGGCAACTGCTTTGGACCTCGACAACTTTGCTACGAATGGCTTCAAATAGGTGAAGCAAATGCCACCCTCACTGGTTTTAATTGCCTGTCCCTAGCAATATGGCAGAGACATTTTACAGGGAATAGGTGGCTAAGCTGAAGCGGAAGTGGTAAATCATGTAGGCTCTGTGGTTTCTGTCCATAAGCCTTTCCTTTGGTTTCTGAGTAAAGTCCCACAGACTTCGGATGAAATGCATGTTGAACTAGTAGGTTTTAACCAGGTTTCATGGTGAAACGTTTCTAACGCAATGCAAGCTGTACTCCTTCCTTTTGCAGGAGCTGCAGGAGGGAACAGCCAGTGCCAGGCACCCCTCAGGGGGACCCCTTCAGTTTTGGGAGCCTCCTCTGTTCCCAGTCAGTGGATCTCTGGCCACATTTATATCCAGGGGATGGTGAACCCAATCCCTGCCCTACACTATCTTAAGAAACCTAAGCGGTCAGATTTTGAACTGCTTTAATTTGGAGTGCCTTGCCTGATTTTCCTTGGCAGCATTTTACTCTAAATAAGTTCCTTTTCATTCGTGGTAATGCACTAAAGCACTTGATTTTCAGCAAGGAATGGTGTCACCATTTTGCTACTAATAAAGAAAGAAAGAAAGAAAGAAAAAAAAGAATCTTTCAATCAATCGGGGGTCTATTTAACACATTAGCAATTTGCCTTCATTTTTCTGTCATCCTGCATTAACAGCCGTGAGGTCAAATCCAGCCCTGGTGTAATTCCAAAGGAGTAACACTAGGAATGAGTTTTGCCCATTATCTCTAATGTTGCTAAAAAGGTCTTGATAATAGATTTTTTAAGTTCTTGATTCTGAATACTAATCAAGTCCTTTAAAAAGAGCGCTTGAGTGGGATGCTACTAAAACAAATATGCTCTGGTATTTTACACCACATTTTTCTGTTCTGTTGCTCATTTCTTTGCAAACAAATGAGTTTTGGAAAGACACTTTCTGCCACGAGGTTTGTTCTCAATCACCGTTCCCTACCTATATGCCCTGCAAGTAGCCTTCCACAGCAGCCCACAAACCAGCCTGTAGGATATCCAGTCACACAAAGGAAGTCCTTCTTCAAGAACCAGTCTCCCCTCAAGCTGACCAGAGGCTGGTGTTCATCGTGCTCCCCACCACAGCTCACCAGCAGCACCCTGTGACACGCACACAGAAACTCTGCAGCTCCTGGCCATATCTATCCAATGTCTCAGACGACACAAAATACCTCCATGGAGACATCATAGCACAGCAATAAAGTAAACATAGCATCATGTTGCATCTCCTGCATTTTGCCCTTCAGGTATATGATTTGCATTATACTCGTGGTGCATTGGCCATGGCTGGGAAGCTCTAGGGCTGTATCGCACCTCCACCTCTCCTTTCTAGCACCAGTTTCCCCCTTTACCAGCCTCTCTGCTGGCATCAGACCCTTCATTCCCATCTTCTTTGAGCTGAGTGTGCAGGAGAGCAGTGTGGCTCCCCAGGAGCCTGCCTGTCTGTCTCCCACCACTACACAATCTCTGCCATCACCCTGAGAGCAAGCATGGGTGCACCAAAAGCCATTTTGAGCCAGGGAGGAATCAAAATGTGCTTAACATGCCACTGACACAGTGACAGTCCACACTTGCAGCCCACAGGGTTTTTCTGATAGCCAGGGCACCCTATAACATGAAGCAAAACAAAGCCACACAGCCAGCACAGTCCCAGGAGATGTGTTCCCCAGTGGTCATCCTGGCTGGCTGAGGAGTGCAAAACATGACCACTATGCCGAGAGCTGAGTTTGGCTTTGAGCTGAGTTAGCTCAGCAGCACATATGGTGAGTTTTGCCTGTTTTCAGGAGGGAACTCTGAAAATGGCTGAGCTTTGCCTCATGTGGACATCCTAATAATCACCACTTCCAGTGGCTGCTGCTAAAAATGAGAGGAATTAGAGCTCTGCTTTCGAAAGCTGGTAACATTGGTGGTGTTTCAGGTTCCCCCAAGTAAATTCAAGGACATGTGAATGTCTTGGATGGATGTTGTTTGGACACTGATGACATTCACATGGGCCAAGGGCCGATTCCATGGCTTTTCTCATTTCCCTCACCATATGCTAGTCCAGTTCTAGCTCACCCTTTCCCCAGCCTTTTCTATTGAAAAAGTTATTTCAGACCTGGGATACTACTAGTGCTGCCTGGAAAAGACATAATCTGACCTCCAAGATCCCCCAAACAAACAAGAGGAATGAAAATGTCACATGCTGCTGCTTTACTGTCTGTACACTCCCTTCTCTTGTAACAGCAAAAAACCCCAAGAGGAAGTTCTCCTCCTGAGCAAGGGAAGGCTCTTGTCCCACAAAACATTGCTAAACTCTTAGATATCTCTTCAGTCAAAAGAGAAACTAGAAGGGCAAGGTGAGTAAGAGCTTTGGGAGCTCAGACATTGCTCCTTCAACTCTTTAGAAGGTCATCTAACAGGATTCATGCAGCAAACCCCAAACAGTTCAGGTGTTCAGATAATTCTTCAACTGGCAAGGAATCACATTTATGGGAGATGCTTCCAAAGCTGCTTAGTGCATTGAGAAATCTTTTCTTTAAGTACTTAAACACAAATTTGTTTGCTGGAAGTTCTTACAATCTAACCACACCAAAATCAGTGCTAACACATCAATATACATTTTCCTGAAACCTGCTGCCTAGGGGATTAAAAAAACCCCCAAACATCTGCTTACTAAATTGCATCATGGCACATCCCAGGCTCACAATAACCCACCCTGTCTCTCCACAGGCAAACAACACATCCCCAAGCACAGGTTCAAGCAGTGCCACACCACACACAGCATAGAGACCCCACAACTTCTCCCCACCTCTGCAGGAGCAGCTGCCGATGAGGACAAGCCTTGGCTTCTCCCCTGGCAGTGTCTCCTATTTAGGCTTGGTGGGACTCTGCCCTTTACCCGGTCCCCACCAGCCCATGTGGCAGGGCTGGTGTGTCACTCAAAATGGCGTGTGACTTGGCGGGAGCTGCCGGCAGGCCTGGGGACAGCTTTTCTTTCCCTCATGCATTACCCATCCACCAGCACCATCCCCCTTCCCACATCCTCTCCCTATGATGGGGGAGAAGTTGGGGAGTGATGGGCAGGAAAGGGGTTAAATCACAGCAGTTCTTCAACACAGCACAGAGAGGAATCTCAAAAGACAGCCATTTCTCTCCCCTCACTGTTACCAACACACCCAGCTAAAAGTTGAGAGTTATAGAGTTATGCTCTCACTACTAAAACCTGACTATTATGGTTTGGTGGGGAAGGAGGGAAGACAGTGTAAGTAATCAACATTTTTTTTTCAGCAAACCAGGCAGGAGCTCACTGCAAAGCACAAGCTAGTACATACATCTAGTGAACAGCAACCCTGTATTTTATTTAAGGTCTGTTAGGTACTTCAGGGAAGAAGATGAACGACATTCTGCAGGAGCAGTTTCCTTGGGAAAGTATACCCAGATATTTAATCCCAGGAATATTTAAAGTTAGCATAACTCAAATGGCGTTGTGCATGCAGTTGGTTAGTCTACAGTGGAGCGTCATGCAGCTTGCATTAGTGTTGGCAAAGGCATTTTATGGAGAAACAGACTTTATGCTTACAATTATCCCAGCCCAATATGGAGTGTCTCTGACTAGCAGAGAAGAACTGATGCCTGCCATAAGGAAGCCCAGCACTGTTATGGAGATGCCTAATGCCAGCTGCAACAAAGCAAACAGCAGTGGGAAACGGCAGCCACAACAAGTGTGGGATTCCTCCTCCTGGCCAGTTTTTGGATCCTTCTTGGTTTTCTTCTGCTTCTTCTTCTTCATCGCGAGCTCCTGCGTCTTGCTCGAATTGCCGCTTTTCTTCCCTTCGGGTGCCTTCCCTGTCTGGCTCTGGTTATTCAGGGACGTGCTGTGCTGGGGTTTCTTCTCCTCCTCCTTTCCCATGCCGATGAACTTTAGGTTTTCATGTGTGTGTGTGTGCACACGCCCGATGGGGGTGTGAGTTTTTTTTGACCCCCAAAGTTTTGCTTTGTGCTGGCTGAGTCGTTCTTGGTATTTGAATCAAGGAGGCTGAACAAATATGGAAAACATTTGGAGCCGATTGTCAGAGCTTCAAAATGCCACATATAGCCCTGAGAAGAGGGGGATTTAAGGGGGGTAGTGAACTGCCAACGTGCCAGCGCCGGCTCTTGCACAGAGTGAGGGGAGGCTGTGGCTGTGCACACAGGGCTGAGCATGCGTGCTGCCCTGGCTACATAGATGTGAGCACACACACGTGTGTGCCTGTTTGTGGAGGAGCCAGACAGGCAAATAGCAGGCAGAAAGCCTGCATTGCTAGCTGATGAACAGGAGGGAAATCTGTCTTGCATGGGAGCTGGGAGCAATTGAATGCCTGTGTCTGTGTGAGAAGCTGAGCAGGCAGGTAGGAGCTCATCATGCCCTGATCCTCCCCTGGGGACTGCTGGCACAAAGAGCATTAGCTTGGCGAACCCACACAGCACCGTGCACATTTCATACACTGGCTGAATCAGATGAAATAGGTGCATTGCAGTGGGAGGGAGGTGACTATGTGTATGGAAAGTATGAAATTAACACAAATAAAAATTCAAATTAATATCCCAGGAAGCCAAATGGAACCTTGTCTCTTCATAAAAGTTGCAAAACCAGAACTAGGCATGTTTTATGATGAAGCATATAGAGACCAGCAATGAGGACTGATGCTTCTGTGCAGAAGCTGAACATCTGCTGAGTGAGTTTCCAGGGATGCAAGTTATCCCTACCAGGAAGATTGTTTGTGTTACCTAAAAGAGAAAAAGATGTTTTATTGTGGAGGTGTGGTCACTGCACTTTATCCATATCTTGGCCTGGACTGGCGCTTGGGGACAGCACTCCAACAGAAGTGGGATTTTTTTTTCCTGGAACAACTCTAAAATTGTTCTGCATCTGAATCCAACACTGGGAGCCCTGACAGAGCCTCTCGCTTGCTGGCTGGGCTCCCCAGGAGCTCGCCCACAGAGGTGCCAGCAGGACCAGGGCCTGCAGAGTTAGTGAATACTAGGTCTGTGAATAGGAGGGAGTGAGAAGGGCTGGGTGGTGAGCAGCTCTGTGCCAGAGGGTAAGCTGGCTGCCATGCATTCAGGCAGGCCGTGCTGCACATGTCCTCACGAGGGAAGACCGTGGGAAGTAGGAGGCTGCTGCAACTGTGCTTAGCTCATGCCACAGGAATTAATTACTCAAAAGCTTAGGGATAAGCAGGTGCTTAAACACTTTGCTGGCCTGAGGCCTGGGTGCATACAGTACTGCCCTCCTAGGAGGCCAGAGCTGCATTGGGGCCTGATGAGAGCGCTGAAACCACTCCTCTGTATGTGCAGCTCCGTGTCCCCACTGTCACAGGGAAGCTGTGAGGATGTGTGGGCTTGTGCTGTCACCCCACCACCACCAGTAGAAGGAGAATAAATAGGCCAGACAGATCTGTCCTTGCCATTTGGTTATGTGTTTTTTAAATTTTCCTTCCCATAGAGGAGTCGATTCAAGGAAGTGACAGGAGCAAAGCGCTGGGAGGAGTGGGGCAGGCAGGAAGAAGGCATTCAATGTTGAGAAACAGCAAAGCTGCCTTTGAATGCAAAGTGGTTTAGGGGGGAACAACCAAAATGTTTTATAGAGCATCATAGAGAAGTCACAGAGGATCTTACACATGGTGAGATAGCACCAAGGAAATATTTCCTTTGACAATTGGCAATACCTTCTGAGAAACTACTCTATTTTCAGCTCTTTATGGCAGTTAACTGCAATGAACTGTGTTTTCTGTATTAATAAATTATGATGTCACTTTGTTTTATGGGTTAAGCAATATCCTCTTTGGCTATTTATGTTACCAAATGTATGAAAGAAAACTAGAAACAGAGTGATTTCAGATGCTTTCTGCACACATAACTCTCATGCTACAACCACAGAGCAAGATAAAGATTTATTGTTCAAAAAAGGAAAATGGGAAGAAAGTAAAGGTGAAAAAAAAGAAAAAAAAAACCCTTTTCCCTAGTCATGTTGCTTGTACTATGTTTTTGTAGCTTCTCACCAAGATGTTTTGCCTCTACCATCCACTTTTTAAAAGGTCCTTATGACAGCTTGCACTCACTGGCATACTTTGTCTCTTGATCTCAAAGCCACATACAATTACATTTAAACATAGCTTTGCGACGAATGGGGTGTTCAAGGTTCATCACCAAGATTGGGTAGGGAAGCAGCAGCAAATCTAAGAACACATTTTACTGATGCCCGGTCAAATATCTACCCTAATAATAAGTATTAGAGTTAAATGAAGTTAAATTTTATTTTCCTCTCTGTCTATCCATTTTCCTAGTTCTATGACATTGATCTTTACTGTGGCTTTTCCTTCAGGAAAATCCCTCAGTTTAGCACCAGTATTTATGCTGGCAACTAGATTTATGATCGTCTTCTACAAAGGTCCAAAATTCAACTGCTTTACTTGTGACGAGAGTTATGTTGTTTTCAGGGGGAGTAATTGCCTGAAGAGGTTGAACAGGATTTAGCCCAAAGAAAATAAAATTAACAAGCAATTCTTACTTATCTTCTGGCCTAAGAACCTCTCTAAAGATGGGTGCATAAGTATCTTTCTGCATAGCAAGTATCTCAAAAATAAGGCCACACTCCATGAGCAGCAGGCTGAATGTCTCCTAAAGGGTAGAGGTGGGAAATCGTCTTGTGTTCCAGCTTCCTGCAGCCTCTTGGAAAATCATGGTTGTACAGTTGGACTCCAGAGCCCTTAAGGCAGGAGAAGCCTATTCCGATTCAGGTCAATGTAGGCCAGAGTCTGCCTTCTTACAGTTGTTGGATCTGGATTAGCTGCACCACTCGGAGAGTTTGGTTTTTCCAAGGAAACAAAGACGTTGACTACCATCTACCCTGATCGCACTGGGACGGGGAACCTCTCCTAGGCTGCTGTCATGATTTAGCAAGGAGCAACTTTTGCTTGGTAACAGGGGGAGGGGGTTGCAGACTCTTCATTGTTATACCACTCTGTGTTGTTTTATTTTGGTTATGTCTTGCGGTTTTATGGTTATGCTTTAGTTGGTGTTGCATTAAATTATTTTCTGTTTTCTTCCCCAAGCTGAGTGGCCTGATCTGTTTTGTCCTGCACTTTAAGCGGCAATTAAGCTCTCCCTGCCCTTTGGTGATCCTCAGGTCTTTAGCACTTGAGGCTAATCGTGGTCTTTTGTTGGCTGATGGGCCTAAACCACGACAGCTGCATACAATGTGCTGCCATAGGCAAAGGGTAGTAGGGCCTACTCTGGAAGAAGCAGCTTTCAGTCATCTTCTGCTTTGCTTATTAACATAGCGATCCAATGATAGCTTGCCTGCTTTTACTGGGATGACTTGGAGACTTTGTTGGATGCCAAGCAGTTTATAATAAACACAGTCATTTTAATTAAAAAAAAAGGCATTGCATACTTTAAACTGTGTACTCCATATCTAATCTCTGCAGCAATGCACAGTTATATACAGGAAAAATTAGGGGCCAAATACATTGAAAAAATTTGGGACAGGTGCATTGCTGTTTTGAAATGATTAAACATTGTGTACAAGAGGGAAGAAGAGTCTTCCACTGCGGGTAGCTTTTCCTGCAGTGTCAAACATGTATATCCTACATGCTGGGAAGTTTAATGGGGATGGAGAAAACAGGCGGATGTGGGCTTGATCTTCCGTAATTATTATCTGAACCAGATTGTATTTGCTGATTCTACTTGGCATTAACAATCAAGTGTAAAACAGCTGTGAAAGAATTCACAGCACTAGCAAGCAATGAGAAATTAAAAGAATTACTTTTTTAGAAATTCAAAGATTAAACGAGGACACTGAAATAACACTAAATTTTCTCAAGTAATACATCTTCCGGATGTCACTTGGATTTTCTCAGCAACACAAGAATAATCATTACCCTTTTTTGCCCAAAGGCCCTGATTAAGTATCTTCTTAAATTAAGCACATGCTTGAATACCCTTCCTGGATGAGGATGTTTTTTGATTCGAGCCCAGCTACCATCTCTCATGTGGCACGCAGTTGTAATTTTGTGTCCTTTACGCAAAATGAGTCATGTTGCACAGCTTTTCCATAGCCAGATACTGTTGTCCTCTGTAACACATTGCCTGCTCTTGTTCCTCCCTTTGCCAAAAGGCAGCACAAACCGGATGATGATGACAACAAGTCAAATAGCACACACAACGTAAGCAGAAATGGCAAGATCTGGACTGCAGATTTGCAATGACACGGTCTTTCCTATTTCTTCTCCTATTCGTGAGGACACACAACATGGGACTCCAGAAACCTCAGATTTTTCTCCACTGCAATTTTTGCTCTGCAAATAAAGCAGGTTTGGCATGACTGAACCCACAGACACACACTCCCACCTAATCACATTTATACAGCTATTTCTTCAAGGCATCAGAGGTCTGGCCAAATGCTGATCACAGGGTTGCAGCACGGGAAGCTGGAGCAGCAGAATTAGCAAGGAACAAAGGCTTGGATGGGGCTCGCTGCAACACCTCAAAGTCGGTGGGGCACTTGGGTCCCTTTGCCCCAAGAGCAGCTCCACAAAAGGTTGCTGACTCAGGGACCCCTTTGGAGATACCAGCCCTGTGGTGATGGCCAAGGTGGAAGGCGACCAAATGTTCAACAGGTATCCAAAGTCAGTTAGAGCTATGGAGAAGACAAGGCCCTGCCTCACCCTCACTGCTTTTTCCACCACTGTCCTCACCCCACAAGTCATACCAATGCACCAAGTAGCTGAAGTTCAGCACACAGTCAGCCAAATAACAGAGGGTTCCCCTATAAAATAAATGACAGAAGATTCTCCCTGAAAACAGAAGCTTGAAGTCAGTTGCTGTGATTTCTGAAGATTGATGCCCATTGACAGCAGATAATAATAAAAATATCTAGCTCTTGAAAGTGCAATTACATAAAAGACAAGGCCAATTAGAAAGCGGTCTGACACACACTATTCAGGTTGGTTTCTGACATGGCTGTTTTTAAAGTTCAGGTCATCTGGAGGTGAGACTTGTTTTCTACATGCTCTTTTGAGGTGAGTTCCTATCACTTTATGTGTCAGTAAACTCTGCTGTGAGCAGAGTGGGTTGGACCAGACAACCTCCAGAGCAAACGTCCAACCCACATTGTTCCTTGTGTGCTCCATATGCCCTTTTGGCATTACTGTGGGTATGACCAAGGTATGAAGCACTTCAGTTTAGTTGGATGGGCTGGCAGATGTGGAAAGAAGTAGAACAGGAGTTGTTTTGTGTTTGATTATCCACATTTGAAAACTGTATATTTAACAATGTGCCTTACTCCCTTTCAGCCTTTGCCTCTGACCATGAGGTAAATCTGTGCATACAAAAGAAATCAGATCTTCTTTCAAATTAGAAATTGTGTCTTGTGGCCTCCACAATGACTGTTCTACACCAATCCTAAATCTTTGCTTTTGTGAAGTTGCCCTGTGCCTGGAGCTGCTCACCTCTAGTTGTGGTTCAGTGGATTCAGACAGTGTCTCAAGCATTTATGGGAGTCCCCTATAGAAAACATACTTGCTGTGATCTGTCTGTTTCTGTTTTACCTTCTACTCTTATGGCAGGTTTTTGTGGTGAAGGTCATTTTATTATATTTCTGCATGAAGTTTGGAAAGGTTCCCTAAGTTCTACAACTGATATTCCCTCAAAATTGGGGTGAGACAGTAAGAGGCGAGCAGCTGTGATGCTACAGAAAAGTAAAGCTAACTTCTGCTGCTCGGTGTACACATTACCATGCTCTGGCAAGAATTTTATATCAGCCTGGAGTCCTTTGCACCTCACTGAGCAGAGTTAAGGAGTTTGAAAATGAGGGATGACTAGTTTACAAGCACTCTGTGTCCTTGCCAAAGCTGTTCCTTTTGCTTCAAGGCATATTTGAAGAGAGCACTGTCCATCAAAATACGTTAATGAGATGCAGTGGCCATTAGACCTTCTCACCAGGTGTTAATTATTACTTGGTTAAACAGAGGCAAATCCTCTTACTTATGTTCTTGCCAAGGATAACAATTAGGTCTGTTCCATGTATGTGCTCTCATGGATGCGTATGTCTGCCCACAGCAGACCTTGAGCTGCCACCCGGGACGGTATGCACAACTGCCAGGAAACCTGACTGCAGCTTTATGCCCTGACACAAGGCGCCATGGGCAGTGGAAGGAAGGGTAAGGGTTCCTGCTCTCACTTTCCATTAACAAGAGGGATAAAATGGAGGAGCCTGGCCCTGCAAGAAGAAAGAAGCCTCCGCAGCAGCATTAGTGCCACATCCATCACTCATACCCTAATATGAATCAATCTTGTTAATAATTACTTTACCGGTCCCATAACAAAAATTGCTTTCATTTAAAGGCAAAGGTCTCACCATTTTCAAGTGAAGACAGAGATTCCAATGGCAGGTGCTGCCTCCCACAGGGTAGCACCTGTGTCCATGTCCCTGGCTCAGCAGGCAATGAGGCAGAATTAACTCGAAACTCTCCCTCTAGAAAAAGATGTACCAGCCTTTCTGGGATCTTTCTCCTGGAACAGGAATCCATGCCATGGCAGGAGGGTGGCAGCCCTGCTGGGAGCACAGCCAACACAGCTGGCAGCAGCATCACCCTCATGGGCTGCTGATCTCCATCTCACTTTGGAGAAACTGCAGTTACCTCTGTCCTGTCCCAGCAGGCAGTCCCTCACTGGTACTTGCAACCCATGGAATATAAGCAAGCTGAGGGGAAACCTAGCTAAGGACTTTGGGAGCAGGAGTCTGACTGTCTCTGTACAGAGTGAGAATGAGATGAAAAAGAAAAGAAAGGCATAGCTCTCACTGTTTAGCTCTCCAAAGATGGACTGCAAGAAATCCTGCCAGGTGGAGATACAATATTTAAAATCCATCGGAGCTCTGGTTTCACTCAGCTCTGACTCCTAAGCTCTGACTACATGTGTGGGACTTACAGCTGGGATGGAGGGAGCCAAGGAACTTTCCTTCATAGCACTAAGTGCTAAACATGCCCAGCTTGTCCTGTGCAGTCAATGCTTTGTAATGAATCTAGAAAGGCCTTACAAAAAAAGTGCTTCTGAGCTGGTGTAACACTATCAGCAGCACTAATAAGGTGCACTCTCCAAGGATCCAGGACAAACTTTGTGGTGCATGTGCATATGTATCTCATTTTTCAGACTTTCTGGCACTTACACACACTTGAGGCTTTGTTTCTGCAGCTGGTTCAAGGTCTCAGGTTGGCATTTTGGTAGTCTCACTGAGTTATTCACTGCTTCAGCCATACCTCAAGGTCTGATGTACTCACAGGCGCTGCAGTTGCCTGAAATACATTTGGGTCCTCTGGAAGGCATCAGCTGGAATTTGCTGAAGAAGTCTCAGTCTTTCAAAATCCAGCGGTTGCAACTGTCCTTTGACCAGGCCTCACTGTAAGGGATGGCTTTTCTCAGTCCCCCTCAGAGCCCTGAAGCACCTGAGTACTGGAACTGACATCAAAGTTTGTTGCTGACCTCAGTGTGTCCAAGATTTGCCCCTACCTCTTGGCTAGTTTGAAAATGAAGCCCATGATCTCTGGAGGCAGAAGACCTGAGTATATGAAGGTTAATTTCTTTCAGTCTCCTCCTGAGTTTGCCTTACCAATTGTAAGGTTAACTAGATGGTAAGCCATAATCTTTTGCCTCACAAAGGGATAGTTACCCCCAGAAATCAGTATTCTTTTTCTTCCTGCATTGCTGTGTTGTTGTAAACTATCTAAAAATCTTCTCTGTAAAAGACTAAAGCTGCCTGCCCTTTGTCTGAGGTAAAACAGGCCTGAGGTTCAGGACAGAGCTGTATGACAGCAGATTCAGGACTCTTGACATCTGCCTACCTCTCTCCTGAAACAGCCACCTGACCCTTGTCTCTGCACTCCACCTCTCCTTGGACTTGGTTTCCCTCTGATCAGCAATAACATGATTTTGTGTCCTCTGTTTTCTTAGACTGCTGACCTTTTATGTGAAAGGGTTCTTGAGGACGCAGGGCTTTCTGTGCTGCCAGAATTACTGCATATGCTCCACCAGATGTTGAAGAATATTCCCTCCCATCCAAAGTTACCCAAAGTATTATATTTTCTTGGCTTAGTATTGTTATGAAATGTCAGTGCTTTGCAACTTTTCTGACTCTCTTTTGCAATGTCCCCAAGGGAACACAATGACTTGTAAAGCACTGGTTGCTTCTGGCGAGCCCTATGGACTTGAATCATCTTTCATTCTGGAAGAACCTCAACCACCCCTGCAAGATAGGTGAGACACAGCAGGACGGGAGATGAAAGCAAAATGTGCTGAAAGCAGATCTGGAAGGCAGCTGCTAGAGGAATTGTCTGAGGGCTGCTTGGGGACTGTTTTCAGTTAATATTTGCCTGTCACACAAAAGAGGGAGGAGTGCATCGTGAAATTTCCTGATGAGACAGACATGTGAGTGCTTGTCAATACACAAGAGACCTCAGCCTATCAAACAGGAAGAACTGTGTGACCTTGAGGATAGGAACAATGGGAATAGGATTAAATTCATTTGTGCCAAATGTAAAGTTTGGCACGTAAGGCTGAAGTGTCAGAGTTTCTCTGGGAAAATAAAAAGTCTCAAGTGCCTTGGCTGGTCACAGGGTTACAATGAAATGGCAGTGTAGCCTGGCCATGGAAAAAGGTATGTGATCAAGGCTGTATCAAGTATTTCCAGCCGAAATACTGAAAAGTATTAATGCAGGAGAACAAGTACTGGTGAACCCTGTGAGGAGGCTGCATACAGCTTTATTCATCTCTATTTGAGAAAGACAAATTGTGACTAGTGCACACATATAGCTAAGTGTTGGTGGGGTACATGGTGGGGGGCTGGAGACCCTCCTTAACAACAGGAAACTGAAAGGGATTGCCTCACTCAGCCTAACAACACTAAAGGTTAGAGAGGACACGATTGGTCTATAAATAACTTGTGTTAAACTTAAAACAATGTTGGCACAAGGACAAATGGATACAAATGGCCATGAATACATTTAGCCTGGAAACCAGAGGAAGATTTCTAACCATTGGAGCAGTGAGGCTGAGGAGCAGCAAGAAATATATCTTGTTCTAAGACACTGTGCTACCAATTTCTGAGTTTTGAATTGCACCATTTGACACAGTTCCTTGAGATGATTCGGTGATGCAGGAAGTGCCTTCCTGTCCAAATCCCCATTGTGGGCACATTTTTGGCTCCTTCTTACTCATACAGGTGCCTTAGCCACAGGAGGCTAAGGAGGAGGTAAGGCTCTCTAGCTGTTTTAGGGCCTGGCAGAATCTAACTCTCGATTTGTTAGTGGCAATTATTTTGATTTCGTGAATTTCGTACAGAATAAACTGGAGACTTACATCAGTAACCATGTTTGGTTTGGAGGGTTTTTTTGTAGTTAATACTTTGTACTTATATAGCATCTTTCATCTTTCAAAGTGCTTTGCATACATTAATTATTTAATTCTTCCTGTACCGCCTTTGATCTAAACAAGTATTATGATGCTCAGTTTGCAAGTGTGGAAAGCAAACACAGAAGAACAAATCCTTGTTGCTAGGCTCATGCCACCAGGACTGATGGAGCTTCATGGCTCTAAAAGGCTAGGCAAGGTTACATGATGTGCACAGGGTCAACAAGTGATCCAGCGGTGAAGCCAGGCTGGTAACTCTTCTGGTTGCCCTCTCATTGTGAAGAGGGAGAGAGAGGGGAGTGGCCAGGTATAGGATGCTGGACATACAATAGGGTACCACAAAATTATGTTTCCTGTTCTCCTGAGAAAGCCACAGAACAAAGCATGTAGAACAAAGCTATCACAATGGCTAGATGACTAAGACCCAAGTAACAGTAATAAGTGCAAATAGTTAAAAGTAGCAAATGAATAAGAGATGACATTGATCTGTGTAGACATGCATTCAGTGAAACGATGTTGTCTTCCTTTTCAGTTAGAAAAAAACAAACCCCAAATTGATGTATTTTGATTGCTCTTGTGTTGAATGTTTATGTTGTTTTCTGGAGTGACCGTTGGAGGCTGATTTGGAGATTTTATTGCTAAATAACAGCAATTTTTCTTGCAAATTCACATGGTGATGTTATTTGTGTGTTTGGACTGCTATGATGATGAGGCTGTGAAAGCATTCTCTTATTCCAAACAGCAGTCTCACATTCCCCCTCTCATTTTTGTCCTTTTTAAAGGGCATTTCTCTCTTAAGGGCGGCAAAGAGAGCAGGAACCCAGGAAACAGCATACTTTGGGTCTAGCTCTCATTCTGATGATGATTTGGTGTCTGACATTGCACAGGGATAGTAGCTGCGTTTTAGTGGCCAGTGCCCAGAGTTCAAGTTAAAAGATCAGGCTGCCTATTTTGATAAGTACTGACTCATTCTGAGGACAAGAGAATGCTATTTAGCACTAGCTCACTGCCCAGCCTTACATGTCAACAGTGTTGTTTGCAAGGGAAACCATTGCTCTGTGCATCCTCCTTCTGGCACAGCAAATGCAGCTTGTGCCCAGAACATCTTCTGTGCTCCTCTGGGTCAGTCAGTGCTATAGCAAAATTGCCTTTTGGCCGGGGGGGAAATGGGAAAAGGCCTGAATTTGGCCATATTTTTCCCGCAGCAATATTTTTTTTCTATTGTTGATAGTATCAATTCCTAGAGAAGCAAAATGGCTAAGTTTTTTTAATTTTGTGGTCATTTTGGTATGCTAAATGGTGCCAAGAGAGTCATTGGGAAATTAATGGAGTTCAAATCCCCATGGAACGTGGAAATTGCAGTTAAAATAATGCTCCTAAATATTAGTAATTAGCAAAAATTATTTTAAAGTGTAGCAGTTTAATTAGCTGCAACTGCTGCTCACTTTGCATCAGTATTACCCATAAAATTTACTGCATCTAAGACAGTTAAGCTCTTCACCTAAACCTTTGAGCATCCATGGGTAATTACGGTGAGACCCATGGAGTTATACACTACATAAAAGGAAAACTGTATTAATGGAACAAAACTGAAAGTCTTCTAACAAGCATGGTAGAATCTGAGATACAGTTGTTGCAACTGTCTTCTTGTGTCACTCCCTCCTGTCTGAGTTCCTTTGCATTTCTTAGCATTAATTTCTTATCCATCCCTTAAAAGCCATGTTAAAACATGGCCTTTGTCTGTCCCATTCTAGCTTACTGTGTCTGTGGGCTTTCCCAATATTCGGTAATGGTCCTTAATTCCAGAAGATCTCATTTGGCTCTCAGAGACTCATCTCTCGTTAAGGCTCTGCTTTTCTCTCCAGATCCTTTCTCTTTCTGTAGAAAGTCCCACTATGTGAGAATAGCAAAGCAACACACCTCAGTCCACAATCTTACAGGGTGTGCAGGTCACTGGCTATGTAGGAAGAGGCAGACCCCACACAGATGATGGAAGAAAATGAGAGAAACTCATGCTAGGACAGTGTAGTCAATGCCACACAGTAATAGAGGACTGAGATACCTCAAAGTAAAGCCACGTACAACATGGGATATGTGGACTGACTGAAAGAACAAGCTGGCTGCACCCATATCTGGATGAGAACCTGCAGGAAGAAGAGCTGGGGCAGAGTGGGGCATGAGAGCACCTTTCCTCTGTGATGTTGCAATGCAGGACATCAAGGTAAGATTGTTCAACAGTCTGATAAGGTGTCCCTAGAAAGTCCAAGAGCTGCTTGTATTGCTGTTTTAAAAACAGGAACTAAGACACAGAGTAACTGACTTCTGTAAGCTTAGGCGCTCTTGAGGACTCTCAGTGTAAGACTACTCAGGTGCTGACCTCCAGGTAATGTGAACAGGACACTCTTTCCTAAATATGCCCCATGTGCTGAGCTGAGGCCTGTTGAATGTCTTATGGGAAGCATGTGGTAGTGCTAGGAGTTGTGCTCCTGCCATCTGAACCCAGCGAGGTGCTTTTGCAATAAGATCATTTGTGTCCTGATACATACATCCTCTGATTGTAGAGGAGTTAATAGCTGTAGATGAGAAATACTGTGCCAAAGGAAGTTTAAACTTCATTTCTCTGTTAATGTAGCACTGTTACTATGAAAAACCTTGGATGTATTTCCTTTATAAATATCAGTACACAAAGGTATTGGTACAGGCAACAATCAAATAACAGAGTGAAACAATTATAATAGAGTTGGTCCATGTGGCTGAAAACACACTGACCATCCTGTGATTTAAGGCATCATGGAGCTGGGACCCTTCTGTGCCAGCCTGTGGGTTCAAGGGCATCCAGATAAAAGTTAGTGGGCTAATGGCAAAAGCTGGGTCTCTGTCCTAAACATCTCTTTCATGTCATTGCAGAACAAGATGCAAGGAGGATTATTGCTTTTAGGATACACAGCAACAGTAACATTTGTGATATCTCAACTGATTTCAAACACTTTCAGTTCAAGCTACATTGAAAAAAATAACAAAAGATTGGAGGCTGTCAATACACCATAACTAAAACTACATGAAACTTCAGATGAGAAGGCCAGCTGTGTGGGATGAAGAAAGCAGCAATAGATATCTCTTTTAAAACAGCTTTCGAAAGTGAATTGCATTTGCACAGGTCAGTTCAATCCTGGCACTTCTAAACCTCTCAATATTTCACTGTGTGGTTGTAATCATTTTTACACAGCTTTCTAGATATAGTTTTTCAAGTCACAAAAAGAGAGAAATCCTGTGGTCTCACACTGTACTGACAGCCCCGTGGCTCATTAGCAGGGCTTTAAAACTGAGATGCACCAGGCAGAGGTCAGACACCTCAGACAGCATGGGGACTGGCAGCAGCAGGGACGCACTGCAGCCAAGCAGGAGGTGATGGGGATGTGGAGGCTTTCCCAGATGGGAGGTGATGGAAGGACTCATGGACAAATCCCTGACACAACATCTGTCCCTCTTGCCAAATTGCAAATCCCTGCTCCAAAGTAGGGGCATGCTCAAGCCATTGAGTGAAAAAGTCACCAGAAGCACTTCATGTGGTGTGAAACAAGCCCATGGCTCTTGTTCTTGGTGCCAGGCGTTGGCCAAGTCTGTTTGACTGTGTCTTTCCCTCAAAGAATTCAGAGACAGTCACACAGCACGGAAAAAAACACCTCAAAATGTTTGGCAAAGCTTTAGTTGACTGGAAATGGGGTTGTATAATGGGATGTCTTGGATAACTTTAAAAGAAAGCATCTCTACTAACACTGCCTATAGGGCAGCTGACTGTACAAGATGTATAAATGCCATTTTTTAATATTTTTCAAGCTGCAATGTGTTCACTCGACCTTAAAGTGATGTCAGTGGTACTTCTGACTGTCATCTACCTCCTACCAGCACAGGCCATTTTGCATGGGCACAGTCATGGGGAGTCCTGCCCTTGGACATCCACTGCTCTGGGAGTATCAGACCTTGAGCTTCACCTGCAAGGCAAAAGGAAAAACAACATTTCATCTCATGCATCCATAAGCAGTCTAAATGGGTAACAAGATGGTCTCTTCTGCAGTGACAGCAGTGTTTCCTGGCAGCTCCCTGCTAGCTTTGCATGGTGTCTAGGTCATGGGAGATCTCCTCTGGGCAGCTGTGCCCCAAAGCTGAACTGGGTTCACTTGAATGATCTGTTTAAGCTCTCACAGACAAAGGGATGCTACCAACTAAACCCTCACTGCTGTTGCTCTTGAAATGCCACAATACCATAATACCATGTCTGTGTTAGATTTTATTAATTTTTATTTTGTCTCCCTGAAAGCTGTAATTGCTCTTAAAATCCCCCTCCGACTCTGGCTTCTCTTTTTATTCCTTTTCTGTCAGCCAATGCAGCTGGGAGCAAACTGCCCACTGCCTGCACTGCAGCTTACAACCAGGGATTCTTGGGCTACAATTTTCGACTGCAAAATGAGGTCTCCGGTGCAGCTGTCTTAGCGGCTCTGGCCTGGGCAGGTCAATGGCCTCAGTGGCATAGGTGAGGTGAGGAGGGAGGTCTAGTCTTGCCAGGGTGAAGTAGAAGTTGCAGAAAGGAGCTGAAACTCAGACTTTGGCTGAGGTCCTTGCTGTAGGTTTTGGCCTGGATCAGGATAACAAATCTGATCAATAACTTGAATAAGACATCTCCTGATTTGGTTCTATGTATAGCATGATTCCTTTGCCCACATCTCAAAATAATTCATTCCACATCTGAAATCTTGGTGAACCACCAGTAAAGGTATGAGAGAGTTGCCCAGGAACACAGTCAGTTTTGTGCCTCACGGGCCAAAGAGAGCCCTATCCAGATTATGGGAAAGCTCTTGTACAAAGTTGGACTGGAGGTGGGAGGGAGTATTATTAATAAAGGTGGTACTGACTGACCAATACAGAGAACAGGGAGCCAAGCCCAAGGGAGGCTGTTGCAAGAAAGTCCAGGTTATTGTTCAGTAAAAGGGAACAGGAATGTTTTATTTGATTTGATTTGATTTTTAAAATGAGCAGCGTGTGACTAGAGGAACAGGGATGTGTTCAGCAGGGCATCACAAGGCCGGGATTCACTGCCATGGGAGATTGCTGAGATAGAGAGTTCAAGAGGTCTGGAAAAAAACCACATGAGCATTTATAAAGGTTGTGGGTATCTCTACGGTTACCTCATTTAAGACAATCATGCAGAACAGATAGAGATCCGAGCTTTTCAGGGGACATGCCAAGTGATAGATGCCTGGGGTTAGGAAAATATTTTCCTGTAGGCAAGTTATGATTGTCCATTCTGTCATTTATTGCTCTGGCTTTACAGCACTTGGCAACGGGGTACCTTCAGAGGCAAGATAGGGGAGTAGATGAGCTGGGAGCCTGGTCCAAGGCAGCAATCCCTCTACTCCTGAGTTCTGCTGCGTGAGAAAGCATGTGAGGAATTATAAGTCCCTTTGGACATGTGACCCAAATTTCACATCTTTCCCCCCACTCACAGTAATGCCTGCAAGAGGGTTTATTACCTTCTCTGAGAGCACAAGCTCTACAACCTTTTCTGAGAAATTAAGAAGAATATCTACAAAGCAGATAAAAAAATAAAAAGGAGACAGAAGTATGTCAATACAATGTAAAAGCTTATCTATACAAAATAAACTTGCTCAAGGAAAAATCAACTGTCACCTTAGAATCTGATGTTAAGTTTCTTGAATCACAGCCCTTAATCAGGAGTAGTACTTGAAGAGGAACAAAGAGAATTTATGATGAAAAATCAGGACAGTTGAGCACTAAGCTCAGCAGGACTAACTGCATGACAATATGGATGAGAATGATAATTGCACTAGCTTAGCACTGAAATGACTGGCTAGAGCTGGGTTTTTTGGTCAGTTGGATTTTTGTAAATGTCGTCACTTACTTTTTAAGCAAACTTGGAAGGAGACTTACAAATAGACTAGGGCACGTCCATCTATTCTCTTAAGAGGATGGGGCATTTCAGAAATTCACTCCAACATTGTCTTAGAGCTCTGTAAAATGCACAGGCTCATACAAGTTAAGCCGAGGATCCCTTACTGGGATCCTTACTTTTAAAATAAGATTAACAAGTGAAGGTAGCTCCCACAGATAAAAGTTAAAGGATCCAAACCCACAGTGTTCTCACTTTATTCCATGCATCATACTCTGACTTGAGCCCCCAGTCAGACCCTCCATCATGGTCGTGCTTTCACTTAATGCAGTTTTTACATCTTATTTACCTTTTAAAAAATTAGGGTAACTTCAAACAGGCACTCATCCTCTGCCATTTAAAAACAACCTAGAAAGATATCTCTGCCTAGCCTCTGTTTTCTGCAATAGGAAACTGTGTGATTATCTCCCATCTCTACAGACAAATCCAGCTCAAATTCCAGTGATCTCAGTCATGGGCTTGTCTCCGTCAGCCACATGAACCTGAATCTCCTGTAGAACATGATGGGAACAACTGAAGGTTCACAAAACAATGTGCTCCCAAACCAGTGCAGTGTGGGACCAAACCAGTGCACTGTGGGATTGCAGCATGGGGACATTGCAGCCAGTACAGATGGGGAAGAGGAGGTGGATATTCCCCCCCGCCCCAGCCCATATCTTGTCCACTCGTTTCACTGGCAAACATTACTTCACTGGAGCAGGAATTTGCCTTTAACAAAATCAGGAGCTCAAAGTGGGGAGCATGAATCACAGAATCACAGAATCATTTTGGTTGAAAAAGACCTTTAACATCATTGAGTCCAATCACTAACCTCACATTGCCAAGTCCACCACTAACCCATGTCCCTCAGCACCTCATCTATGTATCGTTTAAGTATCTCCAGGGATAGTGACTCCATCACCTCCCTGGACAGCCCGTTCCAATGTTTAATAATCATGTCAATAAAAAAGTTCTTCCTAAATGTGAAAAGCAGCAAAAAATATCTGGCCATGGCAAACCTGTTTTGTCCCCCATGCAGCATCAAACATACAGCAGTGCTATGTCTCTTGGTACCGCACAGAGAGCTAGAAAGCCTATAAGAAGGCCACTTTCAGGGCAGGAGGCAGTGAGCCCTATGGCACAGATAGCACTGGCAGGCATCAGAGGCCAGGGCTATATCAACTTCAGCGATCAAGCCCTCTGGGACTGGTGCTTCTTTGCAATGGAGAACAAAGTCACTTTTACCTGTTTTGCACAAAATCAACCAGGACAAAAAAATCTAATTCTTCCTTCAAGTGGCAAACTGGGCAGCTTCAAAGCCCTGACCTCAAACACAGTCTGGCAGGCAGCACATCTCTCCTGCGGGCAGCTAAAGTAGCAGCATTGAATGGCTGCTTGATGCAGATGTGCTCAGGATACCTGCTTTGAGCACCCTGGCTCCTGCACAAGGTGCTGGTGGGTCTGCAAGGCTGACAAATGACCAGAGAGGTGGTTTCTGTCATCACACACGCTACCTTCACTGCCGCTGCTGTGACCCTGCCAGCACACACAGCTCTGATTGCAACACAGCCAGCCTCCTGTCAGTGGCTGCTTTTATTCATCTTCCTCAAAGGCTTAAATAAACAAGAAACAGGTTAAAAACAAAATCTTGGCCCCAGCCCCTTCCTGAGCTGGCTGTTCCATGATGGCTTCCTGCCCTGCGCGTGAGCTTCCCCCTCCAGAGGAAAGAGGCACCGTCCTGCAGCTGCCTTGAGTGGGAAACAAGGCCCTGTACCTGCCTTTGATATCGATGCCAGGCTGTCAAGGCAGCTCTCTCCATAAGGTCCTCAGCACTCTCTGCATTGAGTGGAGACTTGAGCATGCTGTTGAGAACTGGAAGGAGTTTGCCTTCCCAGGGCTGCGGCACAAGGACACAGGGACTCTCTGCGTCACTGGCTCCACATGAGGGGTGTTTCCCAAGACATGAGCCCCCCACACTTCTCCAAAACCTTTGCCTAGAGGGGAGGAATTTTATTGC
The DNA here is from genome assembly GCF_028858725.1 of Colius striatus. Taxonomy (NCBI): domain Eukaryota; kingdom Metazoa; phylum Chordata; class Aves; order Coliiformes; family Coliidae; genus Colius; species Colius striatus. Next base: position 134,987,414 of record NC_084759.1, read on the forward strand.
ACTTGCAATCTGTTGTGGACATAAAAACAATCCTGAAGAAGCCCATCAGCTCGAGAGCTGTTGCTCTTGGAAGCCGCAGTGCAAGTTGCACTCAAGTGAGGTCACTGCCTGAGGTCACTGTATGACGGATGGGCAAGGCTCCTGGGGGGCTTGAAATGCTTCACATATACAGCTTTGTCTCATGGCACCTTTATGACGGATGTCTTCTGTTCTTGCTGTTTGAAACTTTCAGAAATGGATAAAAAGATACTAAGGTACAGAGGGAGATGCTGTGCTAGGCAGTCTGCATTTCTTCCTGCCCTTAGCTCCATACTTCCTTAATGAGGCCCAGGCATTTTTCTCAGCAGAGTATTTGACGTTTGGTTTTCCATGCATATTAAAGATCTTTATGTCCCTCATACTGCTGCCAAAACGTGCCACTATCTAGTGTTGGCAATATGTTCCTGACTAGCACTTTAAAGTGTTATCTATAAACATATGTGACGTTTTCCATTTAAATTAAAACAGATCAAGTTAAACTCAAGGGGAGCTGATAGCTGCACTTTCATTTTATTTCATTCTATTTCCTCTTTATGATCAATTTTATTCTAATAATCAAAACTTTGGTTCTAGATCCCTAAGGCAATATGTTGCATGCAGGACCAGGCTGGAAACTGCCACCAACTCTCACATTGCCAGGCTTTCAGCTGACAGACAGTGACATAAGCAGGGTGATTAATGCCTAATTAACACAGCATCTAGGGGTCTTTTTTCTCCCTCTGCTGAGAAAGTCTCCACTTCTCAGCTGATGTGGAAATACAGGTTTGAAATTTGCCTGATTCCAGCATCCGTTGCTGGTGCTAGTAAGACCTCAAACTGCCAGCATGGACTTTGATACATCGAGATGCATCCAGTGGATGGATTGGTGCCACTTCAGTTTGTTTTGGCCCCACAGAAGACAGACACCTGAAGGAAAAGTCCTGTCCCACTGCAGACCACTACACTGGTGCACTGGTGCCCAGCACTTGGTCCTCTCCTGCAGAACCAGTGTTATGGGACAGCCAAACCCCCAAGGGCTCCGCACCTTACATATGCCTTGGGAAACTCCTCCAAATGGTTTTGACTACACAAAAAAAAAGTGTTTAAAACAAAAAAAGAGCAAGAAATATAACTGATCTGCAAAATGGGAAAGTAATACAAACAAACAAACAAACAAACAAATCAAGCTTTCTTGTCTCCTTCACTGTTAGGTTTGTGGGGCTGGGGAATGGGGATGTGGTAGTGGTGCTGCTTGCCTGACTGCTTGACTGGTTGAGGTCCCACCACTTCAGCTCAGTTGACTGGGAAGGCAGAGGTATTTGTACCTCATGGTGCCTCTCCTCTTTAGGGAGCACTGCTTTGGTGAAGGCTTTATTGCCTTGCTCAAGACTTCACATGATGTGGGTTTTAAAGAGGGCTTTGTGTCGTACATCAAAGATCTCAAGTGAGACTTCACAAAGGCCTGCACCACTGTGCAGAGCCCCATGGGCTGGACTTCAACCACAGCTGTTTTAGAAAAGGTGCAGAGTAAAGCTCAAGGAAAGTAGTGCAATGGCTGTATGCCTTCTCCTCACAGCAGAGGAGAGTCACAAGGATCTCCTGCCCACCTTGCTTGAAATGCAAGGGAGTGCGGTGAGCATTGTCTGCTGCTTTCCCTGGCTTGGGTATCATGCCTCACCTGCTTGTTTCAGGAGCCCTGCACTCCTCCAACTTATTACTTCCTTCTCACACCTTGTTTAGGACAAAAGAAGTAAAGAACAATAAAACAAACACTGACTTTTCCATACCTTTTCCAATCCTTGTCATGCAGAGGAGTTGGACTAGATGATCTCTAAAAGTCCCTTCCAACCCTGCCATTCTATGATTCTATGATATGCCAAAGCATGGCCTTGGGTTTGGTGATTTAATTCTCTGCTCTTTGCCAAGGTCACGGGCAGGCATGGCAGCTTTGTGCTTGGGACCACGATGTAAGGCATTTTTATGAAATGATTATTTGGACCTTCATGGTTGTGTGATGTGTGAAGGTAGGGGAGGAATGATGCAGCTGCAACCTCAGCCATGCCTTTCTGAGAGTAGGGTTCCCCAGTGATAATGCTAAACTGCACAGGCTGCCCACTGCCTTTTAGCAGGGCATCACAGCTGAGCCACGAGATGGAGGCAGTGGGTGCCAGTGTGCCTCAGAAGTGGGCTGTGTGGGTGGCACAAGCCTGTCCCCATCCTAACAATGCACTCCAGACTCTTTCTAGCCTCCTGTTCCTCCCCACTCCCCTGGCCCATTCCTCTTCAACCAGAGAGGGCTCTTCCCCACCAGCACAAAGGTGTCTGCTCTTCCCAAGGGAAAAGCCTTGCCTCTGGGCAACACCCCAAGGTCTCTGCCACCCTTGCTCTCCCATCCCTGCCATCAATGTGGGAGATCGGGACCCAGCATGGCCTGGGTGGGCAGGGGCTCATTGTCAGGATGTGCCTCAGGCACAGAGCCTTTGCCTAGCCCTGCTTTCTGACCGCAGAAAGAAAACATTTGCCCAGACACAGCCCGGCCCTCTTGCCACATTGAAAGCCTGGCTGCCGACAGCTCAAAGGGGGACATGCAATACCTCCTCAGCAGGACACAGAGGACAAGACTGGGAGATGAGTAAAAAGAGGCTGTTTTTTAGAGCCTTGCTGAAATCTGTCCTCATAAAAAGGAGCTGCCTGGAAACCTGCTCATCCAAGGGGAGGAGAGTCTCCCTTCCTCACGGAAGGGAGGCTTGCCAGGCCTGCCACCACCGCTGCCCGCTTGCTTGCACGCAGCCGGGCACCACACAGAGAGGGTGCTTGAGCCTGGGCTGCGGCAGCAGCAGCCTGGTGAAAAAACGGGGAGATGTATAACACCACAAGTGACCCCTGCCAAGCAGGATTTGCAAGAGCCTCAGGGCCCCACACAGTCTGGGGTAGCTTCCCATGGTACTGCACACCCCAGGGAGTGCTGCCAGCACAGGCAACCGTCCCTGACATCTGATCCAGAAGAAAATGGAGGGAGGAGAGAATTCACGCACAATGGTTGAGGGAGGATTTCCCAGTTGGTCCAAGGTCCAGAGGCATCCTGGATGCTTTCAGATAATCTAGAATGTGTCTAAGGGCCATCCTATCCTTCCCTCTGGAACAATAGGTTTTCAGTGATCATTAAATGTGCTTGAGTACCTGTGCTGAGCTCTGTACCGTTCTGCTCACGGTCTGGGGCTTGAGTACAGTTGGTATCTATCCTAGGTCAGCAGGGAATAGTTCAGCTTATCTGTCCACTGCTCTCTGTTTCTTGCTTGCACACTCCAGGTAGATCTAGGATGGTGGCAGATGCAGACAGGCACCAACAGATCCCCTGATTTCTCCCCCTGTCCTTCTAGCTAAAAAGCTCAGTACTTCCAGAACTGTATGCCCTTATGCACCTTTTTCTTGAAGCAAGAGGACAGGCAGGATGGCCCGTGGACAATTTTAAGAATGTCTGTGATGAAAGAGATAGATAAAACACTGTTCTGTCTTCTTCCCCTAAAGGTCAAGCAAAAATGCGGATTGCTGAAAATTATCACAACTCTGGGGAAAAAATCAATTAGGAATGTAAAGGTTCTCTTACTAGCTTCTTTGTTCACAAAACCCCCAAGCCTTCTTCCCTGAATCCAGGAGGACTTGTAGAACAGCAGCTTGGGTCTTTGCCCAAAGTCAGCCTGCTCAAAGTAGCACTTGGACTCAAAAACTCCCACTTGGCTTTTCCTTTTCCTTCTCTCTCAGCTTCTCTGCACAGTTACTGTTTAATAGAGGAGGGCTACTGTTCTATCTGTTTTGCACCCTTGGATTTAGGACTCAGTTCCTCTCCTGCACCTGTCCTTTCAGTCACCTCCTTTATCTCAAATTAGCTCAAAATGACAAAGCTCTAATAAACCCTCCATGCAGAGTATGAGGGAAAATTATTTAAGAAGTGATGAATGACACATTCTTACTTACCTGTAATTATAGAGTCAGCTTCAGTAAGGTATTTTCCTATCACTAATCCAGAACAGTTGTATTCCTCTTTCTTGTAGTTTTCTGCTCCTTGGTTCCCTTCCAGGCAGCCACTCACAGAGCGCTCTCAAGGTGCATTCAGTGTGCCTGCAGCCTGCCTGTAGATCTCTGCCCATTTGGTGCTAATGGGAAGAAGGGGATCTGTGCTTCAACTTCTCCAGTCTCAGCTTTTCACAACTACATTTGCTGTGAGGGAAGAGCAGAAGAGTGAAGCCTTGAAGTTTTGTTTCCTCAATATGTTTTTTTCCCTGGTACATTTTCTAATGCACCTTGTGATCGCGTGGGATTTTGTTTCGGGACCCTGCTGTACTCTCTGTATCACCATAAATATTCAGGTCGGTGCTGTATGCCCTTATACAGTAGGTCCTACAGTGTTGCTCTGTGTTTATCCTTTTTAAGATTCTCACTGTTTTTTCTAATACTGTAAAATGTCCCAGATTTCCACTTAAAAAAACAAAACAAAACAAAACTGCGTCTATGCATGATTCAAACCTCTTTGTTCTTCTCCCAAAATGCCATAAAAGGTCACACAAAAGTACTTAGGTTTTCACCAAAATGGTGAGGAAATGCTTTGCTTCTCCTGAGGCCTTCAAAAGGACTGGAATACGCTGTGTGTTACTGCTTGATGCAGTTCTGAAGAGCAAATCAGTTGACTGGAAGAGCCTGCAAAAAAAAAAAAAATCTCACCAACCCTTCAGGCTGTGGTCATAAGGAGATGTTTTAGAGATCCCAACCACCTCATAGATCTGCTGAAATGTTCTGGATTCAGTGTTTCTCCCTCGAGCTTTGTGCAATCCTCCCATACCTCCTAGGACTTGAAGGGAGAAGACATTTTTCACTTGGACATCTGGCACTAGTGTCCTAACAGACAGGCTTCAGGGCATTTTGTGAAATAGACTGCAGCTCCCAGAGTCTGCTTCAGACAGAAACCCAAGAACACCATGCAACACAACCCATTCATGAAATGGCTGTGTCAGATGTTATTTCATGGTGTCTCTCTGTGCTTCTCTGGGACTGTTATTTGCAACAGAGGCCTTTATCTCCTGCACACATTTTCTGTGTCCTTCCTGAATCTTACCCGACAGGATTTATTCTCTTAGTGCAGCTTTTTGGAAATACATAGAAACCCAATATAGTTCTAAATGTTTGTCAGTTTTAAAATAATAATCTGAAAACTTCTTACTCCATACCTCTCCCTACAAAGTACTCTGAAGGTTGTTACCATGCACTGTAACAGTTATGCAGTATTTCACCTTTGACTCCAAACTTTCCCACCACAATCAAAATGCTTTACCATTGCTACTCCGAAGACACACTTCACTGTGCTCCAAAGGTATACCTCATTCCAGGACAGTTGAGTTTGCCACACCATTTTCTAGTTGCACCCTACTGGGATAATTTTTGTTATGTACTTTCCAGTGTGGACTGGTTCAGAAGCCCACACTCCCTCTCTGGCATTGCCTTTCCTTGGTTCTCCTGGGTGAACTGGAAACATTTGCACATCTACAAGTTTTAAGAGAGGAAATGAGCATCTCCTCCTCTACATTCATCCCTTGAAGAATCAACTCTTTCATTTTGCAACCATGCCATGTTTGCAGTGAGCCCCAAAGCAGCTGCCTGGACTAGGCATCCCATTTATCCGTTTATGCCCAGACATCTAGTTAATTGTTCAGTTGCAAAATTGACAATTTCCTTAATACTTGGGCAAATTGCATTTGGGATTCCTAGGCTCACAGAGTGAGCTATTGCAGGGATGGGCCTACCCTTACCATATTGTTCCTTCTGTACAAACACCATCAAAACTTTCCAGTAAATTTAACGACTGACAAGAATTGCAGGGACTGCTTAAAGAACTGCTAAATCTCATTTTGTTGGGCTCTGAGATGCTCTCCCTCTGTCACCTTGCCTCTGGAAAGTTTTGCAATGTTAGCAAATCTACAAACAAATCTTCTGTAACAGGAGCAGAGTCCTGTCAGCCTGCACCTCTGCAAGTGGCTGGGGAGCGGGCCAGCTCCATACAGTGTCAGTTTTGGTTTTTTCAGTGGAAATTCCCCATCACCCGTTGTGCGGTGGACCTAAGTTACCTGCTTTTGGAACAACTCCCTTCCCTTTGGGACCAGCTACAGACCATCAGCCTTGAGCTTATCACAGGCCGTGTGTAACTGCACCTACCACTTCGTGTTCAAAGGTCTCGGCATGCACCCATAAATAGCTGATGCACAACAGGCCTCTTGAAAGGCCGAGGCCATCTGAGGCCTCCTGTTCACGTGGTGTGCCACACCTTCCCCATCAACCTCTCAAGTGCAGCCAGTGCATTACATAAGCCCCTGACCACCATGAAACTGCCAGATGGGGCTGTGGATGACCAAATTGAACACAATAGCATCTTCTGACTTGTTCCTGGTTGATGCTCCTGGAAAACATCCAGCAAACAGAGCAGGATCATTTCTGTTTCAGATCCACAAGGTGTGACTGACCTGTTGGGTAAGAGTCTCTGAAGGCCACAGGTCTCCAGGCAGATTTCAGACCCTCCCATCAATCAGGACTGGAAGTGACCTCAGAGTGGAGCCACCTTCTGTTTTTACTGCCCCAGGAGCCAGGACAGCTTTTTGTTACAGACTATCTACCTGCAAATATTTTGTTTCCCTTGAAACACCTCTTTAAAGGGAATTTGCAAACTGATGTGATAAGGCACAGTTCCCAGTGTTTATCACACAGTTACAGTCACGGGGCACTGAGGACAGCATCACGCGTAGCCTTTTGCTCTAGTGCTCCTGTTTCACCAATCTAACTTCCTCAGGTTTGGAAGTGTCTACACTTTCCTGTCACCACTATCCATTTCAAGCCAATTAGCTAGGCCACCATTAGACCAAGCACCAGTCTAGCTTGGCTGGTCCAGTAGCCTTTGGGAGATCTCTATTAATATAATCCATTTCACATGGCCTAGGACTACCTCTGCAATCACTTTCCCCCTTGTAAGATTTTTGTAACAGTCCTGCACAAAAACGTGGTCCTAACTCTGCACCCCAAGCTGGATTTACCTCCATTTCCCCATTTTGCACCACCCCAGAGGCTTTGTTGCACGTTGTGTTTTGTCTTGGCCCACCGCCTTCCCACGGTCAGGTTATTTTATTTCTGCTTCTGAATTTAGCTGCATTTTTGCATGGCCACTGTCTCTCTTGTTGTACATTAGGTATGTGTGGCACTCTGAAATAGAAAGTTCTCTTTTCTTCTCCCTGCTTTAGTCACAGAGCTGCACTGACAGGACTCCTGGTGCCTGACCAATTTCTCACCAGTGTCTGCTTCCTGGCCCAATGCTTTGCTGCAGCCCATGATTTAAGTGCCTTGGCAAATACCTTTGCCTCTCATGGTGTCTTTGGCTTCCCATTAAAAACAGAGATATCGTTTCTGGCTCAGGAAGTCTCTGCACCATGGGACCTGGGAAACTTGGCCTGAGGAGCTTTCATTACATGCATGCTCTGTTCATTTGCTCCTCCTGAGGCATCTCGTGCTGGACTCTGGAACAGCTGGAGCTTTTTTTTCTGACCCAGCTCAGGCTTTTACTTGCTCTCTTTTCATTTTTTTTCCCCTAGTCTCAATCTGGTCAACCCATAAGTGAAAATCTATTAACAGATCAATCTCCAATTTACCCTGGAAGTCTTCAGTGATCTCTTGCTATTCAACCAAAATAATCCAGATCCTTCAGCTGAATTCTCTTTGTCCCCCACTTTGTAGCACATGGATTACTGTCTCTCTCTAATTTGATAGTTGCTGCTAGCCCAGATAATTCAATCTTTTTTCCTGAAGGCAAGTACTCACTGCTGTTAAGAGTTTAGCCCCTCAAGCTGGCTCCTAGGCATCCTATTTCAGAGCCATTCCCTCATACCATGGTTATGGACTGAGTTGAATAAACTTCCTAAATGTATTCTCCTCAAAGACTGTGGCTTTTACACTGATCCAGCCAGGACAACCAGTCTGATTCCTTACTCCTGCAGATTGAAAATGGTGGCAAGTGTTTGGTAGTAGGCGGTGTCCTGGCCAGCCCTCGTCTACAGCAGGACGCTGTTTTTTCCTGAGTGATTTTTTTCAGTTTCTTAACTCTTTGCTGTGGTTCATTCTGACTTGAAAATTGGCCAAAGAGTTCCTTGTGCCTCTAATTTTCTGGAAAATGTTCTTTTCTGTGACATTCATGCTGCTGATCACCTCTTTGATCCATCTTGCCATTTTAAACAGGGGATCTTCCAGGAGAATTTTTCATTCTTTCTGGACACTGAAGCCTTTTATCCTTGTCTGCAGGTGACCTCTTATAAACCTCTCTTATATGTTTCCAGATGTTGTTTGAGCTCCTTTTGCAAAGTTTCCAGCTGCCTCGGCTCTTTTTTTTTTTTTTTTTTCATCTTTTGGTCATTTTCAATTTCTGTTCCAACTTGGTTCCAGAGGAATCCCAGAATTGAGACTTCTCTTAGAAGCTGAGTCTTACTCCAGACATTGTTTTCACAATTTGATGATCTTCAGGTTGTTCCAGAGAGGATGAAGCTGGTAAAGATGCTCCAGAAATACTTCACAAGAAGATGCTTATATAATGCTCACCTCCTGCTTCCCATCCCTAACATTAGAGAAACCATGCAAAGTCCTGCTTTTCTGCCCATGGAAGGAATCATCTGGAAGGAACTGTCTCAGAGTTCAAGCTCCCTTTCGGTCAGCACTCCCCCAGAAGGTCTACATATGCTTTATCTCAGGGTTACACTCCTTGTTTTATTTGGGCTGTGCCTCCAGTTTTCTCAAGATGCTACCTCAAAGCATGGTCCAGTTGGAAGGAGAGGAATCTCATACTGAAGGTGCTTGTTTCTCTCCGCTGGTCAGCAAGAGAGATTGTAGCTTCACCTTAGATGTCCATCATGGAGAGAGCAATGGCTGACGGCATGGCTAACTACTTTTGGCACATGATGAACACCCAGGAAGTTTCAATCCTCCTTCCCATGGGAGCAGGTCTGTACAGTCCACTCTATGTAACAGTTTGCTTTTCTCACCATCAGCTGCTTCTCCCAACCACCTCTGCTGCAGTCCACAAGCCTCTCCTTCTGAGACCCCCAAATATAACCTATATATAACCATAGATGTGGCACACATTTATGTTGGTTTATTTTTAGCCCCTAGTTTAGTTGCGCTGACAGTGTGAAAATGTTATCAGGTTAACAGGGGAAAAGCTACACAAGCCTGCAGTGCCACTCTCTTGCCTGCCAAGCAGGAGCCTCTAACACCTCATCAGAGCCTTCCCTGCTCCTAAAAACCTCATTCACAGTGTGGTTTCAGCAGCCCGTTGCATATATTGCGGTAAATCCGTCCCAGCTGCTGTGGGTGACCAAAACTGCTCCTTTCCCCATTCTGCCATGGGACAGGGCACCACCAGGAGCTGGAGCCTGCAGGAGGGAGGGAGGACAGATGAACCAAAGAAAAGGCAAGTGGTCAGGGCTAGCAGGTGAATACACATATCTCTGTGGATCGCCTCCGCTGATACTTTCCGTCTGCTGTTCCCGCCGGGAACACCGGAGACAAAGAAGCTGCCAGCCCGGCCCTGTGTCCAGGGATGATGGGGGGGGAAGGGGAGGGGGGCTTCTCTCCCCCCGTAGAGCACGTGGGAACGTGGCCGCTGCACACCCCGCACACACCCCACACCCCACGCACCCCGCACGTTGCAGGGCCGCACATGCCGCGCCGGCGTGCACGCACGTAGGGACACACACACGCAAGGACACACAGTCAGGGACACACACGCACGCAGGGACACACACAGTGTCAGGGACACACACGCAGCGCCTCTGCCCGGAGCACGGGGAAGAGCATCCCATTTCCTCGGGACAGCAGCACTCCCCCTTCCGCTGACAGGGGTTCCTGGCGGGCTGCCAAGCAAGGGCGGGTGACGGGGTAGGATGGGTGAGGGGGTAGGATGTGTGCGGGGCTGCCTGGGGCTGGAGGGGCACGGGTCCCGGTAGCCCGGGCTGTGGGTGTCCCGTGCCGCCGGGTGCCGGCGCCTGCAGGCGGGGGGCGGCGGGGCAGAGCCGCCGGGTGCCGCCGGCAGCAGTGATGTGGCAGCAGGTCGGGTCACGTTGCAGGCCCTGTGCTCGTACCAGTGTGAGACGGGATTAGGGAGGAGGTTGTTGGTGCCGCTGCCGGCGGAGAGTGGGGGCTGCGCGGGCGCGCCCGGCGCGCGTGGACGAGAGCGGGGGGGCTGGGGGATGGGGAAGTTCCCACTCTGTCCCGAGCATGCCGCGGCCGGTAACGCTGCGCCGGTGCAAGTCGTCTCCCAGTGTCACCTCCTGCGCCCCGTAGGGATACGGGCTGCCCGTCAGGAGAACAGCGTCCACATACAGATAGGTTTCTCTTCTATGTGCACATATTGTTTTATATGAAAAACATATATAGCCTTATGTATATAAGAATCGATTCTGCGGCGATGTGGCGCAGCGGGAGGATCAGGCTCCCGTTCAAAGGTCGGGCGGGAGAGCCGCCCACCGGGAGCAGCGGCGGCCGGGTGGTATCCCCGGGAGCCGAGTGCTGCGGCACGGTGGCGCCGAGCCAGGGAGCGCCCGGGGCTGCCACTGCCGCACCGAAAAACCACACGTGGACGTCTCTTCGTGCCCACGTATCCCTAAAGGTAGATAAAAGGTATGCCGAACGTGACCCGCCATCCGCCCTCCAGGGAGAGCGGCTCGATCCCCCGTGGCCACGTTTGCCGCGGGCGGGTATCCTCCCCGAATACAAGACTTTTTTTTTTTTTTTTTTTTAACTAATAAAGGTAACATTGTCAAAATAAAAACCCTGCAATGATAATGATGAGAATTATGGCGACAGCGATGACGGGGCGATAACACCAAACGGCGACAACACCGGGGAAAGCCGGTGTCTGGCGGGGCGGCTCCCGGGCCGGCGGCGGGGACCCCCCGGCAGCCCGCGGAAAGCCCCCCCGCCCGATTCTGTTCCGTCCCCTCCCCTCCCTGGTGCCTCCCGCTCCGCCCCCAGCCCCACCTCCCGCCCGCCCGGCGCGCGCCGCACGTGAGCCGGGTGCGGGGCTGGCTGACGGCGCGCGTGCCCCGCGGGCAGGCGCGGCGCGACGCGGCGGCGGGTGCAAACGCGCGGCGCAGCGTGTGCTGCGGGCGTGTGCGCGGGGAGCGGGAGCGAGGTGAGCAGGGGGAGCGGCAGCGGCGGAGGCGGGGGGGGGGCAACGGAGCGCCGCACACTTTCGCCACTGTACGGGGAGAGGGGCACGAAGGCTGCATGTGTGCAGCGTCGCTCGCGGATCTCCAAAGACTGATCTCAGCATCCCGCCGGCTCCATCAAAAGCAGCGACGAAACATCAGCCGCTGCCAGACATGGATGAAGGAATCTCCCGCTTGCCGGAGCGGCAGCTACTGGAGCATAGGGATTTTATAGGGTAAGGCGCCAGGGCGGTAGCACCCGTCTCTCGTCTCTACGGCGTTTCGTCTTCTTGAGAAAGTGCTGCGAAACGCTGGAAGCGGAGCCGGCTGCCCAACGGGGCGCAGGGCTCGCCGCCCTCCGCGGGCGGCCCCGGGCGGCCCCTTGCCCGGCCTTTCGGTTCCTGGCGCTCGGGGTCTGCTCGCCCACTCGAGGAGGTGCTAGGCTGGCTCTCGCTCATGCCGATGCTGGATCTTTGTGTTTTTCCCCAGGCTGGACTACCCTTCCCTGTACATGTGCAAACCCAAAAGAGGCGTGAAGAGGGACGAGAGCAAGGTAAGAGTAAGTTTTTAGGGCTGTTCTCGCTTAAGCGCTTGGTTGAGGTTCGATGAATTTTACGGCGGAGCTTTGCTCCCATGAGCATCCCCCGGAGGGAGGCGAGGCTGTGTTTTTAACTTCCCCCCGCATTGCAAGCGGGTTTACGAGCGAGCTGGCTCGGCGGGGAGAGCAATGCCTTGGCGATAATTTGCGCGGCATGTGGTCGGCATGACATTTGTTTTGGTTTTGATCGGCGTTCTGAGGGACTCCGTCTAACGCCTGGCTGTTCCGGATCTTGCTAAATTAGGAAACCTACAAACTGCCACATAGACTGATAGAAAAGAAGAGGCGAGACAGGATTAACGAATGCATTGCCCAGCTGAAGGACTTACTGCCGGAACATCTGAAATTGACGGTAAGGTGCAGAGGAGCGTATATGTACGTGCGGCTGCAGGCGCCGGCAGCCTGCCCGCTGCGCAACTCCCGGGGTGGCGGGGACGCCGGGCTGCCTGCCCGCCTGCCTGCCCGCCAGCCCGCTCGGCTGTGGCGGCGGCCCTGGCCCTGGCCCTGGCTGTAACGTCCCTCGGGGACCAGTTTCCCCGAAGTTACGGAGGCGGCATTTGGCGGTGGCCAAAGCCTGCCGGGACGTAGACGAACCGCCTCCGTTTCTTTTGCCTTGGCAGACGCTGGGGCACCTGGAGAAAGCGGTGGTGCTGGAATTGACTTTGAAACACTTGAAAGCATTAACGGCCTTAACGGAGCAGCAGCACCAGAAGATCATCGCTTTGCAGAATGGTAAGAGGGCCCCGGGGGGGAGGGCGTGGGGGCCGCCGCAGGGGCACACCGGAGGTGGGCGAGGGGAGGCGCGGACCGCGGCCACCCAACACTGGAGCCACTGGCAAACGCTCTCCCCTCTCGGTGTCCCCCGCAGGGGAGCGGTCCATGAAGTCTCCCGTGCAGGCCGACCTGGACGCCTTCCACTCGGGCTTTCAGACGTGCGCCAAGGAAGTGCTGCAGTACCTCTCCCGCTTCGAGAGCTGGACCCCCCGCGAACAGCGATGCGCCCAGCTCCTCGGCCACCTGCACTCCATCTCCTCTCAGTTCCTCCCCGGCCCCCAGCTCCTCTCCCCGCCGCCGGGCCCCCTCAGCAAGGGATCCTCCTCCTCTTCTTCCCCGCCCGCCCCCGCCTGCGTGCCGGGCCACAAGCCGGAGGGCCAGGCTAACTGCGTGCCCGTTATCCAGCGGACTCACGCCGCCGAGCTCAGCGCCGAGACCGACACGGACACGGACAGCGGCTACGGCGGGGAGGGCGAGGGGCGCCCCGAGCGCGGCTCCGCGGCGGCGGCCGGTGGCCCGCTGCCCGCCCTGGCCATCAAGCAGGAGCCGTCGGGGGACGAGGCGCCCCCTGCGCCCAAGCGCCTGAAGCTGGACCGCGGCGGCAGCCCCCTGCCCGGCCCGCCGGGGCTGGCGGCGCGGAGCGCCGAGGCGGCAGCAGCAGCGGCGGCGGCGGCGCTGGTGAGACCTGACGCCGCCCTGCTGGGCTCGCTGATGGCCCTGGGGGCGGGCGGCGGCGGGGCCCCCTTCGGACAGCCTGCGGCAGCGGCCCCTTTCTGCCTGCCCTTCTACTTCATCTCCCCATCCACCGCCGCCGCCTACATGCAGCCCTTCCTGGATAAGGGCAGCCTGGAGAAGTATCTCTACCCCGCCGCCCCCATCCCGCTCCTCTACCCGGGCATCTCGGCCCAGGCGGCCGCCGCCGCGGCCGCCGCCGCCGCTTCCTTCCCCTGCCTCTCCGTGCTCGGCCCCGCCGAGAAGGCGGCCGCCGCCGCCGGGCTGCCCCCAGCGCCCCACCTCCCGCACCCCTTCGCTGCCGCCGCCGGGCTAGCCGCTGCCGAGCCCGGCGAGGAAGCCGACGCCGCCGCCGCCGAGGAGCCCGGCGCCGAGGGCCCGTGAGCCTCCGCCGGCCGGGAAGCCTACCCCCCAGTCCCCCAGCCCCGCCACGGGCTCCCCCCCGCCGCTTCTGTCCTCCCCGCGGACTGGCCACCTCGCCGCCGGGCGGGAAGGGGCCGTCGGGCCGGTACCTGCGCCCCCGGTTTCCTACGGAGGGCAGGGCAGCGTCAGCGAGGGACTGGCCAGGCCAAACCGTGCCGGGGGCTGGCGGGCGCGGCGTGCCGGGAACCGGCCCGGGGAGAGCCTTGCATCCCGCTGCCGGCGTAGCTGGTCCTGGCGCTGCTCCTGCAGAGGACCATCACGGATAAAATTTGCTACTCAGTATTTTTTTAATGTTTGGCTATATAAATGCATAAATACGTTAAGGAGAAAAAAAAAAAGGAAGAAAAAATAGTAAGGATACTTTTTTTGTTGTTGTTTCTCTCTATAAGGTAACTTAAATGTTGCACCTTATTTAGAATGGGTTTCTACAGTGTCCCTGAGTCCCACTTGGGAACTTGCACTTCTTGTCCGGGAGAGCTGGATGGGTTCAGGGCGAGGGGAAGGCTGGGGCAGCCCTCAGCACCAGCGCTAGCACTTTACTGAGAACCAGAGCGCGGAGGGCTGCACCCTGAGCCCAGCCTGCAGTGCCTTGAGCACCCGGGGGTGCCGCGGGCTCCAGCATGTTTTGGGTGTGCGAGGGAAGGGGGAGGTCAGACCCATTATGTAACCTAGTGTTTATTTTTTTTTTCCGACTAAGGTATACAGGTGCAGCAAGTGCATTTGTTCTCACCATGTCTTTATTTATAAATTCAGTATGTTCCCAAGACATTTTTTCCCCTCTCAAGCCTTGCTGTATAAAATGAATGTTTCTGCACTCAACGATGAAAAAGAAACACCCCCCCATACCCCATCCCCAAGAAAACGCAGAGCAACTCATCATCCTGAACTCATTTTCTCCTAAATTCGGAATGACCCGAGCTGGAGGCTGTAGGTAAAACACCTCCCCGTGCAATCGGAAACAATTAGAGTAGTTGGGGTAAGTTTTCTTGTAGGGGTTCTCCCCTCATCCCATGCCCAGATATCACCATTTCCCTTTCTGGAGCCAAACCAGACGACAGATAATCACATAGATAAAGCTTTTCTAATAAGGCTTATACCAAGACCTTGCCTAGATATTTTTAGTTTGTTGCCAAGGTAGCACTGTGAGAAATCTCACTTGAATGTTACGTCAGAGGTGAGACACAACAGCCTGGCGAGGCGTGAGTACCTACCCGGGGTCTGTCCGTCCCTCCCGTGCATCTGCTGCTGCTGTTGCTACTGTTTGCCTCAAACGCTGTGTTTAAACAACGTTAAAAAACAAAAAAACAAAAAACAAAAATACTAGCCTACCGAGTGGCTGTATGTAAATAGTTGTTAATACATCCAATTAATGATGTCTGACATGCTATTTTTGTAGGGAGAAAATACGTGTTTAATGATATTTAGAGTTAAATATCTTTTGGGAGGGTTTGCTGAAGAAGTTGCACTTTTGTTACAATGCTTATGCTTGATACAAGCTTATGCTGTCTTAAATTATTAAAAAACAAAAATAAATCCTGTCTGCAAGAAACCAGCTGTTTTAGAACAGTTTAGTACATGATATATTAGCAATCAATCTTTATATTCAGTATTTTCCAGCACTCCATGAATTCTATTATCTAAATATTTCCACACTATTTTGTGATTTAAAAAAAAATTCTTACTAAGGAATAAAAACTTTAATACACAAAATGAGGTTGTCTACTAATTAAAAATCTTAATGAGCATACATCATAATGGGTGCACTGAGCTCCGAAAGGTGTGATTGTGTGACTGAGAGGGTTGTTTAATGCCTTTACACTTTTTTAAGCTAGGTTTGAATTAGCTCGGTTGCCCTTAACTCCCCTCAGCAAGCTCTGTTTTAAGATGCGTTTCCCAACGCTAAGTGTAAGAGCCTGTGTGGGGGACAGAGATGTTTCTTCTCCACATCTTACTTTCCTCCCCCCTACCCTTTTCTTTCAGCAAAATGCTAATCTTTAAAAATTAACACTTTAGAGCCCTGGTGCGGCTTGGGAGCAATTTTTATTCACAATGAGCAAAATTTACGATTGGCCTGACAATCTAATGACGTGTCATAATCTCTGGAGGAATGATGTATGTCCCAGCTTGGAAACCCTCTACGAAACCTGAACACTTGGGGGAAGGGCTGGGGGGAGAGGCGTGGAGCAGCAAAGGGAACAGAGTGGTGGAGACAGGCAGGTAATTCATGGCATGGAAATGCAGCCCCCTAAAGACTTTCACTGATGTAATAATCAAGCCGCAGATCACCTCCTCTTTCCAAAATTCTTCCAGAGAAATAAAATTCAGGAACCCCTCCAGCAGCAGCCAGTGCTTTATGTAAGAGTGAAATGTAAAGGAAGCGATTCGCACTCCCTCTACTGGTCCCTCAACGCGAGTGGCTCTGCAGACAGTGCGTGACCTGGGGGAACGCAAATGTCGCACAAAACTCTGAAGATTCCTGTGGATTCCAGCAGTCCTTTAAAACAGAGGAGGAATTATGAATGGGGTGAAAAATATGCACCCCTTTTAAACTCTTCCAGTAGGATCGACAGGTATATGTCTCTTTGCATGGAAGCTATAGTAAAATTAATTCCCATTTAATCTGGGAAGGCTCTATGTACAAATAGCCACAGATGCAGAGAAGTGTTTCTTCCCTCAAGTGACAATAGTGGACCAAAGGCCACTACATGGCATCAGCATACCCGTTGGAGTGGATGATTTGAGGGCTGAAGTCAAAGCTCATCAAATGCAATGAAAAAAACTGCATCTGACTTGTCTTTGGATCCCGTTCAGTGCCTTGCGTTATCACAGGGACGAAAGGCAACAGGGTTCAACCCTTCAGCTCACCACTTTGACCTGCACACTTCAACAGCTTTACACTTGTTACATGATCAGAGTTATGCTGGGACCAACGTGCTACTACGCTCCAACTCCTCATACTTAGGGTGGGAATCTGATTTCCTGAGCCTGAAGCCATTTATTTTACTATTTTATTACAGGCACAGAAAGGGTGGAGCCACGAGCACTTTGCAAAAAACGTTCATTTCTCTCTTGAACCACTTAGGTGGTTTGAAAGCTGAAGTGAGGGATAGGCTTCACGCCTTTTTCAGCCTTTGGGAATAGGAATTAGTTTAGAACTCATTTGACTATAAACCTAGGTCTTGTAAGGTTTTATCAATTTCAACATTTACCATGTGCAGTAACTGGGAGGCTTATTTTTATTAGCCCTTGAATCAAACATGCCAAATAACTTCATGCCAAGTTGCAGCATTGGTGGGGTCTATTAAATTTTATTACATAAACCATAAAGATGAAATACGAGTGGTCAGACAATACCACAGCCCAACAAAAGCAAACATGTCAAAAGAATGTTTGTAATCGAGGCTGATAAACACTGCTGCTGGAAGTGAGAGGCTAATGACAGGAGGAACCCTAAGCATCAGCTCTAACCGTTAAATTCCAGGCTTACTCAGAGCCTGAACCAAAGAGTATGCTTTGCATTTTCTGCAGGTTAAAAAAACAATCCTACGAACACCGGACAAGAGCCTGGCAGGTTCAAATGTACCTTCACTTCCTACCTGCCTTCCATAATTGCATGACATACAGGCCCTAATCTGCATTGCCCAAGTGCTAAGAGTGTAGGAACAAGTGTCGCCTTGTCTATATGCAAATTGAGTGTACTACTCTGGTTTCTCATAAACTGCAAGATAAGGGATGTAAGCTGGTAAATGTTATTTTCTTACACAATAAACTTTGGAAACAAGTCTTATTTATCTAGTATATTATAGAGGCATGAAAAGCTCCCTTATAGCATCTTAAATAAACACAGGTGAGCTTGTTAAACCAATGGCAGGTAATATCATGTACCTCCCACTGAAGGTCATGAAAGTTTTATGTTTGGAAGGATTCTAGTTAGAGAACCCAAATTTACTATCATCCCCGTTTAAGAAAGGCCTGACCTACCAATTAAGTCCTTTTCTTGAGTGTAATGGGCTTTGAAGAAAGTCCTAGATCTGTGTTTTGGGGTTTTCACCTCTAGTCAGAGCAGACTGAACATCTTCAACATCCAGTAAGCCTGGGGACTGTGTGCAATGTGTATTTCAGCACTGGTAAATTTATAGTCTGCCCCATATCCTGGGTCTACTGAGTTATTTCCTTTTCCCTTCAAACACCGGCATCTGGAGCCATGCAATCTCTGCCTTCTCGAGAAGTTTTCTGCCTGCTAGCTGTAGAAATCAATGTGAAAAATATTATCTCAAAGAAGACAAGTAACAAAAATACAAAATTTCCTCTCTACTTGGTTTTTTTAAAGCCAGCTTAACTCTAGAGTTTAAACCTCTATATACTCTCCCTCGCTATACTGCAGTCTCAGAGCATCTCACTGCAAAGCTGCAGAGAGAAGCCAGCAGCTCACCTGCCACTAGCAGCAGATGTGCAAGTCCTTGACATATGCTGGCTGGAGGTGAGCAAGGGTGAGTTGCCACTGTCACTACACTCTCTGCATCCTGCCCATGGCTACGGTGTTCCAGTCTCCAGGGCTGTCAATCTGTCACAAACACTAAACTCATCGTGGCCTCAATCACGGCAGTGCCGCAGGCTGCACGGAGCTGCCCTGCCCCAGGCCCAGCAGCAGAAGCTGTTCTGCCTCGCTGAGCTCACGGGACACCAAGAGCAGCACAGCAGCTGCCGCTGCTGCCCTTTCCTGGGGTGCAAGTGTGCCTCTTCCTGCCCGGCACTCCCGCTGTGCCCCAGAGGAGGCAGGTCATGGATGGGACAGGTGGGAAGACCCAACCTTGTGTTTCAGAAGGCAAGAGACTATGATCCCAGACAGCTCTATAGGCCCATGGGAGCCAGGGGGAGGTTTTTCTCCTTCCTCCATAAAAGCCTGTCAGTTTTTGCTTGGTGTTTTTTTTTCACTCATATATTTTTAAATTTCAGTTTCGCTGTCCCCATTTGTCCTGTTTTAGTTTAAAAGCAGGTGCACTGATTTTCACTACTCTTCAGAGATTTTTTTTATCTCAGCTGAGATCTTCTGGGATCAAATTAGAAATGCAGAGTTGGTCCTTATTAGAAGGGCATCCACATTCACTTCCCCCTCAGTTTATCGCAGTAAGGTGCTTGATCTGACAGAAAATACCGGATACAAACTAATGAAAATCTTTGACGAGTGCTTAGGGAATTGGTTCCCTCAATCCTCTGATATCAGCCGCTCCTTGAATATGGACATCTGTTGGGTATTGCTGTCTGCACGACTGCAGCCCTGCAGCCAGAAATGGGGAATAAACTTTTAATTTCATCTTGCTCATTCTGCTTTCAGAGCTCAAAGGTGAGTCTAGCTCTCATTCTAAAACACTTCCATCCAGACCAAAACACAGAGATCAGTTACAAAAAAAGAAACCCTTGTGGCCAAGTCACTCTCACATCTGAGCCACTGGTAAAGAACAACCTCAGGAAAACAGCTATGTAAATACAGCACCTTCTTACTCAGCAGAAAATTGTCTCCCCAAGTGTGTTTGGACTAATAACGGCACTACAGAGCCAAGTGAGCTGGCAGATATGGTAATGGAGTCTATTCCGCATGTACTTTATCAACAGAATCACTAAGGCTCCAGTCCTGCAGTTGCTGGCAGGCTGGCACACAGCTTTGCTTACACACAGTGCTATTTGCAAAGAAGCCTGTCTACAATAGGAGCAGCAGTCCATCCATCTGCATTGTCCTAGTTACAGCGTTAAGGGCTTCAGACTTGGTTAGAGACCAGTGAACTGACTTCAGGTTTGGATCCCAGGAGCAGTGACCCTGATTACAGTTTCTGTGGTGCAGAGACCACAGCCTCCAGTAAAGGTTGTAAGACTGAGCCCTAGGTTACAGTTGGAGTACCTACTTCTTGCCTGGAATGTGATTATCTCCATCAAAACCAAATGGTAACAGTCATAAACCACTAAGGGCTCTGTTAACAGCCCGAGATGCAGGAAAAAATGCTTTTCTTGCCAGCCAGGATCCCCAAACGTGCCTTCAGGGCTCACAGTTAGAAAAACAGAATATATTTTTTTTTCCCCTCTTGTTTTCAAGTATGCAAGTTGGAACTCTTTTATTCTGCAAGTGACTGAGAAGCTGAAAAGAACACTCCTCCTAAACATGAAAAATCTTTTACGCCGTGATTGAAAAGAGAACTGTCTGACTTGGCTAATCTGCATTTGTGCGGGTGGCAGAAGGGTTAAAGCTGCACGGATGGCGCTACCTCTGACATCTGGCTTCAGAAGCCGGCCCTTGCACCCGCTGCTTCGTGCTGGATAGCAATTCCGGAAGACACTGGCGCGGGGAGGAAGTCACAGGTTACTTTTTGGTGCAGAGAACTGTCCGCGTTCATCCCCCGGAGAGCTGTGCAGGTGCTCCCTGAGGCGTGGCGGCAGCCAGGTTGCCGCGGAAGGATGGAGGCGGGTCCGCCACGGAACAGACGACCGCGACCGAGGCGAGCCCGGAACCCCCGAGGGCTCACCGGGATGGCACGGAGAGCCGCCTCAGAAGATTGCCTGGCCATATACTGCCTCGACCCCTTCTCCCCGCCTCCCACCTCCCGCCCGGGCTCAAAGCAAGCGCTGCAATGCAAAGTACACGCCAGCCTCCCGGACAGCGGAACACACCAGCCGCGGCCCAACCACCGTCCGCACGCGTGCGCCCGCGTGACCCCCGCGCACGCTGCCCGGCACGTGCCCGCCGGCCGCGCCGGCTCGGAGAGGGAGGAGGAGGGGGCAGGAGGGGGCGGGGCCGGGGCGGTCGCCTGGCAACGGCGCGCGGCTGCGGGCCCGCCCCCTCGCCCCGCCCCTCCCCTCCCGCCGCCGCTGGCCGTCGTGCAGGCCGCCCCCATCCCGGCGGAGTCTCTGACGGGCACTCGCGGGCAGCCGATCAGGCTTACCGGCCGCCCGCCTCGCGTAGTACGACACCGTTCGCCGCGCTGCTGGCTGCCCGCCTGGACTGGCAGCCCCGCGGGTGTCGCAGGTCTCCGCCCGCCACGGGGTGAGAGGGAGCGGCCGTCAGTGCACCCCGCCGAAGGAGATGTCGGCGGTCACAGCGCGGCTCACCCGCCGCGAGTACAGCTGCGCTGGGAACCCCCAGGCGGCGGGCAAACCCCTTGCACGGGTTTTGGCAGCCCTGTGTGGGCTTCGTGGCTCGGTGGCCTTGTGAGGAAGCTGCGTTTGTCTTTGTCCCGTGCCTTCGAGCACCCCCGAGCGTACCGCGTACGTGTGGTGAAGTGGCGGCCTTTGGACTGCAGAGCCAATAGTGCCAGCAGTGTCACTGCAGGTTAAGGGAGTTGTAGCCCTGCCTCGGGAGCAGCATTTGAGGTTTAAAACAAGCTGGATGCCGAGTCCTGGCATCTGAGAGTTTTGCTAGCTGCACTCTGAGCAAATCGAAGGCAGGATTATGCAGGTATAGAACAATTCTGCTTTCTTGGACAGAAAGTAGCGAAGACCAGGAGGATTTTTTTTTTTTTGCCCTTGGGGGCATCAGCTGGAGGACTAATAAACTGTGATTGGGGAACAGTCTTCAATAAGAAGCTGGGTTTTCACCATGATTCTTCCCAAATAGTAGTGTTGCTGTGAAGGTTTGTGGGTGTAAGCAAAGCATGACCTGTAAAGGAGGGCAGGGCCTTTCATTGACACAGCTGATGCCACTGGAAAACCAGGCTAGTTTTCATGTACCTCAGCCTCTTTGTGACTTCACAAAAGGACTTCAGCACTGGGAGTGCTTCACTCTCTAGCAGAATCTGCTACATGTGATAGACACTTGAACTTTATAGTTCTTTGTGTGCTGCCAGTCTTCCCTGTCCTCTTTGTTGCATACCCAGTCCTCCCATCTACATGTGTTTCTGAGAGGTACCTCAGAAAACCAAAGGCTGGAGGACCATAAATGGTATCTCATGCCTTCCTGCTTGGGCCAGGGAAGGCACTGATATCAGCCTTGGCAGCTCTTGCTATTTTGCTTCCTACCACAGCCAAGGGGCCTAGTGCAGCCACTGGTCCTGCCTGCAGCATAATCCTGCTCACATGACACTGTGGACATAGGAACTGCCCCGTGGGACACTGCTGGCAGGAGCACAAGAGAGCTTGTTAATAGGACACGTCCATGCCCCCTGCTTGCTCTAGGCCTCAGATAATTATCACTGCCTTCTACTTGGATTTTGGCCCTAAAGCCTTTCACAGATCAGTATGTTTTCCAACAGCTGAACTAGGTTTGCTGCCTTTATTTCAAGGCTGTGGACAGTGACAGCACTCACCGAGTGGCAGGGGGGGCTGCAGCTGGAGGTACCTGCTGGACAGCACGGAGCGATAACACAGTCATCTGAGAGCAGAAACCTAGATTCCAGCCCTGCTTTGCGGCATGTTTATACATTTATTATTAGAAACCCACTGGGATAAAAGCAGATTTTCACAGGAGCTGGGGTAGGAACTGGCACTCTGGTTTCCTCTTTTACCAAGTGGAGTTCCTAATCAACAGGCTAAAGCTATTTCTCATTAATTGCTTAATTATTCTGTACAACGTAGGACAAGATCCACAAAAGAAATGGTACATGCATCTCTGAGAACAACTTTTGGCCAGGGCCTTCTCGCATGGAGCGGGAGATGCAGAGGTGAACCTCCTTGGAGGAAAAATATTCAATCCCAGACATGTACTGAGAGATAAATGTTCTAGTTGCCAAACTATTATTCGTATGCTCCTCTTCCAGCTGCAGCTTTTTGTGTGAAGAGTGGTGCCCTCTGTTGTTCCAGAGAGAAGCTGCTATGCATTAGGGGACTGAAAGCACGAATGTGAGGTTGGTTTGCTTCTTCCAGTACAGCAAACTGTTACAGATGCCCTTGTTTTTTACTTACATTTTGCTGTGTGTGTCATGCTAAATGCACTACAGTCAGGACTTTGGTTTCCAGAGTTAAGTCAGGAAGGAGACAGCTGTGGAGGTACATGTACCAACACGAGTAGGAAAGAACTGTTGAATAACACACTACTAAAAAAAAAAGAGTAGAATAGGCAAGAACTACTTATTACAGGTGCTACCAAGGTTACTGAAGAGTATTTGAATGTGTGTGGGTAAGGGTTGGAGTTAATGCTGCCTGTGCCTCCTTCAACATCTCCTGACCTCTGAGAGGGAAGTAGCTCCCATGGCCTAACAAGCTGCCATCATCAGATAATCCTCATGAGCACGTCATAATTTCCCTCCGTAAGGAAATTTGTGTGAGCCCAGGCTGCAGGTGTTCCTGCTTCTTGGCACAACACAAAACTGTGTGTTTGGATTTCAATTTGTTTTAAGGAGTGGAAAGATAAGAAAATAAAGATATACCTGTCTGTCTGCAGAACGTGATGTGGCTTTGCAAAAGGCCCAATGCCAGTGGGCTAGGGGCCAACTCACCTGTTGTAAATTACGAGGTAAGTACAGTTATTTAACGTGACCTTTGAGAGTAATCTGTGTGCCATGCCCTGGGGGCCATCTATGGCAAGCGTGCTCCCATCAGTGTCCTGCCAGGCCTGGAAGGTATTTCCAGGAGCCCAGCTGTTTGCTGTGATTGCTGAACATGCCGAGTGTGCAATAACTGTTTTTAAAAGTACACAGTAATGTCATGGAGTTGCTTGAGTTTAGTAACCCTAGGGCAATACATTCAAAGGGGTAGAGGTCAGTTGCCCATCCAGTCAGTGAGAAGGTACTGCATGTCCATTGCTTTTGTTTTACTCCAAGATCATCCAAGGGGAACAAAGCTGCCTAGTCTGGAATAACACATGTTAGGTACCCTAAAATTTTCCTTCCTGGGAACAGGCAAATCATTTGTGTTGGTACAGGCCTGTAAAGAGGGGATCTCTTCCCTTTCCCCAGATGTTCTCAATGAATCCACATGACAGGGCCTTCAAGATGAACACCCACCCCTTTGGCTGAAGGCACCTTCACATTTCAGGGGAGTCTCAAGCTTCTGGCTGGGCCAGGAGGAGCAGAAAGGTGGTTCAGTACCACCACCTAACAACTGCTCTCATCTGCACAGCTGAGAACCCTTTTTTCCTTCTGATCTATCCCTGTTACCAGTGCCACAAGGTGGGTGAAACCGTAGTTCAGCCCCGTGGTACCAAACCCAAGCAGGAACACCACTGGGAAGTGACAGCTCTTTTGGATGTATGTCAAACCACTGTAGTTTCTTGGGTAGCTTCAAATCTAAATATAATCACTGAAATAAAAATCAGAAGAGACTAAAATGTTTAACCTGATGCAGCCACTCAGATGGAGTTCCTGTTACTAACACTGCTCAATCACCTTTTCACCGGGTGCTTTAATCAGACGTGGAAGCAGTGAAATGCAGTGAGTCCATCTGTGTGTCACAGTGTGTGTGTACTTCCATAGCCAAAATGAGACAGAACAGTGGCAGGAAGATTTCCCTTACTCTTAGTTTAGGTCTCTTAAGAATATTTTACATCTTGAAGGTTAAGAACTGATGGTGGTAACTGGACTCTTGGTGATGTGCACTACAAGAAAACACAAACGTGACCCTTTAACATAGAAGAGCTTGTTGTTATTGTCCATTTTGATGTCCATTCTTTGCTGTCCCTGACAAAGAACTTAAAATAAATGAGTTTAATTCTGCAAGGAGCTGAACTCCTCCTGCATATGCCGAAACCAGTGTGCTAAAATCAGGGGTAGATGAAGACATTTGTTTTGCAGAGTAAAGCCAAGTTTAAACCAGACTAATTGGATCTCAAAGGTAAAAGCTTTATTAGCTGAGCTTGGTGCAACACTTGCAAAAGGAGAGATTAGGAGTCACTTCTTTTGAAGTGCTTACATTGTTTAGTTTGGAAGGGAGGTAAATCCTCTGCTATCAGGAAGAGGTTTAACCTCTGGCTGAAGGGTTAGAGAAAGCTTCCCCTGCAAGCAGGTTATTTCAGGAACTCCAGGCCAAGGGTACTGTTTACTGTCTGTGCCCATCAACTCTTGCTATAGAGTGAGAGGCTAAATGCTAGTACAGCCAGGCCTCCAGCCCGGCCCAACTGTTGTTGGATAACTCTCTACTTCTGTGTGATAGGACTGGACTCTTTTTTTTGCAAAAGATCCATATACAAAAGTAGGTTAATGGACATGGAGGGCAGGTGCTCCATCCACTTCCAACACTGAACAAAGATATATCAAACTATTTCAGTGGGTAGTCACACTTCTCAGGCTACTGAGCCTGGTTTTATGGTTGCTCACAGTGCGTACAGTGCTTGACCTGTGTGACTGCACACCTGGGGCAGGCCAAGCCCATCTTTCCTGCCAAAGAAGAGATGAGTTCCAGGAAGTAGGTGCTTCCTGCGCTCTGGTTCCTCAGATGACTGTGTACAAAGGTAGCAGCAAGAACTTTATTGAGCAGGATATGAGATAAGATGCCATGGGACTAATTATTTATTGCTTTGTTAAACGTCAGAAGCTGCACTAATTATTACCTAAATGGCTTCAGATGGCAACATCTTTAAATGATCTTTAATCTCAGAACTGAGCAGTGAGGCTGAGTGCTTGCTCATTCTGTGCAGGGCTCTAGAGTAATTGCAGCTGAGGTGTTTAGTTAATTAATTGAATTTATTTGATACATGGAGAAAACACTTTGGAATCACAAAATAAGCTAAAAAAAGAGGACATCCTCCTACAATTCTAACTCTTGTGCACTTTATCTCTTCAGCCCCTAATATTAAAGGGCACTTAAGTATCTATGGAGAACCGTGAAATGGCAACCTGTTATGGTGGATTAGCAGTTGCATGCACGTTGTTAGAATAGCATCAGACTTGTGGAAACACTGGAACACTTAGGAAGCAAATCTCAGCCTGCTCAGTCAATCGTGTCTATCAATTACTTACAATATGCTCCCAAATAACACTTGAAAAAGGATTTAGGCTGCCTCTTTTAAGAGTATCAATCTGCAAGAAGAATCGAGTTGAGCAAAAGTTGAAATGAGAAGGTTTTATTCCTTTGCTTTCCTTTTTGCCCCTTTAGAAAAAAAGGAAGCCCATTTAAAGGTAAACCAGACTTCAGCTCCAGAAACACTCCAGCTTCCCATAGCACACCTGCATCTTGCTCTCACTGCAAGATAAAACTAACTCAGAGTGACTTTTTGTCCTCCTCTTGGTACAATACAAAAATGCACTTCCTTACAGTAGTATCCAGACAGTACAGATGAGATCAGGACCACATGGTGCTATTTGCCAAACACATAGGAAATGGGATGCTGTTCCCCACAGGGCTGGCCATATATATAGACAAAGTCAAAGGGGATGAAGCAGTATTATCCCAAGCTTAGAGCTGGGGGACTCCAACTCAGGGGGATTATAGTAGCTTGCCCAAGGTCACACACAGGAAATCTGTGGCAGAGCTGGGAAATGAAATAAGAGCTTCTTCCCAGGCACAGGAAAACACTCCAAGCATGGAATCATCTCCAAAATAGAATGTGTCCAGCCACATCTGTGCAGGTTTCAGAACGCTATAGGTCCTGAGCCCTCCTCACAGAAACTGCAGGAGCTGCATCATTTGTGCCACAGCACATCTGCTGTGACTAGGAGGTGGTCCTTTATAAGAATTACTGTGCACTCTCTGAAAGACCATATTTGAAGATGGAACGTTGCCCATTTTATCTGATTCTCTACCATATGCTATATATGCCTAGAAAACCTGCTTTTCAACTAGCTCCGTGGCTGCACTGTTCCAGGCATGCCAGTGTGTACTGCTGCCCTCTCGTGTAGACCTTCTTGTAATTGCAGTGTTGTGACAGAGCTGTGAGGACAAGATTAACTGGTGCCTTGCACATCACCGAACCTTTCACACCAGGCAGACAGCTAATAGACATGGTTACCTGTCTCATTTAACTGTGTCGCTGTCTCCTCCATGCTCATTTTGTACAGGAAATAAGCCACATGACAATGAATGGAGAATCCAGGTCATAGTTTTGGTAACCATGATGCAGATTTGCCAGGTCAAGAGAACAGTTAAGACGACTTCGTAGCAATAAAGCGTAGTTAAAGGTCGGCTGGCGTTCTCCAGTTTCTCTTCAGCTTTCCAGAATGGCCAGTTCTACCTCATTGATCAAAGTTCACCTCAGGCTGACTGTGACTGCGAAAGTAAAATTGTCTTTTCAGGACACATAACATTTCACAAAAAGCATTTTGGTAAACCTGATAAAAGGGAGATGCTATAGCACATTGTGACAGGTAGTAATTTTTGAGAAGGTTCATAGGCAACAACAAAGATGTTACAGTTATTCCCCACTAAAAGACTGGCCTGAATGTTATTTCAGCAATAGCTCTTGATGGCACCCCTGTGATACCATGTCACTAGCTCTAAAGCAGGATGATTCCTTCACTTTCCATCACACTAGTAGCAAAAGGGACTTCAGAGCAAACAGGAATTAGGTTGAAGGTGTTCTACTTGGTGTACATCTCCCTTCCCTCCTCCCCTCCCCCCCCCTTTTTTTTTTTTAATTTTAACCAGAAGCCCTCTCTTTCAAAATACCTAGGCAGGTAATTACTGGTGCTCATTTGTGTTTCATTGGATAGGGGTTTTAAAAGTGGGCTTTTCATAAGCCCAGATGGAGTTTTTCTTCAAACTTTTGCTCATTAAAAATAAGTAACAGAAAACTTTTCTTCCCTCCACCTTGACCCAGGACTGAATATTAGATCTTTTATATTGCATTTTCTCACTAAGTCTTCCAATTACTCTCTGCTTTCCTCCTGCAGAGAGGTAAAGCAGGATAAAAGCACATAGCTGAAATGACAACCACCAAGCAGCACATGCACAAAAGATGTACGAAAAGGGAAAACCATAGCTTGAACAACAGCAGCATTCTCTGTTTTGCAGGAACGGTATATATGAAAGCTAAGCTCTTAGGGAACAAGCCAATGGATAGGTAATTAAGCAAGTAATTACGTTGTGAGATAGGGATGCAGGACATAGCTTGTAACCGTTGCAGGCCAAATGCATGTTACCATACAGGAATCTGTCCTGTGGATTGGACTTCACACATTGTTTTCCTAACTCTGTTTCTCCTTGATAGACCTGTGACTCAGAGGACTAGAAACTGAAATCAAAGTCTCCTATACCTAACCCATGTGGACAAAACAAACACTGGAGAACTGATACCTAACTATCAGCTCTCGCAGCTGAAAACCTGTTCTCCTGTATTTGACCTTTGCTGGCAGGTGACTGATCAAAGCAGTGCAGTAATACTGTGATGCCTCTCTGCCAGTGATGGCAGCCTGTAGGTGGGATCAGAAAAGCCTCTAGAAATCAAACTTTAGTTTGCCCAAGGGATGGATATCTGCCTTAGCCCAGAGCCAGTGCAGATCAAATACACATTCATGGGAAGAATCACCAAGGCTGTCAAGTGTGACTGCAAGGTTTCTTGCCTGGGGAAGGCAGAGACAGAGACACCAAAAGTGGCATGAGGATACTGGCAGCATGAGAGTTTATTAGACAAATGGTGAGGTGGTGTTCCCGTTTAGCAAGGAGCAGCTTTTGCTTGGTAACAGGGGGAGTGGGTTGCAGTGAAGATCTGGTAAAAAGTTTTTGGACTCTCCCCCAGCTGGGCCAATCTGGCGCCTCTGTGATCACTATTTAGGGGACGGGAATTTGAAGTGCTGGCAGGAGGTGTATGAGTGATACGAGATGGAGGTGACCACGCGGACCCTTCAGCCAGAGAAGGAGGAAGGAAGGAGAAGCAATAGACCAGAGACCCCTCTGCAAGCCGTAGCGAGAATGCAAGCTGTACCCCTGCAACCTATGGAGACCCATGGCAGGACTGAGTTACCAGCAGCTCCGTGTGAGTGAGCCCAGACAGGCGAGGGACTGTGTGGGGAGACGGCCATGGCCCAGGCCGTGCTGGAGAGCCTGCACGTCACAGAGCAGCCCCACACGAGAGGCAGAAAGGAGCTGCAGCCTTTGGGATAAATGCACGTTGGAGCAGCCCGTGCAGGTACCCCACGGACTTGCAGAGAGGACTGCTGTGGAGCCCACCTGTCCTGAGGAGGGACAAACGGCAGAAGCTATTGAGAATAGACTGACTGAAACCCCCACTCCCTGCTCCCTCCCCACCCCCCCCACCCCCCTTCCACCCCGGCCTTAGCCTTTCAGGGGAGGAGAAGGTAAAACCCCCGGGATCAGGGCTCTGAGCCCAGTAAGAGGGAAGGTGTGGCAAGAAGGTGTTCTTAAAAAGGCTGTTCAGACTCTTCATTGTTGTATTACTCTGTGTTATTTTGGTTATGTTTTGTGTTTTAAGGTTATGTTTTAGTTGATGTTGCATTGAATTATTTTCTCTTTTCTTCCCCAAGCCTGATCTGTTTTGTCCTGGACCTTAAGGGGCAATTAAGCTCTCCCTGCCCTTTGGCAATTCTCAGCCTCTTCAGTACTTGAGGCTCATCGTGGTCTTTTGTTCGCTGATGGGCCTAAACCATGACAGGTGGCTCCATTTGCATCAAGTTCCTTGTTGCACTGGCACATGCACTCTTTTAAAGTCACCTGACAGACAGTATTTAACAAATCAGGCCCACAGTTTGCTGACCTAATGCAACGGGAAGCAAGGGAACTCACCTCACTGCTTCAATCACAAGTCCCCTGCTGTAGCAAGTTCCCTGTGCCTGGATTGATTCAAATGATTTTCACAGGCCCACCAGCCTTTAGCGCAAGGCCTAAGCCTGAATCAGGTCTACAGTTCCTTGTTCAAAGCTTCATTTCTTCGTGCTCCCTGAAGCATCTGTGTGCCTTGTATCTATAGTGTGTAATATTAGTAACAGTTCCTTGGTTGAGGACAAGCCACTCCATTCCCTTGTAGTTATATTTTGTAGTTATATTCCCTGGGCTATATCAAATTAAAAAAATAAAGCCCGTGCCCACTTTATGGCAGAAGACCCCTCGTCTGCCACAGAGGGCCCACAGCAACCAGCTGAGTGTCCCATGCCTCCAAGTAAACTGCCATTTAGGAGTGTTTGTTGTGTCACACAGCCATTTCTGAAAGCGTGTGAGCTTCAGCCACACTACACATTTCCTGGGCCTGCTTTCACACCACATGCTCTCTGACAGAGCTCTGGCTGCCACATCACATGTGCACAAGATGTACAGTGCAATTCCAGCAAACCAAAAACTGTAACAACCCAGGCTTTCAGAGGGCAATTTATTGTATGGGAGCATATCCAATATCTCTCGTCAATCATTCATGAGAATAATAAAAAATAGAAGCTTTTTAAATGACAAAAAATATAGTTACATATAATACAGATTTTCATCTTGCATTGAAGCAGAGCAGTAATAAAATGCTCACTCATGTTTTCACAATTAGTTTGCGTTGCTTCTCTAGGTTAAAGCATCAGCAACTCAAATCTTCCAGTCAGAACCCCTAGATAGTAGTTTCACAGGGTGATCATAAGGGTGAATGCTCTCTGCATTTTAATACCCTTTACAAATAGAGCAGGCATACTTCATCCATGTGGGAACTACTCAAATTTTTCAGAGGTACCAGCTACGCTTGAAACGAGGCATCCTTGCTGCAAGTGAAATATTTTTTTTGTATCTGAACATGCTTTTAGGCCCAATTCAGAAACACAGCTATGGAATACTCAAAAATGTGCTTAAATCCCATTTGGTTCGAAGGGCTCCAAGGTTAATCCTTTGTGACCACCTCTGCTCATTCTGCCCCTCACAAGCACTGCAC
The DNA here is from genome assembly GCF_028858725.1 of Colius striatus. Lineage (NCBI taxonomy): Eukaryota > Metazoa > Chordata > Aves > Coliiformes > Coliidae > Colius > Colius striatus. The sequence continues at coordinate 135,017,898 of NC_084759.1, forward strand.
GCTGGCGTGATGGCGTGAAGCGCTCTCACCAGTGTTTGATGGCATATGGAAGTTGCTGGCAAGACCTCAAAGGATTGGAACATTCTTCAGCACTCCACCTTACTTAAGACCCAAGCGCATTCACTGCATGCATACATTTCTGGATATATTACACACACTTACCCCCAGCTTCTCCCCACAATATTATTGCAATAATTCTTTGCTGGTATAACAGTTTATGTACCCAAGTTTCACTTTAGTTTTTTTACATACATAGAAAAAAAAACCACCTGAAGAGAGCTAGAACAAGCTTTCAATCAGTCACTATATTGGCATTGAAAGCTTTATTTTGAAAACTTTAAGCAGCAATACTGAATAAATAGACAGAATGATTGTTTTGTCATCTCCATACAACTGATGGCCTTCATCCAAAACATTAAAATACTGTAGCAAATAGAATAAACATGCATGTTTCAATGTTCTAAAAAAAAAAAAAAAGTGTAATATAAAAGTAACACTTTGACACTTATTTGAGTACAGTACAGACCATTAGAGACTATTTCCTGGAAAAAATATCTGAATACAATTTTGTTATTTACATAGATCATTAAGGCCCAATTCACTCAAGTTAATGCACATCACAATTTATATGCTTCAAGATAACTCACTAAAGATTACAAGATCCTGGGTTTTTTTTGCTCATACTTGCATGACCCCAAATTCTCTAAAACAATGCAATACTCTTCAAGCTAAAAACAAGGCAATTATTGCCCCAAGAGGAGACTTTTACTTCACTAAAGAATCTTTTCCCTCTTACCTCACAATGAAAGCATGTTTGCATATTGCTAATGCTAGTGGTAGTTCTTGTCTTCAAGAAATTCCTTTCAACTTGCTAGGGTTTGGAAAAGCAAGTCATCTCAAAGCTAACATACCATTTTCCAGAAGCAATTCAGGCACTTAGGAACCTAAGTCCCACTGAAAGGTAAGGGGAGGCAGGTTCCTAGCTGACTTTTCAGAGTGGGACTCAGGTTTCTCCCTTGTTTGGGCATTAATGTTTACCTTAGCCTTAACCTACAGGCTTTTCAAATGGTCAACTCTCCCCCTGTCCCTTTTCCCATAACAACATAGCATCACCAGCAAGAAGAAACTGTATCCTCACAGATGAAGAGAGGTAATACAGTAAACTGTTGTTAGTAATAAATTACAGGAGTTCTCCATATAAATTCCCCATGCACTGGAAAATAGAGCTTGTGGTCAACTCTTCCAATTTTAATCATGCTACCCAGTAAATAGTATGGCACTTTTAAAAATCAGTATGTGGAGCTTCCTTTCTGCTAATGCCCCGTAAGTAGGTTTGAAACACTTCTGAAAAAATGAGTTTTTCTACATTTGGAAAGAAAGAGTGAGGTTCTGCAGTTGATCAGAAGCAAAACTCTTAACACCTTAATGTGAGGAATTTTTGTAACTGTAATACATTGTTCAGTTCACATTTAATGCAAGGGCATGCCACTTCGTTTTGGTTTATTTACAGAGAGGGTGAAACTGCTACAGAACTTTAGCCTGGGTGAAATTCAGTAAGCAAGAGGAGTATGGTGGGGGCAGGGGAATTTGTCAGTGTCTCACAAATGACAGGTTTGGATACCAAAGCCTCTCCTTTGCCACAAGAGTGGCTGAAGCTGTGAATGTTTTTCAAGTCACCTTGACATCTGCTCAAAGCCCTGACAAGGAGGGTCCACACAGTGCTGATGCTGTGATTGCTCCCAAGCCAGCTCCAGGATGGCCCCTCTGTCAAACAGCTGCTGCAGTCAGCAGGTGCTATTTTTTAAACTTAAATGGCAAATTCCTTCCTTGATTCTATTACAAAGCCATAACTCAAGCCCTCCAAAGCTGCTCTTGCCCTTCTTTTTAATCCTTTTCCTCCTCCTTCCATCTTAAAGAAAAACCTGGCAGAGAAAGAGAGCAGTTTTTGAGGCGAGAGCCCAATTCAGCTCAAACTGACATCTGTGGGAGATGGACCAGTCACAAAGCACGACAAAAACATGAGCTGGGTATACTGATCTGCCTTAAAAATATTTCATCTCAGTACAAGACTGAAACTGCAACAGGCTTTTCTTCGTGTTTCCCCTGACCCCCATGCAGCATAATTTGGGCCAGACTTTGCAAGGTGCTGAGTGCCTCAGTTCTCTAATATCAAGAGGTGCTGAAGATGCAAGATATCCACTGGAGAGGGCCATTTCATTTCTGTGAATTGAGCCCAGAATGTAAGGCATATATGCTCAAGTACCTTGGACAGATATTGTCCCCAAACTATGTGTATATTTTACACTCTTTATATATATATATATATATATACACACATACACACACACACACACACATTCTTTTTATTTTTTTTTTCCAACACAAAGTTATGGGCACAGTAAACATGAGCACAGAATTGTGATAAACTAAGAGTAAAACCTGTGAGCACTGCAAAGATTCCTCAGGTAGGAACATTTCCTTTTCCAGTTTGCTCACAAAGGGGGGAAAAAATGAAAAAAAAAAAGATGTGATAAGTTAAACAGTAAAAATTCAGAGTCTGTTTGGAAAGGTCCTTTATATATTCACAGCCTTATCTGTTGCTGTTAGTCTAAATCCAGCAGCATTTTTAGAATAAATGATGTCATTAATAAAAAAGGGGAAAAAATATAATGCATTAAACACAAGTCCTTCATTTTCTAATATACCTTGTAAAACTTCCATTTGTGAGGAAGCTTCTTTTCTAAAAAAGGAAATTTAACATTTATCTGCACATCAGAAAATCAACACGGATGCTATGAGTTAAAAATTCTTAAGCATTTTCTATCACAAAAAGCTTGGAGTTTCCTACCAGGGTTAAAGTCCTGACCCTGCCAAAGATGTCAGGAGTTCCATCATTTTGCCACTGGTAAGTCCAGGTTCTCAATACTGCAGTGAAAGCACGGTGACCCCCTCTCATGCCAAGGGGATCTCAAAAGTGGGGATGGTGGTATGAGTTGCTGTTAGAGCAGGAAATTCAAATGCAACTAGGTAAGGCTCATCTGTTCTCTAACTCATCCGTGAGGCCAGCCTCCTAACACAGGTAAAGCATCCCACTGATACCAGTCACTTTCTCTACAAGCTTGGTGTTCACTTCAGCAATCTAACTGTCGAGGCCTGGAACCAACAAGCTACTTGGTAGTGCCTTACTTTCCACATGGAAGCCATTCTGTCTAGTCCTCGCTTAGCTTTGATTGCAGCAGAGTGACATCAAGATAAGACCACGTTCTCTTTTCACATGTTCTGTGAAAAAATGACTACCAAAAGTGCTAATTTACAGCCTGTAAGCTTTATATTCTGGAAGTGACTGAGCAGCAAGACATCCTTCAAAGAGACTAAACGTCTACCATTTAACACTGGGGACATGAAATGAAGTCCTGGCCCCACTGAAGTCAGTAGAAGCTCTCCTATTGACATTGTGGGACTCTCTGCCAGGTTCCTTCCCTCCACAAAACTTGAGTGAATTCTGGAAGGCTGGAAGAGGATGCTTATTTGTCTTGGGGGGTTCTTTTTCTCCTCCAACAGCAAGATTTACCACAAAACAAGAATACTGTAATGGCTAGTGGAAAAAATAAAGTACGAAATCACACACAGTGAAAGCCTCCTCCTTTCTTTCGATAAGATATATAAAGACAACTTCTTACATTGTTCTTTGCTCAAAAGGCATATACAATGTGGCAAAATATTTCAGATATACATTCTATATAATAAAATATCATCTAGCTAGTGCATCCTCAATCATATGCTGGAAATATTTTTACCAAGCCAAGGTTTAAATTCCATAAATCTTTTGAACATTAGGTGCTTCACTGAAGGCAGATTCAACAGCAAGTTAATCCCACAAACTCACTGTTCAAGCCTTAAAAGGTAGCAATGGATGGAACGTGACATATTATGACTCACAACAGAAATTAACAGTCAGTGGTGAGAAACCATTTCAATGGTTCAGTACTCCACAGAACTCTGCATTGCAAATTGTCGGGCTTGATCAAATCCCGGATGTTTGTACACCCAAATCAAGGTCCCCTTCTCAGACTGACTCAGCCACACGTGATTATTCACAAGTTAAAAAGAAAAAAGAAAAGGTCAACATTCACACCCCCATGAATTAATGGGAATAAATTAAACCTCAGGTCAGCTACATACATGGTTTTCTTCACCCTCAGTCTTTTATTTATGCCTATACAAGGAACAATACTTTCCCAGACAATTCTGAAGTGGCAAAACCAAAGGAAGGTTTTTGCACTCTAGCTGTGTGGACAAGTTCATCCTTGCCAATTATGAACCAAGACAGTTCCTCTGTCTCTTTAGCATCAGTGCACAGGGTATGGCTCCAAGTGGTGTGCTGGAGGAAGAAGAAAAAAATAATACGGTGGCTTAAAAAAAACCAAACCAAACAAAAAAAAAGATAAAATCTTCTTCCATTCATCACTGGCAGAATAAAACAAAAGTGTATCTTGTCCAGGGTACCTCTCTAGGTCCTCTCCAGAAGAGGTATGTACTGTCATACGTAAATGCCCTCCGGGTTAAAACCAGACGATAGGGGATTCTGTAGAATCCGAAGGTTACTGGGGAGTTGCCTCGATGAGCCAGGGCGCTTCAGTGACCCTGACTGGAATGGTGGCTCTGCACAAGAAAAGGGTAGTTAAAAAGAGTCACTACTATGCAAAGACATGTGCAACACGTCATAAAGCAATGTGCAGAAAGAGCTTGTACCTGTATGTAACTTAATGCTTCAGCCTCCTGCCAACTTAAAAAGAGAAACTTCATACCAGCTCTGAAATTTAAGGCCTGGTTGTGTTGTCTCCCCTCCCCTCCCCTCCCCTCCCCTCCCCTCCCCTCCCCTCCCCTCCCCTCCCCTCCCCTCCCCTCCCCTCCCCTCCCCAATTCTGGTTAGCAAGTTTTCCAAGAGAAGGGATGGAACCAGCCAAGGAAAATGCTGAGAGAAACAGGCCCCTTGCAAGCAGGGTACTAGCTAAAGCACGCCACAGCAGAGGCTGAGCATCAGCAATGCAGTTTCTGCTCGTGCCACAGCTCTGACATGCATTCAAAGTGCTCCCATGTTTCTGTCTAGGAAATTTTCTGAATCCAGGTGCAGGCACATGCAGAATGCACTGATCTCACTAGGGGCAAAGACACATTTGCACATGCCATAAGAGCCATCTGTGCAGGACTTCTGGATGGCTGGCAGCCCAGTTGGATTAGCTCCTATTCCCATGTGGCTGCTGTCTGGGATGTCTTGAGATCCAGACACATTCCTCTTCCTGCTTTGACAACACAGCCTACCAGAAGAGGAAGGACCCAGATGAACAGCAATGTCACGCTGCATGCCAGCTTACATGCCTATGGCCATGGCAGCCACACTTGAAAGCTACTGGCCTAATGGGTTACAGATGGGACAAACACATGTCTAGGCACAGTGGGAGGGAAGTTATCTGCACATTGTGCTTTATTTACAGCTTGCTAAACCCTTAGAATGGAAAGAAATATTTGACACCATGCTTTCTTAATATTAAGCTAACTTCTTTGCTAACAGAGCATTCCCTTTGTATGTGAGCACCAGCATCAATGCAGCAGGTAAAGGCTTTGCCCTACCATGGGCTCTGAGCACTGTACCTCTCTCGAGCTCCGCCTGCGGGGCCTCCACCTCAACGGGATCTGCTGGCAGCACCGTGACCTTTGTTCCTGTCTGTTGGATGAACTGTTGGAGATTGACCTGTCGCAGCTCCTTTGTCAGTTGCTCTAGTTCTTGTTCCCTGTCCTGTCAAGGAAGACAGAACATCTGCTTAACAGCATTTCAAGACTATTTGCAGCTGGGTAACTAACACTTCTCCCTTTGATGAGAAAGCTTCCAAATTTTAAATCAAAGAGTTGAAAAGTGTTTTATTTTTGTAGTTTAGAAAGTGAATCAACACAATTACTTATTAGGGGTTATTACTGTTCTGTTTATATTGCTTCTTGAATGACCAGCAGATTTTTTTGTATTAATTTTGAAAAATTTGGGCACATCAGATGTGAGCAAATAAAGCTCCTCATGAGCACTCTGAAAAAAATACAACTGAGCATCAGTCTGGCACCAGGCTCTGCCAGAAGTGTCCAGCATGATTTGGACAGCTCAATTAGTTCTTCTGTTCCTCAAAGGAGGATAATTCCCTTTTTGTTCTTTGTGTTTCCTATTTAGATTGTAAGTTTTTATGGACAGAACTCTTACTCTGCAAGTATACTGTGTTTTGTACAATGAGACCAAATCCTGGGTGGTTTACCACCTCTTTGCAGTACAGATGATGATAACTTAGGAAATTCCTCAAGGCTCTGTAATTCTGGCATGACATGCAAAACCTACATCTCTGACAGTCTGTAGTCTTAGACTACAATTATTTTCCCCCAAAACAGACTCAGCTTCACTAACAGACAGCTGCATGTGGCACTCTCCCACAGCCAGGATGGGCTTCACCTATCTGGTCACACAGTATGGGCTACTGGACTGCTACATCTGCATTGTGGCAAGAGATGGAGGTTGGGACAACCTTCTTTTCCCTAATTATCTTGCAAGAGCAGAATTATACATGAACACACACAAAGACTGGGGGAGAACAGTTTGTGTGTATGTTCTAGGAATGATCCCCAGGAGCACAGCCCTTATTCACTTTAAACTTGCAGTAAGGTCACAGTTGAGGCTGAATTCAACAGTTAGTAAGAAAATGAACACACTGATCCAATGCCTAAATTAGCACCATTTAATGACCAAGTACTTTATCACCAATATGTGTGTCTGATCTCTTCAGTCAATGCATATCATTATGTTAGTCTCAGCTCTCTGCCACAGACTTGTGTTTCCACTCATTGACTACAAGCTTTCGGAGAAACTGGCAACCAGGCCACCTTCAAATTTCAAGATAATTCTACAGGAAATCTCCTCAATTTGTATTAGACTTGTTCTATAACTGGGCTCTTAAGACAGAGGAAATTCTCAACTGTCTTTACCTACTACAATGTTAAATCTACAGCTCTGTGTTTTATAAGATTGTAACAAAGCTGCTACTGAAGGGAATTAATTTTTAAGAAAACATGAGTCACAGCAATAGGCAGAACTAACATAATAAATACCTTGTCCTTGACATTTCTCAGCTTTCACAGGAAATATGGTAAAAATGTTAACCATCACCCCAGATGTTACCAGTTTAAGGTCTTAATTTAGGATCTAATAGTGAAACTTCAGTGAAATATTTTACCCAAAGACAGGCTGGATTTTTTTTAATTGTTTTTTGTTTGTTGGTTTGATTGGGGTTTATTTTTTGAAAGATTTAAAAAATATTTCTCTAGAAATAGGGAGATGAGAGTGCTGCATCTGATCTCTAACTGAATATAGCCTCATATGGTTGGAAAGTAATATAGCTAGAGAAAAGGAATGAAAAGGAAGAGCTAGCACAGATTACTAGAAATTTCTCATGTGCTACTAAAACATGCCACCTTCCTGTTTGTATCACTTGAAATCTAGTGAACCTAAATTTTCTTTCCTTCCTTACTGAAAGTTCTATAAAAACACCTGTTCTCAACTGTTCTAGTTTCAAATCAGCACTTCTATGAATATTCAGCCTTCACCATAGAATCATAGAATGGTAGGGTTAGAAGTGACCTTTAGAGATCATCTAGTCTAACCCCCAGTATTTCCATTTCCTCTCTCAGGGACAGAGCTGAGTTTATTTTCTCCCAGACTTCCAGATTAGCACAGCTTTATGCTCAAAACAAGCTTAGAAGATCTGAATTTAATGGAAACTTTCCTGAGAAAGTGAAACCCTAGTTTATGAAAAAACAAAGTGAGAAAGATTTTGAATTCAACCATAGCCTCACTGAGTGTTACTCAGGATAGGTAGAATATATTAGTGCAAACCCTTAAGTATAGACGTGTCTGGAAACTTAGAAGAGAGAAATATGGCCAAAATTGCTAACATATTAATCCATTTTGCTTTGGACAAAAAGATTACCTTTTCTCTCCTTCCTTATTTAGTAAAACAAGCTTATACCGACATGGTTCTAGGTGCTCGGGAGTGGTAAGAATGCAAAATTCTTTCATACATTCACAGCAGAATCACCTTACTGTAACTGCAGTGCTGTGGAACACAGTAACTATGAACACCTGGAGTACAGCAAGAATTGCAACAGATTGATGTGTGGTGCCTCAGTCCTATCTCACAGGACACATTAAAATCCCAGGAGCTACAATCTTTCCTTCACTTCATCCAGCTAGCAGCTGGATTTCCATTTATATTTCCTCTTTCATGCTCTATCAAGTTCCAGGTGATATAATTAACTTCAGCAAGGAAGCAGAGGCTGGATTCTCTTTTGACACGTGCCACAAATGCCTATGGTGTAGACAAAATAAAATCCTGAACACTAGCAGGTCAATTAAGAAAAGGGAGATGCTATTCTTTAAGGCAAAGGTCCTGCAAACTAGCACTTATTTTAGCTCTACATCCATCTATCCAGGTGCTGCTTTTGAATCGTTCTTTTCAATTCATCTATTTTGGTGGCAGATGAATCTAGCATGAATCGTAAGTTTAGCCTCAGAGAAGGCTATGATGGTGCAAATTTCCATGAAACTTAACAATATGAAGCACTGAGCTGCCAAGATCTAGACCTAAAGCCTCATTCTAAATCAACATGGGTTTGAAGATCAATACTTTTAAAGGCATTAGGCCAAGAGCACCAGCAGTACCGTAATTGTCCACTAGCCCTAAATGTGCTGTTGTTCTTGTAGGGGGTGTTGTTTGTCTGAGGTGTAAAAGAGCCTAGACCCACCAGCACAGCAGCAGCAGCTCCCTAGAGCTGGTGAGCACTCCTTCTCAGCAGGGAGAAGTGGCTAGATGCATGGCCACAGGCGTAGCCATCCTGCCCTCAGCTCATTCGGCTGATGTTTGCTCTGCTGTTTCTCTATCACAGATCGCTGCACGGTGCAGATATGCTTTGAGTGATTTCTAAGAGGTCACCACCAGGCAGTCTAGGGATAGCAGCAAGTTGTGGCACTTGGTAAGACCCCTACAGGCCACCTTGGCCTTTGAAATGGCCAGGAACACATCCACCAAAACATCTGCTGGTCTATCTTGATACAAAGAACTTACTCCTCTTTTCCTTTTCAGATGGTTTGAATGAGCAAAATACACACATATAAAAACTAATTTGCTCTTGAAAAAAAACACTGAAATGCAATTTGCAAATGAAAGCAACACTTTCTTCCTTTTACCCCAATTCACCGTGGAGATTTTCACGGGCTTCAAATCTAAGAGAAATTTGTTACAACCACATCTTTGACTTGTCTATAGCCATGGTTAAAAAAAATAAATAACCAAAAAAGGATATTCTTACCTGTAATCGTTTGGTAGCTTGGCCCAAAGACCTTTCTACAGCTTTAATGCCATTTTCCAATCTCAGACTCTGCTGACCTTGAATATCAATTTCACCTTTCACCTTCTCGATCTTTTCCTTGACTTCTTCTTCATTGACTTGGGACTCTTGAACTTCCCGTTGCAACTTCTCTGCTTCAAGGCCACTTTCCATGTTGTGGATCTGAGACATGTAGTCCTTCAGCTTGCTCTCGCACTCCAGGATCCTCTGCCTCATTTCCTGCAGCTGCTCCTTCAACTGCTTTTCGTTCTCTTGTTCGATCTGCAGCTCGTTTTCCCAGAACTCTTCCTCTTCAATCTCCACTTCATTCCTTTTGATCTTCTGCTCCAGCTTAAGGATTTCCTCCTCCAGGCTGGAGTTGTACTTTTGTTCCCAGTAGCGAATCTCAGCTTCATTGGACTCCAGCTGTTTCTCGATGCACTGAAGCTTCTCCGTCTGCAGGTGGATCAATTTCTTCAACTCATCCGCCGTAGTTTTACAGTTGTTGAGCACCTTTTGCTTGAACTCGGATTCTTTGCTTTTCCCAAAGATGTCCATTAACCCCTTGGCCCCTCCAGTGAAGGTGAGTGACTTCCTTTTCGGCTCCCTCCTCTTCATAGACTTATCGCCGGGCGGCCTCAGCTTGGCCAGCGGGGGCAGGCTCTGCCGGTACAGAGTCCTCTCCGGGATGCGAGCCATGCTGTCCGAAGTGGGCCGCTCGCTCAGCGAGGGCCCGGTGCGGCGCAGGATCAGCTGCACGTCGCTCGCGTACTGTCCCCACTTGTTCAGCGAGACGATGGGGTTCTCGTGCGGCGCCAGGTGCCTCTCCGTGTCCCGCCATTTCTCGATCAACGTGTACCGCCCGGTGCGACCTGCAACACAACCGCAGCCGTCAGCAGGGCAGGCCGCCAGGGGATGCTGCCGGACAGAGACACGCGCCGCCGCCGCAAAGCACCCGGGCGCACCACGGCGGCTGCCCAGGAGGGACTCTGGAGAGGGCGACCGAGGTGTTTGTATGGATGCACGGATGCATGCATGTACGGATGGAAGGAAGGCTGCTCAGACACGCTTAGTGCATTTTCTCGTGTTAGAGTAAACGCTCCTTTATCTCCTGAGCTGGGGACAGTGCACACACATACACACGCTACTTCTCTCGATGGCACATTCCCCTCCACACACCCAGCAGCACAAGTTCACTTCTGCTGCTACCAAACACACTTAAATTCAGCTTAGCAGTCATTGTCCTCTGACAGCCCTTATGGGATGCTTTGATGCTACAAAAATAAAGCACTTTAGGAAAAAAAAGTTAAGAGTGTAAAATCTCAACACTCTTACTACTGAGATACAGCACTCCAAATGCAGTTTCCCTTATCATGAAAGTGACTTCACTTAAGAGCCACACCATTTACAAAAAGATGTAACTCTGATCAATTTCAGAACAGCTCCACAATTGACATTAAAGACATCATTAGCTATTTTAATGCATTATACAAATCCATTTGAATGACAGATCATAGTTAGCACATAAAGACCTAAAATACCTGTCATATATGCAACTATGGAGTGAAGGAGTTGGAATGTAGTTACCAGTGGTAATCCATTTGGTGCACTTTCTTTCCTTACACCACCGGCCCAATCACTGCACTTTTCCCAAAAATACGTAAGTATCCTAATCTCAGGCTGAAGATCTGGCCCTGGCCTCTAACCACACCACTTGCACAGACACTCCACCTCACATTTGTAGGGAAAGAGCTACCCTTAGAGATATATGCACTATGTGGCCCCCTAAAATCTGACATTGTCAGATTAGCCTTACAATGAGTTCCTTGGGATATAGCTACTGTGTTAGAAACGGTTCCTCTGATCTCACTTTCTCACATTTAGCTCATCACAAAGAGCAATAACCAAAAAAAGTCAGCTGCACAGGCACCGCCTAGAGAACAAGCTGCTTTGGCTCATGGGTCATGCTAGCGGTAGTTAGAGACCAAGATGCCCATGTTTGCTTCCAAGTTGGAAGCGAGAGCTGGAAGAAAACATCAAGATTTGACTGATAGAAGTCAGCAAAAAAAGGCAAGCAGCATGGGAGCAGCAATCTACCACCCTGAATGCCTTATAAATGACTTGAGGTAAGCACTGGGGGAAAAAAGAGAAGGAAAAAGAGAACAACAGCTTTCAGCATACCAACATACTTGGCCACCACTCTCAAACAGATTTAAAGTTCATAGTAATAAAGTTCTTTAAAAACAACTTTACTATGTCAAGATACTAAGTCACAGATTTTTGCCAACCCACAATATCGTTCATTCACCCATGAAGATTTATAGTTTGTAATAGGCATCAGTGCTATTATAGTAAAAACAAACCTGGTGCTGTTTCCATTGCATACTAACAACAAAATCCTGGAAAAGAAGAACAAAATAAAACATACCACAGAACCCAGGACAAAGGTGGCACCTTACCAGTCTATTTTGTTAATCTTAAAAGCTTTCAGCTTGTAATCATGGTAATGCTACTAACGTTTTTGTTGTGTCAGAAATAGCTGAGTTCAAAGTCTTGAAATTGTAAACAAGAGTTTGGCCCAATAGGGAAGTGACTGGCATGCCATTTCTATTGGCTTTGCTTTTAAATACTTTAAAGAAATGTTAACAAGAGGCAACAAAACCCCCACCACACCAAGACCAAAAGGGGAGGAGGAGAGGAATAAAGCTAACAATCTTGACCAAAAGTGAATTAAGGAATTGAGCAAAGCACTTGCCAAGAACTGTTTCCATCTTAGCTTAGGCTTCCAAATCAACATGTAGTCCTATTTAATAAGCTTGACACTCAAGATCCACATAAAAGAAAGTGTTTTGTAGAAATAATACTTACGCAGTTGAACAACCACACTTAGAGGTCAGTATTGGTCTAAACCAAAGCCGTCCTCATCCAAAATAATTATCTGGGTTTAGCATGTTCAGCCTACGTATGACGCAGATTAACCATACCTGGACAACCACAACTGTGATGTTTGCTTGCACGAGAAGGGATTAATTCACAAATGAAAGGGTAAATGAGTGAATCCAAATCTAATGACAGAACACTTCAGAACACAGGCATCCTTGAAACAAACTGCTGTTTTTGATGTGCAGCCACTGACAAGGAGAAATCAGGTTGCTTGGGTTGTTGATAAAGCACACAGTTCAACACCTACATGCTGCTTCTTGTCTTGTATGTTGTCCATAAACTTCCTGAGATAGAGTTTGTGCTCACAGAGTACCTGGCTGAACTCAGTCCTCCATGTTTATGAAAACTTTATCAGTTAAGCAGTCAGCTCATGCTGTTGGTTTTTTGGTTTGTGGGGTTTTTGTGGATTTTTTAAAAGATATTTTAATCAAGGCTTTGTACTAATGAGAATGTTGGAGAAAACAATCTAGACAGCCCCTAAAAAAGCATCAGTAGTGCTGTAATGCTTCCCTTTTCAGAAAACAGCTATTCAGGGCCTGGAGAAAGCCTCTATGCCCCATTTACTGGCCAGCTATTTAATTAACGTTCTGTGCTGACCTACTGATCATGTAATGGTCCCTGATATAGACCATATAATATCACCATTTCAAAACAATCATCAAGAATTACATGTTTTGCAAGACAGTGAATGACAAGCTGTAACTGCAGTAGGTATTTACTTACATACATAAAGCACACTGCATCTGCACAAAGGGCCAGTGTCAAGGTTAACAGGTTAAGTCTGTACCTACAGCTACCTAAGCACACAGATTTATCATGGGATGTACAGGCACATCCTCAAAACAATTTTTCTTTTTAAAAGACATCAAAAAAATCCCCTATATGAACTCCATAAGGCAGATGTTCTGATAGCCTGCATCTAGCTGTCATAAGTGGATTGAACCCATCTCTAAAGCCCTGTACCTGAATGCCTGTGTCATGTGCCCAACTGCTGCAGTCTTAGTGTGGGATAGATGTAAGTTGGTAATTTAAACACAGATTCCATTACAATGAATGGTGATCAAACTAATGAAATATAAGAACAAGGTAATTGAACTTTTTTTTTTAGACTCTCAAGAGGCAGACTTTTCAATTACACTCCGTGAAGGCAGTAGGACCCACTTAAGTATTATTCACCTAAAGCTTCTCTATATGCTTTGAAATTTGCAGCTGACACAGTAGACACAAGCAATTATTTCTGCTGCCAAAAGTCAAGATGATATTCTAAAGGAAAGCAGCAGAAGTGTTTCTCATACAACACTTGTGGCAGGACTGTAACTTGAGAGGTCATCGTTACTGTTTTTCAAGATGGAAAAAAAAATCCCTCCCAAAAGTGTATCATCCCCTATACATAAAGCACTTCAAAGACAGGCATTACATTTTTTTTTCATGCAGTGGCTACAAAAGTTTGTTTCAAGCACCAAGAAATATCCATCTTTTCATCAAGTGTCTCACATCTTTCACAGTCAGGATCTACAGCAGCAAGCAGAGAAGTCATTGCCCTGATCTCACGTAATTTCTGGGAAAGGTGGCTAGATGAACAGTTTAAACCTAGGGATACTTCTCCTTCCCTAGGGAAGGTGCTAAGGTGGGCAAGAGCAGGCCTTTTTCACTAAAGGTCATGTGGTCTTGCTCCCAGTTTCTCTTCTTTCTCAAAGACTGACAGGATGCACTGAGTGCCAGGGGAGTTGCCTGGCAGACATACTTCCAACTCCCATTTTTTCCAGGTATCTTGGTACCTCTGCTGTTGCACAGCAGCTGTGCTAAAAACCTGCCCTACAAGGTGACACTCTAAAGAGTCTCAAAATACTCCCCAAACCAACAAAACAACCAATCCCAAAAAACAAAACCCTCCCTCAAAAACAGATCTCCATGTACGACAAATTTTAAGACAGTCCAACTAAAAAGGAAGTTGTACTAGTCTTTCCCTTGAGCTGAATCTGAATTAGCACTCAAACTCACAACAGTGCATAGTAAAAATATACATACTGTTGCCTGTCTGTGCATAGATTTCATGGAGGTAAAGCCAGGTAGGCCAACACATGCACAAGCCAGATCCAGACTGCCCAGAGCTCTGGAGGCACTGACAAATGCAATATCCCCAGCCTAGATACAGCTTTCTGACCCATTTGTTTTCCCAGACATAGCCTTCCTGCCCTACATTGAAGGATCCTGTCTTCCTTAGCAAGTGAATATAAAGTAAAAAGAAAAAAACCCAATTGTACATGGGTAAAACCTTGTAAGAACTCTTAGCACATGGAACATGTGGGAGAAAATGCTCTGCCTTACCAAAGGGGCAACAGCATCAACTCCTCAATCTTTAACAGCACTGACTGAAAAGTAATCGAAAAGCAATTTTAATAAACCCAGTATGATTTGAACACAGGATTGCTGAAACATGAAGCTGACATTTCATCCATTATGTGATCCTTAAGTTAACATCCATAGTAATTTTTAAAAGTACCCTTCTAGCTACCTGAGAACTCATTAAATACCCAAGAAAGATTAGGAATAAAAAGCCTGCAAAATAGAGGTCAGACTTTGCGTTACTCAGACTTCACTCATGCCACATTTTGCACACACATCTATGCATACCATAGAAAACAATGAGAATCAAAGCAAGAGTCCAGTCCTAAGAAAACATGCCCACAGAGACCAAGAGGCTCAAGTCTAATGGCAGTGAAGGTCTGCTTAGTTCACTAAGTACAGCTGTGCTCACCAAGTCTTTGTCAGGACTGAACTCTGAGTTCATTACTATTATCTTTTCACTCAGAACACAAAGTATACAAGAGTTTATCACAGTCTGACAAAACAAAGCACTTTGAGTCATTTCATATTGCCTTTCATCTAAGCATCCCGAGGTACTGCACTTATTTTAGACCCATTTCCTAAATAGGTAAAACAATGCAGAGGAGTCGTTGGGCTGAGGTCAAACAGCAAGATGTGGCAAAGCAGCCCAAAGCAGGTCTCTGCAGCATAGGCCACCACTACACCAGATGTACCACATCCTAAAGATGGTGACAAATCATCCCACCCAACCATCGTGCCTCTCACCAAACTTACTGTTCAGCGCATTTCTCAACCATAAAGTTTATATGATCACACCATGGGATCAGCACAGCGTGCAGCTTTCTTGTGCTTATTATCCCTCTCAGTGTTGCTATTTGAAGCAGCAGAGAATGAAATTTTGGGGTCAAAACTAAGACAAGTTGTAACTGATTTGTAACTGTACACTACAGGATTAATTCAATGTTTAAAATCCTTAGTTTGTACCCTCTTCAGACTCAGCGCTATAATTCAATTCAACCTTACATTTTCTTCCAGCTCTCAAAAGTGTTTAAATAGCCAGCTCCAGCACTTGCACTAGCAGAAATTATTTGGAGAAAGGGACGAACATAAGAAGGGACAACAGTGGTGTGATTTTTCCAGATATAACTCTCTGAGCCTTACAATGCTGTATGTTTGAAACAATGGGAATAAATCTGTGTGTGAAAAATGAAATATTTTTTAATTTATTTTTGAAGAAAAATATTTGACTGCTATAAAATGTTGTCAGCTGCATTTGTTTATTTTTAAAAAGAGACAGCTGTACTTCTTCAGCTAAGTGTTGCTCACACTCTCCTGATAATCTAGCTTCTAGAGAGAAATGACAACAAATGCAGTAAAAATCCTGACATGGCTGGAAATGGGAAAATACTTCTGAAGAAACAGGGTAAGTATATTTGTAACCATGCAATTCATCACTGTATTCCTTTGGAAGATTTTTAATTTTTAGATTTGAATGGAAAACACCCAGTAAAGGCCAATTAAAAAAAATGTTTGTAGTTAAACTACAGCCTAAACTATCAGCTAATGTGATTAGCTCACTTTCTTTTATGATAACATCTGTTTTTCCCCCCAGCATTACAATGATTTGTTGAGATGAGCCACTCAACTAAGTCCATTCATTACTTTGCAAAACAGGCTGCTGACCAGATTCATCAACTATTTCATCACACACACTGCTGAAAAGTACCAATAATTTTTTTTTACCTGTTTTTTTCAGTTGTTCAAACTAAGATGAGGAATCAAAATGAGCAAGCAATGTTTATATGAAGCCATTCCGGCACGGTTTTCCCAGAATGGAGAGAAATTTTGTGGGAGCAGAAAAACCTCAGAATTCACTGTTAAATGTATACTTCAAAAATAGATAATGATGGATGTGATAAAGTCTCTCCTGGTAAAAATATTTTTGAAACAAGATTGATGGCTCTCCATTTAAACTGTGCTGCAGTATATTTTTACATTTTGGTGAGGGCTTAGTTTCTCATGATGAAGTGATCATTTCTCTCATTGGTATTATAAGGTCAAATCTTCCTCTTTGTAATTTTGCAAGCAGGTTTTTTTTTAAACTCGAAGGGCAGCTCCTGTTAAAACTCATAAAAGGTAATATGAAGTGTTCTTCAAAATCCCAGTGGGAGGTGATCTCACTCTCTGGAAACTTACAACTGCATAGTTTTATGTTTGTTTTGCATAGAATTCCAGTAACTCTCCCTCCAGCTAAGGCATTTCTAACTCCTTTTAAGTTAGATACATAACCAAAGTATACAAAATTATATCCAACTGGTATTCTCTCTAACATTCATTGAAATACATGTGTGCATTTTAAAAATACACTTAGCTAGCAGAGGAGACAACTTTCCCTTTTTTTTTGTTTTAATTAAATGAAGTTTATTTGATATCTAATATAAAATCTTCAAGCCAAATGGAAATTTAAAAACCCTAATTTTTACAGAAACATGGAGTAGAATCAGTTCAAGAAATGGGCAAGAGGGGAAGGAAATCATAACACAAGACCAGGTAACACAGATGTTATCCATTGGGAGTATAGCCCCAAAGGAAGACAGGTAAGCAGGCCTGAAAATGTAATAGTGGCTGATAGTGACTTGTAGGGAATAGGTTGAGAAGCATTAGCTAGGCAAGTTAAGTGACAGAACTTCACTGCCGAAGGATTACACGAAATTTTGGGTATGGGACAGAACCTCCTACGAAGGGGCATGTGTCCAGCATGACTTGCTATTTTAAACAAAATTAGCCCTAGAACATAAGTTCTCGTCTTTCATTAAACAAACAAAAAAACCCAGGAATATTTTTGTAAACTGTATAAAGTTATTACTGAATTTCCATAACATGAGGGAAGAGTTGGAAAGTAAATAGATGGAAACCTTTTTGTTGCTCTTACCACAGCAGGAGATCAGGAGACGTGGCCCTGCATTTGATTAAATAACAGCAAAAGAAATGTCTTGAAATACAAGAAATTTCATTTAAAAATAGGGAAAAACCCACTCTAACTGCAAAGGTGACTGAGCACTGCAACAAAGGTGACTGAGCACTGCAACAAAGGTGACTGAGCACTGCAACAAAGGTGACTGAGCACTGCAACAAAGGTGACTGAGCACTGCAACAAAGGTGACTGAGCACTGCAACAGATGGCCCGTGGCCCAGACATACTTGGTCTCCATACTTGGCTATATTCAAAACCTGACTGCACGTGGTCCTGAGCAACCTGCTCTAACTGATCCTGCTTTGAGGAGCAGAGTTGGAGTGAACAATATTCCGAGGTGTCTTCCAACCACAGCCCATTCTATAATAATTTTGATTTTCCTATTTTTCAATTACATTGTAAAGCTTTGCTTTTCATATCTCTAGAACAGAGGCAGCTTCAGTTTGTCTATGAGAAGCTTCTTGAATGTCTTAATTCTTCTTTATATTTGGCTTGAGCTTTCTAGAGTGGATGGCTGTCAAATAAGTTAACCTGCTGATACTCCAAATGCTGCACTTCAACATAAATAATACACTGATTGCAGTTCATATTTCAGCCTCAGTGAAGAAGACTCATTTGAGTGTATGTGTGTGTTGTATCTTTGAAGTCAGGGACCTAGCAATAAACTGTAAGATATGATAAAACCAAAGGAGCAGACAGACCAACACACAGACAAAATAATATTGTGTCCTGTTATGCCCTGTGGTTGCTGAAGGTGTCAGATGGCAAAGTGGCAAATAAATTCAGAGTCAATCATGGAGGAAGCCAACTAAAAACTAGCTATTTTCCATCAAACGTCAGGTGAGAGGGAAAGATTTTAACAGATTCCCATTCAAACTTGAGGGATAAATATTTCTTGCAAGTGGGTACCTGTAGCCAAATCAAAGGAGCAGACATATGATTGCTTTTCCGATGAATGGCCTGACACAAGGGCTGGGAAAGTCCTACCTGCCAGAAACGTGCAAATATCATTTATATCTGTTACATATTGTCCTAGCAGCCCTAGTGAAAAACTGGAGCACAATTACTTTAGCTGTTTTCTACAGAGGATATTTGCCTCAGGAAGGAGTTTCCAAAGGGTTATCTTAATTTGGCTCTGATTACAACCAAAATTTATCTCTGCATGGAACCAGTCGCATGCCTCAGATGAACTGGTGACGTGTAATAAAAAAGGAAGTTGCTGAGTTGACAAAAGCTGTGCACGTTTACAAGGCTGATGGAATCTTTTCAGAGTTCAAGCTAATAACTGAGGACACAGAAAAAACAAACAAAAACCAAGCAGGAGAACATTAAGTTGTTGTCTAGAACTGTGAGTCTGACAGTTCTTATTTTGTGGGAGGAGACACAAAGGAAAAAGGAGGAAAGAGATACTGAGAGTCAAGTAAAGAACAGAAGTCCAGCACAAATAGTTAATTTTTTCTAAATGTGTAAAACTTCCTAATCATTACTAGGAAATAATTAGGCTGGCATAACTATGTCTTTAAAAAAAACTGCCAGTTTTTTATTCCGTCAGATGAAAGTAAGTGGAAATCATGTTCAGAAGTACACATTTAAAGAAATAAGCATCACAAATTCAAAGTTATTGACTGCATGCTTACAGGTAGAATATCTAGCTGACATTCATGGCCCTAAGTTGTTTTTACTAGGAAATAATTATTTTGCAATTGAGTCAGACTGCTAATACAATCTTGCAAAATTGTTGGAATATTGAAAAATGCAAAAGTTGGACCTTAAATTATGATTTAAATTTTAGGTAAGACATAGGTTTTAAGGCCTAAACTTAAATAATATGTAAATTCAATTATGAAATTTTAACAAATAATAAGAATCTGCATTGGAAGCACTGAAGGTCTGAAGTTTAGACTTATTCAGAATGCCCTCAACTACTGAATAAGCTCTGACAAGATTGAAGGAATGTTTGCTCTTGTAGTGGAGCCTGAAATATTACTTTTTTTTGTTTCCACTAAACTGTTCAACAAATAGCTGAGTTACATCATATGCAGGAGTAAGAGGAGAACCTGAAGGATGTATTTCATTGATCTGTACTATTCCTAATATAGCTAGGGTTAGTTATAATGTGTATAGTTTCAGTGAACATCACTGGCTTGTGAAAGCTAATGAATTGTTTTTCACTCCTTTAATATTTTTTTGGTATTCAAGACATTAACTGTTTAGTACCTTCTTTAGTCAAGTCTATATTTACAATAGCAAACAGCAGCATATTATTATTTAGAGAATAAATCTGTATTATCTGAATAGAAGTTTATAGATTTCAAAGTGTTTCTATTATTTTTTTTTTTTAATCTTTCTTTGGTATGTTAAAATTCAAAGGCTGAAAGTTTACACTGCAAGGTTGTCCCACTGTACATTATATGTTCATGCTCTATTGATATTCAGTGCAGTCCCATCTCCCATTGGTTTAGCTTCATAGAACACCAGCTCACCCCAGCTCTCAGATACCCAGCTGACAGAGCTACTTACCAATAGCCTGAGCAAGGGCTATTACAACTTCCTGGCATGTTGTGACTTCAGTGACCCCACACACAATTCTCTGGACTCCATCCACCCATACTTTGAGCTCCATGGTTCACCAGATCATCCAAGAGCCATGAATGCAAATCAGTCAAGTCATACTTGCAGTTATACCAGAGATGATGCAACGGACTTTTCTCAGCAGCTGTAAGAGAGAAAAATGCTGGGGTTTATAGTGAGGCATTTACAGACTTAAAAAGTTAACAATTTCACCTTAACATCTATTGGATAGAAGGAGCAACACAATTTTTCTTTCTTTAAAAACACTAAGAGGAATCAAACAGCCCATGAGCTACATCAGAGAGCGTGCTGTAGAGGTGGTTTAACCCCTACCAACACTATGTTGGTTCTGGAAGGAAACTGACTTCAGCTAATGTGTTAATTTCCATAGGCAGTGCAATGCTACTGTACAAAAAAAGCAAGACATACCATCTAGTCAGTTCTCACTTTTGAACATCATTCTACTACCTCTGCTGAAATAACACTGAAGTTATACCAGTGTATACTAGCTCCCAGTTTAATTTTTAAAGAAGAAAATTCCTCAAATTTGTAAATGAATTTAAAAAAGGGCCAAAAGGTCAGAGAGCTGCATTTTCTGAACCTGTAAGTCCAAAAATCTCTTTTTGCACTCAAATGCCAGAAAAATTGAGGCACGGAAATAAAGTTAGAAACCTAAGGAGCTAGATCAGCCATTTGCCCTCTTCTGTCTTGTTACCAAGTCAATCTGCTTAAGGTTTACCTGATGTTAACTTCTAGATTTGATCTGAACTCTAGTGGGATTGCTATGAGCTCAGTTTTACCAGGGGCTGCTTTTCTTCTGCATGAGCAGGACCACTGGCATCATGAGAAACAAAAGTTCATTTTTAACTGGAACTGCTAAGATTTCAAAAAATTTGAAGTAAAAACTCCAAAAAGAACTGTCATCTTAAAAATATAAAGACTCCTTAACAAAACCCAAACCACCAATAATGACAATTATTCTTTTCTACAATAAAAACTCAACCAAACAGAAAACCCTAATGAGATAGTTGGTTATTTAAGCAGAAAAAGGAAAAAGAAACTATAATAATATGATAAAAGAAGCTCATGTATATCCATGCAATACAGTATGGATAAAGTGACAAAATTAATTCTTAAAAAAGAATGCCTTTAAGTACTAGGAAAATGGTTAACAGGAATAGAGTGAAAGAAATTTGAAAGTTATTTAGAGGAGATTAGTGAAGACAAAGTAGAGTTACACAAGAAACATGGAATCTGATGATTCTGATAGATTTAACAGAGCTTCACATGGAGGCAGAAATGGTGCAGGAAAAACTAAGCAAATAATTAGTACATGTTCACATTCACGTTTGCAGTCTAATCAGAGCTGCTTTCTCCTGGTGAAGTGATCATCTTTCTGTATAAAAAAGATGTATAGCCCTCAAGCTACAGCAGAAAGTTTATATCCATTCTCACAACCAAATGCTTCGTTGAACAGCTGATAAATAAATATCAACACATGATCCAGAACATAAGCTGATCTTCACCTGACAAATCACAGCAGTTTGTAGCAACCCACCTCAAAGGGTGTTAGAGCCAGAGAGGTCACGCCACATTGATGAGTTTTAGTGGAGAAGCACTAAGCAAGTCTACTGTACATTCAATTCAGCACACGCATACTGAAATCCCTGTCAAACCATACCATTTAGCAAAGAAACATGAAATTACCTAATATGTAAGTAAAACAAGATTTCAAACATGCTTGCATAATTAATAACAAAGAGTGATAGCTTTTAAGAATACTAATGTATATAGAAAGTCTTTTGAGACATGAACAAGCACCTGAAAATCCAAAGTCCAGGAGCTTTAATAAATATTTTCCCAGATAAAGTTACCTACTTCAAAGAAAACTACTATCTGCACAAGGATTAATAGAGTACAAACATAGAAACACTTCAGTCAGATAACACTGTTTTAACATACCAATAAACTAATACAACAGTGACTGAGAAAACACCTAAAAGACCCCATCAGTGACCTCCATTGTTTATTCCTGAACCAGTTGTCTTCACAAATAAACAGACTTCACATTCCAAACCCAGTTGTAAGGAACTTTATTAATTAACTTAACTTGCTGAGAGTTGAACAGTTCAGATTTATTGGGACAAAACATCTCTCCATGTGATAACAAACACGTCAGCAAAGGATCTGACAGCTCTAATTGTTTTTCTGTCTGTCAACATCCAAAGTATTATCTCAATTTAGCAAGCCAGCAAGTGTATTTTTCCCCCCAGTCAGCACACACTGCACAGTCTCACGTTCAGTGGGAACCAGTTTTGGTCATCTGTTTTCCCACTGTCCATCTTTAAAAAAGAAAAAAAACTCAAGAGAGGCATAATTTAATAATGAGATATTTGCTGACACTTCTCATTTTGAAAACAACATTCACCAAAGTGTGAAATAACCTGAACAATGTGTCTTTGAAACAGCCTGAGCTTAGGAGAAATATTTCAATTTGTTTCTTACAGGGAAAAGAGCTTGAGCAGACTGAATAGCGGTAGCGAATCAATAAAAGCTTCTGTCAGAACAACATGTAGGGCTGAATTAAAGGACTGTGTGCCCCATAGGTGCTAATCAGATTCTTCCAGGGATCTGTCACTAAAACTAGGACATACATAGTCATCAGAAATGTGGAATCTCTATGTCTCATTAGTTTCTAAGCAAAGCTAATGTATGGTAAGTATTAAAAAACCTAATAGGATTGGTTTGGTTCCTGTGTTTGTGCAGCAGAAGTCTGCAGAGAGATCTGAAACCAGAAAACCTTTTAGATATACGTATATCCCTGCTTCCCAGTTATCCTCTATACACTTTTTTTATTAGCATTTGGTTTTCCTTCACACATTTTCAGTAATTTATTTGCTGACAGTTAACTCCTGTACCATATAATAGCTTCTTTGCCTTTCCATCGATGGCCATTCTAACAGCCCCAAATAAATTTTTAAACCAGAAGTTTATGTCTGGAGTGCACATTGTGTTTTTTGCAAGAGGGAAGCAAAATAATCCTTACTTTCAACATGGTACAAATTTCTCTCTGAAGCCAATGGAAAGGGTTTGAGGGGAAAAAGCTCACAAGGTTTCACTGTCCCCTAAGTTCAAAACCAGGTCATTTTATGCATGGGGAATAGGGATGCAAAGCTCATTTGCTAAGGAGAGGCACACAAGACAAAGCATGCTTCTGATCACAGCTTCCCCTTGTTTTTTCAGTGATCAGCTCCACAATGACAGATATTTCTGACTGGAACCAAGCATTGTAAATCTGATGTTCTCTGCTACTTCCTCCCCCCATCTCTCTCCCATCTGTCTTTGGTTCTCACCTGAATTACATTGTTTGCCATGCATTAAACAAATTTTCCTTAAATTCTCCTTTTATCCTAATTCACCAATGATATCTTACTCTTTCAGATATTTGCTCAGTTTTTAGGCATACAGAAAAATACAGCACATACACACACACTACTATTGACTACTTCTTTACAAGCAGTTTACAGACTACAAAAAGGCTGTGGCTTCACAGAAGACAGGCAAAACTGACAAAGTGCAAAGGGTTTTTCTGGTATTTAAGAAAAAGAAGAATATCTGTTGTTGGCATAAGTGTTAAGTCATGAGAAATCCTGAGAGCTAAAATGAATGTGTTGATTTCACCTTCTTTCTAATCTTTAGAAGGTTCACAACATCTGAAAGCAACATACACCTCAGAATCAGGGCTGGAGTCCTGATGAAACTGAAGCCAACTGCAGAATTTTGACCAATCATTTCAGTAACTTTCTGCTCACCCAACAAATAATCAGCATGCTGTTTGGTACTCTTCAAAGTGAGTTTGAAACTTTCCCTTTATTTCCTATTCTCTGTGTACTATGGTCAAGTTGTACCCTTTGCTTCTCCCTATTATGACACCAGATAGGGCTCTGGACAAAGAGCCAGCTTTGTTCCACCCAGATTGGAGCTGTTAATGAGAACAGATAGTGCAAACATGTCTTGACTGAAAAAAAAACCCACCAAAACCAAACAAACCCATGTACAAATATAAACTAGTTCAGCTACTCAGAAAGAGCTTATAAACCATCCAGAAGAGCATGACAGTACCTCTCATGAGCAGGGAAGTATTTTGCAAATCTTCTCTACCATAAGAATCCTGGTACAGAGCAAAGCAGTATTTTCTAGATGAAGATGACTGCAAATACTGACTGTAAACAAGCTCCTCTCTTGGACTGATGAAAGTGAAATACCCTACAACATATGCTGCTCCCCATCAAGAAATGGGCAAAAACCTTTCATGGCAGGTTGAAGTCAATATCAAGTGAAAATCTCCACACAAACTTTTATTAGAAAGGAATAGGTTGTGGTTTTGAAATCAATGTATGACTTCCTTTTTTAAAAAAATGGATGCTACCACTATATAAATACTTTTTTCAGTGGGACTATATGATTTCTTCTTGCGGAGTGTTGTTTTGCCATTCCAGAAGAGTGCTCAGAAATAATAAGCACTGCTAGAAAGAGACAAACCAGAGGTCCCACAAACATGAAGATGATAGTGTTCAGAATGAGCCTGAGAAAGTGTTTAAGCACCAAAGAATTTTCCTTGCATGAGACTGGCCAAAAGATGGTCTAATACACGTCTGTGTGAAACAGACCAAAATCCAGATGCTACAAATGTCATCCAAGATACATGCATGCTAGACACACACACACACACACTCACTCATACTACCCATGAGAGGATAGGACAGCATCAATATGCAAGTTTGTATAAACTCTGAACTACAAAAGACTGTCTAGGAGCAATGGCTGCTAGAAATCTTGCCTTCAGATAAGGTAGAATTCCCCGGGAGTCCCAAAGTCATAGTTTCCCAGACAATTTACTAGTTGACTTGCATCCAAGAACCCTCAATTGTCTAGTCCAAGGGCTGTTGCTTGCTTTGCAGTTTCTCCTTGTGCAATGCAGCTAACAATACAGTGGGGGGAAAAATGAGGAAACAAACCACTACTTTGAAGCCAAGGATGCTACAATAGATATTTGCCTTAATTACAGAACATCCCCCATTTCTCCTTGAGCTACAATCCTTCCATAACAGGAAGAAACCTCCAAACCAGAAGTCTCTCTTCTTTTTGTATTAGTAAGAACTGGCCAGAAAGAATTAACTTCTCTTTTTGGAGTGGAGGAGTGATAAGAGGAGGTAAAGAATTCATCCATACCTTTTGTCATTTCTTTTAAAGATATATTTTAATAATGGCAGCTATCAAGTGAGTCATTAGTTGAAATAACTCTTCCATCTTGAAAATTTTATTTTTATGTTTGGCATTTTATTTTCATTCACAGTCTGATCTCTGACTTTAAGAAGTGTGTTTGTCTTTAGGGCATCTTCTTCTCCAAACAATGTTTTAATCTTAACCCTTGCATCTCTTGATTTTTCATTGTCTGCTGTTCTAAGCTATCTTTGTCCAATATGTAACATGTTTCCTTTTCAGACCTACAGAAACAAATGACTGCTATTCTCAAAGGCCTCATCACAACCTGTCTCTTCCTCTTCACCTTCTCCCATGTCCCCTGTTTTCCCCCTCCACCTTAGTCAATGAAAGAGATGGAGGCTGAATCCATGTCCTGGTGATCTTTAATGAGTCTACCAAGATCATCCCCAAATTCATTAACAGGGCATCAGTGCTTTCATTCCACTATCATCAGTTCACTTCATTAAGCTGGCTCATGATTACAAGTAACAAACTGAAGAAATCGTTTAGCCATGATTCAACTGCAGCACAAGACAGGATTCACCAGCTTGGGAGCTGCAGTACAGGCAATGAGGTAGTTAGCAAGCTTCATCATCTCCAATTGCACCTAAAATTCACAGGCCTTCATAGAAAAACAAGTTCTAATCTGCTGTCACAAATAGATACTGATGGCTGAAGTGCAAATGCTTTAAAAGCCCATCACAGCCTGTAACACCTTGTGTCTTGACTCACCATTTTGAAGCCACATGGCATGACCCAACTGTTTTCTGTAACATCTTCCAATCACCACAGAATGTCTGAATGAAACCAAACCAGCAAGTGAGCTGATGAAACAGATGGTTTCAAAGTTTGTTTTATTTGTCCACTGTTATGAATAAAAACTTGCAT
This sequence comes from Colius striatus, assembly GCF_028858725.1. Lineage (NCBI taxonomy): Eukaryota > Metazoa > Chordata > Aves > Coliiformes > Coliidae > Colius > Colius striatus. The sequence goes on from NC_084759.1 coordinate 135,044,284, forward strand.
TTTTAACATTAAGTATCACACTCTCACACTTTAATTCAACAGGAATAACACCTCTGAAATTAATACTCTCCTTTCTCTAAGATTAGCTATAATAAGCATCTGAACTCCACATAGACTTGAGGTACAGAAACCCACGGGGAATTTTGGAAATTATGATAGCACTCAAATCAGAGTATCTCAAGCATCTTTGCTAATACTAACTGGATTTCAGTCAGACATCTTCAAAGTAGAAGTTTAAAACTTGAATTAAGAGCATTATGTACCAGAGAATCACAACAATATCCAATGCAGCATTTACTTTCAGCTCTTGAGATAGGATTTGATACCAGTCTGAATCTTGTTCAACCAGGCTTAATCACTAAATCCAAACCTTGAAACTGGACTGAATGGGTCCACCCTGGAAAGCCTCGTGGCTCACTCCCACTCTAGGACAAAATGGATAGTTGGTAGCAGAATGGCAGAGATTAAGACAGCAGCTGGGATGTATTTTATTCCATGGTAGATTAATATCCTTTTCCAGATACATTAGCAAAGTAAACTGCAGTGCATATAAATACTGTGACAAACAGCTCAAAAAAGTCATATGCTTAAACAAACATCTCATGATCTATCTTCTTAACAGGTATATATTTACTAGACTCTAATGTTTTCCAAAGCCCTGTATTTGTTCTTCATTAGTATCAAGCATATAATAAATATGAGAAAACAGCAACCACAACTTCATTAGTAACAGCAACAGTAAGTGGAATTTACATTTATACATCTCTAATACGATCTAAATACTGTGTGGGAGTCAAAAAAACAAATCAAAGAGCAGTGGAATAAGCAAGCTATTTCACTGTAGGACAAATATTTGTATGAAAGCTAAAATACACACAGCTTGCTTCAGAGTTGCCTTATACCTCAAGATGCCCTAGCTTCAAAGGAGAGAAAACAGGTCATTCCCTCAGCTGCTTTCAGCAAATACACAGCCCCACCCATTCAACATTTCCCTCTGCCCTTACACTTCAGCTGCAAACACTTCCACCTAGTTGAGGCATTCACTAAAGACATTTGTGTGTAATTGTCCATATTTAATGGCATCTGCTCTGCTTTGGCAAGAACTGGCTAAACTCTTGGTTTTGCAACGCCAAATTAAATCTGTTCTTTACACTTCAGCCAAACTCACATGCAACATTCACTCTGCTTTGTCCTTTGACTACAGCCATCGAGTCACAGTTGTCAAAGGGAGGTGCTCCTTGGACTCCAAATGTGAATTGAGGGTAAATTTCATAAAGCTCAGGAAAAACATACAAAAAACTTATTACACTTCCCATGTTTTGAGATATGGGCCAAAACACAACATCCTTTTCTGCCATATTTTTGGAAGTGTTCAACGCAGATGAGCCCACTTCTCCAGTTCAATGCTTACACTGAAGGATACAGAAAAGAAAACGTATCTTACAATTAAAATACCTATTTAAATTTGAATTAGTCGAAGTTTTTAAAGTAATTTAAGTATATGGTTTAAAGCTATGGTACTACATGACTATTGAAATCTCACTGTAATTAAATGCAATTCCTGAAACAGAAATAAGGTGAGGCACTTTCAAGTTAACCTAACTTTTAAGAAATTATAGTTGTAAGCTTTATTCAGAGAGTGGCTACATTATTCATTAAACATTATCTAAGAAATTTCAAGTTGCTATCCTGTCAACCTACAAAAGTCTTCAAGTCAGAATGGAACATATTTCTACAAGAAGAAAGAGTTAAGGCAAGTAAGATAAATGAGTGGCAAACCTATTCCTTTCTAAACTTTATACTTGGCTATGCTTACTTCCATACTTCCTCAAGCAAAAAAGAAGTTCTTTGCTGCTTTTATTCTCTATTTATAGGACTCTGTTGGATCACTTAAATATTTCCTCTCTCTCTAGACAGCTATGAGCTTGGGTAATTTTATTTATTAGACCAAAATCTGAGGTAATCATAATATACAGCAATAGCTTATGGACTAAAATACTCTAGCTGCATTACTTCACTCCCATAGTTCTACTTTCAGTGCTGCAGCAGCACTACAGCTGAGAGCTCCAAGTGAAGGCATTTTGGTCAACTAGCCTTGTTGTTTCAAAACAGATGTGGAACTGCAACACCATTTCAGGGTGAGTATACTTTGGTATCTCTATTCAGCTGATAATTTTAGGTAAACTGTTATGAGCTTCATACTTTCTAAATCACTAATCTTTAAGTTTGGCTAAAAATCACCCCAAGAGGTCCAAAACTCACTGGGAGGGGAAAGGAGTGTAGAAGTGAATGACATCACTATAAACACACTTCTTTAAAAGCAGTCTTATAACAATCACATGGCATTCATAGACTGACCCAAGAAAAAGCTTTTCCTTTTCAGGAAGGAAAAAAAACCCCAAATCTATGCCAAAAATGAGGAAAAATTACAGAAAAAGTCACAGTCTGCAAAACCAAGTGAAAATGGATCTTAGATCAAATTCAACAGAGCAAGGCAAAAAAAAAAAAAAGTTTTTACTTTTCTGTTCTACCCTTTTTCTCTGTTGCAACAACTTTAAGCCAGTATCACTTTCCATTTATTGATTCTCCCCATATTTTTGGACACTGTCTACATTTTGTAGCTTCTGAGATAGAGCCTTTCATTACTGCCCATGTAGTTACAAGCTTTCATCTCATGTCTTAATGACTACACCTTCCTCTTCACTGCACCCTAAACAATCCCATTTTGTCCATTTGCCCAGAACGATGAGGTCAGGAGAGTTTTCTGGAGTCAGCAGACCTGTCAACAGCAGAGAGGGCAAAGCAGCCCTCTCCTTTCTCTAGCACATTATGTGTGATTTACTTACCGTCATTCAGGAGGACCTTCCACACTCATCTCCGCCCTTGTTATTTCTCATACATTTTTAAAAATGAACTGTACCACTTTATGGTTAATTTGAAAAAATTGCCTCAGATATGCACATAGAAGAGAAGCTCCAAGAGTTACTGGTTAAATCACATCATTCTCCTTCAATTTTTCCCTGAGCCTACTTCTGCACAGGGCCTACCTAAACACAATGGATCAACAAATGGCATGTTGTGACCCTAATTCATCTCATCCTGCTCATCTCCATGAGCCCTACACACCTTGGGCAGGAGGTTCTATTGCCTTTTAGAGAGGCCAAGACAAACTGGAAAGCATCCAGAACACTAGTAACTTAATAGAGCCTTTTGGGAGTACACTTGCCCCTCCAGAAAAAAAAAAAAAACCCAAACCCAGAAACCATCATTTCTTCTATTACAGTGATCTTCAAAGACATATGATGATTATATGATGAACTTAATTATGAGGTGCCTGTGATGTCAGACACTGATACCGAAGAACCTTCAGTCCAAGTTAAACAAAACAGAATCTCTGCTGATCAGTAACACCATGGGAAGAGCCAAGGTACTCATATATTCTATGGGCTACCGTCATACTGCTTATGAAGTACAAAGTCCAGCTTGTGATTCTTTTTTGAAACAAAAAAATTAACAAAAAATCTGAGACACGATTAGGAACTTTTTAGTTTCCACTGCTCTTTCTTACGAAACTTAAGAGGAATAGTATCAATTTCTGTGGACTCTCCTCTCCACAGGAACAAAGGACAGGCTGTGTAATGCAGAGAACTATTGGCCATTAGTAGCAGTGAAGTAGTTAATTGAGAGCATTAAGGATTTAGAAGAACTATGCCCAGATCTTAAAAAAAAAAAAAGAGCCTGGCTAGTTTTCTTTGAAATGAGAAATGGTTGCTGGGATTTTAAATCTTTGTTGATATGCAGCTATGGAAGTGTACAATATAAGATAACATTAGGAGGCTAGAATGGCTTATTAAACACAGTTACCCAGCAAGCAATCTAAATCTTGGAAAGAATTCAAGAGGTGCCCACAGAAAGTGTCTGCTAATTGTAAGACAGTAAGCAAATAAAGACTCCCAAATTATCCAAAATATAAAGCATCAATGAGTCCAAACATCCAAAACATGACAGCAAGATTAAAAACCAATTACATAAGTATAACATAATAAAATAAATTTATTGTGGGGTTTTTTTTTCAATGAGCACATGAAAAGCCATATCAGACATCAATGTCCAAATTGTCCCTGTGCATCTAAGCATCTTTATCAAAAAGAAAGTATCAGGCATTAGCAATCCTGGGGAACAGTTCAACATTCTGTGTTTTGGACATCTTTGGCACAGTTGTATAAAAAGTCTTCCTGGTTTTCCATACAAAGCAGAAAACACAATAGAGTTTTACATTATATGCATATAGTACCTGCCAGCTTTAAAAAAAAAAAAGCCCACAGAACTATTTAAGTCCTTGGGACATCTGCACTGATGAAGACGTTACAATAAAGGCCTATAGTTTCAATAGCAGCCAGTTTAAGATCGTTCACATAACCCATGTTTCTATGTGTTTCATATATTCACGACGCTTCAATTTCCACAGAGTGCTGAGGTCTCAGGCTCTTCAACTCCAATCACTTCAAATGAAGCATCTCAAAACAGATATACTTCAATGACTCAATACTTTTATCTCATTTGGAAAGATCTCCATCTTCTTTAAGTTTTTTTACTGCATATTTTCATTCTAAGGGCAAACAATCTTTGTGTTAATTATTTTAGATGAGTGAACATCAGGTTTTCAAGGAACCCTTGGCAATTTAGTCATCCAGAGAACCCTCCTCCTGATCTTGGTTATAGAAATGGCTTCTAAAGTCACCATCTATGTGGACTTCAGAGAATTATTGTTATAATACAAAAGAACAAGGTTCTGGAACCAACACCAATTTAAGTTCTCACTTTCTTCCTTCTCTTTTTTCTTTCCTTTCTTCTAGTATGTAAACAATGGAGCCACTAGCATGGACAGAGCTGAGCAACCTCCACAATAGCAGAAGAACAAGGCAGTATATTAATTGAAAACATTCCTGCAGCTTGATGTAGAGACAACACATGCAGTTGTTTTGATTAACTTTATACTAAAATCTATTATATACTATAAAGGAAACATATTAGATGCTTACGGTAATGTAATTGGTTATTTGGTAAAAACTGAGGATGGCAAATTTGGCACTGTAATAAAATTTGTAGTGGCAGTTCTATGCATTTCATGATCCAGTGTGTCCATATCCATTTAAAACCAGGAGAACTGGATTGCTCAAGGCAACGGAAGAGACAGGATTGCAAAGCAGCAACCTTCTACAGGGAATAGGAAGATCCCAGACTGTCCCCAAGCCTCTAGAAGCCACTTTCAGCTCTGGTGTCTACAAGCTAGTGTGACTGTTAACCAAAATATGAACAGGAGTTGAGTGAACACACAGTTCATGTTAAGATCTGAGTCATGCTGGGAGCAGCACATTAGGTAAAAGCAAGGGCAACACATAGGCAGGATACAGTGGCGAGAAAGAGTTGTTAAGTAGCCATTATTATCTTCAGCTTCTGTCCCCTGCAGCCATAATCCATGCATATTAGCTGTCTGTCAGTTTCTCCAGAATCTGCTAAGTCGTGGAAACAGTACAGACAAAACTTCCAAGCTGGAAATATAAATATGTCCGTTTACCCTAAAAGCTTTTGAAGCCAACCCAACAGCAGCTGGAACAATGGGGCTTTCGTGCTTCCCAGTGTGATACATGTGATGCCTACACCATGGTGGAGGAAAAAGGAAGTGCAATTTTACTATTACCTATGTAACCATTTTGTTGATTGGTTTCAAGTTGAGTTAAACTTGTGAGTTAGAAAGCTCATGAATTAAATAATGAATTAGTGAATTCAACGTGTTAAACTAGTCTGCACAAAAGAGACTGAGTCCTTGTTTATCATGTTTGTTTGTTTTCTTTCCTAATGAGCTCATAAAACAAAGCATAATTTACAGAGTATGTTGTCCTATAAATTTAGAGGATTCAAATGGACCCTGACAGCTACAATACTGATATAAGAAAAGGATAAGCTCTTCACAATGTTCCAATCACAAAGTGTTAATTGGTTTCCACTTTTTGCAATATAGTTCAGCAACATTTTGAAAAGAAAGGATTAAACCTCCTCTCAATGGAAGAAATTCAGTCCCTTGACCTAAAGATCACTCTAAGGTCACTTTAAAGTATGTTTTCACCATAACCTGAAATTGAGTGCAATTGCCTCCTTGACATACTAACCAGCCTAAACTTTGACCTGGAACAGCAACTTTTATTGCCTGAGAATTCATTTGTGTGTATGCAACCACCACAGTCATGATGAAGAACAGTAGAGTGGATTTCTCTGTAAAATAAAATCATGTTGCACACAGATTGCAAGAACAGTACAATCAAAACCTCCAGCTCTTATTTTCATTCCTAGCCAAGGTCTGCCTGGAAAGGAAGCAGTTGGCTTTCACTACAATATCTGTATCCTTTGTAGGTGGTCAAGTCTGTTGTCCTCCCAGGGGAATAAAGAAAAATTCAATGCATGAAAACTTACGAGTTTCCAGCCCTCTATGTGGGAGTAGTCCACAGAAGAGAAAGCCTTTAATTAAAAGCAACTGTGGAGCTGAAATCCTACTTAGTTCAAATATTTGCAGTCTTTCCACTTAGAAAAACTCACTAGGATCCCAGATATAAGAAGCCAAAATGTTTATGCTCAACTAACCAAACCTATAAACAATACTTTCTTGCTTTAGAAGTGCTTTAATACTAGGTGTATCCAGTGAGAGTATACTACTTCCCAAGATATTTTTTAAATCTTTGTTTTCACAAAGTTAAGGCACATTCAGATACAGCATAAAATTATACAATGTCATGCTTTTTACTGGAGAAATAAAAAAAGCTAGAGAATAGTATCATTTCATCTGAATGCAGTGCTAGGGCTGGGGTTCATACTGTTTCCATGTGCAAACACGATGAGGTATATCTTGCATTTTGCTGACAAGAAGCAACCTAATACTAGGCTTTTGAATCCTAAACAAACAATATTGTACTCTGTTGTCAGCAGCACAAGTAACTGTTGTGCTCTGTCAAAACATACTTTTAAGAATAAACATTGCTAAGAAAATCTGCAGGAGAAAAAGATCAGATACTGGTCCTTCCTGAGTTCAAATGCCTTCTTCCACAGGCCATCAACCCTCAAACATTAGGCTTGCAGAAATGCAAAAACAAATGCAGGTATGTGTTCTCACCTTCACATTAGAAGATATACCACTACATCAGCACTTTGAAGAACGTTATTTTAGAATAACAGTGTCAGAACAGATATCTAAGCAGCATGGTTTCAAACTTGAAACTAAACTCCAGCTGATAGCACTTAACTTCCAGAATGAACAGGAAAGCTTTAGAAAGCAGTACTTCAGACAGCAATGAATGACATCGACCGGAATCAATGCCGAAGGGTTACATTCTCTGGTGAAGACAGATCAAGAGGAAGACTTCTTTACAGGCATGCTGGATATTGCTACATTCTTTCTGAGCTCCAGGAATAGACTTCATAAAACCTGCTGTGCCAGAACTCCCTACTTAGTGCAGCTAGGGACAGAGGTCAATATTCAGGGACAAACACTGAATGTCATCGTGGGCCCAAATGCCCCAGAAACAGATGTACCCGCAAATCCATCTCTTTTTGCCCTCCGGCTCTTCAGTCAGGCTGGGAGAGGAACATTCACAGCTCCCAGTTCTCAGGAATTTTATACTTCATTCTTTCCTTTACATTCAAACACTACACCCAGGGACAAGGAGGAGACTACATGTAGTCAACTCAGAACACTTCCTCCTGAAGCAGGAGATCCGGTTTCTAGACTTCTCATATGGGCCTTCTATCTTTTATTTTCAGCTAAGTTTATGTTAGATGATGGCATGTATCATTTCTCTTGCTGTCATGAAATTAAAAATCCTGAATGTATACGAGATTGCAGAAAAAAACAAGAAGGATTTTAGCTCTATATATCTGATCATTTAAGGAATTTGTATGGTATGGAACAATTTTCAGTTGTTAATAATGCTTACAGAGTTCGATCCTCGCAGCAAAAATGAGAACTTGGGAAGCTCATACTGTAGGCCAACCCAGTACGGTACTACTGGGTGAATATCAGATTAACTTCCAGGAGGTGAAATACAAAAGCCAGCTCTTAAACACTCTAAAAGACATCCAGTAACAAAAAACCAGGACCAGATATAGAATAACTGATGCAGGGATTATACAATAGAAAAAAAAAATTAAACTTGTGAAAAAAGCCCAAACAATTTAGTACTCTGAAAGCATTAACCCAGGAGAGGAATGAGAGCCCAAAGACAGATACCTTCACACTAAACAATAAACTGAAAATATAATTCATTGATAATTTTTTAGATTTCCCATATTTTAATGTGCTATAAAGACAGCAAATTTAGAAGAAAGCATACTCCAGTGCAAACCAACGTAACAGCTTCCTTCTAGGACATGCTTTGAACAAGTGCTGGATCATCTGGTCCAGTCTTATGAGCCAGCAATGTGGCCTCGTGGCCAAGGAGGCCAATGGCATCTGGGATGCAAGAAGAAGAATGTAGCCAACAGGTCAAAGGAGGTTCTGCTCCCCGGCTCTACTCTGCACTGGTGAGGCCTCATCTGGAGTCCTGTGTCCAGTTCTGGGCTCTTCAGCTCAAGAGGGACAGAAAACTTCTGGAGAGAGTCCAGTGCTGGGCCACCAAGATGATCAGGGGACGGGAACACCTTTCATATGAGGAAAGGCTGCAGGAACTGGGGCTGTTTAGTCTAGAGAAGAGGAAACCTTATTACAAATATCTAAAGGGTAGGTGTCAGGACGATGGGGCATCTCTTTTTTTCTATTGTATCTAGCAACAGGACAAGGGGTAATGGGATGAAGCTGGAATACAAAAAGTTTCATTTAAATATAAGAAAAAACTATTTAACTGTGAGGGTGAGGGAGCTCTGGCACAGGCTGCCCAGGGAGGGTGTGGAATCTCCTTCTATGGTGGTCTTCAAGATCTGCCTGGACATGTTCCTATGCGACCTGATCTAGGTGGATCTGCTTCTGCAGGGGGGTTGGACTAGATGACCTCTAAAGGTCCCTTCCTACCCTACCATTCTGGAGAGAGTCCAGCACAGGGCCACCAAGATGATCAGGGGACTGGAACATCTTTCATATGAGGAAAGGCTGTGGGAACTGGGGCTGTTTAGTCTAGAGAAGACAACATCTAAACCTACCATTTTATGATTCTATGATAGGTATATTACCTGGGAAGTAAAACGGTCAGCATTTAAGTCGCGGATCAAGTATGACTGACTGTTCTAATTAATCAGCATCTGAAATTATTATTAAGTTCTGATTTCAGCATCCAGGGAGCTGTCAGAAAAGCTGAACGTTCTGTCCTGTTATGCTAAGAGATAACTATTAGGATTTCTTGCTTCTGCTGACACTTCTGATGTCGCAAGATGAGAGAAAATGTAGAATGTAGTACAATATAATTAGTAGATAATATTTGAAGTCTAGTCTTAATTTTTTTCTTTTTCCTAAAATTTTCTTGCAAAGGTCAAGTTACCCTTCAAGTACTGAAGCCCAACCCCAGTTATCTAATCTACAGTTTATTTTAACCTTGGAGTTGTGTCTGTCAGACATATGTGCCAAGGATGTTACCTTGGCCCAAACACAGTGGTAGAAAGCACTCATTTTCTCAAATAGGGGAGAGTCTACCACAGAACAGATTCCCCCTTAAGCTTTGAAGTAGTTCAGCACAATTCTTTTTTTTTTTTAAAAGGCACACCTTTAGCACCTGCTCACTGCAAGAACACATGGAAAGAGACTAAAGTTACACTAAAGGTAGAGACAGAAGTTCAGGCTCCAAGATCCTTAAATTGGCCTAGAGCAATACTGCACAGAAGCTACAGGAAATCTCTTGCAGAGGTCAATCTACAATTTCAACATAGCCAGCACTGCACTCAAAAAAACCCAAACCCCACATTCTACCTCCTCCACATGACTACTGAGAGCACAAAGATTGGCTAACAGGTCATAAAGACTGACTAATTACACAAAGGTATTTGCTCATTACAGCAAGTGAAAGATGACGAAAAACACAGTGTAAAGCCCAATTAAAATTAAGAAACTGTAATTAAATTCAAATCCATTTCAGTATAGAACACTGCCAATGAAGCTTACCTAAAACTATCAGACAGGCACAACCTTCTTTTCACTTAATAAAGGAATCAATCCAAGTAGTCCAAGAGTCAGATATCAGCTAGAATGTGTGGGATAAAGTATTGGGATACAAAAGTTTTGTTAAATAGTGATGTCAATATAATGAAAATCAAACAGAACTGCTTAAAAGAACACTGCAGCACTTAAATTCTCCTAGCTTAAAACTAGGGAATTCAGCATCAGAAGCACTTGTCCAAGATTATCAAGGCATATACACAGTTCAAGTTCCAGTTTACGTCTGTGGTTTGATACAGAAGAGCAGATAACTTAGTGTTCCTAAAACTGCTAACTATTGATACCTTATTTTTATTTAAAAAAAACCCCAACAATGAACACTATCTCATATGTTCCTACAAACAAAAAACAAGAAACCCCAACCTCTAAAGACTATTAACTACAAAATACACTGATGATATCCTTCCCCTTCCTTTTCTTCCAAAACACCTCCACATTCTACTTTTTCTATAAGTTTAGTCTTTCAGAAAATCAGGAAGAAGTGCAATTTATCTTCCTCACCAAATTCTGAAGCAGATTTCAATAACGAGATGTGGCACACTCTTAAATCTTACTAAAAAAGCTCTATGATGTTTTATTTGGAAGCTAGTACCAACACCCCCAGGACACCAGCATGCTAGGGTGGGATAACAGAACAGCCCAACCAGCATCCAGAGAGCTCTGAAGACTAGGGGTAACATGGAGATTCAAACTGAGTATTAGGAAAAGCTCTTTTCTGGGAGGGTAGGGCACTGCTGCAACAGGCTAGCCAGGCTGTGAAAAATTCCACCCCTGTAGGTTTTCAAGATATGGCCAGATCAAATCCACAACTGACTTTTTACTGATAGTGATGGTTCTGTTTAAACAGGATGTTGGTCTACATGACACCTAAGGACCTTTCTGGGCAACACTTCCCATAGTTACGTGAAAAAGGTGAGAAAAGCATGTCTAAGGGAATCACACAGCTTGTGTGTTCCAAATAGCAGGCAAAAACTTACGACTTTCTCTAACAAGGACTCTCACATTCTTTTTCAGAATCAATCAATAAAGTAAGCGAGTCCTTCTAAAAAATCTCTGATAACACGGTAGTTATCAAAGTAGGCAAAGAAACTTCCCATGTGGCTGAAATGCTCCTGCCGACATACACATAAAACATGTAAAGGTATCTAACAGATTTGCAAAAAAGCCTCCATTTTTGTCATATCTTAGTTTAAGAGTTCATACTATCACGTACATTTACTTGTACCTCCAGCTTGTGGCTAGTACACATAGACAACACCAACAGCTGACCTAGAGCACCTACAAGTGTATTGATAAGCAAATCAGTGATTTATCCATCACTAAAGTACAGCATACCAGAAAGTAGTGTACACATGCTTTAGGCATGAACTGACAGTGGTTTCAGCAAGAGAGAAGTATGAGCAGTGCTTTACCCTTAACATGGCTCACATACTGATGTCAAGAAAAATCATACAGGTTTACTGAGACAGTGAGTAGAGAAATAAGCCAAGATCACAAGTTAACAAGAAATATATTTTAATATATCTCATGGTTCTTACATTAAGTTGAATGCCATGATTTTTATTGCAAAGAATGGGATAGAGAGTGCAATCATGTGTAAGGGAAGAGATGCTAAGGCCATACATGCTCCTTACAGCTATCTGGGAAAAAGTCACTACATACGACTGTGTACCTCCAGAATCAAAATCTCCTGTTTTCCCAAGATGTCCAATCTGACAAAAATGCATTATCACTGGAGACACTGAAATGTCATGGCCATATTACTTGCTACATTAAGTTTCTTGAAGTTTCTTGAATAAAGCCTTTGTTTCTATATTTAGAAGTCTGGCAAGCTTCTTCCAACTACTTTAGATTACACTTGCAAATACTTAAAAACTCTAAATATAATCTTCATCATTAAAGGACCATCCATAGAATATCATATTTCAGCTTCCTGGCTGTTTATCTATTTCAGATGCAAGCCTTCTGATGTTTATATAATTATTTGAACAGATCCAATCATCAAAACCATTTGTTTGTTTTTGCTACAGGAAGGGTACTAATAGCATTTTCTGTTCAAGTACTGTTACAGCTCTCTGACCCTCTCAAAAATCAAGTGCATTTCTAGAAGTCTTACATTTCTAAACCAACTTAAAAACATATGGAAGAGCATTATTTTCAGGAAAAAAACCACCTCAACTCTATCAAAAAATGAACATCGCTGGACAGTCATTGCCATCTCCATTTCATGAAAATCCTGCTTGAGCCCTGGATAGGTTTTTAGAACTCTAAGTAAGATCTAACAACTTATTCCTTCACAGGGATGAAGAGTGGGCATATACAGAGTAGTTGTTTAAGTTACTTTTTACCTTTTACATTAAAAATGTTGCTAACAAAAATCAAGCATCTAATGTCCAAACATGCTCTAGATTAAGATATCTATTTTAAACTAACAATAGCAAGCTACTGGTGATACATTTTATGATACTAAATTAGTGTAACAGTGTTGGAGTTTGCACTTCACAAGTACAGTTCTTGTACACAGTAAGAGAACACACATTGGCAATCTTTATTTGGAAAAAAAATTCTATGTGAAGACTATCATGGTTTGCACATCATATTTTCCACTTACACAATAGAGAATCCCAAGCCTTAAGATGCCTGAACACATTCTTTGTGTGGTAGAAATGTAAATTCAAATGCCCTCTGGCAAGGGAGAGATTCAAATCTTACTTAGAAGCATGCTCACCACTGATCTATTAAATAAAAACATAATGCAATGAGTTCTGGCAGACTAACATTTTGCTTCCCTTCCTTCCTAATAATCCAAATTGATGCGAAAGCTTGGGGATGAAACAAAAAGCTGAAGAAAAAAAAAATAACGAAAAAACACTTAATTTTTATTTTTTCTATTTTGAAAAGGACTTTGCTGGCAAGCTGAAAAAGAATAATTTCTCATCCAGCCCAAAGAGACACATAAACACAAATCAGTTCACTTTAGAAGAAATCTGGAATCTTATCCTTTTGCCTTTGATTGAAGTCACATGGGCCTTCTGTCTTTTTTTGTCATGAAACAAAGTCTTGTTATATATAATTCAATGGGATGGTTTGTCTGAAACATAATAATCCTGTTACAGGTGACAGGTGTGTTGGGCTTAGCCAGCTCTGTGACAAGCAATGTGGTTCTACAGCTTCGTAGAGAAGCCTTAATACTTTAATTAGAAGTCTCCTCAGAGCTAGAAGAGGTTATATAAAAAAAAATCTGGAATTAGTTTTAGAAGTACAAAGCTAGACTTAAAATGAAGACAGGGATCCATGTTTCTCTTCCTATTTAGTGATGAATGATTTGAATATTAACTTGAACATTATTGGTAAGTAAGATTTTTGCAGATTTGACAAGAGACGGACTCTGAATTTGACTCCATTTAGCTGCTATTTCTTCTTCTTCACTTCAAGCTACCAATTACTAAAGCATGTTTTCTTAACAACTAAAATTCAGAAGATAAGCTTTTATTTCTTTAACACCTAGAAATTCTCATATGTAAACATTGCTAAGCTATCCTCTGTAGGAAGCAGTCTACAGAATTGCCAAACCCTAATGGAAAAAAGCAGCAAGATCAGAATGACATGCTTCTAAAAGCAGAGCTTTTTTCCTGACAGAGAGAAATGAGTAACATGCATTGCAATCACTGCAAAAATCAATACTATCTTTGCAGTTGCAGGCTGGGAAAACTACATTTTTAGTTACATTAGAAAAACTTTGAGCTGTTAGAAGTTGGGTAATACACACATTTTTTTTCTTCTCAAATATTTAATGACTATGTATCATTAAACACCAATCAGGTTCTATATCTTGCTACTACAAACAGTAGAATATTGCAAATTCTCTGGAGGTCGGTAAACTAAAAAACCCATCAAATTATGACTTCAAAAAGGTCAGTCAGGCTAACTTAAAATTTAGAATCCACAGGAAATGCATGATCCCATTCATTCCTTTCATTACAGCTCTAAAGAAAAAGCCTACCCAGCAAGTGCTGCAGTGAGAGGATGCAAACCTTGCCAAAGCTCAATGAACTAATGAGCAAAAGTATGAAATCCTTCACCTGCAACAATAAGGGCTTGGATGTGTCAACCCATATCCCAAGTAGTAAAGAACTAATCAAACATTTCTGAAGCACAAAAGTCAGGCTTTCCTGTTTCTTTACGCAAGATGCATTTCCACATGCCACTCTCCTTGTCATTTAGTATTAATACTTCTGTCCTTGTTTCCAGACATACTGTCTCCACTTACATTCCATTTTCAGTTTGCTCTCAGTGGCAAAAAAGCAATGAAGCCCAATTCCGAAAAATAAAAATCACTGGCTGAATTATGTTTAAAAAAAAAAAAAAAGAAAAAGTAAGACCAATGTCTTTCCTCAGAAACATAATCATAGTATTCCACTTTAAATGGCTTTCTGAAAATTGAAGTACAGGTACTATAAATGTAAACTAATAATTTAGTCTGGATATAAGAACTGAGTTTTATCCAAGGACAAATTTACACAGCAAAGAAAGAAGGTGAAGGAACATCACCCTTAAATGAAAAAGCAAGAAGCCTCACAATAGAAAAGTGAACAAGTGAGGAAAACGAAAGGAACAGATGCATGCACATATCACGCTATCTTCAACTTCAGCTATGCCATCCCACTAGTCTGAACAAGTGCAAGGTCATTAAAGAGTTGCAACACAGATAGCAAGAGAACAAGAGGTACATTGTGCAGTGTTCAACTGTGGAGTGGGGAATGGAAAGGCAGAAGAGAAGAAAGGCATTTCTTGTAATCCAAGAAATGCAGCAAAACTCAATCTCAGTGATAACATTGTCACAGCAAACTTTTTTTTTATGCACTGACTCAAAAGATCATATGAGAAAGGTGTATACACAGTAAGCTGAAACATGTAAGTGAAACAATAAAAATGTGTGGCAGCATGTTTCCTTTGAGATTATTTCTCATCTCAACCAGAACAAACTTCTTGGCCAGAGAAAATCCTTTTAGGGAACACCTGGGAACTTGTCCCATCTCCTTGTTCCTTTCAGCATATACTATCAGCAAAGAATGGGTGTGGGATGGAGCGGTATGGAATCAGTAAATGATATTTCTGACCTGAGGCTTCAGATGAAAAAAATTCCACCCTGGTTACATGGCAGAAATATGGTTCTGGAAGGGAGCACACTTGGGGTTTTGAGCCCATCCAGTTACAGAAGTATCTCTAGTTCAGGAGAATCCAAGACATCTACTTCATACATAACACGGGCCACAAAACACTCCAGCAGTTACAATATCTCCCTTTCTGTGTTTGGAAAACATATACAATGAATAACCAATTAGAAAAAAAACTTTCAGAGGTCATGCAAATGAAAGGGAAAAGACTCCTCAGGAAAGTGGTATTATATGCTAGGCTCCTGATCCAGTAAGAAATTGTTACTCAAAAAAAAAAAAAAAAAAAGCAGTATTCTACTAGTGAAAGCCTCTGAAGTGTCTCTCAAAACAAACATTTTATTAACTATTTAAGACTTTCTGCAAGATAAATGAATTTAGAGACCTACATTGAATTTTAAAGAAAACAATAAGTTTACAGTTCTCAAAACAGGTCAATTTCTGTCTACTTTGCACATTCAAAGTTGAAGTTGTGGAAGAAGTTCTCAAAGAGAGTCCTTCCTCTCTTGAAATCGGCTCGAGACATTGACTAAAATTCTAATTTATTAATTGAAAAAAGTCTAAGGGTCCGGGATCACCTTACATCACAAATAACTTTATCCTGAACTACTGCTTTTCTAAACAGTAAAGGCAATTTCAGAGAATCTACAACACCTGAAGATAGGAAGAGGCAGCATTACTGGACTAAGACCAATGTTCATCCAATCCTGTGTATCTGTCTCCAACAGGGATTCACCACTCTAAGCAGGTTACTGATATTGTGACTGTGCACAGTTGATTTTTGAAGCCTTTGACAAGGGTGATTAAGATTCTTTACTATGATATACACCATATTTATTCTGACTGGTAGCACCTTACCTTTGCTAGTAAACAATTCAAAGGCAATTGCAACTGCAACTCTGACATTCAAAAGTAAACGGTTTGCATAGCTGAAGTCTCAATACAGGAGTGAGCTGTCCTACATGACTTGCATGAAGAAACTGCAGAAATAAGAAGGGTAGGGCCTCTTTATTGGAACATAAAGCAGGACCTGAAACCTTGACTGGTGCTTTTGTAGAAAAGATTGAGGTCTTGCCTCAGTAAGAAAGAAGACCAAAAAAAAATGACATTAAAATTCCTAACCCATGAACCTGAAAGGAACAAGGAGTCCTAGCAAATGCCTAGGGAAGAAGAAAAAGGTTGCAAGAATACTTCATGGTTGTCTTGAAAGCCCTATTGGCTCCCAACCAGTCCCACCTCCTGACAAGCACAACTTGTTTTATTAACCTCAATGGGATTTCTCTTTCACTCTTCTGTCTCCACAGCTTCATGAGAAGGACCTAATTCCTGTGGTATGGAGAATGACATGCTTTTTGCTTGCTCTGAACTAGGTTCATATTAGCTTCATTTGATTCATGTGTCCCAGAGTGAGTCAAGTCCTGCTTGCCTCCATCTCATTCATGGTTTTGTAGGCTCCTTTCCTACATTAAACTACCCTTCTTTTCAGCTGAAGCGTCCGAGCTTACTAAATTGCTCATATCTCTCATCACCCTTACTGTCCTCCTCTAAGCACTTTTCAGTTCTACTACCCTGTCTCTGAGGTAAGGGAACCAGATGCAAAGACTGTCTAAAGCTCATGGGAAATAGATTCATGTACTGTTATTTTTTTTTGTAATTTTATTTATTGATTCAGAATAATTTTTTTTTTGAGTACAAAAGTCTATATGATTCCATGATTTCAGCTGGAAAGAAGTGTTTTAAGCCACATACTATAAGCTGACCTTATGTCTTGTGCCCCAAAATGAAGAGCAAACTTAAGTCACATAATAACAAATTAGATTCATGATGCTTACAATGGAAAGTAAGTGAAGGCACGTAAGTAACTCTTCCCAAGTGAGGATGGGCAAGCACCATCCTGATAAATTTTCAACAGGCACATACATCCTGTTATCATACAATAAAATCATTCAAAGCACACACCACAGATGGCTTGTTGCAAAGTGACAAATAGAGGAGTGACAGGCTAGCCACCTGGCAGCTAGTCACAGACTTGCTCCACTGAAAGGAATTTACTCAAATAATAGTCACAACAAATACTTAAATACTTTAACTTGGCAGAAGAAAAACCTGACTAAATACCACCACATTCTCAGTTTCCTGGAATTACAGGTTAATACACATAGATATATGCACTCCAGATAAATGCCATCTGGGAAAAAGACCAATTCTGTAAACTGTTTCAGTCAAAAAGACTGTCTTCATTGCGGGTGCTACATCACACAGAATCATCATATTCTTTAGTAAGAATATGTTGTGTCTGTTGTGGGCAGCAATTAATACTCTAGAAAAGCCTGATTTAGAATTATCAGACTGATTCATATTAAAGAGACAGGTCACATGCCTAGAATGTGGGACTGAAAGTACTTTAATGAATAACCAAACTTTAATGAATGACCAAGAAGACCTTCCAAATACAAGACAACTTAGGATAGTGTCAGTCCCTAAAGCTAGACTCCAAGACAACACAAGATTTTTAAGTCCACCACTAAACCATGTCCCTAAGTGTCACACCCACACATCTTTTTTAATATCTGCAGGAATGTGACTCAACTGCTTCCCTGGGCAGCCTCTTCCAACACTTGATAACTCTTTCAGTGAAGAAATTTTTGTTTGTATCCAATCTAAACCTCCCCTGGTGCTACTTGTTTATAGAATGTATTTTTAAAATGTGTATATATATTTCTAGTAGTTAAACTTCTATATCACATTAAGGACAATGAAAGCAAATACTTTCAGCCATACAATCTTACTGCCTATCCTTACAGGGCTGGAAAACACACCAATGATGGTGCGCTTCAGTCTACAGTAAGAAAAAGCTGCTGTACCATTATGCTTGCCAGTACTTCAGATACACTATTTTGTAGTAGTATTTTATTGATAACTGAAGCAGGTGAGTGACCAGTATAGTTAAAGAGAAAATACTTTGACCATTTGCAAAAATAATAGCTTGTCTTATGTTCCGTGTATTTGCAACAGAAGCTGTTGTAGAATTCTGAAAGAGGTGTGATTGGTATATAAGTCTACCACTTAAAAGCTTACATAAGTACATATGACAAATTAGCTGAGAGGCCCATAAACTGCAATAAGCTAGAGAACAAAATGCATTCTGCTCACAGACTCCAGAACACATTGGAAGACTGTTTCTCTCACTTGCTTCACTAACTTTTTACAGCATGGAACAGAGGACTATAAATGAAAGCAATATGAATACCAATGCATAATCTGACAGTATATATTGTATAGTGGGGTTTGTTTTGTTTTGTTTTTCCAAATTCTGACATTTCCACTACATCAAAAAATAATCACATTGTTAGGAAAAACATTATCTGCTGCTGTTCTCTTTTCCTGACATCTCTTCCAGATTTTTGGCTGACTTGCCAGGCTGAAGATGTCTCCTTATGTCTAGCACTGCTTTAAATGTACACTCTCATTAAGAGTGGGAAGTAGCTGGACTGCAGGGTCGTTGGCGGTGGAATAGGGGGTATTTTTTGCAGTCACAGTACTTCTCTTGCAGAACCTCTATTTGAAGAAAAACGACTACGTACCCCTTCCCAAATGAAATGAGAGCTTACACTCAAGAATGCCAACAAACCAAAGCAGATCAGAGCCCTTTGCTTAGAGCACATCAACAGCACAACCCAAGAGGCAGCTGCAGTCTGCAATTCTTGAACCCATGTGCAGCCAACAGCTGATTGGCACTGAGAGCTTCTGCCAAGGAAGACCTGACAATTAGGGGAGTCAGGGACAAGAGTCTACTCTTATGCAGCACATGCTCCTCAGTAGCAGGTTAGCCTTGAGTCTCCCTCTTATACAGGTGGAGGGGGCGTACAGCTGGGGATCATATTATCACAGGAGAGAAACGTGACAAGACCATTGCAGGTCTGCAAATTGTTTTGAAAAAACAGATGTTACAGAGACAAGAATTGGAATTTTGCTCAGATTTCTAACCTTAAGAAGAAACAGGAGTGATGAATATATATTTACAAAGTTCTTTAAGCCTTAGAGTTCTTGAGATACTTTATATGCAAGTACTTTCAGAAAGAAGAAGGGACGCTCTTATTTGAGTTTTTCAGGCATAACTTCTTACCTGTTGATGAAGATAGACAGAGATGTCTGCTTACATAGTAGGCTTAGTACAATCTGCCGCTCTAGGCATAAGTTTCAACTCTGATGACAAGGTCAGTTGCTGTAAGAAAAAAACCACATTGTTATACATTAGTAAGATAACCTTCTTGAGGGTAATGTCCTATTCCTGGTCCTCCCTTTAATGCTTTGGAAAAACACCTTTGTCCACCTAGCACCTATAGATATGCAAGAGCTTGCTACATACAAATAGTATTTTATTTTTTAAAAGCTAGTTCAAAAGAAGTGAGGAATACTGCGTTTAATTTGCTAACTCTCATACCTGGTGTGACATCTTCCTGCTATAAACAACTAAGTGTGGTAAATAACATTTCATTGACTTTCCAAAACATCAGGAAAATACTCAGCACTGTATTAGGTGGTCACAAACATCTACCATTGCTAAATTATAAATATAGGACATTGTGAAATGATCTTCTTTCCTAATTTTCTTTTTAAGGAAAATAATCCTCAAACTAGAAGAGTTCCAGATGTAAAAACCTCCAAGTGCTCTCGAACTGCATGCCCTGCCCCCCTTTCAAGCAGTGAATCATAGCCAATGCATGCATAAGATGTCAAACAAACGAGGCAAAGGGTAACAAATCCCAAACTGCTGATTAAGACTAACATTAATCAGCTTGGAAGAGATGTTTGCTACAATGACGTTTAATAGCACCATCGTGACAGACTTACAAACACTGCCTAATGCTATTTTAAAGCCAAGGAGAACACGTGACAGGTTCTTTTTAAACTTTCACCACCAAAGACTTTCTGAATATTTTAAATGAATATGTCTATTATGTGTAACACTAAATATGAATTTTACAGAAGCATAGAACAGATCTAAATCAGTAAAAGTTTCCTCTAGTCTTTTAGCATTTCCTCTTCTACTGTTGTCAACCACTGAATTTTGTCAAGATAAACTGGTTTTCTCATAGTACTTGCCAGAGCTGTTCACTAGCACCAGCTAAACACATAGCTTTCATTCAAATAAATATTCACTTAATTCCTGAATTGTCAGTAAAGTAACAACTTTATATGTTTTTGTAAAGTGATGTTTTGTGCTTTCCACAGCTACATTATAGAACATTGCTTTAGATTCTCTACTCAGATTTGTTCACCGTGTAGTCAGAGTCAAACATTTGTAGATAATCATGAACATTCATTTAATCCATCACATGAGGTTAAATCGCCAGTGCTTGAGCCCAGTTACCTATCAACCCTATATACACGTTAGATGAGGAAAATATATCTGTAGTATACAGATGGTGACTCAGTTAATCCAGAGACATATACAGTTAAATTTTGCTGAAGAGAGAAGAGTAGAGAGAACAGTACCACCTTACCCCAAACTATCAAGAGCTCAGCTTCAAAATGCTACAGTTGTGTTCATCTATGGGAAGGAGATCAACTGCTAAGACACAGGTAACAAACATTTCAGTTACTATTCCTGGTTAACTACTCTAGAATACTTCACAACTGGCAAGGAATAGTGGATTTTAAACCTGAGAATGGAGCAGCTGTGATGATGACCCAGCAGTAGGGACTGACACTTCCACTCAAACAGAGCTGCATTATCCTTAACTCTATTGAAGCACTAAAGCTCTACTCAGACCACTTTGCAAACCGAGTGGGAAGGAGTAAGGATAAGAGCCACATTCTGTCCTTAGGGACCTCTATTAAATCAGATTCTCAACATCAGCCACTTCCTCTTTGTTTCCTCAAGCCATATGGCTTCCTGACAAAATCTGTACAAACAATAAATCCATTAACCAAGCCACTGCTGGAGGAAAAGGCTTCCCCCCGCCCTTCCTTTCATCAATCCAGACATTTTAATGGAGATGTTTTATGCATTTTATTTTATGGAAGTCCCAAGGAAAATACTAAAGTCTTCTTTGTTTTCACACTGCAGCCCTGTAGATTAGAGCCCCAATGTACTTGTATGTACTTGTAGATGAAGATCCTGATGCTGAAATGTATCAGAGATACGCGAAAATAGGGAGAAGCCAGTCAAGCCAACAAGAAAGGAGCCCAACCTTACTGAATCTGCTTGTAAGGATAAAATATAAATTGCTGCCTAGGCTCCCTAACATACTGAGTCAAGAAGTAAAATTTTAAAGCTACCTTTAAAAAACAGAACAAAACCAAAACAGAAGTAGATAGAACAAGAGGTATTAAAAGTAATTTCCATTCCTACAAGGCTCTGAGGAGATGCATACATCCAAATGCCAGAAGTAGGCCACAAGCAGCTGAAACAAAGAGCTTCTTTGAAGAGATGCCACAATAAAAGACTTCCTCAGAGGCCAGATTTCTTAGCAAGATGAACCAAGATGACGAATTCCACACAACATGCTACATAATCTGTGTAGAGTCTCCAAACTGGTACAGTCATGCAGGCGACCAGGTTATTCTCAGAGGAAATAAACACTGCATGTGCAGGGAACACTACGGCAGGAAAGAAGAACTGAAGAGTAAGATTTCTAGCTGTGGTATGTGGGGAAACTCCTATTCTTGCAGGTGGGAACACTGCACTCTACTGTGAGGCAGGAGAGAACTGAAATCAAACGTAAGCAGACTCATTGCTTCATTAAACTGAACATAAGCTTGAGAGACTGCTCTGCTTCTGTTCTGCTGTTCTGTACCACTAGGCGTAGGAATACACCAGTTTCACATTGCTGCAGGGTAAAATCCTCTTAAAAATTATATATATATACACACACACACACACACACTGTTGGATAAGTTCATAAAGAAAATGTTAAAGTATGGTAAAGCATTCCCCTTCTACTTAATTCATAAGTTCTAACAGGGTATAAGGTTGAAAATTCAAGAGCATAGAAAAGATAACAAAGGAGACAAAGATCTAATTTTCTTCGCTTGCAACAGTTTCTCTGCAACATTAGAACATTCTTGTACTCCAAGATGTCACACATCTTAGAGACACAGAGTCTGTTATTCCTGTATATCCCAAGCAACTGCTTTCATCACACCATACAGTCTACCCAACAAAGAAGAAAGGGTTTTCCTACTGATGATGGAAGAAGGAAGAACTAAAGAAAATTTGTCATCTGAGTATATGATGGCATTAGCAACCAACCAAAGCAAACTGAACAAGTCATCACGCTTTAGATAATACGAAAATACAAAACATCCTTTTTAAGGACTTGTTCCCACTAACATTTTTTCCAAAACTTCTTTGACTTAATCATATAATCACAAGGGAAGGAAGGGACCTTGAAAGATCATCTAGTCTGACTCCCCTGCCAGGGCAGGACCTCCTAGAGTAGGTCACATTTATTATTCAATAGTCTATAGTGCAGAAGAGGACTGGGAAGAACAAGAAATTATTTTCAAAATGAGGTTGCCTCTTTCAGACACACATGTGTAAAGGAACTGTGATCTGGCCACTCACATAGAATAAAAATAGGACTGGCATAGTAACAAGTCATTTTACCTTAAATCATGTTTTATGTTCTTCATAGTTATTCTATAGCTTACTGGATGACCAAAACTATATCCCAATTCATGCAAACCAAAGTAATCTTCTTAAAATGAAGTTCGGAAGAAACATGAAGCAGTTTATGACACTTAAAGAGAACTTACGGAGAAGCACCATCTTAAGGCATGAAGATGGCTTTTAAAAACAAAACAAATATTATTTTAAATACAGGAATGGAGTATCCTTGATTACAAGCAGGAAATCTTTAAAATAAAGACCCTTCTGTCTTTGTTGAAGTAGAAACTAGTCACCAAAGAAAAAAAAATATGGAAAGAATAATCTCAAAAGATTGAGTCATTATCTCCCAGGAGGCACAGCTGTAGTTTTAACAAGATCAGAATGTTCTTGGAAGTAATGGGAGATACACAATGCTAGCTTATGCTTCTATCAAGGTAATGACAACTCTGAAAGACCACAGACACCACATGGAGCCTACCACTATGAATTATTAGCCTTGAAGGCACAATCTAAAGAGATACACCATCATATCCAAAGTATAGATGACTTTCTAAATGCCTTGAGGCAGTGGTGAAAGACATGTTTGTTTTGGACAGAGCAGTGACAAGGATCAGGTACTGGGAGCTAGAGAGTTCTTCCACCCATCTGGGTCAGACTGTCCCAGCTATCTTCTCATCACTGGTAATCAAAAATTGGCCTTCAGCAGCTATGAGCACCTACGTAAAAATTAATTTGGAATTGGTATATGGCTCCTGGCAAGACAAAAAGCTTACCTCTCACAAATCTGTTAGTGCAAGTAGTATCCTTGCTTGATGTCTCATTAAAAAGTCTGTGGTATGAAGGTATGCAGGGATAAGATGGTGTCCTCACACTGAGTGTCAAAATGGAATATAGGAAAGGCTGACAAGACAATTTAGGGGTATACTAGCAGAAAGAAGGTAGGAAGGTAGTTCCCTCCCTTGCTAGCTCACTATTCTGTCTTTACTGACTCTACCAGTAAAAAACCCCCTATTTTGGCTACTACTCTTACCTATGGCGAGAAGATTGATGCAAACATTAGGAGAATATAATGAGCATTCACCTGTAGTCATTTATTCATATCTTCACTTGACTGTAGAACATAGCTAGTCACAAGATCAAAAAAGTTTATTTCCTCTTCCCCAGTGCAACCTAAACCTTAAACAGAATGGACAGAGGAATTATCTAAGCCTACCTTCACTACACCATTCAGTTCCATGTCTGCTTCTGTTCGTTTTGTCTGGACTACTAGATTTTGAGTCCTGCCTATGTTACCACTAACCTGTTGTCACATTTGAGTGAGCAGCCTATGTTTGTTTCCCACATAGGTTTGTGTGTGTTTTCTAAACTATATCCTGTGTTATTAGGAGCAACAGCCTTAGCATCCTTTTCCACATTAGTCAGATGTAAGTATGTAAATCCTCTTTTTTAACTACTATTCAGCTCTTCTCAGGAAAAGAAAAAAAAAGGGATAATAATCACTTCACATATGACTCTAAATTATTCCCTCATCGCTCCACAAACATGACATTGGAGTTTTTAACTCTACTGGTCCTGAAAAACAGGTGCTACAAAAATCATGTTGATACAAAAACCAAAAAGAATGAAATGAAAATTAT
Source organism: Colius striatus (assembly GCF_028858725.1). Lineage (NCBI taxonomy): Eukaryota > Metazoa > Chordata > Aves > Coliiformes > Coliidae > Colius > Colius striatus. The sequence continues at coordinate 135,068,902 of NC_084759.1, forward strand.
AAAGCAGCTACAATTTTGCCTGTCAGTCTCCTCCTTGCAAGTATGCAAAGGGCATTTGCTTTCCATACTTTGCTTTCCAGGAATAACAGGCTTGAATTAATTAAACACAGTTTTAAACCTTTGGAGTACCAGTTGTTGAGAAAAGGGAAAAAGAAAACCACTTGATTTATTTTCTTTTTGTTTAAACAATATAGCCAAGAGAGCTACAATGCACCATCTAAGAGGACATCACAATGTAGTGTACTTACAGGTAGGGCACATGATTTTTTCCTTCCTCTAAACTATTTACATTTTACTTGGCAACACATCTCATTAAAGGCCACAGTAACAATTACCTTGAGCTCAAAAGGACATGATGATACACCAGAGAGCCATCAAGACTCATCCAGAGACCGTGCATGCACTACAGTACTCAAATCTCCTCACATATTCTGCACAACTCCATTTGGGAAAACACTAGGATAGCAACACAGAAACCAATAGCAGGCTTTTATCTGCTTTCTTCAGCAGTGAGAAGGTTCCTGGAGACTGCTGATCAGAGACTTTCCTTAGAAAACACTGTCTTGCCTCCAGTGCTGTAGTTAAGATGCACTCATACTCGCTTCACAAGCTAATTATCCAACATAGCAGTACAGAAGATGAAGTTACAGCAAGAATTTGCTTTATCAGAAAAAAAAAAAGAGAACTCTTCAACAAGTCTTTTTTGCTCATGATCAACCGAAGTCTGCTCTGCAGATTTCAAGTACAAGCTCCATCACTTTACATGCTTTCTTTAGCATTTGAAGCAAACTGCCCACTTTTGACTACCAGTTCTTCAAACACAGCATCAAACTCTTGCCATGCCTACATATGATTATTTTGCACAGATTCTCAAAGAACATGAGTAAGATTGCATATTTAAAGAAAGAGAGAAAGAGACTGAGGTAATACAATCAGGTGTCATTTAGCAAAACCAGGATTAGGTCTGTGTATTCACATATCCAGTGACCTGTTTGGGTTGTAAGTTTCCAGAAAGTGCAGAGAGTTAGTTTCTGTTATTAATCCTAGCAGTTAGAACCACAGGAAGACATTTGAAAAGATCAACTCAAGTTAAAACATTTAAGTTATTAACCCTGCATGTCTCAAAGTATATTTGGATGAGTCTTTCAGGTATTCAGGCAATACAGAAGTGGTAGAATGCTGTTAGTACATAAAAATGGTAGCACTATCACGTGGCATTTGCATTATTTTCTTTCCTAAAGGAAAAGTCTAATTAACAGTAACTGGAAAAAAAAGAATCTCATTTCAGGGTTGTTTGGTTTTAATTTACATGCGTTGCTGTACTTGAGGACATGCATAGATATAGGACTAATAAAGAATAAAATTAGATTTCTCTTCCTTTGCCATAGAGCATGTGTCCCAGACAACATAATGACTGAACTAGGGGCAAAGCAGTAGTTTAGCCTGTGTTTGCAATACAGACTGAATTCAATAGTTCTTTCAGTTCACTGAAATATATTACAAAACTTTAAGGAACAACTCTTCATTTTTTAGGTATTGACAGACAATTTCTATTTCCACATCATAACAATTTATATTGAAGTCTGGGAAGACTATTAAATTTTTAAAAACATCCTGACAAGACTGCTGTTATCTTTGCAAACAAAGGCCATTTATTTTCTGATTTCATAGGTTGTTTACACAGCATCATGCTGCATGATGAGTTAGTGCAGTGTTTGTATTAAAACCGACTAAGTTAGTCTGCAGAATCCACATCAGGAACAGAAAATAATTAAGATATCAGAATCAAACAGTCACCACAGACTCTAAATTCAAATTGGTCCAGTTCAGCATTAACACAAGCCAACAATGACAAGATCCCCATTTGTCTTTAACAATGCTCTGCATTTCAAACTAACTCTTTCCGTGCAAGAAAGTTCTCATCTAAAACAGTGACTTCCCAGAAGGTTTAAAGGTTAACTTCAGTTATCTTTTCTTGGCAAAAAAGGTTATAATCCACTCCTAATACTCTCCCAAATTCCAGCTTTCTTAGAATTGTACAGAATAAAACTAAGCATTTCAACAAAGACAGTGCTCAGAAGCAGCAAAAACTAGCAGGACAGAAAATCTGCACCTTTTGCAAAGGCCCGCAGTGCTTGCTTTTGTGATTGCCATCTTACATGCACTATAGCCTTCACATTTGATTCCACACATTTTTTTCCTCATTTCAAATACACAGTTTCAATCACATCTTAAAGTAGAAATCAGATCTGCAGCCAAAAATTGTACCATTCTCTCTACCTGCTTCATTTCTTCCTGCCTTACGTGTCACTCCTCAATTTATAGTGAACTTGGTTGGGAATCAAATCCAGATTTGTAAGAGCCAAAAGCTCAAAAAATAACAGTCCAGTGAAACACGAGCCAATGAAACAACAGCACAAGCTATTTTGCATGACTCACCACTGCTATGAGGATAGGGCCAGTGAATTCCTCCCATGTCAATCCTATGAAAATATTAAAAAATGTATAAAAAAAGTATGAAAATGTAAAAACTATACTAAAACGACAAAGTTTCCAGTCATGAAAGCCCATCTCTTGGTTGTATCTTTTGCAAACAAGGCAAAGTTTAGGTGCTCAAGGGCCAAACAGACTTTTTGTGCAAACATGTTAGGAGACCTTTATTTCAAAAGAAGTTTTGAAAAAAACTCACTAGTTCAGGGGTTTTTGGCACCAATGCACATGAAAAAGTAGGAGACAACATCATTTGTTGTATATAAAATAACTCAGTATCAATGTAAGTTTTCTTGAGTAGTCGTCTCTTTCATGTAACTTCCACCTGCAGATAGTCAGTTTCCGTAAAATGAACTTTGAATGTCTCTAACTGAAAGCACACACTGGATAATAATAGGTAAAACTCTGAAGTGTACTGCTGTTATGCATTTCATGGTTATACAAAAACAGATGGCACCTGCAGAGAGTAAAAGCTGGGCCTGAAAGCTTGCAAATTTCCAGTTTCCTCCACAAGCATTTATCCTTGTTGAAAATAAATATCCACCATCAAATCATAAAATGGTAGGGGTTGGAAGGGACTTCTAGAGATCATCCAGTCCACCCTTCCTGCAGATGCAGATCCACCTAGGTCATGTTGCACAGGAGATCATGTTCAACCAGTATCTGTGTGTCGTGTCCTCCATGGTCATGTACCCCCACCTCCAAACACGTAAAAAGAAATATGATTAGTGGGATTATAATATGTTATAAATAATTTTTGAATTGTTACTAAGCAAAGGAATAAGCATTTTGTAACAGCTACTGCAACATGATCTAGGTGGACCTGCTTCTGCAGGGGGGTTGGACTAGATGATCTCTAAAGGTCCCTTCCAAACCCTACCATTCTATGATAGGTTTGTTTGGGTTTTTGTAGCTTTAATTTCTTAGTTATTTATGTTGTCAGTGGAATCCAAATTACCTTTTTCTTTCCTTGCAATTAGCAATGAGTCAAATGGAAAACAAACAAAAAGTTGATTGTTTTCTGCTATTGCTGCATTCCTTCGAAAGGAGTTTAATCAATACTCTAGAAGTAATCCTCCCAGTACAAAGATTTTCAAGTACTCTTAGACCTTGCATAGGTGCAAGTACAAGACAAATGTAAGAGATTGAGAAAAGTTTTGTTTTCTGTCACAAGCCATTACCTCCATCTCAAATGGCAGTCAGTAAATCCATTGCATTTGTCCCAATAAAGACATTAAGTTAGGAAAACTTCATAGAAAGCAGTCAAGACTTCCACAACCTTTTCAGAAGTAATTATAATATCTAGTTAGACACTACCAGGTACCTCATTACCACTTGACAGAAGCAGGGTCAACCAAGTACCAGCTACCAAGAAATGCTCAAGATATCATTTATGCCATTAGAGTCCTTGAAAATTACTTATTTGATAATACAAAGGTAAATAGCAAGGTTTTGCTTTATCTACTACAAAAAACATATTTGTGTCATTAGCAACAAAGTCAATATTTTAAAGGCCACTTTAAGTAAGAAAAAAGTAACACTTCACAGTCCAAGTTTAGATTAGGTTTACAATTATTGAAAACATGTCTGGGATTTAGTTCCTAGTTTGCAACAGGATGACAATGTCTTTCCGTCACCTAGGAAGCCAATTACAACTAACTCACTCAAGATCCTAACTCAGAAGTACCAGAAAAAAATCAGATGTGTTTGGTAACAGGCTAGAGAACATGTCAGGCTGCTCATCTCAAAGGAAAGGTAAAAAACCACCAAAAAACAGTCCCCCAAAAAGGAGTAAGATAAATCTCAACATACTTGTCTATAGTAGAGCAGGAACAACCCAACCTGAAAGATATTTTATGAAGCTAAAAAAACTCTAAATGTATGACGATGGTATTAATTTAAGCAGAAGTTTAAGATGGATCACCAGTTGCTACATTTTAACAACTTTTAATAATTAAAAAAATATTTTTATATAAAATGTTTATATAAAAACCTGGCAGATTATTAGCTCACTGTTTCTACTCTCCTATAAGAGGCTCTACAGTTCAGCTTATGGTATTGGCAGGTGCTGTCACTTTAAAATCAACCTCTTCACATCTGAAACCATTGTGGTTGTTAAATGCAAATAATTAATTGCAGCTATAATGGAAAGGACAAACAAGTTTTCTCACGTAAACATGACCCCTACCATTCAGTACTTCAATTCTCTGGAAAAAGTTAAAAAAACCCCCTAAACTAGTGGATGTATATTTTTGTGTAAATGTAAGGTATGAGATGGGAGATAGGGAGAAGCTATTTTTATAAAGAATGCTGTAGATAACTGTTCAAGATTACTAGATCAAATTAAAAGAAAGTAACCATAAAAAGGTATGTTACAATAACGAAGATAATGGGATGTTTAAACAGTATGTTGCAGAGCAAAGCAAAAGTAAATGTAACAAAGCTTAAGCTTAACCAGACCCTCCAAGAACTGAAACAGTGGAAACAGAGACAACCTTTATATCCCCAAAGCTTTTTCTTCATAAGAATTTCAAGTTAGAAAAATCTCAATAAGATTTCCTAACTGACTGAAGTTTACACATTAACTCCAGAGTCAGGCCAGGGCAGAAGTAATCACTTACATTCAAAGACCTTTCCTGACAACTGAACAGCCATTTACTCATTTTTTCTTTTTCTTTTTTTTTTTTTTTTTTTTTTGCTTAATTAAAAGTAAAGACTCGTTACTTAATTATAAATACTCAACATAAGTCAGAGGAAATAGAAAGCTTTTCTTCAAAGTTTGAAAGCAGGATTCAGATCCTGCTGCCATTAACAACAACAAAAAAAAAAGATAAAAAGAAAAGCAGCAATAAAACCTATCAAATCCATTATGCTGTTTTCAGACTTCTTTGGCACTGTCTCTCTCTTGATTTAGAGCACTAGCCAGCAAACCCTCCAAATTCCCTTTGAAAAGGTCCCATGCACTGTAACAACATGTGGGAGGTACATACACACTGCAGCTGTTAATCAGACTCCTGTAGTTCAAAGCCAAAAACCTGCAAATACTCATGAGGCAAGCATGCTCTAAAGATGTACCACAACATTAACACGTGCCAACATGTAAATCCCAGCACACAGAAAGTTTTACTCCTTCACTGAAACAACTTGCTTCATGGAATGCAAAAGGCTTTAATAGGTTGTCACCAGTTGCCAGGAGAAGTGTGAAGACCCTTAAAGGGTTCAAGAAGCAGTTCCAATCATCCACCCCTATATCTGCATTGGAATTTGAAGATCCTCACTGACTTCAGAGAATTGCTTAGCTTCAAGCCTCTCTCTTGACTAAGTCAAAGCTTAGCCAAAAAACAAGCTGTCCAGATCTGTTTAAAAGTTGGCAAAATACTGACTCAAACTAATGCTATGGGTTTTCTGGTTGTTCTGTTGTTGGTGGTTTTTAAATCAAAGCTTTTTTCAACTACGTCTAGAAACAATTTAATAAATTCAGTTTTCCTCCTCCCCAAGCCTAGCTATTTGTTTGCAAAATTGCAAATGTTTTTGATAAGGTATTACAAATTTATTTCCTGTTCAGCCAGCTTACAGTTCAGAAGAATAGATTAAAAGAAAAATTAAATTGGTATCCCAAGATATAGAGATGTTTTTAGTTAACAATGATTCAGATTCCATGCAAACTACATTTATTCTGATGAGTCCTCACTTGCAGTTTCTAGGATTTCAATGAAATCTAAGACATAATTAAGGCCTTAGGATAGCTTCTTCCTTAAGGGCAAGTGGAATCCATCTGCACGTGAAACTTTCAAAACAGGGAATGGCAAAGTGTGCATATTTTAAAAACCAACATTCACAAACAATGAATTCATTTTTAAAATGGCAAATTATTGAGACAAAAGAGGCTGAGCAGGATGTTTTGACCTTCTTTGAAAATGAGAGAGCCCACAGAAAGAGTTAAAAGGCTTTTAGAGCATGAGATGCACAGCTTGTATCTAGAAAAGTATAAGCTTGGCTTTACAGTAGCATTATAAGTACACCTATCATGACAAAGAAACAATCAAACTATAAGTAGAAGAGTTACATAGTGACCAAACTCTTCATCACAAAGCTGCAGTACAATGTTACCTCTCTGCAATATACATATATTGCAAAAAGATGCAAAATACATATTTGTGGAAAATATGTATGTTTCCCCTTTTATGCTTCATACGATGTAAGAAAAGGATCTTAAGAAACCAAGTGGAAACAAATGAAATTACTTGAACAAAAAGGTACCCTGTGACTTGAGCTACCCTGTTATAGGATTTACTCTCCCACGACTTCTGGCTCTAATACTGCATTATAAGCAGGACTTGCATCAGCATTTGATACCACAAAACTTGCAAATACATCACTGGTAAATGTACAACTTCTCTCCCACATCCTCCACCAGATAAAACCATATACAACTATAGCTATAAGCAACTCAGTGTTTAATGCCTGGGCTTATCTCTACTGGAAAGTCTTAGGAGGCTTTCAAATCAGAGAAGAGACACAAATCCTTACTTCCTTACTTGATGCCTTAAAAATTAATCAGCTCCTTCCTTCACTAGGCAAACCTGACAGTAAATGGACTTAACACAACAGATTCCAACAATGAAGAGAAAATGCAAGAATGGGTTAAGAACCTGCTCAAAGCTACTAAGATGCATATGAGCTTATTAAACTTTTTTAACTTGGTGTATCACAGTCCTTAGTCTCATTTGAAATGCTACAGAGATATTGTAATAAGACAGGTACTTCACCCCTATGTTCTCAACGCATCCCATCAGTAAGCCTTTAACCATAATTTAGATTCAGTTCTTCCAAGGTTAAAGTAATATATAACGCTGCAAGAGTAACAAGGAGTAGTGAGGAAGTATTGATGGCATTTCCAAGAAATCTGTAGCTGTCCTACACCACTGGTATATTACACACTATAGAAAGTACTTTTATTCCACCTCCATGCTGTTCTTTTCAACATTTACATAGATCACTTGATCGCTTTTTTTTTTGCTGTACTTTTGAATGCTCACCAATTTCTAGTTTTAAGATCTTCTGTGGCAGTGAGCTGAAAAAAATTCAAACAAAAATGTTTCTATTTACTTAAGACATACCGAATGTGAATTTGTCAAGCTTTGTCTTACCTACACTACTTCCTATGGTGACATAGACAATTCCACCTCCAAAAGAGACCAGTGCAAAACAATAGTTAGCCCACTGACAGCATCCATCAGCAAATCAAGTAGGAAGCCCTAATGCTCACAAAAAGACTCAATAATGTCCTTAAGCAGGCAATATTTCACATATTAGGTCCTTATGGAAATGTCATATAGGTATCTAAACTTCCATTGGAAAGAAAGAGTACAAATACCCACAGAAAGTCTGTATTTATTTTTCTTTTATCTTGTATCTTTCTTGTTGCCCCAGCAAGTGAAAAAAAAATCTATACTATATCATCTTTAAGTCTTTTTTTTTGTGAAAAAATACAACATACAAGTCAGTTATCAATATTAAGGATTAAAAACTATGTTCATTCAATTAATGGGACTTAGTTTTAAAACATAACCATGCTAATTCTATCAAAAGCTTTGAAGTACATTTACACAGTTTAAGATTAACCAGATATTAAGCAAAAACAATACTTCACAGATAGAAAATGTGCCACTTCCAGAAATACTAAGGACACCTTAATTATTAAAGTTAAAACCAACATTCAAACATCTTTATTAGCTACTGCTGTTTATAACCACTGGAAGATGTCTGAGCTCTTTTCAACTGATGATATTATCTGAAGAAATACACCCATAGCAATGAAAATTTTATTCATCTCCAAAAAAGAAAAAAAAAAATCTCAATCTATATCTCTTTTTAGAATATATAGGTTGCACATGGTATTAAATTTAGCTGCAGTGATTAACCATTCTCTTTGCAGACAGAATCACAAAAATTGATTAATTTTTCACCTGGTTGACTACAGCTAAATAATTCTGTATCGTAGAATGAGAGGTGGTTTTCTGACATAGCACCAACTACCTCTGTAGAGACTTCTCTATATTTCCAATACCAGAGTTTAAAGTGAAACTATTGCTAATTAGGTATTTTTTTAAGTACTACAAACCAGCTACAAGGGCAGCAACACCATTTAATGAAAAGCATAAGTTGGGCACAAGCACTTCTAACTTGCAAATGAAATGTATCATTTGATTTGAAAGACATATTTTGCTCCCCCAAAAAATCTAACAAGCCAAGTCAGTACTAGTTTCCTTGGTCAAATTTATTTCAGGAACACTGGAGTTCTTTGTGTTAGTGCAGATCTGTGATGCAGGTGTGACTACAAGAAAAAGAGCTATAAAGGACAAGTAAGCAGTTTTCAAATAACTCTGTAGGACATGATTATCACAGGAAAGCTAATAATTCTCACAAAAGGACTAGAAAAACACAATTGGCAAAACATTTAATATTGTTTTTAAAATTTTTTACAGGAACTCAGAAACAAGATGAGGGGAAAAAACTAATAATGAACAAAGCAAGACCATTGCCTTTCAAACCTGTGCTACACAGAAATCAAACGTGACTGCATTCATGGCTTAGCATAGCCTCTTTTCAGCATTTTCAGGAGCAAGTCATCCCTTATCACAAGTAATAGACCACTAGAATTGACAGGGAAAAACCCAAAAATCTAACAGCTGATCCACAAGTTTTACAACACTGTACGGCAGGAAAAAAAACCCCGAACAAACATAAGAAGATTTTACATAGCACATGGAGAGAACACAACTTCAGAAATTAAGATCTCACCTCACCCCACTGTGCCAGTGACATTTGCAGAAGGCAGAAACTAGCTTTTCTTCAACTGTTCACCAGACAGATGTGAGAGCCCAGTGAGATCAAGCACTGATCAGTGACAGCATGGAAGTAACGCATTCCCAGCTAGAGCAGAGTTCACCTGGACAGCAAAGCATTACACAAACTGGAACAACATTGCAATTGATGGAAAGAATAGATACTTTTGAAATCTAGGTCTTCATCAAAACACCTCAGAAGTCCCACCCTCTCCACCAGATGCATGCTCATATTCACTATGCCTTCTCCACTGAAAGGCAAAAAGTGCTGTCTGCTGCCAACCAGTAGCAAAGCACTTTTTGTTTCACCAGAAAAACTTTCAGAAAGTTGTCTAGACTTTTAGACGAGGTAGTTAAATTTTTTTAAGGCTATATCCAACAATGATGATGATTAGGAGCAACAAAAGTTATCTATATTTGTTATGTAGTAGAGCATGAAACAAACCCCTCCAGCATTAATATGCCCAGACACCCCTATTATCCACTTCCATTTCTCAGGTACATTCTACAAAATACATTCCTTGTTTGTCATCTCGTTCTCTAGTCTCTATTCCAATAATTTTTGTCCTTCTTGCCCTTGAGATTGATTTGGTGTAGAAAAGCATATACTTTGCACAGGATACAACACCCAATATAGGAGCAATTACTGAATTTCCCAAAAAGTGCCCAGTCATCATCATGCAATCATTTCTTCGTTACACTAAATATTTTTTAAGTGTGAGACAGGACAAAAAACTGGTTCTGTAACCCTCAAAATAACTCTTTGTAATAAAAGGATATTACACTGGTAAGACAGTCACACAAAAAAACCCCAACAAATGAAACCACACAACCCAAAAACCATGTTCTTGATATTTGATTCTTAGAAAGAAAATTTTTTAAAACACAATTTTTAAGGTGAAGCTTCCTAAGCTACTAAAGCTGCAGTGCCAGTAAGTGTTAATATGTTGTTACATAATTTGTTAATAAGATTTTGAAGTGCACTGAAATCAGAATCAGCATTTTCTTGGCAGTTTGCCATTAACAGACCAACAAATTGTTTCATTTTTTCCAGTAGAATTGTCAATTGAAAAGTTACTCTGTTTCAAGCTTCTTTCCCACTTAACATTACTTGAAATTAGTTTATATTACTTGACTAATGCAATAAAAGCAAAGTTCATGTCACTTGACTATGAGATTATACCATCCATTGCTATTATTGCATAGTTGAAATATTTATTTACACAAAATATGCACAAAAAAATTCCACAATATTTAATATTGTAGTATCTTACGTCCTAGAAAAGCCTTTTACCATAACAGCAGGTTTGCCATGAAGTCTCAGGCACAGACAGCAGCCTCATAGGGAAACCTGAAGGGTAAAACACATCTACACCACCATATCCTCTTGCAAATGAATGCTTTCATTGCATCATTTAGAACTGAAAGTTCATTCACCAAACTAAAGCAATGCATCCAGAAAAAAAATCGTCTCCTGTGTGTGTTTTATTCAAAAAGAAACAAGGAAATTAAACTGAATGCAGAGTTCAGAAAGTTTCTCACTCATAGATCACCCCCTATTTTCATTTACCAAAAAAAAAAAAAACACAACAATGATACAAACATAAAAAGCCTCACCTAAAAATCAGTCTGAGAACCTTGCAATGTTCTAGAGAAAGTCACAGAAACTGGAAGATACAGGAAAATATGAAAGCATTCCATAAGGCAAGTTACAAAGCAGTTACAGAAGGGAAAATCCCACGTCTGTATGCTCTATGAAGGAGAGCAGACTAAGCTGTGACTTGACATCAATACTAAGCTCTAAGAATGTTTTACATTAGAAACATAATAGGACACGATTCCTCAGAATAACTATTAAGATACCAAATGGAAATATCATTTGGGGCATAGAGGTTGATTATATTGGCCAACCACATTAATTAAATACATATTGCCTAAATTAGATCTGGAAGACAAGTGCACGTTGTCATAAAGGGGTAGAAGGGAAATTCATCAGCTTAAGTATGCTCATAAACCAACCACAATAAGGACTTCAGAATTGGCTTCATGTGTGTGTTACTTGAAAAGACAACCAAAAGTTATTTTCATAGCATGGATTATGGCCTATGTAAGTCTTAGGAACATAAGATTGAGTGCTAAGTCATCAAGACAAAACCAAGTTTTTAATCCCAGGTGTGAATGGACTAATGTTATTGTCTTCAGCGACAGGAGCATTTCATCTCTTCAAGATGAGTCAGAAGTCACCCTTTTCTGAAAACGAATATAACTGCAGGTCTGACACTACTAACATTTGCATGTATACAAAAGAAACTCAAGAGGCATCAAAGACTTTCAATTTCATTTGCTTTCATCGATAGCATAGTACATGAAGTCCTTGTTCTAAGTAAAATCAGTTACGGTCAAGTACAAGCCTCTCTACTTTATGGATAGCATGGCCTAATGCTTACGACCCAGAGCAGTTGGAGTCCTTTCATTTGATATTCAGCTGCGTTACAATACAAAAATATGAGATGCTACCAGTTTTCTACTTAAAGTATGATTCTGGGGAAAACAATTCTATTCCTAGTACTAATATAGTTATTATTTAATGCCATTAAACACTATTTGAGCAGGACTGAGTATGTGCTAGATAATGGATCAGATCACCCTGCACAGTAATTCAATTACAGTATGACTCCTTGAGCCTTCTAAAAATAAGTACTACCATGCAAGTAGTGTAACTATTGGTAAGCAAATTATGCCTAAGAATGACGTGAATGAGAACCTTAGCTCTTAGATTCTGGGTGGAGAAGACAGCTACTTACTGGTATCAACAACCGACTAATAGCACTGGAAACAAGGTTATCTTACTTATTGTGTTTATTATGTCTATATATGGTTATGTGTCTGTCTTATCTAGACATATTACAGGGAGGTGGAAAAAAAGGAAAAAAGCTTAGCATTTCTGAAGTTTTTTACATCCATCTCCACTTTCTACATACACTGAACAAAGGATAAATAACAAAATACCTGGTAGCCAATACCTGTTATGCTCAAATTGCTTGACCTTTGTACCACACAGACAAAACCTCATTTTCAGTGAGAATGGCATAAGAACACTCCCACCTGTGAGAGGAACTAAACCTCATAAGATTTTGGATCAATTATGATACACTTGCATCACACAAAGCTTTGGGGTTTTTTTTAATAGGTCACAGATTTAAAGAAAAAAAAAAAGTGGGGAGAAGTCAAGTAATCATGGGAGAACTGAACACCAGGGATAAAACAAGCAGCTGTATAACCTCTTCATCAGCTAAGCAGCAGATGATTAATTGCCCATATGGGCACACAGAGATTCTGGCTTGTCCCTTTAAGTAACACCTGCTACACAAGTTCCTAAGTTTACTTGAGGTTTTCATATTTATTCATTTAAATTCACACGCAAGATAAGAAATTCCAGCAGGGTGAGAAGATTTTTATATGTTAAGCACCTCTTCAAGTAACATTTTGAAGAAGGCTCCACTGGGCTACTTCCCGTTTCTGCATTCTGCTGCAGGTAGCTTGGGAGTTATTTTCCCCAAGTAAAGGCTTACCTTCCACAGGTATGTTCTTAAAACTCATCATTAGCTTTTAGATTTACTGACTGCTGGAACAGAGAACAAAAGTCATTGCCAAATAGTAAACATGGCAACACCTTCCAAACAAGACAAATAACACAAACTAGCAAGATTCCTTAGCTCCATCTAGTCTCTACAGGTAGTAAGAGAATTATTCTCTTGAGAATTAAAGAGAATTATGGTTATTTCTGTCTGTCTCTCCTCCAATCATATCTCTTTTGCTACCAGCTCTTAGTTTTATATTGGCAAATTCCATCTGAATTCTGTCCATCACAGCAGTGGAGAGTCTCCTATACTTTAAAATGAACTTGGAATCTCCTACCCCAAGAGGTGATGGACACTGCCATCACAGTAGCAATGTTTCAGGTTCCCAAGAAAACCTCCCTGTAAACAAACCTGCTATATTGCACCTAAACGAGTAAGCACACCGAAATGTGGATAAAAATACTAATTTCCAGAAGATTTCAGCTCAAGAAAGAAGAGTATGTCCACATCAAATGATTCTCCCCTTTCACTCCTGACACTACTTAGTTTACTAACCTCATAATCATTAAAGGAAAAGATATACTAATGAATAAATTGATACTTATATCAGTTAATAGAAACCCTAAAATGTACAAAATGCTACTTAAATTCATACTTGCAAATAATTTTTCTTAAGTGTTTGGGAGATATCACTGCTAAGTTCTCAGACACTGCTTCAGAACCACCTTAACTCATTTTTTCTTTTGTAATCAAAATGGCACTTTGCTGCAGTTATATACAAAGCTGAAAGCTTTAACTTTTTAAGTGCTAAAGTAATACTATTTACCTACCAAACAGTTTATCATCAAATTGCCATATTACTGCACACAAAATTGAGAAGCTCTTTCTGCAATCTTGTTTGTTTATATACATCTGGGACAGTGTGCAGTGTGCATGCCAGCTGTGCTCCCAGAATGCACTACCTGTGTGGAAAGTCATCTGTCCTGACCGACAACTGAATATTTTAAGCTTCATATACCTACTGACAGAGAAAAGAACCTAGTTTACTGCACTTGTTAAATTCCTAACTGGCATCAGCGATTCTGGTGAAGCTATTCTACATGCAGAATAAGGACTCAAACACAGAGTTAACAGCCCACATAGGTACTACTACACTACTATATTACACCAAAGAAAGAATAAATGAACACATTTCTGACTACAGATCTCTAACATAATGCTGTTTTCCCCATACACTCCATATAATTTTACTGTCCCATGTTCTTGTACACTAAAGTGAATGGTACAAGTTACAGAAATACAGAAGTGCCAATCCATAAAGAATACTTGCTTTCAAAGAATAATTGCAGTGATCATAGTGCTCTCCAACACAGCTAAAAGTAAGTGAAAGTGGAACACTGATAAAGTATGTCTAAGTTATTAGGGAAAAAAAATGAAAAACAAAAAAACCCCTACTTAACCAGGTAACTTTTCTGTTCTTGAAGTTTTATCTTCCTACAATAGAGAACACTTACTGTTAACGAAAGGATTGCAAGTTTCTCCTATCAACTCTTGTCTTGAACATACTAGTATATTCTTTGTATTCTCCTTGATCTTCTCAACAACACCATTTCACTTAGAAGCAGGGCAAGACATAATTTCCTTCAGGGCTACTTCCAGAAAGTTACACCTTCATTTACTTTTCCCCTGGGGTTGGTATAGCCATTCTGCCATTACAAACTCCACACAGACCAGGTGTGGGAGCTCCTATTTTGCTGGCAAAAGCATAACCAGAACACCAAAAATATTCATAATGAGGTGCTGCAGTTGAGTCCCAAGGTCACTTGGACACAGAATGTACTTAGATGGAAGCTGTTACTGCAGCTGATGCAATGTGCAGCACTCCATGGCTGGTACTAGCCATGGGAGGGCACCTGCATTACTGCACAGTTAGCTAATAAAAGAAACAAGTTTGCTTCATCATCTATAAAACTACACCATATGAAGAAACTACTCCCATTAGGAAAGAAACTGTGTTGTACATTATGAAAAGATCTTATACATTATGTACATGACAATTCAATAATTAGATAACCCAGCTTGAGCTCTGAACTTTAATCGCTTACAAATTGGGTATCTAAAAGTTAAGTATTTATCAGAAACTAAATACATTAAATACTTCCAGTTATAATTTCTCAGTCTCCACAAAATATGTGGTGCGAATATACCAACACAACTCTCGATCCTGAAAGGTTTTGTATAAGGGAACAATTTGGTCTCACCAGAGCCAGTCAGCAGCTTAAGTTGACACACAAGAGTACTAAACTTCCAATTTCCATGGAAATGGAATTTGGATCAGTACAGAGATTTCAAAATTTAAAACCAAACACTCTCCATCTTACAATCTTTACTGCAACACTTGCTTCCCTTGGATAACAAGGGTTCAAGAGAGACAGAGATGCCATATACATTAGTGATCTACTAACTCATCCTGCCTTGTTGCTCCTTATTTTCATTTAGGGGCAGCCATCCCCTTATAAACCATGCACCACAGTGGTCAATTTAGTGGTAACCAGTTAGCCACATTTTAGAAACTGACAGCATCCTAAAACTGTACATTTCGGAGGACAGATCAGTTACTAGTTACATGATGGTAACATATGTTAGCCAATGCTCGTTAACAGCACTGAACCACACTAAAAGAGCAAAGTTGTACCATACAACACAGTCACAAGGAATAACTGTTAAAACACAAATCTATTGTTGATATGACCCACAGAATTGCACAGCAACAGAACTACGAGATTTTTAAACTGTAAAAATTCATTGTCTTTAAGCAAGAACCAAAAAGGTGTGTTTTATCACCACTAAACAACATTTACTTCTGCAGCAGCCACTTCCTAGCACTGCAAGGGAGAATAGCAACTTGTTGATTACAAATGCAATATGCTCACTGGCAGCTAAAACAATTTGACAATGGTATTTATGGCTCCTGTTCCTAGTGTTTGGCAAGAGCAAAGGAAGAGTAATTTTCTGGAAGTATTTACATTGATTTTGAAACTGATGACAATGCTCCATCTGCTCTCAGACACTTTGGTGCCTCTGCCAATTTCTTCCCTAATGCACTGCTTTCTCCAAGCTTTGCCAAGGTTTCCCTAGTTCCTGAACTCTGTTCTTTTGCCAGGTTTGAAGAGGCCATTTCAAGTTGTGAGCAAGAACTTGAGAAAGGAACATCTAACCCTATGCCCTAATCACAGCTCAGCAGACAAATAGATGGTATTTCTGACAATGGTATTACCATCAATGTCCAGAAGCCTAATGATGCTGCTGATGCCTCAACAGAGCTGTCAAAGTTCCTGAAATAAAAGTGTCTTAAGGTCAATTAGGAGAAGCAAAATTTAGCAAGGACCAAAACCAGATAATTCTAAGAAAAGCCCAAAAGCCACAAGGAAATCAAGACTTCACCTACCATTTTAAAATGCAGCCAAGTAAAGTAATGTCCTCCCTATGGCAAACTGTGGGCTATCCCACAAAAATCTGAGATGTTTACCCAGCAAGCACAAGTCTACCTACAAAGCTTGTGGTACAAAATGAACAGATGGAAGGATTCAGATTCCAACTGCTTGCCTGACACCTTTCATACACTGAGTTAAACATTTAAAGAACCAGCAAAAGCAAATGAAATATGAAAGCCTGAAATTTTTAAACTTTCAGGCATTTATCAAGACAGAAACATAGACAAATAATTTTGCTGCTTTCTCCAACTTTTGTACAATGATCAAGTTACCTTTATGTCATGCATTATGATTTTAGATAAAGTTTTGTAATAAATGTAATAGCTCATTTTGCGGCATCATGTAAGTGAAATATAACCCCCCAAAAGTCATATGCAGAGCTCTAAGATCAAATACTCAATCCACCATAGAAGAAAGGATTGAAAGGTCACGGGATTCCTGAAAAGTTACTACAACTTCCAGCAGCTTATTGAAGAACCTTAAGTATTTAACTCTCCAACGGCTGAGATAAAACAGCAGTCTGTTCATCTGCTTCATTTGAAAGTACAAAAGTAGGTTAGTGTGAAATGGTGTCCCTACGAAATAATCCCAATAGGATAAATGCAGAAAATAAATCCTTTAATCCCTTCTGTATCAGCACATATGTGTGTATATTCATTTACTATTAAACCCAGTCAAAAAACCTCAGATCTATGGTGTGCAGGTCATATTAGATGACCTAAAGGTCTCTTCTGGAATAACACCTGCCTCGTTTTCTATCCTATTTGTTGACAGCAAGAGAAAGAATTAGCCTGTAAGCACAATAATCCTTTATTCTAACAATTTGTTTATTTCTTGTCATTTCACTGACCACTTAAATAGAAGAAAAATATCAAATCACAGCACATTAGAAATTGGACGTCAGTCTTATTTCACTGCTGCAATTTGTCTCTACTACTTTTAAAAGTCAGGACTACAGCAATAAGCCCCAAAAAACAACAATGGATTTGAAATAAGCCTTTTTATCTTCCTGGAGCCCTACAATATGTAAGCAACTTACTGATTCAAGTTACAGATTCTGAGAGAAATGAAGTTGAAAAGTTTTTTAAATCACCAACCTCCTTGCATTTAGGCATTAGACTGAGATATGCCTTTGTATCAAAAAAGACCAATTCAGCCGCTACATCAAATTCAGCAGCTTATTTTGGCAACCTCATTTTTAGGAGATCAGATATAACTACTCAGCGTTAATACTCTTGTTTTTGAATTAACCATCTGTTCTGTAACATTTAGACAGACAGACCCAGTAAAGTAGGATGTCAGTCTTGGAGCTAGAACACATACACACACACGACCACAACAGGGAAACAGAGCCCATCAAAATAAGTCAATCTTGCCATGAAGGATATTTCAACACTAATTTTTGTATCAAGTCTGTTGTTTCATTTTATCCAATTAGTAAGAGGAACCTGGGCTACCATAGTACATATTTTCATCAACTAATACAAAAGAGGAAAAAACATTAAAAGCCTTTATAACAAGAAGACTTCTACCTACAAGAGAGGTAGATCAGAAATCTTAATCTAGGTCGTTTTAAGAAGATTGCCAAAAATAAAGCATGCTGCTCCAGTGTAAATTATCACTGTAAATGAAGTGCAAGATTCTTACTTGAAAAGATGCAGTTAGAAAATGCTCCATAGGCAATAATAGGTATTTCTAAAGCACGGTTGCTGCAATGTATGGAAGCTTCTTTTTTCCTTTCAAGAATATACATGCAAGCAATCAAACGCTCTGTTATTTAAAGTTCCATCAAAAGATGACAGGATTTATAGATGTTTCTTGACTAGTGAACTTTTAACAGACACATTATGAGAAACACCATCAAGATGCCATTTATTTCAGTAGACTACCAACACAAGTGGCTAAAAGACAAAGTATGCTACAGAAACATCTGACCAGCTCAGGAGTTCCCATACCTGTAAAGATTCTTTGCCATCTAAAACACTGTTACAAATAATACCAACATGTTTTCATGCACACTGCTGCCAATATTATGAATACTATGTTTCGATACTACTACAGTAGGCTCTCCAACGTCTAGTACACCCTACTTGCACAACATGGTCAGTAATAAGGGCTTACTGGTCACAGGCAGATGCTTAACTAACCTGCAAGACCTTCCTGTGAAAGCCGGTACAGCTGCTTTTACAATAGCTCTGGCAAAGAGCCTGCATATTACTGTAAGGCTGGTAGCACTGAAGTACAACATTTATTTCAACTCTAAATGAAAATATTGCAACTACACATCCCTGATGACATAGGGCCTACTACAATTAACTCTTCTATTCTCATCAGTCTTCTACAAGAACACCTCAAAATCAAGTACAGCAATACACTAATATAAAGCAATCTATGTGTTCTCTCACTCCTGTACAGAATTATCTGTGTTCACTGCATACCAGTTTTCCACAGCACTAATGATTGCATTTGCAAAACTACCTTGCAGTGGCTCAGTTCCATTGCAGCCCACCTCAACTGGCACTGGGCCACTGACTTTAGAATCAACATAATATGTGCATATTCAGGTCTCACAATCAAACTTCAACAGCTAGTCACTTTGCACTTCTTCATTATACATTAATTTTTAGAGAATAACTAAAGGAGCTAAACTATGAGTTTCCAATACAAGCTACCAAGCAGTTAAATATTGCCTTTTCACCAACATCAGGAAGCAAGAGATACCAAAAATTCCTCAATAAACCACTCTGAAATCGTAGTGACTCCAAATAACTATCTAACCTTGATTTATAAAATAGAAGTTATCATTAGACTGATAACTATCGATGCATATGACTAGTCATCAGAGGATGCCAGAAGACACCACTATAACGAGATTTCCCCTTAAGTACATTCCCGACTCAGTTGTATTAAATTAACTTTTAATCTACAAAACTGAAGACTCTGCGATTTGAGTGCCTATATATTTACTTATTTAGTTATTTATAACTAAACACATGCTGGGATGCACAGGTGTTTGCCAAACGTTAAGAACTGATGCTGTTGTTGCTGGCTATTTTTGCACAAGTGAGGAAGTTTCCTTTGTGTTCCTACTCTCATAAAGTTTTATCCATTTCTATTTCATCTACTATTGCATTCTTGAAGGATTGCTTCACTTATAAGTAAAATAGGGAAGAAAACTTCCCCTCCCTTTCTCTTAATAGTATGTTTTAACATTTTACCAGGAAAAAAAGTCAGGTAATTGAAAGGAAGAAAATGAGGTTTCCCTGGAAAATGTGCAACAAGCAACCTACTCTACATACAGTGTCAACCGTATAAAACCTTTCCCTCAACAAATAAAGTGATGGTAAAACAGTTTGCTCAAGTACCTAATCTCAAGAAGACATTCTGGTGATGTAGCACCCAGTGAAACATAGGGTATTAACCAATTACTCCCTCTCAGTTTGGGGGGGGGGGGAATCACATTGAGCCCAGAGTGGGCTGTTTCTAAGTCTCAGAGACACCCACTCTACTTTTCCTTTCACAAAGGAAGTGGTGTGTGAACAAGCAGACCTGAAATCCTGGATCCACTATCAGGCATGTATTTTTTTCCATCTCAGTCAAATTTGCACATACATCAATTAAAATCTCATTGCTCCTTTCCTATAGAAAAAATTGTATTTTTAACTCCTCATGATAGGTCTCAGATTAATTAGGAGTTTATTATTATATTAATTATTAGGAGTACTCTCAACAAAAGTTTTTTTCTTCATAGTCCACACATTCTGCCTTATTATCTCTAATATTGACTATGTTATAGTTATTTTTCATTAAATAATAGTCAATTTCAATATGTTATATATATATCTGTGACAAGTTTCCTTAAAGCACAGTTTGTTTGTCTGCTGCATCCAGTACAGCAACATTAGATTCCATATAAAAATTCAGCTTCTGGAAAGCTGAGGACTTACCCTAGAATTTAGAGAAAGGTCACCATCAACTTGCCATACTCCACCTCTTTAAAAGATTCTGCCATAGTCAGAAAAAGAGATACAGAGAAAGTCCTAGATGTTCTGCATTTATCCAGGACAAGGGCTATAAACGTAAGGAAAAAAAAAAATTACTTGAAGATCAAGGATTTATTTACATCTCTGCAGCATCAGCAAGGCAATCCCATTACAGCTGATGGTGTTAGTGTGGTATCAACATCTCTTTAAAAAGAATATAAAATGATAGAATCCTTGAGGCCAGAAGGATCCGCAAGTCTCGGGCTCCTCCTCAAAGCAAGGCCAACACTCAACGCAGACCAAGCCGCTCTCACCAGCTATGTCTAGAAAACTGACTCAAAGGATGAAGTTACACTAGAAAGCTTCTGACTCTCTACATATGGTCATTAACATAGACACAGCATTCAGTCAGAATAGCCCTAAGCCAGAGACTAGTCTCAATCATTTTCTTTGTGAAATACTTTTACATTGAATCACTCCAGTTTTCCAAAACATTCCAAACGTCCCCTATTATTGATGCTTACTACACTTTTAATCAAGTTACATTTACTCACACTTGAGTCATCGGTATATCTACACAGGCAGAGTTGAGGTTGAGTCTCAAAACAACTAGTGTTGATTCATTAAAAAAAACAACTGGGCTTCCACAGCCTGGGATCAATGTTTTTAAGGGCAATAAGTCAATCTGAACTTCACATGAATAACCTATGAAAGTAAGTTTGCGCATTAGTTCTTAACATAAACTATCACAATTACATTGCTTCCCCTCAATTAAAAAATACAATACAAATCAGTTACCACAGACAAACCCAAATAAGCAAACACACAGTAAAGCAAACTTATGTAAGACGTGATTTGTTACAATAGCTGTTGGAGATGCCTGCTCAATTGACTTCCACAAAACCACTTTTTACCAACTACATTGGTCTCAGCAAATAAGTAATGGCAGTACTAAGAATATCATTATTGACAGATTTCAGAGATGTGCATGGCCTTCATTTTAGTGAAATTAAGTCACATGAACATGGAAAGAACACAACTCAATACTTCCACAGGGTTTGATGTGAATATTGCCTTTGAGATGAACAGAAACCATTTGCATCTCATGCATGCTAAAGAGTACAAAGGTCAGACGCTCTGTTGATGGGCTCAGCATTGCACAACAGAACCTAAAGTTGTTCTTATAAAACTGATGGTAAATAATTTCCTCAAAGGACATTCCCATCAATTTGTTGCTATATGGATTTTTAAAAACAAAGTAAAAGCTTGTAAATTAGTATTGTTGGTTCCTTACTTTGTGGTCTCTTCTGAAAGTATGTATTAATACTCAACATCAGGAATAAACACATTGCAAGAAACTGTATTAGCAAGAGAATTTTTTAAAAAGGGCTATAAAAACAAATACAGAAGCCAAACTACTCACTAGATTTGCCTTGTTTTAATGTCTCACTTAAATACCAAGTTTAGTAAAAAGGACTTGTGTTGGGCCATATAGCTATTTCCATGTTTGTAATGACGTTTCAACAAGTACAATACTGACTTTATTAAAACTGGTTGCAGAACTCAGTAAGACAGAAAAAATACACTACAGAGCAAGTTGAAAACTGTCGATATACAGCAAGATTCTTTTGAAATTCCATCAGGCGTAAGAAAAACATAAAACTTCATAGAAAGCTCCATATGCTCTTAGCAGTATTAGAGCACTGATCATTACAGTTACTATTTTGTAGGAAAAGCTGACGTAAGAGCAGATAGTAGTTTACTTGCCACACAACATTTAAGTATCAACTCCTAGATTGCGCTTGACAAACACATTTAGCAACTAGAATCAACAAGGTAAGCTAAACAATCCATCACTACCTCTGAAACAAATTAATAAACTTGTAACATAAATACTAACTCTTGTAGTCAGCACTTTCTACATAGCTATTTGCACTTACAAGATGAACTCCTCCTCCTTTGACACTTAGAATCTTAGAATGGTAGGGATTGGAAGGGACCTTTAGAGATCATCTAGTCCAACCCCCCCCTGCAGAAGCAGGTTCACCTAGATCAGTTGACACAGGAACACGTCCAGGTGGGTCTTGAAGAACTCCAGGGAAGGAGACTCCACAACCCCCCTGGGCAGCCTGTGCCACTGCTCCATCATCCTCACAGCGAAATAGTTTTTTCTTATATTTAAGTGGAACTTTATGTGTTACAGCTTCATCCCACTATCCCTTGTCCTGTTGCTAGCTACTATGGAAAAAAGGGATGTCCCAACCTCCTGACATCCACCCTTTAGATATTTGTGTTAAGATGTCCCCTCAGTCTCCTCTTCTCCAGACTAAACAGCCCCAGTTCCCTAGCCTTTCCTCATATGAAAGATGTTCCAGTCCCCTGATCATCTTGATGGTCCTACACTGGACTCTCTTCTGAAGTTCTCTGTCCCTCTTGAGTTGAGGAGCCCAGAACTGCACACAGTACTCCAGATGAGGCCTCATCAGAACAGGCCCAACACTACTACTATATGTTGTGACATTGCACTTTGTCGTGGTTTAGGCCCATCACGGAACAAAGACCACGATTAGCCTTGAGTACCAAAGAGGCTGAGAATTGCTCAAGGGCAGGGAGAGCTTAATTGCCGCTTAAGGTTCAGGACAAAATAATTTAATGCAACATCAACTAAAACATACCCCCAAAACATAACCAAGATAAAACAACACAGAGTAACACAACAATGAAGAGTACAACCAGCCTTTTTAAGAACACCTTCTTGCCACACCTCCCCTCTTCCCGGGCTCAGAGCCCTGATCCCGGTGTTTTTACCCTGTCCCCCATGAACGGTTTGGGGGGGCAGGCAGTGGGGGTTTCAGTTAGTCTGTTCCCGATTGCTTCTGTCGTTTGTCCCTCCTCAGGACGGGTGAACTCCACACCAGTCCTCCCTGCAAGTCCGTGGGGTAACTCACACGCATGGCAGACCTGCACAGGCTGCTCTGACGCGCACTTATCCCAAAGGCTGCAGCTCCTTTTTGCCTCTCGTGTGGGGCTGCTCTGCGGCGTGCAGGCTCTCCAACACAGCCTGGGCCATGGCCGTCTCCCCACACAGTCCCTCGCCCGTCCGGGCTCACTCACATGGAGCTGCTGGTAACTCTCGGTCCTGCCATGGATCTCCATAGGTTGCAGTGGCACAGCTTGCATTCTCGCCACGGCTTGCAGAGGGGTCTCTGGTCTATTGCTTCTCCTTCCTTCCTCCTTCTCTGGCTGAAGGGTCCGCATGGTCGCCTCCATCTTGTATCACTCTTACACCTCCTGCCTCGCATTTCAAATTCCCGTCCCCTAAATAGTGACTGCAGAGGCGCCAGATTGGCCCAGCCGGGCCTGAGGTGGGTCTGAACCCAGGAGCCGGGGGAGAGTCCGCAAACTCTTTACCGGGTCTTCACTGCAACCCGCTCCCCCTGTTACTAAGCCAAAAGCTGCTCCTTGCTAAATCAGAACACACTTATATGATCATTACAAAGGAATCAAGTAATATTATCCTCTGATCTAAAAAAGTCTTTTTTTTTCTTGTTTCAAATGGTATCCAAGTTTCTCCTAGGTCTACTTTCTCCCTGCAGGGCTCAGAAGCCAGCCTCTTCCTGTAAGTCCCAGAGATAAAACAGAAGTCTTGTTGGGCCTAAGACTCCATGTGGGTCATAGTGCATGAGGGAAGCATTGTCTCCTCACAGAAGTCACCTAACTATGTCACTTTATTCAGCAATAAGTTTCATTCCAGAACTGGGGGATGATGAGAAATACAAAGAGGATGAAGGGAAGACTGAGAGTTGATCTCATTAATATTTACAAGTATGTAAATATCAGGAGATTAGGGCATCCCTTTTTTCTATAGTATCTAGTGATGGGACAAGGGGTAATGGAATGAAGCTGGAACACAAAAAATTCTACTTAAATATAAGAAAAAACTACTTCACTGTGAGGGTGATGGAGCACTGGCACAGGCTGCCCAGGGAGCGTGTAGAGTCTCCTTCCTTGAAAGTCTTCAAGACCCACCTGGACGTGTTCCTGTGTCAACTGATCTAGATGGACCTGCTTCTGCAGGGGGGTGGACTAGATGACCTCTAAAGGTCCCTTCCAACCCCTACCATTCTGTGATTCTATGATCCCACCTGATGTAAAGCTAGGAAGTCATTATCTACCTTTTTAATGTCACAGAACATTTTACAGCAGAAATGTACAGAAGATATTCCACATATTAAGCACAATTTTCCCTCACGTTTCATTTCTCCATTACAACAGAACTGTCTCCTGCCTACCACATGCTTTATGTCTAAACAAGGAACAAAAAGGATAAGTACTTTGAAAGCTATCCTCATACGTACTTGTCAAACTGAAGATAGTGGGGGTTAGTTTGAAATCTTGTCTTCTAAAAGTGAGTCCAGAGAACATTACGGACTACTAGAGAAAACTCTTGTCAGGAAGCATATAGATCTCTAATTATTTAGGCTTTTGCATATGCCGTTATCATGACAAGCATAACAGGCACTACAAAAGAGGAAAAAATAACCTTGCGGCATATATTTAAATAAATCAAATCATTCTCTTCTCTGCTACCAACAATTAAAGCAAATATGTTTCTACATAAGCTGAGGTAAATTGTTTAAATCTTTTAGAACAAAATAATCTTGTCTAGAGGTGACAGTGCATTTCTCAAACAGTTAGGAAGCTGTAAGCCTAAGACAGGAAAGTACATTTTCCATTTCCTTCTACTTATAATCACACTAACTGTATTTTTAAATACATTTTAAAAGCTGCTAATTTTTTTCTACATTAAAAAAATTGTGAACTTACGTCCTCTTACTATAGTAGTGATTTATGCTGAGTGGGAAACAGGGCTCTTACAACAGGTAATATTGGTATATTTTAATATGGAAATATAGCCATTGCAGCTCCTTATCCCTTGCTGAGGGTAGACATTTTTGTCATGACAAATAGAGTACACAGAAAACATTTACCTGCCATAGGCATTTTATTAGAATCAAGCTAAAAAAAAAAAAAAATCCACTAAAACAGCCCAGCTAAGGAGTTTTGACTGTTCTACACATCTGTAATGGTCAGTGTTTCTAAGCAGCTCCTCTAAAAATAATCAAAGCTGAAGAGTGAAGGGAAAATCAGCAGATAAATGAAACAAAGAATCTTGTCAAGAAAGATAAAGACATGATTAGAGGTCAGTGAAGGACAAGGGGAGAGAGGGGAAGAATTTGAGAAAATTCCTGGCAATTCCTGATTGGCATTTCCTATAATGGTAAGGCAGAGAGCTGGCAGCAACAAACATGCTGTCTCCCTAGGAGCAGAGGGAATGACTACTGACAGGATGTCAGGATCACAACAGGACAGGTGCTCTGTGTAACTTCAAACCAACTCCTGGAGAAGGAAATGGCAAAGCAAGCATCCCCCCCCACCAAACAGCAGCAGAGGAATTAGAAGAATGCCACTATCTGCAGCTGTGAGATATGAAGAGAAAGAAAGTCCCCGTATCTTTCCCTCCCATCAAAAAGCAAATGCTATGCTGCCATCAAAGAACCACCTAGAAAGCCACTAGCTCATGAACAAGTATTTAGGGGATTTCTCCAGTCTCGCACAAAATAGCTTAATCCCATATACCACTGCTGTATGCTACATTAAATTGGTTGCTTTCTGGTCTGTTCCTGGGAAACAAGGAAGTAGTCACATAACGTATTTGTTATCCCCTCAAGTCTTCCATTCTTGGAAGAAGAAGAAAAGCCCAAACACTATTTATGTTATATCAGTTTGAAACAAAGGCTCAATTCACAGGACATGAGGTGAATAGGTAAACTGGTAAGCAAATACAGGAATTGCAGTGGAAAAAATACTGGCAGTAAGACAGAAAATTACTTTTCCATTCAGACTATTTTTTAAGTTCTTGTTAAGTCAGTTAATTTTTGACAAAACTTCACTGGAATGAGTTCTGATGAAAGATTTTACTATGCTATTCACCAGCTCCTAAAAAAAAAAAACAAAACAAACAAACCCAAATCAATGTTGCCTTATATGATAAATAGCCTTTGTTATCTCTTTGGAGTATCAGTTTACCAATTCCAATCTCATCAACAGCAAGAAAATGTTGCATTATATCCAGAGATTGGTCTGCCTTAGTCCTGTTGCTCATCCAATGATGATTCCACTACTTGAAATACATAGTCTCAAACATGTAGCTTATTACAATTTTCTCTCCCTGCTGCCCACAATGAAACCAGTAAAAAGGGTTTGATTGACTTGTAGGCATGGATGAGGCCTTAGACAAGCACACACATAACATGGCAGAATAGTTCTAATGAGTGAGAACATTTTAAAAAAAAAAAAAAAAGGGAAAAAACCATTTTCTCATGGGCAAGGATGAGGGCATTTCACTACCTCCATATGTTTCTCCCTGGATGCCAGTTATTCCAGGAATGTAGTACTAGGTAGTATTGCCAACTATACAGCTGCAAAAACTCATTTAAGCATTTGGTATCTTGATGACCAATATTGACTTGTAAATATATTTAGTTGTGGCACCTGAACTCCAGGAAAAATTTGACATGAGCAGACATCTGTTGAGTTGCTTTCCTCCGTTCCTTTTCTCCTCTCCTCCCCTTCCCTCCTCTTTTTTTCTTCCTTTCTTTCCATCATATACTGAAGCAGCAAAACAAGGATCTTCAAGGATCTTGTCTTTAAGAAGTACTGTCCAAAAAAGGTTCAGTTTCACATGGAACCAAGGGATTTGCATCTAAGAAGGCTTTATTTGCATTGAAAACTGCTTTCTTCATCTTGTTCACTTAACACCACACTAATCAAAGTTAATGTTAGTATTCATCGATTGGGTAATAGCTATAAATTCACTAACTGACAAATTATGTGCAACTTTTTTATGGTTTTAAGCTTAATATTAACGAAACAAACTGACAACAAAAATATCTACTTTTTAGAAAGCAATAAAGAATTATTTGTTCTCAATCTCATTTTACTTCGATGGAGGTGTTCACAATCAGTACAGACACGGCAGGAGGGAGGGAAAGGGAGTGGAGAGAAAGCAGATATGATCTGTTGAAGATCTCCAAGCAGTCCAGTGACAAGAATAGACTCCAACTCCTAAAGCCACAGCCTCCCTACTTTGGCATAGACGCAAAACATCTGGTTGCCTAGTGGAATTATATCCTTTCCTTATATGTGCTCACAAAACTGCTGACTGACACTAAAATGTAAAATGTAAAGTTTAAAAAAGCTGCTCCGAAACTCA
Organism: Colius striatus; assembly: GCF_028858725.1. NCBI lineage: Eukaryota > Metazoa > Chordata > Aves > Coliiformes > Coliidae > Colius > Colius striatus. Next base: position 135,096,574 of record NC_084759.1, read on the forward strand.
AACCTCCTGTTGAATAATGGCCTGAAAACACTGACAAACGCTTCAAGTCAAAAAAACTTGTAGCAAAACTCTTCTTCCAGTTCAGCTGAAACAAAAGAAAGTTACAGCTCTCAAGATTAAGGGAAGAAAACAATAACAAGAAAGTACTGACACAGCCTTACGTTTTTAAAACTGGATGATTTAGAAACAGAGCAAGGTGTATGCTGAAAACACATCAGATTGCAGTAAGGGGATGTAAGACTCAAGGTTACACCTAGTACAACTTTCAAATCAAGTAAATGCATTCGAAGTACATCATCAACCCTGGAGCAAGGTCAGCAGCTGCATGGAAGTCAGTTACATTAAACATTTCTAGAAATTTTGCTGCCCTTTGTTCTCAAAGGTGTAGTAAGGTATTAAAATCTGACATCTCAAAATACCAAAAAAACATCATGACTGCCAACGCTGAAAGAACAATTCTTACAAAGGCATAAATGTCACATCACAGTACAAAGGCAGGACTAATACTAGAGCAAAGAACAGCATTCAAGCTTACTTTGTTTACAGGTGAAAACCAAATCCTGGAGTCCTTCAATTTTTCAAATCTCAAATATCCTTAGTGCACTTGAATGGTCACTTTCCATTTATAAAGAAGATTAAACCCTCTTAACCACAACACACATTACCTACAGTAGTCATCCCAATCCTCAAAATTAATGCCAGTCCCACACACAAGCAGTTCAAGGATTTTTACAAATTATCAATAATTTTTTGTAGTCTCTCCATTAATATATCCTTTTGAGCTCTAACATATGGGACTACAGAGAGCATATAGGCCACAATTCAAAGATTCGGTTGTAAACGACAAACTGAGACATGTCTTACACAGTGGACTCTGGTATCAGAATTTAAGTAAAAGCATAAATTATAGTTCTTGGAATTGGCAGCATCCTAGTGTACCATAACACATGGGTAGGGGTTTTTTTTTTAATTTGTTACTGTGGATTTAGTTATGAAGTGTTTCCCCAGTCTCAATCTAAAAATAGCAAACTGTACTCAGCTACAATTAACTTCACTAGTAATGTTTTGGAACTAAAACTAATTCAGTAATGCGTATTGCTGCCTTTGCAGACATTTGAGTCATCTGTTAACTATCTCATGTGTTTTGGGAAAATAAAAGTATTCGTTAATTTTCTTATAAATATTTACAGACCTAGTTTGTTACATACAAAGAGGAGAATACAGAGATGACCTCCTGTCCTCATTACTATTCTTGCCTTCTTATGCTAAAGATAGCATAGACAGTAAAAATAAATAAATCCTCCGTAGCATTGGGAATTAGTCAATGCCATGTTGAAAAATACCCTAAATGATGAGCCTTATCTCTTCTTCCTGGCTAGGACCCCAGGGAGGCTCTGACCCACAGATGAGATGGCATTAAAGCCTTCACTAGGTGGTCTCCTTGTAGTAGGCTCTATTCCCAGCCTTAATTGCTTGTCAGCCCTAACTAGATGCTTGAACACTCTGGAATAGTCCAATAAAGTATTTAAACAGATGGATGGTACAGGCCACTGGAACAAAACTCTCTAGCCACGGCTCTTTCAGCACATTCCTTTGAAGTCTGTGCCTCTGAGGAATCAACAACAGCTGAGAAACATGTGTTATCATACAACATTGAGCACAGCAACAATATTGCACAGCAAGATGCTTTTGTTCAATAATCCCGGACTATAGAAAGCTTCACAATGTCTTTTGTTGCGGGTAAGCCCTTTTTCCTAGCATGACAAGAAAGTAAACAGATTCCTACCCCCTTTAAGGAGAACCTCAAAAGTAAAAAGGTGAATTAAGAGGATTCCTCAAGTGCCTCTCATCCGAAAGCTTACAGTGCCCATCTCCAAGTCCTCTGCTATATTCAAGGCTCTCCATATTTACATTATCACAAAGACAACTAGATGTTTTCAGAGATACGAGTGAAGTAACAGCACAGAGTAGCCCAGTCTGCAGTCTGTGGCAGATGTGACAAGCCCCTACAAGATAAACCTGAAATCCACTTTCCTTCGCCAAGCAGGACAAGTTCTGCAATCCCAACTTCACTGGTAATGAACTGCAGAGAGAAGCAGCAGCACAGCACCACTCAGCACACACAGGCCAGTCTATTCCCTTCTCATACTTAGCCAGTAGAGACACACAGTCCTCAGAACAGTAACAAGAGAAAACACCACAAAACATCCTTTCATTGTCCAGAAAACTATTCTTGTCAAAGCTATGAGATCACCATACACTTTCAAGGGAGTTAGAAAGGATAGAAAGAATTAGTTACTTAGGAAATTGAATTTGAAACTAGACTAACTGTCCAGATTCAGAAGTATGCAGATGGCTATGTGCATATGGAAGAGGACATTAAGTTAGAATCCAAAGCTGCCTATTAGCAAGTTCTTAGTCTCTCATTTTCACTGAGGAGAATTACCTGCAACAGAGTACATACAGCCTGCATTTACAGAGTTTTCAAGTCTCAAATATGACAGGAAGCCAGGCACTGAGATTACAGTAAATCCCATTACGCTATAAAATACTAACCCCAGCATGAAAAAAGTTACAAGAAAATGTGAGCTTCCAAAAAAGCCCTGGAAACCCACACAACATTTACATTTCATTTCAAGAGATCTTAAAGACTTAAAAACCAAGACAAAAACCTAAAATTAGAAAGCAAACAAAAACACACAAGTACTAAGCCAATCTCATAATTACAGAGTTCACAAAACAAATAACAGGCACTGCATGCATCATGCTGAGGGGGGTCCTCAGCTCAGTCCCCACAGGACAGTTTTCCACTCTGCAATTCAATTTAATAGTTTCTTCCTGAAGAGGCCAAGACTGCCCTTCAAATTCAAATTGAGGCAGACTGCTAAGGTGACATAGAAGTAGCATGCACCGAAATTGTCAAACATACAGGGGATAAAAATAACTCTATTCTCAAAACAATTACAGCAATATAAGAGTCTTATGCAGCTCTCAAACAGCAAAGATCAAGAGTTTCACTTGACAACTTTCAAAGAATTAATATTAGCACAAGCAAAAATACCACCTGATCATCAAAACCACAACTAAACAAGAAGTAACATGTTTACATATAGTTATTCTTAAAATTATGTGTAAAAGCACTTAAAGATTCAGGAAAATCTCCATATGCTATGAGGTGCAGGGAGGAAGGCAGCTTAGGTAGAGATCATACTGCCATGTGATGGCAGAAGTAGGAACAGAACCCACCAGCCTCTGCATTCAGCTCCACACTTCAGCAACTACACTTCCTTCTTTCTACCAAACACATTCCTCTTCAGGGCTTCCCTCAAAAGTAGTTTTGAAGTGATGATAATTAACTTATTTTAGCTCTTTACATTTATTGGTGGCGTTTCCAGCAACAGCCCAAGGTCCAGTTTTAAGACTTCAAACTTCTTGAAAATATGACTTGTTATTGTTCTATTTCCTGCTATCCTGAAGTTTCTCATCTCCAAAAAAGAGTAACAGAAAAAAAAAAAAGATTAATTCAAACAGCTGATCAAATTTTGTTGAACTCATGGAGTTGGGGAAGGAGAAGGACAGAGATTACTTAAGTATAAGTGAACCACGGTATCTCTCTGGGGTTGTGTTAAAGGGCATACAATTAAACACTATGAATGACAAGCAGTCATTTCAGTTCCCTTAGCAATTCATCACACACCAATTTTTCTTTTGCTTCAAGACACAAAGAGAAGTACTTCCAGTTTAATATCTAGCCTACTTTCTAATTAGATATCAACAAACAAAAAGTCAATCTGAAATGGTATTTTTTCTCTACTTTAAAGAAAGAGGAAAAAAGTAGGGATTACTTTTATATATAATTTATAATTCAGCCACATAATTTTGTGGACTTCTGAAATGCTATCTATGAGAAGAGGTAATATCACACAATAAAGATCCACACCGTTTTCCTTCTGACCTAAAAAGCTGACCTTTTACTCATGAACTATGTATCCTCTACTGAAAGAGACATAGCTCTTTTACAACACTTAACACAATCTCCCCACCGCAATTAACTGGAAGCTTAAAAAAAACCCTTAAACAGGTGCCTTTGCAGAAATCATTAGGTAATTGATTTACTTGCTCTCCACAGTCCGGCACATACTTAGTTTTAACGTGTGATACTGACTAGAGCTGAAGCAGAAAGACGCTTGTGAGGTCCAAATCAGACTTCAGAAGCCACACGACAGCACTTTTTTGACATGGAGTTCCCAGCAATTTTGTTAATGTGTCAGCCTCTGACATATCTGCAGTTTCGGGATAGAAAGCGAGACAGGTGTAGTTCCAAAGAGGACACTGAAATCTCTAAACTTCCCCAACCCCCCCTCCCCGCCACCCTGACTCTGATTTTCCACACTGCCGAAATCCAACGTGCAATATTGAACTACAATTTAGCACGCCGCTCTGTTGGCATACTAAAACACCACTTTGATGAACCAAAAAAATAGGCAGGCAGCTACTGCAACCTTCTCAACAATGCTTTAGAGCTGTGCAAACCAAGAAGCAAAACACATTTTCTTACCCTTTAAAGTTCATCCCTCTGTATTGTTCTACCGTACTGTATTTGCTTAAGCTTGTCTCATCAATAGTCTCTTATACTCCCCCATGAAAACAAAACAACCGAACAAATCTCACACATTCCCTACCGGCAAAAAAGATTTTCTTTGAGTTTTCTTTTTTTTTCCTTACTGGAGGAGACGAAGGGAAAGAGGAGGGGTTGCGGCAAGGGGAAAGGGGGGGGGGGGGGGGGGGGGAAGAGCAAAACAAACAGTCCACGACGGGCAAAAAAAAAAAAAAAAGAAAAAGAGAGAGCAAATAAAGAGAAAAATTAATTTGATTTTCTTTTCGGGGATAGGAAGAGGTAGAAGAAAAAAAAAAAAGCCACACGTTACTCCAGATTTCCCTGTGTAAGAAAAGTAGCTTCTCAACTCCCTTCCTCAAGGGCACAGAGAAAATATCCCTTACTTTTCCACACGATGCCTGAAAGGAGAAAGACAAAAAGCCAAGAGAGAAGAAAAGCTATAGAGAGACGGGGAAGTAGAGAAGGAAGAAGCGAAAGGATAGGGACGAGTGCGAGTGGGCAGGGCAGACGCGTAGGGGAAGACAGTTGAGCCAAAATCGCAAAAGAAAACCCACCCAAACATTAAAAAATCTGAGGGGAGGTGGGAAACGGCAACACAGAAAGTTGGCGAACAGAGGTAGAGGAGAGACGGAGGTAGCGGGGAAGAGGCGCGGGAGAGGCAGCAGGGTAGGGTCACAAAACCCCGCAGCGGGGACAAGCCGAAAGACGTCGGGGAGGAAAATAAAGCGAGGCGGGACGCGGAGCCAGGTGGGCTGCAGGAGAGAGGCTGCGGCGGGGGAAGCGAGACAACGAGCGAGGCGGCGGAGGAAGAGGAGGGCAGACTCCAGCAGGACGAGCCCGCTCCGGAGTTGGCCGTACACCTACCGCTCGGCCGGCAGTGGCGGCGGCTGCGGCTCGGCGCCCGTCCCGCGGCGGCTCCCCGGGCAGCGCCAACAGCCCCAACGGCCGCCGGCTCCGCCTCGCGCCCCGCGGGGGGCGGCGCGGCGCAGCTCAGCACAGAGCCCGGGGGCTTGGCCCGGCCCGGCCCTCCGGGGCACCCCGCTCCTCCCCCGGCTCCGGCCCCGCCGAGGCGCCACCGCCTCTCGCCCAGCCGCGCGTGGATGCCCTCCGCCCGGAGCAGCCGTCCCCACCTCCTTCCCGCTTCTTCCTCGCTCCCCTTCACCGGGAGAGACATGTAACGGAACTGGGACGCCAGCACAGCATTGTGGGAGCTCTTAAAGCCGCAGCCGCCCGTTGCCCCCCGCCATCAGCGTCGCCGCTGCTCCCCGCTGCCGGCCCGGGCGAGGGCGCGTCCGCGCCGCGTTCTCCCCCTGTCGCCGGGGGCGGGCAGGCAGTAGCGAGGCAGGCAGTGCCGGCAGACTCTGAGCGAAGAGGCGCTACAGCCCTGCCTGAAAACACGGCCTCAACGGAGTCTCCACGACTGGCCCATAAAGCCTGAGGAGGCAGCGGGGGTTCGGGGCTGGAGCTAGGACCGGGGCGGTCTCTCGCGCCCATCTCCTGCGGTGCGGTTCCGGAACCCGCAGCCCGCGAGGGAGCGAGGCGGGGGTCTCGCCGGAGGGAGAGCTGCGGGACAGCTCCGGTCCCACAGGAGGGAGAGCGGTGAGAGCTTCGGCTGGGCCATAGGCGTGAGGTGGTTTTTTTGAGATCTTTTTCTGAGATCTTTTTTTCCTATTGTTTCTGGAAGAATCAAGAATGTCTTTGGTGCCTATTTTTAACTGAAATGTGGAAAGCCGACAGTCAGTGTTTTCTATTGTTTCTGCTTTGGATTTTAATGATGGAAAATTCCTCGGCAAAAAGAAAAAAAAAAAAAAAAGAGAGTAGCAAAGACTCTTTAAATCCGACAGCTATTTTGGGCAGAAAGTTTTGAATAAGAAGTTTTCATCACTTTTGTGTTTATGCAACTGGAAATGGGAAAAAAATACTTTATATTTTAAAAAAAACCCAAAACTAAAACACCCCAAACCTATTTGAAAATCAACTTCAGAGCTGTGATTCACCGATATTTTTGGCAGTCTATGAACATTTGTGCTGAGTCTGCTCTCAGCTATCAGCAGCAGTGAGGCAGTAGTTGTTCCCAGTTCTTCCCTGGGCTGCTGGCCTTTCCAAATTCACCTGTGCCCCACGGTCAGAGATAGAGCACACTGGTCGTTTAAAGAAGTCTCCTTTTGTTGTTTGCACTTTACAGTGTTCCCATACCATTCCACTTGTGGGCTTTTGAGTGTACCATGCTTCCTTATTTTGGTTTTTTGGTGGGCTTTTTTTTAGATCCTAACCTTTTAGATGATTAAAGTGTGACTGCATTGATGCTACACACAAGAAAATGTTTTTGAGAGCATAGACATGCTTCAATTTAAATGCAAGCATATAAATACTTGCAAGATTTGGATTTGAGAATGTTTCTGCAAATGTTTCTGGTAGATTTGGATCTTGCATTTTGATCATATAATTCTTGATGGCTTTACACCAAGGAGCATATTTTTTGAAAACATACTTACCAAGATGGAAGGTAGGAAAAAAATCTTCAGGGCACAGAAGACACTCTTGTTGCTTCAAGTTGTGAGCGGTGCCTGTGCCTTTGGATGCTCTTCTACACAGGGAGAGGTGCTAAGCAGTCTGAGAGAAACACTTTAATCACAATATGAAATGAGGTACCATTAAGAAGAAACTGTAGAAATTGGGTGAATCTATTGGGAAGCACAGGTGGTGTTAACATGGTCAGCTGCACACACACACCTCTTTGCTTTCAGAAACTGAAAAGACCCCAGCACTGGAGGGACGCCTCTGGGAGAAAGGAATGGTGCCAATGAGCAGTTGTGCAATCTACTGGATGTGATTTGTTTGCACTGAGTATTTTTGACTGTGACTTTCAAGGATGTTGTCAGACAACTTAGGGAAAAGGGATGTGCTTTTCAGGTAGATTTGTGTGTTGCAAATATTTAACTAATATTCCTGTAAAGATCCCGAGAAGTACTACTGCTTCCTTTTTTTTTTTTCATGAAGCCAGTAAACACAAGCTATGAAAAGTAGGCTTAGGGAGTAGTATGATGAAGGAGGGAGAATGATCTGGGAAACTATTGAAACTATATGATCTGAGAGGTTACTGCTAGGAGAAAAGCCTTTTTGAGGGAGTTAATGGTGTTAGGAAAACAATTACTTGATAAGTGATTGAGTTTGTATTGTTTACCTCTCCAGGTGTTGAAGAACTGGAAGTCAGAATATCAAACATCCTTTCCTATTGAAAGTTCTCTTTGCTGATAAGTTTCTCAAACCCAACAAATAGTTTTTGTACACTTGCTATATAACTTTCTGCTAGAAAGTTTACATTAGTGAATGAAAAATCACCCTTTTATAGAGGAGAAGTTCATGGCCACCATTAAGAGATTTCTGGATGTTCAGAACATACATAACAAGGCATAATATGTTTCTACTTAGTATTGGTGTGGTATTTCACTTCCTGGCTGTGACAGAGCTTTTGTAGTTAGAAAAAACATTGGCATTTTTCATATTCTAGTGTCTTTTTTTTTTTCCTATTTCTCTTTTGTAATTTAGTTGTAAAGGCACCGAAGATACCGCATCTCTGCTGCTGCTTCAAAATAATATTTATGACATTTCCAGAGTAATTTTTACACAGACTGATAAGCCAGTATGTCAGCTGAAGGGGGTGGGGGGAGGGGGGCAGTATCAAATACATTTTCAAGAGTGGTTTTTCACGTAAAACCTGAAACTCTTTGGGAAGGTGAGGTGTTGACAGAAAGTGAAAGATTAATGTCAATATGTCTAGGGTCACATAAACATGGCCTGAAGGCTACCTCCAACAGGGAAAGATGACAATGGTCCTTTAAGAAAAAAGAAGGGAAATAAGCCTAAAATCCAGACATAATGTAGGGCTAACATTGTAGGAGATACCCCTGCTATGTAACACAGGAGCCTAATTGCTCTTCGAGCTAGAGTGAAAGAGCAAAATACTGTTATTTCCCCAGAAAATTGGTTAGGAAAATTGGTTATGGAGTGATGCTAAGTTGTACCAACCAAGGACATGGCTTTGTGCTGTTGGAGGGTGCTTCTGCTGGCGTAGTCAGTTCCTTATTCTCACTGCCTGCCCCACTCAGTTCCGAATTTAGTTACATTATGTGTCATCCTAAATAATTTGTGCTTCATTCACCTTCAGTCAGTCTTTCCTTTGCACAGTGCTGGAGAAGGGTAAGGGCTTTACTTCAGTAAAACATGTAAGCATATCCTCACACTTCCATGGAAATCTTGAGGATGTAGCAGGCCCACATTCCCCCTCATCATCCTTCTGCTGCTGATGTACTTGAAAAATGCCTTATTACTGTCCTTAACTTCCCTGTCTACATTTGATCCTAGAAGTGCTCTAGCCTTCCTAGTTGCACCCCTGCATGGCATGGCAATGTTCCTATACTCTTCCCAAGAAGCCAGCCCCTGTTTCTACCTCTCATAGATGGCTGCTTTCTGCCTGAGTTGTCCCAGCACATCCTTGTTCATTCATGGAGGCCTCCTACCTCCTTTTCCTCCTTTCCTGCGCATTGGGACACACTGATCCTGGGCTTGGACAAAATGGTGCTTGAAGATTGACCAGCTCTCATGGGCACTTCTGTCTTCTAGAATCATATTCCATAAGATCCGTCCAAGTAGATCTTTGAAGAGGCCAAAATAGTCTCAATGAGACTGCTTTCATGAGTAAAGTTATCCGTATGCTAAAGTACTTTGTTGAATTTGGTCCATAGCAAATAAATCTGAACTGATACTCAGCAAGCAGAAAAACAAGCTAATTTGGACTGGGGTTAATTTGTGGCCTGCAGTGTATTTGCTTAACTGTAAAAATGAACGTTACAAGAGGCTGTTGTTTTTGGTGGGCTGTTTTGTTTTGTTGTGGGTTTTTTTTTTTTTTGTTTTAAATAGAACTGCTGTCTGAATTTCAGGGGAAATAAACAAACATCAGATTATAATTTAAGTGCATTCTTCAAGCTCTCCCTGGTTGTTTTATTCTCTTCAGTTAATATTTATTTCTTGGATCCTGAGGAGCAATAATTCCTAGCCATTGCTCCTCTGGATTTTCTAGATCTTGCCTTGTTATTTGTTGTTTATTGAGTATGAGTGACGCACTGTAGTAGATCTACAGAAAAATACAATCTCTGTCTTAAAATGGTTGAAATACAAAAGACTGATATATCAAGATACAAAGTATGTTCCATTTTAATTTCACACATCAGATTCTGGATGCTCCCAAAGACCTATGGATTTCAAGACTCAGTTCCATAGAAGAAATCCAAATTATCTAAAACAAACAAACAAACAAATCCTGACCAAATTCCTCCCCTTTCTTCCTGATCTGGCCACCTGTGTTAACTGTCATTAATTGGGGAACCAGTCTTGCTTAAGTAACCAGGGCAATCCCACACTTTTTTTTTTTTTTTTGGCTGTATCAACAGTAATACCTGGAGACCCTTCCAGTGTGTGGTTCCAGCCTAAGCACAGTATGAATATATTCAAGGCTAGTTACAGTTCTATCAAGTAAGTTACTCATTACTCATGAGCATGTGTCTCCTGTTTTATGCACAGGATTGAGAATTGGGTAAGCTTGGTTCTATTTATTAATCAATAAATGCCCCCTCTTCTTTATTTTTCCTTGATTAGTAGGAAGTCATCTTCCTTGAGAGAGAGCTCAGTTCACTCAAGTTAGAGGAATATGTTGAAATCTGGTGCGAGGGTGGGCACGTTTCAGAGGAGTGAAACGGTACTAGAAGTCTTCACCCCTGTGCATTAGCCATAAGATTATAAGATATGGATGAATACCTATGAACCAGGTTTTAAAGTTTTCACTGGCCAGTTTCTGTAGTTAGCTGCCATAGTAGGTTGTAAACCATGATTTTTTAAGTACTTACCTTAAAGTTCTGTCTTCCATAGATGATTGTGCTGGAGACTTGGCTTTCATTGGAAAAAAACTAAGTTTGCAGTTGTCATGTTTACAAAGAAATGCAAGAAAGGTGTGAACCTTGACAGTTCCAAAACCAAAATACAAGTAAGAAGAAATCTAAATGTCATGGGATATGGGGGGAAAAGTTACCATTATTAATTTTTAGACATTTGATTTCAATGTGAATGACAACAAAATGCTTTGCTTATTAATTTTTATGCAAGTACCTGCTTATTAATTTTTATGCAAGTACCTTGCCTCATCTTTTTGCCAAAATCTGGCAAGAAATATTGATATAAAGCTTAAGCAATTTAGAAGAGAGACAGTGACTTACTATAGCTCTGATAAAGTAGGGCAGATATCAGCTAAGGCAAATAAGCATTTCTGTGGGAACTCACATCCATCTTCCCTAGAGAAGCTAAATGGTAACAGTACCGCCAGGCTAACCAGGGACTGAGAAGCTGTCTGAAGATCAAGCTACCTAAAATGAGTCTTCTTTTGGGGAATTTAGTGTAGAGAAAACCTCACACCTTAAAAAAATCCAACAACAGGGAAAACAATAGTTGACTTAAGTAGGAGTGAATGTCAAGAAAAATAATATGGAAACATGCACTTTAAACAGGTATGATATTTAATGTAGGAGTTCATTTACTTGATGTCTGGAAATCTGTGCCCTTCTCTTATCAAGGACATTTAGACAAGAATGTTCTTTTACAATACACAGAAAGGTTGGGAAGGTTGTGATTCCAAGGTATATTTGTTTGGTTTTCCTATAAAACATGGAGGAATCCCCCCTCTCTCCAGGTGTTTGATACAAACCTTTAAGATACTAGGATGTCCCTCCATGAAGCTCAGAAACCAGCAGTATTTGAAGGGCCTATTGTGCTACTATTGCTTATGATTTAGCACAATAATAATTTCCACTATTAGATATGGCTCTGTGAGCAATAGATTTAAATAAGCTTCTAAGTATATTCACTTTCTATTTATAAATCATAGTTTTGTTATTCCTTTGTAAAGCTGGCAAAAGTATGCCAAAAGCCATGCCTACTTTTTTATTATGCATAGATTTCTATCATGCACATAAAAAGAAATACTAAACCCTTTCATACTTTGCCCTTGTCAATAAATTCTAAAACCTCTGTTTTTCCTGCTGAACTCCATCAAAAATTATGGGAATTACCTGCCCCCTGAAGCAGCAAAATCAAGTCTAATATACTTTACAATACAAAGAGTCCAAAATTTCAAGAACACTTTAGTAAATTCCAGAGCTTAAGCCCCATTTTCATAAGTAAGTTAGGGCCAGATTTCCAAAGCTTTTGGAAAATGCAAATAGATACCTAGAGGGCTTTCAAAAGCACACATCAAAATGGAGAAGGAAAAAAAACTCCAAACAAAGTATTGCTACTGAGGTTTCTATCTTAAGAAGTTTGCATGGGAAAAAAAGAAGAGATTTTAATTCTCATGGATTTTTTTGAAAAGCTTGGGAATAAACACTAAAACATCACTGTACAACAGGTCTTCAAAGCTCTGTAATAAATGTTTTAGGTCATCCAAGCAAGTCTGTTGCAGCAAAAATTGGTGCTTATTATCGGGATTCCTTCCTGTTGCTTTTCTTGTCCCTTCTCTTTATGATACATGGTGTCTTTCTAAGTCCAAAATCTTCAGAAGTCTAGTGAACTTGTGCAAGGCTCCATCTACAATCACACTTGTATTTACAGATCTATGTGTGTCCCAGAATCACAGAATCTTAAGAATTGGAAAGGACTTTAAAAGATCCTAGTCCAACCTCACTGGATTAGGGTTTTCCTGTGTTAAACTTTTAAGTTCATGTATCTTGGCTTCTTATATCAATTGGAAGTATCTAATTTACTGGTGAATTAAGTTGGAGATTCTTACTATTAGTTTGTGCCTTATGTTTTTCCTCCAGCTCACAAATCTTGCAAATTTGTCATGCAGCACCCTAATTCTATGTCTTCCTTTGGTCACCCTATACTGGAAGTAGTGATGGATCTGATAAGTCATGCAGGAGAGGTTATGCTGGGATAGGATGCTGCCCTGCAGGGTCCCTGAGGTCTTCAATGTGGAAATTTCCCAGTGTGACCCTCTCTCCTAATACCACATGCAGGCTGGCCAAATGGCTTGACATGTCCACTTGATTGTACCTTCACATTACTCATGTCTGGGCTGATGTTTCCTGACCCAGGAGAGAGTAGAGAGCTGTTTATAGCTATCAAATGTGTTGCCAAGGGTAACAAAGCACAAATCTGTTTCATCAGCTTTCAGTTGAGCGGACCCAATGATCTTGGAGACTGTAAATAAGGTAAAGCCTTTTCACTGCTTTGGGGTTCATAAGAGTTTTACAGATGGGTGGAACCTATACCCAGGAGTTGAGCATGCCAGTTCTAAAAAGAGAGCACAGATCTGGATCCTTCTTGGATCAAGTGTTTGAAAATACCATTTGACTGGTTATAAATCACTCAGCTAGTCAGTAGCTGAGTTTGGCAGCTCACCTTCAGGCTTTGAAATCATGTGCTTTCACTACTAGACAGCAATGGGCTGCTTCACAATCCAAGTAACTCCTCAACTGTAGTTACAGGTCTAGACACAACTGAAGGCCAATGCCTAACAAAGCTTTCCTTGACTGCACAGAGTCAAGAAAAGAAGAATCAGATTGTCACCTCTTCCCCCAGACTGTTTTCTGTACAGCCAATATTCTGTCTCATAGGAGCATAAGAAAGGTGCATTTTCCAGCATCCCAATATATGTGAGAAAGTCTCACCTAGGCTAGCTGAAGACTAGGGTATGGATATGCTTGCAGGAGTGGTTGAAGCAGAGTATCCAAACCACTACAGAATAGCTCTAGCAGTGGCAGTGTAAAGTCAGGTCTGACCTGAGATCAGCGCAAGCTAATATACCTTTCTGGGAAATAAGCTGCACACAATGTACTCTTTTATATACTAGGAAAGTATCTTAGAGCAGTTATTTAAAACTGCAGCTCTATTGCTGAATGGCAAACCCCATGTGGCCTGGCTAGTTCCCTTTTTGTGCTTCCACAAAGCCACATTGTGTTAATAACTGGGAAGGACTAGTGAGCCGCACACAGCTATCAGAAGGGAGGCAGTTGCTACTCATAATCTGTTATGGTGATGGTTATGTAAATGCCCACTTAGGGTCCCTTTGTGGTAAGGACTGTATCACCTCTGTTGTAAAGAGGCAGGACTTCATCTTACATGTTCCATGAGTCCTCTGGGGTATTCCTAGAAGAAGGACGAGCAGAGCCCTGGGAAGAGAGAACTCTCTTTTTGAGACAATCAGCTGGTGGTTAAAGGCAAGTAGGAACTTCTGAGTATAAAGCCACAAGAGAGCTCACATCTAATTTTTTTTTTTTAAGAGAAAATATCATGCTCATGTATGAAAATATAACTACAAAAACTCAGAAAATGTTCACACACATAACTCTAATGACTGGAGAAGGATGATTTTCATTTTGAGGCCAGGACCACATTCTCTCTTTATTGCTTCAAAAGACCTATAGCAATTTACACTAAATGAGGATCTGGTCTATAATTTTCTACACTAAGTAAAAATGAGAACTGGTTTCAATTTTTTTCCCCATTGCTGCTTATAGCCCGTAGCACAACCCTCCAGTGAACAGGATGATGAATATTCCAATGTCCCAAACATGATGGATTTTAATTTCTTATTAGAGGAAGCAGAGGAAGAGAGAAAGTAATAGCTTGAGAAAGAATGGGTCTGTTTGTTTTTTTAAGTACCTACATTTGCCTGGTAGTCTGCTACATAAGTGAATTTCCTTGAAATCTGATTATTGATGTACCTTTTTTTTATTATATCTTCTATGTCAGACAGACCACCAGCATAGCTCCTCAAGAGAGAACAAAAATAGTGTAAAAGCAGAAAAAGAGCTGTAATACTAAATGTCATAAAAAATAGTATTAAGTGCAAGTGAAAAAAATTGTTAAAACAGTGGGAAAAAAAAGTTAAATTATTCATGTTTTTCTAAAGAACTCAACTGTAAAAGGAATCTGTTATGTGACATGGTAGAAATTCAAGGTAGAAATTTTCAACAGAAAGATATTCCTTCATTTGTGCACTAAAACTTTCTATTGAAATATAAGCACAGGAGGCATAAGTAATGCAAGGACAGCATCGACACTAACTGAATCAATACTGGATGTATTCTTCATTGCTGTAAAGTCACAGTTCCAAGCTGCTTTCAAGGGTCTGGTCAGTCAGAAAAGGCAAACAGTATGCCAAGCAGGAAAGCAATAAACACACGGTAAATTGATTTAGCCCAATTTTTGTTCTTTCAAGCAATAGCAAGGAACTCAAAGCTCTCTGTTTTTCTGACCTATCCTTTTGTTCTTCTGCTGCTTGTTTGCTTTTTCATGTCACTCAGTTTATGTCATGCCTAAATAGAATTAAGAATGATCTTGTGTTCTTGGTCACTTTTAATTTGTTTTCTGCAACAGCTGTGGTTACAGGCACAGTTGTAAGGATTGTAATACTAAGGAAAGCTGAAAAATGGGTGTTGAAGAAGATTGACTTTTAGGTATTGTAGCAGAAAAGGGTTTCCCAACTAATGAACTGTCAACCAAAAAGAAACAAAAGAAGAGTCAAGCTGCTATAAGATAATAATTCTGTTTACCCGTGCTGTGTAAACACTGCTTGTAAAGTAATGATAAGCCTTTTGCTCTTAGATAACACAGCTGATCCGGGCATCTCTCTGAGATGCTGTGATCTCCTGATTCAAAAAAGGCTCTTGCCTAAATTCAGGTGGGAAATATTTTTTCAGATAGTGAATATTTTAGAAAGTCATCAATTTTCCTGCAATCTAGTGAAACATATAACATGTGAATACTGGGATATGCATCCCTGTTCCTCAGGAAAGAACAAGAGGAAGGCAAATTAAAACTCCTTATTGTTTTTGTTTCAGAGTAGGAATGCCAGCCTGGGTCCTTTTGACTCTGCCCGTCGTCTGCCTGCAGGGCTGCAGTTTGTTCCCTGTCACATCTGCCTGCCTTCATTTCCCTGTCAAGCAAGTGGGCTGGCTCATATCAGTGAGAGGGGCATTGAGGGGCCAATGCCCTGTTTTCCTTCTGTGCTTTGAGCAAGGACAGTTTAACCTTCCTCTGAATTCCCACCATCGCCTTCTTGCTCTTTTTGGGGTTCTCTGAATTTAAGCATGCCACACGTGAAGAGCACTGACAGACGTTGTGTTGAAACACACGTATTTAGATTGTCTAAGAGACATTTTCTGACAAACACCCCCCAAGTCTTTCCTGTTAATCAATACCTTCTTGCCTGCCTTTAAATGTAGGAGCTGGAGGTCTACTCCATCTCAGCTTCCCTTACACAGGCTGGCATTGAAAACTGAGGCACTTTAGGCAAGCAACAGTAGTCCTCATAGGCTGTAAAATGAAAGCAAGCAATAATACAGCCTTGCACTTGAAACTCATAGAGACAGGCTGACTATAAGGTAATTTGGTTTAAACAGAGTGTTGTTTCGTAATAGTGAGAGGATTATGAAGATGATCTTGTGTGTTATTTGCCATTTATGCCCATCTATGAAACAACTTTTGTTTTCTGAGGGCTCTTTTTCTTCCTCCAAAGACACTCTTCCTAAAACAATATTCTCATCCCTGTTTCACAACAAACTTTTGGGGAAAGTTAGTCAAAGTCATATACATATAGTTATATCTAGCACTACACTATGTGAAGATTTCATCTTTCACAAGTCGTGCCAAAGAGACTCACCAGGAAAATAAGGATTTAAATAATTTTGAGACAAATGAGGAGTGATTTTCTCTCTTCCAGTATTAAGGATTTGTAAAATTCAAAGGAACAATAACCTTGAAAAAATTTGCAAAATCAAACATTGCTTTGAAAAATCAATGCTTTGTTTCATAAATGCTACAATGGAGCATCTGGAGTAGTTTTGATTTTTTAAAATTTTTATTCTTTCTCCCTCCCTCCTCGCCTGCACAAGCAATTTGTAGATACCCACAAGACCCAGTGTCCTCTGGGCTAGCCTGGCATCTCTTCCATGAATAAAAATGGAACGTATAGAGTTCTCAGAAGAGTCTCATTTTATGTGTGGTACTATAGGCGTCCACTGATAGAGGGGGCAGTTTGCATATCTGAGCAAGTATTCCTTTTTAATTTGTTTTCTCATGGTCAGTATTTGCTTTCCAAGTGGATGAAAGAGTACTGCTATTGATCCTCCAATGGGAGATGCCTGCACGGATAGCCTACAGCAGAGGAGCATGCCCCAGAGCAGGAGTGTTGTCCCTGTGGTGGGTGTCCTGTGGTTTGTTGCCCCAGGAATTCCCCTGATTCATGGCCTCCTGGAGCAGGTAGAGCTTTCCAGGGGATCGTACATCAAGACTAACAGCTATGCCTGTCATGGTCCCAGAGAAGAGAAAGGCCAGGACAAATACATGTTCAGTGTGTGACACTAGATAGGCCTTGTTGTCTGAGGACTAAGATGGTGTATGATTACATGTTGGCCTACAAGAAACGAAGGGGCCAATTTTACTTTCTCTACTTTTTCTTCAGTATTTGGCAATAATTTTGGAGCCCAAACACACAATGATTTATTTTGTTACATGGCAGGCCAATGCACGACATCATCTGGGATGTCAAGGAAATGTTTTTCACTCAGTATCATGAAAATTCCTAGAGTGTCAGCAAAATTCTGTGCCTTCTGCTGAGTAAATTTATGTTTCCATCTTCCTAATTTCTGTAGACACAGAAATCCTCCAGATGGGCATTAGTTTTCAAAGCTGCTCAGAGAAAATACCTACTTTCCCCTGGTGCTTGCAAAGTCTGCTGGTACAGTCAGGTACCCTTTATGCATGCACCCTTTGTGGCTTTACCTCTGTGTAACAGAGAAATCCCTCGTTAACAGCTATGACACAGGAAACCAGTGCGAGTGTCAGATGGCTCTGGCCGAATGATTTCTAACTAGCATCTCCAAAGAAAACTCCACACATCTGTAATATATTTATGACTTTGCTTACTCATGATTTCTTTTTGCTGTGGTCTCTTTTAATGAAGGATATGAAAAATCAAACTCTTTCATAGACTCCAGCAAATTAAACAACCTAACAAATTAATGATATGTTCCTCAAACACCATTATACCAGTTACTGGTTGACAAATTTACATCAATGCACGGCAAGGGGATCTTTTACCAGTTTCCTGCAACCCGTAACATGCTCAAGGCAAAATGATACCAGAAGCAGGACTCAAGCAAGTCCCATGCTGTGAATGAGGGTGCCCGTATGTCCTTTAAATGGGCAGTGCTGTTTATGCAGCAGTAAGAATGGCTACGTGAACTTACAGTATATAACTCCAAAATTACATTTTTAACTATGTAGCAGCAAAATAGCCTAGAGAGGGGATGTGAACTCAAACACACATTGTGTTGTTCAAAGCATTTAAAAGGTAAGTTTGGAACGATTGTTCTCTGTACAGTACCTTTAAAAAATGTAAATCTCCTGTAAGCTGGAGGCAGACCGTTCAGGCGTTTCAAGGTGGATATAAGTATAATACACTGTGCAATTTACATAAGACACATCTTTGGTTAAATTCTTTCAAAAAAGATATAATCAATTTAGAGATTACATTTTCCTGGGTCATTAAAGTTAAGCATATACTCATTTATTAAAAGGTAATGTATTATATCTGGGAAGAGATAATATCTGCCAGAAATTCCAGGGAGGCTTTAGAGGTCTTGCTATGAGGAGTCAAGCTGATAATGGCATACAGTGAGACAGCTGCATTAATGGAGCTTGTTCATCGAGGAAAAGGGGTGCAGTGCGGCAGCAATAATTGTTTGGGAAGGCAGCATGGAGAGACACAGCAGAGCCTACACAGGAAAAAAAAGGAAATGCATCAAACATTATTTACTGGGTAGCATTGCAACACATCACAGGAGCAGCTGCTAACTTCACTTAGAATGTGCCAAATACTGTCCAGCCATGTGCAAAGAAAAAGCTGCTGTACCGAGGAGCTTTCACAGTCACAATGTGGAAAAAACCAGTGTGGATGCCCACCAAGTAACTTGCTTGTCAGGAGATTTGAAGAAGGCTTGCAATGTACATAACCCTTTCCCAAGTTATCTCCTGGTAGATGTTTGCAGTTAAAATGACTTCATGGGAATATGGAGGTGCCCAGATCACAGTGGCTGATGTGGAGGGAGCATGGCCATGTTCCCAGACTGTATGATATCAGCAAAGAAAATGTGTGAGCAGGAAGTTCAGAAGTCAAACCTGAAGGCTACACAAATTCCATCAGTCAGAGGATGAGACACTGAGGCTAATAACTTGGTGGTGGAGTAAGATGTTTCAGTGTAACAAGCACTGGAGGAGCAACACACTGGAAAGAAGCAGCATCAGCAAAGCAGCAAGCTGACAGATGTGAGCTGGAGGAAGGCTGGCCCCTCAGCCTCACTCAGTGCACTGCTTGTCCATTGCTTTTGCTGAGAAGCTCTGAGAGTAGAGCTCCTAAGTACAAAGAGGGGTGGGGTGTGGAGGGGAAAGCCTGTTGGAATCAATGCTGAATTGCAGAGGTTGCTGCAGCAATATGGGAAAACCTGGATTAGAGACAACCATGACAGAAAACCTGTGGCTAAGAGTGGAAACCCATGGAAAGAGCAAAGGCTGATGATATGAGATGGCAGCGTGAGAGGCCCTGGAAGCTGATCTTGGCTTGAACTTGGTCTCTGTGTCAGCAAGATTGTGTAAGCGGGGAAGTTCCTGCCAGTGTCTTGCTCCTGGGCTGGGGCTGGGAGCCAGAGGCTGGTGGTGACGGTAACACTGTGAAAGCCGAGATTCTCTTCTGGATAGGTAGTCTGCACAACAGTTTCCCTCATGTGAATGCCAAACTAGGCTAGAGGGAGAGGGATGAGATAAGGAACATGAAGAAAACATGCTGTATGCGTAAATTATTTTGTTAATGATTGCAGTTCTAAGACAATCCTAATAATTTTTAAATAAGACTGTCAACGTTTGGTATTATGTATTAACCTGACGTCCACTGTCTTGAGACTACAAATAATTTCCAGATCTTTGGGTTCTAACAGCCATCATCAGCACAAATCTTTTCCCCAAATATTCTTTGTTTTTAACTCCTGAGATAGTTTGGAAAGCTCCAATACTATCTGTTTTTCTCTGACTCACAGGGAGCCATCACTGAGAACTGAGAGCTGGAATGCTGTGGGGCGGAGAAGGCACGTCACAGAGACCAGAGCAAAGATATTTTTCCACAAGATGTACTCTAGACTCCATCATCCCATACCATGAGTAACACATAGCCTCCTCCTGCCTTGCCTAGGAGCAGAGAGGCAGATTTGGGCTGCTGGCCAGCAGCAACCCAGTGACAGACCCTGACTCAGAGTGAGAGCAACCTGCCCTTCCTGTAGGTGTTTCCTTGAAAGGAGTCATTTGCCCTTAGGCATAGGAGCTGAAAAGGAACACCAAGAAATCATTTCTCTTCAGGAATTGTTTGCTTCCTTTTGTGCAGGTTTGGTTTTAAGGTTGAGCCTAATTGTTTCACATGCTCATCTTCTCATATTTAGCAACTTTTAATGTGAGAAAGACACATGGGAAAATTAGTACTTGTAGTTTCTAAACTAAGATAATTTTCAGAGGAACTGAATGTGGGGTTTTTTTTCAGTCTTATTGTCAAAAAAATTTGAGGGCTTTCAAAATGTCTTTTCCTGATTTCTTGAAAATAATATGAAGTTTTGATCTGAGCACAGCATCTGAAATGTGTTTTGGGCTCCGACTTGAGATGGATTTGTGGCTTAAATAAGAAACTCCAACTTCACCTCTTCCCTAGTTTCCCCATCTGTGAATTATTGTTTTTCTTCCAGCAGAGCTTTATAAACATCCAGGCAAAAAGGCCTTGGAGAAGTATACTGTTATACAACTGCTAATCATTACTATTCTTCTATTGTATTTGGTGACGTAAGAAAGTCCTAGCCAGATGCCTTAAAATCTGAGGAAATGTCTGCAAGGCATCTTTGTGGTAACACATGGGTGCAGATTCCATTCATCATTTCCTTGACAGTTTAACTAACTACTCCCAAGCCAAAAAAGATCACTGAAATCCATTCCAGAAATATCAGCTGAAGGACAGGAGCAAGTCGCTAAAAGCTCAGGCAGCCTGTATAATTGGAAATGCCAAGGTGCATGGACTATCAGCAAGGGGTCTGCAGAAGGTGATAAAAAATGCTGGCTTGCTATGCACAGGCTTAAATTCAATATGCAGGGATTTACACCTCCACTGGAAAAAAAGGAGAAAGTTTAGAGCTCTGTGTATCGTACACAGTTGGAACCACTCATCTAGAAACTCTGGTTTGAACTTTCCGAAGTACCTGTGGGATTCAGAACAAATCCCAGTTAACTTCAGTAGAACTGGGGCCCTCACATCACTTTAATTATTGAAAGCTTGAGTCAGAATTGCCAGAAACACGTTTTTCAACCTTTTACAATTTGCAGCACCATAAATGTTTTTGGTTCTGTTTCGTTTTGTTTTTCCAGTGGAGATGTCAGTTCCTCTATAGTGATTTCATACTGCAGAAAATAGATTTGCTTTTCCTAGTAACCCTCTGCAGACCCCTTAAAAATACCCTTTGAACACACAGGTAGTAGGTTAAAAAGTGTTACTTTGACATATCTCAAAATATTTGTTGTTTTTCTCTAGAGCCCTTTGTCCTGGCATCATTAAAACATTACATAAAAGGCTGCATCTAGCCCCTGTGTTCAGAAAAAGCCAAAAAACACCATTGTTGACTGTTTAGTATTTACAATTTTTATTTGAAATAAAATTTCATTATTTTTGAGCTCTAGCTTACAATTTTTGAATTTTTGATGTTGGTAATGAGGTATTCCTGACATTTTCCTGATATTACACGCCTTATGTTGGTCCTCTATGCATTGTAATCTCAGCATTAAAAATATATTTTTTCATTGAAATATAATTAGGGGGTTTTGTCTCACTCTTACTGCTTGTTTTCTGACGACTACCTTAGAAAACCTGGGGAAACGGTCTGTCCAGGACCATCAAAATATAACACTATAAAATTATAATAGTGACATATGCGAAGTTGAGGTCCGAATTCATGCTTGCTCCTGGGACATACTGTGTTCTAGCAAATTTGAACTCATATCTATTCTCTGTTGAAGCCTATAAGAATGACAACCTGAAGAGGCTAGAGAGAGCCAGGAACAGCCATGAAACACAGCTTTAAAGGCTGTATTACTCATGGTACCAGAATGAACAATGGCCATAAGCGGTTTGCTTTGTGTTTACAGCTTTTACCTTGGTATGTTGTCTGTCTTATAATAAACTTCTTGACTCACTAATCATCCATTCAGAGAACCTTTCTGAGCTGTGACTGGGGAAAAGATAAATGTGTCCAGTTTTTAAATTATATAGTGAAATGCTACTCTGCATATTATAGCTACGGCATGATATATTAGCTAATAAAACACAACACAAAAAAGGGCTTTGGGTGGTGTGCTGAGCAGCCAATGGGCTGCTGAGAAAAATGTGAAGAAAGGATTTGGTGAGGTATGCAGTGAACAGAAGCAGTCCAGGACAAAGGCTGAAGGTGTTAGCCTTGGTGAGGCCTGACAGGTAGTGGGAGTTGATGACTGAGGGGCTTTGGAATTAAAGATCTGTGCTTGATATGGTCATAAGAGAAACTGTCTTCATAGGACTGTAATGAGCAGCGGATGAAAGTGATGATCTGTTTGATGCAACAACACAAAACATCACAAAAATCTCTTGGAAACTGCAATACATCCCAAAAGGATACAATGGGAACTGAAGCTATTGAAGAGTCTGGAGAACAAGTCTTTTGAGGAGCGGCTGAGGGAACTGGGGTTGTTTAGTCTGAAGAGGAGGCTGAGAGGAGATATGATCACTCTCTACAACTACCTGAAATAGGCTCAAGTTGTTACAAGGGTGCTTTGCATTTGATTTTGGGAAGAACTTTTTTACCGAAAGGATTATTAAGCACTGGAATGGGCTGCCCAGGTCACCATCTCTAGAGATATTCAAAAGATGCATAGATAAGGTGCTGAGGGGTATGGTTTAGTTTAGTGATGGGCTTGGCAGTGTTGGGTTAGTGGTTGGACTTGATAATCTTTTCCAACTGTAATAATCCTATGATTCGAAGAGTTGTCACTCCACCATAGACAGCTTAACCACAACAGAGCTACTGTTACCATCCTTACACACTGCAGTAACATCTGGTACCAGAGAGTAACAGGATTTTAGGGACTTGGGAAAGCAGCAAAGCCTTCTCTGAAACAGTGACATATAGGGATTGGGGTATAAGTGAGGGGCATTGTTTAATTATTTAATTTAAACTACATCCAGCTTGGAGGGAGTACTCAAAAGAACTTGAGGTTCTTCTGTGTATTGTGTCAGCTTTCACCCTCATTCCCAAACTCACCAGGGATTGGCAGTGGCTGCCCTGACTCTTTGTCTCATTATCTGGGTTGCTCTGTTGGTTTGATTCCTCTAAATAAAGGCTTAACATTATTAATTGGAGTGACTGCAGTAGTCACTGTCTGATTTGGCATCGGCAAGAAATTGTTAATTGTTGCAGTTTGGAAAAACAGACTTCTCCAAGATTAAATATCTGAGAGTATTAATGGTAATGAATTAGAGATTTTTGATTCTGAATCACAGATTAAAACCAAATCTGACTGAGGAAGAATAATACAAAGTTGCTACTTTCTTGGTAGCATACATGATGTTAGCTTAGCTTCCTCAGATGAAGCCTGCCCCTGGAATTGCACCAGTTTGATCAGTTTTGAAGGTGAAGGAGTTAATCTAGTCTGCAGCCATGCTGAGATGTTCACAGATGAAATGTAGCAATGTAAGCAGAACTGCTGAAACACTTCCTGTGAGCACTTATTTCATCTGTTCGTTTGTTTCAGTGATTAGTCTCATGGCTTGGTTTAAACAGCCTTTCGTAGCTGCTAAACTAAGGAAAATCTTGGGACCTTGCAGCCAACGTGGCAGTTTTGAGGTCAAATTTGCTTTTAAACCTTTGGGGATTGGTTGTGTGGCCTAACAGTGTGACTGACCACAAGCATTAAACAAACCATTAAAATATCTTTTTTACTCTGAAAAGATAGTTTCTTAAGCACCAGGAAAGGCCATAGCTACAGCATCACTGAAACCTTTATCTGGTCCCTCATTTACAGCCACTCTGAACACATCTTTACTTCCATGACCTTGTACTGTTTTTCTTTCCTGTAAAAAAGCAATGGCTTCATTAAATAAACCTGACTGAACTGGTCCCTTTTGCACATCTATTCTCTGTGTGCTAAGGGTCACAAGGACTGAAACAAAAAGCTATTAGTCTAATGAGCCTTGTGATATTAATAAAGAACATGAACTAAGATTATATATATTGAGAACTGGAGTTTTCTGAATTTCAAGTACCTATTTTTACACTGGATTAGCATTTTCACTGCCCCTCCAAGCTTTGTTAACAGTGCATCTTGCAGCTGTCCAGAGTGATCAGCAGCAGGAGAGGGACCCAAGCATTTCTGCAATTTGGGCTTATGGAATGCCAAAAATGACTATGAACTTGTCACTGGAGAGGCATGAAGCACTTTGGAGTAAGTATTTGCTGACAGCAGAAAAACAGTGGACTCTCCAGGCTCCAGACAGGGATGTGCTTTAGTGGGCACAGTCCTTTACCTGTCTTTGAAGCATAATCTTTCCAGCCTCTTCTTTTAATTCTTGGAATGCTATTCAATAAAGTACTGCCTGTATCTTCACTCGTCATCTTGGGTGGGTTTTGCAAACCATGTGGAGTTCTCAGAGGCCACAGCTACACTTAGCAGATTTAGGGTAGATTTGGGATAACTGCAGGAATGGCAGTGGAAGCAGTGTGTGCAGTACATATATATATATATATACATATATACAAACCTAGTCCTGTCTCTTCCCCACCCCACTTCTCCTCATTCAGCTAGCCATTTTTCTCCTTCACATAGTCAGTGTTGGCATAGCCCCCCTCCCCCGACCATCAACATTCATCCCTACTGATCCTTCTTCTACTTCTCACCTGGTCTCAGTATCTTTCTTCTCCCCAAATCTCAGTCTCTTTGACAGCCAGACTCTGGTCTTGTCATATCTTGACTCCAATGTCATGCCTGGTTCCCCTCTTGCTACCCCAGTCACTCAGTCCAATCTTTGTAAAGCTTCAGTCTCTGTCCCCTGCCTCAGGTATTGTTTCACAATCTAATCTCCTCTTGTTCCCTGTCTGGCTTCTCACACCTCTGTACAGTTCTGGTAGCTTCATTCTTCATGGGATATATTCAGGAGGAGAGAAATCCTGGAAAAGCAGGAGGAAAGAAGTGCCTACTCTTTGCTTCAGTGTGCCATCCACAGGCTAGCAGAGACCGAATTGCAACTAAAGCGAAAGTCCTGCTTGCTCCTAGGATGGCAGGTACATAATGTAGATGAGCATTAGTAAATCTTTAGAAAATCAGACTGTGAAGCTTTATGTAGGCTGAGTTTTACAAGTGCAGATGTGCTGATCTAACAGCTCGTTCTGAGTAAGCGTGAGGTCTCCCCATCTCTTCTTCCCAAAGGGTCATTTATCTTTCACTGGCTTTTGTATCTCTCCAGCCTACGTCTGATCACTGGCAGAAAGCTTATCCAGAAGCTTTCTGTGGGATTAGTGATCTGAGTTATGGGAGCCCACAGAGGGGCCTGAGAAATGACACGTGGAGGGGGCTGAGGAAATATGCTCAGGGGAAGGAGCTGGTCAGGGCTCTCTCCATTCTGTTAGCCCGGAGCCCCTCAACAAGCTCAGCTGGTTGGAGACAGGAGGTCTCAGGATCTGGTAAGATTGTGCCTACAGTTTTTCAAGGCCTTGTAATGTGGTTAAATTGTGACAGGCTTTCACAAAGGCAAATTTCACGTACCTTTTTCAAAGGGTAAGGGCATTAAGGTCTCTCTGAGAAAGATTACCAGAATATTCTGACAAGCAAAATATACCCTAGCTCTGGTCTTAGAGATAAGAGAAACTTCTGGCTGAGTTTCCCTAGTAATTCAAGTTAAGGTAAATACACAGTTTAGATTTTTTAGCTAAAATATCAGATGTTTGGTAAAGATATTTAAACAATTTTAAGCAATTTCAACCACCCAGCCCCACCTGCAAGAAGTGATTTGCACCCTTTAGGCAGAAAGATCTACAACTGAGTGGGTATAAAGCAAAGCTGGAAAAATGATGTTGTTCACTATTTCCCAATGAGTCATCAACAGGTTTTTGAAAACTTTGTAATAACAGTTTTGTTTTATTTTTTTGTTTTCAGAACACATGAGATATTTTTCTTCAAAAAGTATCGTTATAAGAGACAAATAAGTATGTTAAATAAAAATGCTGGTAGAATAAATCTGGAGGAAAATGTTTCAAGTGCACATTGAAATCCTTTCATATCATCTAAAGTATATGAGCTAGACAGAGGAAACTATGCCAAGAGTCATAGAAGACCTGATAGATATGCTCACACACCCAGGACTGATAAGTTCTGTACAAACTTCTTTCATATGATTTTGATTTTCTTCTGATAAATATTTAAAAAAGATATTTGTCTTACCAGAATGACTTTAGTATGAGGAAGTGAAAAGAGCAGGGGTTTAATATTAATGTGTTTGAAAGAGCTTTACAAACTGTTTTGGTTTGGTTTGTTTTACTTTCTTTTGAATGGTGTGCAGACAGTATTGCTTACAACCTTCCACATAGAGTCTTTGCCACCCTATCCTGCTCTGTGGTTACAAGCCACTCATATGTAAAAGTCTGAACCATTAGGGCACCTACCTTTACAATTTGTTAGTTTTCCTATTTTTCTCCTACTGCCTCTCCCAGTCTGCAGAGCCTTGGAAACGTGATAGCCCAGACCTCACCCTGCTGGTGGAAAGTTCATGGAAACCATCAATCAGAACTAGTTGCCTTTAGCAACCAACAACAAATCTGTCACAGGGATGTGGTTATTGCTATGTTGATGTTCAGCTGAGAATTCTTGGCATCAGGAAGACTTAACCTGTAGGAGCTTCCAGAAGAAACAGAAGTATTAAGTAATGTCTGAAGGGTGTGATAGGGTGTGTACTCCTCCAGCTTGTGTACACCCCAGTCACTGTCACTTAGAGAAAAAAGAGACCCTAAGGCACTTTGCAAACTTATGACCAGGGGGGTCCTCATTTGAGGTGCTTATCTCAGTTGTGAGGGGGTGGGGGGGTGGTAAGGCATGCTAAAAATGCCACTGTATAGCCTACCTTGCAAGATTTCTTAGGTTGAAAAATTTGCAGGAGTGGAAATGCCACAGTCAGCCTTTCTAATAGCCTGAATAATAATAAATTTTAATGTTGTTGTTGCTGACTTTTTATGTAAAACCTTAAACACCTTGACAGGCGAACAGATATATATCTATTTATAGTATATATTTAGATGTGTGTGGTATATATATATATATGTATATACACATATACTTGTATCGAGAAACCGTATCTTGGACCAGGTTGTCCTTAATGTATGTGCCATAGTCTCCAGTCTCACCTCAGACCACCTTCTGCCCCTTCATACCCATGGTCAAATGAGATAGCACCAGCTGCAAGACTAGGAAACACAGGAATGTGGACAGAATTGCACTCATTTGTATGCCTTATCTGCAGAGCAGTTGCCGTCTCCCACAGTGAGGGTCTTAAAAAAGTGTGTCAGTCTCTGAGGCTGAGTGTCATCAGAGGGATTATGGATTCTGACCTTTCCAGCTCAAAATGTTTCCCTAGGTCATGGCAGTGTAGGTTTCAGCAGCTGCTGCTGTGCTAACACCTATGCCCTCGGGAACACAATGCAGAGAAGAAAAGAAGGGAAAACACAGACATACATTTCAAAATAGGCTCAGGTTTCAAAGGGAGGAAAAGCTGAACAGGATGATTTCTCTCTTCATTCCTTTCCTTCTCTGAGTACAAGATGTGGGGAAGGAGCCTGTTTTGCTGGAAAGACGCAGAGCTGTTGTTACACAGATCACAACATCTCTGTTCAGTACAACTCACTCTGCCTTTGGGGAAGTTCAGCAATTTCAACACAGTCTTCAGGATTTTTCCAGAGGGTACTCTTTACGAGTTAGTCATTCAACCTGTTCTCCTAGTGTTCTTTTGAAAGGGCCATAGCATTTTCAAAGTGGTCAGAGGTCAACACTGGCTTGTCTTGACACTTACACTTGTATTTTTTATCAGGAGATAGTGGAATGGCATCCAGTACTGGTAAATCTGAAAACAGTGGAATCTTTTTATTTCTTCTGAAGTGTTTTAGAGCTCAATTTCTCACACTTATTCACAATCTAAAAATGGTTCTCTCCTTTCATCAATTCATTAGCACAACCACATTGAAGTACACTTCACCTTGTTATCAACATTCTTAGCAATATAGGTGCTGCTGCAGAGTAACTGCCTGACCAATTCTGCCAGACAATAAAATGACAGAGAATATATTAATTCAATTTACAGAGCAATTATTTTTTACACCTATCTGAAAGATACAGGAGTGCCTAAAGTTAAAGGAACTATGTAGATTCTGCTATCTGAGCATCTGGTTTACCATTTGGTAGGTCAGGGCATCAACATCCTTCCTGAACATAACAGATGCTACAGTGCTGAAACTAGAAGGGTCAAAAATTGCATTTTTTGGACTTCCTGGTAATAGGACAGAGAATTTTTATTGCTATTCAGATTCACTAGGAAGCATATATAGTAGATTTTCCATTAGACAAATGGAGAAATGTTAAACAATATTATTCTTAATTAACATTAGGGGAACATTTTAAAGTCTCCATCAGGATCAGAATCTCATTCTTTTGGGCTAAAAAGGACATTCCTTACCTTGAAGAGTTTAAAACCTAAAGAGAACACAGAGTCATAAAAATCAACAATCCTCTTTTCAAACAGATAAATTAGATCTGCAGAAGCCCTGTATCCTTCTCTACAAGATTATCCCTTTTCCCAGAGATTCTTTGAATAATAAGACAAACTTTAGAAGCGTTGTACACATGATCTATTCTTTGGAAAGAATGTTCCTCAATGTGCCAATTAAAATAATTAAGTTACCTTCGATCCTCTTGGTTTATTTGGAGATCTCAAAGTACATCAGCATACACATAGTAATAACCGATACGGGAATAAAGTTATAAACAATTATAATTTGTATTATGCTGGGTACATAAAAAAGCTACTTTTTCACAATCCACTTATTGCCTTTGTAATCCTCACACAAGACCTCAGAAAATCTCCCTAGAGCATAAAGACAGAAAAGAATCAAAGAGGGAGGGGAAAAGGGAAGCACATTTAATAATTGAGGAAAATCTCATTTGAGTGAGGGCTAATTTATGAGCACATGGAGCTTTGTATGTTTCCATGTAAAGGCTCTCAATATGACTGGAATGAAGAAAAAACAGTTGCATCTAGCAGATATAGACTATACATCTAGCATCTACACCTGGACTGATCAGTATTGTGGACTGGGGAAAACCTGAGACTAGGATGGATGGACTTTGTTATAAAAGGTATACATGGAAGCAGGTAAAGATAAAGCAGATTCAACCCTCCTATATGATTCAGAAAATAAGAGCTTCACATTTGGTGGCCCTAATAATGAGAACTCATCTGTTTCCAGCATGTTTCTGTGCCATGGAAACTAGGTAAATTCAGTTATTTCAGCTCTATTTTTACCATCTTTTTGAGCCAAAAGTGAAGAGGGCTCCACAAATCTCTATGAATTGAAGCTGCTGTGTTTTAGACAAACCAGTTTTAGTGCTGGTTTCTCCCATATTTCCACGTACCACACAGTCCTTGGGACAGAGACTAGTAGGTAGCTCCTGTTACCCTTCTGAGTGTCCACCTCTTCCCCATTTCAAGAGAGACGGGGTACTTCTGGAGAGTGTCCTGTGGAGGGCTACCAAGATGAATTGGGGACCAGAACATCTTTCTTATGAGGAAAGGCTGTGAGACTTGGGACTGTTTAGCCTAGAAAACAGATAACTGAGGGGTGACCTCATCAATACTTACAGGTACCTAAAGGGTGGATGTCAAGAGGATAGGTTGACACTTTTTTCTGTAGTGGCCAGCAATAGGACAAGGGGTAATGGACATAAGCTGGAACACAAAAAGTTCCACTTAGGGAAAAGGTTTTTTACTGTAAGGGTGAAGGAGCCCTGGCACAGGCTGCCCAGAGAGGGTGTGGAGTCTCCTCTGGAAGTTTTCAAAACCCACCTGGATGTGTTCCTGTGTGACCTGATCTAGGTGGACCTGCTTTAGCAGGTAGGTTGCACTGGATGATCTCTAGAGGTCTCTTTCAACCCTTACCATTCTGTGATTCTGAAATGTACTAGATGAATACTTGATGCAGAAAAATATGGTAGACTTAAAGGGAAGTACAGATCCATAATTGTGACTTGCATTCAGATAGATTTAAATATATCTTGGATTTATTATCCTTTATTATGGGGCTATTATATTGTTTTTTAGCATTTTTTGAATAAGTACGTGTTAATAACCATTTATGTTGAGCTACACACTTATGGAGGGTCCAGTGTGTTGTAGAGATGCTGAAAGCATTGCACATCCATTGCACAAAGGGTTTGTGCATGCATGGTAATGCCGATAGAATCAAGATGTGTAGGAATCACTGGGAATGTGTTAGAGTGTATCTGTGTGTGCATAGTGACCAACCATACAGTATAGTCAAATGTTAGACTGTCTGGACAAAAATACTGTTCTGACTCAGTTCCTGGAAAAGTAAAGAGATCCTAGGAATATGTCTGAACTTCTCTTTTAACCACTGAGCTCGAAAATCTGGTCACATGCAGGAAATCTGGGCATATGCATGGTGGTCCTGCCCAAATCATATCCTGAGTTTCCCTGATGGGAAATCAATGGAAATAGAAGTGGATTGGGCTGACATGCAACTGTTTGTGCAGACATGCACAATGCAATCAAACACTGGACTACACTTCTTGCTCAGTACTATTGCTCCTAATAGTTAATCCACACTCAGCAGGGATGGAAGAAGGAAAACCAGCCACAAGAAACAGACAATAGACAGAGAAATGACAAAGCCAGTCTGGGAAGGAACGAGTTTTGGGGAGTGTAATACTCCTGGATAGGCTCTGGGGGCCCTAGAAACCCTGATGACCCGGCAGACCTTGTAGCACATCCCCGAGGGCAATGCTGGTGTTGCTTTTTCTTCCCTCTCCTTGCAAGATTTTGCAAATAAAGGCTGTGTGATGAAAGCAGCTTCTTTTTTTCTGTGGTCTCCCTGAAAGCAGAACATAATTTCTTCAGCTTTGTAATTCTAAAGTATTTTAATTCTGTAATGGCATTTATTCTTCAGGCTGTGAATTGACCATAAATACTTCTCTGCATGAATTTGCTATTGGGTCTGCAGTATTTATTAAAGTCGTATAAAGTACCTTAGGCTAAACTGTAGCCTTTTTAGTCTCTGTTCATAGCAGAAGGAAGTCTGAGAGGGCCTGAGGGGATCTCCCCACTCGAAAACACATCACAGTTTTCTACAGTGCTTCCTCACTGCATCAACAGCATAGGAGGGCTGGGAGAAAGAGAGGGAATGACTTGGGCATGCTACAGACCAGAAATGTGCACCCCAGAAAAGTGGACAGCAGTTGGGAGAATGTTCCATAAATTGGGAGAACATTCCATAAATCAGAACAACTTCTTGGACTTACAGATAGATCTCGAGGAGCACCTCTACTCTGAAAAGTGAAAGTGGTATCAATATTGCCCTCGTGATCTCGGATGCCGTGCTTCCTGTGGTCCTTATGTTGGAAGCATGGTGTAAAGTATTGTCCACATTATTGTGTGCTCTACTTTTGACAGCATCAAAATGTCCCAGTATGGAACTGCCAGGGGTGGCATGGGCTGGTGGCACTGCTGTAGTGTCACTGGGGCAGGGATAGACAGCACCAGACTGGGCTGAAATGTGGTCCTGGGTCATGTGCAGGATGATGGCAGCCCCAGAGGAGCCTGTGCAGTGACAGCCATGGCTGATAGAGCCCTCAGAGACATGACAAAAATCGATTTGTGCAAGTCGTCAGGTTTGTATTCATTGTACATGAACTTATGTACCAACACAATGGTCTGTGGTGGATATTCATGGATGAGCCTCACTGACTTAGGAGGACGCATGCTCTGCATACTGCACAAACCCTGAATAAATGCATAAAGTAATCACAGTCACTGCTTCAAGTAGCCCTATTTACAGACATTTAAAAATAGCAGTGACTAAAACAAACTGCCTTGAGTTAACACAGTGCCTGGAGCTGTTATGCACACACCACAGATGGAAGCAGTTCTCATCCCTTGGAAGTCAGTGGTCAGACTCTTCTTTAGAACATTTTAAAGTTAATAATGTTCTTTATCCTCAAGGCAGGGATACTTAATTATGGGCTGATTTTGCTGTACACTCATTTTGATACCTACATGTATAAACCCATCTTAATGCAATCCCACTGGTGAGATCCACAGACTGGGAACACTGGTTACAGAAATGACTGCCCAAGCTTTAATGTGTGTGTATGTCACCTCTACCTTTCACATCAAGAAAGGCACAAGTCTCGGAATTGTATGCTGATTCCCATGTACTTCATTAGTTTACACTTTTACAGTGAACATAGTGTCACAGAAGAAGCCATTACACAGAGGAAATATAAACAGCTGAAATGTTTGTCTCCATGGACCAAATCCTAAGCCACTTTGGAGGCAGATATTGGTTTCAAGTCTGATGCAGCAAGATAAAACAGTTTCCTTGCAAAGGTTAATTCTTTTGGAGGCAAAGCAGCCCATACACCAATAATGGTGTAATTTTTCGTTACTTGAGAAAATATGTAACAAAGATTACCAGTGTGTCTACTGCATATTAAAAATAAATCCCATTCTATCTTTCTGTCTCATTCAAGAACTTTCTAGAATTCTTCCACCACAAAAGTCATGTGGGATGTAGAGTGTTCCTAATTTTAGCTTTATGGCTATATTTGTGAACCTTTGAAGTGCATTGATAAGAACCAGAAACAGATGGATCTTCTGTCAGCAAAATGGGAAAGATAGGTGGCACGTAGTCATTGAATTGAGAAGCTGAATTAAGAAGCTTCATGGTTCCTATAATCACTGATTGGATATTATCTAATGGCAGAAGAAGAGCTATTGTTAATATCTGGTGGTTTCAATTTCCAGTATTTTTAGGAGATGCATCAATTGAAGCAGTGATTAGACAGAAGTGGACCAAAACCATGAGTTGATTATTTTTCGACAGTACAGTCTCATTTTAAAACGAATGAACACAAGTCTATAAATTTATTCAGCTGTAATTTCAGTCTGCTTGTATGTTATGATCTTTCTCTGTTTTGCAAACGTCAAAGGGAGCTGATTTATGTCAAATGACCAATGTTCTTTTTTCCTCTATATGACCTGATTTGTGCTGGGAAAGAGAAATACCTTTTATTTCTGTTATGTGCCTAGATACAGTTTAGGGAAATTAGCTGCATTTAGGATACTTCAGATTATTGTCTATTCTTCTGACAGGTCAAGGAAAGTAGCACAGCAAGATCTGTTTTGAAAGGGACATTATGAACATGTCCAAAGCAGTTCATACAGCTGGGTCCAAGTGCTTAATTTCCAAGGTCTTTGTTTTGGTATTAAATGATGATTGAGACTAATGCCCATATACATTCATCAAAAGGGGTATATTCTTGGCTGCCTATTCAAACAACACCTCTGACACTGTTTCCAGTTTGCATACCCAAGGCTTACAGCAGGTGTTTGTTTGATGGGCTCTCATCTCCACTGCTATTTGGAAAGTCTATTTGGAAAGTCTATTTGGAAATAATAGGTCCATTACAAAGCACAGAAACCAGAGGCAACATTATCAGAATCATTTACTCTGGGAAATCCAAATGAAATCTCTAGGAGGAGGACATCTAACCACTACATCCATTAAAACTATTTTGTGAAAGTGCTATGAAATAAACGTGTTCAGGTTCTGAAGGATCCTTTGTCTGTCCTTACCAATGCTACTAGTAGGTTTTCAGTTTTGCTGGGTGCTGGAACATGCAAAGACTGTATCTTCTTAATGCTGTGTAGTTGTAGCCATTGCTGTGATATTTCATTTGGTAAGGCTACTTTTTGGAGTTGGAGTAGAAAAGCAATTTAAAATGTGATTATGTTTGTCTGTTTTTAATGGTCTGTTAAGACAGCCTTGGGTTCCTTGTTCTTTTCAGAGCCATCACTGTGCCTGAAACTGAAGCTGGTGACAATTGTGTTTTTTAACAAGGATCTAAAAAGCAAGGGTTTAGCATGATTTCTTTGACCATCATGAAAAAGAGGTTTTGTACCATCAGCTTTCCATTTTATTTAGTGCTGAGTCACTGGTTCAAACAAAATAGTGATTTAACCTTGACATAGCTCAGTTTAATCTTGTCTATGTAAGTGGGAGCAAAATGTTTCACCATGGGGCTTTAATGTGCTTTCAACACAGCTTGACCTTGCCTCCACCTTTGTGACCAACCTAACATGTGAAAGTCAGGATATTGTCAGCTGAACTCCAACTTAAGCATAATATGTTGTACTATCAAAAGAGAGTTGATCTGTAAGACTATTTGACTCTTACATACTGCCTTTCAGCCAAAGTGTTTTCCTGTGATGAGTAAGATTCAAAAAGATTAGTCACAGACTTACTTTCTTACTGTTGTTGTTTTTTCACAGAACTGAAATAAAGTTTTAGGGAAGAAAAGTAGGGTTTTTTTCCTTTTGTTTTGTTTTTTTTTCTTTTCTTGGACTTCATGGAAAAGCTTTGGATATTGCCAAAAATTAGCAGTGGAAAAAAAGAAAAAGAAAAAACTGGCTTGTATGATTTTTTATTACAAACAGACAAAACATTTATACAAAAAGAAGGATTTTTCTGGCAAACAGCATCTGCTCTACCCAAGGCTTCTTTTTGACTTCACAAGCTGAAGGCAACTCTAATTCTTATCTCTGTCATATCATTAAGGCATCAGAGGCTTGGACAAATAAAGTAATTTGCCCTGGGTGCCCCAGTAGGCTGGTGGCAGGGCCCAGAAGACTCCTATTCTTTGACATCCAC
This sequence comes from Colius striatus, assembly GCF_028858725.1. NCBI lineage: Eukaryota > Metazoa > Chordata > Aves > Coliiformes > Coliidae > Colius > Colius striatus. The sequence goes on from NC_084759.1 coordinate 135,131,338, forward strand.
TCATGCCTGAGCCTGTTTCCTATTCCCACCTCTCTGCAGAGTAAAGTGATAATAGTATAGCTGCTGATAGATGCAGATAGAGGATTTAAGTATTTTAAGTATTTAAGGATTTAAGTATCCTCCGGAAAGATTCTGCTGCAGACTGAGGCACTGCAAATTTGAGGAACGTTATTTAGGGTCATATGCCTTTCTTCTGCTACTGCCTACTGAACACTTCCTTTAAGAAAAGGAAGGGAAGAGAGGGAAATGTAAGTCATGATACTGATGCCTTTGCATTCCCTTGTTGGATAAATGGCACTTAGCAATCAGAGTCTTTGTTACATTAAGAGTCACAGGACATTTTAAACAGTGGATAGGCTTAATCGGAATGCATCACGCTTCAGTACCTGTATAAAGATCATACCCTATCTGTCTGTTGTATAAATTTCTGCTTTGGGGGCATCAGGAAGAGTTTATTTTCACACTATCTGCTGCTTCTTTACCTACTACTGATTTTCCTTTAAAGTGTGTTTTGTGCTTTGAGATGATTTATTACTGTGGCTTCCTCACCCTCATTTGAATCAGCATTTAAATAATTAGATTTTAAATATTTTCTTCCTATTTGCACTGCTGTTATACACAAACAGCTTTTGTAGAATGTGGGGCTTATTATAGCTAGAAAAGAACATAATTTGATACTCTCCAATGTGGCAAAAAGTGTTAATTTACTAGGATTACAGTTCTTGGATTGTCACTGGTTAGTGAATGCATCGGGGAAAAGCTGAATGCTTCAATAAACTTAGACAGTAGTCTTTAACTTGCATCTTTTTAGTGTTACTTACTGTCAAGCTGTGTCAGCTCCTTCATGTATATAATATAATACATACAAAGTAATACATGCTTTTAATACTTTTGCTTTAGGAATCTTGACTGAAGACTGTCCTTTCTCTTTGATGGTAACAGCATATATGTTTCTGCCAGGTTACAAGGCTTCTTATTTACATCTCTTCATGATATATTGAAGAACTAAGTGAAGCTTCAAGCATCTGTACCACGATCAAATGTTACGAATGCATTGCATTAACTATTGTAAGGATAAGTTTAATTTCACATTGATCAGATCAGGGACAGGCTAGGTACTACAGCAGAAAATGTATTGCAGGGATTATCAGGAGTGTATGGAAGTCCCAAACAGATGCTCTTTTCTGCCCAGATCCGATGCTGTTATTACCTGATGAGGTAGTACCTCAGAAGATATGTGAGGATCCAGGTTTCACTGCATCTTGTTAGGATCCGGGCAAGTGGTTGGCTCCCAGCAAAGGAGGCATAAGTCATTTGACACTATTGCCTCCTTTCTGAGTGTGGCTTCTTTAGTTAGCTCTAACTTGGTATTTGATCTGGACTCTAAAGTTTGCGTTTGTTCTCTTTTCTCTTAGGAACTATCTTTGAAGCTATCCACAAACTTTATCATTCTTCTGTGCTTTCTCAGGCATTTAAAGTGACTGGAGAAAGGAAAAAGAAAAGGTAGCAACCTAGTAATCCTGGAGGTGAATAGAGAGACTGCAATCTGGATTGTAGTCATCCATCCTCCCTGCACTCCCTGCCAACATGCTATTGAATTAACACATTTGTATGTACCCAGTGCATATAACAAATAATGAGGTGTCATGTTGAATTCATAAGCAATAACAGAGAAGCCTCCTGGTTGTTTCCAGTACCAATATACGTTATGCAGCCTAATGTTCTTCAGTGTAATTGTACATCACAGACCTCTCCCGTAGACCATATTTCCTAGCTCTACTCAGTATTCTTTAAAAATACACAGTATGGATTTATGTTCTGATAGTTTAACAGACACTCCCCCTTGGGCCTTGTAGATGTAAGAGCTGGAAATGAACAGTTGTGTAAGGGACACACAATCTTCAACAATATTTTTCCTGTCTTGTTGGCTCTCCACATCCCAATGGCCAGATCTTCGGCATTTTTTTGACACCTTTGCGCCATCTTTCCCTGGGGACCCATGAGTCTGACATAAAGGAGCACCTGGATAGCACAGAAGATCAAAGAGCTTGTACATCCTCTCAGACTCCTGACTCAATCTTTGCAGCTGGTTCTGTGAGGAAAGGCTGGGAAGGAACAAGTGATACGGTCTGTTGTTGCAAGACCTGCTGCACTCTGAAGTTAAATGCAGTTGTTGATACCCTTAGGTAATTACACTGACACATGGACATGGAATAAAAGTGAAGTTTGAGAAAGTGAAGCTACAAATGAACTTATGCTACCTTACTAATCAGCTGCCCCAAATAAAGTATAGCTTTAAAAGGGTCTTTAACTTGTATAGAGCCTAGCACAATGACAAGCTCTTTTGATTGAGAATAACCAGGAAAACTTGTGGAGAATGTGGTGTGCTGGACTGGATTGAGTGGTGGAGTTTTTTTCTTTTTCACTTATGATAGATTATTTAGTGAATATGATCACCTCCTTTGGAAGGCATTTATAATGATCTGTGTCAATGTTTATAATGAAATAAAGCACTCTAAAATTTATTCATAGTCACTGAGACACTTTTCACTTAACATTAGTGCGCTCAGTGCAGATTAGAGTCAGGTATGTTAGCCAAGAATAAACTCAGGCCTCAGTGTAGTTTGAAGGATGTTTAATGTATCTTGACAGTCATTAAGTAGCTGGTAAAGTACTGGCAATGAATTCATTATTCTCCTTATGAATCAATTCCTATTTATAGCAAACTATCAAAAAATACACATTATAGTATGAAGATTGAGATCTTACATAATAGTTCCTTCACCAGAGACAGCCATGAAAGGATTGGTGAGACTAGAACAAATTACAGTTAATGATAGACTCGTTCTCAGAGAATTAAACACTTTAATTGGTCAATCAGGTTGGGCATTTGAGAAAGGAAGACTTGCAATTATGTGAAAGACTGCTTACCATACTTCGGCAGCTTTATGAGCTTCTGGCAATTTTTCATCAGGATTTAGATTTGTCATTGTGTTCTAATGCTCACAGATACACCTAGCTAAGAGCTGCTTCTTGACCTCTTATGTTTTGGGGTTCCTTTGAGGGTGAATGTAAGCTTGCATCTTGCATCTAATTCACACAAGCTCCACCACTGTACATTAAGTAAAGACTCAGGTACATGCAACAAAATTAATTTTCTGTACTCCTGTGGAAAACCTTTTTTTGCTCTATTTCAGTTGTCTTCCAGTTAAAAATCAAAAGAATTGCACATAATGCCTGCCCTCCCTGCATGTTTAGTTTGTCATTTGTTCAGAAAAGCCTTTATCTCTCAATGTGTGTTTTACCAGCCTACTCACTATACTGCCTGGTTCCTGATAGAAACTTTGAGGTGCTAACGTTGTGTTGCAACTGCTTTGAACAGTCTACAATACAACTTTTGTATCAAAGCGCCATTGTTCAGGTTTTTGGGTGTCTCACAGGAATCAAATAGTTGAGCAGCTGTTCTACATCAGAAAACACTCTGCCTTCTCTCCTCTGAGGAGTCTCATATTAGAAATGAGGTAGGATTTTGTTCAAAGTGAAATAAAACTCTACTTTGCAGCAGAGTTTTCTTGCTTGATCATTGTGGGGAACTGGTCACGTGCTTTAGTTACTGCTAGAAATGATTGCATTACATTAGTGAAAGTTCATATTGCGGTCTTTGTGCTATGTTTATTCAATGAGCACAAGAAATGAGCTTTTGAAGTGCGGCAGAAGGAAAAGCAAGAGCAAGAGCAGGAGCAGACAGATTCAGGGATACCATGGAAGTCTCTGAGCTGAGTTAGGCAGTCTAATCCTGAGTCAGGTCACAGATCACTCTATAGTCTTGGATCAGGGAGCATACGACTGTTTTGGGTCACGCATGTGAAGGCTGCAGTAAGGTAATGCAACAGAAGATAAAATTTTACAGTTTGGATAGTTTAGATGTCAGAGGATATAGGGCTAGAGCTAGATCTTATAGGCCATGAGTCAGAGAGATTTGGCAATGGATCAGGTCTGAGGCACTGTGAAAGCAGCAGTTGATATTTGCTAAGTTATCTTCTACAACTGACAAATGGTCACATATTCTCACTTTCCCCGGGCAGATGAATCAATCATTCAGCACTTGCTATTTAGAAGATGAGATGGTTGTCCCTCCTGACAAAAGGCAGTTACCTGCAGCTGGTGGTAAGATGAGAACAGTGATTAGCAGCAACAGTAAAATCTCAGAGGAAATCATATACCAAGTCAGGTTTGTCCTCTGCTGCCTTTTATGGAGGGAAAGCCACTTATCCTAAGGAAAGTCACTTCTCTTAACTAAGCAGAGCAATGATGAGAGCAGGACTTCCCTAAATCATACCAGGCCCATGGCCTCACAAGGCGAGGGGTGACTTGCGTGCAGTGAGCTTGGCTGGGGTTTGTCTGTGGGGCAGGGACACAAGAAGGAGCAGGAGTAGGAGCAGTCTGGACCAGCAGGCACATAGGCACATGGCTGGGCAGAGGCCAGCCTGCAGTGAGACTGCAGCATGGCTCCAGTCAGGCCCTCACAGTAGCCCTAGGTAAACAGCAGCTCTCAGGAAGCAAGAGCCACCTTTTTTGTTGTGGGCTACATAGTGCTCCTACACCTAGATCTCAGAAAAAATCCAGGCTATTACTAGATGAAGATGTTTTTTATGCACACACAGAGGAGAGATCAGCACTGCCCTCAGTGCAGGAGGAGGGAAACCTGCAGAGGCCAAGGGCCCAGCAGGAACCCTTTGTGATGTTGCGTCTTGCTTAAGCAACAAAATATGTACATCCTGATGCCTTGAAGAAGGTAAGAAATGAAGTTGGGTGTTCAGAAAAAGGCACATGGGTTTCTCATATTTGGGATGTTTACAGAAAGCTGCTGTAAAGGTGCCCAGTCAAGTACTGGATGTTCAGCTTCCTCTCCTGTGTCTGGGCCCCTCCCAGGTTTGATAATAGCTTTGGGGATAAATTACTGCTCACTACCATCAGGGCCAGGAGAGGGGTATGGTGGGATGTTCCTGGCTCTGGTAGAGGTGTATACTATGCACCCCATGACATACATAGACATTTTCTGGAGTTGGTGCTTACAGGAGTACAGGGATCACCTCGTGGGATAGGATTCATGGACCATGCATCAGACCAATATGATCAATGCAGAAGCCATTTATTTTAACATTCAGTCACATTATATATGTTATTCTTTTCTAAATACATGATATATTCTATTGTGATTGGATAGCTCAGTCTATCATGCTCTGTTTACGTCACTAATAGCAGAATATGATTTGTTAAGCTTAACTATGTTAGTATCTTGATAGTAGCAGTTTCTACATTCTTTTACCTAATTCCTTCTCTATCTAATTTCTCTTCTAAGCTTACATAGTTCCTTTCCCACACACACAGCTGCCTTCATATCTACATTCTAATAAGCAACTCATCCTTGACTATTCTTCAGGCTCACTGTTCACTGTCTGATATAGCTAAAGTCTGAGGCCTGCATCTGAGGTCTGTGTCTGAGCCTCATGCAGCTTACGGTTTTGTATAACCAAAGTCTGGGTGGGCCACATGTCCATTTTACTTCAGGTACGTTGCTACACAGGAGGCATAGCGCATGTGTTAGGGGCTAGCTGGGGTTCAGCAACCACCTTGTCAACACCAAAACAGAGGAAAAAACACAGTCTAGCTAAAAAGTCCTGTTTCTGCCTTTGTGCCAGACCCTGTGTCAGCCATTCTGCCATGGCATCCATTGCCCTTAAAAAAACAGCTGGCTGCCTGGCTGCCAAAAGAGCAACTGGAGCCTGAGCCTAATGCACTCCTCACTGACTGTATAGGCTTAATCTTATTTGCACAGCTATGCAAACAGCACCTATGCCAGTGTGAGGTCATTTGACCTTTAGAAAGATATCCTCCTGTTTGGCTGCTCAGATAGAAGTCACTTTTGCTAGCCCAGAGATCCGAAGCCACGGTGTGGGGACAGAGTCCCACTAAGCCACGGTGGGGTACGAAGACAGGAGAGGACACAATGAGAAGTCTTTTCCTTCTCTCCCTGGGAGCATGAGAGGGTGGCTACTGCTCATGAGGAAGGAATTCCCTTCCTCTGACATCCCAGACAGCAGTTACAGGTGCTCGGTACATGTGGCTGCAGCAGCTTGGTGTTGCATGCAGTGGGCAGCAGGACCATGCTGTTGCCCCCAGCAGTCTACTGCTTCATGTAAATGTCTGCTTTGCTTGAGCCTTTATCTAGAGTCAGCAGCCCCTTTGGGAGCTCAGGTTTGCTTAGGTATAAAAGAGTTTATTGAAATTCACTGCAGCTTATTCATTGAATGCATTATAAATATTATTAAATTAAATGTAAATGCTTTTAAAATGCAAATATCATCCAGGGTTTTTTTATCTTTTGCTTTGCTCAGGCTCATAGGATAGGGGAGCTGACTCATGGTAGGGTTCTCAGGAGTCTCCAAGCTTTTAGTGTTCTGGTGTTTACTACTCATAACCACACTTCTCATATTTTGATGTAAAACTGGCCCTGCTCCAGGGGAGACGATGTTTATTCAAAATATCCCAGCCTTGTTTATGGTTGTGACAAATCCATACTCAAGGCTTGCAGACAGCTTAAAAGTCTGGATTCTGATCAGCAAACTTTGATGAGAATCAATTCAATGTAACTTGCTGTATTAGTAGATGAAGTGGGAATGAGCCCCAGTGATAGGAAAAGTCTGCAAAGCTCCTGTAACAGACAAAACTACTGTCCTCATGTCTGCATTTGCATGAATAGCATTTTCATGCACTGGGCCTTCACTTTCTTTCCCCTATAGAGAGACATGCATGACCTAATAACTCTGAACTTTTGGCTTTTTGGCTTTTGAGCTTGTTCTCCTTGCTGTACTTGTCTCTTCTCATCTCTTTTTGATGTTGCTCACTGTTCTTCCTTACCACTGGGAGTGATTCCCCATAGATGTTGGTACCATGCAATGGCCCTGGTAAAGAAAAAGTTTATTCCTTTTCTCCACTGTGACAAGCAGAAAATTTGGCAGATGGCATTCCTGTCAAGAAGTCAGTGCAAGGCATAGCAACCTCTGCTATCTTAAGGAAACTCAAGCAATGCAATTTAACAGGAAACTACAATTGTTATTCACAGCTTAGTCTCACATTTGCATTGTTATCGAGGAATGAAATTGTCATATCTCTGTCCCATGTAAGATTTGTGATTGCCTTGAAAGCTAGAAAGTCACTTTGAATTGAAAGCCCTAGTTAATAATGTACAAGACAATCAGTTTCACATGGCTGTTCTCAAAGATATTAAGCAAAGTGTCAAAGAAATACAAATATCATGTGACATGATTAGTGTCATACAGAAAAATTTAGGACCAACATAGTGTCTTTGGTATCTACCTGGTAATTACTACTACATTTCCCTGGTTAATTACATTTATACCTATAAGATTACAAGATAATTATGTTTGAGTTTATTACAGGAAACTAGAAATTGCATGGTTTGTTAACAACAGATGAGCAGAGTATAATTGGCAAACATGACATAGTTATTTGTGCAACATCTCAACACTTGTAGCATCACTTCAAAGATCCAAGATTGTTGTGTGAGAGACAGGTGTGAAGCCTAGCCAGTTTAGCACCTGGTAATAGGAAAGCAAAACACGAAGGAAAACGCTGCATTGTAAAACAACTTGGCAGTTCTCCAGGGCTGGAAGCAAAATCCTAAAAATTAGGTTTTAGCAATGTAGCAATTTGTTACACCCTATTTCCCCTTCTATTTGTGACTTTACTGTTATGGAATGCCAAGAAACATTTTTACCTGTTTCCTATGTTGTAGGATCAGCTTGATGAAAAAGTATTTTTTGTGATTGTAGCAGACTGGACTTTGATGACCTTAGCAGTTCCCAAGCTAGTTCCCCTGGTTTTTTGTTGTTTGGGTTTTTTTTTTTTTTTTTTGAGTTTAGGGAAGATAATGCATTCTGATGGATAGAGCCCAGGGCAGAAAAGTGAGAGGACTTGTATATGAGTATTTGCTCTGCTGCTAAAGGTATTGCCCTTTGACTTCTGAAGACAGATACTATCACTTTACTGAGACCCTGTCTAGCACAGTGTCTCTCCAAGCTCAGTTAAGCCTTCTAGGCACTGGCAAAACCTGTAAAGGTTAATAACAATACAGCAGAAACAGCCCCCAGTCAGGGATGGGGATAGTGTTCTCAATTAACTGACAGTAGCAGTGACCTGTCTACTTCGGGGCTGCATCCTTCAGGCATTGATCAGGCAGGTTTTGCTCTGTAGTCAGGGGACATTTAGTCTGAGTGGCACATGGAGAATTCAGCTTAGTTCACATTCAGTCAGCAGCACTGTTGTGGTAAAAAATGTCACTTATCCAAGACTCCAAGGCTATCACCTGAGGTGAGGCAACAGCTGTCTTAGATTGGAGTGGCCTTGTAGCAATTTCTAGGTAAATAAAAAAAATCTCTCAGCTTGGCTTTTTGTTCCAAGACAGAGAGAGAAAGGAAAGAAAAAAAGGAAAGAAAGGAAAGAAAAGAAAGGAAGCCAACAAAAGCCTTGTGAAGTCTTCTCCTTTCCAATAAGCCATCAAGAGCTGCTTCCAGGTATCGCTATTTGCTATTTGTCCTGAGACTTAAAGAAGACTGAGCAGGGTGTTGAAGTATCCAGTGTCAGCATCACCGCAGACATTGCTACACATCTTTAACTCTGTAGACATCAGATGAGAATATACCTTGGTGTTTGTGTGTAATGACAGCAGTTTAAGTGTTTGATGGCATTGCAGTGGATATAAATAATTATTTTGACAATGGCAATGTTTCATTTAATTTAGAAACCTTGAAAGAATGTAAAATACATTTAAACTTTGTGACAAGCCAACTAGTAGACAAGCAATGTTAGTTCTACCTAGAAACACTAAAAGTGAAGTACCAGGAAAATTAAGAATTTAGTTTGGCGTGAATATGGTGTTATGAATAACAGAAATGCAAGAACTCAGAATTCTTTGCTTTAACCTCTCGAGATGGCCAACCCTTCTGCTTATAATTCTGCTTTGATATTACCTGTGAAAAACCTACCGCACAACTCTGTAACATCTCAGTCCGACAATGAACAAGCAAAAACATGAGAAATACTTCACCAAGAAAAAAGCAAAAAGTAGTGAGCTGAACAGTACTGAGGAGAAGCCCAAGGGGCCTGCTCCATGCAGAAGGGGCAAGGAGAGAGATGAGGATTGTTCCAGAACCACATGCTTCCCATAACACGTGGCACAGACCCATTGGATCTGAGCTTTGTGGGCAGGGCTGGGGCAGTGATAACAACAGATCCTATCCACAGTCCAGTGAACCCCAGGGAAAGGCAAGGCCTGGTGTCATGTCTGAGGACAATCCAAACAGCAGTTCAAGAACAATAGTAGAAACAAGTTCTCCTACAACATAGCTCAGTGGAAGAATAATTATGATTATGTATTACAAAGCAGATTTTTTTTCCAAATGTTTTTGGAAGAAACCAGATGCCTTCTGAGAAAAATGTTTCCTTATTTGAAAACACTTTTTCTCCTTTAGAAAAAGGATGCATAATACGGTTTTAAGCAAGCCCTACTTACCTAGTGAACATTATTTGCCTCTGTAGTGCCTTCAGCATCTAAATTACTCCTTTGGGTAAATAGTCTATATAGCAAAAGACTGCATTATGTGACACAGTTGTTTTTTTGCGGTTGTGTATTCAATCATGTCAGTGAAACTGGGGAAGATCTTGGGCTAGATTTTGTTATCCTCAGGCTAATGTTTTGCATGTCTTTTTTTTTTAGGAAAAAAAAGTTTCCACTCATTAAAATTAAAAATAAACCAGCAGCAGTTTTTAATTTTCACTGACAATGTGTGACTTGTTTACACTCTGAATGCCTCTCTGTTACTCCCAGAAAGAAGAGTTTGAGTCCTCAGGAGAGGACTCTTAAGTTCTTGCTGAATCAGGGTTCACTGTAATTCCATTTCTTATCTAAGAAGTTTACACTGGTATCTACCTGAGGCTACCACTCTGCAGTGGTAGTAGTTTGCCTGCCAGAAGTTGAGCCAGGAAGCCAAAAGCCTCCTTCACAATCAGTCACTTCAGCAAAATGGGTTCCTGGGGCTAGTTTAGAAGGGAAAAGGGAAACAATAGTTCATGATCTATTCAGAGTGAAGAAGTGGTGACTAACAGGGTCCGAATGCAAATAACTGTTTTCCTATCAGCCAAGTGAGTGCTTACAACAGACTTGTTAAGATACAAACAAAGGAGGATCTAAGTTTGTTTGCACCCACTTTGGTTCATTTTTGTCTCTTTGCATTTTCAAATTTGGCGCATTTTAAAAGAACAAAAAAACCTTGCACCTTTTTTGTCACATCTATAAATAAGGAAAAATAGCCTACATGCTAGCAGCTCTGTACTGAGTATGTGGTCTCCACCAACACACAAGCTTCACAGAAGTCTGTTCTGGAAAGCTTTGATGACCAAAATACTGCTTTCACCAAAATTGGTGGCATATGCTGCAGAAAGCACTGCAGAAGGGGTGCAGGAAGGGGACCAGAGAATTGTCCTGATCGGTCAAGACCCCTTGACACTATGGCTTCTACTCAACAGACCCAAATCTGAGAGACAAAATGACACTGATCACACAAAACTTCAATGCTTTTTCCACCCCCACCTCCCCATGCTAGGGATTTATGTTTTCACAAGAATATCTACCTTAACTGATTCATCGTACAAAACAATCAACTAACAAAAAAACAAAACTGAAAAAAACCCACACAAAACCAACATCAACTTATTTCTCCTTTTCTCCCCCAAATATTAGGCACAAGACAGAATTTTTCCAGTAACAGGAAATAGTGCTTGACCACCCTGGCAGCCTTCTATGATCCCGCATGACTGGCTGGATGAGGGGAGAGCAGCAGATGTCATCTACCTTGACTTCAGCAAGGCTTTTGACACTGTCTCCCACAACATCGTCATCAGAAAGCTCAAGCAGTGTGGCTTGGATGAGTGGACAGCGAGGTGGATCGAGAGCTGGCTGAATGACAGATCCCAGAGGGTGGTGATCAATGGCACAGAATCAAGTTGGAGACCTGTGGCCAGTGGAGTTCCACAGGGATCAGTTTTGGGGCCAGTCTTGTTCAACATCTTCATCAACGACCTGGATGAGGGGACAGAGTGTACCCTCAGCAAGTTCACTGATGACACCAAACTGGGAGGACTGGCTGATTCTCCAGAAGGCTGTGCTGCCATTCAGCAGGATCTTGACTGACTTGAGAGTTGAGCAGAGAGGAACCTCATGAGGTTCAACAAGGACAAATGCAGAGTTCTGCATCTGGGAAGGAACAGCCTCATGCACCAGTACAGGCTTGGGGTCGAACTGCTGAAGAGCAGCTCTGCGGAGAGAGACCTAGGAGTGCTGGTTGGTAACAAACTAACCATGAGCCAGCAATGTGCTCTTGTGGCCAAGAAGGCCAGTGGCATCCTGGGATGCATAAGGAAGAGTGTGGCCAGCAGGTCAAAGGAGGTCCTGCTCCCCCTCTACTCTGCCCTGGTGAAGCCTTATCTGGAGTACTGTGTTCACTTCTGGGCTCCTCAGCTCAAGAGGTACAGGGAACTGCTGGAGAGAGTCCAGCACAGAGGCATCAAGATGATCAGGGGACTGGAACATCTTTCATATGAGGAAAGGCTGAAGGATCTGGGGCTGTTTAGTCTGAAGAAGAGACTCATCTCAGCTCTGCAGAGAGAGACCTGGGAGTTGTGGTGGACAGCAAACTAACCATGAGCCAGCAATATGCCCTTGTGGCCAAAAAGGCCAATGGCATCCTGAGGTGCATTAAGAAAAATGTGGCCGGCAGGTCAAGGGAATATAACCTCTCACTCCCCCTCTACTCTGTCCTGGTGAGGCCTCATCTGCAGTCCTGTGTCCAGTTCTGGGCTCCCTAGTTCAAGAGGGACAGAGAACTTCTGGAGAGAGTCCAGTGGAGAGCTGCCAATATGATCAGGGGACTGGAACATCTCTCCTATGAGGAAAGGCTGAGATACCTGGGGCTGTTTACCTGGAGCTGGATAAGAAAAGACTGAGAAGGGACCTTATCAATTCCTCTAAACACCTAGAGGGTGGGTATCAAGAGGGTAGGTTGACACTTTTTTCTGTAGTGTTCAGTGGCTGGACAAGGGGTAATGGACTCAAGCTGGAACACAGGAAGTTCCACTTGAACATGAGGAAAAACTTTGCTGTGAGAGTGAGGGAGCCCTGGCACAGGCTGCCCAGAGAGAGTGTGGAGTCTCCTTCTCTGGAGGTTTTCAGAACCCACCTGGACACATTCCTGTGTTAGCTGCTTTAGTAGGGGGTTGGACTGGATGATCTCTAGAGGTCCCTTCCAACCCCTACCATTCTGTGACTCTGTGATTCTATGTCTGAAATTACAAAACCAGGTACTGCCACTCCAACACCAACTGGAAGTGGATAGATGCTAGCCATTCAATGTCAGATTGCTTGTGCCAGCTCTGCTTTGTCTCACTTCTTAATTTTGTTCATGGATGACTTGTCACAGGTCTTCTACAAGAGGAAGAAATATCCTTTAAGTGGACATGGCTAAATGGAAAATTGTCAGGGTTGGAGGAGATGTTACTCTACAGATCTAGGCCCTTTCCTTCAAAGACCCTTCTTTAGCTGTTTTTCTGGACTTTTAAAAGTGCTAAGAAAGCCACGTCTCCATTGGTTTATGGCTGCCCTAGGCAACCAGCTCTGCCTCTTGTGTGAATTTAAGCAAGCTCTTTTTTTGTTCTGCAAATTGCTATGTGAAAGGAAGAAACTGAAATCTCCCTTCTGATGCTTTGACTTTACTTCCCTGCTAAGATACGAATGTAAAGAACCTCAGCACTTCTTCTCAGGATTATGCTGTTTGTGGCTATATCTCTATTAATAAACTGAGTGGTTCAATAGGAACTAACTTGTAGCACAGAAGTACTGTTGCTTAGGACTTGATATCTACAGTATATGTATTTTGGGATGCTCTTTGCTTCATCTATCAGACTGAATATCCATTAGCAAATGGAAGTGATCATTCTGTTTAATTTCACTTGAAAGAAGACTTCTCTGTGGGCTATCGGCCTCTCTGTGTTACTAATCAAAGCACAATGAGTGGAGGTGATGGGAAGCCTGTTTTTTTGGAGCGTATCTTCTGTTCTAACAACATCTAATATAGATCAAACTTTCTGGCCAACACAGAGTAGTACTCCTCTGGAGGCTTCCTGCTGATGGTGGGGAAAATTTTACTCTCCTTTACAATGACTTATAAAAGGCAAAAATCCCTTTTTAACTCATTGATTTAAAACATCCACATGTCTTTGCACCTATAGTGGGTTCAACTGCATTGGTTGATAGGGGAGGAGTGGGTGTTGTATCTGAGGAGAATGATGAGAAGGCACATTGTTTGAATAACCTGAAGCTCAGGCAGGAAAAGCCAATATATTATCATGGTGATTTCAGCTTTAGTTTGAAAAGTGATGTGATGCTTAATTCACCAGTGTTTGCTAAGTGTTTTATAATTCTGTGAAGAAGTTACTTGAGAGTTGTAGAGATTACTTATGGTCTTATGCTGTAAGCTTTCAGGGCTAGATTATTATTATTTAACTTACTATAAACTGTGTGCTGGAGCTGTTTCATTAAAATCTTACATCTTGTTCCTGGTGAGCATCATGGGAACACTTCCACCTGGACTGATGGTTTCCCACCAGGCCAGGACTGAGAGGTATTTAAGCTCTTGTTAGTTCTGGAACTGCATCTATCAGTCTTTTAAATGAGCAGAATTTCCCTGCTGGGATGATGATTTTTTGGTTGTGGTCAGTTAACTTAATACAGCTAAGGCACAGGAGGTGGCAGGGGAGGGACAATGGAAGGGAATAGAGAAGAGAGCTGAGATCACTTGGGATTGTTTTTGTTTCCCTTTTGAAAGAAAATATACCCAAGAATAAAAGCCTGAGGTCCAATGGAAGTGAAAGAGCAGTACTTGGTCTTTCAGTCAAGATGCAGATACTATGCCAAAAATAATGTTCATGAAATTGTTATTTGTAATCAGTATTGCCAGGTTTTGCAGGTTTCTTCCTGCAGCCTCAGGGTTAATTTTTCTGTTTAGTCTGCTTTTGTTTTCTGATGAAACCACTAAAATAACAGTTTGGCATCAGAAATCTTTCCTGTGCAGGAATTTAAAAAGAACAAGTAAAGCATGAATTAGCATTTGTATTAGAGAGATACTTGAGAGAATTATGTCAAAGTCACAAGATAAAAAGGCCTTTGTGTGTTATGGTAGTCACCTTGCTGATTCATAATAACACTCTTGACACTGACAATGAAAGCCCAACAAAAGGAAAAGGAGTGGTTCTATGTTTAGGTTTCTGTCTTTGTACTCTAGAGAGCTGAGTGAGAATTTCTCTCCATCTCTTTACCCTTAGGAAGGCAAGAACAGCTTTAGAGCATAGCTGGGTGGAGAAAGGTCAATTGTGAGGCCTTCAAGACCCATTAGTAGGTGAATAGTGGTGCCTTCTGCAAGAAAGAAGCTCCTGGAAATCCTCATACAAGACTTTTGTAAGCTGTTTTTAAACACCGTTGATATATCCAGAACAGCTATTAAACTATGTCTCTACTCAAAGAGATGAAAGTGCTCAAAGAGATGAAAGTGATACACCTTGTGCCTAGGTGTTTAGCATGGACTGTCTTAGGCTGGGAACAGGTAGGTTGTGAATGCTGGTGTCCTGTATTTAGTATATCTCTGTGTTTTCTGTCTAAAAGCAAGATATATCCTACCTTAGATGGCTAAAATGATAAGGTGCTTGAATGCTCTGAGAATGGTTGTTATATAGGTTCCTTGTGTAGATGGACAAGAAGCTGCTGGAGTTGCACAGCCTTTTGGAAAGTGAGGAGAAAATGTGAGAGTATTTCTGAGGATTGTCTTGCCCCAGGAGTTGGGGGGTTTTTTTGTATGTTCATTTGGCTTTTAAGCTTTCTCTGGAAAAGTCTACACACTATTTCCTTTTATTTATTTTCGTTTTTACAGCCACTCACCTTGAGAAGAGATTCTCGATGTTAACAGTCTAAGAGTCAGAACTGCTATGGGTTCTAGGGGGAGGGTGTTTTGTTGTGTATGGTTTGTTTTATGCAATCACTCTGTGCACTAGAACACTTAAAATTGCACAAAGTAAGATAAGAGCTAAACTTCTTGATTAGGGAATCTGTTGCTTTCTAGCATTGGCTAGAAAGGAATTCCTGTTCTGATGCACATTGCAGAGGAGTTTTCAACTTTCCCTCAGAGCCATAGGGTATGTGCTAGTGCCAAAAGCAGAACCATTGATTTTAAGTTAATGATCTGAATGGCAACAGCAAAGGCAATGATTAGCATTTGCTGGTTTTAACGTTGTTCAAACACCAGTTGTATTTAAGGAATGAAGAAGCCAACAGAAGACTACTGGAGTCTTCCTTCAGATAGAGGAAACAAAATGAGTCTCTTCCTCGGTCTTGTACACAACTTTGAATAGCCCTGCATACCTACTGGGAAATTACTGCTAGTCTGAATGCAGTATGCCTTCATACTTTTTGTGGTAAAACTTGGTGCTCCTCAGTAAATGATTTGACTCCTGGTCTGTGTGCAGAGTGAAAAAGAAACAGCCTGTGTGCAGAGTGAAAAAGACTTCAGCCTGTGTGCAGAGTGAAAAAGAAATATATTATCTGAAAGAAAGGGGTAGTTCTTAACATTCTAGTGTTGCAAGTGGGTAGATAAAATATGACTGGTTTCTTGCAATGCACTGTGTATATCTGTCTGCTTCCTGAGAAAAGTGGAACATAGAAAAATGTGGGATTTTTCAGAGGCAATGGTTTTCATTTGTGTGTTTTTTCCTCTGCTGCTCCCCTCCTGGTAGCAGCTGGAGCAAGGGCTGACTATGGCACAGATATGTAACTTTTGGCTATAGCACTGGTAGGTTTCCTGCATCATTCATACGGAGCTGTTCCCATAAGATATTCTACCTCCCCTCCTTCTCCGTCCCTGTTGGTATTTCTATAACACAACACAAAATCAGACACAAAACTTTCATCACTGCAGTCGCTGCACCACTCTGTATGGAAACAGAGGATTAGTTATGAGTGGGCAAAGCCTCCCAGTGGAAGTATTCAGAGCAGGGAGGCTGAGGACTGCCTGCAGGAGATCTCAAAGCCTGGGTGGTTGTGAGGAGTAATGAGAGTCATCCCAAGTGAGTTGACGGCAGCTGGGAGATTTGCTTTAACTCTGACATCATCAGTTCCTAGGTTTATTTGTAAAGCTGTCACCATCTATGGACTCCTCATTAGTGGAAGACTGTTTGGAAAGTTGTCGCCATCACTTTTGAAACAGGGAGATGCTATGCAGTTGCCTTGTGACAGTATCACCGAGCATGGGACACTCCAAATCTAAGGTGCTTACCTTGTGTGGAGAACAGTAAAACCCTTGGAGTAAAAAGGAGCAAATGAGAAATTAAAATATCAGTAAGCTAATAGAAACAAAATTAGAGGAATGTATTCAGGGACAAGGTGTGAGTTGGCTGCCCCTTCCATGAGGCACAGGGCAGCATCTAGATGGCAAATGTGCTCACAGCTGTGAGGGAAGTGTGAGCTTGCTGTCACCTCCTCATGCGGCTGGAGGGAAGGACAGCCCGCTGGATGGTAATTAAAGCCCTTCCTCTTCCACTGCCTGCCCACCTCGCTCACAGAAAGATCAGCCTTCTACACTGGGATCATTTCCTCCGTGACATGTGTTAGCTTTGTGGATCACAAGCAAGGTAAATAGCATGGGATGGCTATTTTAACAATCTATGCTATTCTGCTGGCTAATGCAATTGCCTGCTTTCCCTCTGCCTGGGGGAAGCAAAACCTCTGGCTGCCTGGATGACTGCCAGTAGGAAGTTTTGGCACCTGCATCAGGTTGACACAGTCTTGGCTGGTTTGCAGCTGGAGGTGGGCGGTGTGAGTAGGGCAGAGTGGGATTTGCTTATTTTCTATCTTTTCATTAGTTGGTTTTCTTGGCTGTTCTTATGCATATGTAAACATTTCCTCCCTCTGTTCCCCTGCCTTTGTTGTTTCCCCTGGTGGATTGATGTTGCTGTTATTAAATGATGATGGGTTTTTTCCCCCTTCTTTTTATTTTCAAGCATGAAGTGAGGTGAATTAATGTATGGAAAATGCCAAAGGCAAGAAGTGTTTCCCCTGGCATGAAGGGGAAAATCTCTACTGATCTTCTCAAGGCCTTCTCTTGCTGTCTGGACTGTTCTTGTACCAAGAAGATGGACACAGACCAAAGCATATTGCATTTTCTATATCAGAGAGATGGTCAGAGCTGAAGCTTGAATTTAAAAATGTATTTATTGCCCTTTTTGGCAAATTCTGTAATGGCAGTAACTGAAACTCTAGATCTGGATGCTGGGAGGAGGTGTTCTGGGTCCAAACCTCATAGGCTTGGCTGCAGCATTAGCTGAGGTCACTCTTATGAGGAGTTTGCTTGCTCTTATGCCTCCTTTCCCCCGCAGCAGCTCTTGATGCATTAAGCAGACTCCTGGAACCAGAATGATGTGTATGATGTAACTGCCCAACACGTGTTAAAGAACACTGTGAATCTCATCAGCCAAGGAGTTTGAGCATGCTCTCTGTCTAATGCTAAGTGCTATTTCTCCCTTGCACCTTCCTTGCAGAGATGGGATTAACTTCTGACACTGTACACAGAGCACTTAGGCTGTCCATCTGAATCTCTATTTGTGCTTCCTATCAGTGTGGAAGAGTGATTCTATCTGAAGCATAAACTATTACGTGCAGTTTAGTCTTGACTAAAGCTTTGAGGCAGCTAGAAAGAGCAATGATTCGCTTGACCAGCTACTTGTTATCATTCATATAATATATATTTGTGTGTAATAATAACGAATAAAATCTCCTTTCAGTGGAATAGAATTTCAACTCTTCAGCAGCAATATCACATAGGCTTTATCAATGTAAAACAAAGAGATGGAGCTTGTTATTAAAAGATAATTCTTAGAGTATTAATATCTAGTGTTGTTGCACAAAAAAAGATACTTTTATAATAAAATGTTATCTAAGATCTCCCACATTTAATTTCTCCCATTTAATTTTTTCAGTTCAATCCCAAACCTTCTTTTTGGGGGTCTTTTTTAAGCTCACATGTTACTGTCTCGTATTGTGAAAAGAAGACCATAGGCTTGTCCTGTAATTTGTAGCTCTGCACCAAGATGATGGTGTGTTATGTGAGATCATCTTCCATTATTTTTTAAAGCATCAAGTTATTATGGCTAATGTGGCCTGGCATGTGTGTGGTGACAAACCATCCCTTACACTGAAAAGCAAGAGGTGCTGCACAGGACAGGGCTATGGGGAAGCTGACTATGATGATAAAAGCATTTTTAAGGCACGTTTTTACTACTTGAGGTTAAAGCTGACTGCTGCCTTATACGGGTGATCAACTGAAAGATATGGTCTGAGCAGTTTTACATTACTTTTAATGTACCTATTTAGTCTGTGGGAAGCAGATTACAACTGAAACATTTTTCTTCTGTTGACTCGAAAAGTGTAGTAAATCCTACATTTGCTGCTAGATTTCTTTTTTCTTTTGTTCTACTTTCTGCCCTTTTGCCCACAGCAGTTTGTAACTGAGTCTAGGAAGGAACACAGGCATATGATAGGTTACTCCTTTAAAGGTGTACTTAGCAATGAGACAATTAGTTTCTTTCAGCAGATGCATGGCTATAGAACCTGAGTGAGGGGTTTTCTTTCTTTCTTTCTTTCTTTCTTTCTTTCTTTCTTTCTTTCTTTCTTTCTTTCTTTCTTTCTTTCTTGTGTGTGTTAATAAATGTTATATGTTTGACTAGTTTTTTACATCCTGTCCCTAAGACTGTTTCAAATTATCTCTTAAAATACTAGAGATCCCAGCAGATGAGAATGGGGCTCGTGTGGTCAAAAGCTCTTTCCATCCACCTAGAAGAAAATCTTTGAAACTGAGTGACGCAAACTGAGATTTAATGGCTGAAGTTCAGAAAACTTGAGAAGCCAATGAAGTAGGGGTGAAATGAATTCATGAGTAGACTGCAGCAGCCTACTATCAAAATTTGAGCCTCTAATATATAACATGTGTTCCTGCTTTCATTTGTCTACTTTACAAGAGCTAATACACAGTATTTTCAGGGTTCACAAGGGGGCTTTTCTCCCTCTAGGCTATTAGCTACAGTAACGGCTTATTAAGAAAGTTAGACTTTCTCCCAGCTGGGAGAAAAAGTGGCTCTGAAGGAGAGGGGGAGGAAGAGGAGAAAACTGAACATTTTGTTTAAACAGCTTCATAATACAATGCCAGAGGAAATGAATCACGAGAGAGTGATTTGTGCAAGCATGTATGTTTTGCTTTATGAAAACAAAGAGGTTTAAATCCTGGCCCCTCAAGAGTCAACAGGGCCCATGTTTAACTTAGAATGGCAATATGGGGTTCAGTTGCTATGGGCAAAGGAAAGTATTTCCAGAACAAAGGACAGCTAGTTAGGTTTCCAGCTAGTATAAACTCCTGGGGGTATTTCCCAGGATTTTTTTTTTTCTTGCCCTAAAATGGAACCACCTTCCCTACTCCATCCTGAAAAACAGATCTCATCTTAGAAAATTAGGTCATCCGTGCCTGATACAGTCTGGTCTCATCTTGTTGTCACTTGGCACAGCTCCTTGGTTCCTTCTTGCTGTGGGGCTAGCCCAGCTCTGAGGAGTCTTAATGCTGATCTAAGCTGTGCCATGCTGAGGAGCTTTAAGGGACCATCTGGCAGGCAGGAACTTTAGAATCTGTAAATGAACCCCTACTTTCTTGGACTTGGCCTTTGATGAGGTGTGAGGAGGTTTCCTTACTCTCCATTTCCTAAGTTAGTGAGATCCTCAGTCACTCATTTGGAGAAGACAGAACAGGATACACTCCCAGCACCACACCCAGCGTGGCTTGGAGCAGTCTGTTTGTGTATGTATAGTCTGTAGATTATTAATATCCGTTTGTGGGTAGATTGTTCATGTGGTTTTGTCTGTCTGTATTTCCAAACCACGCTTTTTAAGGGCGATTTCCAGGAATAAGCCCTCTGTGGGCTTTGAATGACTGATTCAGGATTGCTATCCTTAGACTAAGGCTGCTGGGTGAGAGGAGTATTTAATCTTGGCCTTTCACAATACCACTGACAGCTGTTTCACACCTTTGTTGTTTTTTCACAGCACCTTAAGTATGTGCTGATGCTGAACTGGAAATATTGCCATTTGCCCTCTCCATGAGTGCATATGAATAATTGAGACATCAGCTCCTCTTTTTAGCTCCACTCTAAAAACCTTGCCATTCCCTTAGTTCCAGATATGCTGGTACTTTCCAGGGCGCTTTCTGTGTATCTCAGTTGTCCAGTTCATTTATCTGTCAGTAGAGATAGCAATCAGTGGGTGAAATTCTCGTCTGAACTTCCATAGCTTGTGTCCTACCTGCCTCTCTGAGTGCAGTATTTCCTGTTTCCTGGCTGTAAGCCTTTGAAAGCAGCAGTTAAGTGTTTTGAAGCAAGTCTTTAATCTCTTTTCTTGCATGTTTGGAATGAGCAATGTTTGCTTTGCTACAGCACTGACTACCTGTGGTCAGGAAGGATGGGCTGTCATACGTAACATGTAAGGGGAAAGATGTTTCTCTTTAGGTATTCTACATGACCTTCTTATTCAGGTCAGAACACAAGTTCTTGTGCTTCTGTCTCACCCTAATAAAATGGAGCAGCCCAATAGGGGCTGCTCTACATGTGACTGATGAGCTGTGTCCAACAGTGATGCCAGCACAGACCATGCAAAATCTTCTTTCCCCAGAGCCTTGGGCTGTGGTGTCTGGTGGCAATGGCATGCTCCACTGACAGACCTAAACAAGGACAGATAATGAATCAGGTATGGAATGGGTCCAGGAGAGTCCAATTAGGAACAGCAGGAGACTAGATTGGAGATGGAGCTACCTAGAGTGTTGGTACAAAGAATTATGCAGCATATAGGCACAAGAACAAGTCTGGAAAAAAAAGGGCTACCTATGGCATCAGTCTGAGGCTTTTTAGGAATCCCTGTCAGCAAGCTAACGTAGGACTAGGCACAGGCATGCCAGCACCATGGCTCCAGCAAGGACTAAAGCCACAGGGCTGAGCTTCAATGAGGCCCATGGGCAGGGGGTGAGGGTGTAGAGTTCCAGGGGAGGCTGACCAGAGCCATTAAGGCCCCAGGTGCTCTCAGAGCTCTGAGAGGCAGAATTCTGTTAACACAGTGCAGAGCTCATGGCCTTTTTGTTTTCATAAAAAAGGCAGTTACTAGTCAACCTGCCATCATAAAGCATCATTTGTAGTCCTTTTTTTCAAAAGAAAGCATAATTATAATTTTTTTGATCCTAATCAACAGCCTGCTTTCTGAAAAATTATACAAAAAAATGTAATAGTCAAAATCCAATGAAAATAAAATGGCAATGAAGTGCATGTGTATGAGAAACAAAACAGAAGAATAATATGAGTTATTGACTCATCTGTTTAGAGGAGCAGTGAAAATATATTCCTTCTGATAAATTTTCATAAGTCTTGTGTCCCAATGAAAAAAACCAGTCATGGTAACAGAACTTCTGAACGTGTCTTGCTTTTTCAAAATACGCAAATGTGGGAAGTCTGAGAAGATCCAAGAAGGGTCTTATATTATTCTAAGCCATGTGTCCCTTGTCCTGTTGTCATAGTTCTCTATGATAACAGTTGGTTAGCGAAGCATCAGTTCTGCTATCAAGTAAGTAATGCTTCTGAAAGTTAATATATGCATCTTCATTTGAAAAGTTATTCCTCTTCAAAAGAACCTCAGTAAGAAAATCTATGTGAAAGTATCAGACAAACAAATGGCAACATTAAGTGTTTTGAAATGCTGTGCAAAAGAATCTATACATTCTTCTGCTCTTAGAAGAATATAAGGAATCGAAGTAGAACTTTAACCTTTCTAAGGAGTAACTCTTATTAGGACTATGTATGAAGGAGTGTACTACAGCATAGAGTTGGGCCACAATATGAAGTCTTTAGCCCAGAGTCTTTTGGAATAGGGAGAAGAGGAAGAAGTTGCAAAGATCTAAGCCCTTGCTGCAACTCACCCCACAACAGAGCATTAGAGATGTCTGGTCAAGATATAGAAAAGAGCTTTCATTAAGTAAACCTGTTAAAAAGTGGGCTGGAATCTTCTTTGAAAAATCGTGCTAGATGTGAATCAAAACTAAGGTTACTTTCTGCTATCGGTTTCAGTTGTTTCAGCCATAATCAGAATGCTGAAACACTATTAAAGAGGTTGCTTAGCCATATTCCTAGTTCAACCCAAGTTAGGAAACAGTGGAAAACTCCTTGGATTTTCCCAAATTGCAGGTACAGGAAGTCTGCTTGAGATTAGTTATTTTACAAGTTGCAGTATATCAGTCTTGGAAAGTCCATGGACTCTTTCTTAGCTGCCATAAAAGATAAATATCAACAGGCTTAAGTGCCCTAAACAGATTTGTACTTCCACTGGAAAACATACAAGGATCCACAAATGTAAACCAAAGAAGGTCTCAAATGAGTGCTTTAAATAACTCTGGGCTTGTCTGTAAGGAACTCGTCACATCTCTCAAGTTTATCCTCAGTTGAAACTTATGTATGGGAGACAGAGTAGAACTTACAAAGTCTGTTTTCTTGTCATGCACCCATGAGCTGATTCTCTGACGACTAATGATTGCAACCTTTCCCTCAGTCAGGCACTAATTTTGTTTTTTTTCCTTTCTGCTGGGGCACTGAGCTTAATTTCTGATGCTATATAAAACCTGTTTCAAACTAGACAGTAATTTCAAAAGCTATTGGAAGTGAGAGGGACTCTGTGTGTGTGTATACTCATCCACACATGTGCATATATTAATAAGCTGCTTAAGTTTAATTTCTGTATGAAACAAAGCTAACAGCCCAAGAAAATCAGGCTAAAACTTATTTTCTTTTTCTGGAACAGCTGTGGAAACAGATATTGAATGACAAATTAAGCAGCCTATGATGCATCCCTCCCAGTTGCCATACATTAGCAACCTAGATGCCATAAATGCATAATGGTATATGACCTTTTCACAGATGAATGAATCCTTGTGATTTGAAGGATTGTTTATTAGAGGATGGATGGATGGGAGGGAATAGATCAGAACCCTCTTCTGCTAATGGCACTGAAACTGTTATTTGCCATGTCACATTGTGATTTGTGTGTCTGCTCAAAGCTTTCATCCAGTTACGGTTTGGTGGCTTTTTTGGGGTTGTTTTGGGGTGGGGGTTTTTTTTGGTGGTTTTTTTTTACTGTGATTATCCTAACTTACCTTCCTTGGTGCAAAGTGTCTGCAAGATGAAGAACTGCAATGACTGAAATTACCCACTCTCATTACAGGCTCTAATTTTAATGTCCTAACTTACCATCACAAGGAACAGTGTTGTTTGGGAACACCTTATATATGTGTTTTGCCTGGACTAATTTAAAATGGGATAATTTAAGCAAACATTTTTGCTTTTTCACATACGAATGTGTATGTAGATGAAAACTGCATTTAACTCACTTATATAAAATCTTCTGTTAAATGACTTAGACTTCAATAAATATTAGGTAAATAAAATATATTAGGTAAATAAATATATTTAATAAATATCCAAGAGGAAGATCAGCACTTCTGGTTTTCAGTAACATGTTACTAATGGGAGGACATTGTGTGAAATAACTTCTTTTTTTTCTTACTAAGGTTGTAAACCGTTACTACTTTCATGAAAAGACTTTCAATGGAAAGACTTTTGAGTCCAGAGGATGTACTATGGCCTGAACTGCAAAGATCAACCAATCTGTCAAAAAATGGATATTTCACATACTTTTATGTAACATTTTATCTGAAGCTCTTATTTCAAATGTGAAACCAAGTTGTAGTTGATGGGAATCTTATTCTCTGGCCAGCTCTACAAAATGTGTATCCTTGAGACATGCATCAAACATTTATTATTGCTTTAGTACATCTACTAGCTAGTTATAGGTGTAGAATAAAACATGTAGAATAAAACATGTCCAAGGACTGGGCTGTTTAGTCTAGAAAAGAGAAGACTGAGGGGGGATCTTATTAATATTTACAAATATCAAATTGGTGGGTGTCAGGAAGTTGGGGCATCCCTTTTTTCTATTGTAGCTAGTAACAAGACAAGGGGTAATGGGATGAAGCTGGAACACAGAAAGTTCCATTTAAATATAAGAACTATTTAACTGTGAGGGTGATGGAGCAGTGGAACAGGCTGCCCAGAGGGGTTGTGGAGTCTCCTTCCTTGGAGGTCTTCAAGACACACCTGGACATGTTCCTATGTGACCTGATCTAGGTGGACCTGCTTTAGCAGGGAGGTTGGACTGGATGATCCCTAAAGGTCTCTTCCAACCCCTACCATTCTATGATTCTATGACTGTCTTTTACTTCTGGCATCTGCAGCTATGTGAAATTCACGGTAGACTGTCCAGTGCCAAATATAGTTTGCACAAACAAGCTCTAATCCAGTTTCTCTTCCCTACAATCTATTACTATTTGAATCACAATTTCAAAGGAGTTGCAAGATGAAATTAATCTGATCTGCTGTAATATATATTCAGGTGAGATGAACTGCATGCTATAGTGCTTCTCTCTCTTAACCATGAAGGGGAGACTCAGGGTGCAAAGCTCTGGCAGGGGTAAAATTAATTCCATACTGGGGGAATAGCCTGCAAGGTTTATACTTGCAAGTTGGTTAGCTTTCTCATATAAAATCTTCTTTCCTATTCAATTCAGGGAAAACAGCCTTGGTTCTGTTTACAGCAGCTTTAATGTTATGTGTCAGTGGGAAATTTGAGGAGGTAAATGACCACAGTTCATCAACAAGTCTTCCTTTACATCATGTTTCTGATCAGCAGGTGTGCTCCTTCTGATGAGCTGCAAATGTGTACTTAATATTATATTAGCTATTAACTCCCAAAGTCAACAATTTCCCCGGTAAGATCAGAACACTTCAAACATGACTCTGTATTAAAAAAAAAAAAGGAAATATTTTTTCAGTGTAAAAGAACCCTTACTAAAATATTTACAGATGCTTTTGTGATGTTATATTGCTTTCCTAAAACACTGATCAACTGTGATAAATAGGTTTGTATGTGTGTCATCGTTCTCCACTCTCCCAGCCCCCCAATTCTTCTTCAAAGAGGAAAAAGTATTTCTACTTTTCTAGGATCCAAAGAAGGTCCAGGCTTTTCACACTCTAAGCATGAATTTTAGCCTGAAGACCTAAAACAAATGTAAAGTTTGGTGGGGCACGGTGCTCTCCTTACAGTAGGATGAAGGATATTCTTTTTTGAATGTCCTCTCTCATGCCTGTGGAACACATAGAGACTCCTTGTTGCTTTCTGTACCTGTCAGTCTACTCATCCACTTAGGTGAAAAAATTACTTCTCTATTGACCTCACTGTAGAGTGAATTAGGTTCCCAAGTAAATAGCAGCTGCCCTGTAGCAGGAGTCTGCTGATTTTATGCTGCAGGTGGGATTAATTTCAAACAAATGGTGTTTCACCAAAGTCAAGGCTAGCAGCAAATTCTTATATCTCTACAAGAAGAGAGAACGTGTGCTTACTGAATGTGTGTTGTAAGCAACTGCTGAGAAGATGAGTTGTCAAATGGATGTTTGCTGTATAAGTATGAGGAAAATGGTATGAGAAAAATGGAAGTGTATGTATGTGTTTTGGGAATGTGCAAGCATTCAGTGAGCAATCAGTAGTGGTGTTTTGAACATGTCAGAGCACTACAAAGCACTGTTTGGCTTAATATTGGGGTTTAACATAAGTGATGGGTTGTAACCCTCAGGTTTAGAGGTCTGCCATAAACTTGTCAGGGTCTTGGATGCTTTAAGGGGGAAGTGTGTATGTGTGGGGGGAAAAGAAGGATTGCCCTGACAGTGCTGTTAAACCTAAGGTACTACATCCTAAATAGGTAGGTCTTGATCTCTGCAGGATTCTACAAGGATTCAAAGACGTCACAGGTACAACACTAACTGCAGTGAGTCTGTAGTGTTCCTAGCCCTATTGTGGGATGTTGGTGGCCTCTTGTTTTTTTACAGTGCAACAGTTTGATACTGTATTGTAAAAGATATATTTGAGGAGTCTTGTGCATCTCTTTGACCTGTGTTATTTGTCAGTTTTGGAAGCAGTAAACGGTAAACATAGCAGTAAGAATGAGTACCTGGAACAGTACAGGGGTAAGAATGAGTACCTGGAATAGTGTATGTTTTTTGGGAGAGTGAAGGGAAAAATCGCAAACTTCCTCAGCCAGCTTTGTGCCGCTGAACATGTGGCTACTCTTCCAGAGGTCTGCAGTGGTTCATTTCTTCCGGGGTAAAAAGGACGGAAACATGCTTTAGCTACTGTCTGCATATGTTTAAACTGGCCTGAGAATTGCTAAGTGTGGTTAATGGATGGTAGGAGCTCAGCACCTTTGAGGCTGGAGGAGGGTCAACTTCTGCAGTTTGTGCTTGCAGCTGGGGATTTTGTTTTAATCCCGAGCCAGGCCGCTCCCCAGGTGGGTCACGTGAAGGATGTTGAGCCAGAGATGGGTTGCTGTATCTTGAAGATTGAGAAATGGTGATGAACACTGCTACTACATTTAACATCACAGGCAGAAAAACACCTTTTTTCTTTTTTTTTTTGAAACAGTTGATAAGAAACTAATAGTTCATAGAAAGATCATTTAGCTAGCTAAAGTGGAAAACTATCAATCCTATGAAGCAATGTAAGAAGATAAGAATGTTTCCCAGGATGCTTGTGCATTTGAGTGAGAAGGAAGGAAAGAATGATTAAATCTGTCTCGAGAGAGAAAAGGGGCATATTTCTAAGAACTTGGTCATGTGAGGTAGTAATTACATCTGTAAAGTAGTACAGCAATGCTGTGCAATAAGGTTTTTAAATTAAAAGGTAATTCAGAGATTTTTATAAAGATATTACTGGCAGGCTAGTTGAACTTCTGACTTATTAGGTTTTCTAATAAATACCCATTAATATTTCTATAAACCAGTAGTTAAGACTATGACACTAGAAAGTATGCTATTTCTAAACCTGGTAAAATAGACTGAAAGGAAAATGATTCTACTCCTGTCTGTAATTAGCTTATACTGGAGTTACTTGTCCTCATTATAAATAAAATTTCTTTTGACTTGTTAATGTGAAGGGAGTCAATCTGTAGGTTTAGGTCTATAGTATCCCTGGGGATAGTATATTTATAATAGAGAATGTGGAGTGGCAAATGCTGTTTTGTAATGGGTATCATCAAGTTGCAGCCCATAACTAACTCTTCACTACAGTGAGAAGGAGAGCAAACTAACCAATATGGTGCTTTGTCTCTCTATTGATAACATTGTCTTCTGGTGCACTTGTAATCTGTGGTGGAAGCTATAGGCTGACAAATGGAGAGTTGTCTGCTACGAAATGCTAAGCCTCTCTCTATCATTTTTGAACAATCACGGAGGACAGGTGAGGTGCCTGAGGCTAGATGAGGGGAGAGCAGCAGATGTCATCTACCTTGACTTCAGCAAGACTTTTGACACTGTCTCCCATAACATCGTCATCAGAAAGCTCAAGCAGTGGCTTGGATGAGTGGACAGTGAGGTGGATTGAGAGCTGGCTGAATGACAGATCCCAGAGGGTGGTGATCAATGGCACAGAATCGAGTTGGAGGCCTGTGGCCAGTGGAGTTCCACAGGGACTGGTTCTGAGGCCAGTCTTGTTCAACATCTTCATCAACGACCTGGATGAGGGGACAGAATGTACCCTCAGCAAGTTCACTGATGACACCAAACTGGGAGGACTGGCTGATTCCCCGGAAGGCTGTGCTGCTATTCAACAAGATCTTGACTGGCTTGAGAGTTGGGCAGAGAGGAACCTCATGAGGTTCAACAAGGACAAATGCAGAGTCCTGCATCTGGGAAGGAACAACCCCATGCACCAGTACAGGCTGGGGGTCAAACTGCTGAAAAGCAGCTCTGCAGAGAGAGACCTAGGAGTGCTGATTGATAATAACCAACCATGAGCCAGCAATGTGCTCTTGTGGCCAAGAAGGCCAATGGCATCCTGGGATGCATCAAGTAGAGTGTGGTCAGCAGGTCAAAGGAGGTCCTGCTCCCCCTCTACTCTGCCCTGGTGAGGCCTCATCTGGAGTATTGTGTCCAGGTCTGGGCTCCCCAGCTCAAGAGGGACAGAGAACTTCTGGAGAGAGTCCAATGCAGGGCCACCAAGATGATCAGGGGACTGGAACATCTTTCATATGAGGAAAGGCTGAAGGAACTGGGGCTGTTTAGTCTAGAGAAGAGGAGACTGAGGGGAGATCTTATTAACATTTACGAATATCTAAAGGATGGGTGTCAGGAGGTTGGGACATCCCTTTTTTACTATAGTAGCTAGCAACAGGATAAGGGGTAATGGGATGAAGCTGGAACACAAAAAGTTCCATTTAAACATAAGAAAAAACTATTTAACTGTGAGGGTGAGGGAGCAGTAGAACAGGCTGCCCAGAGGGGTTGTGGAGTCTCCTTCCTTGGAGATCTTCAAGACCCACCTGGTCTAGGTGAACCTGCTTCTGCAGGGAGGTTGGACTAGATGATCTCTAAAGGTCCCTTCCAACCCCTACTATTCTATGATTCTATGAAATGGTAAACAGCATGCAGCTGCTGAGGCCTGCATGTTAAGAACGTCCTTCTACTCATGTATTTTAACTCAGCTCTGTGACAGTCTCCCAAAACAGTCTTGAGTGAAAGGAGAAGGTATATCCAAACAAGAACATGCTTCCACTGTTCACAGGTGTGATAATTTCTGCAATTTAAAGCAGCACTGAGGCTGACATACCTTGTCACAAGGATTTTTGTATCAGTTTTCAGCTCGTCCTAGTAATGCCATTGATTGGAAATTCCCCTTTTAGTCATTATTCGCTTTCTCTTTGCATGCTCCTAATTGCTGCAACGAACTAGCATATCTGTGGGTTTAGTGCTGGTGAAAGGTGGTCTGCTGACAGCTCTGAAGAAATGTTAAATCTACAGCCAGGTGTGAGTACTGAAGGCTGTCTCTGCTTCAGCTCAGTTCTGACCTGTGGGGTGGCCTCCCACAGGATCAGGCTGTTGTTGATTCTTGTTTAATCCTTGGCCTTGCTTGGGCCACTAGCAAAACCACTAATGGGTATCACTTGTAAAGGCTTATTCAGATACATATCAACAAGCCTGAGTAGTGGCTCCAACACAGCAGCTCCAGTGCAGCAGCTGGTGGTAAGAGCTTGCTGTTGCTACTGAGCTGAGATGGGTTTATGCCTGTGCTTCAGTGTGGAAGCTGGCACTGCAAATTCCTTGATCATTCATGGTCCTCAGGGGAACAGTAGGGCTGTGACAACAGAACCAAATAACTAAAACAGAAAAGCAAGAAAACACTATGTTCTCTCAAATTCTCTAAAGAGCTTTATTAAGGGAAAGTGAAGCTCTGCTATCATAATTTGCTGAGATAACTTTGAGACTGCCTCCAGGCGATCTCTCCCTGGTCTCAAAAAACTCTGCTGGGGACACTAGCACCAGAAATGGATTTGTGGGAGAGGCATATATAAATTGTCTCAGCTGGGTGTCTGAAGTAAGGAAAGCTTTTGAAGTAGAAGTGTAAGGGTAGAAGAATAATAAAAAGTAAAAGAAATTAAGGGTGTATTACTTCAAATTTGTGTTTTAAACTACCTTGTGTCTCTCTATCTTATGCTCAGGGAGTACTGAGTAATCTTGAGTTCAGCAGCAACAATCTTCTGAGACCTTTCCCCAAGTAGCTTCCCAGCTTTATTGATTTTTTTTTTTTTCCCCCTATCCTAGAATCATAGAATGGTAGGGGTTGGAAGGGACCTTTAGCGATCATCTAGTCCAACCCACCTAAGATCAGGTCACATAGGAATGCATCCAGGTGGCTTTTGAAGACTTCCAGAGAAAGAGACTCCACATCTTCCCTGGGCAGCCTGTGCCAGCAGTCCCTTACCTGAACAGTAAAATACTTTTTCCTTTTGTTTAAAGGGAACTTTTTCTTTCCCAGCTTCTTTCTATTATGCCTTGTCCTGTCACTGGATACAATAGAAAAAAGTGATGCCCCTAAACTCCTGACATCCACCATGTAGACATTTGTAAATATTAATGATATCCTCCCTCAGTCTCTTCTTCTCCAGCCCCAGTTCCCACAGTCTTTCCTCATATGAAAGATGTTCTAGTCCCCTGATCATCTTGGTGACTCTGTGCTGGACTCTCTCCAGAAGTTCCCTGTCTCTCTTGAGCTGGAGAGCCCAGAACTGGACACAGTACTCCAGATAAGTCTTCACTATGGCAGAGTAGAGGGAGAGCAGAACCTCCTTTGACCTGCTGGCTACACTCTACTTGATGGAACTCCACTGGCCACAGGCCTCCAACTCGACTCTGTGCCATTGATCACCACCCTCTGGACTCTGTCATTCAGCCAGCTCTCGATCCACCTCACTGTCCACTCATCCAAGCCACACTGCTTGAGCTTTCTGTTATGGGAGACAGTGTCAAAAGCCTTGCTGAAGTCAAGGTAGATGATATCCGCTGCTCTCCCCTCATATATCCAGCCAGTTATGCACTCATAGAAGGCTATCAGGTTGGTCACACATGATTTCCCCTTGGTGAAGCCATGTTGACTCCCCCTGATAACCATCTTTTGCTTCATATGTTTAGTGACTTCTTTCAGGATGAGCTGTTCCATCACCTTTCCAGGGATGGAGGTGAGGCTGACTGGCCCGTAGTTTCCTGGGTCGTCCTTCCTGTCCTTTTTGAAGGCTGGAGTGACACTGGCGTTTTTCCAGTCCTCAGGGACCTCACCTGTCCTCCATGATTGTTCAAAAATGATGGAGAGAGGCTTAGCAACAGCATCAAGCCAGTTCCTTCAGCACTCTTGGATGCATCCCATCATTAACTTACAAACATTAAGCTTGGCCAACAAGTCTTTAACCTCTTCCTCTTCCACCCAGGGCAAGTCCTCTGTTGTCCAGACCTTGCTGGACTATCCTTGCTGGACTGGGCTTCCCGAGGGCCAGCCTTGGCTGTAAAGACTGGAGCAAAGAAGGCATTCAGTAGTTCAGCCTTCTCTGCATTCTCAGTCACCAGGGCACCCTCTGCATTCAGCAACAGGCCCACATTCTCCCTAATCTTCCTTTTGCTGCTGATGTACCTGAAAATCTCCTTCTTGTTTTCCTTTACTTTCCTGGCCAGGTTTAATTCTAAAAAGGCATTTAGCCTTCCTGGTTGCACCTCTGCATGCTCTGGCAAACTCCAATACTCTTTCCAAGAAATCAGGCCCTGTTTCCACCTGTCATAGATGGCTGCTTTCTCCCTGAGTTGTCCCAGCAGCTCTTTGCTCATCTATAGAGGCCTCCTGCTTCCTTTTCCTGCTTTTCTACATGTGGGGACACACTGATCCTGGACTTGGAGGAAGTGGTGCTTGAAGATCAACCAGCTCTCTTGGCACTGCTACAATTGAGAATCCTATCCCATGAGATCCCTCCAAGCAGGTCTTTGAAGAGGCCAAAGTCGGCTCGCCTCAAATCCAGGGTCACGGTCCTGCTTTGTGTCCTGCCTCTTCCACACAGGATCTTGAACTCTACCATCTCATGGTCACTGCAGCCAAGGTTGCCCCCAACTTTCACATCCCTAACCAGACTCTCCTTATTTGACAGCACAAGTTCCAGCAGCACACCCCTCCTTGTTTTCTCAACTACCTGTGCACGAAGTTGCCATCAACATTCTGTAGGAACCTCCTGGATTGCGTGTGCCTGGCAGAGTGTCTTCGCCAGCAAATATCAGGGATGTTGAAGTCCTCTGTGAGGACCAGGGATTGTGATTGTGAGGTGGCTCTCAGATGTTTGTAGAAGGCCTCATCCACTTCCTCCATCCAATCAGGTGGCCTGTAACAAACTCTCACAACATCACCTACCTTTACCCTGCCCCTTAATTTTCACCCACAAGCATTCAATGTGCCTCTCATCCCTGCCCAGGCAGAACTCAATGCACTCTAATTGCTCTCTCATATAGAGAGCAACTCCACCTCCTTGCCTCATTGGCCTGTCTTTCCTAAACAATCCATAGCCCTCCATGGCTGTGCTCCAGTCATGGCAGCTGTCTCACCATGTCTCAGTAACTGCAATGAGGTTGTAGCCCCGCATCCCCACCCACATCTCCAGTTCTCCCTGCTTATTCCTCAGGCTGTGTGCATTGATATAGAGGCAATGCAGGGACGCACTTGAACACACAGGTTTACTTGGATAGAAGGAGGATCCTCCCTGATTTGATAGTCTCTCAGGGTGGTCAGCTTGATGTGTGGCTGGGGAGCACTCATCATTGTAATTCCTGCCCTGCCGCGTTTCCCTGTTAGATGAGATGGCTCGTTCTTTGCCATTTCTCCCCCCCCACCCTCCAAGTCCATCAGTTTAAAGCCTTCTTCATCAAGTTGGCCAGCCTATTCCCAGATATTCCAGTGCTTTTATGAGAGAGGTGTGTGCTGTCCTGCCTTATCAAATTATAGTCATCAAAGAAGGTTCCATTGTCATAAAAACTGAAACCTTTTGACTGCCACCAGCCTCTTAGCCAGGAGTTAGCTTGTGTAATTTTTGCATTAGTGACTTCCTCTTTTCCTCTGGTGGACAGGATGGAAGAGAAAATAACTTGTGCCCCCCTATCCTTCACTTGCTCCCCCAAGGTTTTAAAATCCTTCTTGATTCTGGAAATATCATGTCTGATTACATCATTCATACCCATGTGGAAGAGGAGTAGGAGATAGTTGCCTGCATCCCTGATGAGATGTGGCACTCTCTCAGCCACATCACAGACCTTGGCTCCCAGCAGGCAGCACACCTCTTTCCACTCCTTGTCTGATGGACAGATGGGTCTCTTGGTGCCTCATAACAATGAATCACCCACAATGAGCACCCCTTGCTTCTTTTTAGGGTGTCTACTGCCTATCTCTGGTGGAGCAGCTGATGGTGAATTATTTGCTGAGTTTTTCAGTATTTCACCTGACGCTGCAGCTCTTGAATTTGAAGGCACCTATGACATGTACTTACCTCAGCAGCATATGTACCTAAACATCCTCTGCAATCCACCTGCACTGAAACAGCCTTGCTGACCATTTCTGTCTGGGTGGATGCGTCAGCCTTCCTCAGGGTGTTCTCCATCTGAGCCTTGGCTTTAGCTCTCAGGTGAGAGCTTGTAGTAGTGTTCCTGGTAGCAAGAATTAATGCACAGAGCTGTTTCCAAAGGTTATACAGCTGCTGAAGTCCATGGACTTCTGTATCCCGTTCTAGTGGCTATAAGCACACCAGACCTGTTTTAAATATAAAAATGTGGTGATTTGCTTTTTGTTTGTTTAGGATGTTTTGTGTTTGTTTGTTTGTTTTCTTCATGGAATGTAGTTGCTGTTTTAAAACCTGCACTGGTATTAGAGGGTAAACTAGGTTTCCTGCAATCTGAAGAGGAAGGTGCCTGCATGTCAGATGCTCATGGGAGACAGAAGGAAAAGGACACAATTTGGAATAAAAATACCTAATTAGAGCTTTGAATTGAGTAAGCTTAAAGGATACAGAAGGAAGAAACTGAAACTTGCATTTGACTTTTACTCCCACAATATTATTTTATGGGTGACTTAGGAGCAAGATTAAATGTCTTTAATGCTCAAGCAGTTCTCCATAGTTAATTCACTCTATTCAGCAATATTCTTTCTTTGCATCCACTTAACAGAGGACAAATAAAGAAAGAAGTGTAGAAATATTTGAAAAGTTCTTCACCGAAGAATGAAAAGGGATTGGTTTTTTTTTTCTTTCCCCTGTATCCAAGAGAGAGCTAAGTAATTATTTTTTAGAGCTAAGAATCAGCATATAAACATTAAGAAAAGGAATCGTGTTTTCTAGGAGTCTCTCGCCTGCTATGCTTCCACTATCTCTAGGCAATAACAAGGAGAAGAAAAAGTAGCAAAGTTGTGTTCTTGTATTCCACCATCCAGGCACATGGCTGAAGGCTTGATTTTGGCAGCAGCTGACAATCTTTCCCCTTTGCTTCTACTTTTTTTTTACCTGCTAGTCACAAAGTCTGAAGATGCAGCTGTTTCTTGTCTGATTATTTTTATTTTGCCTCTGTTGTATTTGTGATAAGGTACCTGCCACTGTTAGTTCAGGGGAGACTGAAGTAAGATGAGCTACAAGTTTTTGCTCTCTCTGCCAAACTAAATCAGCTCACATTCAGCAAGCAGGTCATCTTGTTGGAAAAAAACTTATTTGCTGAAACACAAATTCTTTGTGTTTATTGGTGTTTTTGTAAAAATTTCTGATCATGTGTAGAGTACATGGACTATAAATTTCTCCAGAGATGCTAGAGAAATGCTTAATGATTCAGATGATATTAAATGTCAGAATGCTCTCCTGATGTTGTCAAGTAGCAGATGCTTAGCAAAGGCTAAAGCAAAAGAGTGTTGCCAGCCTTTCCCTTGAATACCTTCATTCTTTCTGGCAAGGTTTTGCTTAAGACCTTCCTAAGGCAGTTATTATTTCTGGATCACTGTGTTAAAAAACCTCCGATAGACTAATTCTTTCTCAACTTGTCCAAATTTTCTTTTAAATTGGTCACAGGGAATATTTGGTATATCTTTTCTGTTCATGATATTCAGAAATAATCATGTTTTAGAGATGTGGTAAAGCCCAGTGTTACTTAGGGCTAGGGATTAATCCCAGCTAACTTTAATGAAGTTACCTACTTGCTTAATATTTGGAAGATAATTAAGTAATTTGCTGAATCAGAAACACTGTTTTTCTATGTGCCCTACTTGAGATGAATGAAGATATGATTATACAAATATGTTATCCCAAATACTATTAACAGAGATCTCTTTAAGAAAAACATTTAATGCTGTGGATTTTCATTTCTGTATTCCCAAATATAGCATGAGAAGTAATCTAGGTAAGGCTGAAGTTCTTACTTGTCCTAAGTAGTTAATCAGTGTCTTGTAACTCTGCTATCCAGAAGACCATGAGTATCAGCGTGTTTCCTTACAAATACTATTGAAGGAAGATTGTGGTCTTTCTCTTAATTTTGTCCAGTTATTCCTTCAGTGATGATAATGTATAAGGACCATAGAATCATTGAATGGTAGGGGTTGGAAGGGACTTTTGGAGATCATCTCTTCCAACCCACCTGCCAGCTGCTGGTTTTGGCTGGAATAGACTTAATTGTCTTCGTAGTAGCTAGTATGGGGCTATGTTTTGCATTTGTGCTGGAAACAGTGTTGATATTACAGGGATGTTTTATTGCCCAGCAGTTCTTGCACAGTCAAGGCCTTTTCTGCTTCCCACCCAACCCCACCTGTGAGTAGGCTGGGGTAGGTGCACAAGAAACTGGGAGATGACACAGCCAGAACAAATGACTCCAACTGATAGGGATATCCCAGACCATGTGGTGTCATGCTCAGAATATAAAGCTGAGGGAAGGAGGAGGAAGTAGGGGGACACTTGGAGTGATAGCATTTGCCTTCCCAAGTAATTGTTATGCATGATGGAGCCTTGCTCTCCTGGAGATGGTTGAATACCTACGTGCCCATGGGAAGCAGTGAATTAATTTCTTGGTTTGCTTTCCTTTTGTTCATGGTTTTTGTTTTACCTATTAAACTGTTTTAATCTTAACCCATGAGTTTTCTCACTTTTTACTCTCTAAATACTTTCCCCTGTCTCACCAGAGGGGGAGTCAGTGAGCAGCTATGTTGCTGATGTTTTGAACCACGACAAAGGAGAAAAAAATCATTTATTCCTTATCAGGTATGAGGAACTTTTGGCGTCTTGGAATCTGTTTTGCACTCTGATGTGTTACTGTAAGTTAGTAATTCCATTTTTTTCCCCCTTACCCTCTGCTACAGCATCTCATTCTGATCCTGTGTTGGGCTAGCCCAAGCATCAAGCTAGATGGATTTATAATAGTGTTTACTTTGGCTATCTGTAGGAGACCAGGTATAGGAGAAAGGAATTTGGCTAATGCTATTTTAAGTGAGGGAGACTTTCCTTAAGGAAATAAATACAACATTTTCATGAACAGCATCTCTTAGCTGTGATGGATAGGGTTTTCTATAATTGGTTGGAGCAATGGTATGCTGGTCTTGGACTGTGGCCTCTGTAAGTCCACTATCAGCTGCTTCTTTGGAAAATGACAGAGACCCTACAGGTGACATTGGCTGAATAAATGTCCTCGAGGAAAGCTCCACTCTGATATTTGGAAGTTGTTTCTAAGATGAGATACGAGTTAGGATTTACCCCTTCTTTGCTTATCAATATGTTTATTTTGTTTCAGTGCTGCTGTCTTCATGGCTTCATGATGGGGTCTCTAGGTTAATTGTGCAACAGATTTTAAATAAACTGTCTTTCAATTTCAGCGGATTGCCTCTCATTCATTACTCAACACTCTTTCCTGAAAAAGAAGAAGCCAATAAAACCAGACACATCTTTTTAAATCACTGTTTTAAAATGAGTTTTCTATTCTCCTATCATGTCAGCATCCTCCTTTGAAGTAAAAGGCTAAGATGCAATATTGGCACTACTTTCCAAGCACTGTACATGTCTCTGTTATAAAGATCTGAGTACTAAGCTAGTGTTCAAGTATTTTAAGCGCAATAATTGGAGATATAACTCCAGTTCATGGTGACTGCCCTGACCATGATAAGCCTCTAATGAATCTTCATTTTATAAATAATGTATCTATGATTCTATATGTGAAGTGATTTCCTAAAAAAAACCCAATAAACCAAAGCAAGAGCTTGCAACATCCTGTAGACTGTTAAAACCCTCTCAGATGGAAGATAAGAATCTGGAGATGCAAAAAAGGAGTGATTTTTTGTTGTTGTTGTTGTATTTTCTTCTTGGGAAAACAACAAATCTAGGGCTTCTCGATGTGCTTATTTGATAGATCTATGTTTTTTCCTACAGGAGAGAATAAATTTCTTAGTTATCCCAACCCCAAAACATTAAAGCCTTTGCAAGCTGAAAGTAGCCACCTCTGACTAGGCACCTATAAAGGAGGGCTTCTGTAGGTTTTTCAGAGCTTGGTCATATTGTTCTTCCTTTTCCTACTCCTCTTTTATGTCTCTCAACTTGTACTACTTCTCAGTATGAGCTCAGTTTTTTGTCATACTAGAATTTGTACCAGTTTGTTGTAGGAAAAAGGTGTAACCTGTCAGAGTAAAATACAGCCATCACATGGCATGGCTTTGAGTAGGTGGACTCCTCTCCAGGCACTTACCACTTTTTATGGTGGCTCTCAGGGCCCTAAGCAGATTAACTCTGTATATATGTGGCATACTTGTATTTAGTTAGTAAGTTATTGGGACACACCTATGTCCAAGTGTTTGCATAACTGTAAATATTGTAAGTAAGAAAAAAATGCCCTTATTACTGTTTTGAACTGCAAGCAATGACCTAGAGAGGAACAGATTGTGCCAGCTCCTCATGCTGAAGGGTTCTTGCCTTGGGTCTACACTAACAAGAATGGAGCATTTTTTTTCTTTTTGAAAAACTGCTCCCCTGCCTGTGTACTTGATAGTTTGTGTGGTAGGGTTTTGTGGTATGGGTTTTGGGGCTTTTTTTTGTTGTTTTCGTTTCAACATTCAGGGAACTTGTTTGAAATTCCTGATCATGATTTTAAAATAATCCTCCATTTTGTGGCCTCTAAATTTAGGTGTGCCTTGTC
This sequence comes from Colius striatus, assembly GCF_028858725.1. Classification (NCBI taxonomy): domain Eukaryota; kingdom Metazoa; phylum Chordata; class Aves; order Coliiformes; family Coliidae; genus Colius; species Colius striatus. Next base: position 135,169,195 of record NC_084759.1, read on the forward strand.
TCATGCGCTGGGCATTGCCTGCACTGCATGGTGCAGAGCTAGGCAGAGGTGTTTCAGTTATGACCAAGTGACTGAGCTTGGGAGCTGGGTGCAAGCCAGCTGTGTCACTGGATGGTCTGGTGATGGCAGTTATGTCCATAATGTAGTTTGCCCCATGCTATAACCATTGGCCTGGTGTCACTGTGGGCAGTAAGGTGGAGCAGATCTCGTGGATTGCTACAGGGCCTTCTGCCCACTGCTGTATTCCACAGTGTACAGGTATCTGTAGAATCATAGAATGGTAGGGTTTGGAAGGGACCATTAGAGATCATCTGGTCCAACCCCCCGCAGAAGCAAGTTCACATAGATCAGGTCACATAAGAACATGTCCAGATGGGTCTTGAAGACCTCCAAGGAAGGAGACTCCACAACCCCTCTGGGCAGCCTGTTCCACTGCTCCATCACCCTCACAGTCAAATATTTTTTTCTTATGTTTAAGTGGAACTGTTTGTGTTCCAGCTTCATCCCATTATCCCTTGTCCTTGTTACTAGATACTATAGAAAAATGGAATGTCCCAACCTCCTGACACCCACTGTTTAGATATTTATAAATGTTAATAAAGTCTCCCCACAATCTCCTCCAGACTAAACAGCCCCAGTTCCTGCAGCCTTTCCTCATATGAAAGGTGTTCTAGTCCCCTGATCATCTTGGTGGCCCTCCACTGGACTCTCTCAAGAACTTCCCTGTTCTTGAGATATAGGAACTGATTTTTGTGGTTAATATGTTTTCTAATTTTTTGTATGCTGGCAAAGGGTAAAAATTGCTGTGTAAGCAGAACTATACATATATTTTTGGCCCTCCTAGTGCTGTGAAGAAAATAGAGATATTAATTTTGTGTGCATGAGAAATGGTTCTTTGATGGTTTAAAAAATAGTTATTTTATTTCTTTCACTAATTCTAAAGAAAACCTGATATATTTCTGCCCCTGCTCACACTGCCCTGACCACCCAATATGTGATAGTTTTGCTTAATTCTCTACCTTTTCTGAGTCCTAGACTTAGGAAAAACCAAATATTGAGCTTTATGTGAAACAGATCTGTTATACAGGATATAAAGTAACTGTTGAATAAGAAGTACAGCAATTTAAATTCCTGTAGTATAACTAACACACTTACTGTCAATATGACCAATGCCCATAATATAGAGCAAGAAGAGAGACACAGTGCTGAGAGGTGCTGTCTGCTGTGCTCCTGGTGAGGAACACACAAGCAGCAAGCTGGTTAACTGCTGGTGCCTGCATGTTCTGAAACATCTCTCTGTTCCTGGCCTTTCCTTCAGAGTTTGAGAGTCACTTCCTCTCTTCCCTGAAGAGAAACTCTTTAGAAAACAACATCCCAGGGTGCCATGTTTATTGGCTTTCAGAACAAAATCATTCCATGTACCTGCAGAGTTGTTTTTCCCTAACTGCTGACTGCATAGATGCTCCCTGGGTGTTGAAAGTCAAACTGTTTTTCTTCTGATTTAGGTCTTGTTGAGGATTTAAACCCTCAGGACAAAGTTTACTTTTGGAGATGCCATGAATGCCTCTAGAGCGTGACTCTCTTCCCTGCTGTGGTGCATCTGAACTGCACAGCAGCAGAATCTTCTCCCGGCATAACTGCAACAAGGGCAAAGACTGGTTTGCAGCCATCTCTTCCTACAGAGTGGGAATTGACTTGACTGCTTGGAGTATGGGATCAACCATGATGATGGGCAAGCAGATGGGCAATGTTACTCACCCCCTGCCTTTTCAACTTGCTTTACCCACACCCAGTAAAATAGGGACTTACCCAGGAGACAATTTGTGGAGCTGAAAGGCTATATGCCAAGCATTACCCTGATATCAGTTCAAGTCTTCTCAATATGGTGGTAAATTATCTGAAGGGCCAGATATGTGTGAGTTTTCTCATACTTTCCTCCTCCCCCTTTCTCCTCCAGAGGAGAAAAGGCCCCCAGAGTTGTGTTCTCTTTGGTCCATAAACCCTGAGTACAGATCTCCATGAAGTGCTTGATGCTTGCTCTATATGATCAGTTGGGAAGTTTTGTTGCTTCCATAGCAAGCAATGTTGTTATCAACACCAGACTTCACTTTAGAAACAAGCAGATGTAGAAACTGCCGTGCGGCTTCTCTAACCCAAGACAGGATCAGCATCTCTGCCATCCCTCATCCAATGGGACTAGATTGAACCTTAGCAGTATAGTCTTGGCTAGCTTGTAGCTTATGCAGCGAGATATATATATATATATATATCAATATGAAATAACGTGTATATATATATGGAGAGACTATTAGTGTGTTAGAGTTGTCTGTATTTTATTTCCTTCATGCTTGCTTTGAATACTGATAGTGCTCAGGAGCTTTTTGTGTAATAACCACCAAGAGAGTATTGAAAACATCCCTCCGTATGTGGGAAAATAGAGAATCTGAGAGCATTTTTCCCCAAGTAAAGATAATTTATATGTGCTTACCAGTACTCTCTGCAGTTAAATAGCGTCTCGGTCTGATTCACTAGTATATTAAAGCTGGTCTTTAGCACTCTGAAAGTACAAAATGGCTTTATAGTAGATCAGGTAACCACTGGAGAGTATCTCCCAGTGTTTGAGGATCTTATGCCTGGTAAGGTTGCCATGGTAGCTCCCATACCATTCACTTTTCTAGGCTGTCAGCATTGAGGATGCACCCAGTGGAGGAACTAGCATCATCTTACCTTCCTCTTGTGATTTTCAGCATTCAGGGTTGTTTTGGGCCTGTGAGTTGCCCTGACTTTATTAAGGACAGATGCAGAGTTCACCTAGACTCTGTAATAAAAAAAAAAATTACTGAAAGACATATAAGACATGAGCAATGTTTTTGTTTTTAATGTTGAATGTTCCTTGACTGAATTAAAGAACTATCCTTTTTCAAATCATAGAATTGTAGAATCATAGAATGTTAGGGGTTGGAAGGGACCTTTAGAGATCATCTAGTCCAACCTCCCTGCAGAAGCAGGTTCACCTAGATCAGGTCACATAGGAACAAGTCCAGATGGGTCTTGAAGACCCCCAAGGAAGGAGACTCCACAGCCCCTCTGGGCAGCCTATTCCACTGCTCCATCACCCTCACAGTGAAATAGTTTTTTCTTATGTTTAAATGGAACTTTTTGTGTTCCAGCTTCATCCCATTACTCTTTGTCCTGTTACTATCTATTATAGAAAAAAGGGATGTCCCAACCTCCTGACACCCACCCTTTAGATATTCGTAAATGTTAATAAGATCTCCCCTCAGTCTCCTCTTTTCTAAACTAAACAGCCCCAGTTCCCACAGCCTTTCCTTGTATGAAAGATGGCCTCACCAGGGCAGAATAGAGGGGGAGAAGAACCTCCCTTGACCTGCTGGCCACACCCTTATGCATCCCAGGATGCCACTGGCCTTCTTGGCCACAAGAGCACATTGCTGGTTCATGGGTAGCTTATTATCAATCAGCACTCCCAGGTCTCTCTCTGCAGAGCTGCTCTCCAGCAGTTCAACCCCCAGCCTGTACTGGTGCATGGGGTTGTTCCTTCCCAGATGCAGAACTCTGCATTTGTCCTTGTTGAACCTCATGAGGTTCTTCTTTGCCCAACTCTCAAGTCGGTCGAGATCCTGCTAAATGGCAGCACAGCCTTCTGGGGAATCAACCAGTCCTCTCAGTTTGTTGTCATCAGCGAACTTGCTGAGGGTACACTCTGTCCTCTCATCCAGGTCGTTGATGAAGATGTTGAACAAGACTGGCCCCAGAACCAGTCCCTGTGGAACTCCACTGGCCACAGGCCTCCAACTCGATTCTGTGCCATTGATCACCACCCTCTGGGCTCTGTCATTCAGCCAGCTCTCGATCCACCTCACTGTCCACTCATCCAAGCCACACTGCTTGAGCTTTCTGATGACGATGTTGTGGGAGACAGTGTCAAAAGTCTTGCTGAAGTCAAGGTAGATGATATCTGCTGCTCTCCCCTCATATATCCAGACGGTTATGCACTCATAGAAGGTTATCAGGTTAGTCAAACAGGATTTCCCCTTGGTGAAGCCATGTTGACTCCCCCTGATAACCATCTTCTCCTTCATATGTTCAGTGATAACATTCAGGATGAGCTGTTCCATCACCTTTCCAGGGATGGAGGTGAGGCTGACTGGCCTGTAGTTTCCTGGGTCGTCCTTCCTACCCTTTTTGAAGACTGATGTGACACTGGCGTTTTTCCAGTCCTCAGGTACCTCACCTGTCCTCCATGATTTTTCAAAAAAGATAGAGAGAGGCTCAGCAATCACATCAGCCAGCTCCCTCAGCATTCTAGGATGCATTCCATCAGGACCCATTGACTTATGAGCTTTAAGCTTGGCCAATAAGTCTTTAACCTCTTCCTCTTCCAGCCAGGCAAGTCCTCTGCTGTCCTGGCCATCCTGTTATCCTTGCCAGACTGGGCTTCCCGAGGGCTGGCCTTGGCTCTAAAGACTGAAGCAAAGAAAGCATTCAGTACTTCGTCCTTCTCTGCATCATCTGTGACAGGAAGTTTTCATGAACAATCTGTAGGAACCTCCTGGATTGCGTGTGCTTGGCTGTGTGGCTATTGCAGCAAGTATCAGGTTGGTTGAAGTCCCTCATGACGACCAGGGACTGTGATCATGAGGCAGCTCTCACCTGTTTGTAGAAGGCCTCATCCACTTCCTCTTCCTGATCAGGTGGCCTGTAGCAAACTCCTACAACAATATCACCTGCCTTGCCCTGCCCATTAATTTTTACCCATAAGCACTCAACCTGCTCCTCATCCCCACCCAGGCACAGTCCAGTACACATTAATTGCTCCCTCACATAGAGTGCAACTCTACCTCCGCCCCTTGTCAGTCTGTCTTTCCTGAACAATACATAACCCTCCATGGCTGTGCTCCACTCATGGCAGCTGTCCCACCACATCTCTGTGACTGCAATGAGGTTGTAGCCCCACATCCACACCCACATCTCCAGTTCCTCCTGCTTATTCCCCAGGCTGTGTGCATTGGTGTAGAGGCAGCGCAGGGGCTTACTCAAACACACAGGTTTCCCTGGATGGGTGCAGGAGGTTCCTTCCCCGTTTGGCTCTTCCTCAAGGTGGTCAGCCTTCCACATCTCAGCCCAGTGTGCAGATGAAGGGCACTTATCGTTGTGTTCCCTGTCCTGCCCTGTTTCCCAGATAGAGGGGACAGCTTGTTCTATTTTGCTTCTCCCCCCACCCCCCAAGTCCCTTAGTTTAAAGAGATCTTTATTACGTTTGCTAGTCTACTCCCAAATATTCCAGTGCCCTTATGGGAGAGATGAATCCCATCCTGTCCTGTCAAACTGTAGTCCCCAAGGAAGGATCCATTGTCAAAGATCACAAAGCCTTCCTGCTGGCACCAGCCTCTCAGCCAGGAGTTCATTTGGCTGTTTTTTTCCATTGCAGATTCCCCCTTTATCACCAGTGAACCGGACAGAGGAGAAAATAACCTGAACCCTTCTACCTTTTACCTGCTCTCCCAAGGTTTTAAAATCCATCTGGATCCTGGAGATGTCATGCCTCATGACATCATTCATACCTACATGGAGCACAAATAAGGGGTAGTAGCCTGCATCCCTGACGAGCCGTGGCACTCTCTCGGCCACATCCCTGATCTTTGCTCCAGGCAGGCAGCACACCTCTCTTGACTCCCTGCCTGCTCCACAGATGAGTCTGTCAGTGCCCCTTAGCAACAAGTCACCCACAACGATCACCCATCTCCTCTTCCTATGGTGTCCATTACCTGTTGCAGGTGGAGCAGCTGATGGGTTGTTTGCTGTGTTGTTTGATGGGTTTTCCCATTTTGGAACTTGCTCATCGAAGTCCTGTGTCACCAGTGCCTCATACTTATTTGTAGTGGGCACTATGGAAAGAGGGCTTTGAAGATGAGCCTTTGTCTTTTTTTTTTTTGTAACCAGGGTCCATGGCTTGTTAGATTCACTGGAGGCTTGCACCTGATTGTGGAAGCCTCTGTCTTTCTCCACCTCTGCCCCTCTAATACTGCCCCTCTAAAAAATTATGCCTGTAGGTTTCCATTTTAACTTATAATAATAACTTGTCATCCGAAGCAAACTGTTACCCAAGGTTTCAAAGCAATTTAATTGAATGTGTATTTTCATTCTTAAGTTTTGTTCATGGTTTTGATACACAGAAGCATTAATTTTCATAATAACTATATTGAGTTTCATTCTGGTAAGTAGTGTTACATTTGATTTGCTTTGCAAGGTTGTGCTCAGTCAGTACTGCATGGAAACAGAACCCAGGTGTTTATTTTGCTCTGTTCTAATAAGTATGAATTTTCAAACATATTATGTAGTTAATGTAACATTCTTTGTACACAAACAGTTCATATCATGTAACAGGTTATGTTATGGCTGAGATCATTATGATATTGGAAGACTAAAGTGTCTTAATAGCACTGTGCAACTTGCATGTAGTAAAAGATCCCCCCACTTTGGGGGAAATTTTGTTTACTTTTAAGCAGCTGTGTAAAACAACCATGTTCCTATAATTTAACGTTTTCTCCCATACTACACCCTGACACTCACCCCCAGATAAATCCAGGAGACTGTCACTTAGAATATTGTTTATTAGTTTCTAGAATCTGTAGGTAACAGCATTCTTCTGCTCATAAAGTTCAGTAAATGACTTCTTTTAGACATAAAGGATTTTAAATTTTGACCAGGATGCATGACTGGAAAAGTGTTAGTAAATTAAAATGTATGAGAAGCAATAATGCTTTATTTTTAATGTTGAGAAAACTGTTCTGTAGATGCTTTTCTTCTTGCCTTAATTTTGAGTTTGCAATACTTTGCTGGGCAAGACCTTGAGATATGATACCTTTCACTTTCCCTGTGTTTTTAAATCAAAGGATGAAGGCAGTGAATAATAGCCACTATGGTCAGCTTCCCTAGGAGAGGTAGCAGTGTATTGTTGTGTTGTTCAAACCATTAACCCAAGGCACAGCCTGTTGTGTGCTCTGCAGAGACTGCATGGCACTGCTGGGACATGCAGGCAGGAATGGCTCCAACTAGCAGGATCAGCAGCCATGAGAGTTTCAAGCTGTGTTGTTAATTTGCAGCTGTAACCCCCAGGCTACTTACCTTTCTTCAAACACACATGGTATTTGATTTGAAGTCCTTCTCTACATCTGATTTTTTTTTTTGACATTCCCAAACAGCACCTAGTGTTATTCCCTCCCTGCCTCTCAAAAGTACGTCCTGAGAAAATATTGTTTTGACTGGATGCTAAATCCCCTACTGTATTTTAATTCCCTTGAGGCTTCATTTATTGTTTTAACACTTTTTTACTGGGACAAACATTTCATTCATGTTTGGCATTTTTAGTGTGCTTGCTACTCATACAAATACTGGCTGTTTCCTGGGACCTTCAAAAGGACAATCTCAGTCTCTCTTCTCCTACAAGTAGAGTGGGAAGGAAGAGTTGAGAGGATGAATGATGGTATTAAGCTGTTTTCTATGGTCCCTATGTCTGGGGGCAGCACAACTCATAGCATATCAAAGAACAATTTCAAAGGTGATTGCTGTTCTACTTTCCATGTGCCTGTGAGTCTTTGGAAGCAGATAAGTCATAGCATAGTATATTCAACCACAGTCCTCCCACAGTCCTCTGCTTGTCCCTTTGGCAACCTTTTTCACCATCCTATCTGTTTCCTGGTGGGTATAGAGGCAAAAAACATTGTGGTGGGATTGTAGAAGAGTTGATAACAGGACTCCATGTAATCTGTACCTCCAAAACAGTAGGAAAGAGAATGATTTAATATCTCCATTTGGGTGCCTCTGGGTTTAGGTGCTAACAGAGTGATATCCTGCACCTCACGGAGTGAGGAAGGCCTTGCAAGCCCTACTTGCTTCCAGATGGAGTTTCAAGACTTCTCAGTACATTGAGCCTGTGTCACCCCAGACCAGTTACCCAAGAAATGAGACCCTGAGTGTGATATTTGGGCATTCTGACAGAAATACAAGCAAGAATTTGAAACTTCTGGCCACACAGAAGTCCAGTGCAATATCTGTATTCTTCTTATCTATATCTTAAACTCATGTTTTCAAGGTTTGGGTGTTTTATAGATCTGAAAGTAGAAGTCTACTTAGACCTAAATATTTCTGAGGAGTAACCCCTAACAAATTAGGAGGGATAATTAAAGGCTAGCCTAGTGGATTCCCTTAATGCACTTCTCAGAAGTTTGAAATTTACTTCATTCATTGTTCTTGCACAGTTTGAGTAACAAACTGAAATTTGTTAATCATCTTATTAACATGCTGCTAGTTTACTTGTACATCTGCATTAAAAAAAAAGTTAGCAGTACTGGGTTGAGAGGTTTTTTTTAGTGTGTTGAATTGCACATACATTGAATGTTATGGTTTTGATTAGTCCTATAAAAAGTAATTTTCCAGTTATCTATGTATCCATACACTTATAGATGGAAAAAAGCCTTAAAACTAATAATTACTGTGTCAAATGGATAGCAGGCAAAGATCCCAGGCTGCTCCTCCAGCAGTGCTGCTGACTTGAATTGAAATATGCATTCTTAAGTTCTCATTTACCTCCCAAGATTTTGTTTGGGACCGTTCCTCCCTTGCCTGGCACTTGTGTTTTCAGTCTCTATCTGTGTCCTTTCCCTGGATTATTTTTGTACTTGTGGAACAAATAATTTAGCTGTTATGAAGCATATTTTTCTTACTTTCTTCTCATCTACCATCTTTATCTTTGTTTTCCTTGATGTTGTTCTTAATCTAGAATAAACTGTTGAGATTGGCAATTGTAGTTGCTCTTTGTATACAGAAGAAAGTTATGAAACCCATCATAATTAGTACTCACTGTGTTGCTTTACTAATAGTACAACTCACTAATTTGCCCAAATCTTGTGTTGATGTGAAAACACGTTGGAAGAGAGCTGAAAGTGAAAGAAATGTTATATATACATGAAAGTTTCGTGTATTATAAGTGAAACACAGTACTAATACTGTGTAATTAGGAGCTCTATTATGACAATTAAATTGCTGAAAGTGCTTCTGATAAAATGCACTGCAGTGTTAAGGGAAATCCAAACAAATATGTGTACATGTGTTACTCCTGAAATGTTTTCCAGACTTGCTTTTAATTAGACTTTTGTCTTCCACTATTACAGAGAAATTTGGAGCTACTTCCTACTCATCATCACGCTGAATGTTTGAAATTTGCTGGCTGAGGTGTGGCTCATCATATAATCAGTGTTGGCATTTGATTTCTGCTCTGATAATTACACAACTTGTTTTGTTTTGTAAATCCCTCATGTATGTATGTATGTTTGTTTATTTATTTATTGCAGTTTCACAAGCTACAAAATAGACTACACACTGACCAAGTCGTGCTGGAACAAGTACAAGAGGAGAACTAGCACTTGAATCAGTAAGTTGACAGTCTGACAGCTGCATTTTGGCACTGCAGAATATAGTGAGATCAATATAAGAACAGTAGAGCCTGTTTGAATGCTTGAACCTTTAAAGCAGGTTAAACCACTATTTGATTTTTATACAGTTGAGGTTTTGTATGGGCGTGTTTTCTTCTGCATGCTTCAGACCATAATTCATTGTGTGGCTATCATCATGATGCTATTTACTTGAATATATTACAAGAAGATAAGATGGAATTCTCAGTCATACAGAGTTTTGAAAAGCTTCCAAATGCAACATTGCTGTAACTGTCTTGCATTACTATACCTAGAATAATCCAGAGGAGAGTTGGGGAAACTGCTATGGATTTGGTTTTTTTTTCTTTCAAAAGGATTTGAAGTCTGATACAGTTTCATTCTTTGAAAGGAGATTATTGAGTGATTATTTTAAATGAAAAAGGCTGGAGGAGAGGAAAGGCTTTTGTTGTAGTTGAGAACATATCCTCTGCTCTTTATGACTACCGCTTCAGTAAATTGCATTCTGGTAGATTTCACACAGTAATAGCACAATACATTTGCTTGGTGCAATATAGACCTATGCAAACACTGTGACTAAATTCTCAGTAATTGATTAGGAGTGCTTATAGTTTTTATACCTCTGGACATAAATATGAGCTACAAAAGGTGTGAAAGCTGGTTGTGTTGCATTAAGTGGCACTAATTTTTTCCCCTCCTCCAAAAAAAGACCATTTTTTGTCAGACTAGTGCATGGGTGAAGTATATTGTCTATAGATTCCTTTACCAATGGAATAGTCAGTAAGGATGAAATTCTGCCAAATTTACACAGGCTTCAATTTTTTGTAGCCTTGTGCTTAAGGAACCACCATTAACTGCAAATGAATGATAAGCTTCAGCTCCAAGTGCTTGACCTGGGGTCAAGGCACATGTTATGAGGCTGTGGGCTGAGCAGCTACCCCTGAGACTTCTGTTCTCTGCAGCTGATTATTTTAAACGTGCTTCCCTCCCGCACCCCAGTATTCTTCCTGATGGGCTCTGTGCTTCTGGAGGGATTTATCTGCCTTAGTATCTGATCAAAGCCACAGTGTAGCTGTGTAGAGGACTGTGTGGCAGAAGAGGATGCATCTCAATGTGACAAAAACCTGAGGATCTTGTCTAATATGATCAGTAGCACCATCTATCTCTACGATGCGTTGACACTTTAAAAAACAGACCACAGGATAATTTGCTGCATGCTGCAGTTTGATTGTCCTCAAACTGTTTGTGACTTTGCTCAGCATTGTCAGCTGGGAAAAAAAAGCTTCAAGGCTGGATTCATAATGTGCAGAGTGGAGGAAGAAGCAGTGCTGTTCCATCTCTTATCCAAGAGTTTAGGTTGGAGCATTCACTGAGCATGTAGATGGATGAAATTTTGTTAGTGAAGTGGATTTGAACCCTATCTCCCACCCATAAGAGAGTTTTCTAACTGCCAAGTTGCTATTAAGCATTTTGGGAGGAGCTGTTCTATGCTTTTTTTGCTTAAAATGTAGGTGCTCTGATGCTGGGTGAGGATGTGTAGCAAGAAGAGGTTGTGGAGTCTGTCTTGTTAAATATCTGAAGACAGAGTACTCTATAGGCAGTTAGTGTTAACTGCTTTAATATTAAGTTTTTGGTCTACAGTGGAAAAGCCAAAGGCTCTAGGCTCTTGATACTTCTGCAGCTTATTTGACTTGTGTCAAAGATCAATGTAGACTCCAAAATAAACTGCTGTATTTTCAATATTTTTTGAAAAGCAACATCTTTGTATTGCAATGGAAGACATGAGTGCCGGTGGGAAATCTGTCTACATACGGTAAAGTGCAGCCATCGTTTATACAGTGTCTCTTTTTCAAAGCTCAGCTCCTGAACTAGGATCTGGAGCTCTAGGTCCTACTCCTACTTCTGCCATATCCACACTTTCTTATCTAAGGCATAGCTTAACATGTAACTTCTGAAATGTGTGTAGACCAAGTATTATAGCAGGAAGGGAGTCAGCTTTGGTCAAATATGTAAGTACGTGTACTACAAGGCCAAGGCTGGCCTAATCTTCCCTAAATTTAGTTGCCAAAGAGTTAAGAAACAAGTGGTTCTTAGCTGGATGTTTCTCCTCCTTTTGTAATCAGTGCAATGGGAATAATCTCTCCAATTCAAATTTTTTGGAACTTTCTCTGTCCTCTCATTAGTTATTGAAAGAGTAGACATAGCTAGTTATTTCAGATACCTATTATAATACAAGAGGAATCAGTCTCTGAAGAGGCTTCTCCTTTGACTGTAGAGCATGCTTAAAGTACCAGAGGATTTAAGCTAAGTAAGGAGATGTTTGTCTACAGTATCCCTGATCCAGTAAGGGTAGTTTCTGGAGGAGGTAGCTAAGGATGTATGTTGTCCTAGTTTAGGCACCTTAGGTGCTCTAAAATTGGGCTGTGAAAAACCTACCTTATGTTTAGAGGTGGGTTAAAACACTTTAATGAGTATAATTTAAAGAATACCTTTTATCTTGGTCTGAACAAGATCAAAGACACCCTGAAGTATTATATCTGTGGAACAAACAGTGTGTTGTTTGTCTCTTTGGAAACAATAATGCAACCGAAAAGGAGTTTATAAGTCTATCAAACTGAACTTTTCTATCTTTGTTACCAGTAAAATAATACTCAAGAGTACTGAATCCCACATGAATATTGCTCTACTGTACATACTGGACTTTGTAGAATAAGGTAGAAATAAAGGGGCTGATTTTTATTTTAAACCAAGATATATCTGGCAACTCAGAAAATGTAGCTATGTAAATGGCAAAAGGACTGCAACATTTTTCTCAGACTTGGTACAAGCTTATTGCATCTGTGTTTAAGTAAGAAAAAGTCCTCTTTCATTAAAAATGTCTTGAGTATGCCCAGCACCTAATTTTTTTTTTTAAAGGCATTTTCAGTATAAATATGAAGTTTGCAAAATGGTGATATTTGTTTACAAGCATAGTCCTACAACAGTATCAGTTGCTGTGTCTCTAGGTTGCACTCACACTTCATTAGAAGCTGAACTCTGGATGCCCAGCAAGTTTGACGTTGTTATTCTTTTTGCATAGTTAGGAAATGAGACCTCTGATACTGTGCTTGTTTTTTTGCTGATAAAACACTTAAACATTCAGCTAGAGTAGACCTGAGTGCAGAAGAAAAATCTGAGCTCCCTTTGTCCTGAAGATGTTGCTGCTCACCTGCTTCCTGAGTTTCTACCAGAAATTGCAAGAAATAGAAGGCAGATATCTGGGTTGTTCTGCCTGGACAGTATAGTAGCTTTTTAAAGAATTGATTTGCTAATTAAAGCCATTGGAAAAACATCAGGACAAAGTTCTAATTTCTCCTAGTTTTCTGTGTGGGGCCTTCAGCTTCAAGGAATGAATATTAAAGAAACGGTGATACCAGTAACCTTTGCAAATGATTGTGCATGGTGTCTTCAAAGATAGCCCTGCTCTTCTTGTAGAAAATCCTTTACTTTTTTGCAGGCACGGCATTACTTTGACTTGGGAGCTGATCAGTGTTTGATGGAGAAGAGCAATCCCATGCTCACTGCACGGTGAAGCACTCCTTGCTTCTGCGAGCTGTCGGTTGCAGGAAGGAGAGCCACTTCCCAGCACCAAAGCTATCTCTGGGCTGCTTTTGGAGAAGTATGCAAACTCTGCTTCCAGCTTCTGACTGGATACAGAACTAGTTTTCCTTTTCTTACCAAAGCCCATGACAGTAGGTCTGGATTTGTATACAGCTCTTCTAATTCTCCATGATGTGTTGCTCGGAAGCAGGTCTTTTGTGCAGATGCAGAAGCAGTTTCATGTGGAGAGACAGCAAAATCTCCATTTCAAATATTGCAAACTCAGACCATTAAAAATATTTCCCCAGAAAACACTGTACAACTACTGGAAACAGTCCTCAAACTGAGGGTTTACAGAAAGAGAATGGCAGCCTTGTTGTCATCTCCTCATTCAGAGGAGAGACTACAAAGAACCTTGTCCTTGCCATGCAAATCTGCAAATCCCTGCCTGTGGGAAGATCCAGCAGCAAGGTGAAGAGATTGGTACTAAGAAATTAATCTCAGCCTTGACCTGGACCCTACAGGGACTGATGACTTCGGGCTAGGCAAATGAGGAGTACCTCCCTGGCATACGTTAATATTGCAAAACATGAGTGTTGACAAACAGCTGCAAAAAAAATGCACTGGTGTGCATGAAGAAGGGCTTCAGGGCACTGACTCAAGTAATGTCTAAGGCAAAATAAATGAGACTTGAGGGAAGCTTGATAAAATGCATTGACAAGTTTTCCGGTAATCAGAGGAGTTTTAGCTAAATGGTACTTTAAAGATTAAGCTCATAAGATCATGAGTTTTGTCCAGATACTCTCAAAAGTTAACCTCGAGTCTTCTGACAGCACCTTAATGTGTGATTCAGTGAACAATCTAACCTTGCCATTCAGATTCTCTTTAAATAACATTTTGAACTCTAAAAAGTAATAGAAATTACTAAATTATTTTAATCTAAAACATATTTGAATTTTAAAAAGAAATAGATAATTGAATTGCAGAAAATAATTTTATGACAGTATTTAGAGCAGAATTGCCAAAAAAAATTCCAGTAACAACTTAAAAATCAAAGGGAAGTATGTTTTAAGACAGTGTATCAGTAGTCTTTATTGTATCTCAAAAGTAATCTATTCTCATAGGTAAAGGACTGTGCTAGGTTAGGACACTGTACAGTTCTTGGTAAACTATTTTGTCAAAGCTGTTACTATGCTCTGATGTCACAGTAAATATGATGTCACAGTAAATATGATGTCACTGTGTGCTAGATCACGTGGGTCAGTTTTCTGCTAAAAACACAGTGTAGGCATCACAGAAGGTCAGTTACTGCAGAGACCTTGATATGCTTTAGGAAAACTCACCAGCTCTACAGAATGGACTTTTCCCTTTTTTTAAATGGTACCTCTGGAGAAGCTGATATGGTAAAAAGTAAATTTTATACAGTCCTGGCAAAAACACAAGGCTTTCTAAAGAAATACACAGTTTGTATGAGTTAATTTAAGTGTTGAAATAATTTGTGTGTTTGTAGCTAGGAAATGTTGTAGCTGGTTTTCAAGTTGTTTTGGTGGATTTTTTTTTTAAGTTGGAATTTCATCTTTTCATAGTGAAGGAGCACTAATCTCAGTAAAACTCCTGTTAGGATTTTGATTTGCTGAAGTCCAGGAAATATATAAGCAGCCTTTCTCAGGATATCCTGTTACTCTAATCAGCCAGAACAATACTCATCATTTCATAAGTAAAAGTGGGGTTTAAGACTTAAATCCCAGGTTGATTTTGTAGCTCTGTTTCTATTGTAGCTGAGCTAGTTTGCTTTTACTATGTACTAAGCTAATGCAGGCACTGCTAAAAGTTCTCTTGAGTGTATTAGAGACACTGTAGAGTTTTATTTGCACTTAAATATGTATTTTGGAGTTTGAAGTCAAACAGTCCTTACAACTATTACAATTTTCTTCTGGGACACAAACGCTTGGTAGAGTTTCGCTGCACTCATCTAAGGGATTTGAGGGGGAGGTGTGTGTGTGAGATGTGTGTTTGTATTTGCGAGCTAGGATCAAACTGGGGCAGGGAAACAGAGTGATATGCAAATGTTTCATGCACTGACAACTTCATGTGTGTAAGGACATGATATTTGAGATGAACTTTCAGTAACTGTTCTGTGAATTATCTGTACATGCTTTCCTTCTAGTGGTTTATTCCAAATGTTTCTGGCTATGTGTTTCTGTGTCCTTTTGCAAAGCATGTGTGCACTCCATATGGCAGTGAAGTCACTCCAATGACAGCAAAGGTGCTGACAGCCCCTGGGAGGCTCTACTAGAAGCAGATTCAGCTCCTAAGTTTGCATTTCAAGTGAATAGACTTGTGCAAGGATAAGGGTGCAGGAGCAAGGCTTGGTTCACTGCAGTGCTGGGGCCCACATAGATGGCAAAAGTGATAGCAACCTCAACGCAGCACCTCTTCAGGGATGCCTAAGGCTTTCCCAAGGGACAGAATCGAATGGCTGAACAAATCCTTTTTTGCTTTGAGAACAATTCTGGATACAGTCAGACAAGCTGCTCCTAGCCAGTTAAGTGAACATGGGATTGGTTTGTGAGCAGTGAGACTCTGTGAAGTGCATAGGTGAGCCAACTTGCAAGAGTGGGACAGCAGTTATCACTAAGTTTTTTGTGATGATAGCCTGGATGCAATTAAATTATTAAGATGTGATTGGCAAATGTTTTGTTCAATTTAGCACCCCGTAACTTAGGTGTCACCACTTTACACTCCTTGGCTTGCCAAGGTAAGCTTCTACCCCACCTTATCTGACTTCTCATGAATGCTAAACTGTCTCCAAAAATAAATACAAATGTACCGTAATTACATCAACATCTTAATTATCATTATAAGCAAGATTTACCTGCCCCATAAATCACACTTGCAAGGTTGCAACTGCTTTCTTCCTTTCCAAGGCTGTGGTATTATATATTCATAATGACAAAGCAGAAGCAAATGTCACATGCTCTCCTGTATCTTGACAGGACCACATCCTGTATCTGGCACACCAAATAAAGACGAGTCTTAAACAATGCTCTAAGAACTAGGCACACACAGAGGTAAAGAAACCTGCAACATAAAGCTATAAGTAGCTGGCAGAATGAGTGAAATTCAGAGCATGTGTCCTGTGTGTCATGAAATGACAAATGCAATCATCTTTGGTACTGAAGAAGAGGACGTGTCACAGAAATACAACCATAGCATTTTGTTGTGGATTATTTTTCCAGCAGCAAAACATGTTATCACAGAATCTTAACAGTTGGAAGGGACTTCAAAAGATCTAGTCCAACCCCCCTGTCAGAGCAGGTCAGCTACAGTAGGTCACACAGGAACTTGTCCAGATGGGTTTTGAATGTCTTCAGAGAAGGAAACTCGATAACCCATCTAGGCAGTCTGTTCCAGTGCTCTGTCACTCTTAACAGTGAAGAAGTTTTTCCTTATGTTTGTTTGGAACCTCTTACGTTCTAGCTTATACTCATTGAACCTTGTCCTGTCATCGGACATCATTGAGAAGAGCCTGGCTCCATTGTCCTGACACCTGCCTTTTATGTATTTGTAAACATAAATGAGACCACCCCTCAGTCTCCTCTAAGCTGAAGAGCCCCTGTTCCCTCAGCCTTTCATCATAAGAGAGATGCTCCACTCCCTTAATCATCTTTTTGTCCCTGCACTGAACTCTCTCCACCAGCTGCCTCTCCTTGTTGAACTGAGGGGCCCAAAACTAGACATAATATTCCAGATGTGGTCTCACAAGGGCAGAGTAGAGGGGGAGGAGAATCTCTCTCAACCTACTGCCTACATCCGTTCTAATACACCCCAAGATGTCATTGGCCTTCTTGGACAGGAGAGCACATTGCTGGATCGTGGTCATCCTGCTGTCCACCAAGACCCCCAGATCCCTTTCCCCTATACTGCTCTCTAACAGTTCATTCCCTAGCCTGTACTGGTACGTGGGGTTATTCTTTCCCAGATAAAGGCTCTACACTTGCCCTTGTTGAATTTCATTAGACCTCTCTCTGCCCAACCCTCCAGCCTGTCCAGGTGTGGTTGAAGGGCAGCACAGCCTTCTGGTGTGTCAGCCATTCCCCCTAGTTTAGTATCATCAGCAAACTTGCTGACAGTGACCTCTGTTCCTTCAGCAAGGTCATTAATGGATATATTGAACATTACTTGTCCCAGCACCCACCTCTCAGAGACTCTGCTAGACATAGGCCTCCAACTAGACCTTGCTCCATTGATCACAACTCTCTGCCTTCTTCCCTTCAACCAGTTTACAATCCACTTCACTACCTGATCATCCAGCCCACGCTTTCTCAATTTTGCTGTGAGGCTGCTGTGGGAGACTGTGTCAAATGTTTTACTGAAATCAGCATAAACCACATCCACTGCACTGCTACCATCTATCCACCTGGTTACATCTTCATAAAAGACTATCAGGTTGGTCAAACATGACTTCCCTTTGGTAAAGCCATGTTGACTGCTCCCAATGACCCTCTTGTCCTTTGAATGCCTGGAGATAGCACCCAGGATAGCACCCAGGTGTTCCATCACCTTTCCAGGGATGAAAGTGAGGCTGACAGGTCTGTAGTTACTCGGGTCTTCCTCCTTGCCCTTTTTGAAGACTGGAGTGACATTTACTCTCCTCCAGTCCTCAGGCACCAATTGTGTTCTACGCAACTTAGTAAAGATGATGGAGAGTGATTTAGCAATGACTTCCACTAGCTCCCTCGGCACTCGTGGGCCTCCTCAAGTGGCCGTACATCTTCATATTCCATTGCCTGGCCCTCGGCTTCCAAAGCCCCATACCTGTTATGCAATGGCAACTGGGGAGGAGTAGCTTGCTGGGAAGTGATTTACTTGTCTCCCCAAGAAGGGACCTGTATCCCTTCCCCTCCATCTCTTAGATCCCCTCTCTTAACCTGGCTAGAAAATGGTAGGGGATCCTGGGCTTCTTGTGAAGTCTCAACTTGTTTCTTACACCTCAGAGACTGTAGATTCTCAGTCTAACAATCTATCTCTCTCTTGCATTCCCTGACACTCCTGAGCCTTTACACCTCCTTCAGTTCAACCACCAGGCTAAGCAGGTCATTCACCTGGTCACATTGAACACAGGTGTTGTCTTTTATGTCATCTGCTAGGAGTGCCAGACCCCAGCACTTCATGCAGCCAGAGACCTCAACACCTACATGTTTACATGGAACCTCTGTCTGGGTCACCACATTTCTCTGAGAAACATGTTTTGCCCGGGTTGCTACCATAACTGCACCACCAACTGCTCACAGCAACTCCTTCCTTCCAGATGACTCCTCAGCATGCCCCTGTGCGTGAGTTCACTTGGTACCCAGGGATGCCTGCACTCTTGAGGCATTTAAATCTCCCGCTGTGGCTTCAGCTGCACCCTCAGCTGGCTCCATCTCCCTCACAGGGGACGATGGATCAGTGGAGAGGCCAACACCACTTGCCACGTGTAGCCCGGTATCACGTTGATACTGCTAAGCCCCAAGCAAGGCAATGGGGACAAGGCAGGAGTTTTTTCATTTGTCTCTTTGAGGAATGGTATGAATAAAGCAAGAAGCCAGTAGCTTCCTTTATGATGCTCTGCCTGCCCCTCTTCCCACCCCAACCCCCTTGCAATGTAACATTTCCTGTACTTCTACTCTGAGTGATGCCTTGATGACCTTTTCAATGCTGGAGTGATTAATTTTCAAGTGAAAGACTGCTACATGGGTGTTCCTCTTGCCTGGCTCTGTCAACAAACAGAATATGTGACAGCTATGATTTTTTTGTTTTAGTGGACCAGTGTCACTGTGATTTACACTTCTGCCTAAGGGATCTTGATTTTAAAATAATCTCATCAGAGGCATCTCAGCCAAATACATTTAATTAACTGTGCTTGATTATCTGAGACAAGGTCTATGGTGACAAATTTGTTGTAGAAGTTGCTCTTGGGTAACTGGAAACCATGAGAGAGTGCTGTATGTAGGCTTCCAGTGCTTTCTTCAGTCACTTAGCATATTGGAAGGCAAATTTTAGGGAAGGTGAAAAGAGTGATGAGAACTGCTAAGAATTTTTGAACGAAGTTTTATTGTCAGATACAGGTTTCTCTCAAGAAACATTTTTGTTCGCAGTATGTTATTTTGATGTTGCATTTCCACTTTCAGAACCGGATTACTAAAGATGAAAAGTGTTCAATTTACTGAAAAAAAAATTCTCATTTTCTGATGAATTTGAAGTGTGTACATGCATGTATGTGCACATACATGTATGCATGCATGAAAGCTGCATTTCTCACAGTAATGAATGCAGTGCTTGTCTGTTTAGTTGTGTGGAATCCTTCTTAGTGGTACTGGTATTCTCCTTCTTTCTATAAAGAAATCTCTAGTCCTGAGAAGGATGCATGAAGAGATACAGGCTTAAGCCTCTAGAGTACTGGTCAAAATGTTCTTTCCAATCAAATTTCTGACTTTAATGGCAAGGTGATTCTTGCAGCCTGACAATTCACTAGTATTGCTTATTGCTGAGAAAGATGGCTTAAAATAAGAGAAGGGAGATCAAAATTATTTGAGATCCTTTTGTATATTTTTTTCACATGATTTCTGAATTCATTGGCTGCTAAACCTTTTATTGTGTCTTTTATTCATTCATAGAGGAACATCTTCCACTCTAAAGCACTAACCAAGTAGGATCTTGCGAACCTCAAATCAGAGACTTCTTGGAAGGAAAATATTTATCTGGAGTTAGAATGAGCATGGCTACTACAGTCATTTCTCTAGGGCTTGGCTTTATTAACTATAGAGTGCTCTGACCTCCCTGGAACATACTGTTTTCACCTTTATTCATGTTGAGTAAGGAAAAAGTGTCTCAATCTGCATAAGGTGTGCTGCTACAAGTCTTGCATGATAATTACAGAGTTAAACTCTCTCTAGCATGCATATGCTCAAAGAAGTTATTCTGTCTTTGGGGTGAATAATTGCTCCCTTTAAATGTTATATGCACTTGCATGCACGTGGGTGTGTGTGTGTGTACTGCATATGGAGGTGAGGAGGAGGAATGGGCAGGCAAAAGATGTAATTATTCAACAGAAGCCTTAGTCTTGCATTATAAATATGGATCATGACTTAAGGAGCCTGAGGAGATAATATATTCATCTTCAGCTTGAATATCTAGTTTTAATCATATACTTGCCTAAAAGTCCTTACAAAAGATGAACATTGACATTTAAAGTAGCACTGACATGTATATTGTCCATGTACAGATATAGTGGTCCCTTGTAAGAAAGGGGCTAAAGACAAAGAGGGCACTGAATAGAAATAAAGTCATACAGTCATCTTCCAAAGAGAAAAACTTATTTTCATGCACTAACAAAATGCCTATAGGTAAGGTAAGGATATGTTTAGCATAAATGTCAAATCATTCCAGTTGAAAGGATGAAATTTCTTGAAGCATCAGTGTGGGCATTGGGCAGTGGGCTGGCGGCAAATATGGATTGTGTTCACAACCCTGGCACTGGATTTGGGTGGACTGCTTAATTTCTTTCCACCCAGTTCATCTTCTGGTTGTATCTGATCAGCCTGGTGAGCTTTCCTGTAGAGGAAGCATGCAGTTGTGTAATTGCAGAAGGGAGTCACAAGGCAGCTCTGCCCACCCGGCTGCCTTTGTCTTGGCAGAAAAACACATGAAGTTCAGCAGCCATGTGCCTTATCCTATACATGGTCACTGTGTGCATATCTCTGTTAGCTACAACACTGAACTATGTGCGAGAAATATGCATAAAGAAGAGGTATTCAAAATGGCATCCTGTCCCCATTGCTGGAGAGGCAGAACCACTGCAACACAACAAATTATTATTACCCAGAGTCTACCACAGTGAGGACTTGATTATGTTATTAGCCTTTAGGCTCTTCTATAATTAAAAATGAATGCTGGGTAAAATTAATCAACTATTTTGCAGTCCATACACCTTTCTTCCAATTGAATCCTTTGTGATAGGCTGCTACAGACATCTTACTGTGGTAAAAAAAGGTATTTTCTTACCCCTGTAGTTTTGGATTTAATGGTAAAAAGAGGTTTGACTTGCCATGATGTGTTATAGACACCAGACTACATCTTGTAGGCGATCAAGTGATGTCTTATAGCCATTTATTCTCATAGCTCACCTAAACACTTTAGTAATTTTTGTATTTAAGTGAAACCACCATTTTGCTTTGAGGTGGAGCACCTGTTGAGTGAGTGGCTATTTATGGAGTCAGGTGAGTGTTCACCTCTCCATTGTGAATACTTGGCTCTTTACTGAGATAAGGCTTTGTCACTCCACTGGCAGAGATGGGCAATAACTCCAAATTCTCCTTCTCTAAAGAGAAATAGATGATGTGGGGTGCACTGGCTTGTGATGTGCACTGGCTCAGCTCATGAGTAATCATATTTTCTCTTTTGCCTTTATCTGCAGAAAGCCCTCCAAGAGGTTAGATTCTGTAGAGCAGATGAGTGCAGATGCTGATGTGTAAGGGCAAAGAGCAACTTATGGAAACAGAGGTGCAATGAACAAAATAGACAAATTTATATCCACAGACTTTTATCTGGAAATCATGGATATTGTTAGCTAATTTATCACCTGTACCTTTGCCTGTGCTGTGAGAGATCCATCACGTGCTATAGTAGCATGTCATTGTATGTATGCTGTCTTCGCAGTCTGCTTCTTATGCATTTGTCATGTTTCAATAGCAAATGATGCATATGAGAATCTCCTCTTGTTTGAGTTACTCATTGAATTTGTTCAGAGCAAACTAGGGTGTCTTCTGAAGAAGCTTCTAGAAGAGAAGAAGCTAAAGGGTAATGTTACTGAAACAAAATACTGAAAATATTGATGAAGAATTAGAAATTTCCTTGAGGGAACAGACGTACTATTAGGGGATGAAATTTAATGAGATAAATGACCTTTACTTGTTCCCAAGAAAAGTCTAAGCTTTTTATTTTTTCCTCTGTCACTTAGGCAGCTATGAATCTTTGTATGTGACACAGTAAATGATTCCTTCAGCGCTTCAGCACTTCAGCCATAGAAGCAGCAATGGTATAAGGCTGTGTTTGGATAGACAGATCTACACAACTAGATTTCCAAAGGAACCATCCTTCCAAGATGTGTTGTGCTGGGATGTCTTGTTGCTAACAAACTGGTCACAAGCCTGGGGCGGTGCGGTGAGCATCTTACTTGTATTCAACATCCTGGTATGCTGTGAGACAATATAGGAGTGTAATGCCAGGCCAAGCCTTCTGTCAGTGTCTATAAGTTGTTCTGACACCAACAGAAACTGGAATACCCACAGACCAGGGCATTTTTGGCTTTATTTCAATATTCCCTTTGGCACACTGTGATGAGTCCTGTAAACTAGGAGAACTGGCACAGCTGCTGCAGAAACACTTGTGTGGTTTTCCTCTTCTACAAAAAGAAACTGCAGTTCCAGCAGAAGGGACTTCAGATGTTACTATGTACTTTGTGTGTTTGATTTTGTTTAAATACTCACCCTTTTTTCTTTTTTTCTAGTTTAATATATATAAATAAGGAGCATTAAAACAGTTGAGCTAAAAGGGGAAACAAAAGTCAATGTTACAGAAGCCAATGGAACAGATCTTGTCTCCTTAAGGATTTTAGGTCTAAACAAATTCATCTCTCTGCCTTTTAAAGCAGAGACTGAAGCTGTAGCTAAAATTTGGACTTCTTTCCCCTCACTGTGGACAGAGCTGTGCTTTCTTAGCACAGAGTTTCTTCTACAGCTTGCAAGTCTGTCTGAGTTATGTATCTTTGTAGTTAAAGACAATTTTGGAGGCAGTTCCTCTATTAGCCTTCCTTTACTGAGCATCTGTAGAACAGTAGTAAGAAAGAGCAATATTCAGGCAAAATACAGACACAACAGAAAAGTGCCACTTTTATTTTTTTTCCCATGGCAGAGCCTCTCTCCATGCTAATAGATAAGGTTTTGATCCTACTTCCAGTAAATGAGAGGCAAGGAAAACAATGATGGCTAGTTGTTGGAGGAGGGGTGGGATATCTGAGGTATAATCTCAGTTGTTCTCCTGACCCCTGACTAGGTAACCATATGTGGATAGTTTACAGAATGGGAAGGAAGAGTTTTTCTTTTATGCACTTTGGGAAATACAGATATACAGAGTGCTTCATAACAGGAAAATAATATTGTTAGATGTTGCTTGAAGTTTGGGCAGATGCCAACTGAAGCGCTAATACAAAGCCCTTTCTCCAAACACATTGACAGCTGGGTGTGTGTTTGGCATTACAAGTATGCCCTTAATTCAGGGATAAGAAGCTCCCAGACAGAGTTAGTATTAGCCATCAGTGTGGTGATTGACATCTTGTCTCAAAAGAAGATGACAGATACTGCACTGCAGAGTACAAGAAGAGATAAGTGTTTTGGAGGGTTTCTCTTTGAGCCTACAGAGCTGATTAAACTACTCTGCCTGGACAGTATGCACTAGGACAGGTCATAAATTGTGTTATGTTACCAAAGCTGATTACCTGTCTGATCATGCCAGGATTTTTCCTGTTGTGGACAAATGCTAGGCTATGAGGAAGTATGTCAGCATTATGCTGAAAGTGGTCATCCATTGTTGTCTTGTGAAATTTAGAGAGTTACTGTCAGAGATGTTATCCAACATAGAATAAATAATTTAATATGAAGCTGAACTTGCTTTTGTGCTGTGCTATGTTACATTAATCCCAGGAGTAATTTTTAATGCTGTTGCTACCAGTACTGCTTTTGTTACTAACTAGGCTACTTTCCACACAGTTGTGTGATTGTATAGCACCATAGGGATGTTTCTGATAAGGTTTGAGCTCAGAGCTATTCATGGGCTCCAATGTCATGGGAGGATTTTCCATAGTTGCTTCTCAGTCACTGTTTCTGTAGTAGTGCTACAGAACCTTGCCAGGAGGTCATAAAACAAAATTGCACTTAACTGAAACAAGTGGTTTCAGCTGAACTGTAAAACCTTGATGCTTTGGAGAGGTATGGAAATAGACCCATGAAGCTGGCTCTCACTTTGTGCTCCTTTACAGGTAATCCTGTGCCCAGAACATTTGTGGAGCTGTCTGTCTTATCTATACCATATCCTGTCCAGTGGCTTGGCTTGGTCTTTATCCTAACCAGCAGCATGTAGTACGTTGGGTCAGGCTCAGAAGGTGCAAAGGGATTGAAGAAGCCTTGCTTTCCTTCCCTTCAGCTTGGTATGTCGGCACTTTGCTGCTACCCGTACTACCCGTCTTATCACCTGAGATGCTGCACACAGGGAGAACAGAGGCTTCAGTGACCTGTTAGAAGCTAGAGAAATAACGATTTAAAAAAAAAAAATCTTAATAATAAAAGTAACTCTTTAATTGAAGTAATTTAAAATAATAAGTTACTTCAGTTTTATCTGTCTGTACCATATATAGATCCTAACTTAGACCTGTCACTCCTTCCTGCCATTACCAGGACAGAACAGTGAACCGATGAATGGATGGAGCACAGTTGAGTGCTCCCTTCCCATCTTCACTGAAATAAGAGACTCTGATGATATCTCTACAGATGTTAGTGCAACTTTTTAAGACTATTCTTTATTCATTGAATAAATTAATCTACCTCTTGATGGATATGTGCCAGCTCTTGGTCAGGTGCCTCTGAATGTTTTTTGTTTATTTGTTTGTTTTTTTCATTAGTTGCTGAGATGGTATAGAGGCTCAAACAGAAAAAAATGTGGTCCTCAAGTCAGGTGGGAAAAGAGCTTAAGAGTTTTAAGATTTTGACCTGATTCTGAATTTTACAAGTGACCCTGAAAGACAAGAGCAGCCAGCCTACTTGGGACTATCTGCCAGCATTTGACAGTGGTTTGTGTGTGGCTGTAGTTGCCATTTGTCACCTTGCCTAATGCAGAGTTTCACAGAGCAATGTGAGAGCTCCACATCTACTGGTAGTGACAAGTCTTAGACATACATATCTGCAACCCTGGAGTTCTGATTTTGTTTTTTCTGCTGCTTCTCTTGAAAACAAATGTGTGTAATGAATAGAGAGACTTTGAGAGACTTCATC
This sequence comes from Colius striatus, assembly GCF_028858725.1. Taxonomy (NCBI): domain Eukaryota; kingdom Metazoa; phylum Chordata; class Aves; order Coliiformes; family Coliidae; genus Colius; species Colius striatus. The sequence continues at coordinate 135,194,333 of NC_084759.1, forward strand.
ATAAATCTGTAATACACATCACTGGAAAGGAAAATGTCATCAAGTTTTTACTCAGAATGAAATACTTTTATGCTTACATTTCGCAAACTGAAAATATTTTCCCTTGATGTCCATATTCCCTTTTTCTTCCCCTTGCCAGATGCCACAAAAGTTCAAGCTTGGGGTGACAGTTATCTTGTAAGACAGCAAACATGTTTTCTAACTGGACTTGGCCCTGAGCTCAAATGTCAAATCCAAGCTCTCTCAGTAGTGGGTAGAGAGGAGGGCTCAGGTTTGGATCTAACTTTGAAATTCAGCTACTGTATTAGTGGAATAATTCTAGTTTTTTTTCAAGCTTCTAGCTTAATTTTGGCCTCAAGTCTTGTTCAAAGGAGGAATTTTCAGGTTGCCAAATGCTGCAGGATACTTCAGCCAACTTCTCTGATATGGACAGTATAGTGCTTCCTGGCACGTGGGCAATTTGCACAGAAATGCACAATTGCGGGAGTGAGGTATCCCTGGAGAATACTCATGGTCTTTCATCCTCCTGTGATGTACTGTCATTTGCAACTTTTATCTTTTGTTCCTGAGGTCTTAATTTTTCAAAGTGATTAGCTAGGATTTTGTAGTCTGGTAAAGCACTGGAATGGGTATTATATGGGCTTTCTGGACTTCCTAACTTTCATTTTGTTGACTAGAAGGCTAAATATACACGACTAAAGAGATTACAACCATTTTGATATAAACTGCTGAGAGATCTGCTGTCCTTTTTATCTTCTAGTTACTGATGAGCTCCCACAAGCACATTCCAGCTTTCTAACCTAGTTTTCAGGAGGTTCATGTTGATGCTGCATCACAGGGTTTCTGTCTTCACCTCAGTCTCTCTTAGCCTCATCATTTACAAAAACACCTGAGTAAACCCTTCTTTACATCAAAAGCTGTTATGGGAAGGGGAGCCCTCAAGAACTTGTGATATGCTATGATAATAAGGTGACAGGCAAAGCTGTTTATATGCCTAGGGCAGATGATCAAACATACAGGGCCTCATTCCTTTCTCTGTTAAAACTCAATCCATAGGCTTTTGAAATGCTTCTGGGTTTGCCTGTAACTCCATCGCAGCAAAGTGCTTGAGATGAGGTTAAAAACAGTCTGTGCCAGCTGGGGATGGGTGGAAGACAATGATGTGAAATATCACTCTTCTTGTCCTCCTATATACAGATTTATCTTGGATCATGCCAATGACACTTATGTAGGAATATGACCACTCAGGTGACAGTTATATGTGGAAAATTCTTCTAATCACTCCTTACAGTGATGCTACTTAGAGTAGAATATTAATGAGCATAAAAAATTGACATCCATAATGCAATTAAAATAATTACTTGATTAAAAGAATAATTTAATGATTACATTTGTAACCACACAATGCAAAACAAGATTTGTTTGCATTTCATTGGCATAGGCCAAGAACCAACTCTGAGTATATGTCAAATATAAATTTCTTTTCCTCCCTCAAAATTTTAATGACATAAACAAAGGATCAAAGAAAGCTTGTGAAGCATATATCAAGTTTTAAGAGTAATTGACTTGACCGTGGTTGAGGATAGCAACTATGGAAAATCTTCCAGCCTCTACTAACTTTCTATTCTCATTCAAAATTAAAGGAAAAGTATGGATGAGTGAGCTGAGAAGTCATCTTCACTAACACTTTGGAACTAGATGTGATCCACAAATTTTCTAGAAGAATTTAACAGTGATGTGTTATTTAATAAATCAGAAAACTGTTGATGCTTTGGCTGTTATGCCATGGATTTTTTTCAATGTACTCTATGAAATCTTAGATGTGTGTGCTTAGTATAACTCAATAGAACAGATTGGAATAGAAACATAATATCGAAGCAGCACGTTGCTCTTCTAAACAAATCTTTTTGACTTCTCTGTGGCAGGTTCTCTTTTTCTGTTTCATGATATTTTGTCCTATTTAGTCATTTATTGTCATTTATTTACTCCCATGTATGTGTAAACTATTGTGGAGCAGTTGCACTGTGAGAACTATGACTTGCCACTTGCACGTGAGGTTTCTATCTTGCCAGTATAGAAGAGTGAATACCCTTTCTCTTTCAGTGAGGATGCAATGACACTGGCAGTCCCAATCATTAACTTGAAGGTGATCCTTCCTTTGGTGTCTGCCACTCCTTTCTCATTAAGCTATTTACAAGGAGATATCTTTAAAGAACTATGTAAACATATCAGGGCTTTCTTTTTTGGGCCAGGGAGATGAGCATAAAGGGCCACTGATGATTTTTATAAGATTATATAATTTTATCCTAAAATTACAAGTGTACTACTGATGAAAGATTTTACTAGTGATTTTTGATAACATACTGGTTCAAAAAGAGCCTAGAAAGATGAATCTATTCTCTATTAAAAATACAGTAGTATACAGGTTGGATATATGGCAGCCTCAGATATATGGTAGCCTTGTGTTTATTTTCAGTTCTCTTCTGGGCATCCTCTTGAATACTTAAGTGGAGAGTGATTAAGGAGATATGATGAAAATACCAAAATTGTTTTGGTCACTCAGTAGGTGGCAGTTTTGCCTGAAGCCAGCTCTGAAGCGATGCCAAAAATGTGATGTCACATTTTGGCCAAGGTCTAGCTTTTTGAAATCACCTCTGATTACTTGGATTAACTTTATAGAGATACAAATGAGTGCAGTATTCTTTCACATGGACCGTTTTTAGCTGACCTTCCAGGAACCACTTGATCAAGCCTATCTTTATCACACACTTGATTAACTATGATTAACTACACTTAAGTGTGAAAATATACAAATGAAAAATCACATTTTAAAAACTTGAGAAGGAATTAAGGAAGGGAGGAAATAATGAGCAAGGAGAAGAAAGACAGAACTGAAGAATTCCCAAAATCTAACATTTGCCCTTCAGTGGATTTTGGTTCTTGAAGGGAAAACAACGATTCAAATCCAAGAGGGATTCAACTTTGCAGTACCTGAAGCAGACTAGAACCTGGTATGAGCATCCTTCTCAGCTAGGTGCTATTAACTCAAGCAGCATCTGGAAAGGAGCAGTCTAGTCCCTTGGAGCTTGGCTCCTTTTTTGCTTTTATTCCATTCTGTTTCTTGTAGGTAGTAGAATTAACTTTCCTACTTTCCTCTCTAAGTTGAGTACTGGAGTCTGTTTTGCCCAGAACCTTAATTTGCAGCCAGCCCTCCCTGTCCTTGTCTTATCTTTTTACTCCCATTTTGCTGGGGCCTCTGCCATCCTAACAAGGGTGGGAGTGAATGGGGGCACCGAGCTGTCGTGATGCTTCTGTGCTAGCTGGGCCAAACCATGACAGATATCTGAGGAAAGCTTACTGGTTTCAGCTTATCTGAGGAAGTTATCACAATACTGGTTTATCCCTTTGCTTATAATTCATTCTTACTGTGGCTCCTATGCATCTATGCCTACCTTAGCTTAGTGCCTTCTCAATCATCCGTTCACTTTCATTGTAACTTGAATGTCACATCTTGGCATCTCTTATTCCTGTCTCTAAAAATGCTGAGCAACGTGGACTGTTTTGAGTAGCTCCCTTTTCTGTTTCATAACTTTGATTTCCATCTTAAAAAATAGTTTCCCCTCACTGACTTGAGCTAATATAATAAATGCAAGTGGTTGAGTCATCTTGAAAGGGCATTGCTGTGTGGGGGGGTGTTTTAGGAATAATTTTCTTTGAAAATTGCAATTTTTAAGTATTAAAAATTAATTAAGGGAGAGAAAGGAAACATCCTGATGTGCAGTGTGCTTTTGTGAGATTATCTGATATTGAGCCATATAAAATCCTGCTTTCTTCATAAAAATGTTATCAAGCAGAGACTATAAAGAAAATACAGCAGAAACTTCCACATATTAAAGAACTTGTTACATGGTGCAATGCTTGTCTAAGTGTATGACTGTCTTCTAGGGCAGAGAAATATGAAAAGCCTGAATCCTGACTGGTGTAAATCAGCTTGTATTTACTGAAGGCAAGAAACTCTTTTTCGTGGGAGAAAAAAAAGGATCTGTAATCCATAGTTAAATGCCAATTTAGTGTTTCTGAGTTTTTCCAAAAATGTGATTGTAAAACACAAGTTGACCAACCAACTCTGAAAGCTGAACACAGTGGATGACCTTAGTCTTCAAATATCTTCAATGGCCAGAAGCTCCTTTAGTAAAAGGCATTCTTTAAATTTCAGGCTTTGAGTTTACAATGTTTTCATTGCCTGCATATTTACAAGTGGATTAAAGTAAAACCAAGCATTTGTTGTTATTTGACAGTCTGCTGAGAAATGCTCTTTGCATGTGTTTTTACTTTGTGGGACAGCTTTTCCACACAGATTTGTACACTTTTTTTGGACACAGATTTGAGAGACAGTTGGTCAATTATATTCTACCATTTGAGAGACAGCTGATCAATTATTTTAGTTAATCTGAAAGAGAAGTTGCACTTTCAGTTGTAGAATTGCATATGGTTTATGTCAGTGGGAGCAAAAATGTGTGACACTTTGTATAACCCCGTCTGTCTAATATTTAACAATACTTACTATTGAGTGGCTGGAGGCATAGTTGTTTTTGCATTATGTGACTTGGAGTTGTTGTTCCCTTTGGTGGGAACTATGAAGTTGTGCTCTGTGGCAGGTTACCTCTAAGAAATGAACTATGGTTCAAGTCCATTAGCAGCAAGATTAAGACTGATATTTGTCGGAAAGCAAATAGTCTAATGTAATTCACGTAACAGCAGGACAGCTTTTGTTTTCTGGGATTAAATGGGGTGTGTGCCGTCTTCCTCCTAATGAAAATATTTATTTGGTTTTCAAAATATGTTTTTCATTAGAAGCCAGATGAACAATTCATGTTTGAAGTTTCTTCTTCGCTCTATACCTCTAAGGTAGTTTAATCATATGTTTCTCTTCCTTTTTCTGCCACTCAGGGTTGTGTGTTTTTTTTTTTTTTTTTTAAATGGAGGCAGGCTGTTGGTAGAGGTAAAAAAGAAACATTTTTCCTGTTTCAAGATGGTAGTATTTCAAACTTTATATGAAATTCTATCGAAGAAACTCTTCACATAGCACTTTGATTTGGATTGGTCTTAAATATTGCCTTTGAATACAAAATGGTTTTTGAAAGGTTGCAATAGAAAATTTGTGATGGCTCTTGTGAAACAGATCTGACAGTTTCTGGCCTCTGGGAAGCAAATACCAAGGGATGAACATCTTTGCCTTGAGCTCCACATTTTTCTTTTTTCCACCACCAGTTTACCTTTCTCCTGTGACTAAAACCAAGCAAACCAACCCAAAAAACCTTAATTTCAGTGTAGGTTAAAATATCGTATTTGTCACTGTCAGATAAACTTGGTGCAAAAAAAGAGAGAGAAAGGGAAATAAAATGTAGTTGTTAAAGCATTCTTTTATTCTTCTGGTTCTTTCTGGTTACCCAGTGTTACTTGCTCCTTGTTGGAAGCTGGAGCAATTCCTCTTAGAAATCTCTTGATACATGATGCCTTGGTTCACAGACAATGACACAGTTCTCTGCTGGGGATATCTAACCTGCCTTGCAGATGGTAGATAGGCAACTGTCCCAAATCTAAAAATCTTATAGTACTGTGACTAAGGCAAAGAAGACCCTTTATGATCTGAAAGACATCTGTCCTTGGAAAAGGGTCCATTCTCATCAGCAGCCCCAAAATACAGGATGATCTTGGTTGCAGTGTACGCGACTGCTGATCAAACACCTGCTTCTGTGAAATGCTGAAAGCCTTGATCATTCTCATGTTGCTTGTAGCCAGGGTTCACTTGTTGCCTTTCAAGGTGGCAGAGCCACAGCTGCTGATTGCAGAAGCAGCAGCTTGTTACCCATTGAGGGTGTGCAGCTGAATTCCACGGGGCAGGAGCATGGTCATAGTGCTCAACTATTGCTTCCTTTTAGAACTCCAAAAAATCTGAATTTTAAGTTGCAATTTGAGAAAGGAGCTCTCCAGGATGAAGACACAATATTAAAATTGACTGATTGGAGAGGAAAATTTCTAATTGCTAATACTTTTTTTTTTCTTGGCATAGCAGAGCAGAATCTAATTATTTTTTCTCCTTTTTTAAAGCAATCACTTAGCTATAAATTATGTATTGCTATTAAATAGTAATCAAATGATTCAAATGCAATTAAATTTATAAATTAAATGATTTAAAAGCATGCTTTTTTTAAGTGGACTGCTTTAATAAAATGATACTTTCTGCTGCTCTTTTATCAAGAACTTTATTCACAATGTTGAATATTTTATGATGCCAGGGACATCATATTATCTCCTCTGATATTGCCAACTTGATAAAACAACAAAAAAAATCTCCACTGTATTATTTTTCACACAGTTGGATGGGAAACTATCTGGCAATTTGTTAAAAGGAATATACTGCTTTGAAAATGCAAATGAATAAAATAACATTGGTATTAGAAAATACAGTAACATTATATCAAATAGCAGCCAAGGAATTATCTGATCTATTACACAGAGTATTTGCATTTAATTCAATTACTTACGAATCTTCTTTCCTTGCTGGTGGATTCAGATACTGATCTCTTCTCTTATGTCAATGAGTTCTGTGTGACTGGAGTTCAGTGTAGCTGGTATCTCGTATAATTTGCCCTGTTATAGCAGTGGTTCCTGGTTTAGCTGCTGAACCTGTTGTGTGGACTCATGAATATTGCTTTCAGTTAAATCCTGTACAGTTTTTCAAACACAGTTCATGTGTTTGACCTGTGTGTAAATATGGGTAGGGAAGGCCTATTTAAACATATGACTATGCCAGTAGTGACCAGCTCATTAAACCACCCAGAGGTGTCATGATGTTGGTTGAGTGGCACTACCTGCTGACCTAAGGTACATATTTTCTTGAATTTAGAGGAGTTAGCAGAGGCAGATTTTTCTCTGCCTTCTGGGTTGTTCCTGGACAAGGTGGCTGCAAATGCCTGCTTCAGGGTGACAGATTTCTGTTGGATGCTCAAGTCTTTTTGGGCCAGACATCATCCTGCAGGCTGTGGTGCATTACGGGCAGAACTGTGCCAGGTGCCCAAGCAAGGGTGCTGTGTGCAGCTCAGCCATTCTCATGACTCCTCTTGTTCTCTTTTAGGCACTTACAGACGTGAGGTAATAAAACAGCACTTCTCTCCTACCATATGAGCAGCTTGAATATAAAGCTGTGAATAGGGTTTAAATAGGCAGAAAATTCTGCTTAGGTTGCAGTAGAAGTTTCATTGCTGCAGTACTTCTGGGGTACCCTTAGGGAAGATGTTTGCTTTCTGGCTTTTTTGGCCCCAGAGATTTTCTTTCAGGGGACAATTCTTTCAAAAAATGCAAATTGATAGCAGGGTTTGTGATCATCTAGTCCTTTTTAAAAGTCCGTGACTGATATATTTTGTGTGGAGACTGTTATGAAAGGGTTAAATGTTTCCAAGGAGCTCTTGCATTGTAACTCCATAAATACTACTATTATATCCTATTTTAAGTGTTAAAAAATAGGGCTGCTATCTCAGATGCTGTGGCTGCCAATTTCCTGATGCTTGCTGTTTCCAGCTACTTACTTCTTCATCCTGTCATCTGCTTCTGGTTATTTGGACCTCCTCCTTGTAAAATACTACAAAATAAATAGCTGTTGTTGCTGCCAGTAGTTCAGAGACATTTTTGTATAGGTCCTGCCTTGAAAAGAGAGGACATCAAAATTTCCTTTACTATACTCTGATGGTATGTCCTGAATCGCACTGGGCACAAAGAAAGGCTACTGATAGTCATGATGAAAAATTTTTATGAACTTTCTTAGTAGTTTATTTCATCCCTAACAACTTAATAGTTCTTCTGTGGCAATGATATTTTTTTTTCTATTTCAGACTTATCCCAGGACGCTTCTAATGTCTGTCTTCCTTGTTGAGTAAGCTACACCTTCTAGTGACGTAGTATTTAGTTTTTACTATTTTTATGGAGAATAACCTGCCTCTTTTCTGATCCCTGAGCTGATTGATATATTGAGAACGACAGTAAAGTTATGTTTTAAAGGAAGGGATGTGAAAATATGGCTGTAAATCCTAGAGAGTGTTTAAAGAACTGAAAGCATCACTCCACTGTTAGAAAGGTAAGACTTTAAAGCTGTTAAGTGTAATAATAATTAGTATGACCTTCATTAAAGAAGTTATGTGATGGCAGCTAGACTTACTTGATATTAAGTGTAATTTACTTAAAGAAGCAGCATTAGACACTATTTTTTCTGCTGCTTTATTAGCAGTAGGGAAGTCAACAGCTTCAAATAGTTCTGGATAAAAACCCAATAAACATGGAACCATTCCAAATGTCTCTTTGATCTAGAAGCGAGGCTGTATAAGATGTTGATAGCCAGGAATGTCATCCTCCTTCAGAGCAGGAGAGGTCACAGGAATAGAAGTCAAGTGGTTTTATGCCCTGACCTAAGCCCTGGCATGGACTTAGTTGAACTTCTGAATGAATTTCACAATGAGTACTGAGCCATTTGTTTTAAAGATTATATCCTCTGGACTGAAATGTGTCTCTTTATTACGCTTCCTCCTTCTGTGGTTGTGTTTTGTGGTTTTGTTTTTTTTTAATTTAGGATTTTCTCTTTTTAGGAAATTCAGATATTACAGTGGTAAACACCCTTATGCTCTTGATGGAAATGTAATGTACATTTTGTTGCTGGTAAAACTAGAGCAGTAACAATCATGGTAAAATTCAATATTATGTCTTCGTAAGCTAATCCATAATGAAAGTGGCTTGAGTTTTGTAAGTTGTCCTTTTGCCTACCTTTGTCTGTCTTGAAGCTTTACTATCTGAAGGTATCTCTGCAGATGACCTGGTCTTGAATTCAGTGTTGTTCAGCACAGACCTGGCCACATGACTCCCATTTCATCGCTGTTGCCTTTGTGACTAATCTCTGAAAGCTGTTAAGATGTATACTGTTGTCTCCAAAGAAACTCTGATCTTTTCCTGCAGTCACAGAGAAAAGTTAGTGTCAATTTTCAACTCCTTGCTTTCAAGTCTTAAGAAGTGCCTAGAAGAGATGGGGCAGGGGCTTACAGCTGATGCTGCATATGTGTATTGAGAGGTCCTCTTCCCTGTACAGTGAGTTGTCCTTTGGACTCCTGCTTAAGACATTTCTCTCCACAATGATCCATTCCTTGAGTTGTAAAAACTGTGACACTATGAGAAACAGAAAGGTGGACGGACTGCTAAAAGGTGATTTTTTGGTATTCCATGAATTCCAGCAAAGACTTTATTTCCTTAACTGACACCTAGTATAAATAGCAGCAACGCTACCATCACCATTGCCAGACTGTTTTGTACCTGCTCTTTATACAGTGAGTCTCTGCATCTATAAACTAGATTGTTCATGAGGAATATCTGTGCTTTGCAGGTAGTTGCATGGCCCCAGTTATCATAGTCTCTGAGCCCTGAACTGCCCTGAATGAATATAACTCCTTGGCATCCCTCCAGGGTAGGAAGCACAGCTGCTGCTATTTTATAGATGAGACTAAGACCTGACTACACCACAGAATAAAGATGTGATGTGCCATAGTGTAAATTGTACCATGCTTGCGAGGGTAAGAACAGCTCACACTGTCAGGTGCTGTGCAGACCCACTGCAGGCCCTGGGTAGATGGTGTGTGTGAAAGACCATGCCAGCTGTGTGTGACTGTGCCAGCTGCCATCACTGCTACAGTTACACGGGGGAGTTCAAGTCAGCAGGTGTCGACCTACGCTAGCATTCTGCTATTTGGATATAGCCGAAGTGACATGCCCAAGGTCACAATGAGAGCCAGTGCTGGGGAAATGAATTGGGCTGGGGAATTGGGAATAACACTGTTACCTCTGAATTGCTCTCAGAAAAGCATAGCTGTCTCTCTGGTGGGAAAATCATTAATGTTGTGCTAGCACCAGAAGCTGAATTTATAGGAAGCCCTCATGGTAGGAGTAAGCTGCTGAAGTCTGGTGCCACAACGTTGTCATGGTGTGATTGGGTACAAATTTGTATCGATCATTGGATTTTGTTCTTGCTAATATTGTATCGAAGTGCTGCTTCAGTAAAATCACAGTGGTTAAGCTGAGTGGCGTTTAATCCCATGTACAGTTTGTATGCAGCCAACTGCTCAGGAGCACCACTGCTGCCTGAGAGGAGCACTTGCTTGTCTGCCTTCATGTGGATGGCTGCCAGGTGAGGTCCTCTCTGCACTCTGAGGGAGGGAAGTGATAACTGCAGAAACTAATGTGCAACAATTTCCAGACGGTGGTGAGATAATTTAGAGTGAATGAGCCCTTTAAAATTAAACACAGATAGTGTAAAAAGTGCTTTAAAAATACCATTCTGTTTCTGTCTAATTGTATGGGCATTAGACCTCCCAGAAACACAGATGAATTTAGCCATTCGGCTAATTTTCAAGCCTTTCACTGTTATAGTTGGAGTAAGTGATTATCCTACCTCCTTTACTGCTGAGTATTTTTATCGGGAGTGCAGGACATGTGATTTTCCTGTTCACAGAACACAAAGCAGACACGTTGCTTGTAGAGAAGTGTTCAGTCTGAGTGAGAACTGCTCTTTGTGTGCATGCATGTGATTTATTTGTAATGGATAATTCCTGCTATCCAGATGATTTCTCCCCTCTTCCTTTCAACTAGAGCCAGGGTGGCCTTTGTCAGTTATGTAAAGTCTAGTAAGTGTAGCACATAAACATCAGCCTTTAATTTTCATCCCCATTGGAAAATGAGATGAGCTATTCCACTTAACTCATGAAATAATAGGGTTATGTTCAGAAAGGCTGCTGCCCAGCAGGGAGGACAAGCACTGCACGGTCTGTGAAGGTGGCAGATCAAGGGAAATCGTGGTGCTTGAGCAGAGCCATTTACAAAAGGCATATAGCTGGGTAGGCCCCAGAAAGGAGGGAGCTGTGCTTTCAAATTAGTTTTCCTCTCTTTTTATTATTTTAAGTTTTATTTTTATTATTTATTCTGGCTTTGTCCTCATCTTCATAGGCAGAAGGGGCAGGAGTTTCAGAAGGTCCTCCAGAAAAGGGGCAGTTCCCAGGCTACAGGAGGTAGATGAGAAGGAGCATAGTCCTGCATAGATGTTTGCAAATATTTCTACTATATTTGAAGAGACTGACTTTAAAGGTCCTCTGAAAATTAAGGCTCAAATTCTTAATTCTAAATTAAGATTATGATACGATGTCTGCATTGCCTCAGGAATAATAGAACTGCATAATATTCTGAAATTTCTAAAAACTAGATATGCTAAATTTAATTCAAATTTTAGTTGAGGGGTTTTTCCTTACTGTTCTGGAGTCTATATAGACATTTGTACATGGTAGCACTTTTCTCCCTAGTTTTATTTGTCCTGTCCATAGCAATATAAGTGATAGCAATATAAACCTGCAGAACAGTTTGAAGTGGCTCAATTGCAGTGGAGACTGTAGAGGTGGAGAACTTGACTAGTATATTTTCCATGATGGCCCTGAAGGGCTCTGCCAATTGCCAATGTTCCCCTTTTCCTCTCACGTGGCAATTTGGGAGAGGGGATGTCTATGTAACTCTAAAACCGCTTTGCCTTTGCACAGGCATTACATCTACATGGTCATATCTCATTTTTCAAGTAACTGACTTGTACATTGTACAACCTTAGATTCCAGACAGTTACAAGGAAGCAAAATAGTAATAATGATTCTCAATTTTATGGCACTTACTACATATGGACAGGACTGTAAAAGAAGAGCCTTAATTACTCTACTAAAGTGAGAAGAGGTTAAAGTGATTTGGACTAAGACTGTTAGAGGTGCCTTCAACTGCCAGCCATGGTTACCTTGATTTTAAATAGTTTGTCACCTTTGCCCCAAAATGCCTACAGAAGAGCATTGCAGTATAGCAAATATGCCACTGAATTCCCCTCAAATTTAAATGGACTATTTGTATAAGAGCAGAGTCAGAAAGAATTCAGATTTTAAGAGACTGTGAAAAAAACTAGTGTGCAGAGCACATCTTATCCCTGCACTATTATGAAAAAGCAAAGCAAATGTTCACCAAATGACCCTGAGACTTTGTCCTTTCTCTGCTCTCTTGAGCTGTATCAAGCTCTTGTTTAGACTTTACCAAAGACAAGAATTAATATCTATGTTACAGCTACACTTTTTAATAAGTCTGTTCCATGTAAAGTGTTGAACTTCACAGTGTGGTTGCTCCAGTCGAGAGGCATTGTCCTCTTGCCCTCCCCGCCCCAACAAGTCAAAAGGAGAGGTTTTATGGAAGAAGAGGTGGGAGGAAAAGAAGAATATTTAACTATAATCTGCCTCTGGCAAGTCATGCTCTATTTAAAACTGCAATGTACCCAAATAGCCAAGCCTGGTAGGCCATGCAATCAGAAAGCAGAAATGTTTTAGCACATGCATAAGCATCCCAGGCTGCTCTTTGAAGCTTCCATCTGACCGTAGAGCCTCCTGCATCTCTCTCTACCTCCCTCTCTCCCACATCAGATTCTCCAGTCTCCATCACCTCTGCGGAGACATACTCTCTGACACATGTATTTCAATGCAATATGCTGATGCTAGACTACATTGCATCAGTTTAAATATGGATTTTCTGTAACTTGCTCTTGATGTCACATTGTTTCTTATTGCTTTTTTCTCCTTACCTTCTTTTTTACTTTTTTCAAGCCAAAAGTGATTGTGTGTTCATCTGTCTCCTAAAACACTTTCCTTATGCTTTATCTCCCAAATTTGATTGGTAAATGGGTTTTGCACTTGGTTTTCCCTACACTTGAAGGAGGAATTAAGCAAGGGATAAATAATCCTTCTGTTCCAGTAAAGCTGCTGTTAAGAGGTCCTATCCTTTTTTCCTTTCCTGAAGGGCAGATGTGGATAGTGAGGAGCAGCACCTATGTGTTACTGTTTTCTTTTGCAGCAAATCTTAAAGAGGATTGGGAAATTGCTCTGATCTCAGTTTTACAGTCTTGCTCTGCAGTCTTCCCCTGAGTTGCCAGCCAGGAGCATCCCTGCTTAGCAGGCAGAAGCAGGCAGAAGCTTCCTGAAGGGTCTTGTGCTGCACAGCCCAAGGAAAGAAAGTTGTATTCTCTCTCCCTTCGATCCCAAATTAATCTTTTTCTGTGCAGACTAAAAAAACAGTGACAGTAAAGGACTTTCCCCAGGGATATTTATTTTGTTTGCAATTATAATTAGAAGCACTAATACGTTAGCTTCATCTAATAATGTATGAAAAAGACACTTTGATTTTGGTTTTTTTCTTCTTCAGTCTCTACACTGTCAGAACTGTAAAACTCTCACGCTCTGTGCTGTTTCTTGTTACACCAGATACTCTTTATTATGCAGTTTAATCCACTTCTGTTGTCAATGAATACCATTATCCACTTTTGTCCAAAGCCTGTTGTCCTGTTAGCTTTAGTCTTGTTTTTTCTTCATTATGAAGATAAGTTGATGGTCAGGATCTCCTTTGTAAATAAACAAAGGCAGATAAAAAACATAAGCTGTCTTTCCCTGAAGCAAACAGGAGACTTTTTTCTGCAAAGACAGAGATGGATTTCCAAAGAAAGTACTGGATTATATCAGAACTGCTGACAAGCAATAAACATTGGTTTGCAGTCCGTGCCAGAACCCTGCTGCACAGCTGAGCTTCAGAGGGGCTGTGCCATTGGACACCCTGAGTTCAGCAGCTCTACATTGTCCCTGCAGACCTGTGAGTGAAGGAATGAGCTCCACCAAGCCCATCCTCTCTTTCAACCACCACCAGTTTCTTAGTGTAACAGCATGCTCAGGTAGCTTTCCACCAGTCCAGGCTCAGATTGTGCTACGTGATTTCTGCTGGAAGCTCAGCTGGGCTGGTCCCTATGCAGGAGGGGACAGAGCCTGGATCACTAAGCAAAGTGATGCCCAGTCCTGGTGGGGGCTTTAGTGGTACTCCTTGAAGAAACATAGCTGACTGCCTGCCTCCTCACCAGCAGCTTGTCAGGAATGAGTGCTCACCCTCACTAACGCGTTTGAGTTTGTGCTACAGAGAGAGTAAAAGAGTGCAGTCTTTGTATTTTAGGCGAAAACTTGCTGGTGACCACTGTACACAGGTGGTGTTCATGTGCTCTCCTACTGCTGTCTTTGTGTGTCTACACTTTCCTGACCCTGATCATCACACAGCTTGTGCAGTTTTGCCCCTCACACTGCTTCTCAGTAAGTCCTGACTGTAATGTGCGTAAGGCATTAGGCTAAGAGCAGCCTGTTTGGCACTGAGTTCTTCCTCTGAGTTCAACCTCAGAGCCTGAACATGCCAGAGTGTGTAGCTGCCCTTTGCCTGGGCCAGCACACCCCAGAGCTGAATGTTTGGCAACAGTACTGTCACTAACTGGCTCACAGCAAGAGGCTATAGGAGTTCTCCTCCCTCATGGGAATCTGATAGATGTCCTGCAGTTCAGAGGCATATTGGTAGCATGTGTTAGTTTGCTCCTGATTGGATTTTTTTAAAGATTTAAACATTTGTTCCACTAATAAGTGCATTTGCTTAAGATATGAAGCCTCTCGTGGTCTAATTTTCTTTCATTTTGCATCTCATGAAAAATAACCAGAGCTTTGTAAAGTAGGTACTATAGCCTGATGTAGAATTCAATGGTTTTTTGTGACCGAGGTTTCTACTATAAATGAGTCCATGATTAACTATTGATACGTATCATCCAGTTTTCATGATTTCTGCTTTGAGAATTTTGATCTGGCAAGAACAAGTAATACCATGTGCCAGAAATGTCTACAACAGTTACTTTTAACAACCCCTCTCAACTTTTGGCACCCTTGCCGTATTCTGTTTGCATCTTTAATATGTGTAGATATATGCTCATATACCAGAGGTGTGACTAGGCATGCAAAGCATCCATTACAAGCAGTTTCTGTTTTCCTGTGTTCATGATAGCCCCTCTAATATGCCATGTGTTGGATAAGCTATCATAGTTTCTACGGTCAGTAATTTTTTCCTTTTATCCTGTTTACACAAACACAGCAATTACCCATATCTCAAAGGGAGTTGAGCTGCTGAAATGGGACTATAGATAGGCCTTTTGGATCCTTGACTGGATCCTGGACTGAGCCTTGCACTAAGTGTTGTGCTAAATGAATTCAGTATTGCTTCTTGACTTGGCTTTTCTAAAGAGAGATTTGACAACTGCGTGGCACAGTTCTTTCTTTCTCAACAGATTTGCTCAAACTACACCTTCCATTTGTTGAAGAAAGGTAGCCTTCCAGAATTGTATGTAACCTCACCTCTATTATTTAGGAGTCAAAATGCTGTATGCTACATCTACTAAAAGAACTTCGAAGTTCAGCATTAAAAATGTAGGAAATGACAGATTTATGGTTAATTCAGCTCTTTTATACCTATGTTGAGATGACCTCTCTAATTACTGGATGGTGCAATGATTCTTTAAAGACTTTTCACTACATATCATTATTTTATGATTTGTCTCCTCTCATACGAGACTGTGCTTTTACTTGCTGTGAAGTGATGCACTAGGCAGGTGAAGCGTAGGAAAATATTAAACATGATGGTTGGCTGTATGCTAAGGCACATACACATGTCCAGGCATTGCAGAGTGAGCATTCCCTTGCCCTCAAGAAGCATTTATTTGCTTAGTTTCAGTCATCACAGTATGTGGTGTAGACTAGATCAGTAGTCAGTAAGTATTAACAATATTACAATAATACTTCTGTAGGCTTTGAAAACATTTCAAGTGAAATAGCCTCACTTAGTTCTGTATTCTTCCTTTCTATTAGCAATTTTAAGAAGTATCTGCTCTGTCTTAAGGCAGTATGTTAAATGAACTTAAGAGGTTCCCACGTCTATGCTCCAAACTTAGAAAACAGCAGGAGAGCTGCCTGTACATCCCAGCCTTTCCAGGTTACATTTCTTTTTCCAGCGAGTGAGTCAAAGCATAGGTAGAGATCTGCCTGTAGCCAGTCATCTATGTCTGAAGTACAGTTTAAAAACTCCTTTTCCCCTCACTTTTCCACTTGTTCATACTCTCCCCTCTACTGTAGGAAGTGAAAAAAAATATTCTTAGGGCTCAGAGCAATAAACAAAGTTAATCCAATAATTGTGGAAGTTTATGAGTTCATGATTGATAGCAGGAGACATAATTATTATTTTTCAACCTTCACTAGCTCCCTGTGATCAAATATGATTATATGTTGAGTTATTGTTAAATGAATCATATGCTGAGCACAATACCTGATGGCTGACTGCACCCTGGTCCTTAGTGGCATTAGATTAGGAAGTAGATCAGTTCCTTATCTTGTTTATCAAAGGCCCCAATCTTACAAACACTTGTGAATATTTTAAAATTTGTAGGCTAAATAAATCCATGTCTGAGGACTGAAGCAACCCAAGATGTGAGTATTTCAGTAGTCTTCAGTTCCTATAGATATCTATCTTTACTGTTTTCATCCTGGATTATATTAATCTTTGTCATCTTTGTACTTCTTTTTTATTTTAGCCCAGAGTTTTTTCAACCTGAACTGCCTTCAGAATATGACTTTTGTTTGCCAAGACCAGAAAGATTGTAAGCCAATTCATAGGTTTAATTTTTTTACAGTAGGCTCTGGTCTAGGTACATTCACAGGGCATCCTTAACATCAATAAATAAAGGAGTCCAGGTGGTATGAATCTTGTGTGTCCTTGCATGACTCCTATGTGTGATGCAGTCTACACACTACTACTATTACCTATAGTCACCTTCTTAACATCAGACCTGCTTACTGATTTATATACAATGCATGTTTATTGGTACCTGTGTTTATGTCTACATAACTATATGGTTTCATTTCAGATGTCTGTCCCCTTTAATCAATATTTGATTCACACTGTCAAAACAAGCCTAGAAAATGCAGTGCCACAGGGAAATAGTTAGCCAGGGCATTTCACTAGGGATCTAGTTATCTTTTGATGTAAATACACTAAAAGCCACAATAGTAGAAGCAGCTCTAATTTGCCTTTGTAAGATCTGTCTTAAAAAGGCTGGTAGAAGGAAAGAAAACTAAAAGCTTTCTCAGGCTTAAAGGCTTAAAACAACCTCTTGGCCCCATAAAAAGTGGCAAATGCACAGATCTACCTGAATTCTCCCCACTGTCCTGAGAACATCAACAGCAGTCTTGTAAGGCATGCTGCCAAGCAAAGATGATCTACTTTTTGAAACACAGGTAGAAAAGCAAGAAAAGTGCTGTGAGGAACTCTAGCCACTTGGAAGTCAACCCTAGAAAGGGAATGTGGTGCTGAGTGGGAAGAGAACTGTGTGAAATGCCTACTGATGTCTTGCACAAGGAAGACTTCTGAGAGAAGGGAGAGAACAACGTGGGAAGTGGGGAAAATAAAATGTGATGTGTAGTGTCTCAAGGACAACAAGGAGGACCTTAGAGATCAGAAGATGATCAGAAGCAGAAAATGACCTGCTTCTGTGGTCAGCCAGGCTGCAGTTTCTACTCTCAGCCTCAAGGCTGATGCCAGCACCCACAGACTGTCCTCTAAAAGACCTGCTAGTGTTGTTGTATTCTTCACAGCTGAGGCATCTCTGATTCAGAGGCTGGCTGGACTGCAAAGCACCTCCTGGAGTGGAATAGACAAATTCACGCTGCCTTCACTCATCTATAGGTGTTTCCTCATGGCAAAACAAGTAGATGTATTTTGACAACCAACTCCATGGTTGGGCTGATTTGCCGCTTTCTCTTTACCCCACGGAGAGGTTTCATGTGTGTCTGTTTTTAAAAATAAATTGTTTACTGTTAACTGGAGCTGCTTCTGTTACTGTGCTTCTAAAGTGCAATTCTAGATACTATTTTATTTGCTAGTAAATAGTCTCTTAAGAAGGAAGTAAAGTCTTTTCTTGTCCAGACATGATCATATTGCACCTGAGTAGTATGAATGCATGAAAAATAAGCTTGCACTTGCTCTTCAAAGAGTATAAATGCTTTCAGAGCCAGGCCAAAGTCTTGAATGTGTAAACAGGAGTTTTTTGTTAACATAGCCAGCATGTTTCCCAACATCTCAGCCACTTACCTAGATAGCTCTCTTTAGTTGGTCTTCCTGAAAGCTTCCTAAATGCTCTCACACCAGCAAAGAGTAAGAGCCTGGAATCAGTAGTTTTGTTTCAATTTATGTGCATATAAGTTGTGGCTGTAGCATGTGTGCCTGTGTGTGTCTTAAAACACTGCATTTGTCAGTGTGCTTCTCTAAATCCTTAGGTTCCCTTTCATGCCCTGGGAACAGAAGGTGAGCTTGGGGCTTTGGGGCTGATTTTTACATATTCTGCAGAGCATCTGCAGATCAGGTGTTATGAAGCAAACTTATTCTACTCTGTGATGCAAATGGGTCTCATTTTTGGTTTGGAAAGAATACTCACAAGAGTTTCTCTGTTTATGTAAATATTTTACCCTCTGTTCTGGCAGAGGGATCCAGTTTAGCTATTTGTGGAGCTGAAGCAGCTTTTGATATTGGCATCTGTATTATAAAAATAGGTTATCAAACTACCTTCTGCTGTGGCTTTTTGGCTGACTTGAGATCTCTTTAATTGGCGATGTTTAAATGAAGAACTCTGTCCTCTAACAACATACTTTCATAAAGACATCACTTTTTCTCTTCCTATTCAGAGCGCTTGATCCGTGATAAAAATTTAGAGATCCCATCTATTATATCCTAAGTGAGGTAACAGAAGATATAACACACTTTTGTAATGGAAAACTAAAGAGAGATTTCCATCTGTATTGTGCTTCACTACTTTTTCTTTTAGGCATTGAGGTATGCTGCTGAGGAGCATATGAACTGTCTAAAGGAGAAGAACCACATTACATTGTTATCTAGTAACACAACAGATACTTCAGAATACATTTCCTTCCAATGCAAATTGCAGCATTAGGAGTTCACCCAGTAATCTGTGAGACATGGTTGCAGCTGAACTTCTGCAGGAAGTTGCTGGGAGTGTTTTTTATTTTCACAGGCACTTAAAAGCTGGGAAATGTCCTTACAGTTTATCACAGTTGTCTATATTACAATATTGAAATAAAATTAGCTATAGTAAGCATAATAACTTGTACTACACTAGCACCTTGTCTAGACCAAATATCCTTTCACAGCAGAGGCTGTACAGGAGGCACACAGAAGTCTGCATACCTTTGCTCTTTCATAAGTCTTGGTTGCATGTATCCTAAACTTCCATTAAAACTATCTAATTGGAGACCAAAGTGGATTGGCACAACACCTATTTCTTTTATCCTATATATAAGATAGTCCTTTTTTAACACCAGCTTCCTTTAATTTGTGAGTCTTGTGTTCTGATTTTAATGCATGGCCAGCAGAAGGGCAAATGTCATCAGAACTCTTGAGTTTGCAAATGCTGATGCATGTGTCCAGTTTATTGGACTTGTGCCCAGTTTGGTTTTACTGGACTTGTCATGAGTATAGATTGCCTTCTCAACAATTTCTTGATTTTAGGGGGTGTTTCTTCAGCTCTCACTATCCCTGTTTCAGTTATCTTCTTGAATACATAAATGGGTTTAATTGGCTTTTATTTAACAGTGACTTGCATCAGCCAACCTTTCCATAAGGAGAAGGGGACAATCTGCTGATACAGATAAGGAAAACTAGCTCAGCCTTTACCACATTATGTAAATAGCAGATTTGTGGAGTTGCCTGAAGGAAGATTATTTTTATTTAATTGTCTAATGTCTAATGTATGTATTCCAGAAAGATCTGACCTCAAACACACTGAAGTTGATGGAGAGACCTCCATGCATTTTTCAAAGGCTTATCCAGACTCCTTAGATTCCCAGCAACAAACACCGATGGCAATTTTATGTTTTGATCCTCTTCTGACCATTTCACGTTTAGTTCAACAATCAAATTCAGCCAGTGTAGATGGTCACATGAAGCAAGTTTTAAA
Source organism: Colius striatus (assembly GCF_028858725.1). Classification (NCBI taxonomy): domain Eukaryota; kingdom Metazoa; phylum Chordata; class Aves; order Coliiformes; family Coliidae; genus Colius; species Colius striatus. Next base: position 135,214,302 of record NC_084759.1, read on the forward strand.
AGTAGGATTTATGCAGTTTCCACACATGCTGACAAAAAAGAATTCTAAATTTTCTGATGTGTTACTGACTACCACATTTCCCACTTTCCAAATGTTTTGACATTCTCCAGTCAAGGAACAAAACTCACCCAGTGACAGCTTAAGTAATCACAACACAAGCAGAGTCATCCTAGCTTTGCAAATCAAGCCCTCTCAGCATATAGTTCACAAGTATAGTACTCTTCTGTCTTTCCAATTTCTGTGGATAGCTCAAAGTTTTAAAACCTTGCACAGATCTTAGAAATGTATGATAAGAATAATGATGAATGATAGAAGACTATTTAAAAAAATACTCGGATGAAACCAATAGAGACTAACTTCTTAACGTGTACTGCTTGTCACATGTAGCACTTTATCAAAACCACCAATCAGATCAGCTCAGTCAAGCTCCTGGAAAAATGCCCAGTTTTTTGTCCTTGTTTCAACTGGATTGACATTTTCAATTACAGAGAAAAAAAAAAAGAAAGATTTGTTTATAGACCAAGAACTGAAAAAAAGTACATAATTAACAAAAAGGGGTGAATATAAACAGACTAGCGTGGGTTGATGAATGCCCTAAATTAATGGATTTATCAATTTATTTTATGTTGTTAGACGTTTTCCATGGCATGTGCTTGGTTATTAACAATTAATGCCTAAGATAAACAGGTTTGCATATACCAGTTGGTTTGATTTTGAAACTTCCTTTTGCAAAACTCATGTTTTACCTATAGATACTTGCATCAACAAATATGTTTGTAAAAGGGATGTGTAGGAATACTGTAGTTTTTGTTCTTGAAAATGTTTGCCAGGATATGCTCTCCCAATTTGTCAGTTATTTTCCTGTTATGAGTGGCAGGAAAGTAGCTGAGGTATCTAGGATACCGCTCCATGATAGCAGGAGGGAGAGGAAAGCTATCTTTTGAAACAGAAAGCACCACTAAGTAGCAATTTCAGCAACAAAGTATGGATTCATCAGGCTTCCCAGGCCAGGTATTTTTATTTAACTATTGGCTTTTGATTTGGTAGAGTGGATTGATGTACTGACATTTTTTAAAGCATTCATCACAGGCTGAAGGATAACCCAAGTATGCTCATAAAAATGTACCTGGGTAGTAATGCTGTGTACCACTGTTATTTAAGACAGCCGTTGTGGTAGTTAATATGGATTGATTGGGGGGTTTCAACATGGGTAGACCACAGCTGACAGTCCAGATACCACTGACTGTTTCTTGTAAAATACTGTGATCAGAGGGACAAAGCCCAAGTACCCTGTGCGATCAGATTTCTCATACAGTATGGCAGTGTCCCCTTACGTGCCCCTTTAACTGTTTGGTTATGCAAAAAACCCCAACTATTAAACTAACTCCTATCTTTTTCTCAGATATAATCACTCAGATAACATGTGTAAATAGCTGTTTGTTACAAACTTCTGAAAAGGCTTCTTGCCAAAGTCATGCCTTCTCACTGACCTGTTATTAGTCAGTTGTGACTCGCAGTTTTTTAAGTCTGCTCAAGCCGATACCCTGTGAAGCACTTTTGGAAATAAAAGTGACTCACATTCAGTTGAGAAGGTCCCAAGGAGGCTATGAAAGTGGGATGAACTTACCTGCAATATTTCTGAAGAGTTGTAAGTTTGTAAGTTGTAAGACCTGTACCCTGATAACACCTCCCACATCTTCCTAAAAAAGTTTCTTCAGACTTTCATGCAGTTGCTCCTAGGGAGGTAGGAGTGTCACATCCTCTTTTGTCACTAGATAATCTCTTCTGCCTCATCTGAGGATATTGCTGGAGGAGTTAATGAAGTAATTCTGTATTTTGAAAGATGTAGTTGAGCTGGGCATAGAAGTTGCTGGAACAGATTGCATTGAATTAGCAATCTGAATTGTGGTAGGAAAAAAATCAACATGAGCAGTGAAAAACACTGTAATACACTGTAATACTCAGGTTTAATGGAGGTTGTGTTGGTTGTAGTGTACTTTGGCTTGGACCTGTTTTCTGTCCTTGGGTTACAGTCTATTGAGGAGAGGGACAGCTTTGTCATTGACTACACGGAACATTGGTTCTGCCCTAGCAGGAGCATACTGGGCATTCCTACTTGTTCAGAAGAGAAGCAAAAGGTTTGTGGCAATTATCAACTTCTGCACTACATGCAACAGGTGTCTGCCTTTGATCTGTAAGGTCTATTCTTCTGCATATATATGAATCTATAAATATACAATGTGGGTAAAATGCCTTTGGATCTCTTAGGAAAAGTATGCTTGCCTTCACAGCATCAGTGAGAAGTGCCTGAGCACTAAGTCCTCCATAACTAAATTGCTCAATCTTTAGGTCACCGATTATGCTTCCTCCTGTGTTTCTACATACTTGATTAGTGCAAGAATAACTTTGGCTGATTGCAAAAAGGAAGAAAAAAGGAGAAAATACTCTGATTTATGTGTTTGTGTTGTGAGAATATCTTGAATCCTGGCTCATTGGCCAAGATATCAAGCTGGACAAAACTGAAATGAAGTCTGGTCTATGCCTCAAGGATCTCCTAATTTTAACAGTAGCTCAAATAAGAGTATGGGCAGATAAATTTAAATACAGTGGGAAATAGCTTAGTTTGAAGACATGAAAGGAGAGCACCACTGTATAAAAAAAATACCTGTTCAATTCCCTAAATTCAACTTCAATAAATCTCATAGCTCTCAGAACCACTGATGCTATCTGAACTTAGTCCAGCTGCAACCAGCAAATAATGTGTGCTTTAGCAGAACTATTTCAGAAAAATCTTGTGGGAGAGAAAAAAAATAAATCTATTCCAGGTCCCAGTTTTCTTTGCTCTTGGCTCAGCCCCCATCAGAGATGTCACACGCAAAACCATTCTTCCATAGCCTGCAATCCCACAGCTTTCCAGGGAGCACAGGATAAATGAGAGGTAATTGTTGAAGAAGCTAACACTGATAACAGGAGGTAGAGCTGATTAAACACAACTCTTTGGCATTTACTGTTAGCACCTGAAATGTAGCAAACTCAAGTGTGTGCTGAGCAAATGTTAAATCATATTTTTTGTCAGAGATCTGCCATGAGACCCATGACTTGATTATGTACTGGAAACATCAGTCTTTCCTCCAGATTTGTGTATTGTTTATGAGATGAGGATGTTGGAAAATGGAAGAATAACACCATCAGAGCTCTTTTCTTGGCATAATAAAAGCAATATATTTGCCAAGAGACTAGAATTTTTTTAATGAATATATTTAGTAAACTAAGAAAAGATTATTAAGAAAAAAAAAAAACAAACAAAAGAAACCATTGGCCAGTACTTAAAGGAGAAGTTTATCATTCTGTGTTCCCAGACAGAGAATTGTATTATTTCTGGATAACCTACTGATTTACTGTCAGCCAGGAAGGTCTGTAGGTAGAAAACAGCATAACATAGCAGGCTAATTCGTAAAGGTCAGGACAGTAGATGACAATACAAATAGAGGTGCATGGTAAATCTGGTGGCACTGGAACAGAACATCATCCTCCAGTGTCTCTTTCTAAAACTTCATCTAACCCTCTCTGCTTTATAGACTCCACTGTCCAAACTGTAGCTGCATAGAGGACAAACTCAGGTCCATTCTCATGTTTTTACCAAGCACAGTGGTTTCATGTGTTTCAATGCACTACCAACAACAGAAAATGCTCTTAGTGAAGGGTACTTGAATCCTGATTTCTCTTTAAGCTTTATGAGTACACACCATGGGAATAGTGTGTTATTCCCACTACTTTTACTTAAGTAAAAATTAATGCCTTTTTCTAAGGAAACCCCTCCCAAATACCACTTAAAACTTTGTAATATCATTATTAGCGTTATTACTATTATTATTAATTACTATTTTATAAATTCACTGTATATTCAAAGATATTATGCATATTAATCTTACATTAAAAAACCCCAAAAGTAAGAAGCTGAAGGTAATTGTCAAAAAATGAATACAGAAAACTATTTTAATTTTAGCAACCTGTGGATTAGACAGTTTAAAAACAAAGCCCTGAGTTTAGATTATTTTGGGGTTTTTTTGAAGGGTAAGTTGATTTCTGTTTACATATGATGTTTTTTAAAATGAAAAGCTGATACTGAAGGGAGAAGCCAAGCAGTTCTTCTCTTCTTTGACTGTACTTGGAAAAAGATGCAGATGAATATATTTGCAGCTGTGATTTTCACAGATTAAGTTGTTTAAGATATAATCACCTCAAGGGGAACTATTTTCTGAAGTGCAAGGTATGTAACTGGTGCAGTTTTACCCAGATAAAAGTATAATCAAACAGCCTTTTGTTTATAATTTCAAGTTTTCCTTAGAAAGTAATTAATCTACATGATTTAGGATTTAATTAAGTGTTTTGGGGATTTTTCATTGTCATTGTTATTTTTGTTTGTTTTAGTTGTTTGTATTCTTAAAGATAAAAAGTTTCTTTGGAAACAATAAAAAAAATCCACCAACCAAAGCACAGGCCCCAAGCCTGAGTTGTTATAGTTTCTCTCTCAGACTTGGAAGCTCCAGATTGGATTAATTTTAAATGGCATCTCTTTACTTTCCTCCTTCTCTTAGACTTTTTATTATTCTCAAAAGACAAATCACTACGAGATTGCTTTTGCTTTGACAAGAGGCATATAGTATCTTCCTCACATCCTGAAGGTTAGCTTTGAGGCAGAATATGCATTTCAGGATTTCTTTTTGTGATAGTGGGTAATGATCTTCATTTCAGTTACTTATGTTAACTGTAATCCTTGAAAACTGGTAATAGTATTTAGCCAAGACAATATGCCCTGATGCTATACTTCAGTTTATTGTATTACCCACTTCACTGCTCCAGCTAAGTGGTGGCTTTTCCATGGGACACGGTGCAACGAGGTCTCACTATTCACGTGCACTGTGGAGATCCTAGCAGCTCATTTCTGTTCTTGATGTGTTGTTTGGTTTTGGGACCGGCAGATTGCTGAGTGTTATGACAGCATTTATGCCAGCAAACATAGACAGAAGTGTGCTGGTTTTGTGAAGATTGGTATAAAACATCAGCACCAGGGAAGGTGGGTCTGCCCAAAGCTAGAGTATTTACTTATTATGATTATTGTTATTTTTCTCTGCCTTGAGACCATTGAGATTCTGAGTTTTTTTTAAGCATTGCAAACATTTCCAGCTGTTTTGAGATCCTCCTAACTGGGCACAATGCAGCACAGATGTGTAACCCAGATGTGCTGCCCTATTCAGTGCTTTCCTTCCCTGTGGGAGCCAAATGAAGTCACAGGAGTCAGTACAAAGTTCATCAGTTGTGTAGGCAGGTGGGACTGTGGGAAAACCATTCTATTAACACTTCTGGTTGGAAAAAGGATTGTAGCTGAACTTGAAATGTTTTGTGAAAGGATGTCAGTGGTGCAGAAATACAGTTATATAGGAAAAACCCTATATTCATCCTGTGTTAATGTATTCTACTGACTACTATTCATCTTTTGAGAAAAATACTTTGAAAGAACTTTCCATAATCTGCAAACTTCCACAAAGAGACAAGAAAAGTCACTCAGAGAATCAGAGGTTTAACTCTTTTCTTTGCAAGTGAAACAGTTTTTGGTATTCAATATCTCAAAAAAAAAAATTCCAGGTGGTATTCCCAGCATTTTCACATCTTTAGTCTCAAACCTCTAGGCCCTCACCTTGACTGTGAACTGCAGGTACTACAAGACAAATATAAATTACAATAGTGGAGTTTCATCAGCAAGAACACTTACACAAGCCTCATCACTAACAAAACTTAGTTACATTTGAGCTTTTAAATCTTAGTGTAATAGAATTTGGTACCTGAGAAGGTAAAACCTCTGTGAATGTTTCTTCTGGATTAGCATGACTTGACCAGCCAGCCTGTCTTGCATGTGTATTCTCCAGTATTTACTAAGGAACAGGTTAATGCAGCTGGATTTTTTTTCATGGATGAGAACGCTAATAAGATTTCTTTTCTTTACCTGGACACTTGTTTTTTGAAAATTGTAGGAACTTGGTTCAATTTTGAGACTAATAATCCTCTGTCAAGTTGCATTGTTTCTGACCAAAAGCCTTAGAAGTTACTGGGCAAGGGATACAAGCAGAAACGCCTTCAGAGAGAGAGCGTGCGAGTAAACAACTGTACAAACCTTGTTTCTGTAGGAATTCAGGTTGATGGGAAAACCACAACAAACAAAATGCACTCACGATCTACCTGTGGATGGAGAGATATGGTGCAGCAGTCTGCCCTTCTGTGTCTCTGAATTTGTGATTCTAAACTTTAGCCTGGACACACAGCAGCAAAAGAGAGAGAAGGATTCTGGAGTTTGAGGGCAGCCACCTGGATTTCTGGAGCCTCTGAGAACTAAATCCACTTTAGGCTGACACTCTGTCAGTACTGGATTGTTCCCAGTTTAAAAGGAAGCAACGTCGGAGACAATCCAGGTTAGACTGTTTTCCTAAGCCAGATAAGTCGCATCATTGGGAATTAAACTGGGAACAGTCTTAGTCCTACATTAGGTAAAAGCCATGGCATTATTTTTCTTATTTGCTATCCATTATTTAGATTAGGTTTTACATAAATGAATACCACGTTGAACAGCTTTTATAGCTGTTTTGTATTAAGGTTGAAGGGATAAAAAATATTTATTCAAAAAGAAAAGAAAATACAAAAGAAGAAAAAATATCTTGAGTTCTTTGTTAGTAGTCAGTCTCCAGGCAACTTCTGGATGAGGGCAAAGCTAAATTAAATTTTGTAGTAGCAGACTGATATATATATATACACCTTAGGAGCTATTTTTAACACATGGACATCTACCATACCTCACATTTGACAGCTTTATTTGAATCCAGGCTATTCATTGGGAATAAGCATCTAATTAATCTCATGAATATCAAATATGCAATTAGTCACAAAGCACTCAGTATTCCACCCATTACCCACCAATGTAGTCTCCGCACTGCCAACAGTGACTCCAGGAAATGAGTCCTATTCAGTACTTGACCTGCTGTAGAAAGGCAGACATAAATGGTTTTACCATATGCTGCTTAATATTGTACTTATAATTCTTTCTTCTTTTGTGTATGTGTGTGTGCAGTGGGCTAATGGGTTCTCTTCAATCACAACAATGTGAAGAAAGTAAAGGAGTGTTTAGGAGATTAAACGATATTGTAGTCTCAATGCCCTGAGATTAATACTGCTGTCAAAGGACAATTCCAAAGAAATACAAACATACTGTGTTAAGACAGAAAGATGAAGCTTACATGTTAGATGAAAAGCTTTGAAACAGTAATGACACTTATGCATTGTTAAACAGATGTGCAAGGGTAGACTGTGTAGTCTCTGTTACTGGCTCTTGCTGAAGAGTGATGTGACCAGCACCTGTACAGCAGCTCAAGCACAGCTGATGGTGTCCTGGGGAGGAATGGTGGGAAATGTGAACTTGCAGGCTCCTGTCTGGCATTACGGCTGCATGTCTGTTCCTCCAAAAACCTCATCATGTTTGGCAATTGTATTGCCTTTCTCAACAGCAGGCTCAGGGATCAAACAAGCTTTATAAACTGAACTATCAGATGAAGTTGACACACATCTATGTACTGTAAAGCAAACATCATTACTTTTGCCCTTGAGATATTTTTTGATTAAGTACAATATCCCATGCTGGTAAAGCTAGTGCCACGTATAGAAATTCTTTTATTATTCCATGGATAGCTCCTGAAGTTTAACCTTGGAGAAGATTCTGGATGTTGAACAATTTTAAAGATCAGTAGATGTTATTGTAGTTGTAGGAAAGCCCTGCAAGATGGGGTCTGGCTCAACTCATTGTAGTGCTTTGACAGTATATACAGCATAGCAACTAGAAATAGTTTCTGTGAGATTGGAGCATTAGAAGACATCGTACTGTTATACAGCACTGGAGCATTTGGTCATAAATGTTGCAATTTGTGGTAGAATTGAAACTAATAAAGCATTAAAAAAGGGCAAAGAAACTTCAGTATTTTTTCCAACACTTTGTCTTTGTCTGAGAACGTGTTTTGACAGGGGTGATGTGAGGTTCAGTGATGTGTGAGAACCTATCAGTGCTTTTTTTTTTTTTTTTAAATTAAGTTGTACTTCATCTCTTAATGTTGTTTAACCTCTGTGGCTTTGGATGGATATTTTTGTAAGTTGAAAAACCAATAGCTCATAAATAAAGCACAACAACTATCATTTGAGTGGCAAAACATGGTCCTTTGTGTTATCATCATCAAGCTGCTAGTTTAAATGTTAGTATGATAATCAGTTTTTCAGATTAACCACCAGATAAAGCTGAGGATTAAATGCTGAGTTTAGTTGGCTGAAATAAAATCTATGATGGGAGAAAAAGAGTTCATTAACAATCAACATTAACTTCCTGAGCAATACAGCAGTTTAAAAAAATGCAGCTCTGCACATATGGCCATATCGTCCTGTTTTGAAACTTCTATGAAATTTAACAAGCTTCAGATTGTTGGTAGTATTGTTAATATTAGCCTTTCCTTCCTGTGGCTTGGGGTAACCTTGGGAAATGTGTTGTAATGCCCCTGTGCTTGCATCACCTCTGGAATACAAGCATGGTGAACCCTCCATCTGTGCCAGCTTCTGGTATGGGTACCACGGAATGAGGGCTATAAGAGACTGCTCTTTCTACTATGAAGGATCACCATCTACCCCATAACTACATCCCTCTGGGCATTCCCTTACTCCTCCAAGGCTCCCATCTTCCAGGGGCAGTGGCACTTGTGTTTTGGAGTGAAGGCTTTACTTGTACTGGTTTTCCAGCCATCGGTAGTTACTAAACAGGCACTGTGGTTCCTACCTGCTAGTCTGGCCAGGCAGACTGTAACCCACACTTACTCAACTTTGCCACCTTCCAGGTCTCAGCAGTGCCATGCTGCCATGGCCAGGCTAATGTACTCTCTCTTCACGAGTGCAGAGGTGGGAGTCACCCATGGGAGCCCCATCTTCTGCACTCACTTTGAAACCACTCAGGGACCATCAGGTTCCATGTTCTGCATTCGTTTGTCAGGAGTCTGTCAGTTAGTCTCATTGGTATCATTTAGGGAGTTGAACAGCAACATTTTTGTAGCTATAACGACTGGTCTGAAAGTGAACTCTAATTTGTTAAGGTGTTAAATGTAAACAAATTCCACTCTGCATTAAAATGCCTTGCCTGTAATTATTTTTTTAAAATATAAAGATTGAAAGATATGCTTTATAAAAACAATTATCTTTAAATCCTTTAGAGACTCTAATTACTTTTAATTTCTGTGTGTGATGGTCCTTATCCTGGGGAAGTATGCTGCATGGACTATAAACCATTTTTATATCATACAGCACTTAACAGAGCATGCCCAGAGTTAGTTGAGCTGCCTCCCTGGTTTTTTGATCTCTATTATCCTTCACCATGATTAAACATGCACCGTTTCACTGCCTAATCGTGAAGGGCATTCAGGAAAGCCGAATGAGCTCTCCTACCTGCCTCTGAGCAGATGCATTTCTCTCTGTGTTTGCTATACCACCTTTGTGGAGAGGTCAGAGAACAGGCACAGTTCATGTCTTGTTGGTGTTCCCATAGCAGAAGGATTAACTCCAGTGGCAGCGTTGTCCTCAGCAGCCAGGAGCTATGGCTTTGAAGCTTGTTTTCCACGTCACTTATGTTGCTTTCTAAGACATGACAATGATGGTTTTCCCACCAGCTCCTCTCTCCTCTTTACTTGTGTGAAGAGCTGGATGGACAGTGTTGCATATTGACATCTACCCTTCAAAGAACAAGCAAAGCTTGGGAATATGCTATCTCTCCTCAGATCTGGATCTTGTTTAATTCAAGGTCAATATGATCATCTTGTCAGTTTCTAGATGTCCAGCCCATTTACCATGTTTTCATGTCTTCACGTTCTCGCTCCCCATCTGCCTGATCCTGCTGCTGCCTCATTGAAATCCTGAAGACATATAACTGCAGGGTCATTTCTGTGAGAAACGAACAGATAGATATTCAGAGTTATGTGAATATCTGGAATCAGGTTTATTCAAGCTGAAAATAAAATCAATATTATAACCATTTTCTGTGTTGACATTAGAGCGGCCACTCACCACATCTGCATTACTCAAAATCTGTGCTGCTGTCAGCTTTTGATCACTGAAGTATCACATCCTTTAAATCTTCTGTGTTTGTGGTCTAGGACACAGTGCATTCCTCCATTTCTGTTTGAAAATCTCTTAAGATATTGTAGATATTAGCAGATATAAATAACCACATTCTTAAGCTGTTTGCTACACACTTTAGTGAGTGAGTGGGTGTTGAAGTGCTGTAGATGAGTGTATGCTACTTACAGGAAGCCTTAGAATCCAGCACAGGGTTTGGTTGTGAAACTCAGGCACAGCATGTGCAAAAACACAGGCAGTGGCCTGTCATCCCAGCCCATGAACAGTCTGGGCATCCTCCCATTCTCGATTGGTATGCCTCTCTCTGAAGCATGTGATCATCTCTGTAGAAGGGATGGACCTGATGCACGATCAAGACTAATCATTCATAAAGCCAGGTAGATAGTTTTAAAGCTTCTAATGCTAGTTCTGATCCTGGCCAGAAATCAGCAGATAGAAATTTGTGTCCAAAAGTTGCAATTTAATGTAGGAAAAGAGTTTGTTGATGTCATTTTACAAATAGATGAAGAATGTAACGTGATTATGCTTTTATCTCAAACTGCCTGAGGTTTTTTGTATCATTGACCCACAACTCCATCTTGAAAACATAGTCTCCTTTCTTTTCTGGTCTGATTTAAATGGCTTGAATATCTTTTATATTCTCCTGTTACAGAACCAACTTGACACACGTGATTACTTTCATGAAAATACATCAGCAACACTGATAACACCAGTAAAAATGTACATAGGTCTGAGAAAGTGTAACCAGTTATAGTTACAGCTAAAGATTTGAAGGCTTGTTTGCTTCACCTCTGTGATTAAATGATTGCTACTTAGAAACACAGATAGGTTTATATTTCATCAGTAGAATGGCATTTTTAAAAAACCCAGAAACTCTCCAAAATCTGTAGTACAATTGAGTCTTTGCTATTCTTTTCTGTGAACTCCAACCTTGCTCGTAACCTCATCACAGATTATGATGTTAAAATTTGCAGAGACTCAAAATATTTTTCTTACAGTAATAGGTTACAGCTGCTCTTCAGCCGTTGTAGGACCTGAAGCAATGACTGGGAGATGAAAGTGTCTCTATATAATTTTTAATCCCTTGAGCCATCTAGCCACTTTCTGCATTTATTTTTCAGAAATTATTTTTTTAAAAAAGCAATTGTTTTTGCAAACAGCTCTTTGAATTCCATCCTGGTGACATTTTAGAGCACTATTGCAAATTATTCAATTTATATGCATAGACAAGCCTACATCATTATTCCCGTATTCCACTAAGGCAGGAAGATACCAAAAAAGATTCAGGGAAGGCAAGAAAAACAAAGACAGAAACCAGACCACTGTTCTGGAAAAATATTTTTCACCTGGCTGAAAACAAGCCTAAACCCCCTTCATCAAGGTGATATTTTTTAGAAAGTCATTGTAAGGAAAGACTCAAATGACTGCAGTAAAACTCAAAAGATATACTGTATTATGAACATTAATTATTGCAAGTATTAATGTTTTTGGCTTCAGACTAAATGATCCAACATTCTTAAGAATGAATAAAAATGATTACAGAGACTTAAGCACATACCTGAACATGTTCCAGCTTAGTAGCTCATCAGTATTCACACAATAATAAGTTGCTCATTTACATCCTGTGAATTTCAAGACCTTTTAATTACATGCTTATTACTTTCTTATACATTTCTGATGAGAAAGATGAAGTAACATAGGCACTGTTAGCCCCAGAAAATTGTTAAGGCATGGCATTATTTTTCCAGTATATACCAGCTGTTTGATGAATTCAGTGTTCTTCCCAGTGTCTACACCCAAACCTGTGGAAATGTCCAGGTGTGTGACCATGATTCCCTACCTTCTTTGTTTGACTTGAATGTGCAATGGATCTGAGCCTGGCTCATGGACAATCCCATTGTTATCAGAAACATTACAGCAATTCAAATTAAAAAAGACACTGTTGAAAAAAGAAATGAGAAAGTATGTGATGGTAGAGGTGAGTTCCCAATCTGTAAGACATTATGATACCCACTGAAAAACTGGGACAGATTTATTGGTGTCAACAAATATGCAGGTATTAATGACATCATTTTTCCAATTCAATCAATTAGAGAAATGAATTTTCTCAAGCCCTGTGCCAAATTAACTATATAGACAAACTTCCTTAACTTCAGTTAAGAAGAAAGGGAAGTTTGATGCTTTTGGCTTAAATTTAGTATTTGATCTTGCTGAAGCCTGTGAAGACACACAGAATAAAACCACAACAGTAGGAGTTTGAAGGGGAGTAAAATCTTCAGCCATGACCACAGGTTTCAGAAAGGTGCTTTCCTGCTTGCAGTGTCTTGAAAAACACAGGTTTCTCAGCAGGAATGGAAACCCTGGAAGGATTCTGTGCCTCTCAGCCATAAAAGAAAAGCAGAGGTAGTGGTTTCCAAGGTACCTGCACTTTTGCTTGTGATGTCTCTGTTCATGGCTAGTGAATAAGAAGGGCTTGAGTCATGTCTGTTCCCTCTTGCAGGTTTTGCAAATGCCCCATGGTCTGTAAAATCCTAGCAGAAAGAGCATAGCTACCCGATGCTTAGCTGGAGTCAAAGGGAGTCAGCTAGCTATAAATTGCTTTCTCTATGCCCTGGCTTCAGGCTTAAGAAGGCTCTTTCCTGGGAGGCAGTTTTGAATTACTTTTTGCTGTCTTTCTGATTTAGTTCACTTGGAGGAGCTATTAATTACAAGTTGGTAAGGTCTCAAATGAGGTCTAGTCCAGCTGTTCCAAAGACACAGATAAGCTGCTGGGTGATAATGGCTCTTGGCCACCTGACCTGGGCTGAATTTGAACAGTTGCTTTGTTCTGTAATGAGCAACCCACAAGCTATCCAGTCTCCAAAACCAGGCTTTTTAAAAATTAAAGTACGCTTCTAAGACTTAGCTCACACTGTTTATAGAGTTGATTGCCCTCAAATTCACCTTGGGCCTAATTGGCTTACTGGCTTAATTAACAAAGTGCTTATTAATGTCTAGTGGCAATTAATTTTCAAGGGATTATTTTCTATTAAGATCATGAGTACAGTATTAGCATTGTACAATTGTGATTCTGGAGAACCAACCAGTACAGGTTGTGGGGTTTTTTTCCTTTTGTGTATCCATCAAAATTTATTTCTTTGGTCTTGTTGTGCTGATTTGCCCCATAGTTACAATAATCTGTATAAAACCAAAAACTACATACTGAGATTACAGCTTATTTGAAATAATGGCATGATAGCTTTTACTATGCTTGCATAAATAATGACTGGTTGATGAGCAAATAAATGACTTTTGTCAGGTAACACAGTATCATACTAACAAAAGATGCCTTTCTGAATGGTGATAATCCTATGTTTTACAAATTCAAGGCATTGTTTTGTTATTTTAATGTTTATATGTGCATGAAAGTTGGAGTAGGGACAATGGAGTCTGAGATCTAGCTATAACCCACAAGCTCATTTCATAACACCACAGCTCTGTTATATTTCAGATATGTGTGGTTTGATGAGACAGTCTTACTCTCATGTAAATTCAGAGGGACTGGGAAAGGTCAAGGATCCTGTCCAGGCCACAGTAGCTTAGAGAAGCAATTTAAACTTAGAATATATAAAGATATATCTCTGTGGACACAAATTTCTTGAATTTGTAACTTTCTGTAGAAATGGAGCCTTAACTGATAACTGAACCAGCAGTTATCAACAGGCTTTTTTCTTTTGCAAGTTTGCCTTTTTTTGGAACACGTTTATACTTTGTATATCTGCACAGTCAATGTTAGTGAGTTCTCTAATGTGTGTGTAGCTCTAATGTGTGGAAAATATACTGCTTTCCTTTGTTTCTAAACCATCTATATGCTATTTATTTTTAATGTTACCTACTTCTTGCATTCTAAGAAAGACTGACTAATTATATCTTGTTCACCTCTATCCTGCATGAGACCATATAAACATCTCTGCAAGCAGCCCACAGGCCAATTTTTTTTCTTACTTGAAGAATCCCAGTCACCTAATCATCAGAATCTGAATATTTTTCCTCATCCTTGAGGCTTTCAGTTAGGAAAAAAAAAGTGAATAGGATATATGACAAAGGTGTATAAAACTGGGGAGATACAGGTGCAAGTGTTGTTTTAGAGAGTATATAACTAGTAGATTACCAGAAAAGAAACATACTGGTCCTTGTTTTCATGTTACCAGACACTGATCACTCCCAGAGACATCACCTTTGCCAGTGACCATCACTAGTGTGCCAGTTTCATGTTTTTCTGTATTTCTTGATCTTCTATGGGTTCTATAGTTTGTCTCTCCCATTCCTTGTTCCTAGAATGTTTGGAAATGTTTATGTAAATTTTTAGGCCATTATTGAATTGTTCTTAAAGACTCTCTTTTTCCCCGATGTTATTATTATTGTATATGTCTTTCTTCAGTTTTCTTGTTTGTATAAGACTTCTGTGTTTTCAAGTGTAATGTTTTACTTCTGATACCTCCTTTATTCTGCAGTTTACTGTGACAGCTCTTCTCTGGGGGACTTGAGAGGGAATAATTTTCATACTGTTTCTTTTGTTTTGATTTTTTTTAACCCGAGTGACATATATTTTGGGGTATGTTAATACATGGCTTGCCAAAGGGCTCTGAGAGATCTGTTTGACTCTCAGCAAAGGGCAGGTTCTTCACCTCTGTTTTGCAAGAGTGAAAAAACCCAAATCTTTCTTCTCTCAGTCACTGTTCATGTGTCATTTTGGCAGCTGAGTTAGCTGTATCTGGAAATGTATATCAAAGCTTCCAAAACTTGAGAACAGAAAAAACAAGGTGGGAATTCACTACTCCTAAGAGCTACCACCATATCTGAGTCATGTAAGACCCACTTGTGTTCTGTAAACCTGTTGAGAGATTGACATGCTGCTCAGGCTCCGTTTTGGCCTTCTGCCAACAGAAGTGTTTCACGCTCAGTATCTCTATTAACACATTCTATGAGCAAGTCATAGGGGATACTCATGGCTGGCTGATTCACCATATCATATATACCTTCACCAAAATGCAACTATGGAACTACATTTTGTTCTGTGTTTGGGTACTAAAACATCCCTCAAAATAATAACAACAGTCATATCATCAGTGGTCAGATATCAACGATAAAGAGTGCCACCAGTGAGTTAACATGAAGGGAAACATTCACATTTCATTTTGTTTTACGGTTTTGTAATAAAAGCTTAATTTTACTCCCTCCCCTACAAAACATGCTATAAAATAAACAAAAGCAATCATCCAAGTGTGAATGCAATAGAAAATTCCATTCAGATTTATTATGCAAACATGAAAGGAAAAGTTTAATATCCAGTATGTTGCAAAATAAGGCAACTGTATTCAACTAATATGTAATTGTGGTTAAAGTTTGTAACTTGACTGATGTTGTGAGATACATCCTGACAATGGGTCACTGAATTTTACATACAGTCCCGTTGTAATTAATAACCTCTGTTTCTAGAATGTCTTAATATCCCAGTTGGTCTCAGGCATTCAAATGCTGTATATATTGTGAACAATTCATCTCTGTAAGGGCTTTTATTTTGCATTACATGGTAACTCTTCAGGAACAGAGGCAGAGAGTAATGCTTTATTGGTTTAAACTGGAGGAGTACATAGAGTACGCATTATCATGTGGCCCCATACCTTGGCAGTATGCTGCTTCAAATATTGTCTTGTTAATTATCAAGCGGTACTTGCATGTGACACAGGTGGAAGCAGTTGCAATAACATATCAACAGGAGTGGCCAGAGTTGAAACACTGGATTTGTTGTAGCAGATGCCCATGGGGGTGAAGCTTTAGGGTGTACATTGCCTTGAGAGATGGCTGCCTTGTCCCCATTGCCTTGGCTCAGGAATGGCATAGGTCTGTTTGAGCTGTGTGTGCAGGTAGCTGGTGCCATTACAGCTAACCATTGGCTTTCCCTCTCACTGATGCAACTGGTTATCTAGCAAGGCAGGACCAGCCCTGATGATTTAGAGGTGAGCCTTATCACTGGGCTCAGGTCACAGCCTTGCTTCTCCTATGCTGTTCCTGCTTGTCGTTAAATTAAATCAGTCTTGGGAATCTAGTCAAGGTTTAGAGGAGGAGAGTGGGTTTGTCATTCTCCTCATGTTGATTGCAAACTGAAGCATGGCATGTTAATCTTATGCTAATTTGCCCTTGCTGCCTCTGCAAATTGTTGAAAACTGTATCTGTCCATGAATGTCTGTGAGAAAGACAGACATGTATGTGGACAGAATAGAAACTTAATATTCCAGCAGTCCTATGGCAAAAAAGTCCTGCTGCTGGGTGAATCCTTTTAAATGTTTTTCCTGAGCAGTATAAACACACAAATAGACGGTCTGTTCCTGTAACACATTTTAATTTTAAGGCTGCTTGAGCAACACTTGCCACTTAAGTTCCTAGGCAATGAAATGCGTGAGATATAAAATACAGTACTCTGACTTTCTTTTATTCAAGTGCCTGCATCCAGAAATTATGGAAAAGGTTAAGGACAAAATGTCATCTTTATCACTGAATTAAGCTCTCTAGGACACAGACTGCCCCTTATTTTTACCATGGCAGGACTCAGTATGAAGAAACATTGGTTTCTGTTTCAACAGAAATAAATCAGGCCAACCATGTGCTGAGTGCCAGCAGTGCTGCAATGAGCATTTTCTGTCTATATGTCTGATAAGTGCTAAGGTTGGTTTTCCCTTGGCCTGCAAATTGAGTGTCATATGCATGCAAGTCCTTACAAGGCAGCAGGAGATAGCTTGTGTGCTGAGGCTGTGTAAAGTGTTACAGTTGAAAAAGGCTTTTGTCTGCCTTTTGCGTGGCAGTGAGGTTTGGCAGTGTGCTGGAGATTGCATAGGAAGAAGCTAATTACTCCATTTCATCCTCTTTTGTTGGGTGTTTTCCCTTGCTCTCTATCACGGAGTTGTCTTTTTCTTCACTCAGCTCCTCTCAGCAGAGGCTAGTGGCCAGATGAACTCAGCAAGGCAGCCATCCAAGCTGGCATGCCATGGCCTTGCCAGCCAGGAGAGAGGTTAGTCACTCCCGTGTTGGCACTCTTCCTAGCCCCTGCACAGTCGTCTCCCACACACAGGTAAACATTTCTAGTGAGTTTTTCCTCAGGAGTGTGAAATCAATAATTTTAAAACATTCAGTTGCCTTATGTGTAAATGTAGTCATGTGGCCAAGTCACCAACTTTGAAGGGCTTTGTGAAATCTGCTGAACGTCTCTATTTGTTTGTGTGATGTACATGGGGGACAAGTCAGGCACAGGGGCAGAGTGCTCCCAACTGATGCCGTTGTTGCCCACTGTGAAATACACAGGCATCTCCTTGGTTGGAGACCATTAGGTAATCTTGGATATTCCCCGATGAGGATATCCTGAAACACAGACAACCAAACTGATTTTGTAGTAGCAGATCCAGAAAAAGAGAATGACTAACATGGTGATCCTTAAAACCACTGTGCTAATTTGGTCCAAATTTGAGGAAAGAAGCCAGGCAGTCCTACACAGTTCTCCAGTGACCGTGACTATCAGAAGCTGCAGAAGGTTATGTGTAAAATAGCTATGTCCTTTGGACCTGATCCCAGCTACTAGAGAAACCAGGTGCACCTTGCAAAACAGACACAACTGTGCTCCAACCATGCCTACAATTCATGCTGTTGCCTTTGGCCTAAAAAGCAAGTGGTGCATGAGGCAGTATTTTCCAGAAGCAAAGTGATAAAATGCTTAGTTTCTCTTTAGTTTGCAGAACAAAGTTCTGCTGACCCAGTGTCAGGGAGAACTACATTGTAACTGGTTCCCTGGGTTTCTTGTGTGGAAGTGAGGTCCTCTGTGCTAAACACAAAGGAGGTGGGAAGAAGTATAAACCCAAAGCCTGAGTTTGCTATGCTAGGCTCTATGGACTTCATGGCATTTACAGAAACAAATTCTGTGGCTAAAACAATCCCTGGATTCAGTTCTAGTTTCCCTGTGGTGGTAAATGTGATTATCAGAACTTGGATGGCCTTTTTGGTGAAAACTTCTTTGAATGTCATCTTGGTATGGAGAATACACATAAATGGGCTGTTTTGTGGTTCAGCCTCTACTCCTTTTGTCTTGTTCAGTCAATAACACTAGAAGCATAGAAGTTTTGCCAAGTATTTCTGTAAATCTACCAACTGCAGCCAGGGAATGCAGGGGAAGGTTACAGTGTGAAGAGTGGGGCTTTTTAGTTGTTTGCTTTTTATTTATTTTTACAAAGATGGTTTTGATGTTTTTCACAAAGTTATATTTGTTTTCCCATTTTAAATAAGTCTCTAGTTTGGTTTTTCATTTTAATTACATAATTGCTTTCACTTACCTCAGAAAAATGTAACCACCCTGGCAAAGAGACCCAACTATTTTGACTGGTAGAATCATGTAGTACCCAAAGCATCACTGTTTGCTGCATGAGGACCGCAAAGTAGTTGAGTACTTTACAATGTTCATGAGAGAAAGCAGTTATTCTCCACATTTTACAGAGAGCAGGAGCTTGCATAGATTAATGCTTGCATGGATATGTCTCCTTAAGATTAATTTGTTTTTATCTGAACATCACTGAGTTTCAGCATATAAATGTGGTAAAAGGGAGGGTCTTTAGACTTTACTCTCAGGTTTTAGTCTTTAGTAGAGCTGAGCATGTATTTTTTAAGTATAATAGAGCTTTAATGTTGTAGGTGTGTGCTCTTCTGGCTTTACTTGCAGAGCATTACGAATATTTGCCTGAAGCTGTGCAGCTGGTGAGCAGAAGATCTTGATACGAAAACCAGATCTTTTGTCTGAACCTTCGTTTGTACACAATTCATTTTGTCTTTGCTATGAGCTTACCAGAACATTGTTTTAGAGCAGAGCTTGTGCCCCTTAAGTATTACATTGGTCTGTCAGGTTGGACTTGCAAAACAGGTGGTTTTTAGCAGACTGATGGATCTCTTTGGTCTGTTACTACTGTCTTGTTTGTTTGAATGAAGCATGCCCCTCAAAGTAACGTCTCTCCCCTCCCAAATGTTAAGGGGAGAGAAACATGTGTGAGAAAAATGCAAAAATTCTCTGAATATTCACTTCTGCTCACCACCACACCCTACCACATCCAATTTCCTCCTTCTGGGTAAATCTACCTGGCAGGTTTTCAACTGTCACTGCCAGCTTTGTTAAAGATGCCTCAAAGTGCCAAGAATATCATTGTAAAATACATCTTTGTTGGCCAGGGCTGACACCGCTGTCAGTTCTTGGTGTTCCTGTCTCCTTCTGATAACAGCTACCAGCTTATGAAGTGTTGACTTGGGACCTGTCACAGTATTGGCAGCTTGGGTGTAGTGAGACAGGCTGGCTGTAGCCAACAGGATAGGAGAGGCTGGATCAGATAGTGGCTTATACAGCGTATGAAATCAGGCCTAGTCAGTGGATTGTAGTAGATCAAAAAGAGGAGAAGAAGTACAAGGGTGAAGATAGTTAGCAGTGAAATACCGTGTAGCATCCTGGATCATTTTGTTCACCTCCAGAGGACCATATATTCTAAAACAAATAAAACTGGACATGATGTCAAACTGAGCTGCCTACATTTTCAGCATCTGAGGAAAAGTGGTTCCTCAGTGCACGCTAAGGACTATGCTCAGACTTGCAGTATTCTGTGCTCAGCCTCCAAATGTTGAATATTTTATTCGAGATTTGATTTACTTCTTCAGGAAGTAGACTAGAAAAGCTCCTGGTGTGTTGCCTCTAGTTACTAATTTAAATTGAGATTAGAGCAGGAGAGTATCCAACACCATTAGTTTGCCTTAAAACTTTCTGCATCTGGCAAAGTCTCCTGGCTTGTGCTAGCACACTCTTTAAATTGTGAAGAAAGCCTGAGAGACTTTCTACATCTGACACAAGAGCAAGCTGTCAGTCAGCTGTTCCTGTATGAAGTAACAATAGGGCTAATATCTCTAAGATTATTGAGAGGTGTTTGCCTTCCTCATTTTGTTATGATACATTTTCTTGAAGTTCTTCTTTATAACAGTTTTAGATCCATGTGTACAGGAGGGGCTCTGAAGGACTATGGGAAGCTCTATTTGTGACTGAGAGATACATCTGGGACTCATTTCTGTTGCTTGCCTCCTTGGAGCGCTGTGGGCTCAGCTTCATGTTCCCATCCTGGAACATGAAGGGCATCCTGGAAGAAGTCAGAAAGGAAACCATCTTGAGAGTGATGGTAGGTTGCTGATGCTGCCGTGATCTCTCAAGACTTGTCCTGTGGAAAAGCCCACCCGGAGGCAGAACACAGGCTGGGCAACTAAGGGTTATCCTTTTATGACCCAAGGCCCACAGAATGAGCTCCACTTCTGAGTGTCATCTAAGCATGGTGTATCTGCATGCACCAGAAGGTGATTCTTCAGCCAAGTGACCCTGAGCAGAAAAGATTTTCTGACTTAAAATCCATATGGGGAAAGACTTACAGGGAAGAGTGTAAAGTCATGATAATGCTGTATGAAACACAAACTGCAGTCTAATATCACTCTCCATAACTGCACAAGGAGCTACATAATTTAAAAAAATATGCATATTCTTATTGGAGAAAAAACACTGAGCAGAGCATGGCCATGAGGTATTGAGGCAGAACAGAGCTAAAACCTCACATTTTATTTTAAGAAAGAATCAGAAAGAAAAAAACGTTTCTTCTTGGAAAACACAAATTGTCACTGCAAAGGACCAAGGGTTTTTAAAAGTTCAGAGAAACAGCAAGACTGCTTGGCCTAAAAGCACAGGTATCTGGCACGAGTCAAAATGATCACAGCTTTGGAATCTCACCCAAGCTATTCTATCTAGAGGAATGTGCTGGTTCATTAACTCACTAGCCAGTCCATTAAAGTGTATTTCACAGTTTTAAAGTGTTTATCAGTTAAATAAACCCTGCGGGTGTGCTCGTCAACAGATGAGGGATTTTAGCTTCACTATTTCTGGTATGTTACTTGGATGACCTTGAATTTGCCTTCTGTTAAGGTTCCGTGGTCTGACACTGGCATTTGTGACTTTCTGGTGTTGATATGAACGTCAGCTCAGGCTCTCTGAGTTTCTTCATTTATAGGATGAACATAATTTTCCTTTCAAGAACAATTTTTTCTGCCACTGGATTCACATCCTCCATGACATAAACACCATTTGGTAGCTGGTTTTCACTCCCACTGTTAGACTTGCAAAAGCCTAGAAGTAGTCCTTCTCTGGACACCTGACTATTTCACTTTGTACTTTTTGTCTTCCTTTGCAACTATTGAAAGGGCAAGGTTATATCAAAGAACCTGTGGAGGAGTAAAAGATTCTGATAGAGGTTCCTAACAGTTATTTTTCCACTTAATGCACTTACTTCATAGAGTGGCCAATGTGGTTTTTACTATACATGTCACCGGAATTTACTTTTGCAGTAGCATCTTAATTTGCACAGTCTCTCTCTACCATACAAGTACCATGTAACTTGGTGAAAGGATAATATCATACCTTTCATGCTACATTTAACTAGCAGAATTTTTCCCTGAATGTTTTGATGCCAGAGTATGAACTGCTTTTCCCTGCTGGCTTTATTTTTTAATTTAACTTTTGTTTTCCTCATTATGTCCAATAGGAATTATTTCATCTTTTCCCCTCAAGGTTTACCTTACAAGTGGCTGATGAATGTGTCATTTTACATCATCAAATCTGCAACCATTTTAGAATATGTTTTCAAGCTTCGTGATGTGATCTTGATGGGAAATGAAATAGTAAGACAAAGGAACTGAAAGTTCCAGAGTGGAGAGCTAACAAAATACTTCTCACTTAATTTAGACCTAGTACATTTTAGTTATTCTTTTCCTTCACAATCAGTGGGACAATGTAGTGATTGATTAATCTGAACTCTTTTTTTTCCACCATTGCCCATGAAGGGGAATCTGAACAACATCTTTTAGGATAGTTGTCCAAAGTTGGGTGAGATGAATGCTATGTGTTATGACTGTAACATTGTTACATATACAATTTTTCTTATACATATATACAGGTTTACTGGCAGAGGCTGGATGCTTCTGCTGGAATTCTCTTAGTGGGAGATAGATGTGTTGTGAATTTGCTTAGAGAACTCAGTGTCTGTCTTCATCCATAGTACTACTTTTTCAATAACAAAAAAAGATAATGCATCTTTCCCCAAATGTATTGACTACCTTCTTTGCATCAAAATAGGGATCCCATCATGCATCCTTCAACTGTTCACATTTTTTTTTTTAGATTAGCAGGTAAAAAACTTGTGTGTTATTACATTTCTTTCCTTATCAGTAGAACTAAATTTTTGGATCCACACTACAGACTACTGCTTGAGTAAGAAACAGCAGCAATGAATTGTCATTTAATATGTGAGAAGGTGCTGGAGGAGGCACAGGATGGCAGTGAGCTTCACAGAATGGTGCCAATAGCTCATACATTTGGTAGCTCTAGGTTCCTGCTTTCTATTCCAGACTAAGGAGCCTTCAGAAAAGGCTATGTTTCTTCAACCTCAGCAGTCTCTGCTTGTAGTAGTGCAGTTCTTTGTCCCAGTTCCACCTTTTACCCATCTGAATCTTTACATCCTTGACCACTTGTTTACAGTCTCTCTTTTAGGATCTTTGTATCTCTGACCTTTGGTGACTGGGACTACGTAGACAGATATACCTTTTCAGGCTAAATAACCATGGGGAAGCAGGCAAAGCTAAAAGAGACAGTCCTGTATTCCCATCTTGATTCCTAACCGTTTACTACACATCAGACATTGCTGCTCACCTCTCCTACCATTTCCAGCCTCCAGCCCGAGAGATCTCTTATCCCCAACTGAAGAAGTCGTAGCTTTCCTCAGCCCTGTCCTTAATTAGTTTCTCTATCACCACTCGTTCCACCCAAGATTTTGTCTTTTGTCCATCTCAGAAAGTCTACTTCTTCCAGCCTCCACACCATACAAGTGGCACAACAGTACAAGAGGGATGACTTTGCAATGGTTCCAGTGCCCCAGGAGGCAAGTGGGCACAGGAGAGCAAGCCCTGGTAAGCCGCTGCATCTGCGAGCTCGGAACACTCAGTGTAGAAGGAGCCCAGGGAAAACCTATCTGCTGGCCTAGAAGTGCTGAGCCTTTGTTGAGTGAGGCTTGAATTCAGTCAGAACCAGGTAATATTTTTTTACAGGGGTAGCAAATGACATACCTTGTACATTTGTATCCAGCCTCTTAAATTTAATCTTCTTACCACAGAGCATAAAGGCACTTGAATTTTGTGAGCAGCGCTTATGAGAACCCTTTAAAGCAGATAGTGTATGTCTTCATAAACCTGCATTAAAAAAAAATTGTTACTGCTCATGCTTTCAAAAATAGTGTCCTGAAGCACTCGAAGGCTTTTCTGTACTTTTAGGTGACTGGTAAGGGCATTGAAACAAGGCACTGGAAATACGCACCCTACTGCAGGCACTTTTTACCAGCTCAGTGAGCTTCAAGCTCGCTTTGTCCTCAAATGCTGTGCTACGGGCTTGGCATGTTCAGCTTTCATTGCCTCCATGTTGTGTAATGCCCCTCTGAGGGGACCGATGAAAACAGCAGCCTCTTGTAAAAGAGGCAGTGCCAGGTGACCTTTGGAAAGAAATGAGCTCTTGGCCCGGAGTCCTTTTGGGAATCAGGGCCCTTTAGGCAGCAAGACTTAATTGCAACTTTTAGTACTTCTGAAATTAGTCCTTAATGCTTGCTGAAGAAAAGCTATTAATTAAAATGAAAGCTGTTGATAAACTGATGGGAGTTCAGTGGAGGGCCTCAAGGGTGGCTGGGAGCTGTAGCACCTCTCTGAGGCCCATTATCCCCAACTCCCAGCCTCTGATGTGCAAGCTGCTGGAATGAGTGGCCATTAACTGTGGGCAAGCTATCACTTGCCCTCTTCTCATAGAATCTCATAGAATGGTAGGGGTTGGAAGAGACCTTTAGAGATCATCTAGTCCAACCTCCCTACAAAAGTAGGTCCAGCTAGATCAGGTCATACAGGAACATATCCAGACAGGTCCTGAAGACCTCCAAGGAAGGAGACACTCTCCCTTGCTGGGCAGCCTGTGCCAGGGCTCCCTCTCTCTCATAGTGAAATAATTTTTTCTGATGTTTAAACGGAACTTTTTGTGTTACAGCTTCATCCCGTTACCCCTTGTCCTGTTGCTAGATACAACAGAAAAAAGGGATGCCCCAGCTTCCTGACACTCACCATTTAGATATTTGGAAATATTAATGAGATGCCCCCCTCAGTCTCCTCTAGACTAAACAGCCTCAGTTCCCACAGTCTTTCCTTGGAAGGAAGATGCTCCAGTTCTCTGATCATCTTGGTGGCCCTGCATTGTACTCTTTCCAGAAGTTCCCTGTCCCTCTTGAGCTGGGGAGCCCAGAACTGGACACAGGACTCCAGATGAGGCCTCACCAGGGCAGAGTAGAGGGGGAGCAGAACCTCCCTCGACCTGCTGGCCACATTCTTCTTGATGCATCCCAGGATGCCATTGGCCTTCTTGGCCACAAGTGCACATTGCTGGCTCATGTTCAATTTATTGTCAATCAGTACTCCAAGGTGTCTTTTAACAGAGCTGCTCTCCAGCAGGTCAGCTCCCAGCCTGTACTGGTAAATGGGGTTGTTCCTTCCCAGGTACAGGATTCTGCACTTGTCCATGTT
Organism: Colius striatus; assembly: GCF_028858725.1. Taxonomy (NCBI): domain Eukaryota; kingdom Metazoa; phylum Chordata; class Aves; order Coliiformes; family Coliidae; genus Colius; species Colius striatus. Next base: position 135,239,202 of record NC_084759.1, read on the forward strand.
GAACCTCATGAGGTTCCTCTCTGCCTAACTCTGAAGCTGGCCGAGATCCCACTGAATGGCAGCACAGCCTTCTGGGGAATCAGCCAGTCCTCCCAGTTTGATGTCATCAGCGGCCCCTAATCCAGGTAATTGATGAAGATGTTGAACAAGACTGGCCCCAGAACCGACCCCTGTGGAACTCCACTGGCCACAGGCCTCCAACTCGATTCTGTGTCATTGATCACCACCCTCTGGGCTCTGTCATTCAGCCAGCTCTCGATGCACCTCACTGTCCACTCATCCAAGACACACTGCCTGAGCTTTCTGATGTTGACGATATGGGAGACAGTGTCAAAAGCCTTGCTGAAGTCAAGGTAGATGACATCTGCTGCTCTCCCCTCATCTAGCCAGCCAGTTATGCACTCATAGAAGGCTATCAGATTGGTCACACAGGATTTCCCTTTGGTGAATCCATGTTGACACCCCCTGATAACCATCTTTTCCTTCATATATTTAGTGACTACTTTCAGGATGAGTTGTTTAATCACCTTTCCAGGGATGGAGGTGAGGCTGACCAGCCTGTAGTTTCCTGGGTCGTTCTTCCTGCCCTTTTTGAAGACTGGAGTGACATTGGCCTTTCTCCAGTTCTCAGGCACCTTGCCTGTCCTCCATGATTGTTCAAAAATGATGGAGAGTGGTGTAGCAATCACATCAACACAGTTCCTTCAACACTCTAGGATGCATCTCATCAGGACCCATTGACATATGAGCCTTAAGCTTGGCCAACAAGTCTTTATCCACCTGGGGCAAGTCCTCTGCTGTCCAGGACATCCTACTATCCTTGCAGGACTGGGCTTCCTGAGGGCCAGCTTTGGCTGTAAAGACTGAAGCAAAGAAGGTATTCAGTACTTCAGCCTTCTCTGCATCCTCAGTCACTAGGGCACTCTCTGTGTTCAGCAGCAGGCCCATAATCCCCCTAATCTTCCTTTTGCTGCTGATATACCTGAAAATCTCCTTCTTGTTTTCCTCTACATTCCTGTCCAAGTTTAATTCTGAAAGGCATTTAGCCTTCCTAATTGCAACCCTGCATGATCTGACAATGTCTCTATACTCTTCCCAAGAAATTAGGCTCTTTTTCCACCTGTCATAGATGGCTGCTTTCTCCCTGAGTTGTCCTGGCAGCTCTTTGCTCATCTATGGAGGCATCCTACCTCCTTTTCCTGCTTTTCTACATGTGGGGACACATTGGTCCTGGACTTGGAGGAAGTGGTGCTTGAAGATCAACCAGCTCTCTTGGGCACTTCTGTCATCTAGGAACTTGTGTCAGTCATGACAGAATATTAGGAAACATTAAGAGACCTGCATGAAATCTTCCATAAACTGTACACAATCATTTCCTAAATACTCAACTTGACTTTAGTGGTGCACTCTGGAGATTTTTAAATGCTGACTTAACGAGAAAACAAAACCAGATCAATAGATGGTTATGGTGTGATCGCATTTTTAACAGAAAGGGTTGTTTTAGTTGTCATGAAACATTAATTCCTCTTTTGTTCATTTTTCTATTGAAACACTTATGAATTTGTATGCCAAAATAGGTCCTTATTAATTATGCAAGATATCTATTCATTAGGCCCCAGAGGGAAGGAAGGTCATGTGACCAGCATGTGTCTTATTACCATGCATGAAATGATAATGAAATTAGCAATGGATGGACAACAAATTGGAAGCAAGTTTCTTGTAACTCCACGGAAAAGGTTACTGGAATTTTTTGGTGCCTAATATTTTTTCTGAACTCCATGGGCTGGATGACTGCAGTGAGTGTGACAGTCTCCACACCATACCCAAACAGGGATGCTATAATAGGAAAGTAACACATCTGTGTATGTACTGATCCACAATTGAGGAAATGGCTTTGGAGCAGGTGGATTGTTTTAATTATGCAGTGACTGAGAGGGACTCATGGGGACTGCAAGAGCTTCCTTTGTTTGATGGGGACTGCCCTAGTACAAATCTCAAAATATCCAGATCATTTAAAAAACATCCAAGCTTGGAATACTCTAGATTTCTTGTCATCTTTCCAGCAAAGTGCTAAAATGCCGCAAGATCCAGAAGCTATGAGATGCTTCTGAAATCAAAGCAGACATTTTTGCAAATGTACCATTGCTGATGCTTATTTAATTCTTCAGCAGCTGGAGATGCACTGAAACATTTAGACAGAATATACAGCATGAGGCTCTGTGGCTGGAGCTAAGTTGTTTTACATTATCTCATGTGTTGATCAAGTTATTTGACGATCATGTGGCCACACTTGTTAGTGCATCCTTACCGCACTAATGTCTTCATCCCAAAACATGGCAAGCATGAATTCAGGCCAGTAAACATAAAGGCTTTCTCTCATGTTCTTACAGAAAAGCAAACAAACAAGCAAGCAAAACCCTACAAACTACAGACTGAGGTACTTAATATTTTAGTGCTGTTGCTACTGCACAAAAGCAGAAGAAGAGTTTGTATTGATCAGATGAGATTTAGATTATCTTTTAGGAGAATACCTTACCTTACAGTACATTCAAAGGAAAAAAGGTAGTTACCCAGTTTTGAAGCACTATAATTGAGACTCTCTGTTTTCCTGCCCATCATCTTCGCAGCTGTCAGTCTAGGGTGTAGTGAAAGCTTGTTGGGAATTTAAATTAGGATAGATCATAACAAGGTCTTGTGACTATTAGTCTGCTTTAGGAAGAAAATGTTGCCTGTGAGTACTGTCTTGCTTTTCTTGCAGGGTTTTGAGCTCAGGAGAATATCGATGTAACAGTTCTGGGGAGTACACATGTGCTGTGAGAGCTGCATGTTCAGCTTCCCCACCTGAGGTTGGCTAACCTTGCATAACGAAACCACCTTCTGGAGGAGTATGGTTCAAGTTATGATTATGAATAAGCTTTCTTCGTGCACAAAAGGCAAACTTTGTATGTGTTTATTACAGATATATTTTCAGTTATGATAAAAAGAGTATTAATCACAGTTAGAAAGGGAATACCATATCACATCTATGTAATGCTCCCTTTATAATAGCAGAGAAAATGTATCTCATGACAATACAGTTAACATTTTCCCAGTATTTCAAATATTTTATGTATTCATGATATTGCAAGTATTCTCTGACTTTAAAATTACATAGAAACGTTAGTCTAACTGTGTTCTTCTCCCTATATATTCCATTTTCCTGTGTATCTTGGACATTCTTCTGAAGAGCAGTGATTTTTCACGTGACTTATGAAGCTAGGAATTTGTGTGGGGGAAAAGTGAATTTTATACTACTGCTTTTTCATTCTCTTGTGTTCTACATACATACATATTTTTTGAAGGCTTATTGTTCTTTCTGATCTAATTTATTTTTCTAGTTCTTCCTGATGAGACATAAGCTATGTGTCACTTACAGGCCAGGGTAAAGTACTGGTTAATAGCTGAAGAGCTCAGGTCATAAACAAGATTCTTTGATCTTCTAGGCAGACATAAGGCTTGGCTCTTTTGGAAAGCAGGACGTGACTCTGCAGTCATATAAAGGTGTCGTAATAAGCTGGATAGTATCAATGGAGCATTATCAACAGTAATGTTACTAGAAGAGAAGGATGTTTATCTTTTAATGAAACCAGTTATCTAGTAATCAGATTTTTAGGCATATATTATCCCTCTTTAAGTTTCCTATTTTGTATCGGGATCTCTTTCATTTTCCTTTGAATCTTCTAAATTTATCTCCTTGATGTGCAGCATCATCTATGTGACCAGGACTTGCTGCCTTTGGGAGGTGGGTGAGTTGAGCGCCAGGAACATTGCTGGAAATGCCAGTAATATGAGTTCCAATGGCCTAGGAAGATTGCTTTTTCTGAGAGCCTGAACTATCTTAAAATTCTAAGTTGGCACATTTTGCCTGGCCTTGAAAAGTAAGTGTTTAAAACACAATGTGTTTTAAGGACTGGTAATTTTTTTTCCATCTCTGTTCCAGAGGCAATGGGTCAGCTTGTAATGGGCACAAGGTTTCACTGATTGTTCCAGCATGGTTCATGGAGGCCAGGATGTTCAGCGACTTTAGAGATCTTGAGAGCATTTATCACATTCAATATCTGCCTCTAGAAGACACGATTTATTACCAGGCAACATGCAATAAGCTAGTGCTTCCTGCAAACTTCCTGTAAACCACAAGTTTTTACTCTCGATAACTCTCCAGCTAGTTTGTTTCTTCAGGTCAAACTGCTGTTCAGCTGTCTGACACCTATCCTCCGGATGACTGTCCCACTGCTCTGTTAAGCTCACAGCTACGTATTTTTTACATGTGGAATTTTTGGTGATGTGTTGATTTTGCACTCCTTGTGAAAAAACGTACTGTGGTGAGCTATGTTTACATAGAACAGCTTTCTCTCTGAATTAAGGGTTTTGGAGGAGAACATGGAGAGTCTTATAGTAAAACACCATAGACACATGGACCTCGCTGCTTCCGATATCTCTACCTCCCCTCCTATCAATGGCTCAAGGGTGGCAGGGAGTGGGGGATGTGGTCAATCTCTCACAGATGGGCTCTGCTGCTTCTTTCTTCTCAGAGGAGGACAACTCCTGACATTCTTCCCCTGCTCTGATACGGGATCCCTCCCATGGGACACAGTCCTTAATGAACTTCTCTGGTGTGGATTCTTCCTAGCAGCTGTGGCTTCTGCCAATACAGGGTCCCTCACACAGGACACAGTCCTCAGTGAATATCTTTGATGTGGATTCTTTGCCACGGTTGCAATTTTTGCAGATACAGGGTCTCTCCCTTGGGATGTGGCCTCTTCTGTGCATATGTTTAATGAGCTGCTTTGTCGTGGATTCCTCCCCACAGTTACAGCTTCTGTGAATATTGGGTCCCTCCCATGGGACATGGCCTCCTCTGGCCATAGTCACTGCCCCTGGCATGGAGTCTTTAATTAAGAGAATCACTGCGGTCTTTAACAAAATGCAAACAAATCTCAGCTGCACCAGTCTTCCCTGCAGGATGCAGGGAGGCCTCTGCTCCAGCACATCTTCTCCTCTCTTCCCTCACTGACTTTGGAGTCTGCATGGTCACTTCTCTCTCTCCCAACTCCTTGCACCATCACCAGCTGGAAAAGAAGGGACAGAAGAAGGAAGAAACAGGAAGAACCCTCCTCTTCCAGCTTCTTCTTAAAAAGTGATTGTGGAGGCATCTAATTGGCTCAGCCCCAGAAGTGGATCTGGCTCAGAGCTGGGGAGAGTTTTGAGCAACTTCTTACACGAGCCATCTTTACAGCCCCTTCCCCCTTACCACAAATGGCTCTCATGCTGAACCATGACACCCAACTGTGGGAGTAACTTAACATATATATTGGGAATACTTTGTGGGCTTGTCCCTGGGAGGATGGGAGCTTCTGGCGCAATCAATATGACCCATGAGTGACCTGCATCTGAGCCACAGATGAATTTTGCCTGTGACCAATGGGACTTCCCACTTGAGAGGTGCTTTGAGGTGCAGGTTGGAAGGAGAAACAGTGTCCTCATGCTCCCTTCTGACTGGAAGAGATGGGGAGAACTGCCATGGTTGAAAAGCCACTCCTGGCCCTGTTTTCTTGCCTGAGTAAGCTCCCAGAGTCTGGCAACTCTCTGCAGTGGTAAGCCCTAACTTGCCATGGCTCTCCTGAAGGCACAACTTATGCCTAAGTCTGGTACTGCAGTAGCTGACCTGGCTTTCAGAGAGAGTAGAGACAGCACCCAAATCTAGGTGCTTAGTGTCCTTTTTGGCCAGTGCTGCTAGGGATTTCTAGAAACTGTTACAGCTTAGTGCAGCATATGCCTCATCAGAGTTCTGTCAGTAGAGAGAAGTCCTTTCCTCCTAGACCCCTCTCATCAGTAGAACTGGTGTCAGTAAGTTTCTCTGTCTCTCTCTTGTCATTAATATCCTTGCTTTGAGAGCGTTGCTTTGTTTTACATTGACCTGGATCAAAGGTTAGCACCATGTCAATATGTAGGGGAAAAAAATCAAGGCCTTAATTTAAAAAAATGTTGTAGTGAAATCCTGACCCTGCTGTAAACAACAGGAGGTTGAACCATTGACTTCAAAGCAGCAGTTGTCCAAAACAACACCAGCTCACCTCTGCTCTTCCTTTGTACAGACAACTTCAATCTAAATTTACCCCTCAGCTGACCATGCTGACTATACTAACTTAAACCTCAACCAACTATTTTTCAGCATATTAACTTTATGGCTGAACAGTGACTCAGCCCACATTTCTAAGCAAGTGAGCAAAGCCACAGAAGAACATGACTGATGCAGTAATCTGTCTCTTGGTGCTCAGTCGTGTGGAAATACAGGTATTACCTTCCCCTGCATCATGGGAGTTCCAGGGTAGCAGGAACAGAAGAAATTTTCACTCCTCTATCCCAGCTGAGCTGCTCACTCCCTGTAGTGTGGGCAGTAATTTCCCAGTGGCAAAAGCACAGACTGACACAATATTCTGCCCCTAGCCTTTTGCTCTAGAGAAAAAGAAGAGGCAAGGGAGGCATGGTGAGTCAGTTATGTGACTAAGTCACAGCACTTCCTGGCCTTCCGCTACCTAAAGCCTGTCCTCTCCTTAGTGCTATGCCTCCGAGTGCTTCCTACCCCTGACTACATGCACCTTGCATTTCAATTACTGATCTGCTTTGTTTTCCCCTTGTTTGGTGTTGTGGGTTTCTTCAACTAATAACATGAAAATATTTTGGAAGATGGGAATAAAATCAAAGCACAGAACAAAGGAAAGCCAAATGCAATTTAACTAGAAGAGTTGTGTGTGAGTAGCATGAAAATACATGATTGGTGTGCAAACACCTTCGGTCCTTTGCTAAAACTCTTGAACTCTAACACTCTTCAGTATTTTTTCTTCTTCTACCTAAAGCTCTTCTTCAGTGTTTTCTTTTAGTTCCCTGTCTTTTAACACTTGATTCTGCATTTGTTTCCAGTATTTTCATGGAAGACCACATGCTTTCTGTTTGAGAATCACAAGTTGTGGGAAAAAAAACCCCTGCTTCTAGTGTTGCTGCTGCAATGTATCTTAGCAGCACACTCCCTTTTCACTCTCATGCTGACAGCCACTCCATCTCCTCAGACTCTCTTCTGGAGCCACCCTAACCCAGATCCTTTCTCTTCCTCAGTGAGCAGAGACCAGACAGTTGCAGTCCTAGTCAATCTCTTTCAGCTGGAGCTCCCAGTCTGCTAGACCTCCACTTTGGTGGCTAAGACTGCTGGATGTGCTGCTCACATGTGTAACCCCTAACATTTAGGACCAATGCCTCTCTGTTTAGGCCCTATCCTCTTTGTCTGTGGTCTCTTTGAAGCTGCAGACGTCTGCCTCTCTTTTTGCTTTCCTCCCATTCTTCAGTGGCAGTTTTCCTGTTTCTTCTGACTAAATTGCTCAGAACCATCCCCTTCTTGCTCTTTTTCTTGATCCTCCTCTTCTTCTACACCACCTTGTGTGGGAAAAAGTCTGCTTGCCTGCATTTAATCACCACGTTGAAGATATGCAATCCTCTAATATGCTTCTCTGCTTGCTATGTCTTTCTGATTTCTCCTGCAGTACCATCTCAGTCACGTGCAGCTAAAAATAAACATATTTTCCTCCTTCTCAGCCTTTTCCACTTAACCTGAACTATGCTGAGAAGATTACAGAACAGGAAAAGTTACCTTGGTTTCTGAAAACATTGAGCTGTATTTCAAGTAGACATAAGATTTAAAGTTTATTGTAAAGAAGTTTAGAGAGGACAACAGAATTCTGGTGGATCCTTAAAGCTCCAAATGATCATTATTAAGTTTCTTTAAAAAAAATCTAGAACATTCACAACAGCTGTTTCAGTTTCTCTTGAGGATGGACACCAATCTTTCACAGAATCACAGAATGGTAGGGTTTGGAAGGGACCTCTAGAGATCATCCAGTCCAACCTCCCCGCTAAAGCAGGCTCACCTTGATCAGGTCACATAGGAACACTTTCAGATGGGTTTTGAAAACCTCCAGAGAAGGAGACTCCACATCCTCCCTGGGCAGCCTGGTTCTCCCTCACCCTTACAACGAAGAAGTTTTTCCTCGTGTTCAAATGGAACTTCCTGTATTCCAGCTTGTGCCTGTTACCTCTTGTCCTATCACTGGGTGCTACAGAAAAAGACTCACACCATCTTTCCAACATCCACCCTTTTAGATATTTGTAAGCATTTGAATGGACAGTCACAGTCATACTCAGACAGCAACACTTTCCCGAACAGCTATGAAAATAACCTGTCAAAAATAAAATAGATCACCACATAAACATCCTCTCAAAGCACAGCAATAAAGTCCTCATATCCTTCTTCCTGAATAAGTCAAAAGCCTCCTTGCTTTTCAGTGTAGTTGTGAATGGATATTGTGTAGGGCACTGTGGTGGTTTAGCCAGATGTCCACCAAGTCATAATATCACTTGCCCTCCCAAACTGGACAGAAGAGAGAGAGAAATATAACGAGTGGTTTGTGAGTTAAGGACAGAGAGGTCGCTCAGCAATTAGCATCACAGGCAAAACAGACTCTACTTGGGGAGAACAAGGTTTGATTTATTAAAGGAACAATAAGATCAGGGAGATGAGAAATAAAACTGAATCTTAAAAAACACCTACCCACACCCCTCCCTTTTCCCACAACTCCCCTTCCTTCCCCAACATCAGCACAGAGGATTGACTTTGCCTCTGCTTCTTCTCAGAGGGAGAGGTCTCCCCACACTTCCTACTGCTACACTGTGGGGTCCCTCTCCATGGGAGACAGTTCCTCATGAATTTCTCCAGCGTGAGTTCTTTCCATGAGCTACAGTTCCTCACAAACTGCTCTAGCATGGAGCCTTCCACACGGGCAGCTCCTCACACCCTGCTCCAATGTAGGTCATCCACTGGCAGAACAGTCCTTCAGGCACCGACTGCTCCTGTGTGAGTCCCTTGCAGGATCACAAGTCCCGAGAGCAAACCTGCTCTGGCATGGGCTCCTCTCTCCCCACAGACTCCCAGGTCATGCCAGGAACTTGCTCCAGGGTGAGCTTCCCATGGAGTCACAGCCTCCTTCAGGCATCTACTTGCTCTGGTGTGGGCTCCTCCATGGGCTGCGAGTGGGTCTCTGCTTCCCAGTGGCCTCCATTGACTGCAGGGGTACAAGCCGCTTCACCATGGTCCTCACCACGTATCACAGGGGAGTCTTTCTTTCAGTGCTTAAGTGCCTTCCTCCCCCTCCTTCTCCACTGATCTTGGTGTCTGTCTCACTCCCTGTTGCTGCTGCAGTTTAGCAACTGTGCAATAACTTCTTCCCCTTCTCACATACGTTAGTCACAGAGGTGTTACCTCCATCACTAATTGGCCAGGCCTGGGTCAGCTGCAGAGTCCATCTTAGAATCGACTGGCATTGGCCCTACCAGCTATAGAGGAAGCTTCTGGCAACTCTTTGTTTAAAGAAGCCACACCTGTAGCTTCCCCGCTTCCCGGCTACCAAAAACCTAGCCCAGACAAAACCACTACAGGCACATTAGTATAGGGTAGAGATAAGGAAAAGATACAAAAGGGATAGAAAAGAAGGGAAAGAAAAGACATCTGGACTTGTGTGCAGTAGCTTTTAGTTTTATCAGCTGTGTATGTATTTGTAAGATGCAAATTTGTAAGATTACAAATCTTACAAAGATTAAAAATTTGTAAGATACATTCACTCAATTTTTTAATTTAAAAAAGGCTTGGAGTGTATAATTCCAAATGCATTTTGGAAGCATAATGTATCCTGCAGAGAGGGAAAAGTTAAGTTCAGTTATTTCTTGTCTTTGTTGTCTGTTAGTTGTTTGGTCTTGTGTGCCTTTGTGGGACCTGGCAGATTCTCAGCTGCAGAGTCTTTCTGGCCTTGTTGACATGAACAGATGCCTAGATTCAAACTCCTTCACCTGTATCCTGAGGGGCCAGGCTCTACCCAGAGCTGTCTGGAAACCACTGCTGCCCTAAAGGCACTGTGCAGTATTTAATATGCAAGGTTGCCTCTGCACCCCTTGTTTTCCTTTTTTCAGGCAAGTACTAGATTGAAAATGTCCCATCCAAGATATGTGCAGTACTCTCCATACTGCTTACAAATTTCTACTGCAATTTGGTTTTAAGTTTCCCTCTCACAGATAAGGTGAACTGGAGCAGGGTTCCCAAAGGGAACACTCTATTCCACAAAGGGAACAAACAGAAATGTGAATGCTTCAAGAAAACTCTGATATTTGACACTGATTTGTTGTGGTAGCTTGTTTTGCACCCGCTGTCTGTGTAATGCTGCTCCTGGGTGAGCAAGGAGGACTTGTGCTGGATCCTTCTGTCATGCATGAATGTCAGTTCCTTTTCTAGCATGTTACCATGGTATCCTACCTCAGGTAATTTAATGAAGGAGAGAGGAGGATATAAAAGGGACGTGTTCTCAGTTTATTAACCCTTTCAGGAGAGCAATGTAAAAGGAATAACAGACAGTACTATAGAGGATGTCACTGTGTTGGATGTTTGGTTAGTCCGTTGCTGCTTTTTGGAGATTGCAAATGAAGCAACCCATGTCCCTTCCTAGGTCCTATCATGTTACCATCACCACAGGTAAACATGTTAACACTCTGCCCTCAGCTCCTCAAAAGATGAGAAGTCAAACCCTGGGATATCAGGAAATGTGAGGCAACTGTATTGTGCGAATGCCTTCATCCTGTAAATCACCTGGGGTATTTTATTTTTAAAAGTTCCTTCTTTGCATTATGCTCCCCAGAATGACACCCCAGGTCTTCCTGGAGAATCTGCTTTTGCCTGTGATTGCTAAAGGCAGTCACATTTTTAGAACAGCCTGGTTTGCAGGAGGTTTGAGCTTGAACTGCTTACTAGTCTTACATAAGGGAGGCAACAATTTAATCTTCGTAGTTGGCGCTGCACTAGAAAAGTACTTAAAATAGCAGTAAAATCTCTCAGTGTGCACTTCAATTATTAAATTTTGTCCTGGTGCAGTGCAGAGTAATTTCTTTTTAGGATAATTGCCTTTTCGAAGCAATTTTTGCATTAAAGATTCACTGGCTTTGCAGAAGAAACAAGGTGCTTCTAAATGCTCCTTATTAAAAATTTAGCCTGAGTCTTGTCTTTCCTCTTTTTGCTTTTTACTTTTTCTTACCCACAAAACAGTAGCCTTCACTTGCTTCTGGCCTAATATTCTCTCTTGCACATATTTGCTTTCATAGCTGCATATTAAAGCAAAAAAAGCATGTGTACTGGTTCGTCTACATCATGGGTGGCTGAGGGATAGCTTACTTTGTGTGGCCTATTGCCCCACAGCCCAAACTCCCACACTGAAAGGCCTCTCTTCTTAATCAAGTACACTGACTTCACTGTACTCCTTTTTATTGGTGATGTTTAATAGCACAAAAAAAAAGGAAAAGAAAAAGGTTATGGAAAGATTGAATTAACTAAATTTCCAAACTTACGATTGAAACTGCAGCAGCAACTTCAGCTTTTCTGAGTCTAGCAAGGTGTATGCCCCGTTTCTAGAAGTAAGTCCGTGATCTTAGCCACTGTTGCTGATCTCACCAATGAGTTTTTGCATGCACAAAAGAAAGAAGGAGTTATGTGAAGGAAGTTACAATGATCACTAGCACACTGGAAACAAAACTTCCCTCTGTATTCAATGGGGAACTTCTTAATAACAATCTTGGTGATGCCAGTGGGAGGAACTAGGTACTTGCTAAAAAGGAGCTTTCCGATTGCTGGTGTCCTAGCCAGATCTTTCAGCAGGGAGAGTTCAATCAGAGGAGCGTTTCAGACTAACTCACATCTGCTAAAAGAGATCACAATCACTATTTCAGTGTGCATCACTAATGCCACATTAGGACAGCTCAAGGTTTCTTCCTATCCCTATATCTAAGCAATTTAGATATAAATCGAATTTTAATAGCCAGAGTTTGTCTTAAAAGTAAAGATGACATTGCATTAAGGGCACTTGAATTTAACTTCCATCTGATAACTCTTTTTTGCTGCTTGTCTTGATACTCTTCTATTTATTTAAATGGACTTACTCCAGATTTTCAGTTGTATAAACCAGATCAAAATCAACTCATTGACAAACCTCAAAGGATTAGAATTTTTTCCCCATTTCCCTACCAGCCCCTCAGTTAAGTGAACAGATGTAGCCTTCAGAGAAAAAAAAATTCTACCTTTTGAGGGTAGCTTCTTGGACAGGGAGTTTACACTGGGAGACAATGTTAAAAGTTCAGCGGCAAAGTCCAGCCAGGATTAAGATGTGAATTCAGTTTTGATATTGCAGAACCTTCGTGTGTTTGTACTCATGTAGTCAGTTAAAACTGGGAAAAAAAAATACTGAGCTAAACTTATCTCATGACATTATACCTGCCTTTTTCCACACAAAAATAAGGTTTTTAAAAGGTAGTCTCTATCTAGCTGAACCTGGTCTGGAGCCCAGGTGCAGATCTGGGTTTTCGCTGAAGATCTCCCACCCCCAAGAAGGGAAGCAAGAAGTAAAAAGGGTTTTTGAAGCTCTCATTCAGACCGTCTCTCCCTGCAGTGTGCTGCATTATGTGTGCTGTACAGTCTGGCTTGCCCAGAACAGCTGTGCCTGTCATTCACTAGTGTAGTGTTAAAATGAAGACTGATTACATTTCTGTCCATACAGTTAGCTACTGTCAGTCTCAAATGTGGCAAGCAATTGTTGCAGAGTTTTGGCCTGGAATTAGTTGGTTTAACCTTGAATAAAGTGAATAAATACACAGAACACCAACTGGATTTTGGTAACAACCAAATAACGTTACCTGCAGAACTCTCTTTCAGCTTCCAGCTAGCACCTCTGGAGGGGCAGCAACACAATTGGGAGAGGCAGGAAGTTGATTTCATGGTCTGAATTCTGGAAAAAGTACCCAACTACCTGCATAGTGTGTGAGTTATGACTCTTGCCTTTCTCAGTAGCAAAGTGCTTTCTCTGCTTGGCTCATTTTCACACTTTTCTTGTCAGCTTTTGAGCTAATTGCAGCCTTTTTCTAGAAGAGTATGACCTTTTGTAGTCACAACATATGTGCTCTGTCAACAAGGTAGAAATCCTCTCTCATGGCTGTCTTGGATTGTTCTGACATCTTCCCATTTCTTTTCATCTTACTGGGTGAGCCTCCACAATTATCTTTCCAGCGTGTTTTGTTTGCAGCTCATGGCAAAAGAATGGGAAGCTGCTGTTGTGACAGTTAGATACAGAAGCGAGCAAATACTAGGTTCAAGTGCTCCGAGACTCAGTAGACATCTGGCTTTCACCTTTTGGCTTTGAGCTCTGTGGTTTGTGATCAGCTCTGCAAACAGCTTGACATTAGAAAACTTCTTATTCAGTGCTTCTCCATGAAGAAAATTTCAGGCCTATTGACAACACAAGGCATTTCTTCCCCTCAGGGCAAGAAATGGAGAGGTTTTTAGAAACAGATTTCTGTCTGTATCGTTTCATGTCATGCCTTCATCCCAGAACAATTCTGTGAGCCTGGGGCTGCACTATGTGCTCACAGTCACCATGTGAGTCCCCTAAACTTGCTTGAGACTGCAGTGCTATCTCAAAGGCCCATTGTTTACCAGCATATGGAGGCCATAGAAGCAACTGGAAGATCTGAGAAACTATCTGATATGGGGGATGTGGGAAAGCAAGAGGAAACAAAGGTTGTCCAGGCTGTTCATTTAATTTATTAAAGGCAACAGTCTGAGCTCATGAAGCATGCCTTGGCCTGCTGGGAGAAAAAAGTGTGGCCTTTGGTATTGTTATCTCTCAATTATTTGTGTTATGGTACCACCAGGAAGCCCTGTCCTCCTCTGGGACAAGTCCATAGATGGCAGTTTGCGCTCTGTCGCATCCAGTGAAGATGTTGAGGTGACAAGGATCCAAATGTACTTTCAATGCTTCTTGCTGCTGCCCCTTGCTGCCAACACACACTGCACCCCTGCAAGTGATTTCCTTTATGAAGGGTGCATAGGCTGATTTAATTGCTAGAGGAGCAGATCGCAGATCTGATAATGCAGAGTACACAGCTATGTTTGTTGGCATGTTCTTAAGATGTGGATAAAAAGGAGCTAGAAGCAAAGTAAAAATAGGCTCTCTTTTCTTAAGAAGTTTCATGAATTAATGCATCTGGAAAGTGTAAGTTATAGTGTTTGGACTAAAGATTTGTCCATTTTTGTTTTTCATAATATTCTCCCTTGCATTTTTATTGGCTCAAACTCTTCCGTTCCTACAATCAAGATGTGTGGTTGGACTTCTAGATCAGCTCGCTGTGCTTCATTTGCTGCCTTGCATTGAAGCTCATTAGTATTCTAATGATTTCAGAGTACTTTAAAGATGAGACTTTTAATAACCATTAAGCATATTTTGGTTTGTCTTTGAAAAGTATTATTAATTGTATGCTTCAGATTTTAGATATTTCCACAGAATATGTTTACCATGCAGTACTAGAGATGGACACTTTTCTTTCCTTCTCTTTTCCTCTTTGAGATTTACAAATCTAGACTGCTGAAGCCTCTTGTGTTCTAAGCCTAAACTGTTCTCTTTATCCTTAGGATGTTTTAAAGAGGTTGACAGGTGAGTTAGAAGTTCAAATTTAGGTCTGGCTTTAAAACGGTGTACTAAAGACACCAAAGAGAGTGATATTATGCTATAGGACCAATTCAATAGCTAGAATGGATAAGCTCTTTCTGGTCTCTGTATAGTGAGATCAGAGTCAGTAGAAATAAAAAAAAACCAGATGGAAATGTGAACTGTCTCATTGATGAACCAGGAGATGGTAAGTGAAACAGTCTTTTGAACTGCTGAGAAATCTGTATACAGCAATTTTGTGTTTAAGATAGGAAGTAAAAAATGAAAATTGTTACGTTGGTATCTTTCTCCAGGTATAAATAAAACAAATCAAAATAGAGGGGAAAATTTTAAATGGAGTTTACATAAGTTACATTATAATGAACCAAGAAAGCAACTACACAATGAAGGAAAAACATTCCAACTGTGTTGTAGTGTTCGTTCACTTTGTATTTATTTGATGAATTTGTATTGAAGAGTCAATATTAAAAATTTCCCAACATTATTCATAGTAAGTGTTTGAACAAAAGATCAAATTAGCTGGAATCAGCTACTGAGCATCTTAGATGGCAAGGAAAAACACCAGGATTCATGGCTGTTTGGCTTTGTATCAGTTCAGAGATGCTGAGCCACACTGAGCTGAAAGAAAAAGCTGCAAACAGGAGGATTACAGCTTACCTAAGGACCAAAGGGAAGCAACCTACAGTTCTTGTGAAGGGGCCCAAACTGAAGGACGTTTCTTCCATTTACTTTCCCTCAGCTAATAACCCGTTTCCTGTCAGTTCTGTGCCAGAAAACTCATTCAGCTGACTTCAGCAAGACAGTCAGGATTCAGGTTTCTGTTTTCCACATGCAGCTTGCTTTGCAGGAAAACACAGACATAATACATCATTAGTCCTAAGATTCAGCTCGGCCTAATAGCCCCATTTACATGTACACTGTGAGAGCTGAATGTTACTTTCCAACCCTGGGAGGAGTCTCCTGAGTCTATCCTTCAAATATTTCTATTTATACATCTATTTCGATTTATGATAGAAGAACAGAATGTGAACAGATCGGCAAGCTACCATACCACTTCCTGCATGGGTTGTGGTTTGTGAGCCTTGTATCGGGGCTCAGTATAACCTGGGCAGGAGAAGGGGAGAAAGAGTGGTCCCTAATTCTCCAGCCTAACTTTTGTCAGAGAAACCTCTCAAGAGACCAGAGTTTCCAAACCATAGTAAAAGGCTGGAGCATGCTTTCCTCCTTATCACAGATCTTGGTGATGAACAGGGTTTGGGATATGCAGTCAGTCCTTTGCTGCTATAAGTCATCATTTCATTTCATGCCTGCAGCCCCTGAGCTGCTCCTCATGCCAGAGTCAGTTCCTTGGGCTACAAGGTGATGGGATAGGCTCTCTGGTCTCAGCTTTTCTGAGGAGAGATCCAGCTGCATTTCATATAAAACTTACTCATGGCATCAAGTGTTTAAAAAAGCAAACTATAAGAATGGGGATTCTGGGAGCTGTGCTCCACTGTTCTATGCCTCTCTCTTGTACCTAGTGTGGGGGCAAGAGTCTGCCTCCTAAAGAAGTCCTGCTGCAGTTAACCTGTTCCCGTGATTCATGGGAAAGCTTCTCTAAAGTTGCCTGTGAGGAAGGGAATTTGTTCTGAAGAGGTTTGTATGTGTTGAATGGTCCCAGTAAAACGCACAGTCTAGTTGCCCCTGAGCTGGACAGCTCTTCCTCTCTGTAGTTGAGGAGCACTGACACAACCTGCCCAATAGCCAGGGAGCCTTTTGGTATGCAGTTTTCCACAACAGCAATGCTAGAGTATGCTTTGCTCTCTGCCACGCTGATGTTAATAGTATTATTTTTGCTCTTTACAAGTGGAAACATTATCAGATGAAAGCCTGCTGTCTTTCATTTATCTTTAGATCTTATACTTCCCCCAGCCCAGGGAGATATGAATACATTACATGTGATAATAATAATGTAATTATACATAAGAAAAATTTAATTACTTTTTTTTACTGTAAAGTTATTTTGTGGTTTGTTGGGTTTTTTTTTACTTTGGTGTTTTTCTAGAGTATAAAATATTTTAAAAGTCCAATTTTGTGTATAAAATTGTTAAATAATGAAAAAGCCCTGCCTGGGGCAAGATTACTTCCATCTGGTACTCAACAGAACTGCAGTCTGTGGAGCTCTGCCACCGAGGTCATGGCACATGTGCCACTTGAAAATGAAGAAATAATTGTATGTTCCTGAAAAGTGGCATTGGAGTTGGGGAGTGATAGGTTGCCTATCACCTTAGCATTGATTTAATCTTGCTTATGAGCACTGTAATTAGTTTATCTGGAATCAAATCTATTTCCCTTTTATTCATCAAAATATTTTCCTTCGTCATATTTTCCTTCATCAAAATAGGCATTTAGCCTATTATGGCTGAGGACAGTGTTGCAGCTTTGGTAAGGATGTTGCAGTCAGGAAACGAAGCAGAAGGAGGATGAGCACTAATACTCTGGGCATTCCCTCCTGCAGTCAGTTGTTGGCACATGCTGGCTTTGCCTCTGTTGCATCCAGCTCTTAATTCCCTGAGATGCTACTCTTGTTTCAGAACTGTGCCTGGGGAGGACAGATGTGTGCTGTGGTTCATCAGTGGGACCCAGGCCAAAAGGATGCTGCCAGCAGACCACTGCCTTCTTGCTGGAGTGCAGAATGGGTCTGCACACAAGGGCCTGTGACTGCATGTGACTCTGTATTGCTGCTTAAGAGGCTTGAGAATGACTGAAATTTTCCTCCCTCTTAGCCATAGCTCTTAGTCTTCCAATGTGCAAGGTACAGATCATTGCCGTGTGACAGAGGTATCCTAAAGCTGGCAGCTAGCTCACAGCATCAGGGAAAAGAAAAGATCAGGTGTCCAGGGAACAATGTAAAGAAGTGCCAACTACACTGCAGTTGCTGCTGATCCCTCTACTATGCTCGGAGAGTAGGACTGATGAGCCAGTGATCTCAGAATGCAGAGGACTAGCACCAAAAGAGACCAAGATCATTGTAGTTTTGCTGTACCTGTTAAAATGCTCTAAGATGCAATTCAAGGCAAGCCTTTAGTCAAAGGTGTCAACCAGATAAAACACTTAAAAGTTTCTTTTGCAGAAACAGTAGATTGTTTCATCCCACACTCTCAGAAAACTATTCAGTATTTTACTCAAGCCATCTCCATTCAGTTTGTTATTTTCATTATTAAATGTTTATATAAGCACTGCAACATTTTATAGTGTTTGACAGAGATTTCCAAATCTGCCTAATTAGTACAGTCCCTGCCACATGGAATATACTTTTATTATTACCCATTCATGGCCTTGTTATTCAGATGATGTTCTCTTGTGAATAGAAATGTGCATTACTGCACTTCAGGCTAATAAGTGTGACATAAAATATGACACACAAAATTAACTGCTGCACTACGGGATCTGACAATTGGGGATGATGTGCATATGCTCATATTGAGACTCTGTTCTTTTGCATCATTGCTTTTCTGCCTTACTGCCTTATTAAAAGACTGAGAGAGGAAAATATTGGGAGAACATGGAGGAGGGAAAACAAATGAACAAATCTATCTCGGCATAAATAGGTTTGGCTCAGCAATACAACAGTTGTCAGCAGCCTTTTCCACAAGCCTGTTCCCTCAATGAAGTGAGCCCAAAATAAGTGATTGAAAAGTCGGTTCATGTCCTGACAGCATTCTTGGAAAGAATCTGAAGGAAAAATAAAGAAAAGAAGATGAAGTTACTTTTGTAAAGTGAAGTGTGCTTTATGCTTCTGCATGTCCAGTGCCAAAACAGAGCTTGCCAAGCAGAGGTAAGTCCTGCATTTGCCCTGATTGTATGTTCCAAAGATTAGATTAAAAAAGAAAAGGCCTCTCCTCTTTTTTCCCCTTCTTCTGCCCATTCCTGTTCCAATTCATTTTTGCAGTTAAGACAGAGTAACCAATTCTTTGAGCAATTCTAGCCCATCTCAGAGAAAAAAAAATAAAGAAAATTAAATTGCCCTGTGCATTACCACCTTCACAGACAGCCATGGACACTTAGCAAACCATTGGAGTGGCTGTGCCTGAAATGTTTTCTGTTGGGATGATCCTTGAGAAAGAAAAGGACAATCCAGATGGAGGAAGGGAAAAGGTTAAACAGAATGGCTGCAGTCTGGCAAAGGGAGTTGCTTGGTGGTCCAAGTCTCTTTTGTTTCTCTGTTCCTTTATGACTTGCAAAGTGTCCCTGCAGGGAAAAATTAGGAAAAGAAGTCCTAAACTTCCTGAGCAACTGTCAGTGAAGTTCATTCCTAGATTTAAGTGTGAGTTTACTTGCATGTAACTGTCAGAGGGTGATGAAAATGAGAGATTTTTATGTGTGTGTGTGTATAGATACATATCTGTGTGTGTGTACATAATATAAGTGTCAGTGGCTACAGGAAATGGTTAAGAGTGTTTGATATTTTTTTGCTGTTACTGTGTGGCTGGATATTTAATAAAATATTATTTACTTCAGATTTATTCTGATGAAGTGAGCATCCAATGAACGTGGGTGTGTTTGTGGTCTTGGATATGTAGTTTGAAATGCCTGAAAAGCTTCCTTAGATGTACTAATTTTAAAAATGAGGGAAGGACTGCTTCCATTTAAATGCAGTGTCCTATAGTTTTTGAGGGTCTCCTACACCAGTGTGGCTAGCCACAAGCCTGCTCCAGGCTGTAAAACCATTGAAGGTAATTAAATACTTACAGTGCTGGACTCCAGTGCCCTCCTGAGAGCAGCAAGCCATTTTACAACCCATATATATTTTTGTGGAAAATAGCTTGTAGTTGCACAGAACCTGCTGGCAACAGGCACCCCTAAATACTAAGTAGTGTTACAAGTCTGCACTATGGCTGCTGAAACAGACAGTTTTGATCCCCATCTTGGGAGATGGCCTGAGCACGGCAACTTCTAGAAAGGCATTGTGTACCACATCATGGTACTTTATTTTTAACTCAATGACTTGCTATGTAAGCACTAGAGGAAAAAGTAACGCCACCTGTGCCCAAAGGCTGGTGCTGCTTACTTCTCCTCTCCAAGTCCTCAGGACTCTGTTACCAGGAGCTGTTGGTCTTCACTTTTAAGGTGAGGAGGCAAGGTGTGGTCATGGGGTGGGAAGCCTGGGCTTTCGTTGCACAGGGGCTGCTACAAAGTGCACTTTTACACTCTGCCAGAGCCCCACTGATGGTGCTTCAGCATGCCCGTGCAGGGAGGACCTGGAGGCACAGGTGCTTAAAGGAGTAGCAGAAAGTGTGGACACCTGTTCATTTTTGCTGCATGTGTGTGATGTTGTTTTCAGTGGTGCACTGCAGCAGTAGGGGACTGGCAGTATCTGCTGCAGTTCGCTCAGGACTTGGTTTGCAGAGCCTGTGGTGAAACTGTGCTCTGCAGCCCCTGAGGAAGGGTGTTCCCAGAGCTGTTTTTTAGAGGATACAACGATAAATATTGGACAGATATGTGTATCCAGCACTTTTTAGAAACACTTTCCGTAATAATTTTCCCCCATGATATTTTGGTCTGAGGGTGATCTATATCTATGCTCCCAAATGTGTGACTCCAGGAAATCAAAGTAGATGGAAGTTAGGGGGCTGCAGTAGATCTGTAACTGCTTCCAGCCATGTCGATTCACGATCACATCATGCACAAGCTGTTAAGCATACAAACACATCGTCTTTGCAGTGTTCATTGTTCATAGGAAAACAACAAAAAATAAATAATGCCCCAAATGAAAGACAGTAATGGGAAAGTAAAATCTACTTTCTCTTTCTGAAAATATTCCAGTTTATCTGTTTGTTTTGAAACGAGTCAGGTATTGCTGGTAAACGAATCTGTCTGCTCCACAGTAAATCTATCATACAGAAAATCCAGATCTGCAGAGGAGGAATAGTCATTCTCAAATAAAGGCTTAAAATTGGTTTTGAGTGAGTTTCATCTACAAAAATGTAGAAAACTTTTTTTTAAAGGTTTAGATAGTTTTCAGCTCAGACAAATACTGTCTGAGCACATTTTCTGCTAACTGAGGAATAAAATTTAAATAGACATAAAAAAGATGCCTATGTAGTTTGGAAAAAGAAAGAAGACATTTTAGAGAATACTGTGCCTTGCACATCATAAGCAAATTTTTATATACCAGGTTGTGGAGATGAAGTGAAATAAAACATCTGCTTACAATAAGGATTTAGCTCTGGTTTGGATCTTCGGCAACTACAATTTGACTATAGCTCCCAGGTATTCCCATTCCATTTCCAATAATATCTCTTCCAGATAAGTTTTCCACTGCCAGAATTTTATTATATTAGGTTCTATGAAGATGGGGGCCTTGGTGTCTGAGAGCATCTGCATAAAACCTTGTTATGGAAGGCTACAACCAGCAGCAACTTTACAGATGGTATTAGAAGGCCAGTTTCAGTTTGCTTGTTTTGCACGTGTTCCCTGTCGGTAGAGGGGTTGCAGAACAGTTCATTCTTCTGTGGAAAGAATGTTTATGGAAAGACTCCTGAGTCTGATTGCATTCGTCATAGGCTGGGTCCTGTTCTCACTATACTTGCGATCGGTCTCCAAGGCAGCCATAGACCTGGCAGGGCCTGTGTCCCACCCACCTTCTGCCAGTGCCTCCCAGAGCACCCATGTGAGCATGCCTAGTGGCATGCTTATCCCTCAGGCATCTTGGGTGATGCTCCAGTTAGAGCAGAAGCACATAGGTTGCTGTGCAGTCTGTGAGCTGGGCGAGGTGCCTCGGAGAACAGCCCTCCTGTTGTCATAGAATCATGGTTTTCCAGGTTGGAAAAGACCTTTAAGATCAAGTGCAGTTGTTAACCCAGCACTGCCATGTCTACCATTATGCCACATCTAGACATCTTTTGAATACCACCAGGGATGATGGCTTACCGGGACAGCCTGTTCCAGTCTTTGACAACACTTTAAAGTGAAGAAACTTTGCCTAATATCTAGTCTAAACCTCCCCTAGTCCTTCTTGCATTGCACAGGCATTGCCATTGCCTTCGGCCTACAGACTGTGTCTTCCACTACAGTAAGCCCATTAGAACCATTTAAACTTGTGCTTAGGTGCTGTTTACACCAGGTGGGCCTTGTTCTCATCTCTCTATGTGTAGGGGCAGGTAGTCCACCAGCCTGGCAAGAAGGTGGCTTCAACTGTTCATCACAGTCCTGAACCAGATCCATAGCATCCTGAGGTCTGTTCTGATCCTGCTGTTGAGCGAGGTGGCTATAATGTTTTATACATGATGTTACTGTATAGAGCAAAAGGGGTTTTTTACAGAGAAGAATCTGAAGTAGCTGTTATTGAAACAGAGCTGAGAAGCAGTAAGCATGCTTTGAATCACGGGGATGTATAGGAGAGGGGACCAAAGCCATCTGAGATAATCTATGTGTGCATCACTATTAGGGAAGAGAACAGCCCAGGAACAAACCAGCAGCATGTGCTGCCATCCTGGAATGGATTGTTAGTGGACTGGAGGTCACCCAGAAAAGATTTGATGAAACAAGGTCAGAATCTCTGTAATATCTGAAAAACAAGATCACACCACTGGTCATGCATTCAAAAACAGGCTAAGTAGTCTTGAAGTTGTGAAAACTGGCAGTGTGTTTTTATCCTATGACAGATGAGTTGAATTGATGTTATTGCTTTGGGACAAATTAGAAACCTGAGGGATAATGGATCCTACCTGATCCTTTTCCAGAAATAGGAACTGGAATTAAAGCTCAAAGCTGTTTCTTGAGGACTGGTATATATGTATGTATGTTTGTGTGTGCCTGGGCATTTTTCATTTTTTAACAGAATAGGCAGCAAAAGCATACATTATTTTGTTATGCTTGTAGGTGGCATTCTTGCTTGCTTTGCAAACTAAATTGTCGTCAGAGTACATACGTTCAGTGACAGGTAGGATACATTTGGTTTGAGTTGTGAGAAGGCTACCCTGAAAGCTTGTTTTGTATAATCAATTCAAATTACTGAGTATGAGTTGCACAGGTAAGCCATTTTCTGTTGTTTGGGTTTTTTTGCATCACTTTACCTACTTGAGGTTTGTACAAAGTTCAGCGACGTGGAACGACTTTGGGAAGGCCTCTTTTTGAAGTGGCTATGCAGATTTTAAGACCAGAAGAAGAGAATGGTTTATAACAGTGATCCTGAGCCCTGTAACTTCTCCTGGTCTGCTGTGATTGTAGGCTGAATTTAAATCTTCTCATATTCTTCATGTCAGACCCTGGTTCATGTCCGAGTGCTCAGAACCTTGCTTAGAAGTTGGCAAAATTTTATCCTGGTGACAAGCTCAGGGTTATGCAAGTCTGTCTCAGACCTGGGATTTCCAACTCTTAGGTCATAATTTTAATCCGTTTGGAAAATCCATTTAACTTTAAAAACAATTATAATGATATTACATTAAATTACATAGATTGTCAAGGAAATGACAGGAAGCGAAGGCAAAGTTTATGATTCTGGCATTGCAGCACTGTAGAATTAGATAATTCTGTAGCAGAACAGCACCCACAAAAGTCTGATCTGCTCTTTTTGCCCAGTAAGATTGCTGGGTAAGAGGTTCTTTTGGAAATCTTTAGGTTTCTGGAAAGCCCAAGGGAGCCAGTGAATGTCTTGTGGCTTAGCACTCAAATACTTTTGTTTACTCACATATATAGTCCTTAACTTGCCAATACAAATATCTATGCATATCACTGGTATGTTGTTATTAAAGTCGAAAAATAATACTTATGTTTTAGTAGGATATAATCTCAAATGTAACTAGTCACTTAAAAATAAGATCAAGAAATGGCCTCTGGAAAGTGTTCAAAGTCCTTTGAAAATATGCTTAGAAATTAAATGAACTATGGAAAGTGAATGTGTGATAAAACCCCATAACATCAAGAAACATGGGAGCAAGCAAAAAGTCTCCTTTTGTTGTTTTGCTTTGAGGTATGTCTGCATTTCTTACATATTAGCATACCTCAGTCAGGGCTAAACATTTCATGTTTAAACATGATGCCCCTGGAAAACATGCTACAATTTCAGGATAATTCCTGATGAGGATTTATGAATCCATAAGCATCTTATACAAGTAAATGCACCAACTCTCCAAGCCACAAAATGCACTGCTCTATATTACTGCAAAGACAACTCAGTGCAAAGATCAGCATAATGAATAGGTTCTCTGTTATTCAAAGGTATTAGAAAAGATGAAGAAACCATGATATGAGAGGAGCTGACTTTCTTGTTTTGCTGGTTTTGCAAGGTTTTTTACTAGTTTGGAAGTTCCACAATGCCATCTATTAACTTTCTGTTACTGTCACTTGGACCCTAGAGCAGATCACCTCCCTCCCCTGCCTTTCTGTGAATGATAGAAGTATTATAGTCCTCTATAATAGTGCCCCAGAAGCTTTGGACATCTTATTACAGTGAAAAAGATGTGTTTGGAGTTATTGTTTAATATAATGTAATGCTTTTGAATGGGGGGAGTTTAGGTGAATGATTGTGTTCAAGTAGCTGCAACTCTGATGGAAGTAAACGACTGGAAAAACTGAAGGGCAGAGAAAGAGCAGGTCCTAACCTCCAGGAAACAGGAGAGATGGCAAATGCCCTGTCATAGCTGTTGTTGTTCCTTAATATCCATGTATTTCTATAGCAGACCAAGGCTTCATTTAGCAAAGGTGTTTCTCAGGCAAAATGAATACTGTCATTCAACTCTTTCCAGATTCTTATAACTTTGGCCAGGAGATGAAACATCAGATCATTTCCTTAAGAGCTGACAAAATCTAGCTGGCATCAAACTCCAAAATTAGGTTCTTAGTTGAGAGATGTAGGGAACTTGGTAACTTGGCATGGAAATTGTGTGTGAACCTTTAGAAGACTGAATGTGTTAGCATCACTTGGCAACTAACTCATGGATGCAAGTCTTTTATGTCTTTCTACACTCAGCAAGTATTGCACAGCTGCTGAGACTACAAAACCAGTCATTTCAGTGATGCAGCTAGTCCCGTGGTAGACTGTGTTGCTCATTTTAATGAAAAATAATCACTTCTCATTTCTAAATATTTTTCTAAAATGTCTTAATTCAAGTCAATTCCTCTTGCTAGCTTTTATTCTTATTCAGAATTTAGTCTATGTATTCTTTCATAACAAAAGCATCCTGCGTGTATTTGAAGTATCTACTTGATGCAGTGGTCTTGTGTTAGGTCAAAGCGTTGTGATAGAAGTATCACTATAGAACTCTGTGAAGAGTGCTGAGGGGTAATTTCCGATTTCCACAGGCTCTGACACCTGAAGTCCTTCTTTTTTCTCATAATACAGCTGTATTCTGATTGCAGAATGTCACTTATGCCTTGTTGTGTCCCCTACTCTAATGTATCAGCTCATCTAGAAGCTATTAATTTATCAAACTGTCATTGGTCTCACTTTGTTACTTTGCAGCCGTTAGCCTGTCCATTTGCTTAATTGTTCCATTTCCTATTTGTCAGTAATTCAGTCTGTCAAACACCATTTAAATAATTTTTAGCTAATTTAATATAATCTATAATATTATTACATTGTCTACATTTTCATTTTCGCATGGTCAGTAAGATGAAGGGGGTTTTATTATGATGTATATCAAAGTCTCTGGTTAATTGGTGGTTGGAAAATGGGAATAAAGTGATGGCTCTGTCCATGTAATTACAGAATTGAGGAGTCCAAGATTGTTTTAGCCAGTTGAATGTGGGGAGTCAGTTCAGGCTTCTGCTTGGCTGAAGAAGGACACAGGGACAAAGGAGTGACTAAAGCATATGGTGTTACCGAGGTTGGTAGGCCTTGATGGGTCAGAAACTGTGTTAACCCTGACACTGTGCCTGTTGGGACAGTGCCCTGGCTTAGACCTACCTAGAAACAAAGGACTATGATCAACCATAAGTACTAAGGGTCTTTGGAACACCCTAAGGACAGGGAGGGCTCAGTAGTCACTTTTGATCTCAGGAAAAACAGACAAGACTACTCAACTTGGAGAAGAAAAGAGAAATTAATTTAATCCACCACCAATAAAAAAACATAAACCCCCAAAACATAGCAAACAGAAGACAACACAGAATGGTACAATGATGAAGAGCACAATCAGCCCTTTAAGCCAACCTGCTCTCCACCCCTCACTTCTTCCTGAACTCAGAGTCCTGATCCTGGAGTCTTTACCTTCTTTCCCCTCTGAACAGCTCAGGGTGGGCAGGGAATGGGGGTTTCAGTCCTTTCCCGAAGGCTCCTGTGTTTTTTCTCCCCTCAGGGTAGACGGGCTCCTCACTAGTCCTCCCTGCTCCAGCACAGGGTCCCTCACAGGCTGGGCAGCCCTGCATGGGCCGCTCCAATGCTCCTCCATCCTGAGGGCTGCAGTTCCTCTCCACCTCCTGTGTGTGTCTCTGGGGCCTGCAGGCTCTCCAGCACAGCCTGCGCCATGGCTGCCTCCTCACACAGTCTTCTGCTGTCTGGGTGCACTCACCTAGAGCTGCTGGTGGCTCTCAGGCTTGCCATTGCCCTCCATGGGTTGCAGGGGCACAGCTGTGTTCTCATCATGGGTTGCAGAGGGGTCTCCGGTTCGGCACTCCTCCTTCCTTCCTCTGACTGTGGGGTCCACATGGTCACCTCCATCTTATGCCACTCTTACACCTCCTCTTCCAACTCAGATTTCCCTTCTTAAATAGTGGTGGCAGAGGCACCAGATTGGCCCGGCCGGCCTAGAGGTGCGTACACCTTAGCTGGGGATGTTTCGAGAACTGCTTATGTGGAACAACACTGCAGCTCCCTCCGCCTGTTACCAAGCAAGAAGCAGCTCCACACAAAACCATGACAGACAGTAACATGATTACTGTTACAAATGCTGGGCCTAGGCCTCACTATTGTAGTCCTCTTTTGTGCCTTCACTACTAGTGAACCTCTATGTTGGTTCAGGTTTAGCAAGGACTTTGAACAGTTGGGTAGATGGAGTCTTTTTCAGCCAGATCCTTGCTCCTCTCTAGCAATCCAGCATCCATTGAAGTCAGCAGATACCTTCTAGCTGCAATGAATGGGCTTTTTACTAGACCTATTTGCACCAGTGCAAGAGTCCAGCAGGCTGCTGAATCTATGGTGTATTTGTGGCAAATAGTAGCCATACAAACAGACTTTACCCTGGGCTGCTTACAGCACTATTGGTTAGGCAGTGGTGTACAAGAGTGTTAAGGTCTCCTAAGCTTTCACAGTTGGCACAAGTTCCCCCATACCTGTCTTGTTCCCACATGTGGTGGAGGGCAAAGTTTAGGATATAGTCTGATCACCCACTACTTCTTCTGGCTCATTTTGGACCTGATGAACTCAGCATCCAGGACATGGGTAAGACACAGTTAAGGAGAACAAATTCTTCTTGCTATTAATTCATATCCAACATACTTCATGTTTTAAAGTGGAGACTGGATGAGAAGTTGATCTGTAAGAGATGGCTGAAACTTACTGACTCTGTGAGAGGACCTAAACTGCGCCAACAATTTCAAGATTTATACAGCGGCCGCTTTTGTAACTGCCTGTGATTTATAAGGAACTTGGGAGCAAATACAAGTGTGCTGTCAGAAACTTTATGATGGAAGAAGGGAAGTCTCATGAAGACTGTAGGAGAAAATTAAAACTACAGAAGGCTCCATGGCTGTACAGTGAGGCAGAGAAGGTACTCCAGGCTTACTCGGTAACATCTGAGATTAGACTGAGCTCATCTTTGCAAGGGCATGGCTTGCTTTCACAGAGGATTGATATAAATGTTGACTCAGACTTCAAGTCATGGATTCCTTCTCAGCAGTACCTGGGACTATGAAGATCTGGGCTATTGATTCAGATGGATTTTTGAGTTTGTAGTCACCAGAGACAGATTTTGGAGAAACATTTGAATTCTCAATCACAGCACAATTCTGAGAAATGGTCAATCCCTGTGAGCTAAGTAACCAGAGTTTGGATGCTGAGCATAAAGGCTGCTGAAATCCTTCTCAGACTGGCAGAGAGCTTTTGAAGAGCTGGTTTGAAATGTCATCTTTGGCTACAGCAGAAAAAGATTGCTCTAAAATAAGACAAAGGCATAAAGATGCCTGATAGCTAATGTCAGGCACGGTGGGAGTCTGTCCATCACTTTGGTATTTTGTATGCCCAGCTTGGTTCTGGCAATTGTAAACATCCACAGAAAGACTCATCTGTGCCTGTGGTACTGACACAATAGGCAGCATCTACGCTTAGTTGTTCTTGGCTAAATTATTTTAAAAGAAAACTTGTAGGCTTAGCCAAATGTAGAATTATTTTTTTGGCACATAATAAAACTATGGGGCTGTGAACCATCTAAATAGTCCTCCAGTTGGCCAAGGAAAGATCATAGCCACAAACAAGAGCAACTCTGAAGTAATAACCTTACAAACCTACTGCCATTCCAGAATAGTTGCTAATCACAGATGTGTGTTAACCTCTGGAAAATACATTAAGAAGGAACAGATCTCAAAGTTACAGTAGTGTGGAGATAATTTTATTTACACTTTCTCTGTGTTGAGTGCTGAGCGGTTCATTCTCCACTATGAAATTTAAACAGAATGATACTGCATCTCCAGCAAAAAGTGAACAGAGGCAGTTAAACATTGACTGGGAGGAGATGTGTGTCCCTGCTGAGCTGAACACCACCCAGATTGAATTTTGGGAGGTTCCTTAACCTTTGCTCTCGAGGTCATTGTGCTGCCAGTGTTTAAACTCTTTTGCTTAAACAATGTTGGTAGGTTGTGGAGCATACCATTACGCTTGGTTACCTCCAGCTCTGGGAGGGCCCCTTGCTTCAAGTGCTTCTCCCTGCCACCATCTCCCATTAAATGGAGTGGGCCAGGTCAGTCCAGCGTACAAACAATGATGTCAGTATTGTAAAAGAAATGAAAAGCTCTGTGGGAATCCAGGAGGCAGATCCCCAAATTAAGAATCCCCAAATTAAGGCTAAATACAAGCATTAAGCGAGACTTATAAAGATCAAAATAGTGTTGCGTGCCAGTGTGGCATTTGATGTCATAGATAAAAGGGGAACTCATTTCAGAAGCGAGATTGTTTTAGCAAAAGAAAGAAATCTCAGTATCCATGTTGGAATGCATAAAAACACATGTTTCTGATATTGTTTTCTCATATGCTAAATGAACAGGACATCTGGTTATGTTTTTAGAAATTAAATCTAGTGACACTAAATCAGTTCTTTACAAAGCAAAAGGTAGTAAACCAAAAACATCTAATAAAGTAACAGTGAAATATTTGGCAAGACTTCAGAGTATTAGAAACTCTCACAATGAAGAGGAACTGAAATATCTTATTATGATATCTAGGAGGCCTTAACTTCTCATTTATCTGTGCCATTTCTTACTACACAGTAATATGTCGTGTTCCCATTGGTATAGATTTCTATATGTTAGTGCCAAAACTCCAGATGTTTTCTAGGTAAATCTCCAGAGACTATTTTATTGTGTTTCATTTCTCCTTATTTACAATTCACTCATCTTGAACTCCAGCCACCAGTAATAAAATTCCACAGACTCTGCAGCTGAGCCGAATGGATACTTTTGTCCTGTTTTTTCAAGGGATGGGTTGATCCAAGCCTTGAACAGAATCCAAACATCTAGAGTTTTCAGAAAGTTCATCTATTTATTTTTTTAAACTCTTCATGCACCAGGGAATAAAGAGAAAATTGTTTTGACTTTACCTTTTTTCCCCCACTATCTCAAAAAGGTTCAACCCCTCTTCACCACAGCAGCATTCTCACAATTACTGCCCACAGGATTGTCCTTTAACCAAGCCCTTCTGCAAAGACTGGCTCTTGCCTGTTGCTTTCCACTCTGTCTCCAATAGGTCATTTCATAAATCAGACTGGAAAAGATTCACTCATCACACAAAAAGGCAATGTTTAGGTTTTGGTTTTCTACTTACTACAAGCATACCTATTGAGATCAGAGACCTGACATTGCAGTGCTGCTTGTCAGAGATGCCTGCCCCAGCCCCAATCTGCCAAGTGTCCTAGAGCTCTCTGTATCCTGCTACCAGGCTACCCTCAACACTAATCTGCCATCTTTCTCTGAAGTAAAAGAAAATGCAGCGTGGAGACACAGTCTTGCCTCATCCATGAGCCCCTTTGTGCTTCTTAACAGTTTAAGAATACCTCCTTTTCTGCCTTGCAGATACTGTATGGTGTTCCAGATTAAAACTTACAAACCCAAGCTCCACTTCCCTTTCAAGGGAGTTGTTCAAGGCCTTTATTAACAAGTTAAAATAGAATAAAGCCTGCCATCTCCTCCCCGTCTCAGTTTGCTGTCTATTTAGGTTGTAAACACTTTCAGGTTGTGTGGTATGTCAGAGAGATTGTTGTGTCTGACTGAAATCAGTCTGTGGTTACTGGGGAATACAGGTCCCTACATGCTGACAAAACCTCTGCTTAATTATGTAAAAATAATTAGCCAGCGACTTTACTGCAGTGGGATTTAATTTTAAGGAGCTGAAAAGTTTCAGTTTTGAGTTGCTGCAATCAGTGATACATTTTATATCCCATCACAGGTATGTTTGATTAATGGATAGTAAATAGATTTTTATATGAATATACTCATCCACCATATGTATATAAACATAAATCATTCCACAGCAGTAATCTGATTATGTTTTGTTAGTGGTTCTGAGCTCAACTGATCCTTCAGGGGAAAGCAATCCTGCTCTGAGAACGCCAAACAGTGGGTGAGATTTGCTCAGATTCTTTTAAGCACTGCTCTGCTGCCTTTCCACATCAGGTAGAAAGATAAATGGAAGGAAGTTGTTGCAGCTCTGCAGAAGTGATTTATTTCTTCCTGCATGTGCAGGTAAAGTTGACTGTCTCTGAGTCCTGCCTCTTCCCCTGACCTGTGTTTTCTGTGCTTTCAGGGACTATCCAGTGCTTGAGACCTAGAGCTGCAATGCAGCTGACTCTCTGCAAAGCTGGAGGGAATTCTTTCTTGCTCCAGTAAGTAGCTAGAGTGGGAAGTGCCAGCCTACTGGATTTTTGAACAATTAATTTATTTTTCTTAGATTTCTTGTTACTTGAGCAGGTGAAATATAGTTAGACAAAGCAGATAACATCCTTTTTGCTTTGTGTTATTGCTTGTAAGTTATTTACTTATTCATGAATTAATATGTTACCTATATGGTGTGAAGTTTAGAATTTTTACTCCATGTATCAGTAGACCTGACTGTGTTACTTGGTATCCTAATTACTTGAAGAGCTGAATATTTATTGTCAGGGAGTACATCTTTCAAAATGAAACAAGTTAAAATGGACCAAACCCCAAATGCCAGACAGGAGCACTCTTAAAGGTGGATCTAAGAACAACACTTAATTTCTAGGTTCCAAGCTCGAGTTACACAAATTCCCTCACAAAGGAAAGTACTATTATCATTTATTTTAGTTTTTAATGGAGAAACAGAGCTAATAAAAAATAAAATTATTTTCTGAAGGCACTGTGGTTCAATGGCAGTGCTAGCACTTGATCTCCAGTCCTGTACTCCAGCTACTGCTGTTAAAACCTTGGATGCAATGTGTCCTGAATTTCAGAGAAAAATACCTCCAAATGCCATGCCTCAAGCTCATCTCTAGAAATATTTAATGAGGAAAATTTTAATTCGAATTGCATTAAAATAATTAACAGAGAGAGCATCAAAGTGCAGTATCTTCCCAAGGTAGCAGTATTGTACAAAACCTAAGCCTATAGGGAACCAGAGAAAGTATGCTGATCAACCACTTTCAGTGGGGAGAAATTACTAGGTGTTAAGAACTGGGAACAATGGCTGCTATTTATTTTTCTTTTCATTTAGAAGCAAGTGCTGTGTCTGTAGCCTACGGCTTTACTTGCTACCAGTGAGGCTTCAGCCTGGACTTGAAGCCACATAGGTCACAGATTCCTCATCTGAAAGCCTCTGGATCTTCTGTCATGGAGTCCTTTGGGTACATTACATAAAGGTCACCGTTCTGGTTCTTTTCCCTCTCTCTCTATCCATTTTTCTCCTTCTTCTGGCTCTACCTGTGCACTACTAAGGATCAGCTAAAGAAAAATTATTTAATTCTTCAGTGTGACGCTGGGTACATGTAAAGTACTCTACATTTCTATAGCGTCTGTCCTGAAAATGTCAATGTTCGACAAGCAACTCTATGTATTGGCATCTCAGATGACATAATTATCCCTCTGAAGTCAACTGAAAGACTCAAAGACTTTCAGCGATTTCAGCATATTTTTGATTGTGCCATTATTTTCCTGCAGTGAGAGGGGAAAAAAAAATGTGGCATCTAAAGTGCTGTGAGTGTCTTTTTGTAAATGCAGTAATCTTACAGTAGCCTAGGTTTTTTTTCCAATGTGATGCTGCCTCAGCCAATGCTTTGTGCCAGAGAGGAAAAGCTCTGATATGTTCCCAAATTCCTATAGCAAATTACCTGCTCCTTCTGCCCTCCCTGCTCTCTGTCCCTGAGAAATGCAGAGTTTCAGAGGGTTCGTAAACATTTCTTTTAGTCTAGAGAAGAGGAGACTGAGGAAGGAGCTCATTAATATTTATAAGTATAGAAATGGTGGGTGTCAGGAGTTTGGGGCATCTCTTTTTTCTATTGTATCTAGCAACAGGACAAGGGGTAATGGAATGAAGCTGGAACACAAAAAAATTCCTTTTAAACATAAGAAAAAACTTCTTTACTGTGAGAGTGAGGGAGCCCTGGCACAGGCTGCCCAGGGAGGGTATGGAGTCTCCTTCTTTGGATGTCTTCAAGACCTGCCTGAACACGTTCCTATGCGACCTGATCTAGGTGGACCTGCGTCCGCATCGGGGCGGGGGGTTGGACTAGATGATCCCTAAAGGTCCCTTCAAACCCCTACCATTCTATGATTCTATGAAATGAAAAGAACAACTGTCAGTGAGGTGACTAAAAAAACCCTACACATTTCACTCACAATTCGCAACAGTACTTGATTTTTTTAGTACAAAATGCTTGTAATAAATTGTATGAGATCAATGTTGTGAAGTAATAACATTTCAAGAGAGGGAAAGATTTCAAGTAGTTTCAAAGACAGATTTGAAGATTGTTGCCTGGTCACAAAAAGAGGATAACTCTTGAGAAGTCAATTCCAGGAAAAGGCAAAGGGACCAAATTCATTGAATAAGTTATTAGTGTTAAATTATTAATTTAGTTATGAGTCAGCTTTGAACTACTTCCTAGCAATTAATTGATATGGATATTTTATAAAAATGTACAAGTAATTTTATTAAATAGTTCTGAACACTCTTTTTTTACTGGATGCTGAATGATGGGCATGTGGAAATGTATGCTCGGTCTTAATCTGTGTCACATTGTTAGATGAACAGTGCACTTCAGAGAAGGGAGATAGGAGCTGGTATGCAGGGTGAGGAACAAAGCTTGAGAGGCACTTCCTGTGCCAGTTATTGGAGAGCACTAATAGCAACTTCTTTCAGCACACAAAAAAAATAGTATATTTTTGTGTTTTTTTGGTGGCAACCATCTACCAAAGAAAATCCTGCCCAACAGTTCTGGTTATTCTAGTGTCTGAGGTCTGTACTATGAATTAAGCAGAAAGAGATTGCTAGAAATATTAAATAGAAAGAGATTGCTGTTATGGGAGGAATAATTTTGGAGGAAACAGAACTTGACGAAGCAGAGGAGGACACAGGCTCTCTGCAACATACCCGTCCCATCCCTTCTGGCTCCAAAAAGCAGGGAGGGCCCATGGAGCTGGTGCAAGGAGTTGAGAAGTGATGAGTTTTTGCAGCCTGATCTTCTGAGATGGAGATCTTCTGCTCTGACTGTCAAGGTTTGTTTGGACCTTTCAAATTTACAGACAATGTACTCTGTGATTAAACTGTATTTTAAGAGCTCATTAAGAAGTATAAAGAACAAGCATGACAAACAGGGTCTCAATCTCCTTTTGCCCAGACTAGTTTATCATGTTAATTCACTTATTCACCATTCAAGTTGTTAAGTTTTCCTAACTTAAAGCCTGTGACTCTTAATATCACGTACCTATGAGCAAACAAAAAGAATCCGTTACCTAGCCAACAGTGAGTGCTCCTTCCTCTTTGTCACGTTGGCAGTGTCCCCTCTACCATACTGGGAAGCACAAAAGCCTCAGCCTTTCATCTGCTGTTGGATATACTTCAGAAGCTTTTTAGGTAAGCTGATGTTTTATATCCTTCAGCTTGGAGATTTGGTCTATACTATTTCTGTAAGTTAGTGGATTCTGAGGAAACTGCTAGACAAAACGATATTGGCTCCTGGAGACAGCAAGCCATAGGTGGTCATGGCTGCATAATGGCCCTTCAGCCACTTCTCCTGCCTGCTGCCACTTTGACCTAACGCTGTTGTTCCCAGCATACATCAGGCCTTAGCATGAACTGGGTTAGCTGAAATCTAAGCAAGAGTTAACAGTCACAACTGACTCATCTCCTTCTCCGTGGCAGCTACTCCTCACACAACAGTCTGTGACAGGATTTTATGGTGTTATGTATGAGAGTCCATCTGGTCTCACTCAGGTCAGTGCTCAGTGGAAAAGGTGTTGGGCCACCCATGAAACTTTCTGGAAATCCCATTCTTTCTGTAATACACATTTGAGCTTGTTCCCGTTACAGGAGTGCAGGAACTTCATTTATTACTTTTTGAAGTAATTTATTGCTCTTTGAAGATAAAAAATGTACTTATTCTGATCTTTTCCACATGCTCTTTGTGTGTTCATCACTATTTTGAAGTCTGATTAATCTTTGAGGAAAAATATTTTCCTGTTCTGGCAGCTTCTCCATCTAACCTATCTTTCCATTCAGCTGAGCAGGTTCCACAGTACTTACTATGTACTTACCCACCAAGAGTAGAATATATCCTTAAACCAATAAAAAATGACTTGTAAATTACTTTTTTAACTGTTCAGTAAGGGACCAGCTGAAACCACTTTACCACCCATTAAAATGCACCAAGATGGTTGCTGAAACATGCATGCCCGTTAGCACAGGCATAGTCACTTGAAGACATAGAAGCATCTGTTTGAAAACTGCCTTTGGTTTTCTGCAAGCCTGCATTTAGAATCATAGAATCATTACAGTTGGAAAAAACCTTTAAGATCATTGAGTCCAAGCACTAGCCTCACACTGTCAAGTCCACCACTAACCCATGTCCCTCAGCACCTCATATGCATCTTTTAAATATCTCCAGGGATGGTGACTCCACCACCTCCCTGGGCAGCCTGTGCCAATGCTGAACAACCCTCTCAGTGAAACAGGTCTTTCTAATGTCCAATTTAAACCCCCGTCACGCAACTTGAGGCCATTTCCTCTTACCCTATCATTTATTACCAGAGAGAAGAGATTGACCTCCACCTCACTACAACTCCCTTTCAGGAAGCTGTAGAGAGTGATCATATCTCCTCTATTTAGATAATACTTCCGTATATTGCTAGGTGCTTTACAGCAATGTCTTTGTACATTGCTGTCCTTTTAGAGGTGAGGATAGGTGGACATAGGGACATGAGAGTTCCTCAGGAAATCCTCAGTTCCTGCAAATCAGGAGCCTGTATCCAGTTGATCTCCAGTAGAGTTTAGGTTCTTGCAAACTTAAGTCACTCAGATTTTTGCTTTGGTGAATATCACTTTGTTAATTATTACCAAAATGTCTTTATTCAAATTGTCATCAAATTTGTTGGTGGGCATGGGAACATTAAAATTTGCTTACTTCCTTTTGGGTTATACTGAGATTTGCCCTAGGAAGAAGAATGAACCAGGTAGCATTCAAACATACCCACAAGACTTTTCCTCATTCAGCTTTATTTCATGCACATTACTTTGTCTCTCCTTCAGTGACTGAACTGAAGCCCCTTCAAAATTTTTTCAGCTTTTGATGACTTAAGAGGCATTATATTCCAAAGGCACAGATCTGTACCCTGCATGCTGTTTGATTTATCCTGAAAGGCCTGATAAAAGTGTTCTTGTTACAAGAAACAGAAAATAATCACAGTTTAGTGCATGAGGACTGTTCCTGAGCTGGGGCGTGTTTTTCTTCCTGTGAGTACCATCCTTGGGAAAGCTACACTAGTTTTTGTTCCTGAGCTGACTCTGCCTTTGTTTTCCTGTGTTAGAATGGGAAATACATCTGTGACTATCATGGATTTTAAAAGTGCCTGGTACAATCTCAGCTGGGCTAGGAATAAATGTAACACAATAATAATAGTGGTTGTCTTCAGAGCAATAATATACTCAAAGTTTCTCATTTTTTAAAACGTGCTTGCCACAGTGTAAACCAAACACAGTGCAGAGACATTAACACTGTAATAGCTCTCTACAACACTCTAATAGCTTTCTACAACGCTATAATGTGAATTTTTGTTCTATCAGAGAAATACATAGTAAAATATAAACAGCAACATCAGAAAGAAGTATACATTTTAAGAGAGGGCAGTTCATTTAAATGATTACACATCCCAAGAATCCGTTGTGAGAATCAGGCAGGGAAGGGGGGTAAGGATGTACTTCAACAATGTCAGGCATCTCATTCTGTTCTGAAAAGGACGAACTCCTGTCATATATCTACAGGAGACTGGAGAAATTCCCACTGATCTCAGGAGAAAGTTGTCAATGTAAATTTTTGTTTGCGAGTGCTAGTTTAGGATTTCCAGATCTGGTCAGGACAATAATATTTTTATTTAGTGATTTTCAAAGAAAAAAAGCAACAAACTTTTGTCAGCACTTCAGTCATTTCATCATTAGCTGAAGTAACAGCAACACAGAGTCTTGACACAATCTGTAGCTTTCTCATTTATCTATTTGTATGTACATATATTTCCATGACTGCTTTACATAACAGCTTTCTCCATGGATCACCTTTTAATTTTTGAGGAAACTCAAAAATATCAGCTGTCATGATTTCAATCCCAGCTCTTTAGTTGGTCTTGCCTCTCCAAGGCTGTAATACACTTGAAAGTATGGAGCAACATAAAATTCTGCCAGTGTGACAAAATGGCGTGTAAAAGATGGTTTGGATTGTGAAGCAAGCATAACTCCAGATGCCCAGCCAATTTTTACTCCTTGCTTGTGAGAATTTGTGCCAAACTGAAGGAGGAAAGAGTCTGTTTGAGGAAGGCAGAAATGGTCCATAGAAGAGGTTTTAAATACTAGATTTAAGCAGTACATTTTGCTGTTTTGATGAAAAGCCTCTTTTTTCTCTCTCAATTTGAAGTATTACCTTCTTGTTCTGGACTACTTAAAAATAGAAAGCCAAAAGATCTTGGAGTTTCCTTTATGCTTCTACTCAGATATGTGTGTGTGACCATGTTAGTCCCACCAACCTGAGTAATGAAAACAGTGTTTTCACAACCTGAAAGTAAGTGTTTTCAGTCTGACTTCAAACTTTTTAAGTTTTGGATATAAAACTATTGTTTTTAATTTTTGAATGCCCCATGGACAACTAAAACAAACCATCTCAGGCAATGCATGGTGATAGCAAACCAACTCTGAAACACAGAAGTTAAAAAAGGAGTGTGAGTAGCAGGAAATGCATGCACATGCAACCAGGCATTCACCTGAGCAGGATTATTAGTGGTCCTCCTGGTACATTATTTTTGTCTTCCACAGCATTGTACGCTGCATTCAACCCAGAGCTGGCATTTTGTACTGCCTAGAATCAAACTGGAAGAAAAGTGAATCAAACCTTGCAGTATTTTTGTCCCAAAAAATGCTTATAGGACTGCAAGACCCAGATCAAAACCTTTCCAAAGAGCATCTTCAGTTGTCATTCAATCACGACTCAGAATAGGTCTGCCTTGTATTGGTTGCACTGACTGTAGTGCCCATAGACATCTCCTGGGCTGTCTTTTGCATACTGGAGTTCAGGTAGTGCTACGGGAGTAGCCATAGCAACACAGCACTCACCAGGATCTGCATATCCACCCAGAGATGTATAAATAAGGAGACTGCATGATAAACCCACTCTCTAAGCTGCAGCTACGTCCACTTATATGCTGGATCCCAAAGAGACTCCTGTAGCACTTTCCTGATGAGATAATCCATTAAAATAAGAAAGAAGGAAAGAGGGAAGGAAGGAAGGAAGGAAGGAAGGAAGGAAGGAAAGAAAGAAAGAAAGAAAGAAAGAAAGAAAGAAAGAAAGAAAGAAAGAAAGAAAGAAAGAAAGAAAAGAAAGAAAAGAAAGAAAGAAAGAAAGAAAAAGAAAATATTAAGATATTATTTACGTCTTAAATACTTTTCCCCTCATTTAAGCCTGATTGATCCCTTTCATTTGTGTTTAAGTCCTCAGCTTAGCAAAGCATCTGAATCTAAAGCATTTCATAGGTCTAAATGATGGCAGTCTAGAAATTGGACAAGCCATGCCTGAAATACTGGGATGCTACAGCCTTTTTCTGAAGTATCAGCATCAGGAGCAGACTTTAAACATATGTGTTTCTTGATCCAGGAGCCTAAGGCTTCATCAGCCACTGAGGCTGATCAACAGTGGGTGCTGGGGCTCTCATCCATCTCCTTCAGCCTAGATGCCCTGTGTCACAGGCCAAAGGGCCTGCCTGAACACAGGACCTTGTTTTAGCTGAGATCAAGTGTCACTGGGAGTTGTTAGCTGTGTTTTAAATTTCCTCATAATGATAAGACTTCAAATTACTATATTGCTTTTGATCTACTGTTGATACACGGTTTTATACAGCTGGTTTGTCTGCTTAGTTTCTAATAGCACTTTTAAAGGTAACCTGGCCATTGTTACCAAGTTGTAATTAAGCAGACAAAAATAGGGTTTTTTTCCCAATGCTTAATATTACAAAAGAAGATGACAAAGTTTATACTTGTGAAAAAGTGCTTTGTCAAATAGGTGTTTCCTATTAGTCAGACCACATATGCCCTCTGCTGTCCCTTCAAATTGTGTGAAGCAAAGACATCAGATGATGATAATTTATTATTATTATTATTATTATTATTTCTGATATTAATTTAATGATTATGTGAAAACTAACAAAAGCATACATATTCTGAATCAAAATAGTGTTCTTTTCAGAAATCAGTCTGAACCAAAATATATTTTTGTATCTGAACCTTGTTTGCTGGGTATTAGGGGATATATTTAGGGAATGTATTTAAGGAATATATAGGGAACATATTTAGGAAAGGCTGTGGGACCTGGGACTGTTAAGCCTAGAAAAAAGAAGACTAATGGAAGACCTCATTAACACTTATAGGTACTTAAATGGTGTATGTCAAGGGCATGGGGTGGCACTTTTTTCTGTTGTCTCCAGTGACAGGTCAAGGAGTAACGAACACAAAAGTTTCACTTAAACACAAGTAAAACCTATTTTACTATAAGGATGAGGGAGCCCTGACACAGGCTTCCCATGGAGGATGTGGAGTCTCCTTCTCTGGAGGTTTTCAAAACCCACCTGGACGCATTCCTGTGTGACCCGATCTAGGTGGACCTGCTTCTGCAGGGAGGTTGGACTAGATGATCTCTAAAGGTCCCTTCCAACCCCTACCATTCTGTGATGTTATGATTCTATGATCACTGGAAGCTCATTGCTGTAAAGTTTAACAGCTGAATCAGAATGAAGGTATTAGGTGCTGTTTTTCCTTGCAAATATTTCTCCAAAGGCCACACACAGGATGATACACTTTGATGCAGTATTGCTGTTATGTCTCCCTTCAAAGTGGCAACCCCACCAAGCTCTACCTCTGCCCTAGTATTATAAGAATCAACAAAAGCATCATTTTCTTAATGTAACTCAAGCCCCTGAAAAATTTCTGTTGTGTTTCATGAAAGAGTTATAGAAACAAAGGATTCTTGCTGTGGATTTCAAGTCCCATTTGTCAGGCAGTACAGACCCCTGTTTATAGCTGATGAAAGGAACCCGCAGGCAAGCTGAAGTTTAGAACAATTTTGTCTAGCAAGTCCAAGGGCCCAAACCTTTGCATTTTCAGAAGTATGCATAGCACAGACCCTTTTCAGCCCTGTGTTGTGTTTCCCTGAATTTGCAGACAGGTGTTGCCAGGGAAGAAACTGCATTTCAGGAAGGGGTTCAGGTAGCTCCATCTTTGAGTATGCAGATGGAGCCTCTGGGCTTACACTATATGCTGAATATTACACGACAATCTCTTGGGGAAGGTCTGCAGAAATAATACTTTTTGAGGTTTTGTGCTTCCTCAGCACATAGTCTGATGTGCTTCACAGTTCTGGAAAGTCATCATATATCACAGAGTCACAGAATGGATTATATGCATTGTCTTGCACTATATACAAGGAATAAGATCATATATGCAAAGCTGAATACCTTTAAAATAGATCTATTACAAAAACCTAGATAAATCTTTAAATCTGAAGGACAATACATTTTTTTCAGTCAGCAAACTGATTGCTGGTTTTGCATGCTGAATTTCCTTGATTTTTCAGAGATGGCTAGTCAGTAGAAGGCAAGCCTTTAACAATCTTGGGTAAACTTTATATGGCGCTTAATTTGCTCTAGCAGCATGTAATGAAAACAAAGTGTTGACTAGAATGCACTCTTCCAAATTAATTCCTGTTTTCTGACAATACATACTTTTCCTGACAAAGATAAGTTTCTGAGCGCTATTCAGATTGCTTCCTACTGTTTGTGCAAATTGTACACACAGTATTATTTTAGTGTTTAATGAGAGCTGACACACTACTTTTACATTATAACCTGATCCAGATTGTGTTGACTCTTAATAACTCCCATTTTAGATGGTGCTTCCAAAGAGCACGTGTCCCTGTGTGAACGTCATGCATCAGTGGTCGTTTGAGGTGCTGGAATAAACTATCCACCAGCCATGCAGAATACAATGAAGTTCTAATAGAACCTAATTTGGTAACTGAGTTAAAAGACGAATGGAAGGATACTAGTCTGGCACAGGGCAGCACAGAACTAGGCTGATAAGATTTTATTTGAGCTATGGTTATTACTTATATGGACCAAATTATGCCTTCTGTTCAAAGTCTTTAATAGATTCGTGTGTTATTTGCCCTGCCTATTTAGCTAGCTCATGTGTGTGTGACCACATGCAGTGACTTTATACAGATTATCTCCTCTAATACTCTCATTAAAATGCCTCCTAAGACACTGTTCTCAGTGCCTATATTGGAAATACGCATTGAATGATCAGCCAAAATTATCCATTAGGGTGCAATTAGCTGTGAATAGAGCACTGAAACCTGGAATATTTTTGACTAAGAGATCAATTAGTGTGATTGGGAGGCAAAAGAAGCAGTCAGCCATAGTATGGTCAGAGGGAGCAATCAAGTGAATTGAGCAGTCAGCTGATTAAGAAACAACTAGTGAAGGCAAGATGAGTTTTTTACCCTGTCAGTGATGAAGTAGACCTATCTGGAGTGTTCAGCTGAACTGAGCACTCAATCAGCATTCAATTAACCTGAGCTGCCCTCTAAGTGAAGGCATATGCGTAGGATTTAAGTATATATATGATAGTCTCATCATATATGATGCTCCCAAGGTCTGTCATATATGTAAAAAAATATTAGCAAAATTAGTAAATAATAATAATAATAATGCATCTAAGTGAAAGTGAAATGACTCTGTGTTCATGCAAAATATTTTTGTGTCAAGCACATGACTCCTTTACCTTGCAAATAATCCATCCTTAAATTACATTTGTTTCAAATCTAAACATCGGAAAATTTTATGTTGTCTGGTAATAAGTCTCTAAGTAAAATAAGACTAGGCTTTGAGGTTAATTAAAGTTCACTAGAAATGAACTTTTTATTATCAGACCTATGCCTTTGTCATTAGCATTTAGGATGCAGGGTTAATTATTATTGTCCCCTTTGTTAGTTTGAAAAGCAGAATGAAGAAATCAAAAGCATCAAGTCTGATTTTGAGGGCACCTTTTATTAATAAGGAAACTAGCCTGACCTGTGAATATTGTTGCACTATCATCCATCCAGGTCTAGAGAAAGAAGAGAAAAATAGGCGGGCTTAAGGATTTCTTCAGTCCCCAGCCCTGCTGTCTGTAACACACCCTCACTGGAGCCTGGGGACAGTCAGGGTAATGGCAGTGGGGTGATGAAGTAGTCAAAGGTCACTTTCCTCTCTGTGTAGGAGTGGTTGATTTAGTGTCTTAACCATCTTCCTGACTGTTGTGTGTGAGCGGTATGGTTAACGGAGGCTGCAGCTTTGTCCACCCTTCAGCTAGGCAGTGGTGTAGGCATAGGCTGAACTGGAGGTTGCTGAGCAGTACTGGTCTGGTATCATTACTTTGTTCTGGTATTTAGCTGCACCCAAGTGACATGGTTAGCAGTTTCCCCAAACCAAGGCTTGGTGACAGGAGCTGGTGGGTACCCAGGTTTCTGGCTCTGCCACTGTTCTCACAAATCATGCAGTGACCACACACATGGAGTAAGGCACACTCTTCTAAACAAATTCCTTCACTTCCTCTGTACAGCACTTTTAAACCCAAATGGAAACATGTCTCGCTGGTCAAGCAAATGAGTAAGCACGTGCAAGGAGAAGTCTGGCAGGCAGTGGAGTAGACAGGCTGGAAACTCCTCCAGGTCCCTGCAGCAGAGATGGCTGTCAACAGGGCTTGCTTGTCTGAACAAGAGCAATGAGCCAGCTCTGGCCCTGAACCACTTCTCCCATAGGGAGCGGAGTTTGGCCCAGCAGCAGCAGCATTTCAGCCAGGCCTTTGCAGACATGCTCTCATTTTGCAGAAGGAGCATCAGGGAAGAAAAAGACTGGGACGTGCTGGGATTTGACTGTTCTAGAGGCTACCCCAGTTAACTTCATTTGGTTTATCTCCATGACTCAGAAACGTATGAAAAATAGAGTCTATATTGTTTTGGGTTTTTTTAGTGTTTTTGTAAATGAGATCATGAATGGCACTAGGCCAACTTGAGCAAAGGCAATGCTTTCTTTATATTAGCTAGCTAGGTCATCTTTCCTCAAAGTGGAAACCATGATTCCCTACATTTATTTCTTCTTCCTGTTTATATGTGAAAGAGTCATTGTTTAGTATTTAGGACATGTATCATAACCCAGACTAGTTCTGTTTACAAGTTTATTGTGGCACTATTGGATTTTAGGTTGCAAAATTTCCTTTATTAGTTCCTCAACCCAGACCAAAGATATATTATTTTAGCATTGAGATGGTTAATCTTTTTTTCAAAATATTTATATTACAAAACTCTTGCTCCCAAATCTAGTGTACTGTAACAGTCACAAGCTCACTTCTCATATGTACTGATTTGGCAGCAATCAAACCACATAGATGTCAGTAGACCTACTCATTTTATTGTGGAGAAGGACAAGTTCTCCAGGGGCTATACAAACATGTCTGATTTAAGATTTGTTTTCCAGAAGGATTTCAATGGGCATGTACTGAGTGTACATAATTAATATGGAGTCTCTTTCTCTTTGGGACCACAGTTTATGTTGCTGGTTGCACAAATCATCCAGGCTGCCACAGTAATAAAATTCTGGATTTTTTTCTCATGGTAAAAGAAAAATGATGACATTGGAAGTGTGATGTACAGCAACAGGGCACTGA
The DNA here is from genome assembly GCF_028858725.1 of Colius striatus. Taxonomy (NCBI): domain Eukaryota; kingdom Metazoa; phylum Chordata; class Aves; order Coliiformes; family Coliidae; genus Colius; species Colius striatus. Next base: position 135,282,411 of record NC_084759.1, read on the forward strand.
CTTATCCTACTTGAGTTAAGAAGCAGCTTACAGACTACAAGAATATTGCCTTCTGTACAGAGATTAGAGAAGGTCAAAGCACTCAGTGAGAAAATTGTTCCTGCACATTGAATGATACTTTTTGGGGTAACGGTTGTTGTGACTTCTGGAGTCCTGTTTATGGCAAAGCTCCATAGTGTATCTTTGGATGGACACCCCTTGCCCACTGTCTCAGTTGACCCTGAGATTTATCAGCCTGACTGGTAGATGGCTTCCTGACTTGCAGTGTGTCAGGAAGATTATGGGCTTGTGGTTGGACTTGATGATCTTACAGGATGATCTTAACCTAAATGATTCTATGATTCTATGTGCTGCACAGAGACTCCCTGTATACTAATCATAGAATCATAGAATGGTAGGGGTTGGAAGAACCTTTAAGGATCATCTAGTCCAATCCCCCTGCAGAAGTGAGTCTACCTAGATCAGGTTGCATGCAGAGTAATAATTTCCCAGAAGCCCCAGGAACAAAGATGTCAGTTCTTTCAGCTTTTTCCTAGATGAAGGCCAGGAGGTCAGTTCGTGTTATTAGGATTTGGGGTTGCCATTTTTCTGATTTGTCTTTAAAGTGCACATTTCTATATGATTATTTTAGGAACTTCTTTTCCATATGTGTATATATATGAGAGAATTTCCACTACAATCAAGTTAGATTCAAAACATTAGCTTTATATATCTTCATTTCACAGTGTTTAACTACAGTGACTATTGATTGTAAATGATCTTGCCATTACTTAAATGACAAATGCACACACATTTGAAAAACTAATGGCAAATGTCTGAATTTCAAGATTTAATGAATGTAGGACCACTTTTGAAAGACTGTAATTCACAGGAATGCATTCTTGTTTGACTCATAAAATCAATGTTATATGTAGCCAAACTTATAAAAGGTTTGAAGTTCCTTTGTCACAGTGATCAAAGAATGAATTAAGTTTTTCTTTTCAAATCTGAAAGCTAGCTGGTGTAGTGATCACAAGCTTCAAAACCATTTTCTCTCTGATTTCATATGGTTGTTTTCTTAGGAGGCACAAGATCTTCTTGCCAAGATTGAAGCACTGAAGGAGGTTCAGGAGAATTACATCTTCCTGGAAAGTGAAATCAAGTCACTCAGAGATATGGCCAGAGGAGGAGACAGGTGGGAGAGTTAACTGAAAAAATCACTGTTTACCTTGTTTCCTGTTTTGCTGCACATCACTCTTAAAACTATGTTTGAGTAGTTACATCCCAGATTTTTTGAATTTCAGAGTGGATGAAGAAAGGTCTGTGCCACCACCTCTCACAACTAAATAGTCCTTTACCTCAGGAAAAAAGAATTTTGATTGGTAAAGGCATCATTGCAAGAGTATGACATGGCATTTCTTTGTCATGTTGTTGTCATGCTGTGCTAGACGCACTTTTGCCTCCTGAGTTCCTGCCAGTTCTTGCTTTCTGAAGAGCCCCATTATTACTCCATCTAATCTCTAACCAGAGCAGTGCATGGTGTTCACATGCTGTTGGCTCTTTTGACCATATTTTTTTCCAGAAGTACTTATGAGCTTACATGGTAGAGCTTTCATCCGATCTCCAGTTTTCTCAGGCTTCCAATTTACCCAAGCCCAGGAATTTTAATTTCAGTCCTATGTGCACTCTCACTTTCACTCTTTGCCATGCTGTTTCCCTTCCTTGCTCAGTTAAACAGATTCCACTTTGTGGAACAAAGTAGTTTTGTATAGTCCAGAAAGAGCCCAGCCAGAGCTCTTGGCTTCTTCCTTGTATTCTTCTAAGCCAAGTTCCAGTTCCCTGCATGCTGAATTATCAGAAATGCTTTGTTTAGGAGGCACAGAGACTTGCCCAAGGCAAAGCAGCCTATGTAGACTTGCCAACCCAACCTCACCCCATCTGTCTCTGAGCTGCTCCTAACTGAACTCAAGGAGCCCTTTACCTCTCCAAGTAGATTCCGAAAATGGGAACCATCATCTGGCTCTGCTAAAGCTCATACTCAGCCCCCTAACCCAGGGCCATATCTCTTTATTTTGTTCTCTGAACATATAATCTTAAAGAAAACTGCTTCCTTCTCTTAGAGCAAAGCAAGACAGTCTCCTGCATTCCAGCACCTGCAGAGGAAGAACAGTTGTGAGAGAAATTACTGAAATGACCATGCTAATTTTTATTCTGCTTTCTCTATCTACTTAACAAGAACTGTTTGCTCAAGTTACAGCTATCAGTCAGTAGCTGAAATGTGTTGCAGATTCCTGGAGTAAGCATGAATTTCACTGATGCAGTTGTCCTCTTGATACTCGCTGTAGTTCAAAGCTGCATATGTTTGACATCTGCAAGCTAGAGTGGAAGGAAGGGGATTCACTAACCAGCTGTGGTATCAAAACCCACAAAATTAAAGGTGTTATTGAAGGAATGGATAACTTGGAAGAAAAATGTAAGGGCTGCATATACTTCACTAAACATAGGCCCATCTGATCTCTTTTGATTAGAAAGTCTAGAGGAGCAAAGAGCCAATTCTCAAATATAAACCTGCCTCAGGGTTTGTCCTTGGGTTTATATCCTTGCCACAAATGGTGTGTTTTACACTGATGTAACTTGTTGATTTTAATCAGGAGTGCATAGCTTGGAGAATCTTGCTGACCAGTTTTTTGTACAGAGACGTATCTGTATGGGTGTCCACATGTATACATGCATAAAAGGAGAAACTAAAATAGATAATATAACATAGTGTCACATAACATAATTAATATAGCATATAAATAGAATTGACGTATTACATAAAGCAGGCCATATAGCTTATGCTTATGCTTTTGTGTCTGCTGGAACCATTTGCTAGCCAATAAATTAACGAGTTTCCCCATTTTAATCCACACAGGTTGATCTTTTGTCTTTCAGGCTGGAAACTGTAGAGATTTATGTGGAAAACAAATTTGAGTGTTTTTGGTTGTAATGTGTCATCCTTGGTTCTACAGCTGTCATTAGCTGTCTCTTTTAACGCAGGGAGACTTTGGTCCTCTCCTCTGTCTAATCACAACACGTAGTGCTGGCATTGAGCTTTGAACTCTATGTAATGACAGAGTGGGGCAGACATTCTAGTAGAATCACAGAATCATAGCATGGTAGGGGTAGGAAGGGACCTCCATAGATCATCCAGTCCAACCCTCCTGGTGAAGCAGGCTCACCTCTGTCAGGTCACACAGGAATGAGTCCAGGTAGGTTTTGAAACCTTCAGAGAAAGAGATATTGTTTTGTTCTATCCAATATGAAAACTGTAACAAATTTATCCGTATTTTAGATTTTCTAATGCAGCTTGATGCACAGTGCTTGTGGATGACACCCATTACACACAAGCAGAGGGTTTGTTAGGTATCAGAATCAGGTGGCCAGTCTCTGTGGATGTTTTCTATGAGCTGGTGCTTAGAGAGTTTTACTCTGGGCTCAGCTGTGCTCTCACTGACACCTGTATAAACTCACAAATAATTTCACTGAAGTTATTGAAATTCCTCTGTACTCATACCACCATAGCTGGAAGCAGAAGGTAATTCAGTTCATTTTTAAAGTCTTCAACATACAGCAAACACTCAGCCCTACCCACCCACACAGGCAGAGGTGCATAGGTACATACATGCAGGTGGAGTCCATAAAATAAACGACCTGACCAAGTGTATCCGCTTGGATGAAGGCCAGATGCTTGGGAAGGAAACTCTTTTCCTCTCAATGTGGCCTAAAAGCTGACAGCTTTTATACGATCAGCCTCAGCTGTGTTGCCATGACCAAAATTAGTGTTCTTGGGAATATTTACAAGGATGAATACACAGAGTTTTTCTTCAATGGAGGTTTTCAACAGATACTGCTACAAAAAGTTCTACACGCTCAGTAACATATGATCTGTGACACTTTTTTCTGCTATCCTGTTTTGTAGCATAGATCCAGGGAAGTCCTGAGAATGTTGGTTTCTTTATGTGTGCACAAAGTGCCTCTGCATTTATGAGCACATTGTCTTTAATCACATATATTCCCTTAAAAAATGCATAAGTTAACTCAATTGTCTCTCACAGGTAAACACTCTCATGTTTTCCATGACTGCACAGGTCTCATGGGACTGTAACAGCATAGCCCATCATGGAGGGAATGCAAAGCACCGATGCCTTGAGTGGAACAGAGAAATTAAGTTTTAGAGAACAGTAAATCTTGCTTGGGCAGCACACTGTCCTCACAAGACATGCATCCTTTTTAGACTGTTGGAAGAACCCCTACATCCTGTCCCATGAGACAAGGCTAGATGAGGTTCAACACCATGCTTCATCTGCTCTCTCCCCTGAACCTCTTTTGCCGTCCTAACTCAGCAGCGGCAACTCCAAGTGCTATAGTAAGGAATTCTGCAAGGTCTCCTGAATGATCCTGTAATTATTTAACTTCAAGAGAGGGCCAAAGACTTCTGAAGGACTTACTATGAGGAACTCAGCAATTCCTGTAAAATCATGATGGAAGATGTTTGCAAACCCAATAGTCCTGTGGGCTAGCTGTGCTGGCAAGTTAACAGGACCTTCTTGAACCACTGTCAGGTCATCCTTCTAAGGGAGCAGTCCAAACAGTTGTCACCTAGAAGCATGCTAGGTTAAAAAAAAAGCCAGTGCAGACAAATCCAAACCCCTCTGTCTGTGCTCCCAGCAAGATGCATATAAGCTAACTCTGGTCCAATACCTGCACAGCTGTGTTATGATAAGTGTGTATATTAGTTAGGACATTGTTCTGTGCTGACTTGGCAAGGTGGCTTCCAGATGGGAATTGGCTTAGGTTCATCTGGCTCAGGGAGCAGGCACTGCATGCTCAACTCTTGTCTGCTCCTGCCCATGGTAGCATACAGAAAAGAGAGAGTTCCAGGTTTCAGCCAAAAGCTGCTACAACCTGACAGCTTAGGTCGCCTACAAGAACACAAAGATCTGATCACAGATCTGGATCTGCTTGGATGTTGGGATATGACAAATAGTCAACCCAGCATGCAGACACTTTGGACGGTATAAGTTTGTTGCTCAGAGATTAAGATAGGTTTGTTGGCTGTATCTCAATGCTGCTTTGCTCAGCTAGGGCCATATCCACTTTAAAATGAGGAAGAGGCTGGGATTCCTCAGATTAACATTGACATGACTTGTCCCCATACAAGATCCTGCTCTCATTTATTTAGTAGACAATGAGACCAGTGTATGCTTTGGTCTGGTTTTAAAGAATATTTTCTTGACAAATTACTAAAGGGTCATTTTTTCATACAGGACAGAGATGACATCTTCACATCTGCCTTCTGATCTATGGACTACAGGCTCCATCACTTCAAGCTCCACAACAGATGGGTCCACACGTCCTTCATCCATGTCCTTTGTGGATTTATCTCATCCTGCCCCTGTCACAGGGACGGAGTCCAGTCTGGCTCAAGCTTCTGATCTAACTCAAGCTTCACAAAGGAGAGCTATAGGTAAGCCTCTGAAGACTCAACTGTTTTGTATTTAGGACAGAAAAAAACAAGCCTTTATCTGTCCCTGTACACACAGTAAATACAACTCTGTAGTCTGAGACAAGGCTTTGGTTATGTTTCAATCAATGGAATGGTGCATCTTATATGCCATTTCACATCCCAGTCTCTGTTTGGGACTGATCATGTCTCCAAATATGAGAGTGGCAGATGAGATCTTAAGTGATGGAAAATATGCCTAGATTGTTATTATTTCCTTGTGTTTCACCATGAGTAGAGCTACAATAAGGACTCCATATATTAAAAGAACCTTTTATTTTCATGCCTTATGTTACAGTAGGCATAACTTTCCCATGTAGAAAAATCTACAACTATGCTCCAAGCAGTGTGCAGGTGCCTGGAGGAAGTTTGTGGAAAGATGCGTGTACATATTTTAGGAGCTGTGACTGGTCCAGAATAAGCTGCTGAGCAGTGACCATCTATCTCTTCCCTGCTGTAGGGGTTATGATTGTTTTTCTAAATCACAGCTAAGGGTCTGAGAGCAGCCTCAATGCCAGCAGAAGTTCTGTGCCCTCTGCCTCCTGCCCCGTGCAATTTTCTCCAGTGTTGTGTTGTTAGACAGAGAGCAGTGATACCAGAGGTCTTGAAGCAGGGTGGTGTTGATGGGCAAAAGCCCAGGCTTTGCACTTGGCCACTGGATCTTTTTGATTCCCACAGAAAGACATGGCAAGTCCAGTATCTTACTGGTGCTGGGTAGCAATTTGTGTGAGTACTGCTCTGTACAAGAGAGGTTCATGAAAGAAAAAGGACAAATCTCTGTTACATGCCTTTGCAGTGAAGCAGACTATATTTGTCCCCATAGATTTTAAAATGCTCTTTAGTTACTTGAACACAAACAAGAGCAACATCGCCAATCATATCAGAGGGGCTGCTCAACATCCTCCAATAAAGGTATGCAGCACAGCTCCTGAAAAACGGCAGTGGCTGCTTTCTAGTCAGTGGGCAATTCTGATATTTTGACATTTGATTTAGACCTGCACAATGGTTAAAATGGAAATGTTGACATTTGGAAGGGAACAAAAAAATAAGAGTTTATGTATTATTATTATTATGATATCTACTTGCTGATCTGTGTGTATTTGCATCCATTTTCTTAACCTTAATAAATTTGGAGTGCATGGAACAGTTTCTGCCTCCCAAGTTGGTGTGGGGACAGTGTCCACAGACATGAGGTCCTGTAGGTTTTGTGAAAGTGGACCATCAGGCATGAGAGATGCTTAGCATTCCTACTGAAGAAAACATTGATATGTCCTTCCCTCCTTCTTATTCATTAGCCATCAGAGGACCCACAAGATGCCAGGGCAGGGGGGTGGGGAAGCAGAATGAGGGGGAAAAAGTAATTAGAAACCAGGCTTCATGAATTCAGCTGCTTGTGGGTTTGGAAAGGTTGAGATCTTTCATTTGACCTAAACAAAATGTTTGGACATTCTTGGGTTGAAATGTTTCGTTGCTGCCTATTGAACCAAATAAAAACACTTAGCTTTGGTGAAACACTGTAATGAAGAGCTTGGGAAGGAGCAGCTGCAGCTTATTCTGGCAGCATTTATCTGCCCTAGGACTAGGAGAGGGTAATGTTCCTTTTCCAAATGTGCAATGTTGATCATCCCCAATATATTAATCAATTAAGATAAATTTCACCTCAGGTATTAGAAAACAATGGAAGACTCCAATCTGTCTGCTGTCCAAAGGAAGAATATGTCCTCCTGCCATAAATAGATATCTGGAGGGAAAAGGAACTTGTAAAAATGTTTTAATGGTCTCATATTCTAGGGAAAAGGGGCTGATGTGACCTCTGTGTGTGTGTGCATGCTCACTTTTTTCTGTCTTCCAGTTGTGTCTTTCATGATCTGCTTCAAACAAACCTGGGCATGTTTATAAATACAATATGGGACAGAAATGTGGAAAGAGGTGGGTTTCTGCTCTTCCACCCTTTGGAGCATGAACTAGCCACCAGCCTCACATCCTTCCCTGCTGTTTTCATATGTGCATGGGTGAACAGTGAAGCATGTTAGATGGCAGGATTTGTTGACAAACCTCTTCTCCACACCATTGCCTGAAAGTTAATCCAGCCCCCTTATTGGAACACTGTAGTTAAATCATTGCCCTAACTTGGATATGGTGACTTTGAACCCAGAGCCTTCTCTCTTAGGAGAGCTTTCTAAGCACTCCACTATGAATTTTGGGGTATAGATGTCCCTTGTTGTGGCATGACACAACAAAATAGCTCAAAAAATAAAAAAAGGAGAGTTTACAGAGCAGAGCTGGTGCCCCAGGATGTTTAATGACCGATGGGATGTGATTTTGGAAGTTCAGGGTGCCACAAGAGAGGAGACTTTGCCCAAGACGTGCACTCCTGGAGCCCTCCTCTACTGCATTTTTCCTTGCTGAGTGTTTCAGGAGTGCTACCACAGTTTAGATAGTAGTTTCCAAAAGAGCACAAGGGAATTAGTAATTTGATCCTACTGAATTTCAGCAGTGTCAAGGCCCCTCCCAAAGTTTCCCAAAAAGCCCCTTTTAAGGATGCCAGATCCTAGCAACAGCAACAGCAATCATCAGTCTGATCTCAGACACAGACTGGCTTGTTGACACATCAGTGAAAAGCAGTTTCAACACAGTTTTTTCACTCTGCAGCTGCCAGTTCAACTACCACTCTGAGTGTTTGATCTAGCCCAGCCTACAGCCCAGAAAAACAAAGCCCAGCATTTCTAGTTCCTGACTTAGGGAGCTCCTTGCCCATTGTGCTGTTTTCTCTGCTACCAAAGGCCCAAAGGCCATTCTTCAGTGTTTCCCAGTTTGCTCCATCCTCAACCAAAGTCACGCTCCATTAAGCTGTACACCAGCTGTAGCTTTCTCTTCAGACTGCCTGTGCTGTAGCATTTCACCACCTTATTAGCCCTGTGCTATTACACTTGCTGGCTACTAACTGCTTGTTTAACACCAACAGCCCAGTGAACCAGCACCGCTGCCCCAGGGCTGGAGCCCTGCTGCCCTCAGTTTCCCAAGAGAAGGGGTCACAAATGATGCTGGAAGAGTGTCTGATGCAATTCCACTGCTGTACCATGATGAAATGTACAGGGAGAAGGCACTACAGATTTTCTAACACCCTGATTTTTGTAATTAAAAAAAACTTCATATGGGAAAAGTGGCACTGTAGATGACACTCCCAAGGAGCTGAGGAGGCTGATCTGATTGCAGCGATGCTCTCTGACCCAGATGATCATCCGAGTAAAGCTGATCTGTGTTCCAGTCATTTCACAGCTAAGATGACCTGAGGGATGTATCTTTCCCCCCAAAAAAAATTAGACTGTCCTACCAGATCTGGTTAGAAATAGATTGCCTGGTGGAGTGGGTTTTGTGCAATATTGAACATAATAAAATATTGAAGGAAATCTCAAATGTGTAGTCTGAGAAACATGTACTAGAAAAGTTGTTGTGGAGACTTTGATGTGAGACATGTGAGAAGTTTCCTGGTGAAAGATGGGTTCAGTGGGCATGTTCTCTCTCCCTGGTTCTCCCTACCTTTGCCAGGACAGGAAGTCCTGCAGGGTCCCTCTTAAGCATTTATATTTGAAAAGATGAACAAAAAGGGGATTAGGAGAGGTTATCACTTTCATTTTATAATTGGAAGGGAACCGGGACATATTCATTATCCACTCACAGCTGATGCTGTGCTGTCTAACGGCACTCAAATTGCAGGATGACATTATATCACTGATGGCATAATTTACTGTCTCTTCGTTACCCAGGGTAATTCCAATGAGGTAATAAATCTACATGTCAGTAGGAAAATACTCAGTTTACCAGCTGTGCTTTATTTTATAGTCATAGATTTAATGCTTTGAGAGGAGTATTTGCGAAGCATCGCTTTGCAATTAGAGGCAAAAAGGAAAAAAAACTTTCCATTTTTGTTGCTAAAAAATACAACTATTTGTCATAATTTGTCTTTCAGTTAATATTGCATAACTCGGTGTCTTTGTCTTTTGCTTGCTCATCAGCTCAGCCCAAAGACAGTATTGAAATAGCAGACTGGTACTCTGCTCAATTGAGAAACCTTGGCCTTTCAACGGTAGTGTCAGGACAATGCCAAAACAACTTCAGTGCTTTGTCTGCTGACTCAAGGAATGTTTCCCAGAGCCTTGGATGCATGGAGAAACATGGAAGGACACATTCTGCTTATGAAGACTATCAAAAGTCTTCATACAGGTACAGTCAGGGTTTTCCTTCAGATTATTTTTGTACGGAAGAGATGATGTTTGCTGCAGTATCATCTTCCTCAGTGGAGCTGCAAAACACAAGCAAACCCTTGATAAGATACTTCGTCATTATCTAGGAGGATACTGGAGAATATCCAAGGCTTTGAAATGTAAGGATCTCACTTACTGCTTTAGGAACAACTGCCCCTGATTTGGACTTCAACCTCAGAAAGGACAAATCACTCTTCATTCACCATGTCCTTTTCAATGTCTGTTAATAGAAATTCAAAGATACCTTCCTTGTGAAGGTAGTCCGTTAAAGGAGCAGAAACATGGTACCTCACAGCAGGTTTGGCCTTGTCTTCAACTGATCCTACCTAATTTTGAATCCAAGAATAGAACTAATATTGCAGGAGACTTCAGAGGGTCCTACCATGTGGGCTGCATGGAGCTATTTGAAGCAGTGGCAGGCAGTCAAAGGAGTGAATTGGGCTGCATGTGGTTAACACCCACCTAGAAATCCCATGAAAAAAACAGAGTATTATATCCTGTAGAAGCTAGTTTTCCCAAAAAGGCATTTACCTACATTTACTCCTAGGAGGAGTTTTCTTCTTGTAGCCAGCTAAGTCTGGTCACACCAGGCACTGGTATGTGTCAACATCAGGATCTGTATTTCCAGCTCACCCTCTCCACAGCTGTACAAAGCGAGTCTTCCTCTCTGTGCTCACTAGTCTGCAAGGACAGTGTCATAAAATTGTAACAGCTTTTTTTTTGTTCTGTCAAATTGCAAATGCACCATTGGCTTCTTCCTGGCCCTCTTTCAGCATAATTGCACCCTATACTTTTCTCTCCAGTGAATGCCGTTTCCCCCCTGATCAATTAGCATACCATTTTCCAAGAGCTGCATCTCACTTGTTTCCTGCCCATATTTCTAAACCCTCTAGGGCTCTTTGTATTATTTCTCTTGCTCTCATTTGTTTTCCCCTACCATTTCCTCTCAACTTAATGTTATCTACATATTTTATTAACCGTTTTATTCTCCCTCTCACATCACAAGTTGAGATGTTCCATGAAATGAGAGCTACTCTCCCTATGAGATGCAACCTCCTTGTTTGCAGTCCTTCAGACAGTTTCTGTGACAGTATTTATGTCTAAGCCAAGAGGAGATAATATTTTGAGAGGCACTTTATCAAAAGGTTTCCTGACTCCCAGTTCTTTGATGCCTGCTGGTCTCCCTGCTCTCATTCAATTTGTAATTCTGGTGACTTTATATGCAGTTTTCTCATGGACTTAGTCTTTGTAAACCCACAGTGCTCTTTGCATATGTTTCTGTAAAGAGATCTGTGTAATTCTTGGGATGTTATAGGGAGAATCATGAAAAGATATCTTTGAAAGTCAGTATGAAAGCTCCAGTTGTCTTCAGAGCTCTAAAACTGTTTCCAGATAATGAGATATGCCATGCTGTTTGGCTGGGCTTGAGGAGAATAACTCTAGATAAACATTAGGAGATAAAAGAGATTACTTTCCCCTTTATGCATTTCCTTGTATTGTATGAACAGTTTTCCAGTGGGGATTGAATCATATCTTGTCTCATACACAGAGCAAAAGCAGTCTTTAGCTCTGCTAATTGTTGAAGATAGAGTAAAAGCCAATGACAGTTTTCTTTGTGTGTGGTTAAACTTGTTAAATGCATAAATGCACTGATTCTTTTCATTCTCCTTTGATTCATAATTATTATGGTATTCCATCATGTCAGCACACTGGCCTCTTTTTTTTTTTTTTTACTCCACTTAGTTTGAATTTAAACTATGCCTTTTCTTGTTCTACATGTTAAATACATAAAATTACATTGTAGCATACAACACCCAATATTTTAATTTGGTATTGCATTATACAACATCCTTTGAGCGTACACAGCATGAACACATACTTTAGTCATACATGTATAGAGAACTGATGTATAGTATGTCTGGATCTGGTTTGTCATGAAGACACTATACAAGTATGCACAAACTTAGTATAAAAATGTGGTTTGGGCCAACTAGGATATTTTGGGTTATTGTTTATAATAAAGCTAATTTACATCCATTTGCTTTTGAGAATATGTGAATATTCTTAAAGCACCTTGAAGGTTAAATGTTTAATTAGATTGTCAACTAATGCCATACTGAGAAATGGAAGAGAATTGAGCCATCAGGATTTTCAGCAGCATCAGGATTCACTGCACTAGGATTTTCAGCTATCAGCTCTCTGCAAGAAGAGTGATAGTATTGTCACATGTGTCCTGGCACTGATGCTTAGAGACAATCTTAGTGTTTGTTCAATGTGAAAGTTACCCTAAACCTTCCCCTGACTTTTTGGCTGAGCAGTGTTAAATCTGCTGTACTTTGGGGGTGTCTGTTTTGTAGAAAACAAGAAAACTAGAAACTGGTTCTTGAAATTCTGTACATGGCTATTGAAAATTTTCAATATCTATGTTATAATATGTGCTAAATGCATGTGCTACATACTAATGAGTTAAGTTAAAGCACTCATCCATACAGCACTTGGGATCTTAGCTGACTCTTGGCATTTCAGGCCTACAGTTGTATGCAGCTATTAGGTATGCAACATTTCACTGCCTTTCACAAAGAGTGAGCTGAGCCTTCTCCCGGGGCTTTTCCTGTGCTGTCTCTCTAGTATAGTTGAATCTGTTGGCATACAAATAAATAAATAAATCCATACTTCTGGAGGTAAGCCTTTCCCAACATAATGATGATATCCATCTCTCACTTTCTTAAAGACTTAGGAGCTTAAAAAGACTTGAATTCTTCATGTATTTTATAGTTAAAATGCCTTGTTGCTACCTCTGTCAGCTCAGAGAGGAGCAGTTCAGGGGGCACCCAAATGGCAGGTCATAGGGCCATGACTGATGCACCCCATGCTACTGAGAACACTGACATTTTTCACCCCACTGCACCGTGCAGTGCCGTGCACATTATAGAAACCTTTGGATTCTGTTATACCAGAGAATATTAGCATGCTGCAGAAGAAATTACAGCATAAACACACACTGACCTCTCCCACATGCACTTCAGCACTTAGCTCCTGTCTCACAGGAGCTGGTCCACTATTTTGAAAGGTAGACTGACTTGTTGAAAAAAAGCTTTGAAGCCTTCAGTGAACATATCCTTACAGAAGTTATTCTCTTATTTAAACTCACAGAAGTCTGTTGCCATCCAGCAGCTAGCTGACTATACAAGTTCTCAGAGAAACCCTGGAGGTCTCACTTTCTCCACCAGCTGTGTGTGAACTTACAGAGTCTGCAAAAATCAAGTGGGTTTGGGGAAATTAGTACAAATGATGTCTATACATTTCAGATTTCAAAGTTTGAGGGCAGGAAGTGTGGAGGCTAAGGTCTAAATTCTAAATGAGACACATACACAGATCATGGTATCCATAAATTTGAAGTCTTGTTTGGCAGAAAATAATATACTGAAACATGAAGGTACAAGCATTCATATTTTATTATAAGGTTCTTGAAAAATAGTTGCCAGTAAAACAGTATTTCCAGTTCAAAGAATCTTATCTTTAGTCAGTCCTTTGTTAATTTAGTCACTCTGAATTTCATCAAATAGAGGCTGTATCCCCAGGAGTACCCCAAAATATGGGAGAGTATTCAATTGCAATTTGAAGAAACATAGCAAAGATGACTGACTAAAGATAGAAGTCTCTGAGGAAAAAAGCAGGAAAGAGCATGAAGGAGTCTGTGTGAGAGAGCTTCACTTTCTCTTTTAAGTGAGGAGAATTATACCTGCTCTCAAGTTTTGTGGCAAGTGGAGCCAAGGTCCCTGGTGTCAGGAGTGGGCCTGCCTGCTCTCCTTCCTTTCTTGCTGTCTTCTGCTTTTCTCTTTTTTTCTGTGTGCATTCCCCATGCCTATATGAAAAACTGACATTGACCCTTAAGGAGATTTTTTTTTTTCAGATTTCCAAAAGTGGCTCTTGACTTAGAGGCTCTGTTTGGAATGTATAGGCAGAGTAATAAAGACTGCTGTAAATCCCAGTCTGAATCAGGATACCAGTGGATGGCTTCTCCTTGGAAAAAAAAAAAGGAACTGCCAGAGAGCTGTTACCTTGGAAATCTCACCCAGAGCTGGATCATCGAGAGCGAACAGCTCCTTCTAGACTTTTCTAGGTACTGGGAGTTGTCCACAGAAGGAAGGTGTCTTTTCATAGCTGGAAGTAGAATTGTGTGATTATGCATTTTCATCCCATGCCCATCAAAAGTTCTTTGAGCTGGCACAGGAGAGTGCCTAATTGACTCAGAAGCATTTGATATTGAAGGATTATCAAGCCTATTTAGTCTTCTTTATTGCTAACAGCTCTTGCTGGATTCACCTTTAGGCATGGTTGAGCCAGCCTTGCTGTTTAACCCTTGCAATTTTGGATCTGACCTTCAGTAAGAATGGCTGTGAGGCAGTAACACGCTGACAGCTCTGCATGGTATGCTTCATCAGCTTCCAACACCAAATTCCTTTATCCTATCATTTGTTCCTTTATCAGTCCTGTGTGTTGTATCAAAGACTCCTGTCACTCCATTTTAATTTCCCAAGTCTCCCTGGCTTCATAATGTTCAACCTGAGGTCTTGTTTAGGGAAAGTTATACTGGACTCCCATTAGTCACTGCTTTATCAACCAAGATTTTGCTTTTCACAATGTTACATCAGAAAGTGGCCTTTCAAGACCATTTTAGGAGCCATCTTTCCCCATCTGCTTTTTCCTGTCCTCCTAGATATGTTTTGGCACCCAAAACTTTTCCCTTGCTTTCCTTGTACAGATAGAGAGAAATGAGAGATTGGGAAGGTTTTGCTTTCTGTATGGTTTAAAAGCCTTCTCCCATAGGCTTTACTGTCTCTACACCCTTTCAGAGGGTAGAAAATGTCAGGGATTTCTCTTTAATCCTGATGTCATTCTGGTTGTAGGGCCCAAGGGAGTCCTAGGCCACTGCTGGAGCTCCAGGACTGTATTGATATATGTAGAAAGCAACTGTGGGTCTGAACCACAGCATTTGACATCTGTATGCACAGCTGGCCATCCCTTCAGCTGCACTGATACAACAACTTGCAGAGACCACCAGAAAATCTTGGGTTAAAATAACGTCCCTCAAAACCTTTTATGCTGGGTTATTTCAGCAGTTCATCTTAGAGTGTAGTCCTAAAGCAGGGAGTAAGGAGAAACTGTGGCAGCCAGATGAAAGCAAGAAACCACAAGAGTGAGAGAATCTGAAGGTGAGGGGTCCCTCATGCTGCCTGTGCTGCCAGAGCCCTCCAGAGCTCTGCATCACTGGTAAGCCATCCTCAAGTCTTTTCTTTTCTTTACGTGAAGCATAAATAGACCAGGACTGAGTGAGAGGAGGGATGCTCTGGAAGGAGGAGCAGAAGCAGACAAATGTTATATTAGCTATGCATGTCTTCTCTGGCCAGAGAGGGGGCAGTTCCCTGAGGCTCTGCTTCCAAATCTATCAATGCCAGCGGCAGCCTGGAGGCAGCCTGGCTGTTGTGAGCAACTGTGACTCACTGCTACACTGCACAGCTGAATTATTTGGGGTGGGTGGCCTGTATTTGTCATACTGTCAATGAGGATTTGGCTATGTTAAGTAAGCACATAGGCTGTCTAGGCTGTTGGGTCAACCTTTACTATATACACTGAGGTCTACGACTTAAACTTGCTGGAACAAGACGAATGTGGCAAGGGCAAAACCACTACATGCACAGAAGAGAGACAAGACACTGCACCAGTACTGAATAATGAAATTTATTGCAATAGATGCTACATGAAAAACTGAATGATTCTTAGACTTCATTCACAACCTGTCTAATAGGACTTATGATGAGTATCACAGTCTGGGACTGCGTGTTATGAAGTGTTCCCTTGACATACGCGCTACTTAAAGGAACACTCAAGTGATAAATTTGTTTTGCAGTGCTTAAGGGAGATTGAGCGTTCCCCTGCTCATGCAAGAAGTCTCTGATCTTACTGCAGATGCAAAACAGACCCTGCTTTACTGTGATTCTGAAACAAGAAAGGGATGAAATCTCAGTCTTGTAGCATGGAGTCTCTCAAAGTTAATGATCAAGTATTAATAATGAAAAATTGTCTTTCTCCAGGAATGAAAAAACAATGAAAGGTAGGAGGAGAAAAGTATACTGATGGAGAGGGGAAACTTTCTAAACTTATGAAGCGAATCAACTACATAACTCCCACTAATCATACTAGGCTAAATACCCAAGGCAGCCTTAGAGATTGCAGCCTGTATGGATTTAGACAAATCTAAATTCAAATGGTATATTGCTGACTCTTTGCCCCACAAAAAAATCTTCTGATGGTAACGGAGGCTACCTAAGTGTGAAAGAGAACTAGAATATGCTAATTTAATGCAAATATAGCTTTTCAGATGAAAGGCACTGAATAAAAGGTAGAATGGCAGTGCTGGAAATATTCTGCCTGTGGTACATTTACTTACCATTAATTACTGACATCTAGGCTAGTTGTTATAAGGAAATACTTGTGAGTTGTTTTCTTCTTTCAATTAAGCAATGCTTTTACACTTTCAAATCAACTTTCTTTCAGTGCTATTGGAAATTTGAAAATTGCTGAAGTTGATCCAGGTGGTCATTTTGTAAAGATCCTGAACTGTGACCCTGAAAAAGAGGAAAGCATTGGGAATTATCTCTTGAAGCAAGACACCGAAGGTCAACCAGTGGCTGTATTTCACTTTCCCCCTGAGACCAGGATGGGGCCCAACTCCACCATGACAGTGAGTGTGGGGAGTTTGAATGCCCTTTGTCAACTGACAGACTAGGGTACACTCTCAGCCTGATGGTATAGAGTCAAACTTAAGTCTGTTTTTTCAGAAAGGGTAACACTCACAAATAATAATGAATTCACAAGAAGCTGTTAACGTCTATCAGCATTACAAGCCTGATGTTTCAATGACACATTCAACATTTCATGTTTCCCAGTAGTGAGAAGCTATCCTGGAAAGTCCTTGTTTCATGTATCCCCTTTTCCAACCAATGCTCCTGTAAAAAGCTCCTCATACTGCTAGAATATTGAGTTCATAGAATCATAGAATCATAGAATGGTAGGGGTTGGAAGGGACCTTTAGAGATCATCTAGTCTAATCCCCCTGCAGAAGCAGGTTCACCTAGATCAGATAACATAGGATCATGTCCAGGTGGGTCTTGAAGACCTCCAAGGAAGGAGACTCCACAACCCCTCTGGGCAGCCTGCTCCACTGTTCCGTCACCCTCACAGTGAAATAGTTTTCTCTTGTATTTAAGTGGAACTTTTTGTGTTCCAGCTTCATCCCATTACCTCTTGTCCCGTTGCTAGCTACTATAGAAAAGAGGGATGTCCCAACCTCCTGAATAGTTGTGCCAGTAATTGCAAACAAAGGGTATGAACATTGGATCAGAAACCCACAAATAACAGAACTGGAAAGGAAACAAGTTTTGTGTTTGCTACTGAAGCAATTAATATGATTTTGTGTATAGTCTGAGGCATCACTATAGTAGGATCTCAACTGAAAATAAAAAGAAAAAAGATATTGCTTTCCAAACTCTGGCCATTATGTGAGCACAGCTGTTGTCCAGAGGAGAAAGCCATAAACTGCTGTTCTGACAATGGGACTCTGTTCCTGGCTTTGCCTTGGATAACTTTAGGCAAAATGATGACACTCTGTGCCTTAGCTTCCTATTCTGTACTCTCCCTTGATGGTGTGCCAGAATTATATGTTAAAAATTCAGTGCATGGGCTGCTTCTCTTAAAAAAAATTACTTCCCCTTCAGCTAGTTTGGATGTATCGTTTTGCCAGTTTGAATAAGAGTTATAGAGGTAGGTGGGATCTCAGATGCTGGGTAAAGATGCTGGCTGCAAGGCACTTTGCAAATCTCTCCAGAAATGCTTTCCTCTTAGTTGGCTTTGATATGACAACCATTCCGTCCCACCCACCCCAAAAGTAATTCTGCTCTCATCAGTGCTGAAGTCATTGACATGACTGCTCTTCCCATTACTGTTTAAGGGCTCCTGGGTGAAAAACTGACTGAGGTAGAAGGTCCACCACAGCTTCTGTTTGAGCATAAGCAAGTAGAAAACTTCTTCTGGTTTATGGGAGTTGGACTAGATGATCTCTAAAAGTCCCTTCCAACCCCTACCATTCTATGATTCTATGATTAATTTCGAAGAGTCATATTCAAGCTGCCAACACTTGCATCTAGAATTCATGTGCAGCGGTATCTGCGTCAGCCAGATAGCCAAAGAGGACTTCTGGGCCCCAGCTCCCTGTGAGAGCAATGGATGGATCAATGCAAAATTATGAAGTTAGATACCAGTGTAGATGGCCTCTTTTACCACCAGAACTTGTTTATTTTTCTGAGATGAAATTGAGTCCTCACAGAATAAAAGAATGCAAAGTCCATGTTTATGACTAAACTCAATGCAGGTCAATGCAGTCCTGTGTGAGCTCTCTTACAAGAAAGCTGAAAATCCAAGTTGGTGGGGGCCCAGAAGAGCCACAGTCAATGATGTCTTCTGATGTGTGTGTGAAAAAGCTACAAATACACCTTGGCAGAGTGTCATATGCTGAACAGTTTTGAAAGACAGCATTTTTTTCCAAGATACCTCTGCTTTAAAATTCAATGAGAATTGTTTTTGCTCCCAGGAAATGGTTGAAGTAATTTTCTCACAGATGGCAAATGCCAAATCCTTTAGGAACACTGTTTGCAACAGCCTGTTGTGTTTGTCTTATGTAAGAGAAACATTTTCATAACAGGTCCTTGTGCTACTGTGTTAGTAAAAAAAGGTCACAGATAATTGTATTCACTTTATAAAGCACAACATTGTTAAATCTTTTGTATAAGGATAAAAGTATAAAAAACTTCTAGTCTCCAGTAGAGACAGCTTTTCCCTGAACAGAAGGAATCCAGAATCAAGCAGAGACTGGAATTTTAAAGCCAATATCACAGATCTCTTCCAGTGCCTCTGATAATTCAGAAAATAAAAGAAATTGCCTAGTTTAATCTTATTCTCAGCAAGCCAGACCAAAAACCCCAGGATTTGCTATCACACCTTGAAAAACGTGCCTTTGCTAATCTCTGTTAATCTGCAGGAGAGGTACTTGAAAATAATCACTGTAACTAAACTGTGAGTCTTGAAACAGAGTCCTTTTGGCTTTGATTTCACAGATCAAATAAAGACCAGAGTTACAAAAATAAAAAAACAAAGCCTGATGCTTCTACTGAGCTCTTTATATTATATAAATATTCAGGAACCATTTTGCCTTTAATCTAATGGCTGCTTGATCTTTGTAGGTTTGGGCAGCAAATGCTGCAGTGCTTCAGAAACCTCCCTCAGGTTTTCTTTGGAAGGACCTGTGGAGATTTAAGACAAGCTTTGACTGTGCTACCATTCTTTGTGAACCTAGTGGTCAGGTGAGTGCCCTGAGCAAAAACACTGTTTCCTTACCCAGACAGCTCTATCTAATCTTCAGAGATTTAGGATCAACTTGTTAAAGTCCTTGTAGAACCAAACGCAAGCAATCTAAATACAGCACACCTGTGATCTCCCTTGGTTAATGGCTTCAGGGTGGATGTTAAGTATTAGGATCTGAAGGACTGAAGAAAAGCAATAGGTTGATTGCACCACTTGTTGAATGAAAAGCTAATATCCTCACAGTGATTGAAGCAAGGGCTCCACAAACCGAATTGCTGGCCCAATGACCTCTTCCACTATGTTTCAGCCGTGAAAGATCCAGCTATGCCCAGGGCTACTTAGCTCATGGCTGCCTATTAGTAACTACTATCAGCTTGGCAACTGTGTTTAATATTTTTAGACAAACTTCTATTGACTTGAGGATGAGGAAAAAACCAAGGTCATTTTTTACCCTGTAGTAGTTTAGTGACAGCTATGGTTTTCGGCATTTTTAGCTAGACAATCGCAAACTAGTGTCAATATGGAAAAGACCTGCTGTTTTCATAAACAACATAAGTTATACAGCTTCCCCAAGAAAGCATTATTTACATCTTGCAAACTGTTAAGCGAACATTGACCTTTGGTCAAACTTTTTCACGTTTACTGCTCCTCTAACTCAGTTTGGCCATACTTGCTCTCACATCAATGCCAGAGAATCAGAGGCTGAAAGGGACTTTGAGATATGATTACCCCTGCCACTGTTGCTCCTGGCTGTGGCTTGCCTTGGTAGTTTTGGAAGACCTTCAGTAAATCTAGACTTCATCATGTTCCCAGGCAATTTGCTTTAGTGCGTCACTCTCTGTATGCTTAGAAAACTTTTTCCTAGTGTCTAAACTGAATTTCTTCTTCAGTTTTAGTTCTTTCCTTCTTATCCTATCCACTGTGGACACGGGGAACATATTGCTTTTTCTTCTTTTCAGTAGCCTTTGACATACTTGCAGAACTGTCATGTCCTCTTTTCTCTCCTTCTTTGTCTGGTTTAGTTAATTGAAGCAGTAGAATTTCAAGGCTCTTAGATGATGACTCTACCCTAAATATATTTAAAGACTGAACATGGAATTTGAAGACCAAATGAAAAAAAGATGGAGTTTTGTGCTTGCAATTACTATTTTTCTTTCAAATGATAACTAACTCAGAAATACATTGGAGACCCTACACTTTCAATCCTTCCCGGTTTGTCTACAAGAAACAATTGATGAAAAAGCCGTAGAATATAAGTAAGAAGTGATACAGTGTTTTGGGTTTCTTTTCAGGGAGGTTGGACTAGATGATCTCTAAAGGTCCCTTCCAACTCTACCATTCTATGATTCTATGATTTTCAGGCTGTGGCTTGGTACAGTCCTCTCTACTGGAACAGAAATCAAGGATGGATGGCAAAAGAGGAAAGTGAAATATTTAAGAGCATGTTTATACCAACATTCTCAACGACAAAGCAAAAAGAGGGATGGGATATAGAGTGGAAAACGGCTGACCCATGGCAAACAAGGAAAAAAAGACAAAGCTTCATTAAAAGGTATCTGATATTCATTGTGTGTAATTGCAGCATTGTACCAGACTGCCTTTGTAAGTAGACACTTTTATGTTAGCATCTTGGTGAGCAATTCTTGAAAAGCTTTGGAATGGTGAAAATAAGGATTAACCTTAACCTTCAGACAGGAATCCAGACCAAAACTCTTGATAGGAATGTGTTCATTTTCAGTCAAGATCAAATGGAAAATTAAACTGTTCTTAAAATGTGACTTTAATAACAATTATAAACATTATAATTTCAGCCCCAAGTGTTTGGATGGCACCATTTGGAGGCAAAACTTGGAAAACTTTTAGCCAAAAACGTTCATATTTGAACAACTATTTACCTTCATCTTGAGAAGGATAGGCCTGAACTTGATCTTCTCTCAGCCCACTGCGCTTTGGACTAGGCTGATAACCACTGTGTTCTAACGTGCTTCAGAACTATCTTCTAGCCTTAAAATTAGCAGCACTATGAAGTGGTTAATTGGTGTATCTGAGGACAGTTTAGTTTGGGCACCCAGGTCTCAGTCAGGAACGCCTCAGCTGAGCCATTCACCATTTTGATTAAGGAATGCAATATTAGTATTTTTTAATAAGTCCTCTCGAGAATAATGGTTCCAGGGGCTTTTGAGCCAGGTTCACAACGGAAAAAACATGTATTTCAAAAGTAAGGGATTGGCCAATCTTGATATATTTTCACAAAAATGTGAATGACACTTCTAATGTTTGGGGTAATTGCTCTTCTCTAAATTTCTTCTCCAGATTGTGGATGGAGATGTTTAGAAGATGAATAGTTTTCAGCAAAGGTTAAGTTGCTCATTTTTCACAAGTTTTGCTCTTAAAAAGGATTGAATCACTTTTGCTCAAACTCTCCGAAGGAACTAAGTTAGAAGCAGGGAGAAATTATGTAAAAACTCAGTGCAAAGAGTTCAAGTCTGTCAGAATTTCAGCCACAGGCAAATAGTAAATTACACTGTGATATGCCAAACAATTTAGAAGTTGCAGTTCCTCCACCTACAACCAAATGCAGAATGTGTTGAATATATATGTGTGCTGTTTGTTAGGTATATTGCATAGATGTAATGTATTTGTGCAGTAAACACAGTAAATCTATGCAAAATAAGATAATAAATATGCTAATGCAATACAATAAATAATGCAGTAATAGACTAAATATACATATTTATTGTATCCTGTGCACATATATGCATGTGCAAAATGTGTGTAATACACATAGTAAACTTAAATGAATTTCTGTTTACAGGGAAAAAAAGGCCTCTGCATCCCTTTTTCCTAATCAGAGTGCCTGGTGCCAAAGTCCAAACTCACCCACACACCCTCATTTTTCTCTGGGTAGACCATTAACCATGGGGAATGATGGCAGCAGTTTGTGCAGGCAGTCGCGGTGTCAGTCTTCAAGGCCTGACCCTGTGCCAGGTGAGTTCAACAACAGATGCAGCGTATGCTGTAGCATGCACAGTGGCAATTGGATGGATTTTCTTACACAAATAGCTCAAGACTTAAAATACATGTATGTTATCACCTCAAACTTCTATGCCAGTGGTCTCCAAAATTTTAAAACTGTGCACCCCTGTATCAGTAAACAAAATTCTGAACACGTTTCCAATACATGTACCTTTATTTACTTGTAAATTACATACATTCACTGCTGCAATAATATATGCATTGTAAAACATATACACAAATAAGAATTCAAAAAGGGTGAAATAAATATTTTAAAAATCCTATTTTAAAAGTATTTTGAAATTTAGTTTTATTTGTTAATATTACAAATATCTTTTTTTCTCACACCCCAATTGGGATTGGGATGTCTTGCACTCCCTCTGGAAGACAGTTGCTCTGTAGAGCTGCATAGACGTATTGGTAAGATGTGAGTATTGCTACTAATACTGATGCATTTAGGAAATGAAACAAAATAATAGGAATCAGGAAGAGAAAGTGACTGTTATATTGGCTGTGAATTGTTAACTAGACAGTGATGACAAGGTCAATGCGTAATTCAGGTGCATCAAGCCTAGAAAGCAGTTGACGTACTAGAAAGAGTTCAGGGAAGAATGACAGAGGGAAATACTGTCTGAAGACACTGATTCATAAAGATTTAAAAGAACTTAATGTATGCTGGACAAGCAATGTGATTGCCATGTGAGGTGGTTCAAGCATCACAGCCAGAGAGCAAACAGTCTGACATCCAAGAAATGGAACTTAAAGGAACAGGACCGAGTGAAACACAGGAAGGCTTAGGTTGTGTATGTAAATACAAAGAAGTTTTAATGAACTATATATAGTCTTTCATTTGTGCTCATTGCTCCACCTAGTCTTTTAAACCACTGGCAAGTTTGAAGTGCTCAGCTACCATTAATTATAAAGGACCTACGTATCCAGCTCCTGAAAGCAGCTTTGTAACATCCATGCTTTTCAAAATCAGTTTAGCATATGCTCAGATCTTAGAAGTTCAAAGGCCCACTCAAAACTGCAAAAAGATGGGCAATACTGGTGATACTGTGATATCTGTGATACTGGTGATACTGTTTGAAGTGATACAGGTGATACTGTTTGAAGATACTTACTTGTTAGCCTAAAGTATTTAGTTTCTCATACATGCTTTGTAGCTCCTCGCTCTCCTCTTATAATAACCAAATATCTTTTCAGTTTCCTTTTGGGAGAAATTAATAGCAGCAGTCCACAATATTCCAGTACAGAACAAAGTATGTGTAGCAACACGATGATGTTTTGAGTACTGTTTGCCTCTCCTCACAGCTCAGCATTTTACCTTTCTAGCTGTTACAGAATGGGATTTTTACTACCTAATTCCTTTGACTCCTGTGGTTTTACTCTTGAGGCCTTGCAGCTGACAAATCAATGGTAGGGTGTGTGGTGGCATACCCATCCATATGCAATTTTAACTGGCACCTTACTGTTTGTCCAGTTTGCCTCCTGAAATTCTATTAAAGAGTTTTCTTTGGTGCTGATAACAAAAGATCTTCCAAGTTATCTACAAATGGTTTCACTTTATTTCTCAATATCTTTAACTTACAGTCTTTTTTTTTCCAAAATTAATTCTTGAACCATTTGTTTGGTTTCCTCCTCAACCAAATAGCTTAATTTTCTTCCCAGATTGAGAGCTAAGAAGGGAAAAGCTACTACTGCCACAGGTCAAAAAGTCTGAGCTTCTGCTTCTCATTTTCCTCAGAAATGCATCACTCTGGTGAGGGTGGGTTTTTTATTACTCTTAATAATTTTCACTATGAATGCGCAGCTCTGGATTTTGTAAGGAGTTTAAAAATAACAATGAAGTATATCATGAAGAGAGCACTTTGAAACCTTAGCCAAAACCAGTGAGTTTTGCCAATCAGAATGTTTCCCTGTTGCTGAGGAACATTAATTAAGCTTTCAGTGGCAAATTGAACTTGCAGACAAGGAACATATTTAGCACGCATTTTCAGTGAAAAGGAGACCACTATCTTCTGTAGCAAGTGGATCAAGCCTGTTAGTTTTCTGTTCTTCCCACGAATTCTCAGGTTTTCTGTCCTAGAAACTGAGAGTTTGGTGAGATGAAATGCACTCATATCATGATACATTTGCTCCCTTCTCCCAAGGACTTCCATAGCCTGTGAGGCTGCCCATGTAATTTCCAGTTATCATTGAGAAATATTTGCAGATTCATCTCTTCTGTCTATTGTGAGAAGGACTAAGCAATAACATTGCCCATTATAATTGATGTACAAACACACAGATTCACTTTTTGAGTAATAAGAGGTCAAACAAGAAATTATAGTGATATCCAATCGTAAGAAACTAAGTCAGCTGCTTTCCCTAGTAGATCAATTGATCAATGTGGATCAATGAATTGTTCCTATCATTACTAAGACACTATGCAATCATCTCACCTTGCTCAACAGAACATCATTCACTCTGTCTCACAGTTGAGTGCTCCAGTAGTCTGCACCTTTGAGTGTTTTTATGTGCCCTCTGACAGCTGAAGTTCTTCTATAGATTTCAAAACTTTATTATTTTAAGGTTTCTCAACTCTTTTCAGTTTCTCACTGAGTGCAGATTAATTCTCTGGAATTACAAGATTCTGCAGTGCTGAGGAAGAGGATGGTTAAGTAAAGGAGACCACTCTGGTGACAGAAAGCTATCAAAACACCCTGGTTTTGTTGTTTAGGTACCAAAAGCTGTACCATCATTTTATGAGAAACACTGTAATTCTGGCTTCCTTATTGCTGCTTTCTGAGCCTTTATATCTTATGACCTGACACCATGTTTCACTACTTGCCAGGCAGGATGCCAGTCTGTCAAAATTATTTCTTTATCTATTTGATGTTTACAGCTTAAAACCCACTGATGTAACGTGTATTTGTGTATTTTCAGTGCTCCAGGGAAAAAAAAAAAAAAACAAAAAACCCAGGTTATTCTGACCTAGAATTTCAGAGAAAGGAAAAACTTGGGAAAACCAAGGGAATCAAAAATAATTCTCTGTGGCTTAATATGAATGATTATTGCCAATATCTTCAAATAACAGAAACAAGCATAGCTCTTTCAACTCACCTCCTTCTGTCGTGGTCAAATACATCACATTATGAGTCCTTCAGTACCACTGAAAACAAATCAAAGATTTACCTATGGTTTTGTTGAGAGAGAGAGGATGTGACATTCAATAAAAGGCTTTCTTCAGACTTTTGGAAACCCAAATACCTCTGCTACTTTTGATGTGGGTGACCAGAGGTGACAGTAGGGTGTGTGTAACTGACTGTCCCATGACCTGCCTCACAAACTCAGTACTGCTGACCTGGTTGGTGTTCATTAGCATCACTTACCAGACAACATGTTGTCACCATGCTGAGATGTGCTAACACACTTGTCACTCGTGAACTCCAGTTGCCACTGAGAGGAAAATCAGGAGAGCTGCAGCACTTTTGAGATGAGAACACTTCTAAGCACACAAGTCCTCTGGAAATATCAGCAGAGCTGTTGGAAAGAAAAGTACATTTACTGCCCTGTGCTTCTCTTGCAAGCTGATCACTATGGGAAAACTGCAGTTGCAAGTGTCAGATTGGCCTGTGAAAAAGCAATTCTCTCCTGGATAATTTTGGCAGAATAACCTGACCTTCAAGAAACTGTGACTAAGGATGTCCCTTTATCTTCTTGTTTCCCATTACAGCATACAGACTGAGCCATATAATGGAGTGATAAAATGAAGTCCAGAGATTTGTTTCTGAAAATGACTCTTATCTAATAACAATATCTGACACAATATTTAAGAAATCTCTGAGTGAACTTTCTTAAAGGTGGTGTTCATGTCAGTAGAAATGCAGAGTCATTGAAAAGTTGAATCTATGGTAAAACTCAAGGAACTCACAGAAATCCAGGGTCAAGGAGTGAAAAGACTTGCTCACTGCCTGGAATTAATGGAGAACTATAAGCGGTGAAAACAGGGAGCCAAAGACATGATGATTTTTGCAGTGAGACTTATAGAGATGTTATAAGGCAGACAGTCTGAGAGCATCAACTAGAGGGAAAGTGCCAGTGAGGAGGAAAATTGTGTGATCTCTATTCAAAGGCTGCTAAGAGTTTGGAGAAGTACATGTTGTTCATGGACAGCCAACACAACTGTGATTTTGGACAGCCAATGCTTGCTGAAGTCCAATTCAACTGAAATCCAGCAAGAGAGGGTTCAATCCTTTGAAGTAAAGGCATCTTAGTGACAGCTAGTGGTCTTGCCTGTGGTTGTATATTTATCCCAATGTGGCTTTTATTTAAAATGTTCTTCCATAAAGCCAGAAGAAACACACAGTTTTTTGATGTTAGCGTGATTGTTTCCTAAGATTACTTTTTTTTTTTTTAAAGTAGATAGGTCAAGATAATGACTGTTGTGATCAACAGGCACTCTGTATGCAGGAACTAGCCAGAAGAAAAATCCTTCTGTTCCCAGCTGTGTGAGTAGGGAAGGCAGCAGAAGGCCTACTCAGTCAGCAGAGGTGAGTAGAATTGCTACAATAGAGTTTTCAAAATAAATAAAAGAAACAAACAAAAAAACAAAACCCCACAAAACAAATAAAAGAACAGTAGAGTTTTAAAAACCTCACAATTCAGAATAAAATAATTACTTAATTTTGCTGGAAATTAGTTTAGATTTCTTTCTGTGAGAAAGACCTATGCCAGACCACAAATATAAAGCATCTGGATTCAGGCATTGCAACTTGATCACAGCTACATGCACCTAAGTCTAGAGACATTTCTGTTTGCATTTTATGCTTTCTTCTAGGAAAAAGAAGGTTTAAGGGCACACTCAAAACTGTATCTATTTGAAGGCTCCATTGTTTGCACTACTCTACCTAGAAACCTAGAATCTGGGGTCAGCAATGAAGGCCTCACATGTAAAAGTGTAGACTTTCAAACTTGAGTTGTTACAAGTTCCTCTTTCAAATTTGTTGACTTCTAGACTCTTCCCTAGGACTTGGATGTTTGATTTTGTTTAATATCAGTTTCATGATTCGTTGTAAGACAGAATATTTTATCTATATTTATATTTGTGCTACAAAATCATAGAATCATAGTATCATATGTTGGAAATATCTTGCAAAATATTAAATATCATTCCAATTTCCTATCTGTACTTCTTAGGTCCTGTTACAACAGCTGTAAGAATTTATAGATTTTGTTCATCAAACAACTTATATCTACAGTTTTTTATTATTGCCATAATTATTAAATTGTACAGTACGTATTGATGTCACTTTCAATGGCTGATGTTCTCCAAAGTCCTATATATATTTTAGTATAAATGTATAAGTAATAATAATAATAATAGACAGGTAAAAATGAAGAGAACCTGGTGAATTATTGCTTGTGCCCATCTGTTTACTATATATAGGAAGTGGGGCTCTTTGCCCAGGTACAGATTAAAACACGTAAATACATCAGTGCTACAGCTTTGCCTTATGTAAAATGATAATAATAACACATCATTTCCTAGGGGCAGTGCGAATCAACAGTGTTTGTAAAAAAGCTTTTCTGCCTTTAGACAAGAGGCACTTCAGCAATGCAATGAATTAGTGTTTGTCTCAGTGGCACTAAATTAAATGCTTTTTAATTAAGAATCCTACTGTTCCAGACAAACTCAATAAATTAAAATTATCTGAACACTCAAGAAACCCATGACCAAGTAACTTGCTTTCTAATCACTAGGTTTGCTGGGGGATAGTCTTAGTGGAACTTAGTGGAACTCTTGCCAGAGACAACCGTGTGACATTTTACAGCTTTATGGAAAGGAAGCCCTTAGTGCTATGGGCTTGGTGCTGGTTCACATCGTGAAAATTTCACAACTCAGAAAACAGCTCATCCTGTGACCCGCAATATTATCAGCGGTAACTAACTCTCTTCTCTCAGAGCAAATTAAACCAAGGGCATTTGCTTTATTTTCAGCAAATGATTTCAAAGAATACTTTAGCATGTTAAAAGTTTGGCTTGACACTAACATAGCTGTCTTGTAGCAACTCATTAAACCCTGGTGTCACAGCTGTACTTTTCCCTGGTAGAGTTATGCTTTCAGTCAAGCCAGATCATCAACAGCACCAGGTTGAATCCCAAGCTCTCATTTGGGCTGTCCACTTGTCCATTTTGCCGTGAATGGGCTGTCCGAACCAGCTGAGACAGAGATGCGAGTCTGCAAGTTCTTTCACAGAGTAAAAAGTATCAGAACAGCTCAGTTCAAAGGACCATGGGATGTACTTCTGAAAGTGAGGTGTATAAAACACCTGTGAAGACACTGTAGCTCAAGTGTAGCTTTGTAGTGTGGCCTCTCATGCACAAACAAATTAATATACTATTTGCCTTCTAGAATAAAGGTAATATTATATATTTCACTGCTAATGATTGTTATAGATAATTTTTAATGATTTTCTCAAACACTATGTGTGTTTGTAGCACTTGTAGCAATGATTATTAATACAAGATTATTAAGAGTCTTTTGACTCACTCTAGTCTTAAGTTCTTATAGAAACAATCACAATGCTCACGTAGTCCTCACCTTTCAGTTATGAAGTCACACAGTAGGCAGGAGATTCTGAGAGACACCAGAGACTGGAGACACAAAATATTTGGTCACATATAAAAGTAGTTTCAATGCAAGAAACTGCAATAGATAAAATTAAATAACTGCTTGCATACTATATGGATGGTCTTATTCCAAACTAGAATGTCCCTTTTCCTACTTAATTGGTTTCACTTACAAAATGACACAACCTAAACAAGAAAAATATCCCCACAAAACCCAATACCACCCTCTTTTGAATGGAGTATCTATAGAGGCGGTTAAATGCTTGTGACCTCAGTGGCATAACAATATCAGTAATTTTTTACATACAGAATACCTTTAATAAATACCTTCACAAAGTAACCTATAGACAACATGTCCTCTACTATATACTAATTGTAGAGGAATATCTATGAGTATGAACTGAGTTCAGATAACTTAATAATTACAGTAAGCTCCTGATTTCCCAATTAAATGCATCGTAGATAGGTACTGAGTGGCTAGCTAATCTTAAGAGGAACTGTGAGCTTCCTTCCAGTTCCCAGCAACCAGTATTTACCGACATAATGGATGAGGTTTTTTTGTTTTCTGTCTTAGTAGAAAACCAAAACAAATGAAGTAGAAAAGGACTAGCATCTGGCCCTTCTGGCTCTGGGAGAAGGTATTTCTCAGGCAAGATGGAAGTACCGTGTTAGGATGGAGTGAGGAATGTTGCAATGACCATGGGCTTCAAAAATCTAGTTAGAAAAATCTGCCTATCCTGTTCAACCTGATTCAGAGGGATGTTTACATCTTAATATGTGCTGGTTTTATTTTTCTCCAGGAGGAGGAAATGCAAATCTAGTGAACAGTAGGATTTCCTGTCACCAGATGTTATGCAGAAGAAGGCGTAAGGTTGTAAAGGCATCTGATTGGCTTAAACCAGAACAACTTATTGGACCTCAAACCTTCAACTTCTCAAGACAAGAGAAGAGACATCAGTCTGGTTCAGGTGTTTCCTAAGCAGAAAAAAAAAAACCCAAAAAAACAACAAACCCAACTATGCCAAGTCTGTTGTTTAGTACTCATCACATTCCTAAAAAATATTCATTTCTTTCTCTTTTACCTTTGCTACTAAGCACTTCCCGAGTGATCTCTGTTATTCTTGAACTGGGTTTTTCCTGGCATTTAATGTAAGGAAAACATGATTGCAATAATCAAGAGGGTTTACCCTTGAAGGTAATTGACCAAAACCTGCCTTTTTTCTAGATGGAAAGTGGACCATTTTCATGCTAAATAAGTACTGGGAAAGCTTAGAGTATTTGAGAAGTGAAAATTTGATTACCTGACAGGACCAGATCAGAAGTGTAGCTGCCCTCCTCAGCACAGGGGTCTGCTTTATGGGTGAGAGGAAGCAGGATAGAGAGGACAATGGTGGCTGCCTTCCAAAGTCTTCTGTGGGGCTCAGTGGGCAGAAGAGGATGGGAAAAGAGGCTGGTTTATCTGTGAGCCTATGTGTGGAATGCAGAAATCAGATGACATTCAACCTCTCCCTTTCTCCACTGTAGCAGTCCCCACTACTCTTTCTCATGAGGAGTCCTGGCAAACTGGTACAAATACATTCGAAACTCAAAATCAGCAAGGTCCTGTGACTGATAAGCAATCCTTTTGCCTTTTGGTTTGGTTCTTCTGCAGTAGTTGCTGTTATGTTCCAAGGTATGCTTTTGAACAGTGAAATAGAAACAGTGCAAACAAGCTGTGTGCAGGCACACAGTCAATTGTCAGAATGCTAGTGCAGAATTAATGTTGATGTCCTCCTCACTGCATTTCAGGTCATCTGGAATAGCTCAGGAACAAGTGACACTCTAGATTACTGTTAGAAGATGGAGCAGGCAGTCTCTCGAGATATCCTTTTGTTTTCTCATTTTCTTCCACTGCATTCCAGGTATCTTTGCAGCCATACTTAGTGCTGAGACTGAAAGGCTTCAGCAGTGGGGATGCTAATGACTGGGATTTAATTGCAAATGCTCACCTGTGTGTAAGCAGTCTGGATTATCCCAGTTGTTGTCACAAGCAGACTGTCGCCTGTGTGGGACATACTCCCAGGTCTCAGTTTAGTCTGTACTAGAGAAGCCAGCTTTATGTGCTGCTAGTAGCAATCCTGATAGCAAACAGAGAGGCTGCAAGGGCATAGAAAAGAAGGAAACCTATGGAAGAGTTTTCAGAGAAATCAGGCAGCATAAAAGCACTGTTTCTACTAGCTACCTTGTGCTGGGGATTTATGAATTTATGAAGTTTAGTTGCCAAAGCCAGAAATATTGCTTATTTTACAAGCTAAGTGAATGTCAAGCACCCCAAAATAGTTCCAGGCATTTCTAAAGACCTCTGAAGATAGGCTTGGTGTAGTGTTATCTCATTCAGTTCTCCACACCCTCTTGAGGCTTCTTTGGATGCTGTAGGATAAACCAGGGTATTTCAAACCAAGGAAACTAAATCTGCACCTTTTCTGTGGTCCCCATACACCCTACAGTTTACCGTTTTCATTGCACTAAAATGCTCTATACAAATTTATCCTGTTTAAATAATGCAGGGCAAGGCCATTTCATATTTTGTCTTACCCTTTAATAAAGGAGCTTGTTTCAGAAAAAGCTCAAGCACTACCTGAGAAAAAAAAGTAGTTCTGAGAAACAAACTGATATTATGGGGAGGCATAGATTTTGTTCTTACTACTAAGTATATATGTTACAGCTATGGGCAGCATATCTGACCTGGTTACGATACAGCCTCCTTAAACAGCAGTACGAAACTGATGGTGTCCCAGGAAATGTTTGTGCACTAACTGTAGGTCCCCTGGCCTGTATACAGGATTTGACAGAAATATGGAAAAGGTGAACCTAGTGGCTGTTTAGTGGCTTTTGAGTCTTACTTAGAGAATACAGTTACTCCCTTTGGAACTGAATTTCAGAGTCCATCTAAAATGTTCTGATGAAAGACAGGAGAAAGTTGAATTTGGTCATTACAATATTTTTGTAACTTAGAAGGTGTGTGTATTAAAATGCCACTAACAAATATGCTTGTTGGGGGGTGATGGTGGTGTGTTCTTGCAGGAAAGGTGTGTGTGCACAGTAAGACAAGTACAGTGGCCTCCCTAGCACTCAGCTGCCTGTTCTTACGTCCAACATCCTATCACATGCACCATCCATGTTTGCCCACAGGTTTGGACCCTAAGCACTTCATTTTGCAGGAGTATAAGGTGTGAGCACCAGACAACAGAAGCACAGACATGACTCCAGTCTGGAATAGCTGCACAGTCACAAGAGTGCACAGACAACAAGCAGTGGATAGAAAGTGCCCTGTTTTCCTTTAGTCTGTCTCTTTTTCTGTCAAACAAAATACTCAGTGAACCACAATTTTGCTGTGTGCTCGATCCAGGAGACACTGTAATACACAGTGAACTCCCCCATGGACTTGATATGAGTTTTAAAAATTTATTGCCCAATCTGTAGGTTGATACCACTCTGCTAATCCCAGAGAGTTGGTACATATCCATGTGTCACTGCATATTTTCTTTAAATAGGGCTCTGAAAGCAAAGTAGAATCACATGCTATTTATATCACAGTTATTAGAAAGATGGTAGATGTAATAATGTTGAGAGAGATGACAGGTTCCTGTGAATCTCAGGGCACTGTAGAAGCCTACTTTGTAACCTTGAAGAAAGAAAATGCATTCCCAAAACCTTGCAACAGGATTGAACTTTTGACAAATCCCCTTTTTTTCCCCACGGTGCTGACAAAAACTGTCATAACAAAACTTAAAGCTGCTCAAAATTTGTCATTGGGTAAATCTCCACAGTTTCAAAGCTCAAATCATAAACATTGAAAGGATGACTGTGTAGTCCATGCACGTATTTTCTGACTAACTACGTGCACACAGTGCACTACCAACTTCATCCATTCAGCTCAGGGTTTAATTTTAAGTTTCAGTGGCAGTTTTAAGTGGGACATGACTAAGAGGCAAAAGAGAAATTAAGTTCTGATTATATTGACACAATGACCTGACACATCCTACCAGGCAAGCCCAGGACTTCACAGTATTACAGTGCAATGCTACTTTGCAGTGAAGTGCAAGTGCATAGAACTGCCTTTAAAAGAACTTTACATGAAAATATATCCTTTGACTCCAGTAGGGAGAAATTACATCTTATTTGTGACCTTACTGAAAAATTACATTAGACAGAAAAGGTTACACTAAGAGATGGTAATGTTGCAAAACTATGTGAACAAAAATGTAAAAATGTCAGAATTAGGACACTGTGTGCAATCTCAGTTTAGATTTCTGAGAAACTGTAGCTTTGCGCTCCACCCGTTCTTGTTCTACTCTCAGCACATTGTGTGCTTTATGCCTGGCCCAAGCGATTGCTGGTAAGGCCTAGTATCCGTCAGGTGTGTTTCCTAGTATTTTTGACCAGACACCTCCTACCTCTGCTAAATGGCTGCTGTCCTTAGTTCTCCAGGTAACCTCCCTTCCTTGTTTCTTACCACCTCTTTATCCAACTACTCCATCCTTCCATCTTGCTATGAGCCTTTACAGACTCCTTCTGAAGTGTGTGGATATCAGTCTCTTCCAACTCTTTCTTATAGTCTCTCCTTCAAAATA
Organism: Colius striatus; assembly: GCF_028858725.1. Classification (NCBI taxonomy): domain Eukaryota; kingdom Metazoa; phylum Chordata; class Aves; order Coliiformes; family Coliidae; genus Colius; species Colius striatus. Next base: position 135,315,863 of record NC_084759.1, read on the forward strand.
TTTTTATTTACATTGTATTTCTCATCAGCATTGGCTTCAAAAATGGTTTAAGCAGGGGTGTACAATGCCAGTATCTCTGTGTGGGTTGGAAAAACCTACATAGTCCCAGAAAAGTGATGGTGCGAGTTGCACTGAGAGGTCACTATGTTGGCTACTGATCAAGATGTAGGAATCCTCTGAAATCATTGATCCTCTCTATCTTTTTGGTGATCTAGTAAATTAATTGCCGAAAGCATTCTTAGTTTATTTTCCATAGTCTCTTGAAGGCAATCAACATGACTCAAGCAACATAAGTACATTACTTTTCATGCCTCTTTTGACTTTCAAAACATGTGATTTGTGTTCATCTGTTCCTTGCCTGTGGCCATTTCTCTCTGGCTTCAGCAGACATTTGCAATAGGATGACATTGGTATCATCTTCCATCACAGCACAACTTTATTTTTGGTTTCCATTTATCCTAAAGTAACTGAGCTGCAGCATGTGGAACAGCTGGCAGGTAAATACACTGTGTAAAAACCTTTCTTTCATTAGCTGACATTAGGTTTTAAGGGTGCTGTGTTGTCATTTGCCTTCCTTGCAACTGTTGTTGTGTTTGCTGGACCATTTCACGGTGTATGCTGAATGCAGGCACATCCAATGGCTGCAAGGTAGAAACAGTAGAGACAGTAGTTTCTTTCTTTTCTTTAATTATGATTTACATTTTTGAAAGATAGGTCCAACCTGCTTTGGCTTTGTAAACAGTTCTTGCAGAGCTGTACAAGATCAGTACTTGTGTGCACATTTGAAATGGCTTGTGCGGCAGGAGGTGCTTCATAAGCCTGCAACAGTGTATCACTGGCCTAGTGACTATGGGGAGGTGATCATGCTGGCTAATGATGATTAAATAAATTGTGAGCAGCTGTTCCTTTAGTCTATGGAATTGCAAGAACAAGAGCTTGATGAGGGCAGCAAACCAGAGCACACCTTTCATAACACAAGAGGCTTAAAGGACATGCAGCATACATTCTGTACATGCACACAAACGGATCCTAAGAGCTGGTTTTGAAAATACTTGAGGGGTTTTATCAACAACATTGAATTTTGCATTCTTTAATTTTTCTCAATTATTAGGGTTTTTTTGTTTGATTTATTGTTTACACATGCTGAGTCTTACAATTGAAACAGAGTTCATCTAGGCACAGTAAAATTTTGATCATTCTCAGTTAGCTCTTCTACAGACAAAATAATTTCCATTTGGAAAGGAAATCAGTAACGAATTCAGGGTGCTGTGGTCAGATTTCCTGTCATTTGGTTGCTTTAACAACACACTACTACAGAACATTGCATAGAATCATAGAATGGTTTGGATTAGAAGGGACTTTGAAGATCATTTAGTTCCAATCCCCTTGTAATGGGCAGAGACACCTTCCACTAGACTAAGTTGCTCAAAGCCCTCAAGCAGCCTGGCCCTGAACACTGCCAGGGATGGGGCATTCACAGCCCCTCTGGGCAACCTGTTTCAGTGCCCTTGTGCTATCACTACATACCCCTGTAAAAAGCCCCTCTTGAGCTTTCTTGTAGAGCCCCTTTAGACATTGGAAGGCTACTAGAAGGGCTTCCCGGAGATTTCTCCAGGCTGAACACCACCAACTCACCCTGTCTTCATAGGAGAGTTGCTCCTATGAATGACCCTCTATCAAGTCTTATTACAAATATGCAAACCTAAACTTACAATTCAAAGTAAATTAATTAAATTGTTTTGGTGGTGCAATATCATCAACTATTTTAATAATGGGATTTTGATTCGTTCAGTGTGTGCAAAACCTGGGGCTCCTCAGAGTTACTGAGCTGATCTTCCTTGAGTCTTATCTTCTATCCACAAAATAGGACAAGTCTGAGAAATGGCAGGACAAATTTTCCTGTCATCATCTTGCCAGTGTGCTGAAAACTATTCATGATACTTTAGTTTCTATGCCCTTTCATTTTTAAGTACCTCTGCTGAGAGTGTCAAAAGAGACAACAAATAATGCCAGGCATGTAGTAGTTTTATTGAGGATAAACAACATCCCAGTAAGAGTGGGGTTAAGGGCAACTAGCAATTCACAGAGGTGACCAAATATGCATGTTACATCACATTTTCATAGCACTGGGTGAGTTATTTGTTTAGAGTGAACTATGCAATAAACTTTGGTCTTGGCTGATTTCAGAACAGATCCTAATTTTCACAAATATGTCAGTCCCACAGGTGAGTTTGCAATGTTTGTCATCAAGATAATATTACAAATGTACCTAGTACAAATGCACTGGTACATTACCATATACAATTTATAGATAATCTGTGAGCTTGCCCCTTTTATTCTTCATCCTCTAGAGAGATGGGATGTTCAGAAGAGTTTCAAGCTGTGATTGAACCTTCAAGAAAAAGTGGTGAGCAGCAATGAAGCTCTGAGGAGAACAGGCAGTACTGCAATCTGTAGGGCAGGCATTCAAACTCGGGTAGTTTAGACAGATTCCCTGACCCTGCTTTTTTACAGTCCCCCATGAATCATGTCTGAGGACTTTCCAGTCCCCCAGGCAGTACTGAATTGAGGTGTTATGAGGGGCTGGAGCTGGCAACATATAAAGTGCTGAGGGATGGACAGAAATAGAGGTGGAAAGTTGGGTACAATCTGAGCTTTGAGCTGGAGAGTAGTGGGGAGCTTGGGAAGGTACCTTCATCTTATTTGCTCCCATTCCTCACTTCTATGGGCATTAATGTGTAGTAAATCCTCCTCTTCCAATGACAGTGTGAAGGTGCAGTTGCCAAAATAGGATAAAGAGAAGCCCAGAGCTAAGACACCAACAGTGCATCAGAAATCACGTAAGTTCAGTTTCCTTCAGTCCAAGTCTGATATCTCACATGTAAAGCTGACTGGAGCACACCAGCTCAAGCAGCAGCAGATACATCACATCCTATGCAACAATTTCAGTGTGCTGCACATTCACAATGCTTCACATATTTTACGAGGTGAGTGAGCAATGCACTATCAGACACAGCAGAAACAGCCCTTCTCACACAGAATATGCCATCACCTTAACTAGACCTCAGGTCTCTTGATGCCTATTTAATGCTTTTTCTGCAAAGCCCAGGGAAAGAGTAGAATCCTGTTCCCTGGGGAGGTACAGCCCTCCATGTCTCCCTGTGTAAGTAGTAGTGCTCAACAAATAGTAAGTTACATTAATAGTTCATATAAAGTCACACAGACTACAGATAGTTTAAATTCAACAGCTAATACTCTGTAGTGGTAAAAACAAGACATAGTTTCACTCCCCTCTTCTTTCCTGAAGGAAGCAAACCTCAAGGCTGTGTTTCTCAGCTGAAAACAGACTGACCAACATATGTTGTGTGCCAGCTGGAAGTTCTGAATTCAGCAGCTCCAGCCTATCTCTGAATAAAACTGCTGCTTTTGACAACTTCAATATAGATAAAAACCAACCATAAACCAACTAAACAGTGACCTCGACCATAGCATCAGTTAAAGGAGAAGCAAAGAACTCCCCACAGCATGCAGCATCATTTATCAAGCCACACTTCTGTTGACCATGTTCCCTCTAAGGAAAGCATCTTGATTTCGGGCTTTGTTACTGAAATTTTGGCAAAAGTTTAGGTAAATCTTGGCAGTGGAGGCTAAAAAATTTGAAAGCAGTTAAGAAAGTCTGCTACCTTACAATCTTTCTATTCCATAGTCCCAAGCAATTGCCACGATGATCACCCAGATGAACAACGCACTGACTTCCGTTGCCGTGTGATGCTTCCCAGCTGCTGCCATCCCCTCTCAGGGGCCATCTGTGTCAGACAGTGACACACTGACCCTGTGCTCTGAGCGCTTCTGAATGCTACAGAGCAGTTGTACACACTGTATACATTCAACCCCAACATAATGAGATATTGTCCTCTTGTAAATCTGTGATGTTCTGCTGGTTTGAGGGGATAGAGGCTGTTTTACCTTGACTGAGTGAGTATAGAGACGGGCTGAGAGTGAACAACCCCTGTTTTGAAGATTTTTAATAAATAGCTTCAGAAATGCAAATAGTAATTGCATGGGAGCTGTCTCACTCTTTAAGAAAACTGTAACAGCATAAAAATACATATATTTATTGTTATAAAGACACACATCTACTTTGAAACTGGCAGGAGAGAGAGTAATTCTCAATTAATATTGTATTAGATTTTTCTTCTTTTATGAGCACTACCTTTTCAGATCTGGAGTGCACCTTATTTCCCAGTTACTACCTTCTTCTTCCTCTCTGATAGTTTGCTCTTAAAAAGCAAATCGACAACTGAATGGTCTTCCACCATTTCCTTGCTCTCTTTTTACAGGCATTATTTCCCTTTGCCGCCCCTGTTCTTTCATTTAAGCTGTGCACAGAATGATCTATCACTTCTTACACTTGAGAAATATCTGAACAACACAGAGATTAGGTCCTGATCCAAGCTTTACCTAAGCCAGCGTGAAACTTAGTAGACTTTGTACCAGGTCCTAAATACTCCTTGCACAAAAATTCTCCCCAGTTGGTGAACTTCTTTACTTAATGGTATGTCTCTGTGCTCTAAAAATCTTGGTTTTTCTTTCCTCTGAGTAACTTTATAAACCTGAAATTGCTGGTGAATGTGTCCATGTGACATAGAATCACAGAATCTTAAGGGTTGGAAGGGACCTCGAAAGATCATCTAGTTCAACCTTCCTATGTCAAGAACATACAGTGTCTTTTTACAGCATACTTTGATGATGGCGTTGGTTGTTCACTCCAGAAAAATACTTCAGGATCAGCAATGTGCTACATAACACATAGGACTTGTATATTCAGCTCAGCATCTCAAGGACATTGCTCAGCTGCCCATTTGCCTCAGTTTACCCATTTGAATCCAGGGCATAATGCCTTTGTGAAGTTTAAATGATACTTGTTTTTAAAGTACCCGAAACAAGGCAGATTAAGTAATATGAAAAAAAAAGGAAGCTATTTGTTTAGAAAAACAAAACCAAATCTACAGCATTATCATAGGTCTGAAGAACAACAGCAATAAAGGATTTGCTAAATACAGGCTTTAAGGCAACCTTGAAAATGTCCTTTTACTCTTTGTTTTCAATCTCATAACAAGTATGCCAGGTTCATCATTTCAAAGAAATTATGTAATGACTGAGAATCTTACCCATACTCTAATCATACTTCATGGTACATAAATCAAGCAGATTGCCTATTAGACTCCTGTCTCTCCAGAAGAGCATATGCAGCCTCACTCTAAGTGTATTGTGAAGACTCATCGTTTTGGGCCAAAAGGCTATGTCCTCTTCAGTCAAAGCCCAGGCCTATTAAAAAACTGCAAAAGGGAAAGTGCAGCACTGAGCGACACCTAGTCGTGTTTACCCTGTAAAGTGAGGTTTTACTGCAGGAACCTGCAGACTCAGAGTTAACTGACCGAGCAGAGGAGTACTGTGCCCAAAGAAGCCTGAGCACATAGAAAGACACCCAATTGTTTCAACCATTTCTATCACATGATGCATGTGTTTGCCTCATAACTGCACGTCAGTTCACTAAATTACATGCTCTGTGGTTTGCTCTGATTGCACAAGGGCATCACTTGCTGTAGCCACAAACCTCAGGGGAATGGCTTTGTCTTCACTTCACTGCTTTTGTCATAACTATACCCTTGGGCACTGCTGCCGGATTCACCAAAAGGAAATGCTAAACTCAATACACTGTAGAACATCGCTACAAACACTTGTTCTCAAACTCTTATAAAGGCATATGTCTATAGGAAGTGTTTGTGTCTAGTGTAAATCTTGAGAATGGAACTTAGGCAGCTCCCAGCTGCCCTCCCAAGTGGTGGTATTGGACTCCAAGTCACCCAGAACAGAAACACCGCATGCTTTGGCACAGGTCATGGGCCAGTGACCTCTTACAGCTACCAGATTTAAATGTTCTTATGGCTGATAAAGAACATAGCCTAGTCATTGCTCAGCCTGTTACTTCACCTGGAATACTCCACTTGAAGCATGCGATAAAGATGACATGAGTTGACAGGTAGAGGTGGAAGCCTGGAAACATCCTCACAGTTGGCACAATTTAGATGGCATAGGACTGAGAAGACCTTGGGATCAAAATACCCTGTGCTTATTGTGGGCTCCTCTAGAAGAGACAAAGAATGCCACTGGCTTGCAGTGGAGTGGGTGACCTTTCGCTGCTTCACTCACTTTACTCAGATGTAATGGACTTCGCTTGTCTGGTTTTTCACTTTTGGTGTACCTTGAGCATGTTGCGTGTGCTCAGGCAGCTGGAAAAGGATCTTTCAAATCTCTGTGTCTGTGGGTATGGCCAGCATCTAATAGTACTTAAATGCTCTTATAAAATAATATGGACAGTCCATAGGGCAGCACTACTTTTGAAAGATAACTGGTTCTTCATTATCTAGAGGCCTAGTGGAGGCCTAGGAAGATCCAACTAATAGACTAATTGAGGTTATACATATAAAATAGGTTATGGTGGAGACACCTGAGTAGTGCAGCAGGGAGCCAGTTCAGGTTGTCTAGAACAATGTTGCACATTGGTGTGTGAGTTCTGATCAGTGCAGGTGGGCTTTGCCCAGAGTAATTCCAGTACCTGCACCCTGTTCTCTTCAGCCGAGTACATAAGGCAGAGCCACCCATATCAGTGCTGAGTGAGGCCAGCTCAGGTTTATTGGGACAAAACTGCTCAGCCTTAGCTCTTGGCACAGCTATGTTTCTTCCAGAGAAAGCAGTACAGCTTCAGGCAGAATAGCTTCATTCATGACAGCTGTGCTCTGCAATGACCAGAGACCACTTGGATTTCACTAAATCTGTGGTAAAACCTGTCTGTGCCAGACTGCCTGCCTGCAGAAAAGGCAGAGTTGACTGTAGTGGTGTGTCTATTGGCAGGAATAACACAGTCTCATGTCAAGGACGAGAACACGTTGCCATTTCTTAGTTCGATCTGTTCTGAGAACTTCAGTTCCAAGTGCTATTTATGTGGCACATTTTAATAGTGCTGAGATTACTTCTAAATGATGGGGGAATGGGCTGAAGAGAGATATAGTGAAATATGGGGGTGATTTATCCCAGGCAGTCATGACATCACTAGCTTGATTAGTTTTTGTGTCACCCAACTGCACTGTTTCAATAAATTATTTTTATGGCTGAACTGAGCACTTGTGTCATACAGATAGTTCCATATATATCTCCTGCCAAGTAGGTAGTAAACAAAGGCTATGAATATCTACACCTGGCTGGAGCAGCTCTGTGTCTCCCTTGTAATTTGTGACCAAAATAACAAGGTGTGTTGTATACTAATGCTACAGCATGTATATCTGGCTCTTCTGAAAGGGCCTCTTCTGAGATTTTGCATGCATGCACACACTCTCCCACACTCAGATGCTCTCCCTCTCTCTTAGGTTGTACAGTGAGATACGAAACACATAAATCTCCCAAGAATCTCCTGCTATAGAGAAGTCTTTGGCTAGAAACAAGCTTGTATTCAGTGGTTTTAAAGCAGCAGAGTTCATGTTTCAACTAGATAAATAAATCACAGGCTCAATTCTTATTTGACCCTCCTCTGTTTGCAAATTTAATTAAAAACAAGCAGGAGAATTGGTGCATAGTTTTTTTCTTCTTTATCTCCTAGAATTTAGCAGGCTCGTTGAGAATCTGGAATAAACAGGTGGACATTGTATCTGATCTGGTTCAAATGTCTGTGTTTCTTTAATTTCAAAGAAAAATTGGCCATCTTCAGTCCTGCTGGTTCTCATTATAAGTATTAAATACTGAGTATTAAATATTTAATACTTTAATAAGTATTAAACCTGTTACCTGTCTTCCATGAATATATCAGTCCCTATTTTGGAATGAACAAGATCTGCCCATTTTTGCTTTAAATTTAATGTTTCCCCAGTTGTGGAGAAGTTAATGAGTGTAGAAGGCTCCCCAAGGATCCCCATCTCTCTACCACCAGTAGGAAAGGACTCTTTTGGGAAGGGAGAAAAGTGGCAGTGACATTCCCTCCACCTCTGTATCAGGAATGGAAGGCTGCAGCTACGAGACCTGTTAACCTCATTAGTCTTTGGAAGTCCCATATTCATTTGGTAAACAAAAGCAGGATGAAAGCTTCAGCCTCTATCAACCAGCACACCTCTGCTGTCAGAAAGGAACCTTGCCAGATTATTCCATCAAAGGAATTGACCTGAGGTAACTGGGATTTGTTACTGGAATATACATCAAACATTTTTGCACTGTATTCCTTCACTTTAAAAAACTCCTTGGACTTTAAGTCTCGTGATCCTCCAGAGGCATTTGCAAAGACTGTTTTTTAATTAGTTTGAAATCAGGTAGACAGGGGAAAAAAGAAATCACTGGATTTGGCTGGAACTCCATCAAGAAAATAACCTATTTTAGAGGAAAGGAAAACACTGCTGCATTGAAGTTGCCTTAACTCGGCAGAAAGAGGGAGGTGGAGACTGTGAAATGAATTATTTGAGTCAACGTGTTTTATTTCACTTCTGTGGGTTTTTAATCATTGGCACTACTATTATTGTGAAGCAATACAAAGATTTAAAGCAGCTCATGTAGTCACTTCAGAGGGGAGTTAGAAGGAGTCAGTAGATGCTGAAAAGCAGCTTCCACTCACAGAGGTAGGTAGTGGCCATGTGCAGATGGGCTTCTGCCAAGAAGTGTGTGGAGGTTTTGGAAAGATTCTAAGGCTGGTTCAAGGCATGTGGTCTGTGTGTGTTGATACCTACACATTCTCCAGCTAAGCAGTGATTGGCTTCCTAGGCCATTTCTTTTTTCCACACCCTCTATGCCCCTATGCATAGATGATACTGTTCTGGTTACAATATCCATGGAGCAGAGAGCCTTCTGCTTGGTGATGGGATCAGTTATAAAAGATGTCTGCGTTGGCTTCACTGTATCCAGCTGTTTGGGGTTCTCTCAAACTCAATGTTGACTATTTAAGAAAGTGATTCAGATGGGAGCCAAAAGCTCACAGGACTGATTTATCTACTCAACATAATGAAGGGTCACCAAGAAGTTACAGAAACGCAGCATGTTGAGAACCTCAAATCTTCTAACTAACAATTATTTGTGTTTAATATATTAGTTACCAAGTAAGAGGAATATCCAGGAAATGCAGGAAATAGAACTTTTACTTTTTTTTCTTTTTTTTGCAAGGAGAGAATGAAAGTACAGCACTAGCATCTGGCTTTCTTTGCTGAGGTTTAAGATTGCCATCTAGTTTTCCTGAGATTGCCCTAAACCTGATCAGCCCTGCTTTTAAATTGGCATTTCCAGAATAAATAGCGTGTCACAATTTATTGTCAGGATCATTATCATCGTCTGTTTGTTGATTGTCTCTGTGTGACAAATGGTTGATTTTATACCATGAAGATACAACAAATTGGGTTGAAACATAATGGTACTGTGATTTAGAGTAAGATTTCTTTCATTTAACCTTAGGCATAAAAAAAAAATTAGTTGTCTAGTCTCAGTTTGGACTCTATCAGTAGCCAGTGAAGAGAGAGGTGCTTCTAGAAGGTGACTCATCCTACCCCAAAATAGGTGTCTAGGACTGACTGGATTATTTTCCTGCTGGAGCTGTCTCTCTCTGTAAAACAAGTCAATAGCTGGATAACTACATTTGTATACCATATATGTATAACTAATTTGGACAGAATGTCTGCCTTTTAGATGGTTATGAGAAAGGTGTGCTGATGAGAAAGGTGTGCTTATGAGAAAGGTGTGCTGAAAGGTATTTGGTTACAGTCCTTCTTTGTTGCTTTTTTGTTACAGTCAAGGCTTCAGACCCAAATACAGCTCTAATAAGGTTGTAGCAAAATTGACAGAAGTAGATCTTAAAGATAATTTAATTCCCAAGGGAAAAAAACCCAGAGAAATGTGATATCTGTATGCATTGTGGTATAATTTTGCCCTCCATTGAGAAACGTGGGTGTATTTGACAGAAAGAGAACTGAGCTATACGATTTCTGCCAACTGTCAAAAACCTCCACATATTAAAAACTGCAGAACTGAGACTCCTTGGGGCCAAACACATTGTGAGTGGTCACATGAAGCAAGTCATAAAGATAGGAATAAAATCCAGAGCTGACAGCCCTGTTTCCCAGTCAGTACAAGTAGATGCAATTTGTGTAATGGACCCGTACCTGTCCATCTCTTTCCACACTTTGGCATCCAGTTGTGTGTCCCAACCTTCCCGTATAAAAGGCCCTATATAAAAGACCCAGCCTTGCAAGGAAGTGTGCACTGAGTGATGCATGTGTGCATGAAAGGGAGAAGTGCCTTAATGCAGGTGGACATCTCTCTCTGCTCCAGAGATGCTGATTGTTTTGTGGGATCTGAGCTATCATGTGCCATGGTTTTGGATCTTTTGAAAACCTCTGAAAGATCATGCTGGATCTTCTGAGGTGACAAGTTATAACTGCAAAGTGTTATCTTCCACATCCAGTTTATTACAGTGACTTCTTGACACATGGAATTTTATTAAAACAGTGTAATTTATCTCTTTTATCTGTAATTAAAAGTAAAGTGGAACAACTCATCTTCTAAATTTGCTACTCAGTAATTATCCCTGTAAAAAAACCCCTTTGCTGTCATGAATAGACAGATAGTCTCCCTTGCTAGGCCAGCAAAATAACTAAGCTGATCCATATATTAGGCTGGTGTTTACATCTTCTTTCTGATTCATTCCAGATATAGAAGTGTAGCCCAAGTGTTTATTTCTGTCCTTTTAATACAGACATAAACCAGGCCAAAAGGACCACAATGTTTCCCCTCGATTATATCAGGTGCAAGAAAGGGGTAAATGACAGAGAGATAATGAGGAAGTAATTCACGCACATTAGAACTCCTTAATATTAAATATGTATGTTAGCCTCCTTCCTGTATGAGGGTGCTTTTCCGACTCAGGGAAAGATGTTTTAGGAAGTCTCACTGCACCTCTTCAGCAGCTCTGTGAAACAATTAGCTGCAGTGGCTGCTGCTGGAGCAAATCACTGCACAGCAGATATTCCCACAGTCAGTAGGTCACATTGGCAGAGCTCAGAGTATTGACTGCCTCTGCTGCATTTTCCAGAGGTGGGATACAATGTTCTGTTCAAATGTGTACATTTTCAATCACTAGCCGTATCAGACTTCCTCCCTCCAAAAATGTGATTCCAGGAAAACAGTGACTTTACTCCAGACTTGAGAAATGCACTCATGATTCCTAAGCAAAAGCATCTCTCGATTGGTGTGCAGCATCAGCACAGGGAGTTATTTTGGTCAGAATCCCATATAGAAAAGCTTTGCGTCATATGGGTCTATACTGATTACAGATAACTCCAAGCTGAAATTAACTTGGTCTTCTGGATGACAATGAGGTATCCTTTTGCTGCCCTCTTCCTTCTACTTGCAAACACATCTCCTGCATGCGTTAGTTCAGTCAATTTGATCTGAGGAAGTCAACACTTTGAATTGAGGCGATATACTTAAAATCAGATTATTTCAGACAGATTCAGTGTAGTTGAAGCTTCTTGAATCTATAGCCTTACTGAATGTCGCATGTAGCAGGTTTGGAGTTTTTTCCTGGCAGTTTTTAAAGGTGGTTTCAAATATGTACAGGAATGATCTGTTATTCCTAGAATAGATCTCCTGGTTTAACAGGTAAAGATAATCATGTTTTCCCCCATTATATGTAATAGAATTTCTTTTCCATCAAAAACCACTTATTCTTCCCAGGTACTTATGTAGGACTAGGGTTTTAATAAACAAATAATATCTGAACAGTTTTCATAGCTGCATTTCATTGAAATATAGAGATCAAAAATACCAGCAGTCTGTCTTTGTGTTCCCCTATGATACTGTCATTATAAGGGCTAATGCAATTTGACATTAGGAGCATAAGGAGAATAAACAATATCATCAGGAGAATCATCAGAGACAGTTTTTCATGCAGCAGTTCTTATTCAATGTACTTATTTAATCTCACAGTGCCAATATCTGAGAGTTATTTATTTGGTTTCTTGTAAATATCTTAAGTAACAGATAAATTACTACTCAGTGTAATAGAAATTAGATAAATCAGAGAAAATAACTTCTGAAAGAAACGATAGATCTTCACATTGGCAAAGGATTAGAAGCAGGTGTCTTAATGATCCATACTGTTAGATGTACTCTGTGCTGGTTTTATTAATCATCTGGAAAACCGAGTGAGCAGTGAGGTAAGAAATGTTGCAGATGACACAAAATGGTCAAAGGCCACCGAGGACTAGGGAAAGCTATGAAAACTTTTAGAACACTCTAGGAGAACAAGGTGAGAGAGAAATATGAGAGCAAGCAGAATCTTCTGTTCTGAAGAAATGTAAAATAATCTGATTTTGGGGGAAAAAAACCCAAACAAAGAATGAAAACCAATTGTCAACTGCTCTTAAAAGACGAAAATAACTCAGGGGAAAAAAAAATGTGGGCCATCATCTATGACAGTGAAAATCCCTACTTAAAATGCAGAGTCATGTGAAAAAACAAATTGTATGAGCAATGCACAGTCCAGGATGGAAAATAGGCTCTATAAATATTACAATGCTGCTAAAGCAAGCTTATCGACATTTCTCTAATACTGTATTTACTCCTGGTTGTTTCTTTCTTGAAAGTATTTTGTAGATATAGAAAGGTCTAGAAATAGGACATTGAAATTACTAGACAAAAGTGTTCGTAGGAAGAGAAATTTGAAAGATTGGAGCTGTCATTTAGAGATTAATAAAGGGAAAAACATTAGAAAGAGGGTAACTTTTTAACTTCAGCTTATTCTTTCTTCTCAAGACGAGTAAAAGGACTTTAATTAAACTGAGCATTTAAAACAGATCAAAGCAGACTCTCCTCCACAATGTATGGTTAATGATGATGTCTTCTCGCTACAAGGTATAATTGAGCCCAGGAGTCATCCTGTGGGGAGGCTGATCCATAAACTCCCATTTCTGCCTCAGTTTTCTCTTCTCTGAGAACTTTTGGTCATGTCCACTCTCGGTGACTGGGTATTGAATCATTGCCCTGCAACTAATGCTGCACTATTCCTGCATTCAGCATCAGCCCGTTATAACTCACACTGGGAAATTTGAGCTGGGATTTGGGCTCTTTTAATTTATGCTGTAGGTTCATTTACAGCTAAAAATGCTGTCGCTCAGCAGGGAATTGTAACAGACGAACTGTGAGGGTGGTACCTGCAGACATGTTTTTCTCAAATCACTCCAGGTAGCTGATCCTGAACATCAGGTAGAGGGCCCAAATTATTCTAACACTGGTTTCACTTCTCTTCTGTAGATTTGAGACTTAAAGGTTGTGGTTAATTAAGTCTCTCAACTACTCTTATGTCTTAGGTATTATTAGACTGATGCCCAATGTAACCTTCTCAAGGTCACAGCATAAATAGCTGGTTCTGCCAGCAATAAATCTCCAAGTTTCTGTTTTAAACTCTACTGCTGCTTTAGGCAATAGCCCATATCCTTCCACAGTGAAGTCCCTTTCTTACTCCTCTATGAATTTCCAGTCACAACATCGCAACCATTACAAGTATCAAAGGTGATCTTGTAATTTTGTATCATTCTTGAGATACCAGTGACTCTTGGGCAAGTTTTTTTGACAAATGCATCAACTCATCTGAATCTTACATCTCCTCCTCTAAACAAATGGGTAACTCCAGCTGCATTGAATGTAGTGTAGGAGAGACATCTGTGACTCACAGTGACTCAACATTGTCTTCAACCTTACAACTGCCTTATGGAAACCTCACTTAGAAAGAGAACACAGCATTTTCATTTTTAAGAAGCAGTAAAATATTGCTAAGGTGCAAAAGCCCATATAAGCCAGTGGAAGATTCTTTCAACCTTTATGAACTCCTTGCTTTGGATCTTCACCTCATAAGTGCTTTACCAGAGATAGCATCACTAAATGACTTCATGGTCACTTCAGTGGTTCAAGAATTACATTGTTTGTTTCCATAGTGCTTCTTTGTGCAACCATTTAAAAATGCCTCTTGTTCTTCTGAGCTGTGTGCATATTGGCTAAACCTTACGAACATAGTTAAAAATTGCATGGTGTTTAAATTATCAGTTCATTGGCGTGAATTCTTAGATGCAGTGGCTAAAATTGGGACACACATTTTTTCCAGATACAAAGTGGCAAATGTAAGCTTTTGATCTTCAGAATGTTGTCTGAATGCCATTACTTTGAACAGTTCCAGTCCTTTCTGTTTGGAAAAGGATCGGTGATATGCTATGCTTTGGTATTTAGGAGATCACCTCAAATCACCATTGATTTTTCCAAAAGAAGATGAATAGACTATGTTATAATAATACTATCTATGTTCTTCATGGTCAGTAGTGCCCTTGGAAAATCTCCATTTATCTTTTTGCTCCAATGAAATTCCAGGAAGACTAAGGCAAAGCAAATGTGGGTCAGAGAACAGGGCGAGGTAGGGATGTTTATATACCATCTGACTAGTTTATACAATAAATCTGACGTTTTTTCCACTGTGACCACTAGTAGGGGGCAATTTACAGCACAGGGAGTGAAATATAAAGGGTAAGATGTAAATTCACGTGCAGTCCAACTCACAGTGAACGAATGCAAAATAACATTGACCTTCTCTGACACCAACTAGCCTTCCTATAGGAGTCTCAGGAAAAGGACACAGACACAGAATGGACATTTCATAGCATCATTGAATGGTAGGGGTTGGAAGAGACCTTTAGAGATCATCCAGTCCACCTCCCCTGCAGAAGCAGGTCCACCTAGATCAGTTCACTCAAGAATATGTCCAGGCAGGTTTTGAAGACCTCCAGAAAAAGACTCCACACCCTCCCTGGGCAGCCTGTGCCAGGGCTCCCTCAACCTCACAGTAAAGAAGTTTTTTCTTATGTTTAAAAGGACTTTTTTTGTGTTCCACCTTCATCCCATTACCCCTTGTCTTGTTGCTAGATACAATAGAAAAAAGGGATGCCCCAATCTCCTGACATCCACTTCTCTAGACTAAACAGCCCCAGTTCCCACAGACTTTCCTTATAAGGAAGATGCTGCAGTCCCCTGATTATCTTGGTAGCCCTGTGCTGGTCTCTCTCCAGCATTTCCCTGTCCCTCTTGAGCTGAGGAGCCCAGAACTGGACACAGTACTCCAGATGAGGCCTCACCAGGGCAGAGGGGGAGAAGAACCTCCCTCAACCTGCTGGCCACACTCTTCTTGATGGATCCCAGGATGCCATTGGCCTTCTTGGCCACGAGGGCACATTGCAGGCTCATGGGTAGCTTATTATCAATCAGGACTCCCAGGTCTCTCTCTGCAGAGCCGATCTCCAGCAGGTCAACCCCCAGCCTGTACTGGTGCATGAGGTTGTTCCTTCCTAGGTGCAGGATTCTGCACTTGCTCTTGTTGAACCTCATGAGGTTCCTTTCTGCTCAACTCTCAAGCTGGCTGAGATCCCATTGAATGGCAGCACAGCCTTCTGGGGAATCAGCCAGTCCTCCCAGTTTGGTGTCATCAGTGAACTTGCTGAGGATACACTCTGTCCCCTCATCCAAGTTGTTGATGAAGATGTTGAACAAGACTGGCCCCAGAACCCATCCCTGTGGAACTCCACTGGCCACAGGCCTCCAACTCGATTCTGTGCCATTGATCACCACCCTCTGGGCTCTGTCATTCAGCCAGCTCTCAATCCACCTCACTGTCCACTCATCCAAGCCACACTGTCTGAGCTTTCTGATGAGGCTGTTAAGGGAGACAGTGTCAAAAGCCTTGCTGAAGTCAAGGTAGATGACATCTGCTGCTCTCCCCTCATCTAGCCAGTTGGTTATGCACTCATAGAAGGCTATCAGGTTGGTCACACAGGATTTCCCCTTGGTGAAGCCATGTTGACTCCTCCTGATAACCATC
Source organism: Colius striatus (assembly GCF_028858725.1). NCBI lineage: Eukaryota > Metazoa > Chordata > Aves > Coliiformes > Coliidae > Colius > Colius striatus. The sequence continues at coordinate 135,331,806 of NC_084759.1, forward strand.
CTTCATATGTTCAGTGATAACATTCAGGATGAGTTGTTCCATCACCTTTCCAGGGATGGAGGTGAGGCTGACCAGCCTGTAGTTTCCTGGGTCATTCTTCCTGCCCTTTTTGAAGACTGGAGTGACACTGGCCTTTCTCCAGTCCTCAGGCACGTTGCCTGTCCTCCATAATTGTTCATAAACAATGGAGAGCAGCTTAGCAACCACATCAGCCAGTTCCATCAGCACTCTTGGATGAATCCCATCAGGACCCATTGACATATGGGCCTTAAGCTTGGCCAACAAGTCTTTAACCTCTTCCTTATTCACCCAGGGCAATTCCTTTGTTGTCCAGACCATCCTACTATCCTTGCTGGACTGGGCTTCCCGAGGGCCAGCCTTGGCCGTAAAGACTGAAGCAAAGAAGGCATTCAGTACTTCGGCCTTCTCTGCATCCTCAGTCACCAGGGCACCCTCAGTGTTCATCAGCGGGCCCATATTCCCCCTAATCTTCCTTTTGCTGCTGATGTACCTGAAAATCTCATTTTTGTTTTCCTTTACTTTCCTGGCTAGGTTTAATTCTAAAGGGCTTTAGCATTCCTAGTTGCACCCCTGGAAGTTCTGGCAATGTTTCTATAGTCTTCCCAAGAACTCATGCCCTTTTTCCACCTCTCATAGATGGCTGCTTTCTCCCTGAATTATCCCAGCAGCTCTCTGCTCATCTATGGAGGCCGTCTGCCTCCTTTTCCTGCTTTTCTACATGTGGGGACACACTGATCCTGGTCTTGGAGGAAATGACACTTGAAGATCAACCAGCTCTCTTTGGCACTTCTACTTCTATCCCATGATATCCTTCCAAGCAGGCTTTTGAAGAGGTCAAAATTAACTTAACTGAAATCCAGGGTCACAATCCTACTTGGTGCCCTCCTTCTTCCATATGGGATCTTGAACTCTGTCATCTAATGGTCCTTGTATTCAGGGCTAAGGCAGAAGGAGTGGCATAAAAGATATTTCTGGTTTCACTTGACATGCCAAATGCTGAATAAAGAATCAGAAGCACTCATGAGCATTTAGATTGCAAAGAAAAGCTAAACTAAATCAGCAGGAATATCATAAAAAAAATTTGATTGAATGAGGATGCACTGCCAGTACTTAGAACAAATCTTGGTTTTTTTTATTGCAGCCTAATTTTGGTGGAATCATGTATGTAAGATCTCTTTCCCTGGCCGGCACTGCTCTCTAGAAGCACTTTGCTTGCTCGAGCTTCCAGTGCTTCCAGAACTTCCATGAAAAGAAAGATACTATCTGGGCCTTTAAAGAAAACAAACCAAGCTTTGCAAAACAGCTGTGCAGATTTTTGGTTCAAGAAATGAAGAGACTTGGCTCTGTGGTGACACTAGACACTCTCAACCTTATCAGTACAGACTGGAATGTCCCATCAATGAGGCCTCTTTCATTTAATATCTTTATCAATGATCTGGATGAGGGGATTGAATGCACACTCAGTAAATTCACAGATGACATCAAGCTGGGCGAGTGTATAGATCTGCTGGAGGTGAGGAAGGCTCTTCAGAGGCGCTTGAACAGGCTGGAGTGATGGGCCAAGGCCAATTGTATGAAGTTCAACAAGGCTGAGTGCCGGGTCCTGCACTTGGGCCACAACAACCCCATGCAACACTACAGGCTTGGGGCAGAGTGACTTGAGAGCTGTCTTGTGGAAAAGGACCTGGGTGTGTTAATCAACAGCCAGCAGAACACAAGCCAGCAGTGTGCCCAGGTGTCCAAGAAGGCCAATGGCATCCTGGCCTATATAAAAAATAGTGTGTCCAGCAGGACCAAGGAAGTAATTGTCCCCCTGTACTCGGTGCTGGTGCTGCACACCTCGAATACAGTGTCCAGTTCTGGGCCTCTATCTACAGGAAGGACATGGGAGGTGCTGAAGCACGTCTAGAGATGGGCAATGAAGCTGGTGAAGGGTCTAGAAAACATGTCTTATGAAGAGTAGCTGAGGGAGCTGGGGATGTTTAGCTTAAAGGAGACAAGACTGAGAGGAGATTTACCTGAAGGTGAGTTCTAGTGAGGTGGGAGTCACTCTCTTCTCTCCATTAATGAATGACAGGACACGAGGAAATGGGCTCAAGTTGCACCACTGGAGGTTTAGATTGGACATTAGGAAAAACTTTTTCACTGAGAGGGTTGTTAAGCATTGGAACGGACTGCCTGGGGAGGTGATCCCTAGAGATGATGCATAGATGAAGTACTAAGGAGCATCATAGCATGGTAGGGTTTGGAAGGGACCTTTAGAGATCATCTAGTCCAACCTCCTTGCAGAAGCAGGTTCACCTAGATCAGGTCGCATAGGAACATGTCCGGGCGGGTCTTGAAGAACTCCAAATAAGAAGCCTCCACAATCCCTCATGGCAGTCTGTTATATTTAAGTGGAACTTTTTATGTTGCAGCTTCATTGCATTACCCCTTGTCCTGTTGCTAGATGGACTGGGTAGTGTTAGGTTAGTGGTTGGACTTGATGATTTTAAAGTCTTTCCAATCATAATAATTCTATGACTCTATAATCAAGTTTACTTTAAAGGTTCTTAACACTTGCATTTCACGGTAATTCCACATTTGTACTGATGCATACCGAGGTGTGTATAGTTTATATACTTTATATGTAGATATGCATGTCTAGAATGTTTAAAAAAGGTTGCTACTTAGGTCAGTGACTACCTGTAGAGCTCTTCAGAAGCAACATCCATTTTGCCTGCTGAAGCAAGGGATATTGAAAAGATTTTGCAGTGTCCTCTCTCTCCTGCAGTTGCTTTCTGCTTTAGCCTTAAGAGCTACTGGCAAACCACTCACTGGGGCGGAAACTGCTCATATATTCAAAGGGGCAGACACAGCTGGTCAGACGAGGTGTCCTCAAGGCCAGCAGGAGGTAATGATCAGATTAGCTGAGCCATAATAGCCAGCCATAGCTATATATATATATCTCATGGCTCCCCTTCAAAGGAACTCACCTAATCAGATCTGTCTCCAGGAATGTATTTATCCTGTCTATAGCTTGGCTTTCAAAACAATTTTTTTAAATCCCATCTCCCTGTAAACCTAGGAGTGCTGAGATCCCAAAGGCCCTTTTGATTTCACTTATTATGAGAACATTCTGAAAGTTAAGTCCCAACTCCAAATGCCTAGTTTTTCTCCAGACATGGAAAGCTGTGGTTCAGCCTCAGTCCTGCAGTCAACAAGAAAAACTTGCTCCGCTTCTTCTGCATATCTTTACAGAGTTGGTTTTTTTCCACAGACTGTATTAAACTAGTCCCTTAGCTTTGAGCATTGTGTCTTGTATTATGAAATTGCCCCCTTACGTGAACAACAGCCAATAGCTGCCTGGCGGGAGGCTGCAGAGATGCATGGTGTCTGTCACCAAGAGAAATGCCACCAGGAGAAACGCCTGTGCTTCTCCTCAATGGTAAAGGATGAATACAGTTTCCATGGGCTTGGAGTCTGTATTCCCAAAAAGTGTGTTGTTGACTTCACTGATTTTTTAAATTCCAACGGGACCCATATAGCAGCAGCAAAGGCAAAGAAGCTCAAAGCTTTCAACTGATGACCCTCAAATGTGAGAAGAAAGTCAGCTGAAGTCCTATGAGAGGAAGCAACAATAATTCCCTTTTCCTACCTCTGAAGTCCAGCTTTCTCCTCAGCCACTTGCATTTGATTCTTTCTGCAGCATTAACCTCTGCAGGGCTGTTCCAGTGACCTGCTCTGATCCTTTAACGTCCACTGTGGAGAAATACATATGAATACGTGATTCTGGAGTTTTTCCTGCAAAACCTGTGTGTGTGGATTGCAGCTGTGTATCAGGTGAGCCCTCTCCTCCTTTCCAGACAGTGTGTTAGTCCTAGTTCTGCACAGGCGATGCTTCTTACAGCTAATAGGACAGTGCAGCAGTTTTGAGCCAATGAGCTCAACTTTTATTTACTGTTTATTTGCAAAAACAAAGTCAACTTCTTTGTCTGGATTTTGAGAAGTGCCTTTAAATCCTGGGTCTAATATATGTGTGCAGCTGAGAAAGGGAAAAGACCCAGGAACAGTGAGGTTTACTCCAAAACCTATGGACATATTTAATGAGCAGGTTTGGAAGCCAAATATTAACAGATAAGCCAAAAAAAAAATCTGCCACACTTCAATAGCACAGAGGGAGATGTACAATTACCTATAAATCAGGGAGGAAAAGCACATCTCTCATCACTAAAGCCATGCCTATTTGCACCATGCTTTGCACTGTGTTTACAGCCTTGCATTTGTCAGCTTTTCATCCCTTTTGTTTTGCCAGGCTGTTACTGCTGTATAGAAGTTAATAAACACAAGTTTCAAGTATTTTTTTGTTTGTGACTACGATATAACGTTGCTGTTAAATTCCTTTTTTTTTTTCCTGTATGCTGGCTCATCCAGAGGGATCTTTAACTTCTGTTAAACTCAGAATTTTTAGTCAGCCATGTGCTCCCACGATGCTCCAGTTACTAGTGGTGGTGGTACCACCAGCACTCAATACCCAAAGGGAATGGACAGGAGGTGGTGGAAGATGATCAAGTTAATTCCTTCAAGATGGCCTCTGATGCCATTTTACACCCCTGTGCTCATTCTTTATCCAAAGGGTGGTGGATAATGTCATAATGTGCCTTTTACAACTGCTAAGCCCTTGAACCTCTAACCCTGTCAGACTTGCTGCTGGCTGGCTTCCTGCCTGCAGAACAGCAACTCACTGCGGCACCTTTGCTCAGGACAGCCTTTGGTGAAAGGGAGCTGCACCTCTTCATAAGCTCCAGCTTTCTAACAGACCTATGAAGCTCCTGAGGTCCCTCAAGCCCAGTCATTTAAGCAGGCATCGCACTGGGTTAGGCACAGTCAATGTAGTAGCAAATGTCCCCCCTCCTTCTTTTCACTCTCCCAGCTGCAGCATCATGCCAGAATTGCTAGTGCAAATTATTCTGCAGGCTAGACTGAAAACATGTTTATATGTAACTTCTGTGTCAGTCACCCCCCTCCTTTTCTGATATGCACGGGGACAGTATCAACACAAGGAGGTAAAAGGAATTGTTTAGGGTGGGACAAAGTGTAACTAGGGGCAATGGGAGGAAACAGAGCAGAGAAATGTCTAGGCTGACTATCAAGAAAAACATCCTAACATTGAAGCCCAAAAAGGCTGTTTAATGATCTCCCAAAGGAAGTAGAGGGAAACTTTATCAATGAGTCATTTCAAACTATGAAGGACAAAGCCCTGAGTATGGGGAATAGTCATGTGTTGGCAGGGAATGAAGGGTCTTTCCCATTCCTCCTTGCTGACTCCATGCCCTCACCCTTCTGAAAGAAACCAACCCTGAAAGACACAATGAGAGCAGTAGTTTCCTAGCACATACACACACACACAAAAAAACCCCCAACCTCCTTAAATGATCCTTTGAGATTGGGAGCCTCGAAAATGCTTTTTAAATTAGCTTCAAGAACATGACGGATGATAACAACTTCTAGAGTAATCTTCTTTTTTTTTTTTTTCCTTTCAGCCGCATTGCCAGAGCGTGTGTCTATCCTGGCAGCAGCTTTCTTGCAAATTAATGAAACATCAAGGCTGCACTACCAGCCAGATTGGAGTAGTGTATTTCTAGGAGAGAGCCTGAACTGGCAGATTGTCAGCTGCTACAAATCAATTAAGTTCCCTTGATTCGAGTGCAGAGGGCCACCAACTTACAGCTGCACAAGGATCCGATCCTTTTTGTGTTGGAAGAGAAATACTGCTTTCATTTTACTGAGAGATGGACCATTTAAAATATAAATGCTATTAAAATTTAAAATATCTATTTAATTTAAAACTCCCTTTGCAGTTTCTTTTAGTGACAATGTTCCTCACTTCAGCTCCAAAGAGTTGAGACCTTACATTTCCCCAAGACCATCACATCAGGGTTTGCAGGGCTTCGGTGTCCTTTGGCCAGCAGGCACGATATGCCTTGCCCTCCAGTTTTTTGCTGATCCCAGTTCCTTGTTCTTGCTTGTTAAATAACTGTAATAGCTAGCATTAAATGTTAGCCAATGCTCACCCCATTGCCTGAATCCCCAGAAAGCAGCAGCATGCCTCAGTGCTGGCAAGTGAGTGGAAGCAGGATGGAGAAGGACTACCGTGCCCATAGAAAAGCATTGGTGGTGGCTTTGAGGCTCAGACAAAGCTTCCTTCTGGCTAGCATGCCCCAGCCCTGTGTGCCCTATGTGTGTGCTGGAGGCTGCAGATTTGGCAAGAGGAGGATTCTCTCATTTCCCTAGACAGACTTTGGGCCCTCAGGACATGTTGCAGGGCTGTTGCAATGTTTACATTTGTACAGAGTTTGACCGCAACTGTGAAGAGAAGCCTGATGGCTGACCATGAAGATCCTGGAAAGCACTGGCACGTTTTTACTGTGTCTCAGACTGACAGATGGGTGTTTCGCCTTATTAAAAGTTACTCCACATCATCCAGTCCAAAGTTAGTTGGGTGATGGGGCTGACATCAGTGAAGAAGAAGAATCCTTATCTCACTCAGCTAGTGGTCATGAGGGTGAGGGAAGGAGCTATCCCAGCAAGCTGTTGTAAAAACTAATAGAGAAGAGATAATGGAGTGGAGGAAGGAGACTAAGGGCTAAAGTAACTCAGAGGAACAGGGGTTAAAGGGAGCTTGAAGGGACTTGGGAGACCTAGGAGGCTCTAGCCTAGTGTGTGACCCTGGCAATTGTGCCTGTGCCCTTGCTGGTGCCCACAGGGAGAACTGCACCCTCAGTAGTTTCATCTGTGTTCCAGGTTGGACAACATCTGCTCAGTTCACCGCTTGCCTTTTTGTAAAGATGCGAGATTTCAGACTTCTGTCTTGCAACTGTGTTTACAATTTGGCAAAGAAACCACAAAAAAAAAAAATAAAAGGCATGTCATTACAAAGCGTTACAGCACACGCATTAGCGCCTCACTGCAAAGCCCAGCCCAGAGCCAACTTTCCAGCCTCATTTTCCTGTGCATCTGCCAAGCAGTGCGTGGAAAGAACCATCTGTGGTGACTTACAGGGGCATTTCCCGGTCACAGCTTCCAAATGACAACTGAAAACTGAGTTCTGTAACACATACACCACTGCCCAAAAGGGCCTGGGTTTTAACAAGAGTGTACATCTAAGCTGAGAGAACAAGTGATGACTCCCACTGTTTGGTCTGCTCTGTCAGTATCTGGAGCTAGTCAGCCAGCTCAGCAAAATGAACATCTCCTAAGTACTTCATAATCCAATTTATACTTTAAGAGTTTTTTCTTTAGAGAATTAATAGCATACCTGTCAGGCATCGTTCATTAAACATTTTTGGATCAGACAATATCTTGGATCACCAAGATCCCGATTACGCTTACATTTTAGTCTCAAAATGACCAATTACCATGGGGAACAAGCAATCATGGGAAATGGTGCATTGCCCATCCCTGGGAACCACTGCTCCAGACTAAGTGCC